>NC_139470.1:12425000-13679166 GCF_057233095.1 Heloderma suspectum
CATGTTTTGGAGCAAAAAGAGTGACTTCTAATGCTGGGCAGGGTGGACATCATCTCTAGTGCTGGCTCTAGGGTTTTTTGGGGTGGAGGGAGAGCTTGGGCCAGTTGCCCTCAGTGGGCCCCATCCCTGAGTGGGCCCACCTCCTCCTCACTGCCCATTCATTTGCCTTCTCACTTTTGGCCAATCCACAAGATGTTTTCTCCTTCTCCTTGCTTCCATTCCTGGTCACTTACTTAAAGGGGACACATGTCCAGGCAGCAACAGTGAACAACACCATCACCAGGCATGCTAGGGGTTGATAGTGACCCCCCTCCTGGTGTGAGGGCCTTGGCGGATGCCCAACAATGCTCACCCCTGGCACCAACCCTAATCCATCCCCCCCACTTAGGGTGGCCACTTACAGTTGATCAAATGAGAGGAAATGCATCACCCCCAAAAGGGGATGCAGATCCATATGTACATTTGTGGTGTCATCAGCCTTCCCAGCATATGTGCTCACAACTGGACTCAGAACCATGGCAGTTTCAGATCAGGTACATCTCAGGCTATTCAAGTACTGGTTCAAACTGGGCCTGATGAGTGTAGCCAGGCTTCCAAGGAAATGTCTTCAGGAGCAGATGACTAAAACCTTGGGAACTTCATGGCTTCATAATGTCACAAAGATGTTACCAAGCTACGGTTTCAGTATGAATGCTTTAAGTATTCCTAGCAGCGATTTAAGAAATATAGTCAAATTAAGGATTTTAGATATCACAGCCCAGTTGGATATAGCCACCCCGTCGAACCCAAGGGCAATGAAATGATTAGCCAGAGCCAAATCTCTATTCAATGAAGAGAAATACCTGTTTTTTTGGTCTGAAAAGGGACCAGCATGTTGCTTTTACATGTTTAAGATTTGAGATGATGGATACAATGATGGTCACGAAGAGTCGGACACGACTGAACGACTGAACAACAACAATACAATGATGCTTCAGGGAAGATTCAGAGGCATCCCATTGAACGACAGACTATGCATATGTGGTAGTTCTGTAATCGAAGATCTGGCATATTTGAATGTCATCTATACTCAAGCTGTAGGGAACACTATTTAGCCTTAATCCTGACCCACATGAGGGATTGGTCAATGATGGATAAACGGTTATTTCTCTTTCAAGGCTCTGTTTTGTGTGTGTGCGTCCTAGGGGGTTGGTTGCCCTTTTTGCAATCAAGGCGGCCGGTATAAGGAAAAAGGAATGGGAAAAATGGTCTGGCTGATAGATTCAAATGAATGTGTGGGCTTTATTTATTGCTGTTTTTATCCCTCACTAGGGTTTTTTTTGTCCTTGTACTGCGTTTTTATTGTAATGTTTTAACGTAAATGTAATGCTTTAAATTTTAATGTAATGTTTAATTCGAATGTGATGTTACTAATTTTAATGTAAAGTCTTCTTTTCAATTTTTTTATTATTATGTTTGAAATGGTCAGAAGACTTATTCAATAAAGTTATTTGTTCTTTCACATGTACTTTGCATTTTAAAAAATCTTTTCGTTTGCAAAACAACAACAACCAAACAAAAAAGGGGGACATTCATGTCATAAAATATATCAATATAGAGTAATTATTAACACCTCCCTTGATACAGGAAAAAGAAAGAAAGAAAAAGAATGCGGGGGGGATGATTGGAGGGATGATCTCTTCCATTTCAAATATATATGTTAATATAAGCTGTCTGTATATCTAAATAAGCACCCCTCTGACTTTAATGGTTGTAGGAGATATGCTGCAACTGTTAAAATGTAGCAAGTGCAGTGAGATCTTCAGTCTATTGAGTGTTAGACGAAGGGTGTTTTTCCTTCCAAATTTGGAGTATAAGGGCATAATCCTATGCCTGTTCAGTCAGAAAAAGTCCTACAACTCCCAGCATTCCCCAGCCAGCATAGCTCTTTGCCAGTGTAAGGGCTGTCACTACCTACTCTTGCATACGCTGATCAGGCAGGCAGTTGATCCCCGTCTGAAGGAGAGTCACTTGAAGACCCTGAAATTATGGGCTAGGGAGAGATCCTCCCTCCTTCCCTTGGGTCCACGGGAGGTGGCCATTGCTTGCACGCCAAACGGGCACTATGCCTCCTTTTTGTGCCCTCCATCGCTCGTCGCTCTTTGCGTCTGCATCAAGCGTCAAGCAAGCCCCCCTCCCACACTTGCTCACTGCCAGGGTCACTATCTATCTCAGGAATGCTGGCAGGAGGAATCTCTGCCAGCTGCTGTGCCTGTGAGGGATGAACTGGCTCCTCTCCCACGGATTGCTGATCCTCCTCAGAATCAGAACTGCTCTGGGGTTCTATCGGCTCAGTTTCCACCCTGACAGGAAGTGGCTGCTGGACAACACGTTGGAAGTGTCATACTGGCATTTCCACCTTCCCCATCCTAGAACGCCCCCCAGGAATGCCCCGTTTTCGCTGCTCCATGCTCCTCTTCCAAGTGTGGAGCGCAGGGCCGTTCTGAGCTGCCTGTGAGGCAGCACGGGGCGGGGGGGAGGTAGGTTCTCCAGGAACTGACCTCAGAGTGTGGGCTCTGAGGTCAGGTCCCGGAAACCGATGCATCCTATGGCTGTCGAGCCGCTGACTAGCAGCCATACGATTGCTCCCTCCATTTCATTTCTTCTGATTTGAAGCAGTACTTTCATTTTTGAGGGAGGAGGGTATATTAAGAGACAGGCAGAGCCTGAAGCGCGAGCAGAGTGAGAAGACCAGAGCAGGACAGAGCAGCCTAGAGGAGTCTAAAAAGTGAACAGGAAGCAGCAGCATAGAAAGGTGTATGGACAGCTAGGGTAAAGGAACTGGCACTTTTCAACTTTTTTCTTTCTTTGAATGCCTTTTGTATCACTCAGCTCTGTTGTGTAAATACCTTTAGTGGTCATTTGTTTGCTTTAAATTGACTAGTAAGCTGTTGCAGTTAAACCCTGTGTCTAGAGTGTCAGTCACCCCACGTCTACAGGCTAAACCCTACGTTACTGGAAAGGGGAAGGTAAAAGAAGGAAGGTGAGACTCTTATGGAGGCAAGAGATCTTTTGGGAGTTGCTCAAGGGGTCCAGGTCATAAGGGGAACTCTGGCAACTTATTTATTTATAATTTAAATAGAACTACAATCTATTTATACCATGCCATAGTGGGGAAGACTGCAACCAGGTGACTTCTGGGCCTGCTGAATTTGTTGCCCAGATGCTAAAAGTTGATGGACAAGGTCCCTGCACTATGGTCTTTTATCTTTACCCTGGGCTTGGACGGGGCAGGCCTTCAGATAGAGGACTGTCCTCTGAAGAGGAGGACACACAGCCACCCTACCACTACTGCATCAGTCAGAAGCTGCAAACTATTTATTTATTTATTTATTTATTTATTTATTTCTATACCGCCCAATAGCCGAAGCTCTCTGGCGGTTCACAAAAATTAAATCCAAACAACACACAATAAAACAATTTAAAATATACAGAACATTAAAACCACAATATAACAATACAACCACAATAAAACTTAGCAGCAGTGCAGAAGTTTAAAATACAGATTTAAAACAGCAAAGATAAAAATTTAGAAGGCTAAAATGCTAAAATGCCTGGGAAAATAAAAAGGTCTTCACCTGGCGCCGAAAGGAATACAATGTAGGCGCCAGGCGAACCTCACTAGGGAGCTCATTCCAGAGCCGGGGTGCCACAGCAGAAAAAGCCCTCCTCCTAGTAGCCACCCGCCTCACTTCCTTTGGCAGGGGCTCATGGAGAAGGGCCGCTGATGATGATCTTAAGGTCCGGGCAGGCACATATGGGAGGAGGCGATCCTTCAGGTAACGTGGCCCCAAGCCGTTAAGGGCTTTGAATGTTAACACCAGCACTTTGAATTGGGCCCGGAAATGGACTGGCAGCCAGTGCAGCTGGAAAAGTACTGGCGTAATATGAGCTCGCAGGCCAGTCCCTGTTAATTAATTTATTTATTTATTGCATTTATACCCCGCCTTTCTCCCTCTTGCAAGGAACTCAAGGCGGCTTACATTATCCTCCTCCTCACCGTTGTATCCTCACAACAACAACCCTGTGAGGTAGGTTGGGCTGAGAGTCTGTGACTGGCCCAAAGTCACCCAGTGAGCTTCCATGGCCAAGTGGGGACTAGAACCCGGATCTCCCGGTTCCCAGTCCGTCACTCTCACCACTACACTACACTGGCTCTGTTAACAATCTTGCTGCCCTATTTTGGACCAGCTGAAGTTTCCGGACTGTTTTCAAAGGCAGCCCCACGTATAACGCATTGCAGTAATCCAGACGAGAAGTGATCAGAGCATGGATAACTGTAGCAAGGCTATCTCTGTCCAGATAAGGGCGTAGTTGGTATACCAGCCTAAGCTGATAAAAAGTGATCCGTGCCACTGAGTTCACCTGTGCCTCAAGTGACAGTTCTGGATCCAAGAGCACCCCCAAACTACGAACCTGATCCTTTAGGGGGAGTGCAACCTCCTCCAGAACAGGTTGAATATCACCTAGCCGGGCAGACGAACCACCTACTAACAGTACCTCCGTCTTGTCTGGATTGAGTTTCAGTTTATTGGCCCTCATCCAGTCCATTACCGTGCCCAGGCACTGATTCAGAACAGTCACTGCCTCACCTGGTTTTGATGAAAAAGAGAGGTAGAGCTGGGTGTCATCTGCATATTGATGGCACCTCAGCCCACACCTCCGGATAACCTCCCCCAGCGGTTTCATGTAGATGTTAAACAGCATGGGGGATAGAATAGAGCCCTGTGGAACCCCATGGCACAATTGCCATGGCACAGAGCAATAATCCCCCAGCACCACCTTCTGGAATCGGCCATCCAAGTAGGAGCGGAACCACTGTAGTGCAGTGCCTCCAACTCCCAACCCAGACAACCTATCCAGAAGGATACCATGGTCGATGGTATCGAAAGTTGCTGAGAGGTCCAGGAGAATCAACAGGGTCACACTCCCCCTGTCCCTCTCCCAGCAGAGGTCATCCCACAGGGCGACCAAGGCAGTTTCCGTTCCAAAACCAGGCCTGAAGCCTGATTGAAATGGATCTAGATAATCTGTTTCATTCAAGAGTGCCTGGAGCTGTCCTACAACCACCCGCTCAAGCACCTTGCCCAGGAAGGGGATGTTGGCCACTGGCCTATAATTGTTAACATCCTCTGGGTCCAGGTTAGGCTTTTTCAGGAGTGGTCTAATTACTGCCTCTTTTAAAGCGGCAGGCACCACTCCCTCTCTCAAGGAGGAATTTACAACCTCCTGGACCCAGCCGGACAACCCCTCCTTGTTTGATTTAATAAGCCATGAAGGGCAAGGGTCAAGCACACAAGTGGTCGATCGGACTTGGCCAAGCACCTTGTCCGCATCCTCAGGCCTCAGTAACTGAAACTCATCCAATAAAACTGGACCAGACGGTGCTCTGAACGCCTCTACCAATGGAAATGCATTAATGGTGGTGTCCAATTCATGACGAATCTGAGCGACTTTATCCTCAAAGTGCCATGCAAACTTGTCAGAGCGTGCTACCGAGGGTTCCACCATCTCTCTCCCTGGCCCAGAATGTAACAGGCCATGAACCACTCGGAAAAGCTCCACTGGACGACACTGAGAAGATGCAATGCTGGTGGAAAAGAACTGTCTCTTTGCCACCCTCACCGCCACAGAGTAGGCTCGATAGTGGGCTCTTACCTGAGTTCGGTCAGACTCAGCACAAGTTTTCCTCCACCTGCGTTCTAGCTGTCTCCCCTCTTGCTTCATTGCCCTCAGCTCAGGTGTATACCAAGGAGCTGGCCAGGCTCTGCTCAGAGGGAGAGGGCGCTTGGGCGCAATCGTGTCAACCGCCCGAGTCATCTCTGCATTCCACAGAGCGACCTGGGCTTCGACAGGAGCACCAGCCATACCAGCAGGAAAATCCCCCAGAGCCCTCTGGAATCCATCGGAATCCATTAATCTCCGGGGGCAGACCATTTTAATAGGTCCCCCACCCTTGCAGAGGGGAAAGGCCGCCAGGAGTCTAAACCTCAGCAGGAAGTGATCTGACCATGACAAAGGGACAGATGTTAATTCCTCCACTTTCAGATCACCATCCTCCTGCCCAGTCGAGAAAACCAGATCAAGCGTGTGTCCTTTTGTATGCATTGGGCTGATGACATGTTGGGACAGCCCCATGGTTGTCATGGCGGCCATGCTAGGAGGTGCTCGCTGGATATCATAGCTTTCCAGTGTGTGCACACTTGGCAAAAGAGATAATTGTGTATCACATGCTTTGCTTCTGTTTTTCTATACTGCTGTACCCTCATAGAAGGAACGATTAGATTAGACAACATGGCCTCAAGGCAGAGGTGCAGAACCACTTTCAGCCTGAAACCGAAATTCCATTTCAGAGAAGCTCTTGGGAGCCGCCTTCCAGTGGTAGGCGGGGCTGAAGGCAAAAGGGGTGGAGCCAAAAATATAAAGCCCATCATAGCTTCAAGCTCTTCCTGCCACAAAGTAAGCCTTAGGAGAGACATTTCAACAGCATGAAAGCTGGGAAACCAACAAACAATTGCTGGTTAGGGGAAATTGGGGGGGGAACTGGGGAAACCCAGGGAGCCCGAATGGGATCCCAAGAAGACAGACCGGATTTCATCCCCAGGTGTGTGGTTCCTCAGCCCTGCCTTGAGGCTCTTGTCCCCCTCTCTCTTGGCTTGGGACAACAAAACAGATAATTTATTTGTGAATCAGCAGTTCTCAAAATTGTCGAAAGCCCTTTTCATCTGCTATGCGGGGCTTAGCTTTCCTCCCACGGCATTATCACCTTTCATATCTGAGGATCCAACTCA
Organism: Heloderma suspectum; assembly: GCF_057233095.1. Lineage (NCBI taxonomy): Eukaryota > Metazoa > Chordata > Lepidosauria > Squamata > Helodermatidae > Heloderma > Heloderma suspectum. Next base: position 12,431,831 of record NC_139470.1, read on the forward strand.
AAGAAACCTGGCTTCTGTGACACCAAATTAATAATAGGAGAGGGTTTTGTTTTGTTTTTTAAATCCCCTTCATCTTCCTTCCTGCACTTTCAGAAATGTCAGAATGAGAGAGAGAGAGAGAGAGAGAGAGAGAGAGAGAGAGAGAGAGAGAGAGGAGTTTTTGGAGCAAACTAATGCATGATACAAGAGAGAGAAGTTAATACTTATTGACTGCTCTCTGCTACAGGTAGGTCATATATTGCAGGAAGATGTTACAATTGATGTCAGAGCTGGAATAATAGCACAAAACATCTTGCCATTCTGAGTAAATTTTCGACCAAACGGTCCTGAGCAAAAAGAACCCTTTTGCTTTCAGAAATGATATCCTTTGACTATCTGCCTGCCATTCATCCACAAAGCATCGATCCTCTTCTCCCTGAGCGCTGGCGTCTTGTAAGCGAACTTGACTGACGGAAGAACATCAGGCGAGCTCTTCCTGAGAAGATAACCCTCCAGTGTGAGATGAGCACAAGTTGAATCTTAGAACTTTCCCCCTTCCCTTGGTCCCAACCCTTTCCACAACCACTGGCCATTTGGTGGCTTACCAGCATTTGTGTGGGTTCTCCCCCGTCCCAGCCTAAAAGCTTGAAGTGCTTTTCCTAAGTCTTAGTTATGGAGGGCAAGATCCTATCGAGAGAGGCGGCCACCTCCAAACTTGGGGGTGACCGCCTATCCAATGCAGGGAGGGCAGAGCACGGAGGGGATCTTCTCTGCTGCCCTCCTGATCACCCTGCATTTGTGGCTAGATGGCTGATTTTGGCGGTCTAGCTGGGGTGATTTCGAGTGGGGGGTGGGGAGGCTGGATGGCTCACAGGAAGCACTGTACCCCCACTTCTTCCATCCCCTCCCCTCACCCAGGAACGCCCCCTTTCCCCCCGCTCTGCACTACTCTTCTAAGTGCGCAGCTGGGGATGAACCATGCCGCCTATGAGGTGGTGGGGGCGGGGAGGCAGTTTTCTGGGAAACGACCCTGGAGCATGGGCTTCGAGGTCGGTCCCTGAAAAATGAAAAACCCTGTGACTGTCTAGCCTCTGTCTAGTGGCCATAGGATTGTGCCCTTAGTAAGAGCTACAAGCAAAAATATCCTGACATTGTGGGCTGCCTGAACATCAGACATAGAGGGAATGAGGATGAAGACAGAGAGAGGAAACTGAGGATTGTGATTGCTATTACTATATATGGCAAGGATTTATGAGGGACAGAGATAAAAAAACAGGGACAATCCATGGTAAGCAGGGAACAACTGGAGTGTATGCTATTACTGGACTGGCTCCAGATTTAGACATACTTAGAGTAGACCCACTGAAATCAATGTGTCTTAAGTTAACTCCAGTCCCATTGATTTCAATGGGTTTACTCCAAGTATAACTCACTCTGGAGCCAACCTGCTGTGTTGTAAATGAAGAAAATGGTCTGATCTATTTTTAAAAAATTCTTCCTAGTCCTTTCTAGACCTTGATATCACCACCAATTGTTTTCGTCTCAGGAGGTGATCATCACCTTGTAGGTCAAGGCCATAAATGGGATCTTTCATTTGTGTTCATTAAAATTAGCGCATGGCAATTATCCATTGTTGATCAGAGAATGCCAACTTAAAGAGCAGTCTGATGGCATGACCAGGGTATAAATTTAGTTGCCATGTAATTAAGCCATCGTTACATAAGCAATGAAGAAAAAAAAAGTGTAATGAGATTTCAGATAATAATAGAAAGTGATAAGGAAGATGCCTGCTCCTAACTGGCATTGAGCAAATTAACTGCAGCAAATTAGATATCAATGAACACAGCTTTTCCCACAAATGTCAGTTATTCATCGGAATATTAATTCATGCCTAATCAATTTTAATTTTCGGTTGGACTTGTTGACATTTAATGCTGAAACCACAGTCCATCTTTTATAGGATGTTGGTAAGATATTATATGGAGCAGAAAATAAGGACATCCCCCCGCCCATCCCAAATGAAAAGGAGTCGGATAAGAGAAGATCGTTGAGGGCAGGGGGGTGGGGAGGAGGGGAGAGCAGGAAAAAAAGTCAGAATGACCATTTATTTATTTATTTATTTATTTATTTATTTATTTATAACATTTATATCCTGCCCTATATCATTAGAATCTCAGGGTGGTGTACAGATAAAATAAATTTAGATTGTATAAAACAAGAAATAATTTAAACAGCTAAAAACATATTAAACCATTAAGCAAGCTAATACCAATTTAAAGTCTAAAACAATAAAACAGTTAAAATAGTGTGCTACTGTAGGGAATGCGTTTAGCCCTCAAAGGCTTTGCTAAAAAGCCATATTTTAATTTAGTGCTGAAATAAAACCAATGTCTGGGCCAATCAGGGCTCCAAGGGGAGGGCATTCCACAACCACGGTGCCACAGCAGAGAAGACCCTCTCCCACATCCCACCGCAGTGTATGACTCACACTGGTGGAACGCAGAGGAGGACCCCTCCAACAGAGCAATACGACAATGGAACCAACTACCCAGGGAGGTGGTGGGCTCTCCCACACTGGAGGCATTCAAGATGAGGCTGGACAGCCATCTGTCGGGGATGCGCTGACTTGGATTCCTGCACTGAGCAGGGGGTTCGACTCGATGGTCTTGTAGGCCCCTTCCAACCCTACTATTCTATGATCTCAATCCTTGGGCAGGCATACATAGGGGGAGGCACTCCCTCACATATCAAGACCCCAAGCTGCTTAGGGCTTTAAATGTCATCACTAGCAACTTGAATTCCGACTGGAAACATATTGGCAGCCACTGCAATTCCTTTAAGACTGGTGTTATGTGATCTTTGTGAGATGTTCCGGTCAAGAGTCTAGCTGCTGCATTTTGCATTAGCTGAAACTTCTGGGTCATCTTCAAGAGCAGTCCCATGTAAAATTGTTATTAAAATAAAGTTGTTATTTTAAGGATGCATGGCCCACTGTGGCCTCCCCATGTACAAAGCCCACCCATGAAGCTTTTATTTATTTATAAGAATACGAAAGGAAAGGATCAAAGTGAGCTCTGCCATGGCCCTGTAGAGTGAGGGAAGCTTTTGGTTTTTTTTTCTAATCTGGGTGATATATCTCTGTAGGAGATTAGTAGGTTTGTAGAAATGGAACCTGCAACCAAATACAGTGGGGAGTTCAGGGCTCCTCCTACTCCCTTCCCTTCTCCCATCTCCCTGGTTTTCTGGTCCCCCTCCAAATAGTCCCTCAGCATCCTGTGGTCACTGAGCATGCTCAGACCTCACTGGGCTGTTTTGGGTTTCCCTGCTTCTTTAGGGATCCCCCCCCCTAATTTTTGCAAACCTTGGTGATGGTGATGTCATTTTGGCTACATAACCAACAACACTCATACCCTGACCATCGTACACAGATGGAAAGATGTGGAAGGGAGGGGGAAAAGAAAAAGAAAGTTATTTAAAAATACATTGAAAAAACTACATCATTGTTTTTCCCATTTTGCATTGGCTATCCCTAAACTCTGCCAAAGTGTTGTCCCCAGAGTACTGCAGTAAATTACTGGCAGTAAGTTATTAAAAAAATAATAGTGCCTCATTGCCTATGCAAATGAATTTTACTTTGAGAAAAGAGTTTTGATGATTATCAAATGGTGCAATCATGCCATTGCTTCTGGCCAGCTGAGTGTACATTTATCATATATATATATATATATATATATATATATATATATATATATATTCTCCACTTTGATAGTGATGAATGTGTGCCTTCATATATAACTGTAAGCTAAAGAGGAGGAAGTGTATGGAACACAGGAAAATAAATGAGCGAGTATCTGATTGGATTCTCAGTTAAAGTTACTGAAGATGGAGGCATAGAATCCTAGAGTTGGAGAGGTTTTTGTAGACCAGAGAAGGACAGAAAGTTGATGTCCAGTTATTTTGGACTTCAACTCTCAGCATTCCTGACGATTGGCCATGTTAGGGCCTTGTGCGAGTTGTCCAAAACTGTCCTGCCCTACCTGGAGGAGGATTTGTCTGATGAAGAAGAGGTGTGGGACAGCCAGCACAATGGGCCCCAGCCAGAGCTAAGCAAGCAACAGGGGGCCTTGTCTGACAGTCCTGCCCTGGTAACATTACAGGAGCAACCTGGTCCCTCTCAAACAGTTCCTGAATTCCCCCAAATGCTGGAAGGAGAGCCTGAGATAATCCATCCCCCTGAATGGCGTAGAATCAAAAGCGAGCAGCAAAAGAACACGAGGAAGTCACAGCATGGGGCCTCCCTTAAAAGCAACATGCTGGCCTAATTAGCCAGCTGTGTTGATTAATGGCCAGCTATAAATTCGCCCCGCTGATGCCAGCTCTCAAACAGCACCTTAACCTCAGCTTTGCATTCCAAGGTACCAGATCTGACAGGCTCCGAGACCCTCGGCTACCCAGCTGGACAACACTTTTGGACACCCTCCTGACTGGCCTTGATGTTTGATAAAATGGGCAGCCTCTGGACAGCTTTGACCTCGCCTCTGCCTGTGCCTGCAAAATCTCCTCAGAACTCCTGTGTATGACCTTCGACTGAACTGGTTTCTCTCTCGCTGCTGCTCCTGGGACTATCTGCACCTTGCCCAAGGCCCTTGCCTGCGTTGAAACAGGACAAAGACATAAGGAGCTCCACCTTCTGCCCACCTCTTTTGCAGACCTTTGGAAATCCAGAGCTAGACCAGGGGTGGGGAACTCTTTCAGCCTGAGGGCCACATTGCATTTCAGAGAAGATCTCGGGGAGCTGCATTCCAGTAGTGGGTGGGGTCAAAGGCAAAGGGGCAGGACCCAAAACAGCAGAATGTTTTAGCTTCAAGCTCTGACTGCCAGTGATTAAACTTTAGGGGATACATTTCAACCATTTTTAGAATGGGGGGAAAGCCTGCAAAGGCTGGAAAAGCACCAAATAATAGGTGGTTGGGGGAAAGGTGGTGGGGCCAGGAAAACAGTTTGGGGAATCACAGCAGGTCAGACTGGATCCCCAGGAGGGCCAGATTTGAGCTAGAGTATCCCCAAGAGATGGCTGCCCAGCCTCTGCATGAAGACCTAAGGCGAGGAAGAGCCCACCACCAGTCTGGGTAATTGGTTCCATTGTAGGATGGTCCCTAATGTTCCACCAAAATCTCTCCTCCTGTAACTTGAGCCCATTGGAACTAGTCCTGCTCTCAGAAGGAGCAGAAAATTTGTTTGCCCCCTCTTAAGTGTGACAGCCCTTCAGGTATCAGGGGAGGGCTATCACACCTGTGCTTAGTCTTCTTTGTCTATTTTCTCTTCTCAGGCTATCAGTGGGCACTAGTCTTGATGGCTATGTGCTACCTCCAGAGCCAGAGACAATTGGCCTGTGTACACCAGTTGCCGGGGAACATGGGTGGGAGGGTGCTGTTGCACTCCTGTCCTGCTTGTGGGTTTTCCCATGGGCAGCTGTGAACAGAATGCTGGACTAGATGGACCCTTGGTCTGATCCAGCAGGGCTCTTCTGATGTTCTGATGTTCTTATGACATTACATCAGGAGTATGTATCAGGACTATGGGAAATTAAAATGGCCTCTCTCAAAATACTAGAACCCAATGGGGTCCTCCTGTGAAGCTGATTGGTGGGAGATTCAGGACAGATACAAGGAAGGGCTTCTTCACACAGCACAGAGTTGAACTATGGAATTCATTACCACAGGATGTAGGGATGGTCACCAATTTGGATGGCTTTAAAAAGTGGTTGAACAAATTCCTGGAGGAAAAGGCTGCCAATGGCTACTAGTCTTGATGGCTCTATGCTGCCTCCAGTACCAGAGGTAGTGAGCCTATGTACACCAGTTGCTGGGGAACATGGGTGGGAGGGTGCTGTTGTGCTCATGTCCTTCTTGTGGGTTCCTGGTCGACAGCTGGTTGGCCACTGTGTGAACGGAATGCTGGACTAGATGGACCTTGGTCTGATCCAGCAGGGCTCTTCATATGTTCTTATGTTCTCCAGCCTAAATAGACCTGTTCCTTCAACCTTTCTGCATAAGTTTTGCTTTCCATACCACTGGTCACCTTGGTGGTCTTCCTTTTCCTCTGCACCCATTTTGTCTCTGTCCTTCTTCAAGAGTTAGAGGCATGTAAGGTCAACCTGCGAATTTCAATGGGCACGTGGCAGGTTACAGGACCTCAGGCCCAGGGGCTGTATCCAGATTTTCTGGGGCCCGTACACAGCCCTCCTGGGGTCCCTATCCCCATTCTAAATGTTTTCCCCATTCTAAAAGGTTGAAATGCTTCTCGTAAGGCTTAATTACTGGCGATAAGAGCTTAAATAGGCCAGTATTTTGGCCCTTCCCTCATTGTCTTTGGCCTTGCCCGTTTTGCCTTCGGCCCTGCCCACCACTGGAATGTGGATCTCCGAAATGGAATGCGGCCTGCAGGCTGAAAGAGGTTCTGCACCCCTGGCTTATGGCATTGACAGGAGAAGAGCCAGGAACAAAGACAATCCAGCACTCTGAGAGGTGCCCCACTCGCATGGATGAAAACATCTGGTGCTCCCTGTTCTGGTTGCTTGGTAGCTCACTTCTGGTATGTGTATGTGTGTCTACATTTATTATATTATTATTTTTAAAGGCAGCATCTATAGGTGAAGAAATGTTCCTTGAAATGCATTCCAGAGCTCTGGCCCTACCCATAGTCAGCTATGGCTCTAACTTTGCATGTGGTCCCTAGCCAATTACCTCTTCCAATTACCCCTGACGGAATATGGCCCTTTATTCTTTTTGTTTATCCATTTAAAACATTTGCCCTATATCATTAGGATCTCTGGGCGGCATACAGATAAGATCAATTTAAACAGTATAAAACAATAAATAATTTAAATAGCTAAAACCATATTAAATCATTAAGCTTGTTGTTGTTTATTCGGTCAGTCGCTTCCGACTCTTCATGACTTCGTGGACCAGCCCACGCCAGAGCTTCCTGTCGGCCGTCGCCACCCCCAGCTCCCCCAAGGTCGAGTCCGTCACCTCCAGAATATCATCCATCCACCTTGCCCTTGGTCGGCCCCTCTTCCTTTTGCCTTCCACTTTCCCTAGCATCAGCATCTTCTCCAGGGTGTCCTGTCTTCTCATGATGTGGCCAAAGTACTTCAGTTTTGCCTTTCATATCCTTCCCTCAAGTGAGCAGTCTGGCTTTATTTCCTGGAGTATGGACTGGTTTGATCTTCTTGCAGTCCAAGGCACTCTCAGAATTTTCCTCCAGCACCACAGTTCAAAAGCATCTATCTTCCTTCGCTCAGCCTTCCTTATGGTCCAGCTCTACCAATTTAAAATCTAAATCAATAAAATATTGAGAACAGTGTGCAAACTCAGGGAATTAGCCATCAAAGCCTTTGGTAAAAAGCCATGTTTTAACTTGGCACCAGAATGAAACCAGTGTCTGCGCCAATCGGGCCTCCAAGGGGAGGTCATTCCACAACCGAGATGCCACAGCAGAAAAAGCCCAGCAGAAAAACATCTGGTGCTATCTGTCCTCGTTGCTAGGTAGCTCACTTCTGGTATGTGTAGCCACATTTATTATATGTATTATTTTTAAATGCAGTATGAATTGGTAAGGAGCTGTTCCTTGAAATACATTCCAGAGCTCTGGCCCTACCCACAGCCAGCAGTGGGTCTCACTCCTGTGGTCCCTGGCCAATTATCTCTTCCAATTGCCCCTGAGGGAATGTGGCCCTTGACATCAAAAAGCTTCCCCACCCCTGGTGTAGATACTGAGCAACTTCTGAATCAAGCTGAGAGTACTTCACCTCTTAGCTGGATTCAGAATGTGTGAGGTGAATTCTGCTGAAGAAGGCGTGAGATGGTCAATTGAGGTCCCTTTTCTTGCCCAACAAGTAGGCCAGGGGACATTCCCAACCCTAGATTTGGTGGGCAATGATGTCCTCTGTGGGCTCCCCCTTGCAGTGGGCCTGCCTCTTGTTTGCCACAGGCATGGCTGTTGCTTCACTTGCCCACTGCTGTGCATTCACTTTCTTTCTGGGCCCAATCCATACTGCTGCCCAGAGGAGGCCAAAGTGAGTGGAGGCCTCTCCTCCTTGTTCTTGTCACTGCTCACACACTTGAAGAGGCTGGCAGTGACTGCAGGGTCAAAGGGCTCCAGAGGTCAGCAGTGGGCTCTCTGCTGGGCTTTGGGTCTCAGCAGTTACCCAGTGATACCAACCCCTGGTGCTGACCCTGATTAAGGGCCAGAAGTGAACCTCGGCTTCTTACAGCCTGAAATAATTTTTCTTGAACTCCACTCATCAGTAGGTCAGCTTTTTACCACTTCCGATGCCCAGGTTGCCCATTGGCCAAGTCTGAAGTAGGCTGTTACCATTGATGGCACAGGCCATAATACCACATGCCTTTGGACAAATACCTTGATCATGATTCTTTCTATTGCCCATCCGTAGCAGCCATTAGGCTATTTTGTTAAGGGCCCTGCTGACTTGCTGAGATGTACAGAGCATAAGGATGTTGCAGAAACTTGCAACAGATTCAAGTGGGTTTGGATTTCTATGAATCTGACCTGTGGATTCCACATTGGACCAGTTTTTCCAAGTCACATGATGGACTGTTTTTTCACTTGGGGGGGGGGATCTGCACTAATTTGCATTAGCGCCAATGTGCATGTGTGCAAATTCATCAATGCATGCTGGTTATTGTGCCTTAGCACTATTACTCGTTAACTTATGTGCATTAGCACTAGTGTGCATTTGCACAAGTGCGCATGTGAGAATTAGCACCAGTGTGAATTAGCACGAGAACAAAATTCTGGTAAAAAAATCCAATTCCGTCAATGAGCAGATGACAGAACGAAAGAAGCATGACAATCTATGAAATATAGATGGAATATATTGAACAAAATCCATGCATCCCTCACAGAGCATGTGTCGCCAACCTATCAGGCCATGAGAAAATGACAAGAGACTTAGCTGAGGGTGATGGTGTGTGTCTGTATTTGCATTAAAGAACTGAAGCCATCCAGGTTTGTGTATTCCCCCCCAGGAGATAACCCAGAGAATTATGCTTCGATTGACTTTCTCCGTACCTTTGTTATTAGAGAAGGCTTTTAGAAAATGGGAGAGTTTAGCCCAAATAAGCTCTGCGTCAATATATTTACTATTGTTGGGCATGTGTTTCTATCATCTCCCCTGGGTGTTTAATGCCTCAAGAAATGATTGGTCCCTCCAACTTGTGTATGCACAGAACAAGGCAGATGTGGCAGTGAATCGCCAATGGAACAGAACTCTACAGGATTCTTAAAATATCCTGAGTCTTAAATCCATTAAAAGCAATTAAAAACTGTCCCCAATTACACTCTCCTCTGAATTTATTCTTCTTTAAATCACCCCCTGTCCCAGCTCATGAGGGTATCCTGAAATGGCTGTCCCATTCATTCACAAAACCAAGACATAATCAAGGATGTCGGGGAGCAGGAGATACTCTTAATAGACTTGAATTCTGGCCAGTAAGATTGCTTGGGGGTGAGGGGTGGGGATTAGCCATTCATTTATCCATTAGGCAGGAAACAGAAAATAACCTTGGGAAGCAACTATGCATGTGATGGAAAGAAATCACACCAGTCTAGCTTTATTGTACAGCGCTGCAAAAATCCCCTTCCAAAATTGATAGCCTTGTCCTCCAGGAATGTGTCCAATCCCCTTTTAAAGCCATCCAAATTGGTGGCCATTACTACATTCTGTGGAAGTGAATCCCATAGTTTAGGTATGCACTGTGTGAAGGAGTCCTTCCTTTTATTTGTCCTGAATCTCCCACCAATCAGCTTCATGGGATGATCCCACTGGGATCTTGTATTATGAGAGAAGGAGAAAAAGGTCTCCCTATCCACTTTCTCTACACCACACATAATTTTGTAGCCCTCTATCGTATCTCCCCTTCCTCGCTTTTTTTCTAAGCTGAACAGTTCCAGATGTTGTGACCTTTCTTCATAGGGGAGTTGCTCCAGCCTCTTGATCATTTCAGTCACCCCTTTCTGCTCTTTTTCCAACTCTTCAATATCCTTTTTTTAGGTGCGGTGACCAGAACTTTACACAGTATCTAAGTGTGGTTGCATCTAGGAATGTCCGAAACCCCCCTTACCTGGCTCTGCCGGGTTCTGCTGGGGGAGGGAGGCCCTCTGTCCCTCCCACCAGAATCCTGGCCGGCTGGCTCCACTCTGTGGGGATTCCACAGAGCCGCTGGCCGGCTCCGCTAGCAGCCAGACATCCGGCCGCTGGCTAGCAGGGATGCAAATGGCGGCGGCCATAGCCACCGCCGTTTGCATCCCTGTATTCAGCCATGATAGGCTACGTAAAGACTTAAGTAGCCTATCACGTCTGGGTTAAAAAAAAAAAAATGCATACGCAAATGGCGGCAGCTATGGCCACCGCCATTTGCGTTCCCTATTTTTGGTTGTCTTAGTCTACGTAGATATTTATGTAGATTAAGATGGCAAAACTAAGGGGGAACGCAAATAGAGTAGCGGTCGCTATTTGCGTTCCCCTTTATTTTCACCATTCTAGTCTACGTAAATATTTACGTAGACTAAGACAGCGAAACTAAGGGGGAACGCAAATAGTGTAGCGGATGCTATTTGCGTTCCCCTTTAGTTTCACCATCTTAATCTACGTAAATATTTACGTAGACTAGGACAACCAAAAATAGGGGACGCAAATGGCGGCGGCTGTAGCTCCCGCCATTTGTGTACGCATTTTTTTTTTAACCCAGACGTGATAGGCTACGTAAGTCTTTACGTAGCCTATCACGAATGGGAGGGGGGAAAGACTGCAAATGGTGGTGGCAGCAGCCGGTCGGAAGACCACCCACCACCTCCGCCTCTGCCGAAGCCGCTGCTGGAGCCGCCGCCATCCGGAACATCCACCCCACGTAAGTCTCTTCCTGGGAGGGGGGTCCGTGGGGGGCGAGGGGGGTGGCAGGCCTTTCTGCCACCGAGTTCGGGGGGCCGAATGCACTGGCATTCGGTCTCACTGAGATCCGTTGTGGAATTCTCTGACATCCCTAGTTGCACCTTAGATTTGTGTAAGGGCAGTGTGATATTGGCAGCTTTATTTTCTCAGGCTTCAATGCTAAGATTTGGACCTGAGGGATTGGGTGCCTTGCTGTGAACACAGCCTCCACACTGTGCTTTTTGAATCCCAGAAACACAGAACGTATGCTCTGACTGTGCTGTTTATTAGGGACAGGCCCTGTTTGCTGGTCCTTGATGCTGGCAAATCACTGTTTCCATTCTGTCCCTCCTGGTCATGTTCCTCAGCAACAGGTGTACATAAGCATACTGCCTCTGATACTGGGGGGTAGCATATAGCCATCAGGACTAATAGCCACTGATAGCCTTAGCCTTCATTTTTGGAGATGTTGGTGGTGCCTTTTAAACATTTCCTGAGTTCGAGTTGCTGAAGTTGTCTTCAGGGCTCACCTATCTCCCAAGGGTCTCTTGAAGTTACAGCCATCTCTTTTGCCCCACAACTCAGAGACCTACCTTGTCTCTAGCATGCATCCATACAAATGAAGGCAGCACAAGGGATCTGAGAATCAGCCAAACTTGAGCTCACAGAAGTTCTCCAAATTCTCAAAGCTCGATCAAATTCTCAAAGCTGATCGAGTCCATATTAGATTGTGGGCTTTTTGGGGGGCATGAAAATCCAGCGTATTTTTGTGCGCAGTTTTGCAAATGTACGCATCGATCGTGCGCATCTTTGAAATGTGCGCATTCTTCTCCCGCTGATTAAAGTGTAGTTGTGCCCATTTTTCAAAAGTACAATTTTTTCATGCACATTTTTCAAAGGTGCACATGCTGTTGCATGCCATTTTGGGGGTCTGCGAATCACAGTGCACACTCAGAAATATATGGGCTTCGACTGCAGATGATGCCTGAGTCCATGTTTGGTCCAGGAGGTGCAAACTGCGTAAATCCTGCTCAGAAATGAGCTTAGTTGATGTTTTCATACATCTCTAGGCACCACGCAGGGTGTAGCTGCACATTTCACATACTGGTGAGGCTCATTTTGAACTGTTGATAACTGTTGCCCAGCAATGAATGTCACTAGGGGTGGAATCCTATGGCTGCTAGACAGTGGCTAGACACCTGCAGGATTGTTCAGTTTTTGGGAACCGACCTCAGAGCCCATGCTCTGAGGTCGGTTCCCGTAAAACCGCCTCCCCACCCCCTCCCCTGCCACCTCATAAGCAGTGCGGAACATGCCCAGGCTTCACGCTCAGAAGAGAAGCATGGAGAGGGACAAAAGAGGGTGTTCCTGCAGGTGGGGCGGGGCAGGGAGTGCAGACGTGCCAGTACAACGCTTCCTGTGCATCGCCCGGCCTCGCCCGCCTGCTCCGAAGTCCCACGGCTAGACAGCCCAAAACCGTCAGGTAACTGCAAATGCAGGGTGGCCAGAGCACGGAGGAGAAGGTCCCCTCCGTGCTCTGCCCACACTGCATTGGATAGGTGGTCGCCTCCGAATTCAGAGGTGGCCCCCTATCCCAATAGACCTTGGGGCAGTGACTACACTCAGCCTAACCTACCTCACAGAATTGTTGTGACGATAGAAGTGGGGAGGGCCATATATTCTGCTTATCACTCCTTGGAGGAATAATGGGTTATAAATGTCATCAAGAAAAATAATAAATGGTATTTATTTCTTTATTTTATATCCCACCTATATGCAAGATACTCTAGATAACATACAAAGGTAAAAACAAATTAAAACAAAAGAATCAACAATAAAAACAATACAGCATAAAAACAATCGGAGAAAAGGAATAAGGATTCTAAAAAAGGAAGGCCTGTTGGAATAATAGAGTCTAATTCCTGCTTAAAAACACTCAAGGTGGTCAGCAGCAGGTGCATTTCAACTAGCAGGTCATTCCACAACTGAGGGGCAGCAAAGCAAAAAGGTCCACTTTTGTGTGGCAAGAAGCATTTCTTTGAGGCCTCATCTGGAGTACTGTGTCCAGTTCTGGGCACCACATTTTAAGAAGGATGCAGACAAACTGGAGAGGGTTCAGAGGAGGGCGATGAAGATGATCAGGGGACTGGAAACAAAGCCCTGTGAAGACAGACTGCAAGAACTGGGCATGTTTAGCCTTGAGAAGAGAAGACGGAGGGGAGATAGGATAGCGCTCTTCAAGTACTTGAAAGGTTGTCACCGAGAGGAAGGCCAGGATCTCTTCTTGATCACCCCAGAGAGCAGGACACGGAATAATGGGCTCAAGTTACAGGAAGCCAGATTCCGGCTGAACATCAGGAAAAACTTCCTGATGTTAGAGCAGCACAACAATGGAACCTATTACCTAGGGAGGTGGTGGGCTCTCCCACACTGGAGGCATTCAAGACGAGGCTGGGCAGCCCTCTGTCAGGGATGCTCTGACTTGGATTCCTGCATTGAGCAGCGGGGTTGGACTCGATGGCCTTGTAGGCCCTTTCCAACCCTACTGTTCTATGATTCTATGAAGCATCCCATCTGTAGCACCATGTGGGATTTACTTATTTTCTCCTTTCAACGGATGAGATTTGCATTTTGACCTTACGGTCAAAGTTTCATATGGAAAAACAAGAAATCTCCTTCCAACCAAGGAGGTTAATGGCACATTTATAAGTGTATTTTTTAAAGATTTTATAAGAAAGGCTTGAATAATATTAATGGCATGTGAACATAAGTGGTGAGACCGGATTTATGTTCCGAGCAATTAAATTTCACTAGCCAAACTTGAGCACTGATGTAATTAACAAGAATTATGAAAAATGCCACCCAGTTATAAATCAGTATGTGTGTGTGTGTATGTGTGTGTGTGTTTGTGTGTTTCCAAAGGAGTAAATAATAGAAATGGAGGATGGGGGTGGGGATTATGAGTCAAATTCTGTCATTATTCATTGGGTTGAAAGAGAAAGGGTGGGCTTAATTAGTGGAATGTTGGCCCCATTATTTTTGTTCTGGAGAATTCCACCATCAAGGAGAACAAATGGAATGGAATGCAAATTACAGTAATTGTGTTCTCAAAATCCTAATCAGGGGAAGTAATTTATTTTATTGACATGAAGGTGAAAAGAAAAAGATCAACCATGTTGGATGGGAAATGAGTTTTCAGTTAGGTGTCCTCATAACATGCATGATGAATTCTAACCTTGACCAGCAATAGCATTAGAGAAGTTACAAAGAAGTATAATAGAGAAGACCCATGCAGAAAACATTAGCAATGTATGAGAATTTCATTTTGCTTCATTTTTGACTTGAATTTTTCCCATTTTGCACCTCCAGATGTGAACACAAACGTGAGCACGTTTTTTCGGGAAAAGCTGGAACTTACGTTGGTGTTTGAAAAATGTGCACTTAAAAATGCACACTTTAAAAAATGTGTGTGTGTGTGTTTTAAAAAATAGGCATTTTCACATTTTAGTCTACAGGAAGGTAATGTGCATTTGGCAGCACACTTTCAAAAAGCATTCTGAAACGTGCACTTTTTCCATCTGAATGAAAAGAAGAACAGATCGGGATCAAAAATGGGGAACAAGGTGGAACAAGCTTGAGTCTTGTTGGCTCTCTCATATTTAGAGAACACAGCTGCAGCCGACAAAGAGAGCAGAATGCAGAGGTTGAAAATTTGGGCATGGCAATAATTCCGCTCTGGAGAGAGAACACAACTCCACAGCCAAAGGATGTATCTTGGATAAAGATATACCTTCCAACATTTTGCAGAGAATAATTGGGATATGCTTCTTAAAACCCCAATTCTCACAATGCAAGTCCCAGTTGCTCCATGGTTACACATTTGTGAGGGATCTTCTATGCCAGCTGTAGCCTGCATTTACCCTGCAATGGCATGTCCTTCACAAGATGGGGAAGGTTCTTTTGGTTTAAACATTAAACCAACCTCAGGTCTCCAGATGTTATCAGACCACAACTCCCACCACTGTCTCCAAGGCCCATTAGTTTTTGTTGCCTGCTGATATGAAACATCCAGTTCCCTCCTATCTGAATTTCTGCACAGCTGGTGGTTTCTGAAGATAGATTTTTTAAAAAAAGTTTCAATACATCTACAGATGCTACAAGCTCCTATGCTTGGGGGCAAGCAAGGCATCTGTCACTCAAAGGGGGGAAAAGGGAAGCAGGTTAAAAGATTTAGGACATAATTCCATGAGATGTCATCCTGCCAAACTGTGTTAAAGGATGGGTGAATGCGTCTATTTCTGGCCCGTGTCACTTTCATACGTTTTTACCCATAACTCCATTCACATTCTATTGCACATATCAAAGGTCATGATGAAAGGAGTTTCACATTAAAAAAAAAATACAAATACTGGGAAATTTAAAAGAGAGAGAGAGAGGGAGGGAGAGAAAGAGAGAGAAGCATAGATACAATACAGTGTGGATCCTAGCATGACATTTTGTGGGAACCCTGGAGGGCAGGATTTGGCCCCTGGGCCTGATCTGCCACCCTCCTCTAGAGGTAGCTGTCATATCCAAGTTTGACAGAAAATAACAGACTGTTTCTACATCTGAATAGGGATGCATGAGAAATTTGTTTCAGTTCATTTTGGATCAGGGGTTTACTGAGTTCGCACATTCTGGACCTAACACCGACTTGGATGCAATCTTGCAATGTCACTCACTGACATTTCTGAGGTTGCAATTTGATTCATGGACCTAAAAACAGCATTTGACAGCATGCGCGCATTTGAAAGATGAGCATAAGAATTCATACTTTGGGAAAACGCAGCTAATTACGCTTTGATCAATAGGAGAAGAATGTGGACATTCCAAAGCTGCACACAACTGATGCATACATTTGGAAAAATATGTATTGACATACACATGGATTTTCATGTGAAAAGAAAAAAGGAAGCTTGCAACCTGATATGGACTTGAGTCAGAACGAGCTTTGAGATGGAATTTTGACAACTTCAGCAAGTTCGACTTTTTCTGATTCTCACACCCCTACATCTGAAGCAAACCCATGAGATCCTAGGATGACAGCTAACTCTAATGCCACTGAACAAGGGACATTTCAAGAGGTAATACAACAAATCCTCAATCTGATGTGGGCATTTTGGATACACCCGCCACAGCCGAAGGCATCTCATAAAAACGCGACTCGGCAAATGTCTTTGCGTGGGGAGAATCAGGTTACCTAAATACTTAGCTTTATCATGGGCCCTTCTAAGCTGAGGGAGCCATTTTAGGATTTTTAAACTCTGAGCTGTCTTAACATTGTGATTCTGTTCTGTTTCTCTACTAAGAACATTTGGAGAAATGTGAAATCTGGTGGATAGCTAGTTCCTGCTTGGCATATTAGTCCAAGAGGGATGGGGGATTAAACTCTTCCAAACAGGAAGTTGGAAAGATCAAATTCTTCAGGCATCCCCACTACAATGAACATGATCTGCTCGAGAGCATAAATGTCTTCTTGCTCTTCTCCTATTCATTTGGGGTGTGCGTAGCAAAATGCCCTGCAAGATCACACCCTAATAATGCTGGATCTGGTTCCGTTGTATGGAGATCTTGGTCCTGAGAATGGTGTTGCTTCTTTTTCTTTAACAGTAGTTTGTAAGATTGGTTTCCCCAGCAGCATCACCCTAAATATATGTGTCTGAACTGGTCAGATTCTAATTATGTCTGCGAGGCTGCAGCTGACACACACGAAGGACTTAATTATGTACTCTGCACTCACGTCTGTCAACTGCAATCCCTTTGTCACTACAAGTTAGATTTCCATAAGAGATGACAGGATGTATTAAATTGGATCTCATGTGGATAAGTGTTACACAAGCCTTGGATGGATTTGCTGCAAGCTCACGATAGCAGAACATTACTTATATCATCTCTTTTCGTACCCATTGACACCTGAACATTCAAAGTAAGAGGAAGGAAATGATTGAAACGGGGTCTTCTTCTGGATCTACAAACCCAATGGCCGATCTACATGTGCGACGGAATCACATGGTATAGGCTTTCCCCCTCCCTAGGACTGTACCATTCAAACTGCAGCTGGGGATTTGCATAACTGAATGTTCCTCCATGAAGAAAATGAAAATCTGCACATTAACATCAAAAGAAAATAAGCATGTCAGGGAGTATATATATAGGTTTGCTTTTCTCCTTGGTGTACTATTTCTTTTTATGCATACGGAGGTGGTTTTTCATTTTTTTCATTTATGGGGGAGCATTCAAACATGTGTATTCTGATGGAACAGTCCTAGGAGGCTCATGTCATCTGCTTTTTTATGGATATGTGACATAGCCTTCAGAGGAACAGCTTCACTCATATTTAAAGCTTGTCTGATCAACCTTGCTTTAGTTAGGAAGGCATTTTCATCCAGGTCCTATTGGCTAGTGACCTTAATGCAGGGGTGGCGAACTGCTTTCAGCTTGAGGGCAGAATTCAGTTTCAGAGAAGGTCTCAGGGCCCATATAATAGTGTCGGGTGGGACCAAAGGCAAAGGGGGTGGTGCCAAAATGGGGGAACCCCCGCTAGCGTACTGTAGCTTAAAGGTCTTACTCTCAGTAGCAAAGCTCTAATAGAGGCATTTCTACTTTTTAGAATAGGGAAAAACTGTGCTAAAGCCTGGAAACCATGAAATGATTGGTGGTTGGGGGAAAGAGGGTGTGGCCAGGGAAAGGGGTGTGGCCATCTGGGATACTCTGGAGGGCCCAATTGGGATCTCAGGAGGGTGGGCCTGAGGTTCCCCAGCCTTGGCTTAATGGGCTTATTTGTCTTGGTTTGCTTACTCATGTTATCTAGGGGAATTGCTCCGTAAACACCTCTTGAAGGGCACCTACACTCCAAAGTGGCTATGGTGTGTTGATTGCATTGCGTGGCTGATCAGCAGGGGCATAGCAAACCAGTTTTAAAATCTTTACACTGGCTGCCAATTTTTTTCCAAGCAAAGTACAAGGTGCTGATTCTGACCTTCCAAGCCTTACATGGTCTAGGTCCAAGGTACCTTAGGGAGCGCCTCCTCCCCTATGTCCCAGGCCTCCACCAAAGGTCCTCTGGGGGCTCTCTGCTGAGGCTGCCCAATGTCAGACTGGCAGCCACATGCAAGAGGACCTCATCCTTTGCCGCCCCTCCATTGTGGAATGACCTGCTGGCTGAAATGCGCCTGCGGACCTCATTGAAGGTTTTTAAGCAGGCGTTAAAGACTCTATTATTCCGGCAGACCGTCCCTGTTTAGAACTCGTGTTCCTTTTGCTGACTCTTGCATGCCATTTTGAAGCTGTGTTGTTTTAAGCTGTGTTGTTTTATCGTTGGATTTGTGTTGTTGTTGTTAAATGGTTTTTAGTTCACAGTTGTTTTTCGTTACATGTTGTTCGTAACTATGGTCCATGTGCTTTTCTGTAAATGGCTTTTAAACCTTGCATATGGTATTTTAATGTTTTAACTTTTGTAAACTGCCCAGAGAGCTTCGGCTATGGGGCGGTATAGAAATGTAATCAATCGATAACAATACATAGTAAGAAGATGGCCCTGCCGTGATGGGGCAAGGGGCTGCTGGCCTTTTGAAATGTGCTCCCTCGAAACGTGCCGATTTTGTGGCAAGTCTGCCCATCTTGTGGCTTACTGAGCTGAGCTCTGCTAGCTAGGCATGGTGGACTGTTAGGCTTATCCTGCCAGCTGCCTGTTTTTGTACCTGGAGGCAGCCTGCAGGATGATAAACATCAGGCTTATCAAGCCTCTGGTAGGTCACCGTACGTGGCTGATGGGCAGCACGGTTGGTTTGGTGGGTCAAAAATTACACAGGCCTGCTCTGTGTTGAGCTTAAGAAGAGCCCTGCTGGATCAGACCAAAGGTCCATCTCATCCAGTTTCCAACAGTGGACAGATGTCTAGGAAGCTCATGGGCATGTCACGATGATCATGTCTATGCCCTCTTGTGTGTCACCCGCAACTGGTATTTAAAGGTAGGCTGCCTCTAAACATGCATGATCTATCCTTAATATCATGGTTATTAATGGTTCATAGACCTCTCCACTGTGGATTTTTCTGATCCTTTATAAAAGGGGAGAAGAAACTGAGGCCTGGGAGCTAAATCCAGTCCTTATGGGATCCCAATGTGGCCGGCTGGGGCTTCCCAATGGTCGTGCCCCCTTCCCCTGGCCCAAGCGTTCCCCCCACCCCAACTAGCAATTATTTGGAGTTTTCCCAGCTTTTGTGCAGGTTTCCCCAATTCTAAAATGGGGAAAAACTTTTCCCCATTCCCTCATTTGCTTCTCCTAAAGCTTAGTTAGTAGCAGTAACAGCTCAAAGCCGAAATATGCTGGTGTTCGGGGGTATTCTGTGCCCCTGCCCCTTTTGCCTTTGGCCATGCTCACCAATGGAATGCAGCCTCCGAGAGCTTCACTGAAATGAGGTTCCACACCTCTGCTTTATAATGACATAAGAACTGCCCTGCTGGATCAGACCAAAATCTATCTAATTCTGCCTCCTATTTCCAGCCAGATGCTTCCAAGAAACTGACAGCCCAATGATTTTAGAGTTAAATTTCATCCTTCTGGGACATGTACTGGCCTTTCCATAATCTGTGGACTACAAGTTTTATTGGAGGCATCTGCTTTTATCTGCTTTTATAGCATTTTATTGAAGATTTATTCATTGATTTTCTACTGCTGCTATTCTGCATAGTTTTGTATTGTTTTGATCTTGTATGCTGTTTTGAAAGGGTTCTGCCATTAAAGACAGCATTGGAAAATCATTTAAAATAAATATATAAAATAAAGAATGCTCCAAAACATCTGGAGGGCACCAGGTTCAGGAAAGCTGGGTTAGTGTGTAATCTTATACATGTTTAGACAGAAACAAAGTCCTATAACTCCCAGCATCCCTCACCCAGAATGGCTGGCTGGGGGATGCTGGGAGTTGTAGGACTTTTTTCTGTCCAAACATGCATAGGATTACTCTCTCAGGGAGTCCAGCTAGGATTGGAGAGACCCAGTCACTAGCTCTCAGCCTAATCTACCTCACAGAGTTGTTGTTCAGATAATATGCGGGAGGAGGAAAGCCATGTATGTCGTCTTCAGCTTATTGGACAAACGGTGGGAAATAAATGTGAGAAATAATAAATAAGGTTAAAAATACATTAAATCAGTGGGTTGTGGCCGAAACAGATGGCTTATCTAAGGAGTTCATAGCTCAACTGAGAATTGAACTGGAACTTGCTGTCTTACAGACTCACACTTTTAGCAATTCCACAACACGCAAGCTCTTGGAGGAGGAGTTTTGGGCGAGATGTTTGACCTACAAATGGCTGCTTTTCACATGCAGGCTCAACTCCATGCTGCAGTTGTGCGGCGATAAAACATTGATATTTGAACTCTCCCGTAGCTACCCTCTCCTCCTCCTCAACCCCTTTTAAAACAAAATCCAACCCCAGGCTTCTTTGAGTGTCTCTTTTCCCTATTGTTTTCCCTTACACAAACCACAGAAAGAAACAGGTCTCCCAACGGGAGAGCTGACAACTCACTAACACGCCTTTGAATTTGCCTCATAAATAGAGGGAAATGGAAAAATAACGTTGCCATTTTCATGGTATCTCCTGTTAACTAGTGACTGTTCTTTTTGCAACTTGTTGGCATGCCTTTAGTTGAAACAGCAACAAGTTTCGATGCAGCTTCAACCCTGCAATCAAGGCGTATTGTTTCCATGGGGCTCCATCTGGCAAGCAAACCAATGATTAATTTATTCTAACAGTGCATTTCTGAAGAGACCTGTTAATTTGTCACCTTATGTATTCTGGAATAATCAGCTGTGCCCTGTGTACCCCAATTATTTCTGAACTATAGTGGTAATCACTGGGAAATATTTCTATTTCCCTGCCTGCCTTTCTTTCTTTCTTTCTTTCTTTCTTTCTTTCTTTCTTTCTTTCTCTCTCTCTCTCTCTCTCTCTCTCTCCCCATCTCTCTCTCTCTCTCTTTATGAAAAGCTTTTCTTTCAAAGGTCCTCATATTTTTCTCTAACATATTTGTCATAGTATTGCTAAAACATAAACATGTGACTGCTTGTGATTAATGCAAAGGGAGAATTTTACATTAATGCATTTTACATCATCACCACCATCATTTCTATACCGTTCCATAGCCAAAGCTCTCTGGGCAGTTTTCAGAAGTTAAAACATTAAAATACCACAAACAAAATTTAAAAGCCATTTACATAGAAGCACACAGACCTTATACACAAGCAACATATAACTAAAAACAACTTTGAACTGTCAGCCATAAGTAAAGACACATCCAGGACCGATTAAAATTCATCAAGTGCTGCCAAATGCCTGGAAGAAGAGATAGGTCTTAACTGGGTGCCGAAAAGATAATAATATTGGTGCCAGGCAGACCTCATTGGGGTGCTCGTTCCACAGATGGGGGGCCACCACAAAGAAGGCCCTCCTCGTTACCACCCTCCGCGTTTCCCTGAGTAATCGCAAGTCGCACGTTTGGTGGAGATCCACATTTGCGAGCCAAGGTCTCCACTGAACCATGTGGAAGCGTTGACCCAGAGGTGTTGAACCTCTTTAATCCCGACGGCCAAATTCCATTTTGGAGAAGATTTCTGGGGCTGCATTCCAATGGTGGGCAGGGCCAAAGGCAAAAGGGGTGTGGTTACAAAATATCAAGAATAGCAGCATATTTTAGCTTAACGCTTTTACTTAGGAGAGACATTGCAACCTTTTAGAACGGGGAAAAAGAAAGCCATTGGTGGTTGGGGAGAGGTGGGTGAGGCCGGGGAAGAAGCCATGGCCTTTTGGGCCTGATGTTTTGCAGGCTTGCCTAGGCAGACAGGCAGAAAGGATAAATGGTAGACATGAGAAGAGGGGCTTGATCCTTCTTCCAACAGCGATCTCTCCCCTGCTACAACCATCTTCCCCAGTGCAGGTGGGTGGCTCCGGTGTCAGTGGGGTAGTGAATGGGTTCCAGTCAGAATGAGTCAGAACTCTAAAGGAGCTACCCAAGGTGCTGAACCTAGCTAGAGTTCTGACTGGTTCTGTTAGGGATCCTGGAAAAATCTGCTGCGGAGTTCAAATGAAGCCAGATTCCCAAGAATCCTGCTTGCGGGGTCCAGCTGTCCTTACCTCCAAGCCCACTGGACTCTACGCAGGACAGCGTCCAGGTTTTAAAAAGACAAGGTTGTGAATGCTGGCCGCCATTTGCAGACTTCGGGAAAATCATGGCCATAAATTGAGTACTTTACACCGTTTGCGGCTGTAAAGCAGGCACATCTATGTAGAAGTGCTTTTACAGCTGCAATTTATGTAAACGTAAGTTCTTTGCGGCCACAAATGGTGACAAATATGCCATTTACGGCTGCAGTTTCCCCAAGGTCTGCAGATGGCAGCTGACATTCATGGACCTTGCCTTTTTAAAACTGGAAAGTCACCCCGTGAAATCGGGTGGGACTCTGAGGAAGTCCAGTGAGCCCAAGTGGCCCAGATTCCCCTGCTGCAGACCCATCACCCCAGACTGGATTTTGTGGGGATCAGTCAGAACTGCCCCTAGTTCTGACTGAAACCCAGAGCAGATTCACCACCCCATGACATTGGAGCCACCAGCCTCCACTGCTCTTCTCTCATCTGCATCCCAGCAAACATACATCTGTTAGTTTTACCTAGAGCTGTGCACAAACAGCCTCTTGAAATTCTCCACCTTAGTTGCAGGCAGAGAAATCTGGGAGACGATTTCACTGAATTTCTCCAGGGGAGGAGAAATTCTCAACAGGTCCTCCCAGGTAGGGCTCCCCTTTGGCAGGGCTTGTAGCACAGCTGCTTTCTTTTTTGGTAAGGGCTTTGGGGGTTTTCATGCTGCAACAGCATCAACTGTCTTGGCCTCCCCCCCCCCTTTGCATCCACCGCAATGCAGGTGGGGGCAGCGTGGTGTCCAGCTCCAGGGATGAGGGGGAGTTCATGCTCTGCCAAAATCTGTCCTCCAATTTCTTGACGGTTTTCTCCCCCCATGAAAGAGGCTTCCACTGTTCTGCCTCATTCAGGAGGTCTTGTAATTTATTTTTGTGGTGTTTTTGAGCTTACCTCATCACAGCGAGCCTCCCAGGCTGCCCGCACGTCCTGATCTGAAAAAGCCCGATGGGAGGAATTACCTCACGGTGCCTTGAAGTGGGCTTTAACTGAAGTGTAGGAAGCTGAGGAGGCTACAGGCTGCCAGAGAGATGACTGTACAGTGAAAAAAAGGACATTTGTGCTCTCTCCTCAACCATCTCCTAAGTAAGGTAAGCCCAAGAAACCCAAATCCAACCCATGATAATTCCTCTGAAATTTCTCCATCATTGAATCTCTTCCTGAAAGCAATTTATCTCCCATCAAATTGAATGAGAATGGCCAAAAAACATGTGGGAGAAATTTTTGGGCACAGAACTAGTTCTACCCATCCTACAATACATGACTCTTGAGAAGGGCTAAAGGGCAATGACCATGCATGCTTGAGCAAGCTCCAAGCATCTGAACATCTCTCTCTGGAATGAATGAAACACCAGCAGGTGCCTATTTGACAGAATGCTCTTTTGCAGTCATAATGGGACCCATTACCTTTTTGCCCGTAGAAAATGATCCCTTCCCCATCAAGTCCACAAATGAAGCAGAGAGAGCTTCCAAATGGTCCCATAAAGCACCATTCAGCTGACACAACAGGGAGGCGGTTGACCAAGAGAGGATGTTGAGGAACAGCCCCAAACAGGTTTTCCCCTCCAATAAAATTAATAAATAGCACCTCCAGTTCAGTGACACGATGCTGAAAACATGCAAACTTCAAACTGCTGCCTTAGTATTAAATGCTTGTGAGGAAGAAGAAGAAGATGAAGAAAAAAAAGAAGGCTTCTTCTGTAGATTAATGCCTTCCTATAGATCTGCTCCATACATGTAAGAGACACCGTGAAAATTGCCTATTTCTAATAAAATGTAGCAACTGTACCCTGAGGAAAAATTACGGCATTATGAAATATTTTTCTCCCACTTTTCCTGCAGTCAATTTAGTTTTCATTTAAAATTCAATAACTGCACCACGCTCAGAATCTTCCACGGCAGCTGTAATGATTCTGAACCAAAAGTGCGGGCAGTAAACAAGGAAGATTAGGAAGCCATTATGAAGGTAATTTCTACCCCCCCTCCCGTTTTCTCTTACCGCACAGAGGCAGAAAATGGAAATGTGATAACCTGGAAATGAAACGAATGGAATAGAGGGCAGTTGTTTATTACCCCCAAACGCATAGAATCATAGAGATGGAGGGGTCCGTGGAGGGCATCTAGTCCAGCCCCCCATTTGTTCTGGGAAAACCAGACCTGGAGGATCCTCAACAGATGGTTGTCTGGCCTCTGCTTGAAGACAACCCATGAGGATGACTGCCAACCACTCCTCTAGGAAATTGGTTCCATTTTCAAACTGCTGTAACTGCCAAAACGTTCCTCCTAATGTTCAACCAAAATCTACCCTCCTGTAACCTCAGCCCACTGGATCTGGTTCCTCCCTCTGGGGCAGCAGACAACACACCTTTTTTGCCTTCTGTGGGGCAGCCCTTCAGATTTTTAAGAATCATATTGAAATAAGTATTTTTTTATGAGATGATCATTGTTATGGGACCTGGTCTGGAATGAACTGATGGGATTATTTAGTCCTGTTAGAAAGGCAGTTAGCAGAGGCAAAACAAAGCAGAATGAGCATTTACCAATCCCATATGCACACAAGGCTATCTGATAATAATAAATGGAGAACGCACCCTTGGTGACGAAAAGGTAAAATGGTTTACTCACAATATGTTCTTGCATATAACAATGCAGGTACAGCATAGAGTTTCAAAAGGTGTTTGAATCTGGCCTCCTCAGAAGCAGAATTTGAGTCCTCAGAAAAAGTAGCAGTAGTATTCCTGCAGTTGCTATGCAATCACAGAGGGCTTCTTTACATCTGAGAGGCACACGCTTTATATCACACTGAGAGCCAATGTGGTGTAGTGGTTACTGTGCTGGGCTGGAACTCAAGAGATCCAGGTTCGAGTCCCCACTCGGGCCATGATGCTCACTGGGGGGACTTGGGGGCCGTCAATGACTCTCAGGCCTAATCTACCTCACAGGGTTGTTGTGAGGATAAAATGGAGAGGAGGACCAGGTTTTTTTCCCCTCTTGCAAGAGGATTAGCCAAGCTGCCTAGGCTAATCCCCTTGCAAGAGGGGGGAAAAGGCGGGATATAAATGTCATATAAATAATACATACATTCTAAATAATGAAATATCCTCCCCCATCTCCTTTGCAACAGGTAAAAACGGTGGTGCTGTCAGGGTTGAGAGGACACTAGACAAGATGCTTTCTAGGACCGCCCCCCCCAAAAAACCACACACACACTTCTCTCGCTCATTCACCTGTGGCTCTCACTCTCCCCTTGGTGTTCCTCCCAGTGCTTTATCACTCTCCCCCAACACTACCAGGCAGAGATGGCTTCTTCTCCTTCTCCTTCACTACTTTACAGAAGAGGTCAAGAACTCTGCAAAACAAAGCTGCTGTCGAGGCTGGCGTCTTGATTTCCCCAGAGTGCCTCTGAGCTCATGTGGGCCTAGAGGCCCTCTGGGGAAGTCAAGAGACCCAGCATGACTTCAGCTTCTCTCTGCACTATGCCCGACCTCTTCTGTAAGTTCCCCCTGCTCAACAAAATCCCCAAAACATTGCAGTGACTGCTTTTGGGGGCCCTCTAGGCTGTGGGGCCCTTAACCTGCAACCGATGGTCCAACTCTAGCGACGCCACTGGGTGAAAACAAGTAGCCCTTGGCTGAAATGATATCTGCTGAGCGGATGGGTTTAGCAGAGTTGTAGGCTGGCAAGCCCCATAGCACTGTCAGCAGTGCTTGTTCAATGCTTGAGCTGGCTCCAACGGTGTGACTTCCCAGATGTGCAGCTATGAGATAAATGTGGCATTGCAAAAGCATTGTCATATACCTTTTTTTTTTTTTGGCCCCCAGTCCCCCTGTGGGCTGCACCCTACTCCCTTATGGATGCTGGGGGAAAATAGAAATGGGGTCCCTAGTGCTATGGAGTGCCAAAAGGGTCAAAATGTGTTTGTTTGCAAACTACATTTACTCTTTTGGCACTCTGTAGTGGCTACAGAGGGCTTAAAAGATCAAATTTAGCTTGCAGACAAGCTTAATCTGACCCTTTTCGCACTCCGCTTAGCTGCTATGGATGCCATTCCCCTAATCCCCCAGCAAATTTGGGGGTCAGTGGGGTGTGTGAAGGGGGCCCCATATGCATGGGCCCCATATACAGTATCCACCCCTGCCATATACAGTACTTTGGTAGCCATTTTTTAAAAACTCTCTTCCTCGCCCTGATTTTTTCTAAATGGGGGGCAAAAGGAGACAAAATGAGGCAGCCATATTTCTTCCACCCCCCGCCCCCCACACGACATACACCCTCTCTCACTCTTTTGAATCTTTTCTCGGAGAGTGTGAGAAATGAGGCATGGTCTCCGAAAAGCCAGGAACACCAGACTGAATCAACAAGCAGTTAATATTCCGAGATAAAAGAATACTGTTCGGTTAGATTAATCAAACCCCCTTCTGCTTGCCAAAGCCTAATTATCCTTTGATCCACATTAATGACTTCCAAAACCACAGTACACCTGGTGGGAGGACTTGACGTGCAGCATTTTAAGCTAAAAGGAAGCACCCCCCCATGCAAACCAAATCTAATTTGCTTACATCAGTTGACACAATGGCTGTATTGAGCAGTGCCTCCCAAAGGTATGACCAGACTGCACTGGGGAATGATGGAGTCATTTCATCAACAATCACAAAACTACTGCAAATGGCAAAGTCCTTTCCGCAGCAGTTTTGAGCAGCCCATCACATTGCTGGATGCATCACTTCAAAATGACGATGATACAACAACATCACTCTTCATTCTCCTGTATACAGCTAGGGATGGGGAAGAATGCTTTTGAATGCGAACGTACTGATTTTTTTCAAACCACTGCGCAACCCAAAGCTCAATTATCTTCCGAATTTTGAAATTCACAGTTCTCTGAATTCGGCATTCGCCAAAGGAAAAAAATGCTCTCAGAGATGCATATATTAAAATGCATTATACGAGGAAAATTGGTAGCAAAAAATGTGTGCATTAGGCAAAATGAAGAGAAAAAAAAGGATGGATTAGGAGAAATGCACACAAAAATGCTTATGAATTTCCCTCGATAACTTCTATCTATCTATCTATCTATCTATCTATCTATCTATCTATCTATCTATCTATCATCTATCTATCTATCTTAAAATTCCATTGATTGATTGATTTATCCTTCATTCATTTTTAACTGGGAGGCTGGCATGCTGCAAAGTGAAGTGCTGCCCTCTAGATGTTAAGAACATAGGAACCACGCTGGATCAGACCAGGGTCCGTCTAGTCCAGCATTCTGTTCACACAGTGGCCAACCAGCTGCCCATGGAAAACTCACAAGCAGGACCCAAGTGCAACAGCACCCTCCCGCCCATGTTCTCCCCCAGCAACTGGTGTACATAGACAGACTGCCCCTGCTACTGGAGGTAACATATAGCCCCCAGGACTAGTAGTCATTGATAGCCTTCTCCTCCACGAATTTCTCCAATCCTGCTTTCAAACTGGTGGCCATCACTACATCCCGTGGTAGCAAAACCCACAGATTACCTGTGTGCTGTGTGGAGAAGTACTGGATGGTAGTAACTGACTACCTCTCTTGGAGCCTACCAAGGTTTGCTGCCCCTCCTGATTGGGTGTTACGGTTATTGAAAAGCAGTATATATATATATATATATATATATATATATATATATATATATACACACACACACATATATACAGTCTAAATAAATAACAAATAGAATCACATGGTGCACAGCGGATCAATAAAAGCATTCCTCTAAAGGAACGCTAGGCAATATCAGAAAGAAAGATACTGAAGTGGACGTGGGGGTGGAAGATGGGGAGATAAGTGGCCCATTCAAGGCAACCATCAAGCACTCAGGCATGTTCTGAAAACCATGCCTTTAAAACACAAAGTGCCATAAATATGCTTTGATTTCATTGCATGGCGCACAAGTCCACGCCGAACTGTTTTGCCAGCCCAGCAGCATACTTGGCAATCTAGGTCCCCCTCTGTATTCATGAGCAACCTTCAAGATGGATAGCTCTGCTCTTAATGGAATTAGTCCACTGGGGCTGGTGTTCCCGGGTATCCAGTTAGAGGCACGGTATAATCAAATTTCTGCACACTTTGCTGTCTTTGCAAAGTAGGACTCAATAATAATTCAAATTCCCCTGCTAAGCTAAGATGAAAATATTGGCAGATGCCTGAAAAGTCATTTGCTCTAAAGTTCTCCTTTTCGTAACACCGCGCAGATGAAGGAGAGCGAGGGCTCCTTTGTTGATTGGAACCAGTGGAAGTTTGGGAAGGAGATGGGAAAGAGAAGGCGGAAAGCATCCATTTTCATCTCCTTTCAGGCTGCTGCTAATGTTTGTGTTTGCATTCCCCGGAGTTGTAAGTCACTTATCGTGTAATGGAGGAAAATAAAATCTAATAAGGAGAATATTTGAAGACATGCTGGCTCTGATCTAAAACTGCCTGTTCTTTAAGGTCATCGCCTGAGGCCCTGATCTCTAGCTGCCCCCATCTAGAGAGGGTAGGAAGGTAGCCAAGTGACATGAAAGACTGTAACTGTGTGCAGCTTGCCCACATGGTGAACCATTGAACTGCAGGTGGCAGTTTCTCAGTGAAGTACCCTCGGGCCCTAAACTGACCCTGCCCATCCAGGCTGGGGATTGGATCTTTCTGGGCAGGAAGGAGTAAATGAAGGCTTCCTGTTACAGCTGAGCCTTGCTTGAGCAAGATGGTCATCCTGACTCTGGTGTGTTCATGAATTCATGATTATTCCTTGGTCTTGGCTCGCCCCTCCATCCTGTCTCCGGGTTTATCCTCCAGTCATGACTAGTCTCACAGCTTTTGGATCCTGGCTCCCCTTGGACTGCTACCCATGGCCCAGCCTTTGGCATCCTATGTACTTGCCCCAAATCTGCAATCATCATTGGAGACCCTGGTAGATGTCACAGCACCTAGAGGGGTTTGGCTGGTGGGCACTCAAGACAGGGCCTTTTCTGTAGCGGACTGTGGAAGTCCCTATCTAGGGAAATCAGATTAGCCCTTTCTTTATTATTCTTTAGATGGTTTAGGACTGAAATATCTGACAGAGCACCTCTCCCAGCATGAACCTAACCGTACACTGTACTCAGCATCTAAGGTTCTCCTCCAGGTGCCTTCTCTGAAGGAGGCTTGGAAGATAGCAACAAGGGAGAGGGCCTTCTTGGTGGTGGCCCCCCAATTGTGGAATGATCTCCCCGAGAAGGCCCACCTGGTGCCAACATTGTTGTTAAGACCTTTGTCTTTTCTCAAGCCTTTGGTAGCATATGATCAGTTTTAATCAGGTCCTGGATTTGTCTCATGTTTATAGTTGACTGCTCAAAGTTGTTTTTAGACATAGGTTGTCTCTGTGTGTAACATCTGTGTGTTTTTATGTAAATGCTTTTAAAACTTTGTATGCTGTATTTTTAATGGTTTTTAATCTTTGTAAAACACCCAGAGAGTTTCGGCTGTGGGACGGTATAGAAATGTAATTATTATTAATAATAATAGATGGGGTTTTTTCCCATCAAAATATATGGTTTCATCAAGCTTTTAGTAGTTTCTAATGTCATTTTCTGATTTTCTTGCAACTAAGGTTCTGGCTTTGTTTTCCTTGTATTGTTACAATATATTAGTTGTGTTCTGTTTCTATGGATGCTTTTATCTGAATTTTGTATATTGAGGGCTCAGTGGGCAAATGGGTTAGGTATAAATATGTCATAGACAGCAATAATCAAATACAGAATACCCATTCCAGAAACATTCTTCTCTGTTATCCTTTAGATGCCCAAGTAAAAACTGTTTCCTTTTCTTGTGTTTTGGGGGAGTGATAGCTCTGCCTTTGTTCTGATGCCACTACTTAGTTTTATTTATTGTGCAGTGCGTTTTTAGACAGTGTATTCTGAGATTGTTTAATTTATTTGGATTTTTGTTTTTACTATACATTGGGTTACTTCGGGTTGTAAGCTGCCCCAAAGATCTCGTAGGTCAAAAGGCAGGGTATATGCATTTTAAATCAAACTAAGTAATAAAATTCCATTACAATTTTACAGTGAGAGATTCCATCCCAAGTTCTGTTTCGTGGTCATGCAGATAGAGGCAAAGTTCCCCCTGGGTGGCAAACCTATATTGTGTACTACTTAAGACTCCAGGACTGGATTCATCTGATGGAATGTTCCTCCATACAAGTACATCCCTAGGTATAGAAACCTAGCATGTTAGACTCACCTGCTTCCTGATATGCTGGTTTTATAACTGCAGTATTTTATTTACTTAAATAATATTTTTTGTATGGAGGAACATTCTTCATCTGCAGTCTGAAAGCAACACAGGTTTTACCACCTTCATGAAAACTAGGACAGAGTGTGTCAGAATCTTGGCAAATGGCTTATGGATATAAAGATTCCATTTTTGTGATTAAGCCCTAGTGTCCTAAGAGCATCCTTTAAGGAACTCATGTCAATTTGGCAGCACAGTGTGTGTGTTTTAAATTCGCACTCACGATTAGTGGCTTTGTGCCAGTATTTGGCTGTCCGAACTCTACAAACATGGTTCGCTCTTCGGAATGCTTTCAGAACTGAATTTTGCTAAGCGGGCACAGTATTAACAAGAAAATGCAGAGATCAGGATGGTCAAATATTCTTCCTTCAGAACCAATTCCCACCAGCGGCTTGAGGCCATGAGCCAGACTGTCTGGCAACATTTCAGAAAACTAATAACCTTGAGGGCCTTTAAATACATTTTTTGAAAACTCATCTTTTCAGTTTCTAGAGAATGTGGTCTACAGAAGAACCTGGATCTGAATACAAATGAGTGGTACTCAGGTTGATTACAGGTCAATTCACTGGCTATTTTTTCAGGGGGAGGGAGAAGGTTTCACTTCTCATTAAAGCCAGGACTAGGGACTGTTGAATACAATG
This sequence comes from Heloderma suspectum, assembly GCF_057233095.1. Lineage (NCBI taxonomy): Eukaryota > Metazoa > Chordata > Lepidosauria > Squamata > Helodermatidae > Heloderma > Heloderma suspectum. The sequence goes on from NC_139470.1 coordinate 12,462,919, forward strand.
GGGCTTACTTCTGAGTAAACGTGCATAGGATTGTACTGTTGTTGGATGGAACACTTATTCCAGGTGTGGAAGGTCATAGAGCTCCCAATGTTTTACAGATACAGTTTGGGTCATGCTTGTAACACCCCTCTTTGTAGAACCAGCCAGAACTCTACAGGAGCTATCCAAGGTGCTGAACCCTATCCCCAAAATAGGTTCAGCACCTTGGATAGATCCTTTAGAGGTCTGACTGGTTCTGACTGAAACCCCAAATGGATTCACAGACCCACTGCAATCGGAGCCACCAGCCTCCACTGTCCTTACCTCCCATGGGGACCTCATCCAGATGTGTCTTCCCCATCCCATCGGCCTGCCATCTTGGGAGTGAGAGAAATGAAAAACCTGCAGAAGACAGGAATACATGCATGGCCACATTAAGGTGCCATGAAGTCCTCCACAGCCACAACTGAGTGACCAGATGAGCTGCAGTCAGGATGCACGAGGCTTATATTCAGTCCACATTATGAAGCAGAAGGACCAGAGATCTGAATGCAATCTGTAGTCTGCAGTTCTTAATGTCTGAGCTTGCTAGATGATTTGCGCAACAAGAAATACAACCGAAAAATGTGCACATTTGAAAAGTGCGCTTGTAAAAATGCCTACCTGTGAAAATGCACACAAACACACAATGGGAGAGAAATACTATATTCTAAAAATGTGCACAATTGATGCATACCTTTGGGAAAAAAGGCCCACAAACATATACACAAATGCTCATACCACAAAGCATGCAATCTGATATAGACACATGTCAGAACAAGCATTGAGGTGGAAACTGGAGAACTTTGATAAGGGGGATGTTGAAATCATGCAGATGGGAAACCAGAACAAAAAAAAGCCAAAGAAACACAGCAAGAGAAAACTACCCAAGCAAGGTGGGCCCTTGAAAGCCGTCTGTTCTAATTCCCCATCAAAAGACAGAAGCTTTTAAATATAGCATTTTGATAATGACAAACTGTTTGATCCCCCTCTGAAGAGTTTAGATGGGGATTTTGGTTAGATGCAAGCATCAAAGCCAGCTAACTTTTTTTTTTTTTTTAAAGTACTGATCTATTTGGGAGATGCTGCAGGGGTACAGGCAATCTGCATTTCATGATCAGTGAGATGTGATTATAAAAAGAAAAGAAAAAAGAGAGGTAGCTTAGCCATTAACAGTAGTGATGTCCAGAGAAATCTATTAATTATACATATACCACACCATCTATACCTCCCCAAGGAGAATTAACCTTTGAATGTCATTACAACCTTTTATCAGGGAGTGGGGGGAGGTTATCAACCAGTGCCAAAAAACCCCTTCGCAATATATTGCATGTCACAAGCAAGGACTCAGCCAATGTGAAGATTATAATTGCATGCAATTAATATGCAATGTGCATATTATATTCAGAGATGCAACAGGGGTCAAGCGGCAACTAATGGACACATGTGTCCTCTTCTGCAATATGTTAAATCTTCTGCAAGACAGAGAATTTGAAAAGCTCAAGGCTGTCTTTGATCTATCTACAGATATAAGGAAAGTTTGCAGACGCACCCGCCGGGATTGTGCTTGTCAGATGGGGGGGGGGGACGACGACGACCACAAGCTCCTGCCAAGTGTACTAGGCAAGGTGTAAAACAGTAATATGTACATATAGGTATTTATTATGTTTTATGTAAATACTCCCCTTTGAAAAATGCCTGTCAGGGTTCCCCTTATGAACTGGACCCCCCCAAGCAACTCCTTAAAGATCTCTTGCCTCCTTAAGAGCCCCACCTTCCTTCTTTTACCTTCCCCTTTCTAGTAATGTGTGGTTTAGGTTGTAGGTGTGGGGTGACTGACATTGTAGACACAGGGTTTACCCACAACAGTTTACTGGTAAATGAAAGCAAGCAAATCACAACTAAAGGCATTTACACAATAGAACTGAGTCAGTGATAATAAGATAATAAGAGAACTTCTGTGCCCTGCAGGTGGAATAATTTTACTCTTTTTCTGCTTCGAACACTATTGTAATAAACAGGAACAGGAAGACGGTAGGAAAGCAGACCCTTGTGGTAGACAGTGACTTTTGTAGGCCACATTATCCTTAGGGAATAGGACAGAAATAGCCTCATTTTCAGTTCTTCCTTGTTGTCCATCTCACATTACAAAATGGTGCCCTCTAACACTTTGCAGATAAAAATAGGGACATGATCGTCACAGTGCTGTTTCATAACAAAGGTTGCTAACTGAACTCCTTCCTGTTATTGACACGTTGCTGAAGGCTCTACTCAGTGTGCAGTATAATATTAATTTACTCTCCAGTTGCCCTGTCCTCTCTAGGGATGGGGAAAAAAAATCTGTTCTCATTCTAACTTGAACTTACCTAATTTGCACTTCCTGAACCAAGACGCAAACCAAGGCACAGTTTTCTTCAGCACTTGCATTTCCCTGAATTTTGTGATGCAGATTTCCTGTTTAAAAATGTGTACAAAAACACAGACACTGGGGCTAAAGTGCACAGAAAAATGCATATATTTGTGATAACTATGTACTCCAAAATGCATTATATTAAGGGAAATCACTTGCCAAAAGATGTGGACATTAAGCAAAAACATGTTATTAGGGGAAATGCACATGAAAATGTGCATGCATTTTGCTAGAGACCTTTTTTTTTTAGAAAGCAAACTGATGAAGAAATGGGACAGAACAGACTTAAGTTTTGAAAAAAAAAAGAAGATTCTGAAATGGACAGATTTGTCAGTTCCTAGACCTCCACAGATTTGGAAAGAGAAAGGGACATTGACAGATTTTTCCAAGGGAAACTGATATTGACACATTTGTCTGTCCCTAGTCCTCCACTGATTTAAACACCCAAGAGGGTGTTTATTCTTTTGCTTAGAGATGTAGTAGAAGAACATAATTATCTTTCTGTAGCCTGGGACCAACTGAACCTGGCTCCCATGTAAAGTGCACTGCAGACCCTCACACCCTATGTGCGTGCATGCGTGTGCGCGGGCGGGGGGAGAATATTGCTGCTGGAGTGACACTATCAGCAACTGTCACCAGTTGCAGCAACTGTACTGCAAGCTCAATCAGATGCAGAGGAGTTGGTGACAGGTGGAATAAGGGCGTGGTAAGAGGGGTGGGTTTCTGAAAGTGCTGGCATAAAGGGCTCCTTCACATGGAGCTTTTATCCTGCTATTGAGATTGCTCACTCACAGAAGATTGTGGGTCCTTTTCATGACGTTGTTAACCTCCAGGGCACATCCAGAGGTTTTTCCTGGATCTTTCGCTCCAAAAAGATCAGGAACTAATGAACCATTTTTTAAAGTCAGAACCTGACGTGATTGAAACACCCACTAGATAGCGCTGTTTCATTGTGTTCTATGGAACCTTGAAAATGAAAAGCTTCCCCTCTCAGCAATCACGTGGTCACTGACTGGGAGCCTGTGATAAATGCGGAAAGGTTCCAGAATGGGAGGACTGTGGGTTTTTTCTTCAGTGTAAAGGCAGCCAAGGTCTCCTCTTCTGAACATGGTAGAGCTGGAGCAAAAGGAAAGCATTCAGAGATGTCAGGAGGAAGCAGAAGGAATGAGTCTGCATGGGAAGAGTCTTAAGATGGATTATGGGAGAAGTTGCAGACATTCAGATCAGGTGCTGTGATGGTTTCAGGTTCCACCATAGACCATCCCTTGGACTGCTGGAAAGAACAAACAAATTCACTCTATGGACTGCCAACTGTGCACTGAGTCTCTCCTAGAGGTGTACAGATTTTGTTAAATCTGTTCTGTCTGTGTTTCATGGATTGTCAGGCATATTTCATTCCATCATCTGCTCATTGATGGTACTGGGGGGGGGGGGTATAACCAGAATTTCATTCTACTTGCACTGTTTGTAATCTGCTCACAGAACGTTAATTATTGGGATTAGAAGTATTATATAGTGGATTAGAAGTGTAATAAATAAATAAATAAGTCACATTAGCGCTAATGCACATGAGTACAAATGCTTACTTGCGCAAATGCTAATTAGTGCAAATCCCCTCCGAAAGTGAAAAAATGGTCCCCAAGTCCATGGAATCCACACAACTCAGAAAAAGCCAGGCTGCTGAGGAATCCACAGGTCAGATTCATAGAAATCTAAACTCATTTGAATCCTTTGCAGATTTCTCTGATAGCCCTCATCTCTCCTGCTGGTTATCGTTAATATCATTGCAGAGGCCCAGCTGGGAAGAAACCCATAGCTGTGCATCCATCTGTGAACCAGAGCACTTCATCCCTGGAGCCATTTTCATTCACGCTTTCCATTTATGAGCCTTCGGCTGCACTACCAAATAGCCACTTATTAACATCCTTTGACAATGTGGCTCATACGTTTTGAGAGAAATAGAATACAGTAATGAACGGGCTGTCACAATGAAGCTTGAAAGATGCTGGTGTGTCCCAGCATTAAAATGACTCAGTCACCACCATGAGCTTAAGAAACCCTTCCAGCGACTTACGTGTACAATGAGCAAAGCATCACATCTTACATTTGAGTTAGAAGATCCAAAAAATATTAATGCTTTTGGAAAGATGAGACTGTCAGGTAGATACAGACTGGCATCATGGGTCAGCATTGTCACAAATATACCAAGGCCTATACCCCATCAGGGAACCCACTGCTTACCTCCAGAGACCCCAGGCTGCTTTTCCTATTTGCTGTTTCTGCCTGTTCACTTGCCCTCCCCAATTATGTGAGTAGTAGGGATGTACATATTTCATTAAATCTGTTCCATCTGTGTTTCATGGATTGTCAGGTGTCTTTTGTTCCATGGTCTGCTCATTGATGGAATCAGATTTTTCTCAGTTTCCCAGACTTTGTATATATGGCATATCAGAAGTAGAAGATCTTCCCACTATTTAGAACGCCGATTATATTCCAGTTGTAGGGAACAATATTTATCTCCATTTCTTGGCCACATGAGAAATTGGGCCATTGAGGACAAGCTGAATTTTCTCTTCAAGGATCTAACCAGTTTGTGACTTAGAGGGTTGGCCTTGTCTGTGGTTGAGGTGGCCAGTTTAAGGAAAACAGAAAAGGACAAAAATGTCTGATTAAATGAGCCATATAACAGCTTTTTATCGTGTGGGGGTCTCAATGGGTTCATAAAACCTCATTTTATTAAAAGGTATATGTATTTTAAAATATTTTAATATTTTATTACTTCAGTCTCTTTTAAGTTTGTTTTACATTTTAAGATTCATGTATTTACTGTTTGAATGTGTGCTTATTGTGTTTGAGATGGTCTGAAGACTTGTTCAATAAAATTTGACCATTTCCCAAACTTGCATTCACATTGGAAAGTGCACACTTGTTCAAATGTGCACTTCCAAAAATGTACAACTTCCCCCAAAGCATGCATTTTCAAGCTTTAGCCTATGGGGAAATGTGCATTTTCAGTCATTTTTTTTTAAAATGGATACTTTGTATTTTTGTACGACTAAACTTGCATACAATTCCAGAAAGTAAAATAACCAGTCCACAAGTCCACAGAAATGGCACGACTCAGAAAAAGCTGGCTTACTGCAGACTCCACAAGTTGGATCCACAGGAATCAATTCTTATTTCAATCCACTGTGGATTTCCCCAACTAGTGAGTAGTAATGAGATACAGGTGGGGAACAGTGTCAACAACCTGTTCTTGCCTTGCCCTCTCCTTCAAGGCCATGATGTGGATAGGAACCAGAGGAAGAGTGCAAGCAAAGGGCAGCCATGGCAGGGATGTGTGCCTATTTAGGGAAAAGGGCCCATCTTTCTGAAGAGCCCCCCCCCCCAATTGGGAGCCAACCCTGGGCTGAGACCTTTCCAGATCCAAAACTCACTGGCTCACAAGGATTTGTATACAAAGGTGTTTAGCCATTGTTATGCTAAATGCAACAAGCTTGGCCTTTGTCAGCTTCAAATCAAAAAGACCCAAAGGCCTTTTCAAGACCAAACGACCTGCAAAATTTCCCTTTCCGCATCCACGCGTGAGGAGAACATATGGCGAATGGCATTCTAGTGGGATTTTCATTGAGGGCAGCTCTGAGGTTTGGTGCTGTCCACGCAAACACTAGCAGATGAAGTCAGAGGTTTGACCTTCCAACTGACAAAGTTCTTCGTTACCTCGTATTCACCGAGTAGGTTCATCTTCAGCTGCCTTCTTTGGAAATAGATTCCAAAAACAACGATGGCTGTCAAATGGAGAAATGACGTGCAGTGCCGACTCCAGGTCTCTGTGAGCCCTTGGGCAGACACCCACAATGCCCCCCCTCCCTTTGTGAGTCTGTCTTCTCATCACCACTGTCACCAGCTGCTCTTGTTCCTCACTCTCTTTCTCCTCATTGCTACCGCTTGCTTGCTTGACCGGGAGAGAGCCAGTGAGCAAGTAGGCAGGGGCATTCACTGCTCCTCATTTCTACCACTACTGTTGTTTGGGCCAGAGCGAGAGGTGGGTGAACAAGCAGGTTGCAATGACGAAGAGGAGGAGCAACTCCAAGGGGGTCCTGTCAGTGGGCCCCTGCTGCGATGAGAGCCCTCGGCAGGTGCCTGAGCGTGCCTACTCTTGACGACTGCCATGACAGCATGTTTGAATAACAGCTAAATCTCTGGTTCAAATTAGAACTAAGACTTACCTAAATAGAAAAGGCCACAGCAAGCCAACTAAAAACAATAAAGCCTAAAAACAGAACCATATACAATAGTCGTGACCAGACATGTGAATGCCTGGGGAAAAATGGAGAAAACTTTGAAAAAAATGGGGGAAACCCATTTTTTTCCTTGGGACTTTTTTTTCTGGCAGGCGGGGGAGATGAATTTTTTTTGGCCATTTTTTCCTTCCCCTACTGTTTTCCCTCCATTTATTTCAGGCCTTCACATCTCTAGCAGAAACAAGCCAAATCCTCATCATCAACAACAACAATGTGCAGACTAATATTATTCACCATCAAAGGCTTGGGAAAACAGGACATTTTTGACCTGGTGCCTAAAGAATACATTGGCATCACAGATGTTTCTGGAGGGAATTCCACAAATGGGGAACCACCATGGAGAAGTCCTTGACTTGGTAACCCTCTCTTAGTGGTAGAGCCATTAGCATGCAGACTGAAGAACTCAGATTCACTCCCAAGCATCTCTGGTTCAAGCATGATGGGGGCAGACTCCAAAACTACTTTTGCTTGAAAGCCACTGTCAATCAGAATAGACAATACTGGATTAGACTATCATGCCCCCATTGGAAGACTCTGAGGAGGAGGAAGAGTTTGAGGCCCCAGTGGAGGACAGTGCCATGAGAGAGGACTGAGCCCATGGAATTGCCCACTGAGGTCCCAGCCACTTGGGAAGTGGAGGAGTCTACCCCAGAGGAGGAGGCTGCGCACCCCAAATCTCAGGGCATGTTGGCATCAGAGGGGGCAGGCTGAACTTGGATAACTTGGAGACCCTCAAGGAAGTGCCACACTGCAGCAGAGGTCTACTCAGGAGGAAATGGGCTCCTCACAAGTAGAGGGTCCTCCCCACACAGAGGACTCTCTGCAATCAAAGTGAATGGCTGCAGCTGGTCTTGGGTGGAGCTCTAGGATAAAATCGCCAATAGAACCTTATAGAAGCTGCTGGAATGGTTGGTTCTGGCACCAGCCTGCTACGTGCCTTCTGCTTGGAACCCTGTCTCTAAGTCACCTTGGCCAGGATTTGACTACTCTCTCTGCATAACCCCTTTTGTCTATACTGCCGGGCTTTGCTATCTGCTACCCTGGATCTGATTAGGACTGTTTGTGGACTCTGTTCTACCTTCAGCTACTGCCTCACCAGACCCCAGCCCAGCCTGGACACCCGGGAGGTGTGTCTGTGTGTCTGTTTGTTGTATTTACAATATTTATATACTGCTTGACATCTAGAATGGATTTCAGAGTGGTGAACGCAAGAAATAAAACTGTGAAAGAATAAAAAGATTAAGACACCATATTAAAATTATACATGTCTCAAAACACAATGCCAATAAAAACTATAACTGGTCAATTAAGGAATGCCTCCTGGAACAGTGCTGTTATCAGGAGGTGCTGGAAACAATGCGGTATTAGCATCTGCCTGACCTCCAGAGGCAGGGAGTTCCATAGGAAGGGGGCCACCACACTGAAGGCTCTTCTCCTGGTGGACTCCAGTCAGGCCATAGGTCTGTGTGGAACCACCAGGAGGAAGCCCTCTGATGACCTCAGGGACTGGGCAGGTCACTAAGGGAGAATGCGCTCTCTCAGGTTTCCTGGTCCCAAGTTGTTTAGGGCTTTGCTGATGAGGAAATAGGACACAGATGGACCAATAATTTGATTCAATATAAGAAGCTTATGTGCCCTTAGGGTTTTACCCAATGGTGGCTTTGCCTTCACGGAAAGTGCTTCTCCTCATACAAACTGAGGCACCTGATTTCCCTACAGACACTTTACTCCTTCAAAAAACTGCTCTTGAGGGATAGGCACTCTCTGAAACAGATTGGAGTATGGGGTTGGGGGCTGTACTAGGTGGGGTGATTTGGAACCATTTGGATGCTCTGACCTGCATATGTAGAAGCACTTTCTGCTAAGGCAGAGCTACCTAGGGATGGCAGAGAAATCCACCATGGACTCCAGTGAGGCCGGATTCTTTAGAATCCAGCTCCCCGGAGTCCATGGCGGAACGGATTGCTCCCCCCCCCCCTGCGAAGTCCAGTAGGGATGAACCCTAGCTGGCACTGGCTGGTCCAGGTCCATCCGCTGCCATCCACTGCTGGGCTGCGGATGCAAATGGTGTCTGGCGTAGCAGATGCCATTTGCATCCCTGCCCTTTACCGTGATTGGCTATGTAATTATTTACGTAGCCTATCATGGCCAAGGGCAGGGACACAAATAGCGTCCGCTACACCGGATGCCATTTGCATGGCAGTGGCCAGAAGTCTGCCTGCGGACGGGCCTGGCCAGCGGCTCCGCTGACTCGCCTTGGAGTGGAGCCAGCTGGGAAGGATTCTGGGGGGAGGGATGGATCGCCTCAGCGGATGCCCCTGACCGGATGGGTGAGTGGGGTTCGTACACCCCTAGAGCTACCATTGTGTATGGCCATTAAGGTTTATTGTAGGGACTCAGAACCCCAGGCCTAGGAGCCAAATCTGGCCCATCTGAGGTTCCAGTCTGGATCTTTGGGGTTCCCCAGATGGATGCACCCCCTTTCTCCCAAGCACCAACAACTTGGTGGTTTCCAGGCTTTTGTGCAGTCTCCCCCCCCCATTTTAAAAGCTTAATGTTAGCGCTCTGCTGAAAATTTCTACTCTACCATTTTTGGCATTTCCGGGGTGGGAGGGCAGTGCAGGAAAAATGAAAACTCTGGAGAAGTGAGAATTCTGGGAGGGGTGAGAATTTCAGGGAATTTTCTTTTGGGGAGGGGGACAGGGTCTCCACATACCTTTTTAAATGTAGGCAATTATTGAGGGGTTTTCTTTCTATTTTTTATTTTTCTAAAAACACCCCCTTGCACTTGCCAGGCCTCTTCTCCAGCTTGGCAGTTCTTCTGAACTCCCAGGAGACCCTGTGACCTTACCCTCTCCAATAGGCATTCAGGAAGAACTCCCAGCTGAGAAGAGGCCTCAGCTCCTGCAAGTGCAAGGGGTGTTGCTTTTTAAAAATAAAAAATATAGGAAGAAGACCCTTCAGGAATCACCTACACCTAAAAAAAAAAAAAAAGGTATGTGGAAACCGTGTCCCCCTCCCCAAGCAGAAAATTCTCTGAAATTCTCCCCTACCCTGAGAAAGAGGCAGAAAAAACAATGCCTCTTTCGCAGGGCAAGAAAAAGTTTCCAAAACCTGGGGACAGGGTTCGGTCCAGCAGTACTTAAAATGTCTCTGAGGGCTTAATTGCTGCAGTCAGAGCTTGAAGCTACAATATGCTCATATTTTTTGCCCTGCTCCATTTGCCTTTGACCCCACACACCCCTGGAATGAAGCCCCCAAGAACTCTGAAATTGGAGTTGTCCCTTGGGCTGATAGAAGTCCAGCACCCCTGGTTTATTGGAACTTAGTACACAAATAAGCACTCCAACACCAGCACAGTCCAAAGAGGAGAATCTAATAGGAATCCAAAGCTCAGCAGCAGAGAGGATCAGTCACGAAGCAAGGGTTCAAGGCACTGGGGCTGGTAGAAAGATGTTATTCCAGCAGCTAGCAAGTTCCAGCTGAAATGTACTAGGTGCCTAATGAGAATGATTTTTTGATGCCTTACTGAACCATTTTTTGGAAGGGGTGTCTAGAAATTTACAAAACCCCTGAAGATATGGTGTGAGCTGAGATGAACAGGTCATTGTCCTCTCCTCCTGCCTGTTCAGGCAGCTGCCTTCCATTTGATTTTCATTAAATCCTAGCAGGTGTTTTGTGAGAGCTCTTTTGACAAGGACACTGGCACCTGAGCAAAATTTAAACCAGGGAATTTACACCATCTTGCCTTGTAATTAAGTAGTCTGTGAGTTCCCTGTTCTGATGCTCCAGATTGTAGAAGGCCTCTGTGGACATGACATGAAAACAAAGAAAAAGGTTTGGGGAGGCGAGGGGAATTGTCTATTATTTATTTAACTATGGAGATCTAGATAGCATCTTTCAGTGGGGCTTCTGCAGCAACTGGCAAAAACAAAATAAAATAGATAAATAGCCACCAGTGGGTCTTGATATGCCTAGGTCAGGCTTGGCTCTGGGCCAACTGTGGGGAAAATCTGATACTCCCATAGGAGCCTAGGACACTAGATCAGGATGGAATGTTTTCTCATTTATGGTGGACTTGTAAAAAAGCTAAAACATTTTGGAAATGAATACAGTCTTTAGCTCAAAGAATATTAAAGACTACTATAGAATTAAAGCCAGAAACTTTTTTATTGGGTCTAACAGATAAACACATAAAAGAGAAGGGGGGAACCCTCTTTCTCTACATGACAATGGCTGCAAGGTTATTGTATGCACAAAAGTGGAAGAATGAAACAATACCAACTGTGAACGAGTGAATCATGAAAATGATGGAGCTGGCAGAGATGGGAAAACTTACTATTATAATTAAAGAAGGGTCAGCAACTAAAGTTATGTTAGATTGGAAACCTTTTATAGAATTTGTACAAGAAATAGAGAGAAATGGTATCTATGTATGTGGATTTTGGACTTTGAGATGGTTAGTCCTCCTTTTTTGTTGTTAAAAATTAGGAGAGAAATGAGATAATGTCTCTGAACTCAATGTATTATATACAACTAAGATAAGAATAATAATTCTTAATAATAATAATAGAGAATAATAATAAGCATTTGTTGTGTAAGGGGAGCCAAAGGTAGATATTTTATGATCTTAAGAGATATTTTAGTGTATGTGTATTAGGGATGTCAGAGAATTCCATGACGGATCTCGATGAGGCCGAATGCCAATGCATTTGGCCCCCTGAAATCCATCGCGGAATGAAGCCTCCGCCCTCCCACCCATGAAAGGCGCATGGGACAAAGTCCCCGCTGCCCCCACCCCATGAAAGACGCTCGAAACGGAGCACTTACCTGCTCCCGTCTGCATTGCTTTGCGAATGGCGGCTGTCCTGAGGCCGCCATTCGCTTCCTCCTCTTCAAGTCGTGATAGGCTACGTAAATACTTACGTAGCCTATCATGGCTAAAGCAGGGATGCCATTTGCGTCCCTGCGGAGGCCGTGATAGGCTACGTAAGTATTTACATAGCCTATCATGGCAAGGAGGGGGGAAACCCCAGCGTACGCAAATGGTGGCGGCTACTGCCATTTGCGTACGCTGTTCCCCCCCCCCGCCGTGATAGGCTACGTAAATATTTATGTAGCCTATCACAGCTCAATACAGGGATGCAAATGGCAGCTATGACAGCCGCCACTTGCGTCCCTGCAGGGCTGCCCAGCGGCCGGATGTCTGGCTGCGGGTGTCTGGAGCTGGCTGGCGGCTCCGTGGCTTGGCCGCAGAGCGGAGCCGGCCGCACAGGATTCTGGGGGAGGGATGGAGCGCCTCCCCTCCACAGCGGATGCCCCTGCGCAGAGCCAGGTAAGGGATTCGAACATCCCTAATGTGTATTGTGTGTTTATGTTGTTGTTGTTTTCTTTTAAAAAAACCTAATATATATGTATATATGTATATATGTATATATGTATATATGTATATATATAAAAGGAGCCTAGGACACTGCTTTATACTGAGTCAGACCTTGCTCCATCCAGTCCAGTATTTTTGACACTGATTGGCAGCAACAGCTCTCCAGAGTTCCAGGTAGGAGTTTTTCCAGCCCTACCTGGAGATGCTGAGGATCGAACCTGGGACCTTCTGCATGCAAAGCGGGGCCTCTACCACTGAGCCATGGCCCCTTCCCACAACTGTTTCAGGGAGATGATTCCAGAGAGTCTTCAGCTTAGAACACTGGGGGGACGGGACACCTCTTGGTTTCCAACAGGCATTTGTCGATGTTATGATTAATTCCCACCCTTTCTAACATTCGTTTCACAAAGGACAACCCCCTTGGGCTTAGTTACACAACTTCCCTCCCTGTCCTCCTAATAATGTTTACAATGAGGAAACCTAGCAAATGCAGACTCCTGCCTGAAACCCTGGAAAGCTGCTGCCAGTCAATGTAGATGATACAGAGCTGGTGTCATGTCCTAAATCTCAGAGGCAGCACACCTCCCTGAGGAGGATTCAGAACCCAATGAGCCAGTCACCTCATTTCAGAGGGAGCCCACAGCACCCTCTCTTATGCCTCCCAGGCCCGAGGGTGTAGCCCTGTCCTCAACCTCAGATTGCGATTGCCCCACCTCTTCTCTTGTCCCTTGGCCATGGAGGAGCATGAAGCTATGGAAATAACCATGGGCTCTTTAAGGCTGCAGCTAGTGTCAAGTGTGGGGAGAGCCTCTGAAAGTTCTGGGCCTGGCTTCAATTTCTTGCAGTCCCTTGCTGGGACAACAGCTCTCCCTGTGAGGAAACATTTGGGTTAGTGGCCCCTACAGTATGCTGTCTAGGGTCCTGAAAGCTCCTTACTTTGCTGTGAAGCTGTTCTCCTGGACCTGATCATGCTCTACTGGATGTGATTTTATTTAATGGACTTGACCCCTCCCATCTGATAAACAGGGATTTGAGGAGTCAAGCCATTATTTGACATTGGATGATTTGTGAGTGTGTATGCTACAGGCTCCTTCCCATGGACTTCTAGACTTGCCAGAACAACTAGATAGACCAACAATTTGGCTTGGTATAAGGCAGTTTCTTATGTTGCTATGGGTCTGCGAAGGTTTGAGGCCTGCAGAAGCAAAGGGGAAAAAGGACAGTCTTAAGCTGCTGTTGTTGTTGTTGTTGTTGTGCGGGGGTAACCCTGAGAGGAGTAGTTTCATTTCCCTTGTTAAGTGTCAGTTTCATTTCTCCACTTCAATTTCATTTCTTCAGATTTGAAGCAGTACTTTCAGTTTGCGGGGAGGAGGGTATAAAAAGAGAGAGTCAGAAAGACCAGAGCAGTGAAAGCAGAGTCAGAAGACCAGAGCAGGAAGGAGGAGCAGCCTAGAGGAGTCTAAGGACAGCTAGGGTAAATGAACTTGCATTTTGCAAGATTTATTTTCTTTTAAGGCCTTTTGTATCACTCAGCTTTATTGTGTAAATACCTTTAGTTATGATTTGCTTGCTTTAATTTACTAGAAAACTGTTGTGGTTAAATCCCAAGTGTCTGGAGTGTCAGTCACCCCACATCTACAGCCTAAACCTGATTGGGAAGGGGAAGTTTAAAAGAAGGAAAATGGGACTCTTAAGGAGGCAAAAGATCCTTAAGGAATTGCTCAGGGGGTCCAGGTCATAAGGGGAAACCCTGAAAGGGTCAGTGCTGGCAGATACATAATTGACCTGGGATGGAATCCAGGATCTGCCTTCCATGAGAGGAAGAACTCAATAAATGGCTGCATTTAGGCTAATCCACCAGCTTTACAGCAGCAAATGGTGCCCACTATACCATTTCCGTCCAGAGACTTACTTAGCACAGCGATACGGCATGGCAGTGGCTGCTGGCCGTATCGACATTTGCCAGCGATGCGGAGCAGGCGGCCGGCTCTGCAGGATTGACATAGAGATGGATCCGACCCAGATGGATTCTGGGGGGAGGCGGAGGAGAGTGCTCCATTCTGCCATGGGCCCCAGTGGGGCCGGATTCTTGGAAACACCACTCCTACTTTCAAACAAGGTGCTGTATAAGAGAAAGTTGAGGGATTTTGTTTTGTTGTTAAACCCAGCGAAAGGTCAGACTGGAGTAAATCAGAACACAGAAAAGGCAATCAGTGGAGGAAAATATGTACTGTATGAAAATCCCAGCAATTTAAAATGGGTTGCCAAAGTTCCATGTGCAAAACTGTATAGGGGTTGTAGTTTGCAGTGGGTGCCATGTGTAAACTTTGGGGTAGACATACTATCCTTAACAGATCTGTTAAATACTGATAGAGGTGTCTGTCACTTAGAAATCCAGCCCTTTTTGGGCTCGGGGAACTTCCATACCTGCCTGATCCAAGCTGTGGGGTTTCCCCAAACTCTAGGGACCTTTATTGTTTATGTGTGTGCACATCACAATTTGCACAAATAGAGATTTGCACTAAGTCTGCCTACAGTCTGTGCAAACTGCACAAATTGCGGCTGTAATTTGCACAAATAATTAAAAAAACAACCAGAAAATCTGGTAACTGTCCCTAGTTGCTGCACACTGATTTGGACCAGCTAGCGGAAAACATACCAAAGTCCATGAGGGCCGAGCCAATGAAAGCTCATCAAGCTCCACCCCTCCAAACAGATTCCTCTGACATCCCTAAATACTGATTAAGGGTTTACCAGTGGGGGTGGCAGGACTCCATGAATGGAGTATTTTCCTTATCAGGGCTCTGTACTAGCTGATTCTGAATTGACCTTGGAAGACTGACTCAGCAAGCAGACAGAAGCTTGCAAGTTCCGGAGTCTCCATTCCTTCCATTCCAGGGGGTTGCTCCTGCACTGGCAGACCTAAGGTTAGACTTGGGACCAAGGTCCAGGGCCCTGCAGCCCAGGGGTCACCAAATGACCACTCAGAGAGTGGCAGGAGATGAGGACAGCAGATGCAAACTCCATTCTGTTCTTGTGGTCCCGATGGGGCTATGATTCAAGTGAGTTTAAAATGAAACAAAAACACACACACTCAGAGTAGGGATGTCAGAGAAATCTGAAATGGAATCAAATGAGTTTGGATTTTCATGAATCTGACCTGTGGATTCTGCAGCCGATCAGCTTTCCCCCTGTCGGGCAGATTTCCCACACTTGGGGACCATTTTTCTAACTTTCCCGAATTTTGCGCAAATTTTGTTATAGAAAACTATGCAAAATTTAAAAAAACAACAACCTGGCCAACAACGTGCAATTCCCCCAGAGGTGAAAGTGTAAAAATGTGCATTTGGGCAGTTGGGCACGTTTGAAATTACGCAGGTGCGAATCTGCACAAATCTGGAAACAAAAAATCATGTGATGGGCTGACGACAGAACGAAAGGCACCTGGTGATCTATGAAACACAGCCAGAATGGACTTTACACAATCTGTACATCCCTGGCTCAGTGTATTTTTTCTCCCCAGGGTTGGCAAACAGTTTGTTGTTGTTCTAACATCTCAGGAACATAGAGGGCGTTGTAAAACATGCAGTGGTGTGGGGAAAAGAGACATGTTAGTTGTCGAATGTTAATTCAGTCTTGTTTAACTTCAGAACCTATATTAACTTATATTAAATGGGTTCTAAACACTCTGGCAGGTTACTTGCCACCTTCTTTTCTGGAGGTGTATACTAGAGACATGGAACAATAATTTTCCTCCTCCTAGAGGGCATCTGAGCATGCTCAGTTCTTTTGTCCTTCTTGCTCATACACTGATGTCAACTTTGTCTGCTGGCACAGCTCACCATGACTTTGAGCTTGCTCTGTGAAGCCACTTGTAAAGCTGCAGATTCAGCTGCAGATTCTTTTTCCTTCTTCAAAGCCAGTCTGTCAGAGTGGAAACTGAGCCCATAGAGCCCCAGAGCAGTTCTGATTCTGAGGAGGAACAGCTATCCATAGGAGAGGAGCCAGCTCATCCCTCACAGGCACAGCAGCTGGCAGAGATTCCTCCTGCTGGCATTCCCGAGGTAGATAGTGGTCCTAGCAGTGAGAAAATGTGGGAACGAGGCTTGCTAGATGCTCGACGCAGACACAGAGAGCGATGAGCAATGGAGGGCGCAGAAAGGAGGTGTAGCTCCTGTTTGCCGTGCAAGCAACGGCCGCCTCCCATGGACCCAAGGGAAAGAGGAAGGATCTCTCCCTAGCCCATAAGTTCAGGGTCTTCAAGTGACTCTCCTTCAAATGGGGATCAACTGCCTACTCGGAGCTTAGGCCACTCTGCTGTACCTTGCTTTAGTCGCTGGTGATTAGCATCTGAAAAAGTCATTAAGTTGTAAAAGGATTAAAGCTTTGAAAAGAATAATTTCATCTGTGTCTTGAGTTGGCTGTTGGAGTCTACTGAAAGAGGCCGCCAGGGAGCTCCTTGACACAGTCCTCCTGCAAAGTCTTAGATAGAGGTATTATAATGCCATAACGTCAGTTAGCATAGAATCAAAATTTCAAGGTCTTCTTGCCCATGGGACAGGGTTTTGGAATATAAGTATGTGGTCTTCTTAAATATGAGTCTGTGATCTTTTAGGGGGTCTTATAGTCTCCCCAAAACCCTCATCCAGATAATTCAACTATTCCACGGCAAATTAGCCATCTTCATTAGCCATTAGTTTGAAGTAGCCTCTTCAGTGTTTTGTTAGCAAAATTATTTAATCCTTTTAGTACCAGATTAACATGTAACACACATGGCTGTCTTAAGGCCCCCCCCCCCGAAGATCATTAAGTCTAAAATGACTGCACTGCACCACTGTGCTCCTGATGAATTAAACAGTGTTGGAGCTCAGCAAATTTAATCATAGCTCTTGTACAGTGGGTGATCCTTAATGGTTGCTGAGCTAGCCTTCTGGGAGAAATGGAGAGTTTAGCGTTAAAGTGTGTGAGGCATACCAGCAATAAAATAGAGCCAAGTTGTGTGAGGCATACTGGCAACAAAATAGCAAGGAAACTCAGCTGTTTGGTTACAAGAGGGAGCTGGGGGAAATGGGCTACCTACCTGGGCCAGTAGGTTGTGGGGGCTAGGTGATCAAAGCATATGACACCCATCCTGTCCCAGCTGCACTGCTTGCCTGTGTGTTTCCAGGCCCAACTTAAAACACTGCTGGTCACCTTTACAGCCCTAAATGGCTTGGGATCAATACGAATCTCCCTGGACCTTAAGACTGGCCACAGAGGCCTGGTTCATATGCCCACTGGTAAAATCTTTTCGATTGGTGGGCATGAGAGATAGGGCCTTTTTTGTGGTGGCCCCATCTTTATGGAACACCCTACCATAGAATGTGTCTGTGGCTCCCTCCCTTACTGTTTTTAAACAGGTCTGAAAGACCTGGATGTTCCAGTCTGATTTTAAATGAATTGATTCTTATCTTTTTTTTTTTTAAAAAAAAAACAATTTTTACATTTGCTGTCATTTAAAATGTCATATGCTGCTTTTTCTGTTAATTGGTATTTTCTATTTTATTGTTTCAATTTTTATTTTAATCTTGCAAACTGTCTTGAGGAGGCACAAGCGTGGAAGGCAGTATAAAAAAGATTTTAAATAAAGAAACAAATGAATAGGTGTGAAAGCAAGAGTTGCTATTCTGCTTGAGACTTGGAGTGGAAAAACAACAAATGGGCTTGTGTTTTGTCTTTATACCAGAGCTGTAGGGGCAACTTTAATTTCCAACCATCCGGAGCCCAAAGTGGTACCTCCCAAGTACAACATGTCCCTTTTGAACTTGAAGATTAATTTCTGAGTCTGTGTGCTTGAGGATGGAAACACCTTTTGGCCTGCTAAGAACCTGGACTGTCTTTGGCATACAGTGGATGGTTTCCAGTTGACTCGTGGGAGCTCATCATCTTCTAGCAAGTAAATCTCCTCCTTTAAAAGAGATAGAAAAAAATTGCATAGCATAGAGAAATAAGTAGCCTGCATGAATAGCTTCTAAAAGGCCATAGAATAGAACAAATGGTTAACTGTTCAAAGCATTCTCTAAGTGTGCCACAAAAATTCTTACAAAAAGGAAATTGGTTATTTCCCCACAAAGGGGGTGGGGGGAGAATGAAAAGAAAAGCTTGCATAAGCCTATAATCAAGAATACAAGAAAATGTACCATTCTTTCAAGAGATGGTGTGTGCTTTCTTCTTTACGCTATGAATACGTCTGCAATTTCGATCATTTAATCAGCTGCCAAAACCCAAGACTAGTTCTGAACTATTTCTTTCTTTGGCATTCTCCTCTCTTAAATGACTGCTATAAATTTGTTTCTTAGCTACTTAAAGGGTTCTGCTTCACAATAGATTGACAAGTGTCTCACTGTAATGGATGCCAGTAATTCTCTTGACGATAATATACTCCTTAGCCCTAGGAAAATAGTGATGTTTAAAAGTAAAGAGAAAATAGCATGGCACAGAGAAGAAGCTTTTAATAATGTCCTAGATACTAATACGAATCTGTCTGCTTGTTCCCCTTCCTTCTTAAACTGCTTTGTAGTTTCAGCCAAAAGAGTAGCTGTAAGAGACGAGAAAGGGAAAGGTAGCATAATGCATTCTGGGAAAATTGGTCTAGAAACGGGGGTAGAATAGCGTCTATGGGCACAATCCTATACATGTGTAGACAAGAATTCCTCAAACTCCCAGTATTCCCTAGTTGGCCATGCTTTTTTTGTGCGTCTAAACATGCATAGGATTGTGCCTTAAGAGACTGAGCTAAGAATAGGGATGTCAGAGAAATCCACTGCGGATTCAAATGAGGCCAGATTCCTCAGGAATCCTCAGCGGATTGGGATCACTTACCTCTGCTCCAGGAGGACTGGAGGTGGAGTGGCACTCGGCTGCTTCTTGCCAGCCAGAGCCATTCACCTCCTCCCTGTCCCTGCCGATTGCCATGTCTTTTTTTTTTTTTTTTTTAAATGGCGATCGGCAGGATGTGCCCATAGACTTAGATGCAAATAGAGTCATGAATCTTGTATCTCAGTCTATGTGTCCATAGGCTTATATGCAAGATTCATGAGTCTATTTGTGTCTACGTCTGTGGGCACATCCTGCCGATAGCCTTTTTTTTTTTTTTTTAAGAAAAGTCATGGCAATTGGCAGGGACAGGGAGGAGGCGAATGGCTCTGGTTGGTAGGAGGGAAGGTAAGCAGCCCCCAAGCTGGTTCCCCCCCTGGAATCCTTGTGGAGTGGAGATGCTCTGGAGGATTCTGGGATGGGGGGAGGAACGGATCGCTCCCCCCCATGGATTCCCCACCGGAACAGACGGTGGGGAATCCATACACCCCTACCTAAGAATCAGGAAATCCCTGTCATGTCTCCCA
Source organism: Heloderma suspectum (assembly GCF_057233095.1). Taxonomy (NCBI): domain Eukaryota; kingdom Metazoa; phylum Chordata; class Lepidosauria; order Squamata; family Helodermatidae; genus Heloderma; species Heloderma suspectum. Next base: position 12,482,416 of record NC_139470.1, read on the forward strand.
GCCCTTGAACTTTTCAGGGTACAGGAGAAGGCTCTGACAAGGATCAGGGGAAGGGCAGTCAGTCCCGCTTCCAGTCTCCCCTGCCCACCACGCCGGAAGAAGATATAGGCTTGCCAGAGGACTCAGGAAGAACCCCCAGAAGAACCTCTATCTTACCAGACCCTCAGAGGACTGAGGCTACCGAATCAGGTGAGGATTCTTTAACAGTCTTGCCACCTTCTCCAGAGGGAGTGGAGCTGACCACATGAGAGCTCATGGCTGCCTACATAGGGCTTCCGTTGGCTTTAGCTTGCTGCTGAGACTTCCTCCTATGGGTCTTGTAGGAGAGAGCTCCCTGCAGCAGAGCTCATCTTGAGCTATCCGTGGTCCTGTTTCAGCTGCCCTTTACCCAAAAGGGCTTCTGTCTCCACTTAGCCTGCTATTACTGCTGCACTTACCTTAAATGGATTCTGCTTACCCGACACAGCCTTGCCTGCCTCAGTTTGAGTGTTCTACCTAGACAACATCCTCCTTGCTCAGATCTGTCTCTGTCAGATGCCACTGGCTTCCCCTGTGAGCCCGAGGTAACTACAGAATGGGGCAGTCCTCTATCTATCTATCTATCTATCTATCTATCTATCTATCTAAAATTGTTTCTAGGTCACCTTTAAGGGTGAAACCCTCTGAAGGTGGAATACCAAACAAAAACCACACAAAGAGGATAAAATAAAATCCATAAAAACAGAGATTGCCAATTAAAGCAATTAAAAACAGAACTTACCAATCAAAACCAATGGCCAAGATATAAATGAAGGCCAGTGAAAACAGCTGGGGAGCTTTCCTGAAGACCTGCAAAGAATGTGCCTGATGGACAAAGCTGGGCCTTCCAAGAGGCAGGGTGAATCTCCCATCTCAGGCATTGCCTGGCTGGAAAGCTGGCCCAGGGGAGTGGCAGGAGAGCTTAGCATTGGTGCTGCTGATGGAAGTTGGTTTCATAAATGCAGGGCCACCACTGAGAAGGCCCTCTCCCTTGAATTCACCAGTCTAACTGTCCTTGGCGGCAGGTAGGTGTGAAGAACCACTGTTGATGGCCTCAAAGTGTGGGCAGGCTAGTATGGGAGAAGGAGATCCTTCAAATAGCTTGGGCCCAAACCAATTAAGGCTTTCAAGGTTAAAACCAGCACTTCAAATCTTGCCTCTGCCATGAGCTTACTAGGCGGTGTAACATGCATCACGCTGTCTCAGCCTCCAGGATTTGACTTCTGATTCACAGCCTGACATCTTTCAATGAAGGCTGGTTAACAAATCTCCTAGGAAGTAAGTGCACCTTACTAGGCAGTCTTAGATGCACTTCTCTGTCCCAGTCTCATTTCTCCCCAATGCAATATGGGGACTAATAGTAATATTAGTAATTAATAGTAATACAGACTTACTTTACATGGTTGAAGTAAGAATTACATCTGGATCAGGAGTGGGGAGTATTTCCCTGTCAGGTCCACTTTACTGATTGGAAACTGTCAGTGTCCACAGTCCAGCAGTGGGTGTGGCTAGAGTAGTGATGTAGAAGAAATCCACAATGGATTCAGAGGAGTTTGGATTTCTATGAATCCAACCTGTAGATCCTGTAGCAGACAAGCTTTTTCCAAGTCACACTGATTCTGTGGACTAGTTTTCAATTTGGGGGGATTTGCACCAACTCGCATTAGTGCTAATGCAGATTAGCACACTTGCACAAGTGCGCATTAGCGCAAGTTGAATGAAAGTCTGGTAAAGAAAAATGATTCCATCATTGAGCAGATGACAGAATGAGAGATGCCTGTCAATACATGAAACAGACAGGATGGAGTTAACAAATCAAGAACATAAGAGCGTAAGGAGAGCCATGCTGGATCAGACCAAGGGTCCGTCTAGCCCAGCATTCTGTTCACACAGTGGCCAACCAGCTGTTGACCAGGAACCCACAAGCAGGGCATGAGCACAACAGCACCCTCCCACCCATGTTCCCCAGCAACTGGTGCACATAGGCTCCCTGCCTCTGGTACTGGAGGTAGCACAGAGCCATCAGGACTAGTAGCCATTGATAGCCTTCTCCTCCAGGACTTTATCCAACCCCTTTTAAAGCCATCCAAATTGGTGGCCATCACTGCATCCTGTGGTAGCAAGTTCCATAGTTTAACTCTGCACTGTGTGAAGAAGCCCTTCCTTGTATCTGTTCTGAATCTCCCACCAATCAGCTTCATGGGATGACCCCGGGTTCTAGTATTTTGAGAGAGGGAAATTCTGTTCAGCCCTGGGCTAGAGCCAAGTGGAATGGACCAGAGACAAAAGTGGGCTGAGTTATGGATGTGACTCTTACCTTCACTCAGTATGCAACCGAGAAGAAGAACAAAAGCCATTTGAATCCAGGGTGATCTCCCGAAACCTGAGAGGATTCCCCCCACCAGCTTTGTGGTTGGGGAAGGAGTTAAGAATATCAGATGCATCATCAGAGTGAAGGAGTGTGGCTTGGAGAAATGGGGCATGGCCTGGGGAGTGTGCAGAGGTGAAGACTGGAAGGCCCAGAGGTCTGCATTTGGCCTACAGGTGGGAGGTTCCCCACCCAGGGTTGGGGAACCACTTCCAGCCAAGGGCCAAATTGAATTTCAGAGAAGCACTTGGGGGGGCTGCATTCCAGTGGTGGGTGGGACTGAAGGCAAGGGGGCGTGGCCGAAGGGGCATAGCCAAAATACCGATAGTACCCTAATATTGTAACTTAAAGATCTTACCGCCAGTAACTAAGCCTTGGGAGAGGGATTTCAACTTTTCAGAATGGAGGTGGGGGACACAAAAGCCAGGAAACTGCCCAAAGATTGGGTGGGGAGGGGGTTGGGCCAGAAGAAGGGGAGGGGGCCATCTGGAGAACTCTGGAGGGCCGGGATTTGGCCCCTGGTCCTGAGGTTCCCCATTCCTGATATAGATGCTGCTGCAAAGTGCTTTGAACTAATGCCATGCTGAAAATTTCTCCCAGAGGTTTTTCGATCCTTCTTGTTCAATTTGATAGAGAAGAAATTGCTTTCAAAAAGAAATTCAAAGGAGGAGACATTTCAGAGAAATTCTCCTGGGTTGGGTTTTGGGTTCTTGTGCTTACCTTACTTATGAGGTGGCTGGGGAGTGTGCTCAAATGTCCTGTCTGTCACTGTGCAATAATCTCTGTGGCAGCCTATAGCCTCCTTGGCTCCCCACACTTCAGTTAAAGCCATCATGAGGAAGACATCCTGAGGCAATTCCTCCCATGGGGCTTTTTCAGGTGCCCTGCGAGGCTGCAGAGCAATGGAAAGATGTGTAAGAGAGAGAGAAAACACACACAGCACCCTTGGCCACTTCACAGTGATTAGGTAAGCTCAAAAATACCACCCAAAGACATTCAAAATTCTGCCTCAAAAAAAAAAGTGGACGCCTCATCGCAGTTGATGCTGTTGCCCCCTACAGAAGCAGTGCAGTAAACCAAAAACCCTGAGGAAAAAAGAAAGAAGCTGTGCTACAACCCCTGCCAATAGTGAGCCCTATCTGTGAGAAACTGTTGGAGAATTTCTCCTCTCCTAGGAGAAATTTGGCAAAATTAATCACAAATAGGCTGGGGAATTTCGAGAGGCCCTTTGCACACAGCTCTGCTTTGAACACTCAAAAGCACCATACAAGCATTAGGCATTATTATAAATTATGAGCAGCCCTGGTACCCAGTTGAGAATCCTGTACATATTTTCCTCACAAGAGTCTCCACCGATCTTCCTTTCTTCAAAGAAGACACAGCACCTTAGCGGGAAGCCACAATCGGTAACTCTGTCCAATAGGGCTGACCATTATTTACTCATCAGTTCATTAAAAGAGGGGAATAGATTACACCCTTCATAATTTTACTTATTGAGTGGGGCTGTTTTTGAAGTGTTTACTCCCCCCTCCTGCTTTAAAGGCTCACTTACGAGAAATGCGCCTGAAGTTAAGAGAAAAAAGAAAGAAATACACAGCTAATTAACCATGCCTATAAAAAACCGATGAGGATAATTAATGGCCCATCCACTAGCAGTAAAGGAAGATTCTTTTTATATAAAAAAAGGGAAACATCATGATAAAGTTTACAGAAATGCTCTGTTGCAGAAAATTAAATCTATGCTTTGCACCAGCAAGCTAAGGACCACAAAACACTTTGAACATTAATAGCGTGCTATGATTTACAACTTACTATTACCAAGTAGTAAAATAGCTATCATTGTGATGGCTGGAGAGGAAGGGCCAGCGTCAAGGCTAGGCATTGTCGGGCATGTGCTGGGGGGGCCCACTGGCAGAAGCCCCCTGAACTTGCTTTTCCTCTTCGCCATTGCACCCTGCTTGTTCACCTGCCTCTCGCCCTGGCCCAGACAATGGAGGTGGTGAGAAAGGAGTAGTGACAGATGCCACGGCCTACTTGCTTGCTGGCTCTCTGCCTGCCATTCCAGTTATGGAATGATCTCCCCACTGAGGCCTGCTGTGCCGGTGCCAACATTGTCGTCTTTTTGGCACCAAGTTAAGACTGTCTTCTGCTCCCAGGCATTTAATGGCCTATGATGGGGCATTTATGCCAGCTGTCTGAACGGGTCAGTTACTTTATTGAAATAGCTTTTAGCTGTTCAAATTATTTTAAAATTTTGTATATTTATATTTGTATGCTGTATTTTATCTTCTGAATTTTTGTGAACCACCCAGAGAGCTTCAGCTATTGGGCATTACAGAAATGGAATAATAATAATAATAATAATAATAATAGGAAGCAAGTGGCAGCCATGATGAGAAAGAGAACGTGAGTAATAGCAGCTGGTGAGAATGAGGGTGAGAAGGTAGACTCACTGAGGGAGGGAGCCCATTGAGGGTGTCTTGCCCAAGGGTCCTCAGAAACTCAGACCTGGCCCCAGTGGAGAGTAGAGAAAGAGACCGCTTATGTACTTCAGGGATCTAAGGAGTGGAAGGACTGAATAAAAACATAAGAGGAGCCCATATGAATTCATCCATCTAAACTAACATTCTGTTTCCCAGTAGCCAGTCAGAAGCTTTGGGGAAACCTACCAGCAAGACTTAAATCCAATAGTCGTCCTCCTTAATTCCCCCCTGTCAGGATTGATTCTGAGCACAGGGAGATAGTTAGCAGCTCAGATTCAGAAGAGGAACAGCCAGAACAGGGGGATGCATTTTCCTAAGCCAGTTCAGATATGGGTAGATGTGCTTCTCAGGTTACTAGCTCCCAGATGGCCGGGCCTGAAGTCCCCCCCTTGCCCCCCCTCTGTGAGAAGCCAGGAGGAGAAGGAGAGTGGGGGGCTATGACCTAAGAGATGCTAGACTGCAGCGCAGAGCTAAGAGGGAAACGTCAGGGGCGGAGCTCAGACGGTCCACCCGGTTAGCGATGCCTGAGAGGCGACGTAGGGAAGCATCACTGGAAGGGCGGGACGTCCCTCCCTAAGTGAGTCTAGCCAGCAAGCCTCACTTCAAACTGTAGGCAATGTTGGTGTTCCCATTCGAATCCCCCAGAGGCATTCCTTTGTAGCCTGAGAGTCTTCGAGGACCTGCATCTGTAAGAACCTGTTGATAATGAATTAAAGGCCTGAGACTGAAGCCTCTCTGTTTGTGTGTGTGAGTGCATCGGGGAAGAGGGGGCCCAAGGGAGACGTGCCTCCCCCAGCACCTTACAACCTGAATCAGGACGATCCATTTAATATGGCTAATAGCTGTTGAAAGATCCATCCTCCTCCATACATTTGCAGAATGTGCTTTCAAAGCTATCTAAACTAATGGTGCTATCTCCACGGCCCTGGTCTGCGCCGAAGTTCCAAATGGGCGACACTCTGGAGGGACTTCTGTACCCCAAATCTCCCAGGGCTACGTGCTGTCTTTCACAGCTCCCTACTCAATTAATTAATTAATTAGTCGCCCATCTGGCTGGTCACCCAGCCACCCTGGGCGATGTACAATAATAGAAACAGTTTAAAACAAGAAAATTCTACATTAAAAACATATTTCTAAAACTACCCTAACCCACCCCAAATGCCTGCCTTGTTTTTAATGCATGGCGGAAGCTCATTAAAGAGGGGGCATAGCAGAGTTCCCTAGGGAGGGAGTTCCACAGAGTGGGGGCCACCACGGAGAAGGCCCTCTCCCTCGTCCTCACCAGTCTAGCTGTCCTGGCTGATGGGACAGAGAGAAGGCCAGCCGAGGCTGATCCTGTTTAGCCGCCTGTCTGGCTGGAGGTGCTCCTTAAGATAGGCTGGGCTGGAACTATATTGGGTTTTAAAGGTCAAAACCAATACCTTGAATTTGGCCCAGAAAACAACTGGTAACCAGTGCAACTCCTTCAGCACTGGAGTGATGTGATCTCGCCGGTGGCTGCCTTTAATCAGGCGAGCCGCCACGTTCTGTGCCAGCTTATAAAAACATATTGCAACAGCAACACTTCTTTTGTCTCTCCTTCCCTGCCATATGCTGCTAGCGCTCTACCAGAGATAGCAGCCTTTTCTACAGTGGCACCCCGATTGACAAACTTTCTTCCTAGACTTATTTGCCTGTCCCCATTTTTGTTAACTTTTTGATACTGGGATAAATCTATTTAAATGGAAAAACAGTTTCTCTCTGTTTGAATCTGTGACTTGTTGATTATATTTTGCACTAAGTCTGATGGCTGTTGTTTGTGGTTGTTTACTCTGGCCTAGGTATTGTTTATTATTTGTGTGTGTGTGTGTGTGTTTTGATTATTGTAGCCCAAAGGTAGGGATGGCAGAGAATTCCACCACAGACTCCAGTGAGGCCGGATTCTTTGGAGTGAGGCCCGGAGTCCGTGGCAGAATGGAGCAACCCCCCATGCCACCTCACGAAGTCTGCGCAGACCGGATCCTACCTGCCTCTGGCGGGTCCGGATCTGGCTGCTGCTGGCCACCATCCGGGCTGTGGCCGTGAATGGTGTCCTGCATAGCGGATGCCATTGGCGTGCCTCCCTTTGGCCGTGATAGGCTACGTTAAGATCTACGTAGCCTATCACAGCCAAAGAGAAGGACAGAAATGGCATCCGCTACGCTATTTGTGTGCCTCCCTTTTTGCCGTGATAGGCTACGTAAATCCTTACGTAGCCTATCATGGCAAAGCAGGGACGCAAATGGCATCCCCTACGTGGGGTAAGTGGGGTTTCGTACACCCCTACCCAAAGGTGGGCTAAAAATCAACACCTAAATCTGAAGGATGAAACCATAACTGGATGGAGGGATTCAACTAGGGATGATGCAGAAATCCATTGGGGGGGGGGGAGCTCAACAAGCTTCCCTTGGTTCAGTCCCAGGACTTCAGTCCATTTTCTGCTACAGAAAATCTGCATTGACTCTGGTCAGTTCATGGATTTTCCATATATTTTTGGAATTTGCACAGAGATTTGAGCAAATTGCAGTTACGATTTGTGCAAATCACGCAAATTGTGGCCAAGATTTCTGCAAACTACACAAATTGCAATTTGCATAAGCCTCTAGTTGCACATTTTTTTTTTAAAAAATGGAAAAACTCCACTGATTTTGGGGAAAACCCATGGCTTGACCCACAAATGCGAGCTGCGTTGGGCATGCTGCGGAACTCTGTCGAGCCCCCAAAGAAACAGATATCGGACATCCCTAGATTCAACTGGTGGTGGGTGCTGCTGCACTTCCTCTGAAGAACCCAGTTCATAGCTTGGAGATCTATCTGGACTCATCCCTTCCTGTGGGAAGCCCAAGTAACCAGGGGTACCTTTCATCAACTTTGATTGGTACCTCAGCTGTGACCCTATCTAGGGAAAGTGGACCTGGCCTCAGTTACGTATGCCCTACCCATCCGGAGTGGAATACTGTAATGCACTCTATGCGGGGCTGCCCTTGAAGATGATTCAGAAACTTCCGCTGGTACAGAATGTGGCCACCCGAGTCTTTGTTAGGGCTCAATGGTCAGATTATATTACACCATATTACACCAATCCTATTACACCAAGAGCACTACTACTGGTAGTAGTCCTTGGGAGAACTATCAGCATCTGCCCCTGACCCTCACAAGTCACAAGCACTAGGACCAGTGCCGGGATCATTCTTCTCCTCCTCTGAGGTCTCCTCCAGTTCCAGGACTGTCCTGCCAGGAAGGTAATGAGGTATGGCCCTGGCTCCTAGGAATGGGGACTTTGTAGTGGTGGTGCCCCAGTGATGAAATGCTCACTCCTCAAGAAGGCTTGACTGGTGCCTAGTCTGTCATCACTTTATAACCAGGCAAAGGCACTCTTCTTTGTTTTTTGCTCAGGCCTTTTAATCTAATCTGTTTTATCTCTCACACTGCTTTTATGTTGCTCTCCTTAGATCTGCTATTCCTAATATATTGTTCTTTTATGCAAATCATGTTTATGGTATTTTGTCTTTTACAACTGAGGTGCAGAACCTCAGGGATTGAATCTGGCCCTCTGCGGTTCCCATTCCAGCTGTCCAGGTACCCCCGAAGCCCATACCCCCTTTTCTTGGCTCCCCCCTCAGTCCCCCCTCCATCACCAATCATTTGGTGTTTACCCACTTCTGTGCAAACTTTCCACATTCTAGAAGAACCCAGAATGCAGGGTCATCCCATGAAGCTGAGTGTTTGGGAGATTCAGAGCAGACCAAAGGAAGGAGTTCTTCACAAGGCATATAGTCAAACTATGGAATTCCCTACCACATGATGTAGTGATGGCTTTAAAAAGGGCATTGGACAAATTCCTGGAGGAGAAGGCTATCAATAGCTACTGGTCCTGATGGCTATGTGCTCCCTCCAGTATCAAAGGCAGTGAGCCTGCGTACGCCAGTTGCTGGGGAACGTGGGCGGGAGGGTGCTGTTGCACTCATCTCCTGCTTGTGATTTCCTGGTCGACAGCTGGTTGGCCACCGTGTAAACAGAATGCTGGACTAAACGGACCCTGGGTCTGATCCAGCAGGGCTGCTCTTAGTTTTTATGTTCTTATGTTGAAATGCTTCTCTTAAGGCTTAGTTGCTGGCAAGATGAGCTCTAAGCTACAGTTTGCTGGTATTTTTTTTTTCCAGTTGCCCCCCCCCCCATATTTTGTCTTCAGCCCCACCCACCCCTGAGAACTTCTCCAAAATAGAATTCGGCCCCTGGGCTGAAAAAGACTCTGCACTCCTGTTTTATAACATATAATCAGTATGTTGTGATTGTATTTCCATGTTGGGGCATTTCTTTGGCTAGCCAGCCTGGAAATCTGTTGGGAGGGTGGGGTAGGCATTCCCATAATAAAGAAATGAAATACCACTCAGTCTCCTCTTCACCACAAGTCCAGATCATTCACACACACACCACACACACAGGCACACTCATTATTTTTCTCATTGAGCCTGTCAAACAGCCACCACTGCTCAGCTTCAGATGGAACATCTACACCTGCAGTGTGCCAATCCCCCCTTTCTGATGGGCCTTTTCAGTTCTTTTCCCAGTTCTTTTAACAAGATGCCTGCAGCACAGGCTCCCTCCTGGGATTTGATCATTTGTAAGAGTTTCTCCACAGGCTGACACAGAGTGAGACGGAGCTGGGAAAAAAGCGCATTGAAGACGTCTTTTGGAGAAAGATGAGACGGGAGTGCTGTGAGCCTGTCTATGTCCTTGTGGAAGACAGGCTGTGGGACATGGGAGGATCTTTGCATCAGGGGACCCAACAGCATGGTGAAAAATGGTAATTTTGATTGAGGGCAGGGAGGGCGGTTGTTTCAGGTAGGGATGTCAGAGAAATCTGCAATGGAATCAAATGAGTTTGGATTTCTATGAATCTGACCAGATATTTCCATTGCAGACAGGCTTTTCCCAAATCGCATGGGTTCCACAGACTTGTGGATTTTTTTTTTAGCTTCCCAGAATTGTACGCAAATTTAATTGTAAAAAAACAGGTGAAATAAAGAAGGCTGAAAATGTGCATTTCCCCCATAGGCTAAAGCATGAAAATCCACTTGGGGGGGGGGATGTGCACATTTTTTTGGGGGGATTTGCACATTTGCAGGGGTGTGAATTTGTGCAAATGCAAATTTGTGCAAATTTGGGAAATTGGAAAAACATCTGATTCTGTTGATGAGTGGATGATAGAAAGAAAGGCCCCTGGAAATCTGCAAAATGCACATGGAACAGATTTTTCAAAATCTGTACATCCCTAGATTCAGGTGTTCTCGATCTTTATTATCTAGAACAGGGGTTCATAACCTTTTTCAGATGGAGGGCCGAATTCTGTTTCGGAGAAGTTTTCTGGAACCTCACTCCAGTGGTGGGCAGGGCTGAAAGAAAAAGGTCAAGGCCAAGTAATGAAAGAGTCAAGCAACTTTTAGCTGAAAGCTTGCACTGACAGGAACTAAGCTGGAAAAGAAGCATTTTAACTGTTTAGAATGGAGGAAAGCCTGCACAAAAAATGGGAAACTACCAAACAATTGGTGGGTGGGGAAAAGGGTGTGGGACAGGGGAAGGGGGTGTGGGCCTCTGTGGAACCATGGAAGGCTGGATTGGGAACCAAGGATGATATTACATTATGACATAGTATCAGTTGGGGCTGGAAAAAAAGAGGGCAAGGGGAGACATGACAGAGATCTACAAAATTATTCATGGTGTGGAGAATGTGGATAGGGAGACATTTTTCTCCCTCTCTCAAAATACTAGAACCCGGGGTCATCCCATGAAGCTGATTGGTGGGAGGTTCAGGACAGAGAAAAGGAAGGACTCCTTCACATAGCGCAGAGTTAAACTATGGAACTTGCAACCACAGGATGTAGTGATGGCCACCACTTTGGAAGGCTTTAAAAGGGGGTTGGAGAAATTCCTGGAGGAGAAGGCTAGCAATGGCTACTAGTCTTGATGGCTACGTGCTACCTCCCATACCAGAGGCAGTGAGCCTATGTGGACCAGTTGCTGGGGAACATGGGTGGGAGGCTGTTGTGGCTCTCATGCCCTGCTAGTGAGTTTCCTGGTTGGCACCTGTTTGGACACTGTGTGAACAGAGTGCTGGACTACATGGACCCTTAGTCTGATCCATCATGGCTCTTCTTATGTTCTTATCAGTTCAGGGGCTTTGTGTTTTTTTGGGGGGGTGACATTGGCACCCCCATCTTTTATTCCCAACAACTTACCTTGAGACACTGTAGGGCCCTGCTCCTGAAAGTTACTGAAACAACCCCCGCTCCTTCCGCACACCAAAAAAATTCACCCCTTGAGAATCTGTTGGCAAATGTGGATGGCCCATTTGAGTTTAAACCCCTCATTTTTAACTGCTGTCATTCCACATCGGAACTGTTATAACAAGGGAAGGACTGGCCCTCAGTCTTCCTGTTGATGGTGGTGATGAGGAGATGGAGGGAAAAAACAGAACACCCACCCTTGGACTAATAATCATTTCTCACTTCCGTTAAAAAAAATAATGGACTGTCTTTTAAAAAGTTAATTGCCAGTGCATCTAAAAAATGCATTGTAATTGTTTTCAGAAATGTTTTGCTTAGTTACAGTAAGAGTGAGCTGCATATGCCTAATGTGGCCATCGTTAGAGACAGAAATTATGCTGTGCTATAAATATTCTTTATTAGAGCTTTATTCCTCGTGGAAGATGGAATTACTTTTTTCCAAAAATAATTGACAGGCTTACCCCTAAAGCAACATTAGCGTGTCAATGCACAGAGATGGATGCAGTCAAAATAATCGCTTGCTATTTAAACATTCCATTTCGGTTTAGAGTGTGAGATGTAATGCTCGTGCTTAATAGTCTTGAGTGCTCTTTTAAAATGTAATCTTTTTTTCTTTCTTTCTTTTTTAAAAAAGATATGCTTATTGGAGTAGAATGCTTCTTCTACTCCCAATATATATATTTAAAGCCCTAATATACCCCGAAACCACACAAGGGGGACAGAAAGAAAGGCATAAGTTATTGCAGTGGAAGACCAGCCTTGCTCCCCAGCAAGATGAACCATTTCTTTTGTAATGTACTATGGCAGCAGTGCAGAACAGCAGGCCTTGAGACTTAATTTGGCCCTCCAGGGTTTTCCAAATGGCCACGCCCCTTTTCCATGGCTCCACCCCCTTACCCTCACCCCCATTTGGTGGTTCCCTGGCTTTTGTGCAGTTTCTCCTGATTCTAAACGTTTGAAATGCCTCTCCTGGCAGTAAGAGCTTTATGCTAAAATATGCTGGTGTGTTTGGGATTGTTGTTCCTCCTTTTGCTTTCAGCCTCAAGCACTTTTACCACTGGATTCACCTGCCACTGGAATGCAGCCCCCAAGAATTCCTCTGAATTTGGTCCTCAGGCTGAAAGGAGTTCAATATCTTTCACCAACACGTTGAACTGATTGAACTTTAAAAAACAAAACCTAGAACACTATGGACCAAGAGTTTTTTATAGCTTACACAAGGGATGCTGGAGAAATCCTTGACCGACCTGAATCACGTCAGCTTCCTGAGTTGCGTAAAGTGCTTAGTTATGCAATGTATGCATAACTAAGCACTTTATGGCTGCAAATTGCATAAAATACACTAATTACGGTCCTCGTTTGCCCAAGATATGCAAATTGTGGCCACAATTTGTGTGTCTTGCCATTTTTACAGAGAAAAAAAATATGCTGAAATCTTCAAGTCACACCGGGGTCTCTGGGAAAATCCATGTAGTCCCAAGAGGGCTGGATTTCCCCACGATGGACATCCCCAAGACTGGACATTGGCAGATTTGCACATCCCTAATGTACAATATATTGGCATGGCAGGGGTAGGGATACCATATCTGACAGCTTGCTTACTGGTGGTTGGTTTGGGCAAATCCATCAAGCTTAATCTCATTGGGGTTCTCATTTTTCCACCACCAACTTTGTTCCATCCCAGTCCTTCAAGCTTTTATTCCCTGTCATGCACAGGAGTCATAATATTTTGGGGCACATTTGTCAAACTGCACATTTTTGTCCACATTTTTTTTTCAAATGTACATGTTTGTCTAGGTGTGCACTAAAGCCTGTTCCTGCACATTTTTTCAAGCTGCACATTTTTTGTGCACATTTTTGTCCAAATGTGCATGTTTTTCTACATGTGCACTAAAGCATGTTCATACACATTTATTCAAACTGCACATTTGTTCTGGACATTTTTGAAATGCAAGCATTTCTGTTTGCATGCACCTATTGATTAATGCATGTTTGTGTGCATTTTAGAAGTATGCACATTTTTCATTGCACACTTTCCAAATGCACACATGATGCTGAACACATTTTTTGTTTGTTTCGCAGAACACATCACAAGCTCAGAAATGTATGGGGTTCCAACCACAAATGGTGTTGGAGTCCACTTTTGGTTCTGGAACATTATAATTGGGCAATCTTGCATAAAAATGCAAATCCAACTAATTTCTCACCCATCCCTAACTGATGGTATCATTCCCACCCTGTTTCTTGGGGAGGCATCAGGGGAGGAATGATAGATTAGGGCAGCCAAGTGTATATGCCATTACTCCTGCTCATTTCCACCAACCAGCTAGTGTGCCTGGATTGCAGGCCATAAGTTGGGCTAGCCCACTGAGCCCCCACCCCAAGGCCCTGCGATGGGGAGTAAGGAGGTGGGCTCCACATACCTATCTTAAATGATTCAACCAAGCAGGGGACATGTAGCCAGCATGTTGAAATCATCATGAAATGTTGCACTCAATTTGGCTGTGTGATGATATGACAAAGCCAAATATGAATGAATGCATGCCAAAGCCAAATATGAGTGAAGACAATGCTGTCTGCCCCCACTTTGAGTGAGTGGGAACGAAGAATGTTTTACATGCCAAACCAAATAAGACTGAGGGCATGACAAAGCCAAATATGAGTGAGGGCAACGATTTCTGCCCCCACTATGAATGAGAAGGGAGGAAAAAAAAACTCCACAGTGGGCTTTTCACATTTTTTTTTTATGAAATGCATCCCACAGCTTTGACTCAGCCCCATTTCTTCCATTTGAAAAGATTATTCAGACCAGCTGCATCTAGCATTGCAAACTGGTTTCTCCATCATTATTTAACAGATTAAAATAAGATACAAAATAATGAAAACAGAATGGTGCCTGCAACATATGTGACCCTGCTGTATTCTACTTCCTATTGCCTCTTCTCTCACTCTTCACCTTTGGAATTCTTTTTTGTCACCTCATTGTTGTGAACCACCCAGAGAGCTTCGGCTATTGAGCAATATAGAAAATAAATAAATAAATAAATAAATAAAAATCTAGATTTTCTCTAGCTCCTTTCTTCTTCCTGTCATGGCTCATTCTCCCTAGCAAGTATTTCCATAAAATTCACAACCATGTTCAGTATTTCTAATGATGAAAATTTCCTATTTATATCTGAAAATCAATTTAAATGCCACACTCTATCCTACATTTAATTTGATCTTGTTTGGTCATAAATTTCAAACCTCTTATGCTTCTCCATAACAGAAAGAGGTAAGTCTGGCAATAAAATACATTTCTACCCCCATCCACAGCTGGTAGTTTCCTATTCTGTTATAACTAGAGGCTCAAACCCTGGTTGATGGCTGGAGGGAGTTCGGATGGTGGGTTGGTGGCAAGCCCACCATTGGCCTCCATGGACATTCCCTGGACATGGGCAGAGAGGATTTGGCAATGGATCAACTGGAACCAACGTTCCTCCATTCCCCCAGATGGGTCTGTTCCAGGCTAATCAGCCTGGTGCCTAATATTATTCTTCCACATTTCATACTTCAGTTGTTCATTTTGTAAAACAGTTCTCAGTTAACATACCGACTAGGTTCACAAAACATGCTAAACCACACTCAGTGGTTGAGTGTGTGTTGTTGTTGAACATTTTCTTCAGGGTGGCTTGTTAACTATGCAGTGTGGCTCATTTTTCTCAAAAAAGCCACCCTGGGATCCCATGGTTTGCTGTTGGGTTGTTCAGGGTGGATAACAAGCCACACTGCATGATTAACAAGCTACCCTGTGGAAAATGTCCTGGATTCAGACAACACGCTAACCCATGGCTCAATATCAAGCCACACTCAACCACTGAGTGTGGGTTAGAGTGTTGTGTGAACAGCCCCAGTATTGCTTTTCTTATTTTGTGCCGTTGGCTTTCCTTTGACTGATAATCTTAGCACAAGTTAAGATTTTTGTCTGTAATACATAACCTGATATTCTTTATCATCATTAATAACGTTCTAAACATTAACCAAATGTTTTGCAAACTTATAAACAGATCCTAAAGCACGTTTTTGTGAGGCAAGTCCCACTGTGTTCAATGGGGCTTACTCCCAAGTAAGTGTGCATAGGATGGTACCCTTACAATGCAACCCTAAGCATATTTACCCAGACACAGGTTCTATTGAACTCAATGGGGTTACTCCACTGTAAGTGTGCTTACAATGGAGTGTGCAGTTAGTGTCTTTTAAAAAGCCCTTCATTCCTTCTTTTTCATAGATTCAAATGGCAAACTTCCATTTGTATTTTCTTAACTTGAATTGTTATAATTCTGCTGCTTAATCCCTTTTGTCTTCTGATTTTCTGATCTAATCTTTGTTCAAACTGATTAAGTTCTTGGGGGGAAAAAAGTCCTCCTTAAAATTCTTAGCAAGAACATCATTTCCTGTACTTGTTATGTCTAGTATCTGTGCTTTCAATGGGATAGTATCCCTTAATACAATTTTTAGACTTCTTTCATTGTTTAATCAAATCACTAATCAGTTCTGTATGAAGTCTCCCAATCTTTGCCATCATTATTCAATTCATTAATTAGTTAATTATTTCCCATTTCCCCTGGAACCCTTATAATTTATGTTCCACAGTAATTCTTATCTCCATATAATCAATTCAAAAGAAACCCTATGAGTTATAATTAAAAAAACCTACCCATTAATTCATTATCTCATTTCCATCTGATCAATTAAAAAAACACACACCCCTCTTTCATAACCAGTACATTTCACTGAATTTCTGAGAAGAACGATACTGAAAGGAAGTCCAGCAATCAAATCATCTTTAATTCATTCGTATGTTTCATCTTGCTTAGCAATAACATGACATTCTCAATACATCCCATTCAGTTTCCCCAGTACGCACCCCCATTTCCCTTCAGTCTCTTTTACTTACCTTGAATGTCTTTCCCTCTTATTGTTCAAACTTCTTCCACTTCTGATAATTAACTTTTATACTCTGCTCCACTCAGTCTCAAAGAACCAGAGTCTTTAGTGATACTTTATTCAGTAGTCAGAGCTCTCTTCCATTCTATCTTTTTCTCTATTCCTCTCCATGATCTGTTCTATTGGGCCTCAGACATAGCTTGCTTTATCATCTCTTTGGTACGTGCTCAGAGGTCAGCTTTCTTAACGTTACCATAATTCCAGGACTAAAAAGAGACCAAAACAAAAAGTGTCTAGTTTTGCCCTTCCCCTGTGTGCCTTATCCAACGGGCCCCACCTAAGGTCTAAGGCCTAGGGGCCTCACCTAAGGGCCCTATGTATAGACTATCATTTCATACCTCCCATTTCAGGTAGATAGGGTAGGTTGGCTGCAGGGCCTGCCCAAGGCATTTGGCTGTTTGAGGTGAAGGATGAAACAGTGTCCCTCACCCCATTCCACCTAAACAAGCCAACTAGAGTGGCAGTTCAATCTTACTTCAATACTGGTGATGGGACAGCATCCTCCACCATGTCAATCTAGCTTAGGGTGCACAAAACAGGACAGGTAGCATCTCTCCCTCTGTCCTCTGACACTTTACTGCTACCTCCCCGCCCCCCACACTGCCCAGCATCTTCTGCATGAGGCAGCTATCTCACTCTGCCCAATGGGAGGGCTGGCCCTGGCTGGTTGATCCAGTGCAGGAAGCTCTCTCACTCCTCCTGTCCCAAAGTCAGGAAAAGAGTTGCTCTCAGCTGCAAGTAGAAGGGAGATGGAATTTGCCAGACAGTCGTTTCAGCAGTTGATGAGTGGTAGCTCTGTCAGGACCCAGGTCTGGCCTCTGGCTCCTACTTTCAGGCTCACAGTTCATGGTGGCCTACAGCTCAGGTCTGTCAGGAAATAATAATAATAATAATAATAATAATAATAATAATAATAATAATAATTTACATTTCTATACTGCCCCATAGCCAAAGCTCTCTGGACGGTTTACAGAAGTTAAAACATTAAATACAATATACACAGTTTTAAAGCCATTTACATAACAGCACACAGACAATATACACAAACAACATATAACTAAAAACAACTTTGAACTGTCAGCCATAACTAAAGACACATGATCCCAGACTGATTAAAACCCATCATGTGATGCCAAATGTCTGGGAGAGGAGATAGGTCTTAACCTGGCACAAAAAGATAATGATGTTGGCACCAGGCAGACCTCATTGGGAAGCTCATTTCACAGATGTGGGGCCACCACTGAGAAGGCCATCTGCCTCACTGCTGCCTTCCGAGCTTCCCTTGGAGGAGGCACTTGGAGGAGGATCTTAGACTAAAATCATACAGTCTAGGACTATGCCAGCAATGATCCAATGTTTTGATGCAGGGATAGGCAACCTGATGCCCTCCAGATCCCATAAGCTCCAGGCCACATAGCTAACAGTCAGGGATTATGGGTGTTGTAGTCCAAAACATCTGGAGGGCACCAGATTGCCAACCTCTGCTTTAATGCATGTTCCTGTTGCATGGCAAGGTGTTAATTCCTTGGGTTAAGTGCACCAAGCCAATGTTAAACCAAGCCATCATGCAAAAGAAACATTCCAGATTTGCTCCCAAGATCTTGAAGAATGACCTATATTATATATATTATACATTTCCCCTTCATTATCTTCTCTCATAATTAATCACCTCTCTAGTTAGTACTAGATTATTAGCTCGATTTTGTTCCCAAGGTCTCCACCTGTTTGATCTTAATTATAATTGGATCGAAAGCACTGCCTCCATCTAATTGCCATCATTTCTGTCAATATTTCAGGATGTGTGGTCAATAGACTCAACTTCTTAAATGCATTCTCAGACTCAGTTGTGATACTTCAGACAACATAATTAACCGGCCACTGGTCAATACGACGTAACCTCCAGCAAGCGAAGCTATGCACTACAGGAAACCAGTGTTGCCATTTTTTTCTTCGCCCTGTAAAGGCAAGATAGACATTTTGAGAGACATGTCCCTCAATAAATGTGGTAGCCCGATGGGGACGTGTGTTGGTACTCATGCAGAGTTGGTGTCAGGATCATTCCACAGCCAAACAAAGCTCAGAGATAGCCACCTTAAGAAGAGGAAGCTGGTTTCATGCTTCAACTAAAAGTTAGACTAGATGTTAGGGAATGGGTCAGGGTTGGTCCTGTTCCATAGGATTAGGAGCTGGGGTCTGGGAACCTGAATGGGAGATGGGCATCAGGAAATCCAGCAAGCAGTGCTGGCTGGGACAACAGTATACAGGCAATGGCAAGATGTTGGACTACTATTTTTCTCACCAGTTGCTGGAGAACATGGGTGGGAGAGTGCTCTTGGTCTGATCCAGCAGGGCTCTTCTTATGTTCTCATGTTCTTATGTACAATTCCCATCAGACACAGCATATTTTAAGGCATGGGTGCAGAACCACAGCCCTAGGGGCCAAATCCAGCCTGCCTAAGGTCCCAATCTGCCCTTTGGGGTTCTCCAGATGGCCCCACCCACTTTCTCTGGACCCACCCCTTTCACCCAACCACCAGTCATTTGGTGGTTTCCCAGCTTTTGTGTAGTTTCCTCCATTCTCCAAGGCTAGAATAAGGAGGGCATTGCAATCTGAGAATTCAGGAGGGCTGCATTGGAATCCCATGCAGGTCAGATTTGGCCCCCAGGGCTGAGGTTCCACACCCCTGATTTAGGGTTCTGGTGGTGTAAGTAGCTTTCACCTCATCCTCTGGACAGCTGATCTTTGGGTTTGCACAGTTACACATTTATTATGGTGTATGCTTTCCTGGACTACAATCAGATGCACTTAGATGGCCTTTAGGTCTAGGTTTTTAGTAATGTTTTATTGTTGGTGTTTGTTGCTTTATGAATATTTGCTGCCTTACTATTGTATTGATTTTTTATTATATGAATTTTAATGTTCTAAGAGAGCAAACTCTGGGGTGAGTGTCCCAGGGAATGTATGATGGGTTGCAAAATCCCTTCCAAGGTTGGAGACAATGCTCCAATCTCAGAAGGGGGAGTCGGCGATCTGGCTCCCCTGCCCCCTTGCAGCTGGCATGGAGAGAACTGTCACCGGCTGCCCTCTTGGGTTGGAAAAGCGACCTTGGAGAAGGAGAAAAGGGGGCGTTCCAGTGGGCGGGGAGAGGAGGAGACTGGAGAGGCGAGGATACTGACCCTCCTCCAGCCTCCTTCCCTCCCCTGGAAAACCCATCTAGCAAAAATACAGGAGAACAGAGGCAAAATTGCCTCTGCCACCCCTCCCACCATGCCAGCTTTTCCCCAGTGGGGCACAGGAATCCTAGAAGCAAGCATGTAATCAATAGGAGGGCTTGGAAGGTGGCCTAGAAAAATTTTAAATAACAAACGAACAAACTAACTAAAGACAATAACATTCCACAGTTTTTCCCCCCTTTGATAGGTACAAACATTTGTCAGCCATTCATCTGGAAAGATAACATTGTTCACTTTTAATATTTTCCATCCCACTTGCCCTTTCCTTCAATATTTATAACTCTTTGCCTTTTGTCTTACTTTTTTATTAAGGAAAAAAATGGATTGCGTGCACAGTATTCCAATCTTTTTAAAAATTTCATTTACCCTGATTTTTAAATACTTTGAGTTGCCTGCATTTCTGTGAAAAGTAATTTCTTTTTTTTTAATTACAATTTTTGCTTTTGCATTTTCAATAATCATTTTGAAGAGAGAGAGAAAGAGAGAGAGAGAGAGAGAGAAACCTCCAACCCCACAGAAAATGCATTAACTCCTCTTCATAAGTTCTCTTCCATAGCTCTGCATGTTCTGCTATTCATCCCCTCCCAGGTAACTTCTGGTTCATACACTTAGCCCTCTTCCTGTATTAATACTGGGCACACATTCCTGATTTGGCATTGGCAAACTCTGTGCCTTTATGCTCTGATATATTTCTTTTTCTTTTTCAAAGTTCCACTTACTGGAAAAAAGCATGCTTTATAAAGAGAAAGAGAGAGAAAGTGAGAGAGAGACAGAGACACACAGAGAGGAGGAGGAGAGAAAACTAACTTGGGGCAAAGTCACCTCTAGAATTAATGGTAAAAAGGGGGAAAAAAAGAGGAGAGGGTTGTTGTTGTTGGAGGAGGAATCATAGAATCATAGACTAGTAGGGTTGGAAGGGGCCTATAAGACCATCAGGTCCAAGCTCCCCTGCTCAATGCAGGAATCCAAGCCAAGGCATCCCTGACAGATGGCTGTCCACCCTCGTCTTGAATGCCTCCAGTGTGGGAGAGCCCACCACCTCCTTAGGTCATGGGTTCCATTGTCGCAATGCTCTAACAGTCAGGAAGATTTTCCTGATGTTCAGACAGAATCTGGCTTCCTGTAACTTGAACCCATGATGCTTTGTCCTGCATTCTGGGATGATTGAGAAGAGATCCTGGCCTTCTCTGTGACAGCCTTTCAGGTACTTGAGGAGGAGGAGGAAAGCAACAACAACAACAATTTGGGGCAAAGTCACCCCTAGAATTAATGTTAAAAGGGGGGGGGAGAGGAGAGGGTTGTTTTACTGCCTCCTACAGCACTTTATATCAAATTTGTGTTAACCTGGTTGGTCCAGATCAATATTGTCATTGAATCAAAGGCAGTGCAGGCTGGTGGCTCCGATTTCATGGGGCAGTGAATCTGCTCTGGGTTTCAGTCAGAACCCAGTCAGAACTCTAAAGAAGCTATCCAAGGTGCTGGACCCTGCCCCCAAAATAGGTCCAGCACTTTGGATAGCTCCTTTAGACTTCTGACTGGTTCTGATTCAAACCCAGAGCAGATTCACTGCCCCACTGACATGAGAGCCAACAGCCTCCCCTGAACAAAGGATGTTTGACGATTCTGCTCCAGTCCTCTGGTCAAGGACCCAGTCCATCACAATGCTACCCCATGCTGTGCTTTCAGGGGCACTGCACAACTCATCCATCCCCAGCCCAAGGTGTTTAAGATGTTGTTGTTAACATACAGAGCCCTAAACAATTTGGGACCAGGTTATCTTAGGGATGGCCTCACCCCTTATATCCCTGCTGCCTGATCTTTGCAATCATCAGAAGAAGCATGCCTGCACTCATGCCCTGCTCATGGGCTTCCTGTGGGCAGCTGGTTGGCCACTGTGTGATCAGAATGCTGGGCTAGATGGACCCTGGGTCTGATCCAGCAGGGCTCTTCTTCAGTTCTTAGGAGGGTGCCACTTGCTCCAGAGGTTTGTGTCAGGAGCACTGCAATAGAGTGTTTAGTGTTAGAACATTACCCACTGTCATTAGACCGGACCCACAGTTCTGATGTTTAGACGTCTCCTAAAGACCCATCTCTTCACACAGGCTTTCCTCGAAGTGTGACCCAGACAGCTATGTTCTGCAGCACACAGCACAGTGTGCAATTTTATTGGGGATTGGTGTTTTTATTATTGTGTCATTTTATTATGTCATTTTGTTGTTGATTTGATAGTATGGTACTGCATGTTCACTAGGGATGTCAGAGAAATCCACAATGGATTGAAATGGAATGGATTCAGTGGCATTTGCACTACATTCGCGCTTGCAAATTAGCTCTAATGAGCATCAACTAATGTGGATTAGCACATTTGTGCAAGTGCTCATTAGTGCAAATGTGAATTAGTGAAGATAGAACACAATTGTTGTAAAAAAACCCCACATCAATTCCATCAATGAACAGATGATGTAATGAAAGATGCCTGACCATCTGTGAAACACAGATGGAACGGATTGAATAAAATCCATCCCTAATGTTCACTGCTTTGAAACTTTGTGGTAAGTGGTATATAAATCTGATAAATAATGATAACAACCTGGCACCTTCCAGATGTGTTGGAGTATAATTCCCAGAAGCCCCCCAAAAATGATGGGCGAAGCTGATCATGTGACCCAAGCAGTCCATCTCTGCTGCTGTGTTCCTTCCAAATAAGCAAGAGAGAAAGTGGAAGCAAGAGGTGAAGCAGGTTGAACCACAGAACACTCAGCAGCCATGAGTTCTAAATGGAACTTCTATGTCCAGGGGCAGCATGCCTCGGAACATCAGTTGTTAGGGTGGGCAACAGTTGGGGAGGACCATTGACACACTTATGGGCTTTCTGGGAATTGTAGACCCAAACATCTGGAGCAGCCTTCCCCAACCTGGTACCATCCAGATGTTTTGGACTTCAGTTCCCATCATCTGTGACCATTGGCCTTGCAGGATAGGGCTGGTGGAAGCTGAAGGCCAAAACATTGGCAGGGGATCAGGTTGGGGTAGGCTGAGCTGGAAGGATCCAGGTTAAAGAAAGCTGGACTAGAAGGAACTTTGGTCTAGTTCATTTGGGCTTTTCTAATATTCTTATGGAATGTCCTGACTGCTACAACTGAGGTTGACTCAATCTGGAGGTATTTCTATATATGGCATGTGCTGAACATTTAATGCGTATATACAGAGGGCCCCTGTTTTCAGCACATTCTTCCACCGAGGTTACCTACCCGGATGCCCTTCCACCACCATGATCCAAAGCTGAAGGTTTCCTTAGTACCCTCACAACAAAGAGCTGGTTCCAAAACAGTTGGAAA
This sequence comes from Heloderma suspectum, assembly GCF_057233095.1. Lineage (NCBI taxonomy): Eukaryota > Metazoa > Chordata > Lepidosauria > Squamata > Helodermatidae > Heloderma > Heloderma suspectum. The sequence continues at coordinate 12,505,148 of NC_139470.1, forward strand.
ACAACTCAGTTAACTCTCAGCCTGATTTGGACCCTGTCATGCTTCCAGTGAGGAAGGGCGATAGCTCCATGGTAGAGCACATGCTTTGCATGCCATCCAATCCCAGGTTCAATCCCAGCATCTCCAGGCAGGGCTGGGAAAGGCCCCTGTCTGAAACACTGGAGAGCCACTACCAGTCGGCATAGACCAGGAGTGTGGAACCTCTGGCTTGGGGGCCAAATATGGCCCTCCTGGAGTCCCAATCTGGCCCTCTGGGGGTTCCCCAGAGGCCTCACCCCTTTCCCCCAACCACTGATAGTTTTGGTGGTTTCTGGGCTTTTGCACAGTTTTTGCCCCATTGTAACAGGTTGAAATGTCCTGGAGGAGGGGGCTATCAATAGCTACTAGTCCTGATGGCTATGTGCTACCTCCAATATCAGAGGAGGTATGCCTGTGTACACCGGTTTCTGAGGAATATGGGAGGGAGACTGCTATTGCAGTCATGTCCTGCTTGTGAGCTTCCCGTGGGCTGCTGATCGGCCACTGTGTGAACAGAATGCTGGACTAGATGGACCCTTGGTCTGATCCAGCAGGGCTCTTCTTATGTTCTTAACTCCTGGAACACCCACAGGGGGAGATATTTATTTATTTATTCATTCATTCATTCATTCATTCATTCATTCATTCATTCCATTTATATCCCACTTTTTTTTCCTTTTGCAAGGAGCCCAAGTTGGCTTACCTGGTCCTCCTCCTCTCCATTTTACCCCCGCAACAACCCTGTGAGGTAGGTTAGGCTGAGATACAGTGACTGTCCCAAAGTCACCCAGTGAGCTTCATGGCCAAGTGGGGACTAGAACCCAGATCTCCTGAGTCCCAATCCAACACTCTAACTACTACACCACTCTCTGTGTACACCAGTTGCTGGGCGACTTGGGAAGCAGGGTGCTGTCACACTCATGTCCTGCTTGTGGGTCTCCTGTGGGCAGCTGGTTGGCCACTGTGTGAACAGAACGCTGGACTAGACGGACCCTTCAACTGATCCAGCAGGTCTCATCTTATGCTCTCTCCACAGGCTTAAATTCTGGTAGTAAGAGGTTTCAGCTAAAATATGCTGGCGTATTGGCCCCACCCCTTTTGTCTTTGGCACTGCCCCTTTTCCCTTAGCCCTGCCTACCCCTAGAATGCAGCCCCAGTGAGCTTCTCTGAAATGGAATTCAGCCCTATGACTGAAAGAGGTTGAAGAACCTGGGCAGAGGCAATACTGAACCAGGTGGACAATTGTTTGAGCTGGCTAAGCAGCTTTCTATGTTCCATTGGCAACACTGATGGATTCTGAATCCCTCCTGCTGTGAGGCCCCAAATTTTCTGCTGCTTTGATGATGGTGGCAGGGATGGCAGGAGGGAGGCAAGGTTGAGACATGTCCATATTTACTAGGCCTTTGGGATGGTCAACAGGTTGAGGCCCAATTCGGACTGCTAATGGGGCTAGCATCCAACATTGGTTTCCAGAACATGGTAGTGAAGAAAGCTTCACCTACACACATACTAGGGATGTATGGATTGTGCAAAATCCATTCTGTCTGTGTTTTGCAGATTGTTTCATTCCATCGTCCAACTATGCACAGAATCAGACTTTTTGTTTCTGAATTTACACAAATTCACATTTGTGCCAATCTGCACGTGCGAAAATGTGCAAATTCCCCACAAATGCCCATTTTCACACTTTAGCCTATGAGGGAAATACACATTTTTGGCTGTTTTTTTAAAAATTGTGTGTCTTTTTCTACAACAAAAATTGCACAAAATCGGGAAATTACAAAAATGGTCCACAAGTCCGTGGAATCCACCAGACAGGGGAAAAGCCAGTCCACTGAAGAATCCATGGGTTGGATTCATGAAATCCAAACTCATTTGGTTCTGTTGCAGATTTCTCCAACATCCTTAACACATACTAATCTATGCACCACTGAGGAAATATTTAAATATTCAAATATTCACCAGTGATACCCATTTGCTTCATTTGCATACCTGACCTTGGTTGTGCCTTGATTACTCTCTCCCTCATTATTTATTTTAATTTCACACATTTGCACTCACGCTAGCAGTGCGTCACTTACGAGTCATTGGAGGGAAGGATTTGGGTCCCCTTTGCCTCTGTTTATTGCCTTTTCTTCCCTGCTCCCCCAGCAACAAGGCAAGAATATAAATTGACCTCATCCATCTGAGTTAAAAATAACTCTCGCCCTGCTTTGTTTTATTTTTTCCCCTGCGGGCAGTGACGCCGAATCACCTTGGCTGAATGTATTAATTTTCACTTTGGCGCAGGGTGCCTCAACCATGCTATCAGCAAAGTGACCCAACAAGCCATTTGGCAGGTGGGATGGGAAATGTCCTTGATGTGGTTTGTCAACATCAATTGTGTTGTAGTGAAATTATGTGGCAATCGGAGCCTATATGGGGCTACCCTTGAAGAGCATCTGGAACCTACAGCTGGGTGCAAAATAGTTTGTCAACATCAATTGTGTAGTAGTGAATTTATGTGGCAATCGGAGCCTACATGGGGCTACCCTTGAAGAGCGTCCAGAACCTGCAGTTGGGTGCAGAATAGTTTGTCAACATCAATTGTGTTGTAGTGAAATTATGTGGCAATCGGAGCCTACATGGGGCTACCCTTGAAGAGCGTCCAGAACCTGCAGTTGGATGCAGAATAGTTTGTCAACATCAATTGTGTCGTAGTGAAATTATGTGGCAATCGGAGCCTACATGGGGCTACCCTTGAAGAGCATCCAGAACCTGCAATTGTGTGCAAAATAGTTTGTCAACATCAATTGTGCTGTAGTGAAATTATGTGGCAATCAGAGCATCTGGAAGCTACAGTTGAGTGCAAAATGGAGCAGCTAGGCTGCTTACTGATGCATGGTACCTCCAGTATCAGTTGCAGCATGCTTATATACACCAGCTGCTGGGGAACATGAGCGAGAGGATGCTGTCGCACTCATCTCCACTGTTTTATTAGAGATTTTTCATTGTACGTTTCAACAAAGCAAAACTATAAAAGCAAAAAGAAAAGAGAAAAGGAAATAAGTTGACATGATTGAATGTATCAATTTCAGTTAAAATATATGAAACGTATATGTGTATCTCTCCTGGTATCCATTTAACACAGCTACTGATGGGGGCGGAAGCCGAAACGTTTAGACGTTTAGCTCTCTCTCTCTCTCTCTCTCTCTCTCTCTCTCTCTCTCTCTCTGAAAATAGAACTTCCTGAGAAATAATAGAAATCTGGCTCTACGAGAAGGAAGAGGACAACTCTGCAGGGTCCATCTTCATACTGGTGATCAGCGATGGTGAGTAAATATCCCATGACATTATGCAGGCAGGCCAGATGAAAACAACCAATGAGAAAGGGGGCATAACATGGTGATGCATGACATCATGCCGCACTACGCGAATCCAAACTACAGCTCCCAAGTTGCACCTTGATTTTGCACAAGCGCGGAAACTTGTATGCATGGAATGAGAGTGTGTATGAAAGGAGAGCCGTGGTGGCTTAGTGGTTAAGACACTGAACTGCAGACTGGAAGGTCGGCAAGTCAGCAGTTCGAGACCCGAGTGCTGCGTGTTGGAGTGAGCTTCCGTCTTCAGTCCCAGCTTCTGCCAACCTAGCAGTTCGAAAGCAAGAAATTGAAAGTAGATAAATAGGTACCGCCTCGGCGGGAAAAGTAACAGCGTTCCGTGCACCTCAGTGTTCAGTCCTGCCGGCCACATGACCACGGAAGCATCTTCGGACAGCGCTGGCTCTTCGGCTTAGAAATGGGAATGAGCACCGCATCCTAGGGTCGGACACGACTGGTTGGGGACACCTTTACCTTTTATGAAAGGAGAAGTCTGGTCCAAGCTCACATGGATGAATTTGCTACTTTCCAAGTAAATAACAAATCCACTCAGGGTGAGTTTGCCCATCACTATCCTTTATGCTACCCATTGTTGCGAGCCATTGCCCATTTACTTGCCTTTCCCTTTGGGCTTGAATTGCACCACCATCCCGAGACCAAAGACAAGGCAAAAGAAGCAATGGTGTAATGGCACTAATGCTATTGATGTTGCACTAGCATCAATTTATGCTAATGTAACGTCAGACATGGCTGTGGTGGCTTAGTGGTTAAGACACTGAACTGCAGACCGGAAGGTCGGCAGGACAGCAGTTCGAGACCCGAGTGCCACGTGACGGAGTGAGCTCCCGTCTTCAGTCCCAGCTTCTGCCAACCTAGCAGTTCGAAAGCAAGAAATTGCAAGTAGATAGGTACCGCTTCAGCGAGAAAGGTAACAGCGTTCCGTGCACCTCGGTGTTCAGTCATGCTGGCCACATGACCACGGAAGCATCTTCGGACAGCGCTGGCTCTTCGGCTTAGAAATGGAGATGAGCACCACACCCTAGAGTCGGACACAACTGGTTGGGGACACCTTTACCTTTTTAATGTCAGACATGACACTGTTGGGTCCCTCCCAAGGCATGCTCTGGGAAGGGGAATTTTGCTATAGAAAAGCAAAATATTACCAAAAAGTAAAAGAAAATACATAGATTGATAAGAAATTCTTTAATATTTCAAGAGCTCTGCCCAATATTCTCTATTCAATTTTGTGTGGTAGAACGTTTTTTGTTTTTTGTTTTTGCTGGTGGGGACAGAAAGAGAGAACATTTATATTTTGCAAATGCTCACCCTAAAAAATTCCTGAAACACCCTTTGCCCTGGCTGCTGCTACTTTGGTGTCATTTTATCCCTTGGCTGCCATGGCTTCTTTTCCTGCGTTATTCAAATGGATGATCCCACCCAGCCAGTGATCATAGAAGGAATGGGATTATATCACAACACTACATAGCCAAGCTGATTTAGCCATGCTGACATCAATGACAACAGCTGAGGGCACAATTATGTCATTGAGGGCAAATGAGGGCAAATGAGGGTGTGGTAAATGAATGTGTGAAAATGTTTCTATAGAGCAGTGATGGCAAATATGTGGCTTTCCAGATGTGGTTGGACTACAACTCTCATCATTGCTATTGGCCTTCATTAGAAGCTTTTAAGCAGAGGCTGGACTGTCATCTATGGGGGATGCTGTAGCAGTGGATTTTCTGCATCTGCAGGGGGTAGACTAGATGACCATTGAGATCCCTTCCAACTCTATGATTCAATTATTCTTATGTTCTTAAGGTTGCTTGGTTGAGCTCTAGGGTCACCCCTCTCTGCATGCATCGATGCATCAGCATAGGAATGGATCATGATTAAGAATGATAATGACAATGATGGTTTCATTTATTACATTTCTATACCACCCTATAGCCAAAGCTTTCTGGGCAGTTTACAAAGATTAAAAACCTTAAAAACACAGTATTATGGATAATATAAAAACAGTTTAGCTACAAACATACAAACAGAGCAGACACACATACACATATGTCCAAACAATATCCCATGACCTGATTAAAAACCTATCACATACTGCTAAATGCCTCGGGGTGAAGGAAGGTCAAAATCTGGCACCAAAAAAATTACCATGTTGGCAACTGGTGGGCCTTTCTGGGGAATTCATTCCACAATTGGGGGGCTGCCACCAAAAAGGCCTTCTCCCTTGCTCCCATCTTCTGAGCTTCCCTTGGAGGAGGCACCTGGAGGAGGGCCTTAGATGATGAGCATAGTGTACGGGTAGGTTCATGCCAGGAGAGGTGCTCCATCAGGTAATAATAAACAATAAAAATAACAGTAAAGTGAAAACCAGCCCCTTGAATGGTGCTCAGAATCTGGGACCCTTTTGAACCACAGCTTCGCAGAAGCCAGCTGCTTATGTAGATAAGACTGCTTGTTTCAGTGAATTGTGGGATGCAATTTGGAATTGTAAAGCCAAACTTGGGTGCAACGATACAGCACAGGTACATTTCTTACACTAATCATGATTCAGCCACCATTTGTTTCCCCTCCAGGATCCCACAAAAAAGAAAGAAAAAAATCTCCCTGCTGTAGGCATAGGTTTGTTCAGTGCTCTCAAGTAATAGCTTTAATTGGCCGTACGTGGAACGGGTAGCAATGCCCGTATTTGCACATCTGATGTTTCTTAAACAGGCAACATGCTCTGCAATCCAATTAGGCATTCTTGGAGATCACCTTAATTTCTAACCTTGACTAAAAAGCTACCACAGATAGGCCACTTCACACCCGTAGCTCTACCTGTGATCAGGATTTTATTTATTGCTCTAACGAATGCTAGGAACTGTGTCATGAAACAGAGGACAGACTTCAAAGCCTAGCTTTCTTTGAAATCCTAGTAATTTTGCCCTGACTCAAGAGTATTTTCCATCCCTAGTGAAGGCAGAGCTTCAGTTAAGTTTAGCATGCTACCTTTTAGAGACACATAATATGTGTCTGATGGGTTTTATGTTCTCTTTTATTTTCTGCAAATAAACTTTTCCTCCTTTGTTTAAGAGTCCCCTGTTTTGCCACGGGGCTGTTGCAAAGCTCTGGTCTTAAACTTGATCTGTTCTATGTTAGATAAAATTCATGGGGAGCATGGACGGCCGGGTTAGAAAGCCACTGTGTTAAACATGAAAAGGGCTGTATAGACTTCACACCAATTTCAGACAATCCTGTGTTTGTGTTTCCCAGGTGCCTTTAACTTGCCTGGTTAAACATACGTGGTACAGTGGATTTATCCAACACGTAGTACCAGCATTAAAACTAAGTAGCCTGCTGCTGCCTTGTGTGCTGAAAATCACTTCAGGTCTGAATTTGAGTGCAAGAAAAGTTCTGGATCGACTGTAGGAGTGCTCAGAGGAAGCTGATTTCGGTGGGACTGTGAATCCATTCTGGGTTCCAGTCAGAGCCACGCAGAACTCTAAAGGAGCTCTCCAAGGTGCTGAACCTATTTGGGGGCTAGGGTTCAGCACCTTGGATAGTCCCTGCACCCCCCAAAAAAAACATTTGGGAAGAGGAAAGTCAAGGGTTGTAGAACTCAGAGACAGCAGCCTGCAGTGCTGTATGGTTGGAGTACAGTGGCCATTTGTGAATCACCCCAAAATGAGGACATGCACGACCAACAAAAGGGGACATCCATTGGCATAAAATGTGTATGCACTATACAATATTTTATATGCATAGAGGGAAATTTAGAAAAAGTTACTATAATTTAAATAGAAATACAGTACATCTCGCCATAGTGTGGAAGACTGAGACCAGGTGACTTGTGTGCCTCGCTCAGTCTGCTGTCCAGGTGCTGTTGATGGGCAACTCCAAGACCCAGCTCTTCCTTCTGATGGTTCTTTATCTTCACACCAGACTTGTGCTGGACACAGCCCTTCAAATAGAGGATGCCATCAAAATAGAGGGTGATCCTCTGGCAGCCCTTCAAATAGAGGACTGTCCTCTGTAAAATAGGACACCTGAGGCTGGGGTGGGGAACATTTCCTTCCACCACTCAAAGCTTCATTCCCTTGGGGTCAATGTATCATGGGCTGTATACCAGCAGTGGGCAGGGCTAGAAATGGTGGTGCGTGGGGTCAAAGCCATTCTTTCTCACAGTGTCATCCATCCATCCCTTCCATCCACACACACATAAACACACAGATCCATCCAGATGGAAGAGGAAGCTGTTTTTTTGCAAGTGTCTACCTATCCTGCAGCTCTATAAACAACCCTCTGGCCTTGGCCAAGTGACATCTTGCAGCAGTCATGCTATAACCCTTCTCTGTGTGGTTTGTATTACATCCATCAGTACCGGTGTCAACCAGTCATGGATGTTGTCAAGTGTAGGTATGGTTGTGCAGCTGACAAGGGCCTGCACCCCAGCAGGGGCCCACTGACAAGAACCCCCTGGACTTGTCCCTCCTCTTCCCCATGGCAACCTGCTTGTTCTCCTGTTTCTCATTCTGGCCCAGACAACAGTGGTGGTGAGGAGAAGGAGCAGGAGATGCCCCACTGCCTACTGACTCTCTACATGTCAAGCAAGCATGTAGGAGCAAAGATAAAGTGTCTTAATTGTCTGTTCAAGACAGCCAAATCTGTCCCTGAACCCACTGGAACCAGGGCCAGCATCAAGGGTAGGCATGGTTGAGCACTTGCCGAGGGCCCACACCCCAGCAGGGGCCCGGTGACAAGGGCCCCCTGGACTTGCTCCTCCTCTTCACCATTGCAGCCTCCTTGTTCACCTGCCTCTTGCTCTGGCCCAGACAACGAAGGTGGTGAGAAGGAGGAGCAGGAGATGCCCCCGCCTGCTTGCTCACTGGCTGTCTGCCTGTCAAGTGGTAGCAATGATGAGGAAGATGATGAGGCATAATAGCAACTGGTGATAATGGTGGTGAGAAGGTGGATGCACTGAGGGAGGAGGCCCACTGAGTGTGTCTTGCCCAAAGGCCCTCAAAAACCTGGAGTCAGCACTGAAACCTGCCCTCTGTGGTTCTACATCCATAGAAAAGAAGAGGGATGGTTTTAGGACCATCTGAAAGAAACAGTGCTGGTGTGTGTGTGTGTGTGTGTGTGTGTGTGTGTGAATATGCTATTCCAGGGGTGGTGGTGAAGGGCCACTATCTCACCATAGCATTTAGATCTTGACTTCCTAAAATTGTCCATCCTGTTTGCAGGTAGCAATTTTGGAAGGTGCCAAATACTCTCTTGGGGACGGGTGAGGAGGAGAAAGGCTTCAACAGTATTTTTTGGGGGTGGGGCTTCCCATCTGCAGTGGCACAACTTCTTTCCTTGGCAGGCTGACCGCCATTTTATATCACCCCCAATGCCCTGGACTGAGTATTGCTACAGGGCATGGTGGCCACACACACATACACAGAGGAGAATATGTGGAGAATGTTATGCAAAATAGCCTTTTCCCATTAGCCCCTGCCAGCATGGCCAAGGTCAGGAATGCTGGGACCTGAAGTCCAAGACATCTAGAGATCTAACGTCTGCCCATCCCTGTTGTATGGTACCCAGAGCTCCTCTGCAGTAGGGATAAAATGTAATAAAGAAAAGCCTCATTGTGAGTGGCATTGTTGAATGTTGCAATGGAACTGACATTTATTGTAATGCAGTTTTATCACACTCTTCCTTCCAAGAGCTAAAAGTAACATTTGAGGTCCCCCCACCCCCACCGCCAAAGCTGAATCATAAACACTCCCCTTAAACTCTTCCCGATATATGGAAAGTTCACTTGAATTGTTAAAAAATCAACCTTTGAAACTTGAAGCCCAAATTTTTATAGATCACGGTAAGAACTAGGCTGGTCCTGGAGCTGGCATATTTACTTTCCTTCCCATTAGTACCAATAGGAGGGAAAATGTAAGAACAGAACACATGCATGTGCATGCACACACACACATTTACTCATCAAATAGTGGCCAAAAAGGATAAAGGAAAAAGGAAGATTGACTTCCCTCGCAACTTTCTGCCTTGCTGGTCCGAGCCTGACAGGGCTTTGGATTTGGTGGTTCAACTCACATGCCATCTCCCTCCCCAGACTTAATAGGATTGCTCAGTAGATGATGAGCATCAACAGTGATTGACCAATTTGTTCAACAGGAAGAAACTCGGGACTGTCAGCTTCTTGAGGCAGGGACCTCTAAACATGTTACTCTACAAAGTGCCCTGGATCACTGATGACCACCTCCCCCTGATGACCTGCTCCTCCTCTTTCTCATCCTCCTCCCCCAAGCCATGTGGATAATACATCTCATGGAGGATGCAGCTATCAATGGCCATTTAGCTGTTGTGTAGGCGTATCCACCATGAGATGTATTATCCACGTGGTTTGTGGAGAACAGAAGGAGCAGAGGCAGCATATGACTGAGATTCGGTTACTGTGGGGCAAACTGTGTGTGTGTGTGTGTGTGTGTGTGTGCTAGGATTCCTGGAAGCCTCTGGTAGGCCACCATGAGAAACATCTTATTTGATGGACATTTGGTTTATTCCAACAGGGCTCTTCTTATAAATGAGCTCACTTCCTCCTACCCTGGTGCCCTCCAGTCGTGTTCGACTCACATCATCCCCAGCCAACATAACCAATGGCCATGGTGGCTGGGGATGATGGGAGTTGGAGTCCAACACCAGGGTGGGGAAGGCTGCTGAAGCCCTTAGTTCACGAATGTAGCCACTTGTGAAAGCCAAGCTCTATCGGAGCAGTGCCCTAAACAGTTAAACAGTTCCTGATGTTCCCAATTGGAAAGCCATTGAGCAAACTCTCTGCTCCAAGACAGAACGGTATACACTTGAAATGGAAATGATTTATAGTGAATAATTCAAGCATTTATAAAAATAATAATACCAAGCAATACGGTGAAGGGGAGAGACATCTGGCAACTCTTAATCCAGAATATCACGGTTTATAGAACATGATGGATTTCCTTTGTTTCACAACTTCCTCATTTCCATAGAACTTAATAAAGCAGCACTATCCACAGGGGTGGCCAGAAGGATGGCAATTATTCACTTGGAAACTCAGATTCTGCACCTGTGATGTTTTGTTGATGTTGCATATTTTGGGTTGGATCCAGGACCTGCCTCCTTTGAAAAGAAGGGTTCTGCTTGTGAAAGTTCCCTCTGCTCAATTTTTGGGATTCCCACTCCCCCTGCATACTACAGCCCATCCCATTCAGCAGGGTCTCCAGACTCTCTCTGTGTAGAATTTTCAGGGGTCTGGAGGGGCTGCCATGGGAAGGAGGGGGCAGGAATGTCTGCTTCCACCACGACATTTGATACCAATTAAATCTGGATCCAACCTATTGATTTGCATTGTGCGGGAGACAGTGTAGCGCTGTACAGTAATCCTCCACCTTTTACAGTGGAATCCTAGATATGTCTACTCAGAAGTAAATCACACTGAGTTCAATGGGGCTTATTCCCAGTTATAGGATTGCAACTGCAAGATCCAGCAGGACTCACATTGAATTCCATAAGAACATGAGAAGAGCCGTGCTGGATCAGAATAAAGGCATATCTCATCCAGCATTCTGTTCTGGCGGTGACCAACCAGATGCCCATGGGAAGCCCACAAGCAAGACATGAGTGCAACAGCACCCTCCCACCCATATTCCCCAGCAACTGGCACACCAGGCCTCTGATTCTGGAGGTAATATATAGCTATTAGGATTAATAGTCACCATTGACAGCCTTATCCTCCAACTCCAACCTGCAACAGAAGACCTGGGTTTCATGTTTTGATCCTAACTGTTCATCTTTCTCTTCACTTGATGACCATAGTATTTGCAAAGCTACATTGGATTGCCACACTTAATTAGCTTTAAGCAGATATTTATCAGCTTACTGACTGACTCAGCATCCAAAACTGAGAAGGACATTAGCCTTCATTAATTTGAACTTGAAGAGTCCTTGTCCTTTCTTCTCCATTAGGGATCATGTCGGAGGAATCCACAACGGAACCAAATAAGTTCAGATTTTCATGAATCCAACCTGTGGATGGGACAGCAGGCTGATTTTTCCCCTGTTGGGCAGATTCCATGCACTTGTGGACCGTTTCTCTAACCCCTGGGAATTTTGCGCAAATGTCATCATAGAAAAATACTCATAAAGAAAAAAGAAAACCAGCTGAAAATGCACATAGGCTAAAGCATGAAAATGCACATGGGGGTGCATTTCATGTGAATTTGAACATTTTTGCATGTGTGAATTTGCACAAATTTGGAAACCAAAAAAAATCAAATTCCATTGATGGGCGGACAATGGAACAAAAGGCACCTGACAACCAACAAAATACAGACAGAATAGATTTTACACAATCTGTACATCTCTACTCTCCATAAAGCCTCATTGTCCTTAAAATTCAAGACCAAAAAGCCCATAGGGCCAAAAAGCCCAAAGGGCCGCTCTCAAAATACTAGAACCCGGGGTCATCCTACGAACCTGATTGGTGGGAAATTCAGCACAGACCAAAGGAAGGACTTCTTCACACAGCTCATAGTTAAACTATGGAAGTCACTACCACAGGATGTAGTGATGGCCACCAACTTGGATGGCTTTAAAAGGGGGTTGGACAAATTCCTGGAGGAAAGGGCTATCAATGGCTCCTATTCTTGATGGTTTGGGGCTGCCTCCAGTACCAGAGGCAGCTAGCCTATGTACACCAGTTGCTGGGGAACATGAGTTGTGTCCTGCTTGTGGGTTCCTGGTTGGCAGCTGGTTGGCCACTGTATGAACAGAATGCTGGACTAGATGGACCCTTGGTCTGATCCAGCAGGGCTCTTCTTATGTTCTTATGTTCATGGTCCAGCATGGCTTCTGTGCTAAGTACGCCAGCTTCTGCCGGTAGATGTAATTAGCAATTATATCAATCAGTTATCCTATGTGGGGCGAGACCAGATCATCATAAGCTGCATGACTCAAGTGCTACAAAGAGAAATGGAAATTTAAGACATGGGATGCCAGCATCCAAGATAAGAGTGACGCTTTTCTTTAAAACAGTCTTCAGTCTTTTCACATGCTGAATCCCCTGAATAAAAGCAAAATATTCCCCAAATATTTTAAATGTGTTTCCACATATTGATGCTAGACATAATACTTCCTTAAAATTTATTTTCTTTATGAATCTGCTGTATGTATATTTTTCTTCTGATGAATAGACTCCTTGAAACTTAATGATTTCTTTTTTGTAAATGTTAACATATGATGAATACGCAGCAAGGTTATTCAGCTATTTGAATTCTATGTCTTATTAAATTATCTTTGGCATTCTTTATTTATTCTGTTGGATCATTGTGGTTTATTTGACATCAGCTTTCTATGTGGATATGTGGATAGTTTTGTTATCATACGGTGGATTTGCGAGACTTCAAAAAGGAACCTAGTGTGGTCAGTCAAAATCTAAAACAGGTTTTGATCAGCATCAGAGGGACTATTGAAATAGGAAAGCCCTTTCCAGCTTCCAAAAGTCAACCAAAGAGTAGACTTCGCAACAGTGGAGGCTGGTGGCTCCAATTTCAGTGGTGCTGTGAATCCATTCTGGGTTTTAGTCAGAACCAGCTAGAACATTAAAGGAACTATTCAAGGTGCTAAAATAGGAACTATTCCCAAATACGTTCAGCCCCTTGGATAGCTCCTTTGCATTTATCTGGGTCTGACTAAAACCTAGAATGGAATCACAGCTCCACCGAAAGCAGAGCCACCAATTCTGGGCTACCAACCCACCAGTGGAAGAACTATGGTCTACAGCAACCCTTCCCAAGCTGGTGCCCTCCAGATATTTTGGATGTCAACTCCCATCAGCCTCAACCAGCAAGGCCAATGGTCAGGAATGCTGGGAATTGTACTCCAAAACATTTGGATGGCACCAGATTGAGAAGGGCTGGTCTAGACCAGGGATAAGCAGATGTCAGGCTTGTGAGATTTCTTTTCCTTTTGACTAGAATCTCAAGATACACCAACTGGAGGATAGGGATGTCCATCATTTGAATATCCTGCCCTTTTTGGGCCCAACGGATTGCTACTGTCCACCTGGCTTGGCTTGCATTTGCAAACTGAACTGTGGGGTTTCCTCAAATCTGGGACCTTTTGTTGTTGTTTTCTCATAAATAGAAAGTTGCATAAATTACACTGGCAATTTACATGATTTCCATAAGTTCCGGCTGTAATTTGTGCAAAACAAGCAAATTGCAACAGAAATTTGAGCAAACCACAGCAGAAATGTGCACAAATTACAGCAGAAATTTGCTCAAATTATGCAAATGGTGGCTCCAATTTCAATGACTTTCTATTTATGAGAACACCCCCTGCCTGGGAAATCCACGAGCTGGCCCAACTCAACACAAATTGAATCAGGCAAGGTCATGGGTAAAAGAGACCAAGGGGCTGAGCTGATGAAAGTTCGGCAAACTCCACCCCCCTGATGGATTCCTCTGATATCCCTACTGGAGGCTGGTTCAAAAGATATACACTTTGAATGGAAGAATTCCAAGCCCCAGAATTTGTTTTCAGTACCAGAAGTAAGTGGAACTCATGGTACTTCCTCACAACAATCAAATTCAAGTTAAAGCCAAGCGTTCTTCATTGCAGCAGTATAATTTAGGGTGGGAAGGATGTCATTTTGTTACTGGAATTGTTAAACTAGTGGGAGTTGTCAGTCCTTGCTGATCTATGGCAAATCATCCAGAGAGCTACCAGTAGATCCAGATCTACCTTCTCCCTATCCCTGGTCTAGATAATCATCCAATACCTTAATGCTCCTGTGAGATGGCAGGCTTATCATGACCTCTATGTACATGTCTTCAGTGCCATCATAACAGCCCCTTTATTATAGCCTAAAAGCAAAAACTCAGAAGCAACCAATGGACTGCTATTGAAAATAGAACATGGGAGTTGATGAACATCTTTTTGTAAGCAAGGGAGGTTTTCTTATGTTCTCTCCCATTCCTCCTCTCTAGTTGCTTCATTGTTGGATTTGCCTCTCCCTTCAACCAACTGCTGTCCCCACCATTGTTAAAAAAAGGATTGTAAACAGCTTGGGACAGGGACTTTTCTTCTCCTTCTTGCTTTCAGTTACTCTGCTATGTCCATCGATCATTCCTCCTATTTTCTGATGTTTGAGTAGGGATGTCAGAGAATTCCGCGACGGATCTCAGTGAGGCTGAATGCCAGTGCATTCGGCCCCCCGAAATCCATCATGGAACGAAGCCCCCACCCCCCCAACCCACAAAATGCGCACAGGACGAAGTCCCTGCCGCCCCCAACCCACAAAAGGCGCATGAAACGGAGCACTTACCTGCTCCCGTCCGTGCTGCTTTTCGAATGGCGGCCGTCCTGCGGCCGCCATTCGCTTCCTCTTCATAGCTGTGATAGGCTATGTAAATACTTCCGTAGCCTATCACGGCTAACGCAGGGATGCCATTTGCATCCCTGCGGAGGCCATGATAGGCTACGTTAAGTATTTATGTAGCCTATCATGGCAGGGGGAAATAAACCCCAGCGTACGCAAATGGCGGCAGCTACCACGGCTAACTACAGGGATGCAAATGGCAGCGGCTATGACAGCCGCCATTTGCATCCCTGCAGGGCTGCCCGGCGGCCGGATGTCTGGCTGCGGGTGGCCAGAGCTGGCCGGCGGCTCCGTGGCTTGGCTGCGGAGCAGAGCCGGCCGGGCAGGATTCCGGAGGGAGGACCGGATCGTCTCCCCCCAGTCGAAGATTCTGGGGGGAGGGATGGAGCGCCTCCCCCCCCCCAGCGGAAACAGAACGGAACGGAAGTTAAGTGTTCTGTCCATATCTATGTTTGAGCATGAGTGCTGATCTTTGTGTAGCCAAAATGGCGCCACACACACACACAAGAGGGAGGTGGCAGGAGGTCTGGGGAAACCTCAAGGTTTTCAGAAGTACAACGAAATATTTAGAAAGGAAATTTAAGGTGGGGAAATAAAACTCTCCAAAATCAACCCAATGAGGACAAGGCATGCACAGTGGCTATGGAATACTGGTGGGGGGATGGAGAAGAAAACCAGGTGGGGGGGGAGCATGGAATGGAATATCCTGGAGAAGGACACTTAACAGGAACACCCTAAACTGCAACATTTTGTTGCAGCTGCTCCTTATAGTACTGTATTAAATAAACAGAAAAACATAACTTGAATAATTTTTTGGGGGGGTATTTTATGGTCCTAAGTCACATTCAAAGAGCCAAGGGTGAGAGCGTTGGTCTGGGAGCTGGGAGATCTGGGTTCTAGTCCCCACTGGGCCATGGACGCTCACTGGGTGATTTTGGGCCCATCACAAACTCTCAGCCCAGCCTACCTCACAGGGTTGTTGTTGTGAGGATAAAATGGAGAGGAGGAGGATAATGTACATTGCCTTGGGTTCTTTGCAAGAGGAAAAAAGGCAGGATAGAAATACAATCAATCCATCCATCCATCCATCCATCCATCCATCAATCAATAAATGGATTGCCAAATGTCCCCCAAACAAAGCCATGTGGGTAATTACAGAAGAAGGGTATGAATTCTGCTTCGTTGTATTGTGGGGCATTTTTTATCCCAAATACTTTACATTGGCTGGGACAAAAAAGCACCACAATACCCCCTCCCAACCCAAAATTCCAGGCCTCTAGGCCTGACCTTTTGCTTTTCCTTGCCTCTGTAGGGCTCAAACCTTCACTCCAAGCCTTCACGCTGACCCTGCATAAGGCTACTTGAAACACCACCTTCTCCCATATGAGCTTGCCTGGTTCCTAAGATCTTCTGGAGAGGCCCTTCTTTCAGGCCTGCTGCCTTCAGAAGGATGTTTGGTGGTGACCCAAGACAGGGCCTTTTCTGTGGCTGCTTCCAAGCTGTGGAACTCCCTCCCAAGGGAGTCTAGGTTTAATCATTGATGCTCTTCCCCCAGCAGGCAAAGACTGTTTTATTTAAGAAGGCTTTTAACCTGTAAGTGCGTCTGGAGGGTTGGATGCTGCTTTTAATATTTTTTTCTGTGATTGTTATGTTTTTATTGTATTTTAAAGTATTGCTTTTAATCAGTGTTAATTGATTCTGTAAGCTGCCTTGAGTGCCATTTTTTTTTTAGCAGAAGGCAGGGTACTTAAATAAATAAATAAATAAATAAATAAATAAATAAATATTGGTGAGCACACCCAGCCCTGGTTTATTGAGCGATGGCTGAGAAATAAAATCCATTTCCTATCCTTTTTCTGCAGCTTGCCTACTCTCCATTTCCCATAGATTCTTCCAAAGAAGCAGTTAAATTTGCAGCACAGAGCTTCCATCCAAATGGTGGGTTGTGCACGTGTGTGCGTTAAATAAGAGCCCTACTGCGGGATCTAATAGCAATAAGGCTGTCATAAATGCTCCAAATTTAACAAGCTCCATTGTGCTCTGCCAAGTGTGAGGCCCCCATTCTGGTGAAATGTGACAATGGCCTTTTATCCTTCCCTTTTCTTTTCCAGCAAAGGCCCCCCTTGGGAGAACTGTGAGTTTTTAAATCAGCAAAAAGCATGAAGGAATTGTGTTCCCCTTGAGTCTTTGTATTATGATAATGTCTAGATAAAGATGCCTTTCTATTAATTGGAGTTATCTCTACAGGGACTAGTAACATGGGGCGGGGGGAGAAAGGAGCTGAGAGCAAAGCAGAGTTTTAACATGTGCAGGACGCAAAATTGCAAATGGGAAGGGGACTTCAAGCTGCGAAGCACGGGCAGAGAGAACCCTGATTTCAGGGCCCTTATCACATAGGGTTGACAGCTTTTCCCCCCAGCAGTGCTCCTGTGCATTTAACAGGTCAGCAATAGAGATAGATGAATCTGTCAGTTTCACTTTTTTCCACTTTCACTTTTTAAAAAAACCTCCCAATTCTTTTTTAAAAACTCCATTTTTTTCAGGAATGTGCAAATTTTGTTAAGTTCCCATTTTTTTTTTAAAAAAAAGGAAGTGAAGAACATGCTCTCCCATCCCTAGTGAACAACAAGCAGAAAGCTAGGAGGTGAAGCATTTCCACTTTGTGATGCAGTGATGCAGAAAATTTCACCTGTTGGATAATAACAGCTGTTGTCAATAACAGCAGGCTGATATCACTGCATGGTAGGAAAAGCTTCAACTTCTGATTTTTCGCCACTCCTCCCTACTCCCCCCCCATATTTCCCCCACTTTTTCCCACTCCCCTGCTTTCTCCACTTTTCCCCCACTACTTCATGGTAGGAAAAGCTTCACCTGCTGAATTTCCCCCACACACACTTTGTGATGCATTGATGCAGAAAGCTCCACCTGTTGGATTTACCAGCAGGGCTTTTGTGCCAATAACAGCTGGCTGATATCACTGCATGATAGGAAAAGCTTCATCTGCTGAATTTTTGCCTGCCATATGATTAGCGATGGGGGAACTTACCCCAAGTGAATTAATTATTTACTCAGAAAGTAACAAACTCATCCATGTTAGCTCAGAAGAGAGTTCTCCTTTAATACGAACTCTCATTCCATGTATGTGAGTTTTTGCGCATGCATGATATCAAGGTGTATCTTGCGAGCTGTAGTTGAGAATTATGTAGTGTGGCGTGACGTCACACATCAACATGTTATGCCCTGTTTCTGATTGGCTGTTTTCACATGGCGTGCTTGTGTGATGTCATGTGATGTTTACTCAGTGTCACTGACTGCCGGTATGAAGATAAGACACAGAGTCTTCTTCCTTGGATCCAGAGGGAAGCAGGTAATGAGACTTTCAAGTTCTTTTGGGCAGTAGAATGGCTGAAACGGGGTGGGATCTGTGTAATACTTTACTGCACACGTTCCGAAGCTCACAACCCATTCTGAACCTAATTGTAAATTCATAATACATCGATCCAGACTCACAGAGTGAGCATTACGAATGGACAAGTTTTGACCAATGAGTTGACTAATTATGAAATTTGGTGGCATCACTGTAAATGATGAAGCTGTGCTATACTGGCCTGGTTTGGACAATACTATTTCATCTTATTAAGCGAGGTTTTGAATGTGCCTTGTACCAACAGACATAACCCCTTTCCTCCTGTGCAAGTGGCATGCAATGCAGGAGTCTCCAATTAACCATGGTTTCCCATTTCCTCTGAACTTGGAAACTTTGGTTAGCAGGTTTGGGACAAGCCAGGATCTCAAATACGGGTTGGATGTGGTTTCAGATCCTGGCTTGTTCTGAATTTGCTAACTAGGGTTTCCTGTTCGGGATGACATGGGAAACCATGGTTAATTGGAGACTTCCACATTACATTAAAGTGTGCCACAAAGGGAGGAAAGAAGGGAGGGGTAACTGTGTGAGCCCAGGCCATCTGACTGTGGCCACTGATTCAAATCGGTCCATAGAGCTCAGTTCTCCCTAGTCTATTGCTGTTATTATCAGCATAGTGGCGGTAGCTGCTGTACCAAAGTTTATACATCACTGATCTTTCTTTTTCAGCAAATGCTTTTCAGAATTGCATGCCACACTATTTTTTCTGACTGCCAATAAACATGACAGCATTTAAAATCAGGTTTAAAGTCATGTTGACACATTTAGTAGCAAGCTGACATCTCAATCATCCTACAAAGCTTTCTTTACAATTCGAGACGGAATCCAATGGCATGGATCTAAGTCTTTCCCCCACTCCATAGAGTGTCTTAGGCTGCAACCTTATTCCAATTTACTAGGGAGTAAGTCCAATTGAGCTCAATGGGATTTACTTCTGAGTAGACAAGGAAAATATTGTGCTGTTACAGACAAATCCCAGTCTTTCTTTTGACTCACATTTCTGCCCATCCAGCTGGAACTATATGTTAGGTGGCCAGGATATGACAAAGCACCCCAGGCTTACAATCATAGCACTGAAAGAGTCTTTAGAGGTCATCTAGTCTAGCCTTTTGTTCAATGCAGGATTGTGCAACTACAGCATGGATAACTTTTGGGTAACAGAAATCACCAGTGTGGGGCCTCTGATCTGGATCAGGACTATGGTGTGTGTGTGAAAAGGGTTAAAGTCCCCCCACCCCATGCTGGAGTCCTGATCCAGACTGGGTTCACTGCACATACTTTAAAGTAACATGCATCTTCTCTCTCTCTCTCTCCCTCTCCCTCCCTCTCTCAGTTAGTGATAATCTGCAAAGTTGGTTTGTGTCTGTTCATTAAATGAAAGCAGTTAAATATTAAGTCCTCTATTTGCTCCCCCCCATCATTCAAAAAAATGGATAAAATGAAATGCTGTGTCTTAATCTGACAGATCAAGCCAAATTAACCTGGAAAGTTTAATTACTTACCCTCCAACACACACGCGCACATGCACGCTCATGGATGCAGTTAGTTGTCATGACGATGTATTCTATCTGAATGTACCAGACATGGCACTACAGCAGGAGAAATAGCCTATGTTTGCAGTGAGGGCTTGTTTTTTGAAAACGCAGCAGTCAAAGGAACGAACTCCACCTCAGGCTTAATCTTTGCTGTGGGAGGAAGCACATGGCACCCCTCATCCACAGTTTCTGACCAACATGAAATGTCCCCCACAGCATTTCTTGTCTTCTCCAGAAGTACATTTAAATTGGGTTTCTTTTGTGATGTAGACCACTTTGAACTTTTGGGGAAACTGGCAGATGATGTCTGGGATGATAATAATTAATAATCAATGAGGATACTCATTATTGTCAATCAATATAATATGTATTTATTATTTGTTATTACATTTTTATCCCAACATTTCCGCTTGCAAGGAATCCAAGGGGGCTTACCTGATCCTCCTGCTCTCCATTCTATCCTCACAACAACCCTGTGAGGTAGGTTAGGCTGAGAGTCTGTGACTGGCCCAAAGTCACCCAGGGAGCTTCATGGCTAAGTGGGGACTAGAACCTGGATCTCACAAGTTCCTGTCCAACACTCTAACCACTACAGCACACTGGCTCTACACCACCACACTACAGCACACTGGTATATCAGTTTTATATCTGTTTAAGATCATCTTTGGAAGCCCTACTCACTGGCCCGCCAGTAAGATTAGTAAGGTTAGTGGGCACTAGAGAGATATCCCACCCTAACCAACCTAACCACTCCACCACACTGGTGTATCAGATCATATCAATCACGACAATAATAATTGATAATAAACTCTCTTCTGCTCTCTCCCACTGACCCTTGTTGGTTTCATTATGCCCATAAGTATGATGAGTTATGACAAGCCAAAGTTCCTGCTCACGCTTTCCACCTCAGATGGGACAAAGTGAGTTTTGGTGCTGGTGTGTCAGATGAGGGGTCTGATGAGAACTTTTCACATGTGTGCACTGGTTCCATATTAGGGATGGGTGAGAAATTCATTGAGTTTTCTCTATGGATTTGCCAAAAAGCCAAAAACAAAGGGGTTGACAAAAAGGATGTTTTATTCAATGAAAGGAAAAGGTTCCAACGCGTTTTGGACCACATGCAGGTCCTTCAGGGAAATCTAAAATAACAATATACAACATTTATAGACTTTAAATATTCCCTGTGTTCAGCAGTATATACCACATCAGTGATACAACTGGTCATCACAACACAGAGATATAAAAAAACTTCAACATCTAAAGGAAGAGAGGCTCAAAGTACACACACTATGTACAAGCATTCACATCTCAGAGAGCAATCCTTTGGCTGCTAGACACTGTCTAGCGGGCCATAGGAGATGCTCGTTTCTGGGAACCCAGAAAAACAACCACCCTTCTTGTCTGTGCTGCCTTGGAGGCACCCCTCTGGTCCACGCTGCTTCTGTGCTCGGAAGAGGAGCGTGGAGTGACTGAAAAGGGCTGGGGCTGGGGGGTGTTCCGGGGCAGGGAGAGCGGAGCTGCGCGTATGACACATCCGATGTGTCAGCCTCCTCTCCCGGTCAGCCCCCCTGTGGCTAGACAGCCAAAAATGGCTGTCTAGAGGAAAATAGCAGGGCAGGAGAAGAGTGGAGGGAACGATCCCCCCCGTGCCTCTCCTGCCTTGCTTTTGATAGGCGGTCGCCTATCTTGATCTTATTGCACCCTTATAAACTTTAAATATTCCCTGTGTTCAACAGTATATTCCTTATCAGTGATACAACCATTCATCACAATACAACGATATAAAAACTTCAAAATCTAAAGGAAGAGAGGCTCAAAGTATGCAACCTATGTACAAACATTCACATCTCTTAGAGATACACTGACGTAGTATAATGCAACAAGTACCGTTTGATCTTCCAACGCCAGTCTCCTGTGCTACGTCAGATCTAAGATTTACCTAATCTGTACTTTCTGGAACTGAACCTGGATCCAAATACAATATGTTGGTGGAAATATATGCATTTCTGAGCTTGTGATACATTCCGTGAAAGAAATGTCACAACAACATGCACACTGATGAAAACTGTGCAAATAAAGCTGTGTGCAATTCAAAAAACGTTAGAATTCCAGAGGAAAGAGGCAGGAAAATAAGACTTCAGTGCTTGCCCTGGCAGGCCTCCCCCTGCCCTTTGGGCATCTTCACTAGCTTCCCTGTGGGAAAGATCCTGATGAGTTTTTATTTGTTAATATTCTTTATTATGACTTGATTATTTTTACACTAGTTGTAAGCTGCCATGTTAGGATTTGTTAATAATTGTAAGAAATAGATGCTAGTAAATAATAAAATAAGCACAAACATGCTTAGTCAATAGGTATATGCATACAAAAATGTGTAGATTTGAAAAAAAGGGCATAAAAATACTTCAGATTTGTGTGCAGAACAAGAACAATAACCCCTAACACAAGATGTAGTGATGGCCACCAGTTTGGATGGCTTTAAAAGGGGGTTAGACAAATTCCTGGAGGAGAAGGCTATCGATGGCTCCGAGTCGTGATGGCTATGTGCTACCCCCAGTATCAGAAGCAGTATGCCTACATATCAGAGGCTACTAGTCCTGATGGCTATGTGTTCCCTCCAGTATCAGAGGCAATATACCTGTGTACACCAGTTGCTGGGGAACATGGGTGGGAGGGTGCTGTTGTACTCATGTCCTGCTTCTGGGCAGCTGGTTGGCCACTGTGTGAACAGAAGGCTGGACTAGATAGACCCTTGGTCAGATCCAGCAGTGCTCTTCTTGTGTCCATATGTTCTTAACCCCTCTACAGAATGATCTTTGCAGTGGAAAGACTGAGCTTGAAAGATCTGCCTGCCCCTATTCTATACCTGTCAACATTTACAGACAAAAAGGGAACATTCTTTGAAAAAAGAACCCTGATCTCTCTCACTGGCCAAAGGATTAAGAACCCTTGGGAGGGTGCACCATCTGTCTCCCAGGAAGAATATTGGGGAATTGGGACACTGGGAAGAGGGATCAGGAATGGGGTCAGTCACTGATAAATTATCCATAAATCACGCTGGAGATTTTACAGCCTCTATGAGAAGGAAACATAAGAAGTACAGCGCAACTGGTGGCTGTGTGGCTGGTTTAAACATCAATCCATCAGTGTTCAGTAGTTAAGAGCATTGAGTGTTGAAATGAACAGGCAGCGTTCTATTGTATCACGTGAAGAGTCTAATAAAATCCAGATTGGTTTATATAATGGTGTGGAAAATGACCAGATACAGCCAGCCAGCTCTGTTTTATTTAAGAATTAGGGGCAACACTAACATTCTGGATCAAAACAATAAAAAATAAATAAATAAAAAATCTACAATAGTATTGATTTTGTTGGCAGGGATCATCAGGGTTCATCTTGAAGAGCAAAAAATAAAAGCTTGCTTGCAGGCTGGACTAGGGATTTGGGATTTGGAACCTGCCTTGGCTCTTGCAGTACTTCTTCGGAAAGCTCTCTAAGAAACATGTTGAGTGGGGATTTCTGCTTGCAAATGAGCTGCAAGACAATGCAAGCATTTGTACAGCTTGGATCGGGTAAGCCTTAGAGAGGCCAAAGCTGGGACAAATCAAAAGACATAATTCTCTCTGCTGGTGCAGATATGGATCCCCCTCCAACTGTGAAATGCATAGATATTTGTCACAGGTATATACAGCATCTCAGGCAGGTGATTAGCCACAGGCATTTGGTTGGGATTGTGCAACATTGTTGGATGTCATTGCACATTTGCAAGGATTGCGATCAATTGCGTACAATGAACACTGGGAGAGATCTCAGGTTACCATCAAATAGCATGGAAAACTGACATATGTATTCTTCAGGGTTGTGGATTTTCTTTTTAAGAAAATCTTTTTTAAGAAGAAAAGATCTTAATCTTTTTTAAGAAAGGTGCCTTACATGGTTCTCCTGCTCTCCATTTTATCCTTACAACAACCCTGTGAGGTAGGCTAGGTTGAGAGTCAGTGACTGGCCCACACTCACGCTGGGGCAAAAAATCCCAACTTCAAGTATAGCCTAATGGGATCTGAGCTAGTGCTGACTGACCAGGAAATAGATCTTGGGATTGTGGTGGACAGCTCAATGAAAATGTCAGCTCAGTGTGCAGCCACTGTAAAAACAAAAAAAGGCAAACTTCATGTTAGGCGTAATTAGACAAGGGACTGAGAATAAAACTGCCAACATCATACTGCCCCTATACAAATCTATGGTGCGACCACACTTGGAATACTGTGTACAGTTCTGGTCATATTGTAGAGCTGGAAAATTTGCAAAAAAAGGGCAACTAAAATGATCAAGGGGATGGACTATCTCCCCTATGACAGAAGGCTACAACAGCTGGTGAAAAAAGCTAAACAGATTGTTTAGCTTGGAAAAAAGGTGGGTAAGGGGAGACAGGATAGAGGTCTACAAAATTATGCATGGTGGAGAATGTGGATAGGGAGACATTTTTCTCCTTCTCTCAAAATACTAGAACCTGGGGTCATCCTATGAAGCTAATTGGTGGGAGATTCAGGACAGATAAAAGGAAGGGCTTGCACAGTTAAACTATGGAATTCACAACCACAGTTAGTAGTGATGGCCACCAGTTTGGATGGCTCTAAAAGGGGGTTGGAGAAATTCCTGGAGGAGAAGGCTATCAATGGCTCCTAGGGCTATGTGCTACCTCCAGTACCAGAGGCCATGAGCCTATGTACACCAGTTGCTGGGGAACATGGGTGGGAGGGTGCTGTTGCACTCATACTCTGCTTCTGGGTTGCTGATCGACAGCTGCTTTGCCACTGTGTGAACAGACTGCTGGACTAGATGGACCCTTGGTCTGATCCAGCATGTCTCTTCTTATGTTCTTATGTTCTTATGTCACCCAATGAGCTCCATGTTTGAGTGGGGACTAGAACCCAGATCTCCTGACTCCCAGTCCAACAGTGTAACCAGTACACTACACTAGCTCTACATCACTACATTAACACACTACATCATACTGGTATATCAGTTTTATGTCTGTTTAAGATCATCTTTGGAAGCCCTCCTCACTGGCCCATCAGTTAGATCAGTAAGGTTGGTGTGTGCTAGAGAGACACCCTCCTTTGTACATGATATTCCTTCCTTAGCTCGCAGAGCCACTGGGATTCTTCTTTCATGAACTTGTTTTACATTCAGAACTTGCTTTCTTTCATAAAGTTTTCTCCTCAGGTCACTCTTGCCGAGTTGAGCTTGCTTAGGCAAACATATGCTGGATCTGCAACATTTTGTAAAAATAAAATAAAATAAAATGCTACATGAAACAAGTGCTGTTGCTGAGCCTGTCCTGAAATGTTCCATTGTAACATCTTACATCCTTTCTATCCAATCTTCCTTTGAATTCCCCACAGACAACAAGAGACAAGGTATACCTTTTATTCAAAAAGAAGGTCTGCTATTGTACTTCAGCTTCTGAGTGGAGTAAGATTGTCATCTCCTTCTTGGAGGCCTGGCAATCAGACAGAATCTGTGCCATTGAACCATAAAGCAGTTGTGTTTTGCATAACAGAGTAGAAACTATTCTACCATTAAAAATAAAATATAGAGACGGAAAAGAATAGAGAATTCAGTTTTCCAATTCTTTGAGGCCTTTAGAAAAAAAACAACAGACCACAGGATTTCTTCAACCCACTTTCCCTCTTGTCATGAGCAAGGGATTGGAGCAAAGAAAGTCTTAAATCTCAAGATGAAATTATTCCATTTCCCCCTCTAGTCAGCAAATGAAGGCTTTCTTTTATATACATATGGCGTTCATTAAGCCCTGTTTGATTTGGTTGTGAAACTAGAGTGCTGTGCTGAAAATTTCTTCTGCATTTTTAACCGTTAAGGGCGCAATCCTATGAAGATAGGTGGCCACTTTTGAACTCAGAGGCGACCCCCATCCAATGCAGGGCAGGAGAAGCACAGAGGGAATCGTTCCCTCCGTGCTTCTCCTGCCCTGCATTTTCAGCTAGACAGCCAATTTTGGCTGTCCTGCCACAGGAGGGCAGAGCTGGGGAGGAGGCTGCCGGATGACACATAGGCAGTTCAGCCCTCCCTGCCCTGGAACACCCCCCGGAATGCCCCATTTTGGCCACTCTGTGCTCCTCTTCCAAGTGTGGAGCACGGGGCTGTTCCATGCTGCCTGTGAGGCAGCGCAGGAGGGGGGAAGGTCAGTTCTCTGGGAACCAACCTCGGAGCATGGGCTGCGAGATCGGTTCCTGGAAAACCAGATATCCTATGGCCATATAGTTGCTGACTAGCAGCCATAGGATTGCTCCTTTATTCTCATTCAATTTAATAGAAAAGACATTGCTTAAAAAATCAAAGGAGGAGAAAACTTTTGTGAAATTATCATGGGTGAGGTGTGGGGTCCTTGTGCATATCTTAGAAATGAGGTGACTGAGGGGTGTGTGAGACTGTCCTGTGTTTCATTGTACAATCATATTTCTAGTGGTCTGCAGCCTCCCTGGCTGCCTGCATGTCAATTAAAGATCACGGGAATAAACCATCAAGTAACTCCTCCCACATGGCCTTTTCAGATCAGGAAGTGTAGGAAGCAGGGGGAGCTGCAGAGGAATGGAAAGATATGTAACGGAATGGAATACATACACACAGCAAAGTCAGACACTTTACAATGATGAAGTATGCTGAAAAGCATCACCCAAAGAAATTCTAAGGAGCCCTGGGAATGAGGCAGAAAAACAGAAGCCCCTTTCACAGGGTAAGAAAACTTTCAGGAAACTGGAAGACAGGTTATGTCATGGCACTATTACCAACAAAGATTTACAGCCATGATTTCCAAAGTTTTTTTGTTGCTGAATTAAAAATGGAGCCACACTTCACACTTACATACGTTCTATCTGTCCCAATTCAGGCTGAGCGCCGAAGAATTGATGCTTTCGAACTGTGGTGCTGGAGAAGACTCTTACAAGTCCCCTGGACTGCAAGGAGGTCAAATCACAGTCCATCCTAAAGGAAATCAACCCTGAGTGCTCATAGGAAGGACAGATACTGAAGCTGAAGCTCAACTATTTTGGCCACCTAATGGGAAGAGAAAACTCTCTGGAAAAGACCCTGATGCTGGGAAAGACTGAAGGCAAAAGGAGAAGGGGACGGCAGAGGATGAGATGGCTAAATAGCATCACTGATGCAATGAAGATGGACTTGAGCACGCTCCGGGAGAGAGTGCAGGACAGGAAGGCCTGGCATGCTATGGTCCATGGGGTCATGAAGTGTCGGACACGACTGAACGACTGAACAACAACTCTCTGTTTCCTGTCTCTGATAAGTCACTGTTCCATTTTTCACCTTTTAGAGATGTAGTGCTCCCCCAAGATATTTTGCCTGAGCCAGAGGACCAAATGGTGACCACACCCCCAAACTGAGGAGCAGAATACCCAAGGCTAGCCAAGTTGATGTGGCCCCTTAAGCAGAAAACCCAGAAGCATCTCTCCCCACAATCCTTGAAGTAAAAATGCAAGAGCAACAGCAGCAGCAGCAACAAACTGCCTTTTTCTCAGCAGCCATATGCTGGGTTGATGTTTTCACTGAGCTATTCACCACAACTCCAAAATCCCTTTCCTGGTCAGTCACGGCTTGCATAGACCATATCAGCTTATCTGTGAATCTGGAATGTTTTCCCCCACTCTGCATGAGTTTATGCTTGTTTCCATTTAACTGCATTTGCCTTTTGAATGCCCATTCCCCAAGATAAGAGAGATCCTTTTGGAGCTCTCTGCTATCCCTTTTTGTTTTAGCCATCATATCTAATTCAGTGTTGTCTGAAAACTTGGCCACCTCACTGCTCACTCCTCACTCCAGAGCATTTATGAACAAGTTAAGAAGTCCAGATCCTTGGGGTATCCCATTGCTGACCTCCTTCCATTGTGAGAACTGACAATTTGTTCCTACTCTCTGTTCTTTCATCAGTTACTGATCCATAGAAGATCTTCTTCTGTTACCCCATGACTGCTACATTTGCTCAGGAGTCTTTGGTAAGGGACGCTGTCCAAAGACTTTTGAAAGTCCAAGTAAATAGTGTCTAGTGGATCACCCCTATCCACATACTTGCTCATGCTCTCAAAACACTGTAAAAAGTTAATGAGACAGGAGTTACCTTGCAGAGGCCATGTTGATTCTTCTTCAGCAAGACTTATTCTTCTATATGCTTGATACTGTTATCTTTAATAGTGCTTTCCACCAATTTACCTGGAACAGATGTTAAGCTAACTTGACACTCTCCAAAAATGCCAGGGCTTCTTGAGCTTGCTGCTGACAGACATGGGTTTAGCTCTCTTGAAGGGCTCCTTCCCAAATCTTCCTCTTCTGGTAGTAGGCAGAAACTCATTCCTCAGTTTCTGTCTATGTGAATTCAACCCTCAGTTCTCCAGCCTTCTCATCTTCCTCTCTCTGTCTCTATTGACACCTGGCAGTCCACTCAAGCCTTCCGCAGATCTTTCCATTCAGGGTAACTTCAGTTTCCTTTTCACTCTCTCTTCTTGCCACTTTCAGATTGACTCTTTTTCTGACAGGGCTGTGATTGGCTTTTTATTCATTCCAGCCACAACCCCACGTCCAATCAAACGTATAATCTGGCAGACTCGGCCTATACCAAAGACCAGTGAGTGGCACTGGAATGTGAACTCTCTAACCTATCAGAGGCTGACCTTTGTTTTGTACCCATTTTGTCTTGCACAAATGCGGGGGATTCCAACAGTCCTCCGCTCCTGCAAATGTAACCTCATGAAATAACTGCTTCCTTGTGTGCAGCAACAGTAACATAGCTCTGTCGTTTGGCAGATTGCCAATTCAAGGCCACAAAACTTAAAAAACAAAAAACAAAAACCTCACCATACTAATTGTTCATATACCATATAATGAGGATGAAATGGAGTATTCTGAAAAAGGGCATTTACTGGCAGCTGAAACTGAACAAGACCACTCAGAGGTCATCAGCAGATGCTCTTTTCTCCTACCTGCTGCCTAGTGCAGCTAGGCCAGTATGTATAAAGTATAGGGCCTTTTCAGGGGTGGCCACACACCTCTGGAATCAACGTCCATCAGGGATTCATCACACCCTTTCTTTGCAGGTGTTCAGGAAAGCTCCGAGGACCCATCTGTTTTCTCTGAGTTTCCCTTAATTCTGGGCCATTGGTTTTTATTGGTAAGTTTTGTTTGTATTGATTTTACCTGGCAATTTCTGTTTTTATGGATTTAATTGAAACATGTTTTTATTGTTTTTTTATTGAATCCATTTTGTGTGGTGTGTGTGTTTTAATGTTGTATGGTGCTTTGAGAAGGTTGCACCTTTAAAGGCTGCTGAGGAAAAAAAAAGATAGATAGATGATAGAAAGGAGAGAGAGAGAGAGAGAGAGAGAGAGAGAGAGAGAGAGAGATTTTGTTGTGGGTTCCAGTTATCAAATCTTAATGCAGTGACACAAGACAAAATTACCTGCCCTCAGCAGAAGCTGACTGAGAAAAAGGAAGACCAATTCAGAGCATCATGCAGACATGGTAGGCAGACTCTTCTGTGGGCTTACAAATGATTGTCTTTTTTTTTCCTTTTTAAAAATAAGAATGTATTTCTTACAGGGCCACAGTTCACAGCACAGAGCTTTGTCATGCCTGATCTATGGGATCTCCCCATCGTTCAGACCACAGAAATAATATAATATTCTCAAACTGGGGAGAGGTAACGAGTGGGGTGCCACAGGGCTCAGTCCTGGGCCCAGTGCTCTTCAACATTTTTATTAATGACTTGGAGGAGGAGGTGCAGGGAATGCTGATCAAATCTGCAGATGACACAAAATTGGGCGGGATAGCTAATACCTTGGAAGACAGAAACACAATTCAAAGTGATCTTGATAGGCTGGAGTGCTGGCAGAAAACAACAGAATGACATTTAATAGGGATAAATGCCACGTTCTGCACCAAGGAAAAAGAAGTCAAATGCACAGTTACAAGATGGGGGATATGTGGCTCAACAACACTACAAGCAAGAAGGATCTTGGAATTGTTGTAGATCACAAGCTGAATATGAGCCAACAATGTGATGTGGCTGCAAAAAAGGCAAATGCCATTTTGGGCTGCATTTATAGAAGTATAGCTTCCAAATCCCAGGAAGTACTAGTTCCCCTCTACTCAGCACTGGTTAGGCCTCATCCATTTTAAGAAGGACGCAGACAAACTGGAGAGGGTTCAGAGGAGGGCAACAAAGATGATCAGAGACCTGGAAACAAAGCCCTATGAAGAGAGACGGAAATAACTGGGCATGTTTAGCCTTGAGAAGAGAAGACTGAGGGGAGATAGGATAGCTCTCTTCAAGTACTTGAAAGGCTGTCACAGAGAGGAAGGCCAGGATCTCTTCTCGATCATCCCAGAGTGCAGGACACGGACTAATGGGCTCAAGTGACAGGAAGCCAGATTCTGGATGAACATCAGGAAAACCTTCCTGACTGTTAGAGCAATACGACAATGGAACCAATTACCTAGGGAGGTAATGGGCTCTCCCAGACTGGAGGCATTCAAGATGAAGCTGGTAGGGATGGCGGAGAATTTCTCCCCGAATCTTCGGGGGGCCAAGTGCCAACGCATTCGGCCCCCCGAAATCGGTGGTGAAATTCTCCGCCCCCCGCCCCCCCCGGGACGGGACTTACCTTTGGCAAATGTCCCTCCCGGTGGCGGGTCCCGGCGGCCTTTCGGTGGAGTTTCGTCGCGGGCGGGGGCGGCGGCCGGTCTCCTGACCGGCTGCCACCGCCGCCATTGCAAAAAAAACAACAACACACACCCGTGCATAGGCTACGTAACGATTTACGTAGCCTATCACGGCTAGATTTCCAAAGTCAGCAGTTATAGGCTACGTAAATTATTACGTAGCCTATCACGCGTGACTTTGGAAAAAAAACCAAAAAAAAGCGCATACGCAAATGGCGGCGGCCCATGGACGCCGCCATTTGCGTTCCTTATTTTGGCACGTCTAGTCTACGTAAAGATTTACGTAGACTACGGCGAAAATAAGGGCAATGCTATTTGCGTTCCCCTTATTTTCGCCGTAGTCTGTCTACGTAAATGTTTACGTAGACTACACGTTCCCAAATAAGGAACGCAAATGGTGGCGCCCATGGGCACCGCCATTTGCGTATGCGCTTTTTTTTTCCCCAAAGTCAGCCGTGATAGGCTACGTAAACATTTATGTAGCCTATCACAGCTGACTGCAGGGACGCAAACAGTGGCGGCTACAGCTGTCGCCATTTGTGTCCCGGCAGGACAGCAGGATTCGCGGCCGGAGGGACGGGGCGCCTCCCCCCCAGCCAGAATTTCAGGAGGGAGGGATGGGGCACCTCTCCCCCGCCCAGAATTTCGGGGGGAGGGATGGAGCGCCTCCCCCCCACCGCGAAGCAAGCTGCGAGATCAGGTAAGGGACTTTCGTCCATCCCTAGAAGCTGGACAGCCATCTGTCAGGGACGCTTTTGACTTAGATTCCTGCATTGAGCAGGGGGTTGGACTCGATGGTCTTATAGGCCCCTTCCAACCCTACGATTCTATGATTCTCTATAGACATAGTCCTTTGGATTGCTCCCCTTTCCTGAGTGACAGCAAGTTCAAGAAGACTTCATGGGGTTCCATTTTCTTTGAAGTAACCCCAGCAGTTCTGGTGTCTTTGAAAAACAAACACAAAATCTGTTTATTTCCAAATGTACAGATCAAGAAGGATTCATTTTATTTCTGACATTTGATCAGTCTCATTCTCAGCTTAAAAATGCTTGGAGAGAGAATACAACATGTTTTTTGAAAAGCTTTTAAACAATGCCGCAAATAAAGAAAACCTTATTTAGGAACAAGACCAGGGTCACAATGGAAAGAGCAACCGATTCCCAAAATTTCATCTACAAGAACAACCACCACCAACAACAAGCAGAAGCCAGTCTATAAAACACAATTGCCAGCTAGTATCATCAGTGGGAGATCAGAAAAAGACCTACAGCAACTTTCAGAGTCCCCAAAGCTCAGACCACAACAGGCTGCTTCTGGATAGGACATGAAAAGCATTCTTATAATGGGTGGGGAACCTTTTTTGGCTCTGGGGAAGGAACTTGGGGGCTGCTAGACACCAGTGGGAGTGGCCACAGTTCAAAGTGGGTGGGGCCACCCCTACAGCTGGCCTGCAGTCCCGACACATGCAGACTCCCTCCCTCCCTCCCTCCCTCCCCATTGATACAGACACTCACTCATCATTCATGCAGACACAGATTTGGAACATCTTGCTCTTCACCACTGCTGCAGTGGCGGAGAAGGAACTGCTACTTCATTGTGCTCCAGGCATCTCAACGCTGTGCCTCCTGAGGAAGCCAACTCCAGACAGGTTGGGAAAGATGAGGGGTACATTGGCTTTGCCCCCCTCTCTGGACATCTTCACAGGAAGCCTGTCAGCTGAAATCAGCCCGTGGGCTGCAGATTCCACATCTACTAACTAAACCTTGTTTGGATTGTTTCCTTACTTAAGCTGAGTCCCTACAATAAAGCAATTCCTTCAGCTCACCCTAGTACTTTGGCTGTTCAACTTCCAGTCTTCTTGCTTTCAGCTCAGCTTCTTTTGTCCCCGGACTCTGGGTCCTCTGCTACACTCTCTGCCATGGCTTCTTCCTTCTAATTGATCTCTCTTGAACTGACTGACCATCTGATTGCCAGCTTGACTTACAGGCATTATTCCAACTACCTCACCCAACTTCTTAGCCAATTAGAAAGTCAGTGGAGTCTTGCAAAGTTTCTGATTCCCATAGTAACTACGTTTCTCTTCATTCCTTAGATGCCACAAGCTCCCTGTTTGTTTGACTTATGACCAGACCAATTCTATTTTAGAGCCCAGTCCTACAGCGAGCTGATCATGGTCCTGACCACGTACCTCAGCCTTTCCCAGACAGTTGTCATGCTTTGCCAGCATGCCTCTGTGGGCTTTAGCCTGAGACAGGAGACGTTTGGACCAGAGGCAGCCCAATTCAGGTGTCTTTTGATGATACCAAATGCTGACATCTAATACTGGAACTGTAAAACCCCCCACCATGTTAACTATGGCCTAGGCTTCAGGCTTCACCTCCAAACTCCCTGTGCACGAAACAAGTTTCCTGGAAAAAGTAAATTTCAATCCAGTGGAAGAAATTAATTTAGCATTGGGTCACAAGGAGTCGGACATGACTTAATGACTGAACAACAACAACAACAATTTAATCAGAATGTGTCTTTGGCCATTCCAGTCATAGCTTAGTCTTTCTAGCAATGCTCTCTGGGGAGGAAAGCAATTTCTAAAGCAAACAAATCAATATTCAGAAGCTACATGACATTCAGAATGTTATCTCGAACCAGAAGGTATTATTAAAACATAAGCAGCACCCTGGCTCAGAGGTCATATATGTATTTTGAGATTATATTATTCTGTTCAGTGATTTCTTCCCCAGCTACTCACCTTTCTGGACCCTTAATTAGAATTCTAAAGACCAAAGAGATAATCTTTGATGGTTTCTGTCCCACAAACCATTGACTTCCTGGTGGTCCAGAGGTGAGCAGAGTCAGAATCAATTTCGACTGGGCAGACAAGTATGGTCAGTTGAGTTCTAACCTCTGACATCCGTAGATGGAAAGCATCCATTAATGAGATCTAACCACAGATTTCTGACAGAGAAATGAGTATTTGGTTAATGCAGTGGAAACGATGAGGTGCAGAGCCTCAAAAGATATACTGAACCAGCAAGAAGCACATGATATTTGGATCCCCATAGCTTTCTTGTTGGTTTGGCATATTGCACAGAAGATGGAGCAGAACTTGCTCCAGAGGGCAGGACTGAAACCAATGGTTGGACATTGCAGGGAAGCAGATTTCAGCTAAATATTATATTTATACAAAATGGATAGGTTAGGTGAAATTGCATATGGAAATAAATGCACATTTTTATGCATTTTTTTAAATTTGCAGGTTGATGCAGAATGATTGAATCCATACAAAACTGACATACACTGGAAATGGATGGAGGCATGCATCCCCAGTTTTAAGTAATTACAGAGCTGTGCTAAGCATCCTTGCATCCTGCCCTTAGGGAAGGTAAAACCAGTCCTTATCTCTGTTTGTTTGTTTATTTATTATCCACAAATAGTCTAGAAAATGGATGCTTCAGATCTCTACTCTCAGCTGTAAATCTAATTGGAAACTATTTTGTCATAAACATTAGATGGGACCTTAATAAGCTGGAGTAAAATTCCTGAAGCCCTTCATCTCCAGAGGGAGGCCCTTGCCTTGTCTCACTTTAGAATCCACCATATGCTGAATACACTTGTGTTTGGCTAATTAAATCCCAATGACACTTTCGCGTGGCACCAGGTTGGACATATATTGGCTCCAGTTCATCTGATTGCTGAGACTGTCACCAAACCAAAATGAGTTCTTGAAGAAATCAGATGGTTCTGTGAGCACAATAAAGAAGGATGAAAATAACTTGCTGGTCAGAGCAAAAAGCTATTTGAGTATTATCAAATGAAATTGTTCTCCGGTAAGAAATAGTTGAAGCTCAGCAGGAGATCAACCCCTGGGTGGACATAGACAATTTCCTGTTTTAAGATGACTGGAAATATCTTGAGTCAGGTGACAGTGGAAGTTATTTTCTCAGTGGCAGTAGAGACAGAGACACTTTCTACTCTGCAGTGGAAAGATGAAAAAAGGGAGAAGCAGGCAGATTGCAAATAAGAGGTGAAATCCCATTACTCTTAGAAAGTGAGAAGGGTCAAGGTCAAGCTTCTTTGGAAGTCATGCCCTGTGACGTTTAAGCACTTTCCTCTGCTCATGGAGCTTGTATAGACGATTCGTACTTTGGGGGAGTTACAGAGCACATAGAACTCCTTGGATAGCTGGAAAATAAAAGTTTTACCTTAGCAAGGGAGAAAGAGACCACTAACAGGGAGGCCTGGTATGGAATGTTCCAACATCCATGACCTCAGATTTAAGGAATAGACACTGGCATTTGCTTCCAAGGATCCCCGAGATTGCCACTTGGGAACCTGGGAAATAGCATTTCCCATGCCTCCTGGCTCAATGGCCTGAGAGTCTTTCAAAACTCCATTTCTCGGGCTCCACGGCAACAGTAGAATCTGGGTCAATCCCCTTTCCACAAGAGAAACCCATTTAAAGGGCAGTGTTTTACAATTTTAAAAAGAAATGAATTTCTTTGACAAAACTGCAGCTCATTCCTGATGCTACAAAGCTATTCCCTCATTAAGGCAGCAGTGCAGACATCAGCAATGACATTTCATACAATCACAGAATCATAGACTAGTAAGGTTGGAAGGGGCCTATAAGAGCATCACGTCCAAACCCCTGCTCAGTGCAGGAATCTAAGTGAAAGTATCCCTGACAGATGGCTGTCCACCTTTATCTTGAATGCCTCCAGTCTGGGAGAGCCCACCACCTCCCTAGGTGATGGGTTCCATTGTCATATTGCTCTAACAGTCAAGAAGTTTTTCATCATGTTCAGCCGGAATTTGGCTTCCTGTAACTTGAGCCCATTATTCCGTGTCCTGTACTCTGGGATGATCAAGAAGAGATCCTGGCCTTCCTGTCTGTGACAGCCTTTCAAGTACTTGAAGAGCGCTATCATATCCCCCCTTGGTCTTCTCTCCTCAAGGCTAAACATGCCCAGTTCTTGCAGTCCCTCTTCATAGGGCTTTGTTTCCAGTCCCCTGATCATCTTCATTGTCCTCCTCTGAACCCTCTCCAGCTTGTCTGCATCCTTCTTAAAGTGTGGTGCCCAGAACTGGACACAGTCCTCCAGAAGAGGCCCAACCAGTGCTGAATAGAGGGAAGCTAGTATTTCACGGGATTTAGAAGCTATACTTCTATTAATGGAGCCCAAAATAGCCTTTGCCTTTTTTGCAGCCACAACACATTGTTGGCTCATATTCAGCTTGTGATCTACAACAATTCCAAGATCTTTCTCGCTTATAGTATTTTTGAGCCAAGTATTCCCCATCTTGTAACTGTGCATTTGGTTTCTTTTGCCTAGGAGCAGAACTTGGCATTAATCCCTATTAAATGTCATTCTGTTGTTTTCTGCCAGCACTCCAGCCTATCAAGATCACTTTGAATTGTGTTTCTGTCTTCCAAGGTATTAGCTATCCCACCCAATTTTGTGTCATCTGCAGATTTGATCAGCATTCCCTGCACCTCCTCCTCCAACTCCAAGTCATTAATAAAAATGTTGAAGAGCACTGGGCCCAGGACTGAGCCCTGTGGTATTGGTACCCCACTCATTACCTCTCCCCAGTTTGAGAAGATCCCATTGATAAGCACTCTTTGAGTCCGATCCTGTAGCCAACTGTGGATCCACTTCATAGTTGTTTCATCTAGCCCACTTTGAGCTAGTTTGCTCATCAGGATATCATGGAGCACTTTGTCGAAAGCTTTGCTGAAGTCGCAGTATATTATGTCCACAGCATTCCCACAGTCCACAATGGAGGTTACCTGATCAAAAAATGAGTTCAGATTAGTCTGGCAGGATTTGTTCTTGACAAATCCATGTTGGCTTCGAGTAATCACTGCCTTGTTTTCAAGGTGCTTACAAATGGATCACTTTATAATCTGTTCCAGAATTTTCCCAGGGATTGATGTCAGACTGACTGGTCTGTAGTTCCCAGGTTCCTCCTTTTTACCCTTTTTGAAGATAGGGACTACGTTAGCCCTCCTCCAGTCATCCGGCACTTCCCCCATCCTCCATGATTTCTCAAAGAGAATAGACAGCGGTTCTGAGAGTTCTTCTGCCAATTCCTTTATTACTCTAGGATGCAGTTCATCTGGCCCTGGAGATCTGAACTCATTCAAAGTAATGAGGTGTTTGAGGATTTGCCATCAAAACCTGGAATACCACTGCCAACTGTGATCTCTTTTCTGCTTTTCATTATTAGTGGAAGGACTGCTGCTAATCTGCTTTCTTGCCAGTTTTGATATAGACACACAGCCACACCCTTCTTTAATTCTGATTGGAGAAGTGGATATAGAATGAATGTGGTGAATTTATTCACACACACACACACACACTGTGACAGCTGAGAAGTAGAACTGAAAAATATAATAATTTTTGATTTAGCACCAGGAAGCATCTGCTGACTTTGGTCGCATTCCTCAAGATAATCTCCCCCCCCCCCACCCCAATGAGCTCCCTTAATGATATTTGATCCCCGAAGTTTGCTGGGATTTGATAGTGGGGAGCAAAACCCATCAGCATGCCATGAAAATGGTAAATTCCATGCTGGGCATAATTAGGGAAGGGATCGAAAATAAAACTGCCAAGGTCATACTGCCCTTGCACAAATCTATGGTGCAACCACAAGTAGATTACTGTGTACAAGTCTGGTCACTGCACCTAAAAAGGATATTGTAGAGTCTGAAAAAGTGCAGGCAAGGGCAACTCAAATGATCAAGGAGCTGGAACGACCCCACTATGAGGGAAGGTTATATCAGCTGGGATTGTTTATTGTACAGAAAAGGTGAGTGAGGGGAGACATGATAGATTTGTAAGAAATTATGCATGGTGTAGAGAAAGTGGGTAGGAAGACATTTCTCTCTCTATCTCATAGGACTAGAACCCAATGGAGTCATCCCATGAAGCTGATTGGTGGGAGATTCAGGACAGGTAAAAGGAAGGACCTCTTCACACAGCACATAGTTGAACTCTGGAATTCGCTATCACAAGATGGAGTGATGACCACCAGAATGGAGGGAGATCAGGATCTCATTGGCTACTAGTCCTGATGGCTATGTGCTCTCTCCAGTATCAGAGGCAATATACCTGTGTACACGAGTGGCTGGGGAACATGGGTGGGAGGGTGCTGTTGCACTCATGTCCTGCTTGTGGAGTTCCAGTGGGCAGCTGGTTGGCCACTGTGTGAACAGACTGCTGGACTAGATGGACCTTGCTCTGATCCAGTGGGGATCTTCTCATATTTTTTAGTTAGTTATATTGAAAGGAAGAGATGCATCCATTTTTGTAACTTGCATTAGAGATATGTAAGTTATACAAATGGGATTGTTATGAGAATTTGTGCAGGGATACTCATGGGGTACTAAGCTAAGAAAAGACTCCTGTCTGAAATCCTGGAAATCTGTTTCCAGTCAGTGTAGGCATCAATTGCTGGGCTGGAGGGTCCAATGTTCTGTAATTTCAAACTTAATTACTTACAGGCTTCATGCTTTGGTGCATGATCTTAAGAAATGCACATCTACCTGGTAAGGCCGTTTTAGCATGTTATGGGCTGTCTGCCATCTCAAGAAAGCTTAATTGATTGGATCAGTTTTACATCCACTGATTCATCGGCATAAACACTTCCCCAGATTTAACACTGTAGTTCTCCTTTTTTTTTTTTTAACATGCCCAAAATCCATACGCCATGGAAGAGAGCATGCAAATATGCACACAATAATGACAATAATGCAGAGAAATGCATTATTGGAGGGAAAGGAGTTTGGAAAAATGTGTACCTTGGTCAAAAGTGCGCACACAAATTTGGGAAGACATACAGTGGGCTTTCTCCATTGTGCCACCCAATCTGTGGGATTTTCCCCTTGGCATGTGGGAGGCACCAACCATTTGAGGCACCAGTTAAAAATCAACCTTTTCACCCAGGCTTTCCTTGACTGATTGTGCTGCAGGAAATATTGGTCTCCGCATTATTATTTCCAAACCAACCAGAGCTCAGCTGGGAGGAAGGCAGGCATCTCTACTGGATGGTCCAGGTTTAACTGGACATGCTAGGAGGTGTCCCAAATGACCAAATCAACATATTGCTGATAGCGCTGTGCTGAAATCTGTTTTCTTCCTCTGAAAAAGAGATTTTCATTTCCTGCCTCGTTCTCAGGGCACTTTCAGATTTCTTTTGGCGGTGTTTTTGAGTTTATTGATGTAAGGTGACTGAGGGTGCCATGTGTGTGGTTTCTTTCGCCCTTTCTGTTACACATCTCTCCATGCAGCCTCCCTAGCTTC
Source organism: Heloderma suspectum (assembly GCF_057233095.1). NCBI lineage: Eukaryota > Metazoa > Chordata > Lepidosauria > Squamata > Helodermatidae > Heloderma > Heloderma suspectum. The sequence continues at coordinate 12,543,943 of NC_139470.1, forward strand.
CCGCACTTTGTGATCTCCAAGGGGGGAGTTACCTGATGCCTTCCCCTCGGCTTTAATTGAATCCCAGGGGAAACCAAGGAGCCTGAAGATCACCCTAGACTAGAGTCAATTGTACAATGACCGAGAGGGCACACTCTCTCACACACCCCTTCCCTCTCCATATGCAACTACCCTCAAATCTCCCTCCATGCTGAAATTAGGCTTTTCCCCTGCATGCCCAAGGAGGGATCTTTGTGAGCTTATGTCTGTGGTTTTGTGCATGTGTGAAAGGGGAGAGTGTGTTGATTTGTCCCTGCCCACTTTTTCCTTTGGCCCCTCCCACTGCTGGCATGTGATCCCCAGAAGGTTACCCAAGAGGAAACGTAACCCTCAAGGTGAATATGTTCCCCACCCTGTTTTAGAGATTGGGCTGTTACACCCGCCTGTGTGGCTAGATTGTCCATTGTGCGTGAGCCCTAGTCTGATGAAGTAGTGATCTGGGATGAACATGTGAGACATTAAGTCCAAGTAGCTTAATAAAAATAAATAACTTCCCCTCGTTATATGAAAACTTCAGAATCCTGTATTCCTTTCAATACAACACCATAGTTCTATATGTGAACTGAGTCCTGCTCAGTGCTGCAATGTGCCACAATGACACGATGCACCCATGACAATGTTCCGCATTGCGGGCTGACCATTACCCTGCTCCTTACAGTCATTCTGTGCCTCTTCGCTCAGGCTAAAGTATCCATTTGCTAGATACTATAGACTACATTCTATCACCACCAGCTTCCAATGTCAGTTTACAGTAGGGATGTACGAAAGTCACTTACCTTTCCGTGGATTATGTTGATGGTGGAGGGGGAGGTGTTCCGTCCCTCCCCCCGGAATCCTCGATGGGGGGGGAGGTGATCCGTTCCTCCCCCCCGGAATCCTCCACGGTCAGCTGTGCTCCGTGGCAGCTCCGCGGAGCAGCCGGCCAAGTCCAGCCAGGCCAGAGCCGTCCGCAGCCGGATTTCCAGCCACGGAGGGCTCTGGGGAAAAACAAAACAAAACTGCATACACAAATGGCGGTGGCTACAGCCACTGCCATTTGCGTTCCTTATTTTTGGCCGTCTTAATCTACGTAAATATTTACGTAGACTATGACGGCGAAAATGAAGGAGAACGCAAATAGCGTAGCGGGCGCTATTTGCGTCCCTTTTTGATTCCCTGTTTTAGCCTACGAAAATATTTACGTAGATTAGACTATGTAAATATTTACGTAGACTAAAATGGTGAATCAAAAAGGGACACAAATAGCGCCCGCTACGCTATTTGCGTTCCCCTTCATTTTCGCTGTCATAGTCTACGTAAATATTTACGTAGGCTAAGATGGCCAAAAATAAGGAACGCAAATGGCGGCGGCCGTAGCCCCCGCCATTTGCGTACGTGGTGTTTGTTTTTTTTTAAAACCCAGCCATGATAGGCTACGTAAATCTTTACGTAGCCTATCATGTCTTTTTTTTTTAAAACCCAGCCATGATAGGCTATGTAAATCTTTACGTAGCCTATCACGTCATTTTTGTTTGCTTGTTTTGTTTTACAAGACTGTAAATGGCGGCGGCGGCAGCCAGGCAGAAGACCAGCTGCCGCAGCTGCCACCGCCACAGCCGCCGTCGCCCAGAAGATCCACCACAGGTAAGTCTTATCCCGGGGGGGGGGATCCGCGGGGGGGTGGGGGGGCAGGCCGTTCTGCCACGGAGTTTGGGGGGGCCGAATGCACTGGCATTCGGCCTCACCGAGATCTGTGGCGGAATTCTCTGACATCCCTAGTTTACAGTTTATGCCTCTTGAACATCATTGGCAGTGGTTGGCTGGAGCTGTGCATGCTCCCCTGACCCCCCATCTTTTGCCCCCTGCAGGCGCATCCACCACATGTCAGAATAGACCTGAGTTCAAATCCCCACTCACCCATGAAGTTCTCCATGTGACTTTGGGCTAGTCGCTTCTTTTTCCCCAGCCTGACCTGCCTCTCAGGGTTGTTGTAAAAATACAATGGGGAGGATGGGTGGAAGAAACAAGAGCAGACTCTCCTCTTTGGAGTAAGGGTGAAATAACACCATAATAAACAAACAAACAAACAAACAAACAAACAAACCATATTTTGTTTTGTTTTGTAAATTGGCCCTGTTCCTGGGCCTTTTAAGAACAATATGAGCTGACAGGCAGAAATGAACAGGTGAAGCTTTTTCTGACATGGAGTTAAAGTGATGGGGAATGCTTCTGCAGCTTGTTTTCTGCATGCTGCTGCCTACTGCTAAAGGTATGGGAATGGAGGTAGTACAGAGGGGGAAAAGAACAATTTTTGCATAGCTGTAGCCAAGGTGCACTTATTAGCTGTGCAGTTGAATCTGAAACACTGATTTGCCTCTCTCACCCAGAAGGCTTTGTATTGTTCTGAACTCCACACACCCGGAGCAAGCCACCTCTCCTTAGCCACAGCTTCTCCAGGCTTGTCGACTTCACTAATAACCTTCTGAACAAATGATCGTTTCCCCGGGGTCTAGGCACAGTGAATGAACTGTGCAGTGTCCCTTCAGTGCAAACCAGCTGGCAGACTTCTTCTGCCTCTTCTTTCCTTGGCTTTGGAAAAACCTTGCTGCAGGCCTGTGTTAAGAGCCCTGCCAGGATCAGGCCACCCGCCAAGGTTGTCCACTTTCCCCATTGATATTCGACTTATGCTTGGAACCCCTGGTGTCTGGTATTAGACAGAATAGTAGTATTCATGGATTTGTGCATTCTGGCTTAGAATTTAGAATTAGCTGTTATGCTGATGATCTTTTGCTGTTTATTTTGAAACTCCAGTCGTCGGTTCCAGCTTTGATGAAACTGAATAATACTTTCAGTGATTTGTCTGGCTATTCAATTAATTGGTCAATGTAGGAAATAATGGTGATTGGAGACAGGGTATACTCTAGCGTATTAGCCAATTGGCAATTTTGATGGTGCCCAGAGTTAATTGCTTATTTGGGAATAACTATCGCTAGAGATATATCTCAAATGATTAAGTTAAATTTAAATAAATTGATTAATGAAATTTCACGAGATATTGATAGATGGGCATCTTTAAAGTTGAGTTTATGGGGTAAGGCTAATACACTTAAGAGATAAATACTATACCTCGAATTGTTTATGTTATATGTGGGATCCCCTTACTTAGACATGGCAAATATTTCCAAAAATTTAATGCTTTGTTTCATAAATTCTTTGGGGGTTTCTTCCACCAAGAATATATTTGAAAAGGATGCAACTTCGGGCTAAAGAAGGTGAGTTCAGCTTTCTGGATCTTGTTACTTATCATTGGGCTTTTTGACTGACCTGTACTAAATTTTGGTCTTTCCCACTCAGATTTGATTTTCCACCTTGGCCAGTTTTGGAAGCTTCCTGTCTGGAGCCTCTCTCCAAATGGATGGCATTAGGTTCTCGGCATATTAAGGTGGATAGGGCTCCTCCCACAATCTTGGTGGTTAAAGATATGTGGCATATAATGCCATGCCAGTTGCAGTTCAACCCATTTTCTCATGCCAGATTGACTGTATGGGCAAATCCAGATCTAAGAATTCGAAAGAAAATGTTTCTGTAGCAGACTTGGACAGATAAAATGTTCTTTACCCTGGATCAATTATTGGGTGTTTGATGGTGAGTTCTTGCCAAACATTTGAAACGTTTGTTAGTATCTAGATTCAGTCCTGCTGCTTTCACTGCCTCAGAGTCTCCTCTGCTATTGGAAACACTTATTGATGCTGACCAGGTATATTGACTCATGATTCCTGTTTATAAATACTTATTATCAGTGAATAAATATTATGCATGAGGTCTACAGCAGGAATGGAACAGGGAATTGGAATGTCCTATTTGTTTAATCAATGGACCGCCATTTTGGCATCTGTATCTGATATCTCTATGGGCCTCCAGTTATGTCTTATTCAGCAAAAACGTTTGTTTCAGGTCTATTGGATGCCTCAACCTCTCTTTAACAAAGGTTTGTCAAACTTGGCTAATTGTTGGAGGTGTACTGCAGTTAATGCTTCTTTTATTCATATGTTTTTGAAATGGCCAATAGTTGCTTCCTTTAGGGAGGAAGTTATCATACGGATAAACTTTGTATTGGAAAGCTCTTTAATACTGGCTGATGTACATGTTCTCTTAAACTATTTTCCTGCTTTTTGGAACACACAGTCAGCATAAATGGATTTTTCGTGCTCTCTTGGCTGCTAAAAGGCTGATACGATATGGAAAGGATAAAACCTCACTGCCTATAATACAATGGATTGAAGATGTAACAACAGTAGCAGCATTTGAAAGAGTGGCATATAGGCGTCACTTGTGAATAGACCTATCTTTGGATATCTGGTCTGCTTTTATGGAAGTTTATATGCAATCTATTCTTTTTTACCTCCCACCTCCCCTGAATGTTGTAATATTTGAAACTGAGGACTTTAGAGTATGTTGTCATAGTCCCAATTTTTTGTTAGGTTTTGGTTGTTTGTTTTGTTTTGCTGAAACTCACAATTAAAAAATGATTTATAAAAGATCCCTGCCAGGGAGCTGTATATAGCCATGTTGAGTATTCCTACTTTATTATTGACACCTGTATGGAGCCTAGATGCCTTAGTTGTTCAACAGATGTTCAACAGTGCTCAAAAGACTACACAATCCAGAGATTTTGTGTTGCCTCTCTCTTACCCCCCTCATCATAAACAATAATAATAATGGGAGGTTAAGTCCTACTGAGTTCAGTCATTTCAAGCAAGTGTGTTTAGGATCAGGGGCACGAGAATTGTGGTTATCAGGTCACTGTCACATCCCCTACTGCACTCTTGTCATGAAATACAGGACAAATGCCATTGTAGTATAAAACGAAGGCTCAGAGCAGGTCCCCTGGCTGTGATGTGAAACTAGATTCCTTTTGGCTTTGCAGTGTGAATGACAGAAGTACATGCCGAGAAACTGAATGCCAGTTTAGCTATCAGGCTTACCTCCCCCAACATGCTTCAGCTGGATTGTCTGTTTTTTATTTTAATTTTTAATATGCCACATGAAACTGCTTACTCCTTTATATGTTAATCTTTCCCTAGAGCTGGCTCCAGTGTTGAGGGGTCCACAGCAAAAGTTCAGTCTTGTGGGATTCCATTGTATCTATGACTCCCGCCTTCCGCTGCCTTTGGCCCCCTTCTTAAAACAATAATCATTTCATTTCATTTATTATATTTCTATACTGCCTCATAGCCAATGCTCTTTGCATGATTCATCATCATCATACCTTTTAATTTTCTCCCGGCTACCATCTTATATTTTTCTCCTCAGCATGCCCTGGAGGTTGAGTCATTCTGGAGCATTGTGTGTGTGTGTGTGTGTGTGGGGGGAGTTGGCCATGACCATTGGGAAACAAATGGTAGTGACCATCATTTTCCTCCCACGATACTCTGGAATGACTTAACACTCATGGCAGTGGGAGAAAATGCAAGAAGGGAATCTTAAACCCAGTGCCAGATTGCCAGAAAAAAATTAAAAAGGGGGAAATATGGAGCCCAGGTCAGGTGCCAATGGTGGCCCCTCCTGGGTGATTTGGCCCTGTCAGGGCCCCAAGTATGTTTCATGGTGGCACCAGTCCTGTCGTTTGCTTTAATCATTATGAAAAATTGGCAATGTTTTAAATGTGCAAACCTACTCTCTGGGGGCATCTCTACACCAGCCTAAAATCCTGCATTTAAAACCGGGCTTTCTGCTTCTGTTCTGAATGCAGGATGACAACGTGCTTCCTTTCCCCCCCTCCTTCTCCCTGTATCTGAGTCTTCCATGATCTTTCATTGATCTTGCTCCTCTTCTGGCCGCTTTTTAACTCTTTTCATGGAGGAAACTCAAGCAGAATACAACGGGGTAATTTGACAGCTCATGATCTGCGGTGTATTTAAAAAATGGAACAAAGGGAGTTTAGTGCAGGAGATGCCCTTGAGGTTCATGGCATCATGTAAAGAGCCTGCAAACCTCAGAGAGAGAGAGAGCCATCTCGATCACAGGATAAAAGCTCAGTGTGAAGAAGCCCTAGATTAGCAGGGCGAGGGGTGGGGGGCCACCAGCCAAACAGAGGCATTTCCAGCTGGCTTCCTTTGAAAGGTGCAGAACCATTTATTTTCCTTTTCGAATTTGTCCCTGGAGAAGAAAGGTACGTTTGTATCATCAGCACTGAAAATGTGTTACATCTGTCTCCATCCTCATTTTGAGTAGCAATGAATAATGTTGCCCTTGTTATAATGGAGACTCCCAGGCAAACACTCTGGAAACATAGTATATATTGGATTTTTTTTTTTTTTTGCAGTGTAATTTATTTACAGAGTATGTTGTTGTTGCTGTTGTTCAGAATAGTTAATCAGACATGCTGAAGTGATGGGATTCCCCAGTCTACTTGGATAGGAAGTACAGTAGAAAAGGCACATTGTTCTATTCACCATTGGAGTTGTGCATTAATCAGCAACTTAAAGCTAACAAATCCTTCTGCCAGAGGACTGTCTTCAATGAGGCAAGTGACCAATCTGTCTTCAAAACACATCCCCGATATGGCTGCTGTCCTGTTTCCTCGGGGAGAGTGGAAGCAACGTCTGGTTCGATGGTCCATTTGTTTATTTATTTTTCATCATCTCAAAAGGTCCCCAAAGTACGGATAGCTTGCACAAACCTTTTCTAGGTCACCTGAGGATATGAGGATAGGTTAGGCCTAGAATTCACTGAGGTGATAAATTCTGTGCTGGGGATCTGCCATTTCAGACTGTAGGCTGGGGGATCGTTTGATTGAATGCTCCTCCATATAAAACAATCTCCCTGAGCTTAGAAAAGTAGCATATCATGGATTCTAGTCTAGCATTGTCCCAGCCATGCTAGTTTTCTATATGCAGGGATTAAAAATAGAGGAACATTCAGTCATGTGAGCCCCTACTTGCAGTCTGAAATAGCACATCCCCAGCACAGCTGTATCATCCTTGTGGCCTTAGATGGGGTACCAGTCTCCATCATTGCTTAAACAAACAAACAAACAAACAAACAAAAACTTATCAGGTCCAGTCATTCACAACTCTGGTCATCTTCTCCTTCTGTCTTCTCACTACAGAAGTCCTTTTTCACCCAGTTCTCTTGGAGGGGCACCTACGTACTGGTCGAAGGAATCCAGAAGATAGAGCATCTTCTTCCCAGCCTGAAATCAATGTCTACCATGTTTTATCCAATTTCTGATCATCCATTTTTGCCCTGAGCATCTTTGTACTACTAATCGGAGCCCAAAATTGGCATCTTTTGACATTTCTACCTCTAGGCACCGGCCAGTGTCCCGGCTGATGATTGGACCATTCTGTAGGGAAGGGAAGAAGAAGGATACTGAAATCTTCTAAGTAGCAAACATAGGTTAACACGACAAAGTTACTAACCATGGGGAAGGGAAGGAAAAATAACTATAAAGAATTACAGCTGTGATCTCTACCATGGTGCCTCGGGGTACCAAGACACCTCTCTTTGCCCCACCAGACTCCCCGCCCTTCCTGATTTTTTATTTATTTTTTACGATTTGTAAACTTCTTATATTTTAAGTGGGAGGCTGGCATGCTGCAAAGTGATGTTCTGCCCCTGGCCCCATCTTTATTTGGGCTCAACAGAGTGATCATGTGTTTTGGAGCTCAGACCCCCACCTCTGCCTTGTACTTCAGCTCTTGTGCACATTACTTTTCTTGTAGTCTCACCAGATTGCCTTCTGGGAAATGAGTGTTTTGTGACCAGCCATGGTGAACATGGTAGCTATTTTATGAATGGGCCATCCCATCCCATGGCAGCCATTTTGTGAGAATGCTCATGACATTCTCTCAAAATTCTAAATGTGCCCAGTGTCCCCAAAAGCTGGGGGGGGGGGCTCTACATTAAAGAATATGATCATGTTGCTGGTTATAGCAAAAAGCCTGTTAATAAAGAAAGCAGAGAATTATTGTTATCTTGACAATAACAGTTGAAGGGCCACAGAGCCTTGTCAGAGCCCACTGACTCCTATCCTGGGTCCCCCTTATTTTTTTCCCATGGCCTGGCGCTCCTAGCAGTGTTAGGTGCTTGGATCAAGCCACCCTTTTCATTGCCCATAAACTGTGGTGTAACAGAGTCAGGGATCACAAGGATGCAGTGATAACACTTTGTGATTAGCAGGGACGATTACATCCTCTGCCGGTAGGGATGTATGGATTTGGTTAAACCCATTCTGTCTGTGTTTTGTGGAATGTAGGCATCTTTTGTTCCATCATCCATTCGCTGATGTAATTGGATTTTTTAATTTAGGGATGTACAAGAATTACATTCCTGTTTGCAAATGCGCAGTTGTGCAAGTGCGCAGTTGTGCAAATCCCCCAAAGTAAAAAGCCAGTCTGCAAGTCTGCAGAATCTGAACTCAGAAAAAGCTGATCTGCTGCAGAATCCACAGGTCAGATTCATACAAATCTGAACTCATTTGAAACCATTGCAGATTTCTCCCACATCCCTTTCTGCCATCCTGCTCAAGCTTCCCCATTCCCTCTGAGCTTAGCTTCAATCTTCATAGTAACTTGGGGTGGGGGTGAATTTTGCTAGAAACAATATATTGTCCCCTGTTGTGATGCAAACAGTTTGCCATGGCTTGGTCTTGAATGGGCAGTTAAGATCCATTAGCTTTCAGAAAGACCTGCTCCTGGTGGAGATGAAAACTGCTAGAACTGGTTGGGTTGATACGGATCAACACAGCTGCCTGAATCTTTTGGACTCTCCTTGGGGGTGTAGCTATGGGGACTTCTGTGATGAGAGCCTGCACTGAATTTCTGCCCCCCTCCCATTCCATGCATGACAACTGCTTCTGCATTCCTGATATGTTAGAACAAAACCAAACAACAACAGCTGTTGGCCAACCCAAGTACTCCAAGCATGTGAAGGTTCACATTTTCAATTTACGTAGGACACAATCCTATGCATGTTTAGACAGAAAAAAGTCGTACAACTCCCAGCATGCAATTTACCCACAATGTCCCTCACCTGTCATGTAAGAGCCCATACTTGTATCTATACCTGCCTGCCGTACCTGTGTGAAATCCCACAGTCTCTGTGCTGGCCTCAAAGTGTCTTCACATTTCTTCAGAGTAGGGGTCCTTCCTTTCCCATCGTCTATGAGACATTTCGAGTCAGGCAGGAATGCCGTCGATCCCAGGGGGCCCAGTTGTAGGAGTCCTTCAGAGCTGTAACGGACAAGCTGGAACCAAACCCAAACCAAATCAATATTGTAGTCAACTAAGCTGTGATACGTGTCTACAACAACCCAACGAAGAGATGCTGAAGGTCACGATCAACTGCCAATCATGCCTTTTGCCTTTGTAGAAATCTTTCCCCTAATCCCCTGTGGTGAATGGAATTTTGCACATGCTTAGAGAGACATTTCGTTATTCTTTTGTGTCTTTCAGGGATTAGCTCCGGCACTGAAAGGAGATTCTGGGGCACAGAGGTGGTGAACCCTAATGCATATGTGCTAACTTTTGAAAGAGATGCATTTTTGAGGCTCTGTCCTTGGGAATTCTCAGACCAATTCCTGTCTCCCACTGACCCGATAGTAAAGACATGACTGTGTGCATTGACATGTTCTGGTCACATTCATCAGAGAAAATGTGAAAAATGATTGCACTGATCACTGTGCCTGTTCTAAAAACAAAACACCTCTCTTCTTGAAATAACAGCAAAACTGGGATATTGTTTTTACTAGGAACCGCAATTAGGCTATTGGGAGTGACCCTGATCCATAAGGATGGTTGAGATCACAGGCAGTATTGCTAGGAATGGTGTGGGCGCCTGATTCCTTCTGGGAATCAGGTGGAACCCCCCCCCCGCCCACACTCCTGAGCCCCGCTCGCTGAGCCCCTGCCCCTGCTTGCCCCCTGTCCATGCTTGGTGAGTGGCCTGCACTCACCCTGGTGGCCTCATCAAGCTCTGTGGTAGCCAGTTTTTGAAAAATAAAATGGTGATAGCAAAAATGCACATATTTGCGTATGTGTGAAAATGCATTTTTGCAAATGCACATTGTGTGTGTGTGTGTGTGTAAATGCACATTTTTGCAAATGTGCATATCTGTGCATGCGTGAAAATGTGCACTTTTGCAAAAATGCACATTTCTGCCCATGCACAAATATTTGCATTCACAACATGCGCATTTCCGTGCATATGCAAATGTGCGCATTTTTGCCATCGCCATTTTATTTTTCAAAGAATGGCCACTGAGGAACTTGATGAGTCCACTGGCGTGAGTGCGGGCTGCTCGCTGAGCATGGGAGGGGCTCTAGCATGGTCTGGGGACCAGTGAACAGGGGCACGGGCTGGGCAGGCACCCGGAGAGCCTGAACGGGGGTGGATTCGCACGTCTATGAGACGTATTGTATTGTAGGGGTATTGAACCTTTTCAGCTTGAGGGGCAAATTCCATTTCAGAGAAGCTCTCGGGGCTGCATCCCTCCGGTGGGCAGAGCTGAAGGCAAAAGGGGTGGGGCCAACATCACAAAAATACCCCCAATACCAGCATATTTTAGCTTACATTTCCTGTTGCCAGTGACTAAGCCTTTGGAGAGGCATTTGAACCTTTTAGAATGAGGGGGGGGAGGAAGTGCACAGAAGCTGGGACACCACCAAGTGAACAGTGTTCAAGGGAAAAGGGGCCTGGCCAGGGGAATGGTATGGCTATTTGGTGAACCCTGGTGAGCCAGATAGGGACCTTAGGTCTAAGGTTCTGCTCTCCTGCAGTAATGAGTATTGGGTTGCAGTGTCAAACTGAAATGCAGTTTATTGTGAAGGGCACAGTAAAGGGCTAATGAGACTCATTCTAACAACCCCAGTAATAAATACACACATGGAACCTGCAACAAAATGTTGCAGTATGGAATGCTCCAGTTCATTGAACCAGTCAGCTATTCCTTCCTACAGGATACTCCATTCCATTCCTCCCCACTCCCAGTTTTCGATTCCTCCCCCTTCTCTCCACCAGTCAGGCAGCAATCTGCAGCCATTGTGTACACTTAGCCCTGTTTGGTGATTCCTTCCCCGTTGGCAGGTTTTCCGCTTTAGATTTTTGGGGGCTTCTGCAAATGTCAGTGCTCCCTCCAGCCTGCTGATACCTCCCTCTTGCGAATGGGTCGTGCTGTTTTGGCTCACAGCCTGAACATCAGATACAGAGGGAATGGTGTTGCGGAGTGTGGGGAGGGGGGACTCTATTGGTGCCAGAGTCCATGAAATATCCAGAAATTGATATATGGATATAATGGATATATAATGGATATATCCAGAAATATCCAGAAATCCAGAATCTATTGGTGCCAGAGTCCATGAAATATCCATAAATAGTCGTGAAGTGGAGTTGGACTAGGAAGAAAATGTATCAGGGGTAGGGATGGCGGAGAATTCTGTCACGGATTTCAGTGAGGCCGAATGCACTGGCATTCGGCCCCCCAAAACCCGTGGCGGAATGGCCTCCCACACCCCGCCACCCCACGGAATCTCCCCCAGGACGAAGCTTACCTGGGGCGGATGTTCCGACGGCGGTGGCTCCGGCAGTGGCTCCAGTGGCGGTGGCAGCTGGTCTCTCGGCCGGCTGCTGCAGCCAGCGGCCACCATAGAGGCCGCCATTTGCGTCCTGCCAGGCTGCCATGATAGGCTACATAAGTATTTACGTAGCCTATCACAGCAAAGAGCAGGGGCGCAAACGGCGTCCGCTACACCGTTTGCGCTGCTGCTCTTTCCATAATAGGCTACGTAAATACTTACATAGCCTATCATGGTAAAGGCAGCCATGCAAACGGCGTAGCGGCTGCCATTTGCACAGCTGCCGTTTGTGCCCCTGCTCTTTGCCATGATAGGCTACGTAAATACTTACGTAGCCTATCATGGCAGCCTGGCAGGACGCAAATGATGGCCGCAGCAGCCAGCCGTGGCTGGAACTCCAGCTGCAGACGGCCCTGGCCGGTGGCTCTGCAGAGCTGCCGCAGAGCAGAGCCGGCCCAGGGAGGATTCTGGGGGAAGGGTCGGAGTGCCTCCCCCCCCACCGCGAATCAAAGCTGCGAAAAGGTAAGTGACTTTCGTAGATCCCTAATCAGGGGCACATGCTATTATCTGTTGGAAGGCAGGGCTCTTGACTGCATCGGGATCTTGGTGAGGGGAGGTTAAAATCTCTCCCCCCCCCACCTGCACCCCAGTGATCCTGATCAAGATCTCTATTTCTTCACTACCACAAGATGTAGCGATGGCTGTCAACTTGGATGGCTTTAAAAAGGGATTAGACAATTTCAAGGAGGATAATGCTATAGAGCAATGATGGATGCACACACACATACTCGCACACATATTAAAACTCCGTTGTTAGTCTTTCTATATTTCAGATACATCTGCATCTGCATGTACGTCTCTGTCTCTGTGCATCTATCTGTCTGTCTGTCTGTCTGTCTGTCTGTCTGTCTGTCTGTCTGTCTATCTATCTATCTATCTATCTATCTTTCTTTCTATCTATCTATCTATCTATCTATCTATCTATCTATCTATCTATCTAATTTGCGTTCAGTATCATAGGCAGCATGTAGGTATTTATTTACTGCCTGATTAAAAGCAGCCATCGGCAAGATCACATCACTCTGAAAAAGTTGCACTGGTTACCAGTTACTTTCCAGGCCCAATTCAAGGTGTTGGTATTGACCTTCAAACCCTATATGGTTCCAGCCCAGTCTATCTTAAGGAGTGCCTCCAGCAACACCAGGGATGCCACACAATGAGATCAGCCTCGGTAGGCCTTCTGTCTGTCCCATCAGCCAGGACAGCTAGGCTGGTGAGGACTAGCGAGGGGGCCTTTTCTGTGTTGGCCCCCACTCTGTGGAATTCCCTCCCTAGTGACCTCTGCCATGCCCTTTCTCTGGTGAGCTTCCCCTGGGCTTTGAAAATCTGGCTGTTCAGGCTGGCGTTTGGGGTGGGCTAGGTTTTTTTCTTTAGAGCAATGTTGTTTTGTTCAGTTGATTATGTTGTATTTTGTGTTGTTATTCATATTGTACACCACCTAGAGTGGTTGGGTAGCTGGCCAGATGGGTGGCTAATAAATCTAATAAATAAATCTAATAAATAAATGAATGAATGAATCAATAAATATTTACTAGATTTGTATGCTACCCAACTTTATAAACTGCCCAGAGAGCTTTGGCTATGTGGCAGTTTAGAAATATTATCCATCATCATCAACAACAACTGGCAAATGCCCATGGGGTGGTTTACAATTCTAAAACCAAACAACAACAAAACAACAACAAGAACAAAACAGCAACAATCACAACACAAATGTTTCAAAATAATAAAATATTAGACATTGGAACATTCATTTAAAAAAGAAAAGGAAAAAACACATCGAGAAACCAGTAGTAAAATTAAGAACCAAAGCAAGCAGACTAAAGATTCAATGCCTGCCGAAACAGGAAGGTCTTAATGCGGCATCTAAATGTATACAAAGGAGTAGTCTGCCTCTGTATGCCAGTTGGTGGGGACCATGGGTGGGAGGGTGCTGTTGCACTCGTGTCCTGCTTGTGAGTTTCCCATTGGGGCATCTGGTTGCTCGTGGTGCAAACAGCATGCTCGACTAAGTAAACCTTTGGCCTGATTTAGCACAGCTCTTCTTACATTCTTCAGTCTGCAGTCCTATGTACACTTACCTGAGAGCAAGCCGCATTGAACACAATGGGACTTGCTTCTGAGCAAATGTATGTAGGATGGTGCTGGATCTAGGGAAGTCTGGACCAGACTTCAGGTTTGCAGGATCTAGTGTTTTCTTTTCACTAGAACTCTGAGATGCACGAACTGGAGCCAGTTGCAAAATAGTGGCTCAGGAGGGCAGACCTATGCTAGGAATGAAGGAACAGGGTGCCTCTGGACACATGCTCAGTCCAGGAATTTGTGATCACTAACCAGAACCAAGCTCAGAAGTCCTTTCATACAAAAATCAATTCCTGGTACCCCGCCCCCAGTGTTCTTTTTCAACAACCTAATGTGTGTTGTGTGTTATTTAGTTGTTGTTCTTACTAGACAGTTGGGAGTCAGAAATCCTTGCTGATCTATCTATCATCTATCTATCTATCTATCTATCTATCTATCTATCTATCTATCCATCCATCCTATCATCTATCCATCCATCCTATCATCCATCCATCCATCTATCTAATCTATCATCTATCTATCTATCTATCTATCTATCTATCTATCTATCTATCTATCTATCAGCTATCCATCCATCCTATCATCTATCTATCCATCCTATCATCCATCTATCTATCTATCTATCTATCTATCTATCTATCATCTATCTATCTATCCTATCTATCATCTATCCATCCATCCTATCATCTATCCATCCATCCTATCATCCATCCATCCATCTATCTAATCTATCATCTATCTATCTATCTATCTATCTATCTATCTATCTATCTATCAGCTATCCATCCATCCTATCATCTATCTATCCATCCTATCATCCATCTATCTATCTATCTATCTATCTATCTATCTATCTATCTATCATCTATCTATCTATCTATCTATCTATCTATCTATCCTATCTATCATCTATCCATCCATCCTATCATCCATCCATCCATCCATCTATCTAATCTATCATCTATCTATCTATCTATCTATCTATCTATCTATCTATCTATCTAATCTATCATCTATCCATCCATCCTATCATCTATCTATCCATCCTATCATCCATCCATCCATCTATCTAATCTATCATCTATCTATCTATCTATCTATCTATCTATCTATCTATCTATCCTATCTATCATCTATCCATCCATCCTATCATCTATCTATCCATCCTATCATCCATCCATCCATCCATCCATCCATCCATCCATCCATCCATCTAATCTATCTATCTATCTATCTATCTATCTATCTATCTATCTATCTATCTATCTATCTATCCTATCTATCATCTATCCATCCATCCTATCATCTATCTATCCATCCTATCATCCATCCATCTATCTATCTAATCTATCATCTATCTATCTAATCTGTCATCTATCTATCTATCTATCTATCTATCTATCTATCTATCTATCTATCTATCTATCCTATCTATCATCTATCCATCCATCCTATCATCCATCCATCCATCCATCCATCCATCCATCTATCTATCTATCTAATCTATCAACTATCTAATCTATCATCATCATCATCATCATCATCTCTCTCTCTCTCTCTCTCTCTCTCTCTCTCTCTCTCTCAGCTATCATAATTTATCATACAGGTCACAGGATCCAGCTTTGCTCAGTGAAGGATTTGTATTGCCTGAGTGCAGAATTTTCATATATATTTAGCATGGAATGAAAATAGCCTTGCCTGTAATTAAACAAAGGTCCCATAATGGCATCTGTTACTTCAGGATATTTGGGGGGGGGGAAGCAAGAAAAGGGTGGTGGTGCGGGGGACGTTTATGCCTAACACAACCAGCACATAGTATGCTAATTTTTCCTGTAGGAGTCCAACACCCTTTGGAATTTATTCTTTGTTCTCCTGTTTTAAATGACTACATTGCATGTTGGAAACTGATCTCCATAAAGGGACCATCTGCAGAGCTACGGCAAGGCAGGCAGCAGGAGGCAGGGAAACTGAACTCTCTGCAGGGATGCAAGGAATATATATATATATATATATATATATATATGGGAAAGGAGTGTAAAAGTAAGTGAGCAAACATGTGCAATGGTTTCTGGCAGCATTTCTCAAACGTTTTGAACTTCCCATGTTGAGGCTTGCTCCTGTGAGGGGCAAAACAAGCTTTGGGAGGGATTTCTGCGTTCAGCCAGCTCTGGAAGGAGGCAGGCATGCAAGCAGTGATTTGGCGGAGCAAGGGCTTACAGAGATGCAGCCCTGGCGCATTTTTATCAGCAGGGATGCTAACAACGTCGGCTACCCCACTCCGAATCCCCAATTCGCCCCGAGTTTAGCTGCCTGCAATCCACAAAGCAGTTAGGCAGGACTTGCATTTTCCCAACAGGAAGGTATTTGCTGTTGCAAGGCAAAGTCTTTTGGGGTGGCTCGGTCTGGAATGAGCAATTAAGACCCATTAGCTTGACCAAATCCTGGTCCTGGTGAAGATAAACATGCCAGAACTTGTTTGTTAAGGTGGCCTGAATTTTTGGACTCTCCTTGGGGACACGGCTATGGGGACTGTTACAATGACCATGCTCCCTTCAGAATTCACCACTGCACTCAAGGGTGGCAATTGGTGGGTGAACCACACGTTGCACTTGCACTGCATCGCTGACACCTCCAGGAACTGACACACTTTGGCCATCCACCACAGATCTGTTTAATCCTCTTTTAGAGCCATCTATGCCAGAGGCAATCACCGCTCCATAAGTGAATCATGCCTTCTGTGAAGAAGTATTTTCATTAGCCTTTCTCAGTGTCTTTCTCCAGACGTTTTAGTCCGCATTTTTAAAAAATGTATTAATTCGTTCACAGATCCATGTCAGAGAATTTCTATACTGCTTTCTATTTTCAAAATCCCAAAGCATTTTACAAGATGAACTTATGATAAAATGCAGTAAAACAAATCATTAATACATGGATGAAAGAATGATAGCGATAATACCATCTCATTAAAATAGCCAGGGGTAGCTGATGATGCTACCGGTAAGGGAAATGCTTGGGTAAACAAGCATGTCTGCAGTTGTTGGCAGAAGTACTCAGCACTAGGAGTCCATCTGATCTCAGCGTGGAGATCATTCCACATGGCGGGTGCCACGACTGAGAAGGCCTTCCACTACACCCAGGGCTGGTCCTGCCGTTAGGCAAATGAGGCAATCGCCTCAGGCAGCAAATGCTGGGAGGGAACAGAAATGTTTTGGAGGAGAGAGCCGTGTACCATGCAGCCTACTATGCAACTCCTAAGCTAGCCCACTGCCTTCAGGTGTAATGGAGGACACTATTCCATCTTCAGTGTTGAAGGCAGATTCATTGGCCAGTCCTGTTGGCTTTTTGTACCTGGAATGGGAGGGGTGCCATGTTGTTCTTTGCCTCAGGCAGCAAAATGTCTCGGACCAACCCTGATCCACACCATGGCCAAATTAGTCTCAGTATGCCAGGGTACAGTAAGCAAGCCCTCTCACATACAATGCAGAGACCAAGGTGGCCTATATGGGAGAAGGCAACCTCTCAGATAACCTGATCCTGAGCTGTTTCGGCCCTGGGGTCTTATGAACCAGCAGTAATGCCTTGAACATGGTTCGGCAGCTAACTGGCAGCAAGTGCAGAGCTTTCAGCACAGGAATCATATGTGTATGGTAAGAACCTTTGTAGAAGAGCTTTCCCAGTTGGATGACACCGTCCTTACCCCCCAGCCATTGTGAGCTCCTCCTTTATTGTTCCATGAGCTTGCTCTTATTTGTTTATTTCGCTAATACGTTTTTCAGCTGCTTTTAAGAGCTATACACTAGACGTAAGATCCCTGCATTGAGTTGGTGGTGCAGCTAGGGCTGGAACATGCAACCAAAGTCCAGAATCCCATAGCCCAGCTCCCCTCCCCCTGACCCCCCAGAGAGCAGCAGTGAAGAAGGCATCAGGGTGACCGAAGCAAGCTCCATTTTATTCCCATGGTCATGATGGTGCTTATGAATTAAGGGCGTAATACTATTCATGTTTAGACAGAAAAAAGTCCGTGCTGGCTGGGAAATGTTGGGAGTTGTAGGACTTTTTTCTGTCTAAACATGCATAGGATTGTGCCCTAAGTCAAATGAAAATGTGAACCTTCACATGCTTGGAGTATTTGGGTTGGCCAACAGTTGTTGTTATTTGGTTTTGTTCTAACGTATCAAGAACGCAGAAACAGTTGTCATGCATGGAATGGGGTGGGGGGAGAAATGCTAGTTGTGAGCCTCACAACTGACATAGTACACACAGCCATCTAACCCTCCCCCCCGCATAAGACCATTAAGTCTGGGGTCTAAAATTTCCTCACTGCAGCCCTGGATTGAACAGGGGGTTGGATAACCTCCAAGGTACCTCCAGTTCTAAAATCGGATGATTGTAATTTCTTACAAAGCTGGAACAAAGAGGCAAGTTCTAGATCAGCTTCCCACAGCCTGTGCCCTCGAGAAGTTTGGAACTACACCCCTCATAATCCTTGACCATTGGTCATGCTGGCTGGGGCTCATGGGAGTTGCAGTTCAAAGCAGGTTGGGGAAAGCTGTTCTAGGTGATAAAGAACCATAGATTTTAGAAAACAGAATCTAGCAAATTACGGTTGCTCCTTTGAAAGCTATCTTGGCCAGGCAGCAGTTTTTCCTTTCTTTCCCTTATGTCATTTAATGCCACTCTCCATGTGGCTTTTTGGAATCCATCTGCCCCCTCCATTTCCGCCATTCACAAATCATCTGTGGCAAGAAAAGATGAGCTGCATCAAGAGGTGACTTTTTATCTGAGCCGAGCATCCCCCCCCCACCCCGATCATGACAGTTGGGATTGCTCGTATGTGGCCATGTTAATTAATGATTACAATGCTGGAAAACTTCTATTATCTCACCACAATTTTACAAAACTAATTTGGTGCAAGGGCTGCAGCTGCACCAGCCTCACTCAGGGGTGTTCAGGCACAGAACATGAAAGGGGTTGACAGCCAGCAGCAGATGCTATTCAACAAGCATACGGGTAAATGCAGCTCTCGCTTCCTCATGTGAAGGTACGTCCTTGGCGACTACTGGGTTGAATCCAGTCAGGGCCATGGTTGGGTAGGCATGGCTGGGCCCTGGCCAAGGGCCCACACTCCAGCAGGGCCCCACTGGCAAAGCCCCCTGGATTTGCTCCTTCTTTTCTCCAACCTGTATGCTCACCTTCCTCTCGCTCCGGCCCAGACAACAGCGGTGGTGAGAAGGAGGAGGAGGGGATGCCACGGCCTGCTTGCTCCCTGGCTCTGTGCCTGTCATGCAAGCGGGTGGTACCTGTCACAATCCCTTGGCCCCCACCTTCCTCATGCACACACACAAGAAGAGAGGCTTCAGTCTCACGCCTTTAATTCACTATCAACAGGCTCATTACAGATGCAAATCCCTGAAGACTCTCAGGCTACAAAGGAATGGCAGCAGGGAATCCAAATGGGAGCTATGATATTGCTAACAGTTTGAACAGGGATTTGCTGGCTAGAATAACTTAGGGAGGGAAACCCCTCCCTTCCACTTATGCTCCCCTACGTCGACCCTCATGCACCGCCAACTGGGTTGACTGTCTGAGCTCCGCCTCTAACTTTTCCCACTTCACTCTGCGCCACAGTCTAGCATCCCTCAGGTCACACCCTGTGCTCTCCTCCTCCTCCTCCTGCATTCTCTGGGGGGTGGGGCTTCAGGCCCAGCCATCTGGGTGTTAGCATCCTGAGAAACACGCCTATCCATATCTGAACTCGCTTGGGAAGGTGCCTCCCCTGGTTCTGGCTGTTCCCCTTCTGAATCTGAACTGCTAACTATCTCCATATGCTCAGAAACAATCCCGACAGGTACCAATGATGAGAAAGGAGGAAGAGTAAGAGCAGCTGGTGACAATGGTGCCGAGAACGCAGACTCGCTGAGGGAGGGGGTCCACTGAGGATGCCTTTCCCAAGGTCCTCAAAAACCTGGAGCCAGCACTAAATCAAATGGGTTGTATCTCATGTTCGTCTATGTGAAGTCCCAGTCATTTGAATAGGTCTACTCTAAGTAGGATTAACATTGGATACAATCCATTGAAAATACAACCTCTGCCCACCTGAAGCTGATTGGAATGCGCGAAGAGAAAATTTACATATGCCTGCTGCATTCAGTGGTCTTTTCAGTGCCAACCCCACATCTGTGGAACTCCCTCCCAAGTGATGTACATTAGGATCCTTCTCTGTTTTTCTAAGGGCCGTAAAGACTACCACAAGGTCTAGTGATGGCCACCGGTTGGATGGCTTTAAAAAGGGGATTGGACAAATTCAAGGAGGATTTGGCTATCAATGACAACTACTCATGATGGCTACATGCTACCTCCAGGATCCACCTGGCCGACTTCAGTAACCGAACTCAATCCAAAAGGCAGCATGCCACACAAGAGAAGTCACGAGAACAGCGGCACTGCAGGAAAATGAAAAACTGCTCCAGCTGAGTCAAGGAGGTTCAAGTCACACAGGTAAAGGGTGGCCAGCCCCTCTCATCAATGACAGATAGCTTCTGGATGATGGACCCAGAAGCATTCATCTATGGAAGCAGACTTAGCAGGGCCAATTAAGCTTTTTGCTTAGTAATCTCATATCAGAGGATAGTGGGACTGGCTACCTGGAGAAACTGATTGGCTTAAAATGTGGTAGAGGAAAGATGTATATACAAGCATTTTTTTATTATTATAAACTGCCCCAAAGGCACTTGTCTAGTATATAAATCATCACCATTATCATGTTTATTTCAGCAAACAAACAAACCCTGTGTTCTTGGCTTAGTCCTACTTTTCCATAGAGATAAGACACTCCTCTCATTTGTCTCAATAGGGAAGGTCTGAGTTCATTAGGTCTGAAGGGAAGGTCTGAATAGGGAATGTCTGAGTTCATCAGTAGGGAAGGTCTCATCACAATTGTCTGAATAGGGAAGGTCCGAGTTCATGAGGTCTGAAGGGAAGATCTGAGTTCATTTGTCTGAATAAGGAAAGTCTGAGTTCATTTTGCAAGCTCCCAAGGCAAAAGGGAGAGGTGATCACAGAAGTCAATGAAAGAATCAATGAAAGTGATGTTAAAAAGTTTTAAAAGACTTGCCCTGCTGTTGTCAATCCCAATCTAAAGACAGTCCGGCATCCCCTTATTGTAAGTTGTGGTTAGGAGGTGTGTGTGTGTGTGTGTGTGTGAGAGAGAGAGAGAGAGAGAGAGAGAGAGAACAAGCATGAAAGAGAAACCACTATTTTGTTGTTATTGAGAATTAGAAATGAGAATTAGAAACCCTTGCTGACCTACTGCAAATCATCTAGCTATCTACCAGTAGATCCTGCTCTAACCCTATAGCACCATTCACATTGGCAGCACTCTCTAATTAATTAATTACAGAAGATGGAATAGATCAGAGGGCAGATCATCCAGTGGTTAGGGATGGAGTCAGTAGATCTATCCAATAGTCAGGGATGATAGGAGTTGTAGTCTAGAACATCGGGAGGGCACCAGGTTGACTACCCCTGGAAGAGGTAATGCTACTCCTTTACCTAGCTTGGTATGACCTCACAGCCCTTCCAAATGAAAAAAGCTTGCAGGTATTAGGGATGTCCATCACCAGGAAATCTGGCCCTTTGGGGGCTTGCCAGACTTCCATGGTGCATACGACTGGGCTTGGGTTTTCTAGGCGATATGCAGGTTTTCCCTGATTCCGGGGATGACGACGACTACTACTACTAGTCTTGGCTGTAATCTGTACAAACAGAGATTTGCACAAATCACATCAGCAATGTGTGGAAATTTGCATAATTTGCACAAATTGCACAACCTGTGCAAATTGTGCCCGTAGTTTGCACAAATTCAAAGCCACTGAAAACCCGCCGGCTGCCCCCACTCACTGCAGACCAAGTCAGGCCAGCTGTGTGTTTATTTTGCACAAAGCGCAGTACTGATGACTAACCCTGACCCTGTTCTTTTGGTCACAAGGAAAGTGGTGGAAGTAACTGAATACGAGGTGAACATTGTCACTGTCTCACTAAACAGGACTCTACATGAGATGAGAGCCTCATTTGAATCCAATTAAGCATCCCTGTCCTCCTTCCCCCATCCCAATTGATTAGAGAGAGGCTAAACGTGCTGAGGAACACGCCAAGGCAGCCCTGCACATGAGCGTGCCGAAGATGGACACTTTGACAGTAACTACAGAGCATTCAGCCATCTCGGGCAAGACAATTAAAAACGGAAGATTGCATTTTTGCCCCTTTCTCCCTGCCTTCACTATTAATGTTCAAATTGCCTCCCAATCCAAACCAATTGCTCGTATGGCTCAACTTCAGGTAATTGTTTGGCAGGTGATAAGGTCAGAATTATTTATGCATGAATGCATGAGTGACAATTCATTAAGGCTGTTCCAATTTGGACGGCACATCAGAAAGTGCTAACATGGCATTACGGGAGGAGGTTTACGCAGGGGGTGGTGCGGCTGGTGGAACCATCTGGGATTTAATTGGTATCTGACATCATTAAAAATATATATAATCAGGCAGAACAACAGAAGTATGATCCAAAGATATTTTCTTTTAAAACCTCTATGCACATGGAAATACATACATACATACATGCATATTTAACTTCAGTAGTTAGGGCAAAATGCAAAATAACATTTTTCAGTGGTGGTTGTGGGGGGTTAAATAAATGATTCAAAAGCATGCCTGGAAATAATAATATGGGCTGAAATTTCCCTGGAGGCTGGTTAAGATTAAAACTGTGGATTAAACACTGAGCCCAGATTGAAGGGACGAGAAAGGGGGTGGTGTTAATAAAGACCTAAATCACCTGGGTGGGATTATTATTGGGGGTGGTGAGTAATGGGCAGAGCAGGGTGATCAGGATGGTGATGGTGTCTGGAAAGCAAGCCCCCCCCCCATGGAATAGTTGCAAGAGCTAGCTAGGTTTAGCCCAGAGAAGAGAAGATTGAGGGGAGACACGATTGTTGTTGTTCAGTCGTTCAGTCGTGTCCGACTCTTCGTGACCCCATGGACCATAGCACGCCAGGCCTTCATGTCCTCCGCTCTCTCCTGGAGTGTGCTCAAGTTCATATTCATTGCATCTGTGATGCTATCTAGCCATCTCATCCTCTGCCGTCCCCTTCTCCTTTTGCCTTCAGTCTTTCCCAGCATCAGGGTCTTTTCCAGAGAGTTTTCTCTTTGCATTAGGTGGCCAAAATAGTTGAGCTTCAGCTTCAGTATCTGTCCTTCCAATGAGCACTCAGGGTTGATTTCCTTTAGGATGGACTAATTTGACCTCCTTGCAGTCCAGGGCACTCGTAAGAGTCTTCTCCAGCAACACAGGTCGAAATCATCAATTCTTCGGTGCTCAGCCTTCCTTATAGTCCAGCTCTCACAGCCATACATTGCTACTGGGAAAACCATAGCTTTGATTATACAGACCTTTGTCGGCAAGGTGATGACTCTGCTTCTTACTATGCTGTCTAGGTTTGCTATAGCTTTCCTCCCAAGGAGCAAGCGTCTTTTAATTTCATGGCTACTGTCACCATCTGCGGTGATCTTGCAGCCCAAGAACATAAAATCTGTCACTGCTTCCATTTCTTCCCCTTCTATATGCCAGGAAGTGATGGGGCCAGATGCCATGATCTTAGTTTTTTTAATGTTGAGTTTCAAACCAGCTTTTGCACTCTCCACTTTCACCCTCAACAAGAAGCTCTTTAGATCCTCTTCACTTTCTGCCATTAGGGTGGTATCGTCTGCGTATCTGAGGTTGTTGATAATTCTCCCGGCAATCTTAATTCTGACCTGTGATTCATCCAACCCTGCGTTTCTCATGATGTACTCTGCATGTAAGTTAAATAAGCAGGATGACAATATGCAGCCTTGTTGTACTCCTTCCCAATTTTGAACCAATCGGTTGTTCCATGTCTGGTTCTTACTATTGCTTCTTGACCCTCGTACAGGTTTCTCAGGAGACAGGTAAGGTGGTCTGGTACCCCCATCACTTTAAGAATTTGCCACAGTTTGTTGTGATCCACACAATCAAAGGCTTTAGTGTAGTCAATGAAGCAGAAATAGACATTTTTCTGGAATTCTCTTGCTTTCTCCATGATCCAGCAAAAGTTGGCGATTTGATCTCTAGTCCCTCTGCCTCTTCAAAACCCCGCTTGTACTTCCAGTAATTCTTGGTTTGCATACTGCTGAAGCCTGGCTTGTAGGATTTTGAGCATAACCTCGCTGGCATGTGAAATGAGCGCAATTGTGCGGTAGTTTGAACACTCTTTGGCATTGCCCTTCTTTGGAACTGGAATGTAAACTGACCTTTTCCAGTCCTGTGGCCACTGTTGAGTGTTCCAAAGTTGTTGGCATATTGAGTGCAGCACTTCAACAGCATCATCTTTTAGGATTTTAAATAGCTCACCTAGAATACTGTCATCTCTGCTAGCTTTGTTGTTAGTAATGCTTGCTAAGGCTAGGAGTGCACGAAAGCCACTTACCTGGTCTCGCAGCTTGCTTCGCGGTGGGGGGGAGGCGCTTCACTGCTCCCCTCGAAGTTCAGGCCAGGGGGGGGAGGCTTCCTGCCTCGCCCGGCCGAAATTCAGGCCGGGGAGGAGGCTTCCTGCCTCACCTGGCCGAAATTCAGGCCGGGGAGGAGGCGCCTCGCCTTGCCCGGCCGCGAAATAAAAAGTTAAAAAAAAACCCCGCCCCTGTGATAGGCTACATGACGATTAACGTAGCCTATCATGGCTAGATCTGCAAAGTCAGCGTTGCCCTTATTTTCGCCGTAGTCTACGTAATCTTTACATAGACTACAGCGACCAAATAAGGAACGTGAATGGCAGCTCCCTATGGGGGCCGCCATTAGCCGTATGCGCTTTTTTTTTTTTAAGTCACCTGTGATAGGCTACGCGACGATTTACGTAGCCTATCATGGCTGACTTTGCAAATCTAGCCATGATAGGCTACGTTAATCGTCACATAGCCTATCACGGGGGCTTTTTTTTTTTTTTACTTTTATTGGAATGGCGGCGGTGGCAGCCGGTCAAAAGACCGGCTGCCGCCTCTGCCCCTGTCGAAGACCTGACGAACCGCCGCCGGGACCTGCCGCTGGGAGGGACATTCGGGAAAGGTAAGTCCCGTCCCGGGGGGGGCGCGGGAGGCGGGGGGGTGCAGAGAATTTCTCCCCGAAACTACTTCGGGGGGCTGAACACGTTGGCACTCGGCCCCCTGAAGTTTCGGGGAGAAATTCTCCCCCATCCCTAGCTAAGGCCCACTTGACTTCACTCTTGAGGATGTCCGGCTCAAGTTCAGTGACTACACTATCATGGCTATCAGGGACATTAAGATCTTTCCTGTATAGTTCTTCAGTGTATTCTTTCCACCTCTT
The DNA here is from genome assembly GCF_057233095.1 of Heloderma suspectum. Lineage (NCBI taxonomy): Eukaryota > Metazoa > Chordata > Lepidosauria > Squamata > Helodermatidae > Heloderma > Heloderma suspectum. The sequence continues at coordinate 12,569,074 of NC_139470.1, forward strand.
CTTAATCTCATCTGCTTCTGTTAGGTCCCTGCCTTCTTTGTCCTTTATCATGCCTGTCTTTGCACAAAACGTTCCCTTGATATCTCCGATTTTCTTGAAAAGATCTCTAGTCTTTCCCATTCTATTGTTTCCCTCGCTTTCTTTGCATTGTTCATTTAAGAAGGCCTTCTTGTCTCTCCTTGCTATTCTCTAGAACTCTGCATTCAGTTGGATATATCTTCCCATTTCTCCCTTGCTTTTCGCTTCCCTTCTTTCCTCAGCTACTTGTAAAGCCTCATCAGACAGCCACTTGGCTTTCTTGCATTTCTTTTTCTTTGGGATGGATTGAGTTGCTGCTTCCTGAACAATGTTACGGACCTCCGTCCATAGTTCCTCAGGCACTCTGTCTATCAGGTCTAATCCCTTAAATCTTTTCCTCACCTCCACTGTATATTCATAAGGGATATGATTTAGGTCGTACCTAAATGGTTTAGTGGTTTTCCCTACAATTTAAGCTGAAATTTTGCAACAAGAAGCTCATGATCTGAGCCACAGTCAGCTCCAGGTCTTGTTTTTACTGACTGTATGTAGCTTCTGCATCTTTGGCTGCAAAGGACATAATCAATCTGATTTCGATATTGACCATCTGGTGATGTCCATGTGTAGAGTCGCCTCTTGTGCTGTTGGAAAAGAGTGTTTGCTATGATCAGCGTGTTCTCTTGGCAAAACTCTATTAGCTTTTGTCCTGCTTCATTTTGTACACCAAGGCCATGCCTGCCTGTTATCCCAGTGATTTCTTGACTTCCTACTTTAGCATTCCAATCCCCTATGATGAAAAGGACATCTTTTTTTTGGTGTTAGTTCTAGAAGGTGTTGTAGGTCTTCATAGAACCGATCAACCTCAGCTTCTTTGGCCTCAGTGGTTGGGGCATAGACTTGAATTACTGTGAGGTTGAATGGTTTGCCTTGGATTCATACTGAGATCATTCTGTCATTTCTGAGATTGTACCCCAGTACTGCTTTTCCCACCCTTTTATTGACTATGAGTGCTACTCCATTTCTTCTAAGGGATTCTTGCCCACAGTAGTAGATATGATGGTCACCTGAATTAAATTTGCCCATGCTTGTCCATTTTAGTTCGCTGATTCCCAAGATGTCGATGTTCAATCTTGCCATCTCATGTTTGACCACCTCCAGCTTACCTTGATTCATTGATCTGACATTCCAGGTTCCTAAACAATATTGTTCTTTACAGCATCGGATGTTCTTTTCACCACCAGACACATCCACAGCTGAGTGTCCTTTCAGCTTTGGCCCAGCCACTTCACTCTTTCTGGAAAGAGCTTCACTCTTTTTGGCGCTACTTGGAAATTCCCTCTGCTCTTCCCTAGTAGTATATTGGACACCTTCTGACCTGAGGGGCTCATCTTCTGGCGCCATATCTTTTAGCCTTGTGCTACGTTCCATGGGGTTTTCTTGGCAAGAATACTGGAGTGAGTTGCCATTTCCTTCTCCAGTGGACCACATTTTGTCAGAACTCTGCCGTGACCTGTCCGTCTTGGGTGGCCCTGGACGGCATAGATTATGGCTTCACTGAGTTACGCAAGCCCCTTAGCCACAAGGCAGTGATACATGAAGGGGGGAGACATGATAGCTGTGCTCAAATAGCTGAATGGCTGTCAGACAGAAGATGGGGCGTATATTCTCTTTATCGCTTGACAGGGCAGGGAAAGAACCAACAGGTGGAAATTGCCAGGAAGTAGATTTGGGGGCACGTAGTGAGCTGCAAGGCAAGGTGCCCCATGGGGATGGAGTCTGAGGAGGGAATAGAGTGCAACGGACCCCCCTCCAGCCTCCTGGGCCCTTGTTCACCAGAGGTCACCGCTCAGCAACTGGCAGAAGCATTGTGGGGCCATCTGTCCCCTTACTCAGCTGCAGTTCTGCTCACAGTTGTGGCTTGGTTACTTCCCCATATTTAAAGTTGGGACTGTGGCTGACTTAAAGGGGCACTGACTCAAGGTTACAGCATAATGGGCCCTTTATGCTGTAATCTTGAGTCATTGCCCCTTTAAGGCAGACATAGACTCAACTTTAAATATGCGGAAGTAACCAGAGCTGTGGTTTCTGGGCACAATTGTGGCTCAGCAAGAGGACAGACGGCCCCGCAGAGCATTGGGCAGTCACCGAGCTGTCCTGCATCTCCTGCCACACAGCTCACACTGGCGGGCAGTGAGGACGGCTCGTGGACCGCCCAAAGGGAGTGGACGGAGATGCGCCCAGCCATCCCTACCCATGAAGTGAAGATAGCGATGGGCAAATCTGCACATTTCGGTTTCTTGCAGTTTCACGTTTTTCAAATCTTACTTTTCGTTCACCTCATCTCATGCTTTGAGAATTTACCAAGGCTTGCATTGGGTTTGTCCTGAACTTTGAGATTTCTTTTTTTAAGTTTGCGTGAAAATTCATAGGCATTTTTTTCTGCACGTTTCTCACAAAAATACATGCATGTTGGCATAACAGTCAAATTTCTTTGCAAGCAAGTTTTCTAATGTATATTGGAATCTTGTTTTCTGAAATATATGCATTTTTTATGCATCGTTTTAATTGGAGATATCTAGGTACGCTTGGAGAACTCTACTGTTTAATCAGGGGTGGGCAAACACAGTCCACATGTAGCTGCTGCCACCCCTATTTTCTTTTTCTGGAAAAAAGCGGGGATACCATCTTGTAAGGAGGCTTAGGATGGAGAAATGTAGCCTGAAAACAAGCTATATTTGTCTGTCCTAAGCCTCCGTAGCAGTTTGCTGCTGATTGTTGGCAGCAGATGGCTACTTTCCATCCTTCTTTTGTGGCATGACAGTGGCAAGGGGAACGCAGTAGGGATGGTGGAGAATTTCTCCCCGAATCTTCGGAAGGCAACCGAAAGTGTTGGGGAAATTCTCCGCCGGCCCCCTGCCCCCCCCCCGGGATGGGACTTACCGTGGCCGAATGTCCCTCTTGGCGGTGGGTCCCGGCGGCGGTTCGGCGGAGTTTCATCGGGGGCGGGGGCGGCGGCCCGTCTCCCGACCGGCTGCCGCCGCCGCCATTGCAAAAAAAAAAGTGCGGTAACCCCCCCCCACACACCCGTGATAGGCTACATAACGATTTACGTAGCCTATCACGGCTAGATTTCCAAAGTCAGCCGTAATAGGCTACGTAAATCGTCACGTAGCCTATCACGGCTGACTTTGGGGAAAAAAAAGCGCGTATGCAAATGGCGGTGGCCCATGGGCGCCGCCATTTGCGTTCCTTAGTTTGGCACGTCTAGTCTATGTAAAGATTTACGTAGACTACGGCAAAAATAAGGGAACGCTATTTGCGTTGCCCTTATTTTCGCCGTAGTCTACGTAAATCTTTACGTAGACTAGACATGCCAAAATAAGGAACGCAAATGGCGGTCCCCATGGGAGCCGCCATTTGTGTACGCACTTTTTTTTTTTTTCAAAGTCACCCGTGATAGGCTACGTGACGATTTACGTAGCCTATCACAGCTGACTTTGGAAATCTAGCCGTGATAGGCTACGTAAATCGTTACGTAGCCTGTCACGGGTGTGGTTTGTTTGTTTTTTTACTTTTTTTTCGCGGCTGGGTAGACGGGGCGCTTCTACCCGGCCTGAATTTCACCGGCGAGGGATGGGGCGCCTCCCCCCCGGCCTGAATTTTGGCCGGGCGAGGCGGGGCGCCTCCCCCCCTCGCCTGAACTTCGGGGGGAGAAGTGAAGCGCCTCCCCCCCACCGCGAAGCAAGTTTCGAGGACAGGTAAGGGACTTTCGCCCATCCCTAGAATGCAGCCAGTGGTGATGGGAGTATGGCTCATGGTAGGTACACGGGCAAAAACTGGCCCCTGCACCACCCAAAGTTTCCCACCCTTTTAACCTCTAATGTTCCAGCTCCCTGTGACAGGCCTCCTGATCACTGTATAAAGTGTGAGGTAGCTCTTAGCTTCACCTTTCCACCATTCCCCCAGACAAGGAAGAACAGGAGCTCTCCTGACTCCTTCTGTATCACCTTTCTGGTGCCAGATCAAGATCGTTTTCTCCACCTTTTAAACGGCTGGCATTTTCAACAATTCAAAGCTGGGCTCTCTCTAAGCGGTGTCTGGTCATTTGAGCTGCTATGGCTGCAATCCTGCACACTCTCACCTCAGTGTAAACCACAGTGATAGCCAATGCGACTTGCTTCTGAGGAGGCATGCACAGGATTACATGGTAAATGATTTCATTTGTCTTCACCCGAGAGGAGAATTTTATGTTGCATTTTGCTTTATTGCTACAGCAGCTCTTTTTAAAGACAGTGGGCAGTATCCAGCTGTGTCATTCCGTTAGAGCAAATGATGTTGCACTAGCAGAAACTAGATTCTGAATGATGCGCAAGAGAAATGCAGCCCCTGGCTTACCTGGGGAGCAATGTTGTGGTGGTGCATGGTCCCGATGGGGAGGCAGGGAGGGGGCAGCTGAGTCGTGGCAGCGACGCCAGGTGGGCACTTAGGTGGGGGGCAGGGAGCCAGTCAGGAGGACTAAATTGGCTCGGAGGGAAGAGGGCTTTGTTGGTGGACTGGAGGGAGAACTTCCCTCCCTCTAGTCCACCAAAGGCTGTTAAGAGCGGGGCCTCCCATGTGGCTTTGGCATTTCTGTCGCCAACTTCCCCACCACCCACTGCAGGATAACTCATTTCTTGCCACGGATTATGGTTAGTTGCCAGTCAACGGGGCTGGGAAGGAATTTTACCTGCACACAGATTGGCCCCAGTATGCAGGGTTTTTGCCTTCTCCACTGCAAGAATATTAACTCAGTGATATTTGGATTTGTTTGGCTTGACAAGTATAACTGTAAGGGTGGTTATAAAACTTTCAACTCTACGTCACCACTTTGGAGGCATGGAAGGCATTGGGCTGGATCCATTGGGAAGGGGACGGGATTGGGCACCCCATTTTCCCCTTCAAGAGCGGATCCCCCTTAAGGGATTGTGGGCGGGGGTGTCGCATTAAGACCCAGCTCAGTGTGGGGCTGCAATCCAGGCTACACCCCAGGGAGGCAGAAAGGGGCTCCCTTCAATGGTCGGCACCATGGGGTGTGCCTCTGACTCCTGCCCCCCACAAAGAGACACCTGGCAGGTGGGCCAGGTTGATGGGATCGGACTGCAGGCAGGTAGTCCAGTTAACTGATCCATGCCCTTTGCCCTCGCCAACTCTATTCCAAGCTGAACCAATAAAGCTGTGGCCAATTATTTAACCCATCCAAGTCCGTGTCTGAATGTGTTACCCCACCTCCCTGTCCTGCCTTAAAGGGACTAGCTATGTGCTGCCACATGCAAGAATCCAACCAAAGTTACATTGGCGCAAATGCGGTTGTGCGTTATGCTTGTGAAACCCATTGTGCAACGAGTTGTGCGTAACTCTTTGCAACCAGTTGTGCAACAGGTTGCGCATTCGGTCGTACAACCTGCTTTGCAACCGGTTGCACAACTGCTTGCACAACCAGTTGCCCAAGTGTAACAGACAACTGCTTGTGCAATGGAAAGACTCAGCGGAGCTCTGCCAGAGCTATTTGAGTTTGCAGAATGACGCGGTTGGAACCCACCCTATGTATTAAAGAAGGAGGTGGTGGTGGAGGAGGAATGTATGTAATGCTTTAGAGCAGGGCTGGATGTGCCTGATCTCGTCTGATCTCGGAAGCTAAGCAGGGTCAGCCCTGGTTAGTACTGGGATGGAAGACCGCCTGGGAATCAGGCTTCCTGCATGGAGCAGGGGGTTGGACTCGATGGTCTTGTAGGCCCCTTCCAACCCTACGATTCTGTGAGTCTATGACTTCAGGGTTGCAGTAGCTACTTCCTTATTGTTTGTTATTTGCTGTCTGAAGAAGAAATTGACCCCCAGCCCCGCAATCTAGGGAGTCTTTATGGTAGGTCTAACAGCCTTACATCTTACTGTGCAAAGTCAGTGTTGACTGGATTCTCATTGGCTGCTTCAGTAGCACCATGTCCCATGGGAATTTAGCTTCTCTTCATCTCCGTCCTTCCTGATTATATCCTTACCTAATCAGATTTGAGTATCAGAAAAGAAAAAGTGTTTTATGAACGCAAGGAAAAAAAAAAGTGGGGGGAACCCATTAATGTATTTAATTGTTAGCTGAAAGTACAGGATTGATTTTTTTAATATATGAAAATTGTTGGCATCGGAATAGCTGAAATGTTTTGACTACTCATGGAAATCTCACAACTATGTATCCCATTAGAGTTTCCTTTGCACAGAGAATATGTCATGCAGTTATATTGCTTTTCCTATAAAATATCCACACGTCCATGCACACGCGCACACACACACACACACAGACACACACACACTTCCATTTTAAATGTCAGATGCTTTTTTTATATATATAAGAGAACAACTGGGACCTAGTGCGGTGGAGTTAATATAGTGCTGGATTTAGACTTGAGACATCTGGGCTGAATTCTCTCTTGAGATATGAGGCTCAATCTCATACAAATCATTTCAAAATACAAGGAATACATTGCTCTCCTCTTCTCTGCAGCCTATACCCCCCCCATACTGCTTAGAGTCGTCCCTCAAATTTAAGTTCTCCTTGGACACCTTTGGGTCCAGCCATTAGTATAATAAGGTAAGTTTAGACTCTGGACTTAATGGTCTCATTTCCCCCTGCCCCCTGCCCCAACTCATTAGATCGGGGTGGGCAACTTGTGGGACTCCAAATATTTTGGTCTACAATTCCCTAGTCAGCATAACCCAATGGTGAGGGATAATGGGAGCTGAAGGCCAAACATCTAGAAGGCTACAAGTTGCCCATTCCTGGCTTAGATGGTCATGTGTGCTATTTCACTTACTTGGACACGTGGCAAGCTGGTACTTCTGCATTAGGAGCCCCTCCTGTCATTCTGCTGATTGGGGACCTGGACTTCTGCCCTAGAGTTCTGCCATGATGGCACCATTGGGTCCAGCTCTACAGATGCTAATTTAGCATGCCGAAAAGATGGAACACTGAGCAGGGTTTCCCTGGTAGATCTTAACATGCTAGGGGAGGAATTCACATAGCCAGGTGGGTGAAAATTTTGTCCAGGTTATCCGTTGTAAGAACTTCACAAATGCATTGTTTTGGATAAGAACCTCCTGAAATTTGCAAACGTTTTTCATAAATGGGATGGGAAGAATGTGAGATTTATTTTCTTTTAATTTAAGGTGGGAGAAAGGGAAAGGAACAAGTTCGTCCATCCTCAGAAATGTCAGTCACACTGAATGTCTTACCCTAAATCTAACATTCTCAGAGCAGCAATACATAGAAATGGATGAATCTGTCAAGTGTTGGTTTCTCAGTTTTTTCCAGTTTTACATTTGGTTCTAGGGATGTATGAGAATTTTGGCTTTGCTTGCAAAATGTGAGAACATGCCCTGTTTGAAGCCCTGAATATGAATGAGAGCTCAAGCATGCGTCCGCCAGAAAACGTTAAAAAAATGTTGAACACATGCTCGCGTTTGTGTCACCCCCGATTCCTAATTTGTACAAATTTCCTCAGTAGACTAAATAAGCCCTGCTTTAGTCTACAGAGAAAATTAGTGCACGTTTCAGAAGACTTCTGCAAATTTCAGGAGACCTGCACACATCTCCCATCCATGCAAAGTGAGCAGTGACTGCAAGCACAAATGCCAATCATGCACAAGACGAACGGCGAGACCATGTTCAGACAATCCTACCAATCTCAAACGTTGCATGTTTACCCATCCATATTTGGCTCATCTTGAACTTTGAGAATTTCTCAGATCTTAAGTTTGGTTTGTCCCAAATTTTAGATTTTTTTTTAAAGTTTGCATGAAAAATCATAATCCTTTTTGTGCACTTCTCCTAATTCATGCATTTTTGTAGTCTTGTCTGCCTAATATATCCATTTTTTTGCAAGCAGTTGTCCTAATACAGTGCATATTTGAATGTACTCTTTTTTAAATTGGAGAATTCCAACACAAAATTCAGAAAAGTGCAAATTTCTAAGGATAACCAAGTTTCTGTTTGCATAGTGGTTTGGAAATGCAAAAATGTCTGCATTCAGATGAGGACTGAATGAATTTCTCTCCCATCCCTAGCAGTACAATCCATGCAATGATATTTTCCTACTCCAAAAAGCTTCAGCACCCCCCCCCCCCAGGCTAGATCATCACTTAAGGAATAATAACATGCACTTGTGTCTACCTGGGAGGACATCCCATGGCAGGGGTAAAGAATTGCTTTGTCATCTTCTTCTGCTCCTTGGTCCAAGCAGTAGCCGCTGGCTTTGCTGTTGCGAACCTGAAATCAAAATCAGGGGGAGGGGAAGAGAAAGATATGTTCCCAAGACTGCAGTGTTGTGATGGGTCATAGAATTGTAGGGTTGGAAGGGGCCTGCAAGACCATCGAGTCCAACCCCCTGCTCAGTGCAGGAAGCCTGATTCCCAGGCGGTCTCCCATCCAAGTACTAACCAAGGCTGACCCTGCTTAGCTTCCGAGATCAGACGAGATCAGGCACATCCAGCCCTTTGCTCATCCATTCCAAGATCCTAGCCTGTGTTCCAGTGTAACACTGAGAAGGTGTTGGATAGCCCATCCAGATTTTATACTGGATTAGCAAGTTGACTAGTAGGGATGAGTGAGCTTCCCCAATTCCTTTTATTTATTGTTTTTGGATCAGAATGGTGGGTATGAGAGACAGGGCCTTCTCGGTGGTAGCCCCACATTAGTGGAACTCCGTGCCAAGTGATTTGCATATGGCTATCAGTACAGGCTTTTGAACGTGCCTTTAAAATCCACTTATTTGGGGAATGCTGTTCCTTAAAGGATTTCCAATTCTGCTGGTTTGAAACTGTTTAAAGCTGTTTTAGGCTGCAATCCCAGATGTGTGAACCTGTGAGAAAGCACCATTGAACTCAGCGGGGCTTACTTCTATGTAGACAGTTCCAGGCTTGCACTGTGATGCAGTCCTAGACATGTCTTCTCAAATGTAAGGCCCACTGAGTTCAATAGGGCTGACTCCCAGGGAAGTCAGTATAAGATTGCGGCCTTAGTCAATTATGGTTGGCATTGCTGGCCTGTGTTTTAAATGTTTGTTTTTACTGAAAGGTTATCTTGCTGGCCTGTGTTTTAAATGTTTGTTTTTACTGAAAGGTTTTATATATATATATATATATATATATATATATATATATATATATATGTATGTATGTTATGGTTGTTTTCTGTAAGCCACCTTGTCGGGGTTTTGCCCTACAAGGCAGCCTAGAAATATTTAAACAAATGGAAGGCATGCTCCACCCTCCAGATGTGTTGGACTACAGCTCCCAGCATCCTTGACCATTGGTCATGCTGGCTGGGGCTGATTTGAGTTGAAGTCCAAGACACCTGGAGGGCAACAGATTAGGGAAGGCTGAAGGATGAGAACCATTATCGGGGTACTTTAAGGGAAGAAAAATGCACTCATTCGCTCCACCTGACACCCCATTAATCCTTCTTTTGTGTATCTGTTAGGAGCTTGACAGCTGGTTTCTCCTTGTATGAAGGCGCGTACAGATTATCCTTGCAGGCAGCAGGGTTTTTTTTGTTTGTTTTTTACGAAGACTGATAACATGAAGCATTTTATTTGTGGACTATGGCATGAGAGATGATGAAGCAGTGTAAGATGCATTGCAAGCAGCTTGGTCCAAATACTGCTCATATTAACACTGATGAGAAATCTGAATTCCATCTCTTGGCTGCAGTTCATCATCACTCCTTGAGCATTGCCTAAAGCAGGAGTTTTGAACCTCTTTCAGGGGGTTCAAACTTTTAGAGGGGCAGGGCTGACAAAAGTTTTGAAGTCACCAAACTATCAGTAGTCAGAAAAAAGCGGGTGGGGCAAGGAGAAGAGGCTGTGACCAGTTGGGGAACCCTGGTGGGCCAGAGGGATCAGTTCTGCATGCTGACCCATGTTAAAGTCATTTCAGCACCAGGAGACCATCCCCACCCCATTTCCCCAGTTGTTTTAATTCACTTGTTTTATCTCTGCTGGTTAAAATGATTGCTGATCAGATATCAGGTATAATCCCAAAGAAGAGAGGTTAATAATAATAATAATAATAATAATAATAATGGTGAAACATGGAGACCTGTGCTAGAATATCTATTCTGTGATATGAATTTTAACTGTTTATAAACATTTTAAAAGCGTACATGAAGAAACTGCTGGATAAATGGCGTAACGGCTGTGGCCGTGTAGTGGAAATGAGGAAGACCATTGTATAACGAGGATTCAGTGGTGCACCAGTTCTTTTGCCCATATCAACAGTGCCGTTGTGCCTGTTCATCGGGGTGGGGTGAGGATTAGCTATGTTAGTTCCCAGAGAATCTCTTGATGCTTTGTTCAACACAAAGAAACTTCTGGCAGAATCTCAAGGTGTTCTACTTGTGGCTTAGAAAGGCGGAGAAGAACGTTATCTTCTGGGCTCTGCAGCCTGCCCATTATTAGGGCCAGTGTTCCCCCCTGCAGAATGTATGAAGTCATGAGCCCATGTTCAGAATGGGAGGGATCAAGGGAATAGTTGTCGTGGGTTACATCGGAAGATGGTGTATAGGGCGTGTCCACATGTTCTGCACAGTTCATTAAGGGCATAGAGGCCTGTGTTAGCATTATATAGAAGGCAGCTTCCAGGTAATTAAGTAGGCTGTCCTACACAGGAGGGCTGGTGTCAGACAAGGCCAACTCTATACATCAACAAATTTGAAGCTGTCTGATTCTTGCCAAGTCACTCTGGTCCCTCAGATAAGAGCACAGTGTTATGTCTCCATGAAGAGCTGGGAAGCTTCAGAGCCTAGGTCGGAATGTTGGTAGGGATGCTGGACAAATTCAAGATGTACTAAAATCATGAGCTCGGATTTCTAAGAATCCAACCTACAGAATCTGCTGTGGAGTCATCCTCTCAGGCTGCGCAGAGTCCGTGGACTTTCGGATGAGTTTTTCACTTTCCCAAAATTTACGCGTATAAATTCGTAGGAAAATATGTAAGTTTCTGCTGAGGAAATGTTGAATGGAATGGGGAGACAATATCCTACATGTCACGTACTAAGGTAAATTATGTAAATACTTACATAAATACTTACATAATTATTTGTGTATTTTTCCACACAACAGAAAAAAAATTAATTTGCATCTGGCTGTCGACAGATGACGGAGCAAAAGGCGTCTGACGATCCACGAAACACAGACCCTAAACGCTGGGGCCTGTTGCTTTGGCCATGATGCTTTACACACCCACTTGGGCATGTAAGAGAAGGTATGTGAGCATTATTCAAACCATGCCAAGTTGGTCCCACTCCAAGAGGCAACATGTGCTGTCAGCTTGGAGAACTTGTATGGTCATGGAACGGTTTCCCGTCTGTCTCTTGAGGGGCCCAGACAGACAATTCAGCTGTGCATGGGCTGAAGAGAGATGCAAGCCTTCTTTGCATATTTAGTCTGCATCCATTTTCTACCAACAAATGGTCATCCTTTTGCACTAGTGGCTTCGTTTCATCTTAGTATCAAAAGAATCTAACGTTGGCCAGGACCCGACAGAATCAGGCCACCAGGCCAGTACGTTAGTATATGACTCCCTGGGACTCAGACTGATTGCAAAAGTGCTGTGTACAAGCCAGGCTGATTCTTGGGGCACACCCGTTGCTGGAAGGGACTCCCAGTAGCTGGAGGGGCACAAGCTTATTAATCTTGAATTGTAATGTCTTGCTTTATTAGCCTGTTTTAGCTAAATAAACATCTTTCCTTCACTCAGTGGTATGTTCCTTCCTTGCTTCTGAATATCCCAAAAGAGCCATTGCCTGGTGACAAAACAATGGGCAAAATGGGCTGTTTGGTATTTAATAGGATTATGAGACTGAAGGTAGGCACTGATTTTATGTTTGTAGGAGTTTCTTCTCAAATCTTCAGTATTATTTATTGCATTTATACCCCGCCTTTTTTCCTCTTGCAAGGAACCCAAGGCGGTGTACATTATCCTCCTCCTCTCCATTTTATCCTCACAACAACAACCCTGTGAGGTGGGTTGGGCTGAGAGTCTGTGACTGGCCCAAAGTCACCCACTGAGCATGGCTGAGTGGGGACTAGAACCCGGATCTCCCAGCTCCTAGTCGAACACTCTTTCCACTACGCCACACTGGCTTATTTATGTGTTTATTTATGTATCTACAATAGGTGTATTTATGTGTTGATCTGTGTTTTGTTTACTTATAACAACAGCCTTCCAGATGTTGTTGGACTCCAAATCCCATCAGGCCCAGCTAGTATGCTCAATGGGCCAAGGGCTGAGGCTCAGTGGTATTGCACAAAAGGTCCCAGGCTCACTCCCCAGCATCTTCAGGTAGGGCTGGAAAAACTCCTGCCTGAAACCCTGGAGAACCGCTGCCAGTCAGTGTCAACAATACTGGGCTGGATGGACCAATATACCAACTTCCTTTTTAGGGAGGGGGTGTAGCTCACAGGTAGAGCCCCTGCTTTGCATGTGGAAAGTCCCAGGTTCAATCCCCAACAGCCATCTGTCAGGGATGCTCTGACTTGGATTCCTGCATTGAGCAGGGGGTTGGACTCAATGGTCTTGTAGGCCCCTTCCAACCCTACTATTCTATGATTCTACATGTAGGACAGGGAAAACTGCCTCAAACGCTGTAGGGCCATTGCTGCCAGTCAGTGTCGACAATACTGGGCTAGATGGACAAAGGGTCTGACTCAGTATAAGGCAGCTTCCTATGTTCCTATGTCAGGGATGATGGGAATTGTAGTCCAGCAACATCTGGAGGGCCACTGGGTTCTGAGCCCTGTTTTATAATATGAAAAACTGAAACAGAAACAGAAACCTATGCTGATTGATGCTATACTGCCATTTTCTGATAGATCGTTCTGCTTCGACTGATGGAGACATTTTTCTCCATCTCTCATAATCTCTCATAACCTTGGTCCTCCCATGAAGCTGGTTGGTGGGAGATTCAGGAGAGATAAGATGAAAGACTTCTTCACACAGTGCATAGTCAAATTATGGAATTCAGTGCCACAAGTCATAGTGATGGCCACCAATTCAGAGGCTTAGGATGGAGGAGGGTGCTCATGGAGGAGGGGAAGGCCATCAATGGCTACTAGTCCCAATGGCTCTACGCTATGTCCAGTGTCGGAGGCAATATGCCAACGTACACCCAGTTTCTGGGGAACATGGGTGGGAGGGTGCTGTTGCACTCATGTCCTGCTTGTGGGTTTCCCATGGCTGGCCACTATGTGCACAGAATGCTGGACTAGATGGAACTTTGGTCTGATCCAGCATGGCCTTTCTTATGTTCTCATTTTCTTTTTGAAATCTTTGTACTGTGAGCTGCCCTGGGAAGTAATTGAGGAGCAAAAATAGAAATAGCTACAAAAATAAATACATAAATACTATCCAAGGTCAAATGTTTCTCAGTGGGTGCAATCGTTGAAGCTCTCTTGGTCCCTCTCTGCTTTGAATGGTGATATAATAAATACTGCCTGACGGTCATCTGCCAAGGTCCGAGGCTATGCATCCCATGATCCCAAGCTTCTGTCAATTAAAACATGACAACTGTTAAGTGGTGGCAGACTTTGTTTATGACAAGTGTGTGATTCAGATATAAAGAGATGAGGGGGATTTTATGGCTCAGCCTTAAAAAGAATTGCAACTTTTCTTGGTAGAAAATACATTTTTACAGCCCTCTCGGTATGTTTTTATGTCCACCTCAACATATTCTGTCACTGCAGCTGCTGGAGCCTGGAGAAAACCACAAGTTCTTTCTCACTAAGAACAAAAATAATGGGGAAGGTGGATCAGTGATTAGAAATGTATTCATAATTTTCCTCTCAAATCACAGGTGCAGTAGTCCACCCATGACAGAGTCCTGGCCCGGCTACATGCCATACTAATGATGCAATTAGCAATGACATTGTGGATTTAAGATGAAGATGATACTGGGCAGGGGGGTGGGGGTTGTCCTCTGGAATGCAGTTCATGGGAAGGGAAATTTGAAGCCTTCCCTCCTCGTGTGTAATATCAGGGGAAATTCCCACCCCCTGCATAGCAATTAGCACTAGGGGGAAAAAACCTCTAATTGATAGTGATGTACAGATTCTCTAAAACCCATTCTGTGTGTCACAGATTATCAGGCACCTTTCATTCTGTCATCTACTCACTCATTGCTGGAACAGGATTTTTTTGTTTCTGAATTTGCACAAATTTGCTTTTTCACACGCACACCTTTGTGTAAATGTGCACGTGCAAAAATGTGCACATTCCCCCCAAATGCATATTTTCACACTTTAGCCCAAGGGGGAATGCACATTTCTGGCTTTTTTTTATTTTGTGTATTTTTCTGTGACAAAATTTGTGGAAAATTCAGGAAAGTTAGAAAAACAACCTGCAAGTCTGTGGAACCTGCCTGATAGGGGGAAAGGTTGTCCGCTGTGGAATCCATGGGTCAGATTCATGAAAATCCAAACTTGTTTGGTTCTGTTACGGAAACCTGACATCCCTAATCATTGGTAGCAATGGGAGATTTCCCCCCCTAATGCTAATTGTCATGCATGGCCATAGAGATGGGCGAACATCAATATTAGAGCTTGTGGAGGTTCTTCAAAGTCGTCCTCGAATCTTGTTTTGCCTCATTTGCATTTCCAGACATCAATGAGAGGTTTTCTTTTGTTTTTTTGATTGGGAAAATGCACATTTTTAATAATGAGCAACTTTTCCCAATTGAAAAAAAAAATAACATTACTTTAAACATGCATGTTTTTCTCACTTGGAAAAAAAAGTGCACTTTCCCCCATAGAGTAAGATGTGAACATTTGGACTTTAGGGGGATTTCTAAAACTGCACGCTTGTCCAAGTGCTTATTTGCGCAAATGCACACTTCCTGAAATTTCAAGTGCACACTTGCAAGTTTGAACACAAGTTCAGGAAATTGGAAAAAACTTAAGGAGAATCATGTTCATGCTTGTTTTCCTGTTTGGGCTTGTGAACTGACACGTTGGCATGATTTGCAAACAGGAACGAAATTCTGATACATCCCTATGCAACGGGGAGTAATTTTCACTGATATCAAGGCTGGGGAGAAAAGGTTTAAACCTTTCCTCCTCACGCACTGTGTTATACAGGAGAATCACCACCCCAACCATGCAGCTGATATATATATATATATACCAATGACATGATTGCTAATCACATAATTAACATAACTGTAATTAGGCCCCAGGTCTTCAGTTCTTACCTAAAATTAGCCACAAACTCATTACTTGACCTTAAGCAAGCAATTATAATCTCTGCCTTGCCACCCCCACATCTATCTGTGATGTGCGATTCGTAATACTGTCCTACCGTATAAGTTGCAGATCACTTAGTATTAGGGATATATGAGAATTTCATTTTTGCTCAGAAAATATGCAAGCGTGCCCCGTTTGAAGCCCTGTACGAGATATTGAGCACATGTCCACCAGAAATGTTTGCCAATTGCTGAACATACGTTTGCATTCAATTTGTGCTCCTTTCCCAGTTCGATCTGGTGCAAATGTCTTAATTTGTCATTGTGCAAACTTCCTCTGTGGACTGAATCAGCCCCACTTTGGTATATGGGGAAAAGTTGCACAAATGGGGAAAATGGCATAAATTGGGGGGAATTTGTGCAAACTTCTCAATTGATTGTGGCTCAATTCATGCAATTTTCCCATTTGCGCAGAGTGAGCAGCGATCACAGATGCAAACAGGAATCAGGGATGCTTTGGCTTGGATTCCTGCACTGAGTAGGGGGTTGGACTCGATAGTGTTAACAGGCCCCTTCCAACTCTACTATTCTATGATTCTATGGTTCTATGGTTCTATGGTTCCATGAGATGAGCAGTGAGATGATGTTTGGAGAATTCTAGTGATCTCAAACATCACTCGTTCATCCCTCCCCAGTTAGTATATTGAAAGTTATTGAGTTGGATCCAGAGTGGCACTGGTTCAACGATGCTCTCAGAAGTGGACTTCCTTCCCATAGCAGCATCCCAGCCTGGGTTGAGAGATCTTCCATGAGTGGAGCCCTTGCTCTTGCACAAGGTTCCTTCCTCTCATTAGGCCTCATCTTGAGTACCGTGTCCAGTTTAAGAAGGATGAAGACAAACTGGAGAGGGTTCAGAGGAGGGCAATGAAGATGATCAGGGGACTGGAAACAAAGCCGTATGAGGAGAGACTGAAAGAATTGGGCATATTTAGCCTTGAGAAGAGAAGACTGAGGGGAGATATGATAGCGCTCTTCAAGTACTTGAAAGGTTGTCACAGAGAGGAAGGCCAGGACCTCTTCTTGATCATCCCAGAGTGAAGGATGTGGAACAATGGGCTCAAGTTGCAGGAAGCCAGATTCCAGCTGAACATCAGGAAAAACTTCCTGACTGTTAGAGCAATATGACAATGGAACCAATTACCTAGGGAGGTGGTGGGCTCTCCCACACTGGAGGCATTCAAGATGAGGCTGGATAGGCATCTGTCAGGGATGTAGATTCCTGCATTGAGCAGGGGGTTGGACTCAATGGTCTTATAGGCCCCTTCCAACCCTTCTGTTCTATGATTCCATGATTCCATGATTCCATGATTCTATGATTCTATGATTCTATGATTCATGGAAGTCCAATCCTGGATCCAATCCATTATTACTACTTAGTGAATGCTTGGGTAGAATTCTTCCCACACAACTTCCTCTTATTTCTCTGCAAGTAAGAGAAGTGCATGCTATGCACGCTTAAAACAAGTAATAGGACTGCGCAGGATTGCCGCCTTCTTTACATCGGGTTGCAGCTGAATATTCAGAGAGGGGCCAAACTCTCTGAGCAACCTGCTCCCATCCCACCCCAGCCATGACTGTGTTCTTGGAGACAATGGATGCAAAGTGCTAAGAACATCCTGGGCTGGAGGCAACATGACATAAATGTGTATTATGACACGTAGGATGACTGGACCCAGGCTGATGTACATCATTCAAATGATGTACATCTTTTTCCTTTGTGGGTGTCAAAAAAGAGATTCAGCTTGGATTGAAGGACCTTCCTTTTGACTGCTCAGTGGAAACTGACATCCTGTCAGCAGCTAAGCCGCAGGAAGTCTCACATAACTGACACGACTTGGGTTTCATAGCTAGCCGCCCCTGCCAGCTAACTGCTCCCCCCCACCCGCCAGAGGGAGCTGCCTGGAAGCTTGTTTTTTTCCCTGCAAGCTGCAGATAGCTCTATTAAGGCACTGCTCAGTTTTGTCCTGAGAAAGCCTGCAGTCCCTCTTTGCATTGGCGCAGATGATCTGAGACATTCGAATAACCACCAGAGGAAGAAAAACAGCAACAAGCATTCAGTCACCTCCAGATGTAACTTTAACTTAGCTAAGCAATGTCAGGGTTTTCTGTTAAATGTGAATGATCTTAGAAATCTGTCTTCTTTCTGGGACAGAAGCATTTATACTGGGACTCAGTTTATATAATGCACTTGTTTAGTGCACAATCCCATGCATGTTTAGACAGAAAAAAATTCCTACAACTCCCAGAATGCCCCAGGCAGCCATGCAGATGTTGCAGGGGCAAATGACAGGCACAATTTCACTGGGTATGGATGAATCTATTTCAGGTTCTCTCCATTTCTCATTTTTCCAATCCTATGTTCGATTTGTCTTGACCTTTGAGAATTTCTCCAGTCTAAAGTTTGGTTCATCCTGAACACTGTGTTGGCTGAGGCTGATGGGACTTGGGGAACGTGTGGCCCTCCAGAAACATCTGGAGCCCTGATCCTATCAATGCAGAGATATCTCGTGTGCCCAGGACCATACGTTACCTCTCCATAAGTGATGGTGTTATTGTAAATCCTCATTTCAGGATAGACATTCTGCAAGTACCACTTAAAACTCCGGCACTGAAGACGTTGCCGCAAAGCGACCCTTTCAGAAACATCGCCGAAGTCAACTCCGGGGTTCTGTGAAGGCAGGGACAGATAAAGACGGAAATTCTATTAGGCCAGATTTACAGTCGATTTCATTACTTCAATAGCTTTCAGTGCTCATTTTGTTTACAAGCTGATTCCTCCACCTGCCCACAGCTCCCCCCTTCACCTCTCTTGGTGTGTAAGTAGCTGTACAGTCTATGGCTATGTTTGAGAACAAGAAATAAATATTAATGAACTCTCAGTAGCAGAAAGGGGAGGGGGAAGGAAAGCAGAGGATCCAAAACTGGGGGGAAAGTACTGATATATGAAAATTCAACTAAGCTGAATATGACAGGATTCCATTTATTGTCTGTAAGAGAGGAACATACAGACAAACCAATACAGGTGTATGAAAAAGCCAACTTGTTTTAAAAAATGCACTGCAGATAGATTCATCTTGAGTTTGAAGCAACACACCACAGCAACTCCCCCGCGCCCCCATGTCCTGGATGAGCTTGATGAGTATCTGGAGCTCTGGTGTGTGACCAAGTGTCCCCATTCCCTTCAATGTAAAGTGCAGCTCTCCATGGGCTGTATGTGTTGAGCTTAGGGATGTGTGAACCCACCCCCTCCTGGGTTCTCTGAGTGCCCACCCAGCCCCTGCCTCCGCTCGCCAGTCCCCGGACCACACTCGAGCCCCCCGTGCGCTCGGCAAGCAGCCCGCACTCACCCCGGTGGCCCCGTTGAGCTCCACAGCCACCATTTTTGAGAAATAAAATGGTGATCGCAAAATGTGCACATTTGTGTAGGTGCGAAAATGCACATTTTTGCAGAAATGAGCATTTTTGCACAAACGCAAATATGTGCATTCACAAAACGCGCATTTCTGCATATGCAAATATGCACATTTTTGCGATTGCCATTTTATTTCTCAAAATTGTTATTTTAAAAAAATATATTATGTTCTTGAAGGTAAGCTTTAATGTACCATGGTTGGTTTATGTCTGATAAAGCAATGCGTTTTTTTATTTCTCTTACCCTAAAGGCCTGCTTTATAGCTCAACAGGGGGAAATGACCATACAGAAGTAATCGCAAAGAGGAGATGGAATGTTTTCATGAGATTTGATGCAATGGCCTTTTTAAACATCTCGAGCCTAGCTCTCATTAAATTTTGCCTCCCATACCATGTATTATTAGGTGGGACCATTTTTCCTCTACAAAGACACTGGACAGAAAGTGTGTCTGAACATGTACCAGCTCATGCATCTTCACCACTGTGTTAGATCTGCTTCACATTGTATGTGAAACTGTAGAATACATTGATGTTTCAGTTGTGTTTGGAGATGCCAGATTTAATAAGTGAGAGGAAAGGTAGCTGTAAAGAGGGTAAAAAGTGTGTGTGTGTGCGCGCACGCGCATGCATGCGTGTGTGTGTTGGATTAGGAGAGCCATTGTGGTGCAGTGGCTAGAGTGTTGGACTGGGAGCCGGAAGAACCGGGTTCTAGTCCCCACTCGGCCATGGAAGCTCGCTGGGTGACTTTGGGCCAGTCACAGGCTCTCAGCCCAACCCACCTCACAGAGTTGTTGTTGTGAGGCTAAAATGGAAAGGAGGAGGATTATGTACGCTGCCTTGGATTCCTTAAAGAGGAAAAAAGGTGGGATATGAATGTAATACATACATACATACATGCATACATATCCAAGTGGGAGGAAACGTTAGAATAACATATGCCATTCAGGACAGGGCTAGCTGGAAATGGAAAATAAATAAATATTACACCAGGATATCCTAGATGGGAAGTAGTCAACCCAGTGCCCTCCAGAGGTTTAGGACTACAACTCCCATAATTCCTGACCATTGGCCATTCTGGCTGGGGATGATGAGAGCTGTAACCCAAAGCATCTGGAGGATATTAGGTAGCCTACTCCTGTCTTAGGAGCTCCATGAGAAACAAACTGGTTCTTCCAAGTCCAAGGCTTCTAGACTGACATTCTTCTGGTGTTTTCCACCATCTCTCTTTCTGACATTAGCCCATTTAGATCAGAAGACACAGGCCTCAGCCTATTGCTGCTTTATGCCAGTTTCACATGTATTCATTCCTGAGAATGCTGCATCCCATTTCTTAAAAAAACCGCATGTTTTGTTATTTTAAAAAAATCCACATGAAAATCTATATTTAAACACTTATTTTTTATCACATTTTCTCGTTTGCATTTCTAAATGTATATCATCCTAAAATATGCATTTTTATATGCACTTTAGTATTGTTCCTTGAGGCAAGAGTTGCATCATCTCATTCGGAGTGTGCAAAACACAGTGGGTAGCTGTGTTCTGAACTGCACCTGAATCTGGGACATACAGCTCAGGTCAGTTCATATCGAAACATGCAAGGAACAAGTCCCTCGAATGTCCCCACTTTGGAAACATCCCTGCACCTCACCTTACCGTCATTGGTATGTTCCATGCCATGTAGACATGTGACTTGAAGTCATCCATCCAGACTTCGGCTGCGCGCAAGGCATTGCGCTTTGCGTAGTAATCAATGTCATTGTTGTAAGGTTTCTTTGTGCGCTCGATATGGGCCACTCGGGAGCAAGGCAGCACCTCCATGCTTCCCCCACACTGCCAGACCTGCGAGAGTGTGAAGAAAAAACAAGGGAGGAATGAAGCGATGTGGGTATGTGGGAGCTGGGGTGGTAGCCGTAGCGTAGAGGGTGCACATGTCCTTTGTGAACCGCCCAGAGACCTTTGGCTATTGGGTGGTATAGAAATGAAATAAATAAAATCCCTTCCATGCAGCAGATAAACATCTGACACTCTGAAGTGGTAGTGTAAGTTAGAATAGGCAATCCTGGGCTAGATGGAGAAATAGCCCGGCCTGGTGTAAAACAGTTTTGTATGTTCCTAATGAGACTGGAAATTCACGTTCAAATCTCACATCCAGTATAAACTCTTCAGGCAAGATGTTGTCTCAAAATCTCAGTCCCTCTGTCTGTAATATGGGGATCAAAAAGGCTAGCCTTTCATACAGGTGAAGTCCAATCAGATTATTTGATAATAAGAGCCATGCTGGATCAGACCCAGGGTCCATCTAGTCCAGCATTCTGTTCACGCAGCAGCCAACAAGCTGCCCATGGGAAACCCAGAAGTAGGACACAAGTGCAACAGCACCCTCCCACCCATGCTCCCCAGCAACTGGTGTACATAGGCTAGCTGCCTCTGGTACTGGAGGTAGCACATAGCCATCAAGACTAGTAGTCATTGATGGCCTTCTCCTCCAGGAATTTGTCCAGCCTCCTTTTAAAACCATCCAAATTGCTGCCCATCACTATGACCTGTGGTAGCGAGTTCCATAGTTTAACTATGTTCTGCTGGAGAACATGGGTGGGAGGGAACTGTTGCACTCATGTCCTGCTTGTGGGTTACTGGACTGATTGATAGCTGGTTGGCCCCCAGGGATGGGTGGATTCCCTACCTGCTGGTCCATGAGGAATCCACCCGCACGGGGGGGGGCGCTCCGTTCCTCCCCCCCGGAATCCTCTTTGGCCGGCTCCACTCCGCGGCGATTCTGCGGAGCCGCCGGCCATCTCCGAAGTGCCAGCGATACAGCTGCCATGCTGTATCACTGGCTGAGGGGTATTGACTGACTGTGGATGCAAATGGATTCCAGGACACCATTTGTGGCTGTAAAGGTCTTAGTTTAAGGAAAATACAGCCGTAAATGTCTGCATTTAATTTTAAGACCTTTACGGCCACAAATGGCATCCTGGATGCCATTTGCATCCCTGCTTTTCATTCACGTGATAGGCTATGCAAATATTTGCGTAGCCTATCGCGTGAAAAAACAGGGCTGCAAATGGCGTCCAGGACCATTGGATGGTTTTAAAAGGAGGTTGGACAAATTCCAGGCCGTAAAGGTTTTAGTTTAAGCTTAATGCAGACATTTACAGCTGCATTTACCTCAAACTAAGACGTTTACGGCCGCTAATGGTGTCCTGGAAGCCATTTGCATCTGCAGTCAGTCCCCTTCAGCCAGCGATATGGCTTGGTGGCCGTATCGCTGGCAATCTGGAGCTGGAGGATCCAGCTGAAGAAGATTCCGCGGGGAGGCAGAGGTAAATGCTCCATTCCGCCATGGACTCCGGGACTCATTGGAGTCCATGGCGGAATTCTCTGCCATCCCTATTGGCTACTGTGTGAACAGAATGCTGGACTAGATGGACCCTGGGTCTGATCCAGCAGGGCTCTTCTGATGTTAAGAACCCTTTAAACATGGATGCAGAACCTGTTTTAGCCCGAGGGCCAAATTCCAGTTTGGGGAAGCTCTCGGGGGGGGGGCATTCCAGGGGTGGGCAGAGACAAAGGCAAAGGGGCAGGGTCGAAGGCCAACAGGGTGGGCCCCCAAAGCCAAAAAATTAGGGATGTACGAAAGTCACTTACCTTTTCACGAAATTTGATTCCAGGTGGGGGGGAGGTGCTCCGTCCCTCCCCCTGAAATTCTGGCAGGGGGGAGAGGCGTTCCCCTCTCCCCCCCAAATCCTGGCCAGCCGGGAACCCAAATGGCGGCGGCAGTAGCCGCCGCCATTTGTGTCCCTGCGGTCAGCCGTGATAGGCTACGTAAATGTTTACGTAGCCTATCACGGCTGAGTAAAACAAAAAACAAAAAAAGCGCGTACGCAAATGGCGGCGCTCATGGGTGCCGCCATTTGCGTTCCTTATTTTGGCACGTCTAGTCTACATAAACATTTATGTAGACTACGGTGAAAATAAGGGGAACGCAAATAGCGTAGACACTACACTATTTGCATTCCCCTTATTTTCGCCGTAGTCTATGTAAATGTTTACGTAGACTAGACGTGCCAAAATAAGGAACGCAAATGGCGGTGCCCATGGGCGCCGCCATTTGCGTACGCGCGGGTTTTTTTGGTGTTTTTTTTACTCAGCCGTGATAGGCTACATAAACATTTACGTAGCCTATCATGGTATTTTTTAAAAAAAATCTAGCCATGATAGGCTACGTAAATCTTTTTTTTTTTTTTTACTGGAAATGGCGGTGGCGGCAGCCAGTCAGCAGATCGGCCGCTGCCACCGCCGAACCGCCGCCGAACCGCCGCTGGAGCCGCCGCTGCCAGGAAGATTCGCCCAAGGTAAGTCCCGTCCCGGGGGGGGCGCGGGGGGGCAGGCCGTTTCGCCACTGATTTCGGGGGGCTGAATGCGCTGGCATTCGGCCTCCCTGAGATTCGTGGCAAGATTCTCTGACATCCCTACAAAAAATACTGGCATACTGTCGCTGAAAGCTCTTGCTGCCCGTAACGAAGCCTTACGAGAGGCATTTCACTTAAGAGGGAAGCCTTGCTCCCATTTGGCTTTGGAACAGGCCTTATGGCCTTCCTGGACCAAATCACAATGGAAACATTTTCTTTGTTTAAGGAGAAAAGAATCCCATATGCTTTGCTCTTAAACAGGGAGGTTGCTCATCTTTGCATCACCCCATGGTCATATAAAATTTGAAAACGGTCCAGAAACTTCAGCTGGTCCAAAATAGGGCAGCAAGATTGTTAACAGGGACTGGACAGTGAGCTCATATTATGCCAGTACTTTTTCAGCTGCACTGGCTGCCAGTCCATTTCCGGGCCCGATTCAAAGTGCTGGTATTAACATTAATAGCCCTTAATGGCTTGGGGCCAGGTTATCTGAAGGATCGCCTCCTTCCATATGTGCCTGCCTGGACCTTAAGATCATCCTCAGCGGCCCTTCTCCGTGAGCCCCTGCCCAACGAAGTGAGGCGGGTGGCTCCTAGGAGGAGGGCTTTTTCTGCTGTGGCACCCTGGCTCTGGAATGAGCTCCCTAGTGAGGTTCGCCTGGCGCCTACATTGTATTCCTTTTGGCGCCAGGTGAAGACCTTTTTATTTCCCCAGGCATTTTAGCATTTTAGCTTTCTAGACTTTTAGCTTTGCTGTTTTAAATCTGTATTTAAAATCCCTGCACTGCTGCTAGGTTTTATTGTGGTTGTATTGTTATATTGTGGTTTTAATGATCTATATATTTTAAATTGTTTTATTGTGTGCCATTTGGTTTTAATTTTTGTGAACTGCCCAGAGAGCTTCAGCTATTGGGTGGTATTGAAATGAAATGAAATGACAAAATAAATAAATACATAAATAAATAAATAAAGTCAGCAACATAAATGCATTAAATGTTCTTTTCTTCTTGAAACAGAGGTTGATATTAGAATCTCCCTGACCATTCCAGGAGCAGGTGAACAGGCAGGAGAGGCAGTGGAACGGTAATTTTTTTTTTTAAAAAAAAACTGGTTGAAAATGTGCATTTCCCCCATAGGTTAAAGCATGAAAATGCAAATTTGGGGGAAGGGTTGCACATTTTGGGGTGATTTGTGTATTTTTGGAAGTTCAAATTTGCACAAATCTGAGAAATTGGAAAAAATCCAATCCCACCAATGAGCGGCTGACAGAATGAAAGCCACCTGACATTCTGTGAAATGCAGATGTAATGGATTTTACAAAATCCATACCTGCCCAGTGGTAAGTATATTAATTTGCAGGTAGATGGTGTGGGATTGAAGTGTCTGTTGCATATACACATTATTCATTAGTACTCCCCCTGGATCCATCAGGAGGATGTTTGCACTGTTTCATCATATCCCAAATGCTCACACTGCCTGATACAAGCTCAGTTACCAACAAACTATGCACCGTGTCCAGCTCCCCCCGCCATACACACACTCACATACTTCACATCTTTGGTGACAAATGATTTCTCAAATGGCCAAACAAAAATGCTACACCCCTTTTTATACATTTGTTTGCAAAATGATGCTTATTTCCCCCTTGACATCCCCTACCAGTTGTGTAGTAAATCACTGGCCATCCAAATTTGCACTTGATTAATGAAAAACATTATCAGGGAATAGTGTCCATAAATCTGGGCAGATGTATGCCTAGAGATTCTACAAACAAAGGCATGAGCATTCAGAAAGAAAAGAGAGAAATAAATCAATTAATGGTGTTAGCTGTTGAAGACACACTCACACACACATGCACGCACATGCACACACGAGCATATATGTATATGTATGTGTGTGTGTCCCCTTCATGGATCACTGCCTTGTTTCGGCGAAGGGGCTTGCGTAACTCAGTGAAGCGATAAGCTATGCCATGCAGGGCCACCCAAGACGGACAGGTCTGTCAGGGTGGACACTGAGCCCATAGAATCCCAGAGTAGTTCTGATTCTGAGGAAGAGCAGTCGCTCCTGGGAGGGGAGTGCACTCCTCTTTCCCAGGGCCCACAGCTGACGGAGATTCCTCCCACCAGCATTCCTAGCTTAGATAGCAGTCCAGGGAGTGACCGAGTGCAGGAAGTAGACTTGGTGGACGCGCGACGCCGATGCAGAGAGCAGCGCCAAATGGAGGGCGCAGAAAGGAGGTGTAGTGCCCGGTGCGCCCAGAGGCTCCAAGGGAAAAGGGGAGGGACTCTCCCTAGTCCTTAAGTTCAGGGGTCTGCCAGTAATTCCCTTTCAAATGGGGACCAACTGTTCCAACTGAGGGCATAGGTACTCTGCTGCTCAGATCTAGTTGCTACCTGTAGAGTTGTTAAGTTGTAAAAGAAGAATAAAGCTTGGAAAGGAATCCCTTTGTCTGTGTCTGGACTTGGCTACTGGATTAGACTGAGAGAGGCCTCCAAGGAGCCCTTGACAAGGTCATGGCGGAGAGTTCTTCTGACAAAATGTGGTCCACTGGAGAAGGAAATGGTAACCCACTCCAGTATTCTTGCCAAGAAAACCCCATGGAACGTATCACAAGGGTAAATGAATATGGCACACTCCAGGAGAGAGCGCAGGACAGGAAGGCCTGGCGTGCTATGGTCCATGGGGTCACGAAGAGTTGGACACGACTGAACGACTGAACAACAAATGTGCGTGTGTGTGTGTGTGTGTACATATATATATATATATATATATATATATATATATGAATGAGTGCATTGATATTGTTCTAAATTCCCTTACACACCTCACAGGAGTTGATCCAATTTTCACTAGAGAGATTACTAGGGTCAGAATTCTTCAACAGAGCTTAGGCCCAGAACCTATTCCCAATGCCAGAATGAAGCCCCCAAACGTTTTCCGAAGTCCTTCAAATTCCCCAATGGTAAATTGTTATTTGAGGAGGGAGTGTTGGGGACATGGTGTCTTCATAATAACCAGCTTACATATATAAAAATTGATCAGGAATTATGGAGGCACAGAAACAAGCACACAGGCTGTACCCAGTTCCATAGCAGTGGGTAGGGATGGCACGGGTGCCTGATTCCATCTGGGAATCTGGCAGAACCCCCCCTGCCTGCACCCCCACGCCCTGCTCACCGAGCCCTTGCTTTCCCCCTGCCCACACTTGACGGATGGCCTGCACTCATCCCAGTGGCCTCCTCAAGCTCTGTGGTCTCCATTTTTCATGAAAGAAAATGGTGAGCACAAGAATGCGCACATTTGATTATGCACGAAAATGTGCATTTTGCAAATACGCCTATTTATCTGCGAAAATGCACATTTCTGCAAAAATGCACATTTTTTGTGCATGTGAAAATATGCACATTTTGTGATCGACATTTTCTTTTTCAAAAAATGGCGACCATGGAGCTTGATGAGGCCACCAGGGTGAGTGCGGGCTGCTTGCCGACCATGGGAGGGACTCAAGTGAGGTCCAGGGAACGGCAAGCGGTGGCTGGGCGGGTGCCCGGGGGTGGGTTTGCACATCCCTAGCAGGGGGAGTCCCCGTTTCTCCAAACCTGCTGCTTTTTTAGCTCTCCTTTCTAGACAAGGCAAGACTCATCTGGTAGATCAATCTTGGCAGGTTTGTTGCAACTCACATTCAACACATTTGGAATAGGGATGCATGAGAAATTTGTTTCCACTCATTTTTACCCAGTTTGCACCAACTCTGATGCAATCCGCAGTCAAGGGCAGTACATTTCCAAGCTTGAAAAAAGTGCATGAAGAAATGTGTACTTTTGAAAAATGTGCACAAATACGCTTTAATCAATAGCAGAATAATGTGTACATATGCCTTACCCTGTGTCTGGTTTGCCTGGCCATGGGGAGGCCGCTGCGGGGGAGGGGTGGATGGGGAGGAAGAGACATGGGTGATCTCCACTGACATTCGCAGTATGGTGCCGCTGGTGTGGGGGGAGGGGCTCACAAGGCATTTTGGTCTGTGGGGACCCTCTCTTTGAAGCCTCGTTGAAGCACAGCTCCCCCCCTCCCTCCCTGGAGGCAGTGTGGATTCTTCTGGTTGTCCTTTTGGGGGCCAAGCAGGAATTTTTGGCTCATGGTCCAACTGTCCAGGGCCATGATTCTTTTTGCCTACTCACACTGTAAGTGGGGCGGGAGTGTCTAAATAGGAAAATCTAGTTAAGTTTTGATTGTCAGATTAATTTGGTCACATTTTGTTTCAGGTAGGCTGGTGGGGACAGGCACTGTTAGTGTGAAAAGGGATGGAGATCACTCTGAGGCACCATTTTGGTGACAGGTGATACCTGAGGCCCCCTCTTCAGGGTTTTGCAGCCTCAGTGGGGGGATAAGGGTTACCTGTAAGGCCAACTCACCCACCTGCTGTTTTGTGGCCTGGGCAGGGTGACAGGGGAAGACCTCTCTTCCCCAAATGGGGCAGTCCCTGATGGGTGACGATCTTACAGATGCCACTCAGCAGGCATATATTGTTTTGCCTGATATATTGCCTGGCTAGTTGCTGGAATATTTTAGTTGCCTGCCCAGGTATTTCCCCTTTGCAGATTTTTAATAAATGTGGCCTGAGTTTTTATACCATACACATATGTCTTGTCTCTTTATTCCCCAGCCTGCAATCCAAAGATGCACACTACTGAGGTATACATTTTGGAAAATATTAGGGATGTACGGACTGTGTAAAATCCACTCTGTGTTTCATGGATTGCCAGCTGCCTTTTGTTCCATCGTCCACCCACAGATGGATGTAAATTTTTTTTTCGTCATGCGGAAAAATACAGAAATAATTACAATAGTATTTACTTAACTGTTTACATAATTTACCTTCGTACGTAACATTTAGCATATTGTCTCCCATTCCATTCAACATTTTCTCGGCAGAAACTTACATATTTTCCTACCAATTTATATGTGTAAATTTTGGAAAGTACACACAAAAAAGAAAATCATCTGAAAGTCCACGGACTCCACACGGCCTGCTGGGGTCATTCCACAGCAGATTCCGCAGGTCGGAGTCTTAGAAATCCGAGCTCATTTTAGTCAGTCTTGAATTTCTGCAGCATCCCTAGAAAATATGCATGAAAATATGCATGGATGTTCATGCAAAAAAACCCCATGACAACCTCACTCTCTCATACGAACTTGAGTCAGAATGAGCCTTGAGATGGAATTTGGAGAACTTTGGCGAACTCAAGTTCTGCTGATTCACACATCTGTCAGGATTGATTCTAAGTGCAGGGAGATAGATAGCAGCTTAGATTCAGAAGAGGAACAGCCCGAACCAGGGGATGCATTTTCCCAAGCCAGTTCAGATATGGGTAGGTGTGCTTCTCAGGTTACTAACTCCCAGATGGCCAGGCCTGAAGCCCACCCACCTTGCCCCCCTCTGTGAGAAGCTGGGAGGAGGACAAGGAGGAGGAGGCAGAGGAGAGTGGGGGCTGTGACCTAAGAGATGCTAGACTACAGTGCAGAGCTAAGAGGGAAATGTCAGGGGTGGAGCTCAGATGGTTTACCCGGTTAGCGAAACATGAGAGGCGATGTAGGGAATCATCACTGAAAGGGCGGGACACGTCAAACACTAGGCAACATCGTAGCTCCCATTTGGATCCCCTGTTGTCATTCCTTTGTAGCCTGAGAGTCTTCGAGGATTTGCATCTGTAATGAACCTGTTGCTAATGAATTCAAGGTGTGAGACTGAAGCCTCTCTATTTGTATGTGTGAGAGCATCAGGAAAGAGGGGGCCCAAGGGAAATGTGACACATTCTCTTTCTGATGGCGATTGGCCACAGCAATAAAGACTGATTTGATTTAATTCGCACATCCTTAATTTGGAACAGCCAACTACATTGTGTCTGTTGTAGGGATGGCGGAGAATTCTGCCACGGACTCCAGTGAGGCCGGATTCTTTAGAATTTAGAATAGACAGAGTCCATGGCAGAATGGAACACTTACCTCCGCTTCCCCGCAGAATCCTCTTCGGATGGATCCTCCGGCTCCCGATTGCCAGAGATACGGCTGCCATGCTGTATCACTGGCTGAAGGAGACTGACTGCAGACGCAAATGGTGTCCAGGATGCCATTTGCGGCTGTAAAGGTCTTAGTTTAAGGTAAATGCAGCTGTAAATGGCTGCATTTAGCTTAAACTAAGACCTTTACAGCCGCAAATGGCATCCTGGACACCATTGGCGGCCGTGCTTTTCATTCATGCAATAGGCTATGCAAATATTTGCGTAGCCTATCATGTAAAACAGGGATGCAAATGGCGTCTTGGACGCCATTTGCATCCGCAGTCAGTCAAGTCCCCTTCAGCCAGCGATACAGCATGGAGGCCGTATCGCTGGCAATCCGGAGCTGGCCGGCGGCTCCATGGAATTGCTGTGGAGCGGATCTGGCCAAAGCGGATTCCGGGGAGAGGAACGGATTGCCTCCCACCCCCCGTGGGAGAATTCCCCATGGACCGGCAGGTAGGGAATCTGCTCATCCCTAGTCTGTTGAAGAAAAGGAGGCAGAAATTGCTGCTGGTGGTTGTTTTCTCTTTCCTGCAGTTTGTATAGGGGGAAAGCAGGCAAACATAATTACTGCCAGAGAGACCAACTTAAGTAGCTAGGTGCAATAATTTCTTTGTTTACTGTAGCAAGAAAATCCAGGTACTGCTATGAGAATGATTATGTGGCCTTTTGTGTTGGTGTGTATCCTTATTAGAAGCACAGAGTGGGGCAGGAACTAGAAGAAGCTTCTCCTGGCATGATGACCTGTAGCAGTTAGGGATGTGCGGTAGGGATAGCAGAGAATTTCTCCCTGAAACTTCGGGGGGCCGAGCGCCAACATGTTCGGCCCCCCAAACAAGTTTTGGGGAGAAATTCTCCGCACCCCCCCCGCACGTCCCCCGGGACGGGACTTACCTTTGCCAAATGTCCCTCCCGGCGGTGGGTCCGGCCGGCGGTTCGGCGGGTGTTCGTCCGGGGCGGGAGCGGCAGCCGGTCTTTTGACCGGCTGCCGCCGCCGCCATTCCAATCAAAGAAAAAAAAACAAAAACGCCCCCGTGATAGGCTACGTGACGATTAACGTAGCCTATCATGGCTAGATTTGCAAAGTCAGCCGTGATAGGCTATGTGAATCGTCACGTAGCCTATCACGGGTGACTTAAAAAAAAAACAAGCACGTACGGCTAATGGCGGCCCCCATAGGGAGCCGCCATTCGCATTCCTTATTTGGTCGCTGTAGTCTACGTAAAGATTACGTAGACTACAGCGAAAATAAGGGCAACGCAAATAGCGTTCCCTTATTTTCGCCGTAGTCTACGTAAATCTTTACGTAGACTACAGCGACCAAATAAGGAACGTGAATGGCGGCTCCCTATGGGGGTCGCCATTTGCGTACGCGCTTTTTTTTTTTTTTAAGTCACCTGTGATAGGCTACGTGACGATTTACATAGCCTATCACGGCTGACTTTGCAGATCTAGCCGTGATAGGCTACGCTAATCATCACGTAGCTTATCACGGGGGCGTTTATTTTTTTTTAAAAAAAACTTTTGAGTTCGCTGCCGGGCGAGGCGAGGCGCCTCCTCCCCGGCCTGAATTTCGGCCAGGCCAGGCGGCAAGCCTCCCCCCCCGGCCTGAACTTCATGGGGGGAGCAGCGAAGCGCCTCCCCCCCACCGCGAAAAACTTCGAGGACAGGTAAGTGAGTTTCGTCCACCCCTAATGTGCGGACTAGAAAATCCACTCCGTCTGTGTTTCGCAGATTGTCAAGTGCCTTTTGTTCCCTCATCCACCCACAGATGGATGCTTTTTTTTTCAGCATGCAAAAAATACGCAAGTAATTACGTAAGTATTTACCAAAGTATTTACGTAATTTACCTTAGCACGTAACATTTAGTGTATTGTCCCCATTCCATTCAACGTTTCCTCTGCAGAAACTTGCGTATTTTCCTACAAATATATATGCGTAAATTTCGGGAGAGTAAAACAAAAAATCATCCAAAATTCCACAGACTCTGCATGGCCTGAGGGGGCCGCTCTGCAGCGGATTCTGCAGGTCAGATTCTTAGAAATCCAAGCTCGTTTTAGTCCATCTCGTATTTCTCCAGCATTCCTAGTAGCAGTACTTTGAACTGGAGGTCAGTACAGGCATAGTGATGCTTGATTCCATTGTCCTTCATTAAGAGGATTACATGTGAATTATCTCTCATCTACCAATTAAGAACTGCATCTGATCATATAAATATCTTGCCTATTTTAATTCTGCTTGCTCTGGTTCATGCCCTAATACTGTTTTATTTCTAGAAGACATATTTATGTCCCTCTCAAGAGGGATAGTTATGCAATATGTTGAAACTAAAAAAGTACTAAAACACAACATTAAGGGAAATGGTCCAACTCATCTCTAAACGCAAGAGACAAATTGTTATTTACCGAAGATAAATTCTCTGCAGATGGGAAAATTGGACACCTGGCTTTGAAGGAAACAGAACTGAAAAGAAAGAAAGAAAAGCACCATAGGGTGGAGAATGTTCCTTTTGTCACGCAAAGCGTATGTTGCTTCGCAGCGGGATCAAATATGCTCAGTGGTGTATATTTCTGGCCACTGATGTTTCTTCCTTGCCTTGCTGTGTCTGCCTCTTTCAATTCAGGACAAATATATAGATCTGTTGATGATGATTTACAAGAACCCATTGCAAGTTCTGATCAATAAGGACCGGAAACAAACCTTTTATCATATGAAATAATAGACATAGAGATCTGAGTGATGGATCTGGTGGCCAGTTGGCTATCTCTGCTACAGCAAAATGTCCTCTGACATGCAGGTTATTTTATTTATTCTTTCATTTAATTTTTTTTAAAAGACAATACACCGCACAGTTTAAAATCTTCACTTTGAGCTGTCAGCTTGTAGATGGAATCCACAATGGATGGAATCCACAATAGAATACAACAGACATCAGGCTGAAGTTTGGGGTGAGGTGGGGGGTGGGAGGATGCCTATAAAATTGCAGTGGTTCACCTCTTGTCATGGTAGGGGTGGGGGAGAATTCCGCCATGGACCCCAATGAGGCTGGATTCCAAGAATCCGACCCCATTGGGGCCTGTGGAAATACAGAGCACTCACCTCCGCCTCTCCCCAGAATCCTTCCAGTTTGGATCCCTTTGTGTGTTGATCCTGCAGAGCCGGCCGCCTGCTCCGCGTCGCTGGCGATACAGCCGGCAGCCACTGCCATGCTGTATCGCTGTGCTAAGTCTCTGGACGTAAGTGGCATAGTGGGCACCATTTGCAGCCATAAAGCTGTTAGATGAGCCTAAATGCAGCCATTTACAGCTGCATTTAGGTTAATCTACCAGCTTTACGGCTGCAATTGGCGTCCACTACGCCATTTGCATCCCTGTTTTTTCACATGATAGGCTATGCAAAAAATATATATATTGCATAGCCTATCTGGTGAAAAAACAGGGTAAATGGTTGCATTTAGGCTAATCTAACAGCTTTACGGCCGCAAATGGCGCCCACTATGCCATTTGTGTCTGGAGACCTAGCACAGCGATACGGCACGTAAATGGCTGCCAGCTGTATCGACATTTGCCAGCGATGCAGAGCAGGAGGCCAGCTCCACAGGATCAATGCAGAACGGAGCCGGCCTGGATGGATTCCGGGGGGAGGAGGAGATCCCCTTCCCCCACCTGTGGACCCCCCCCCCAGCCAGAATGTGGTAAGTGATCTGCCCATCCCTATGTCACGGTACATGGGTGGGCAATCAACGTCTGGGGGAGGGCCAGATGACTTGCCCATCTAGCCCTCCATGGGCTGAAAGACATCAAATGGGCATGGCCCCTGATGTCACAGTCTCTGGGTGAGTTGAGATTATAGTTATTTTGGCATGTCTGCTAGGGAATGGCTTTGCTGTGTGAAGGACTTCCCCCACTGGAGCCTCCAAATTAATTTCAAATTCTGTTAGGTGAAATTCATTGGCAATTCCACCAGTATTGATATCTGGACCCTTTGTCTTCAGGTAGACCAGTTCTTTATTTACAACAGTTATATACCTCTCCAGATCTAAACAGATTCCAAAATGGTGAACAGTAAAAGATAAACAAGAATAAAACATATGAATAATAACACACACACACACACACACTTAAAAAAATGAATACCAATAACAACCATGGCTGGTCAATCAAGGAACATCTCTTGAAATAAAGATGTCTTCAGCAAGTGCCAAACACCAGCAATGTTGGTACCTGCCTGACCTCCAGAGGCAGGGAGTTCCACAGAAAGGGAACCACCACACTGAAGGCTCTACTCTGGGTGGACTCCAGTCAGGTCATAGGCCCACATGGAACCACCAGGAGCATCCTATCTGATGACCTCAGTGACCAGGAAGGGTGGGTTGGGAAGGAAGAAGGCGCTCTCTCAAGTATCCTCATCCCAAGTTGATTAGGGCTTTGTACACCAGTACTAATACCTCAAACCTGGCCTGGTAGCGAATAGGCAGCCAGTGCAGTCCCTCAGCAAGGGAGTCACATGCTGAAAAGGGGCAGCTCCTGATAGGGATGTACAAACCCCACTCACCGTTCTGCCCAGGGGTCCACGGGGGGGGGGAGGCAATCCCTCCCTCCCCCTGGAATCCTCCCCGGCTGGCTCCGCTCCATGGCGAGTCTGCAGAGCTGCTGGCTGGGCCCGTCTGCAGCCGGACTTCTGTTTGCTGCTGGTCTGCGGACACAAATGGCGTCCAGCGTAGTGGATCTCATTTGCGTTCCTGCTCTGTTAGCGTTAGGCTATGTAAATATTTATGTAGCCTATCACAAACAGAGCAGGGACACAAATGGCGCCTGCTATGCTGGATGCCATTTGCATCCGCAGACCAGCAGCGGACGTGGCTGCAGACTTAGTGGATGGACCCAGACCTGGCCAGAAGCAGGTAGAGTCTGTCCACATTGAACTTCGCGTGGTGGTGGAGGTAAGGGGTCTGTTCTGCCATGGACTCCGGGGGGCCGGATTCTAAAGAATCCGGCCTCATTGGAACCTGTGGCAGAATTCTCCGCCATCCCTAGCTCCTGACAACAGCCGAGCTGCTGCATTCTGCACTAGTTCCAGCTTCCAGACCAGCCTTAAGGGCACTGTATGGCATGCGATCCAAGATCATGTCAGTGCAGGGAGCAACCACCGCCATTAATTCCCAATACAAATATTGCCGTTGTGCTGACTGTAAACAAAACAGAGTGCAGTATAAATGTTACCTTAACCGTGTGCGGCTGCTAATGAGCCCAATCAACTTGGCATAACTCGGCTCCAACAGTCATGCTAAGTATCAGGTGGAACACCCCCCATACACCCCCCCATGTAGAATTATTGCCTTGAGTGATGCTGTTTGTATTTTATGTGTTGCAGATTTACTAAGGCTAATATTATAGACCATACCTGTGTGCTTGCAATATGACGTCCTATATTTCCACTATATGGTACTGGGTTTAATTAGTCCTGGCAGCGTATTTGAGATTGCCTAAAGAGACTTCTTAGTAACATATGGCTGTGAGAGCTGAACTATAAGGAAGGCTGAGCGCCAAAGAATTGATGCTTTCGAACTATGGTGCTGGAGAAGACTCCTACGAATCTCCTGGACTGCAAAGAGGTCAAATCAATCCATCCTAAAGGAAATCAACCCTGACTGCTCATTGGAAGGACAGATACTGGAGCTGAAGCTCAAATATTTTGGCCACCTAATGCGAAGAGAAAACTCCCTGGAAAAGACCCTGATGCTGGGAAAGATTGAAGGCAAAAGGAGAAGGGGACGGCAGAGGATGAGATGGCTAGATAGCATCACAGATGCAATGAATATGGACTTGAGCACACTCCGGGAGAGAGCAGAGGACACGAAGGCCTGGCGTGCTATGGTCCATGGGGTCACGAAGAGTCAGACACGACTGAACGACTGAACGAAGAGGCTCCTTAGGCTTTACTTCAAACTGAGCATGCAGATTCCAGACTGCGGCAACCAGAAGTGTGTCGTATTCACAGGGGATGGAGAAAGGATCTAAGAAAAGTTTTGCTGGATCATACCAAAGGTCAATCCAGTTCAGCGTCTTGTCTGATACAGTGGCCAGCCAGACACCCCTAGGGCATGGAGAATGCCATTCGTTTAGGTGTTCTAGCATATCTGTAAAGCAGCCTTCCCCAACCAGCTCTCTGAATGTTTTGGGATGCCAACTCCCAACTCCCGGCATTCCTGACCACTAGGGATGTTGGAAAAATCTGCACTGGAAGCAAATGAGTTTGGATTTCTATGAATCCGACCCAGGGATTCTACAGTGGACCAGCTTTTCCCGAGTTGCACAGATACTGTGGACTTTTGGATCTAAAAAAAAAAAAAAAAAGTTTTGGATTTTTATGCAAATTTAGTTGTAGAAAAATATGTAAAAGAAACACCGCCCCCAAATGTGCATTTCCTCCATAGGCTAAAGCATGAAAATGCACATTGTGGGGTATTTGCACATTTTGGGGCGATCTGCGTGCTTTTGCAAGTGCGTATTTGCAAAAATCTGCTTCTGCAAATGAGTGGACTATGGAATGAAAGGCACCCGGCAATCTGCAAAATGCAGACGGAATGGATTTTACAAAATCTGTACATCTGTACTGACCACTGGGCATAGCTGAAGAGCATCAAGGTCCAAAACATCCAGAGGGCATCACGCTGATGGGAGGCTGTTGAAAAAGCAAACTGGGAGCTGGAATCCAAAATCGGGATGCGCAAAGAGGTGACCTATTGTGAGACAGGGTAAAAACTTGGGGCCAGGTGAGAGGGGAAAAGGGAGCTGAGAAGAGGAGCCGGAAAGGAGTGTTGGCTGTTAAGTTGTTCAATAGTACAGGAACTGGCTGCAGGTTATTTGCATGTGATGCATCTCCTTGATTAATACATCTGGCCTTCCCCAACCTGATGCCCTCCAGATGCTTAGGACTACAACTCCCATCAACTGTGACTATTGGTCACCAAGGCAAGGGCTGATGGGGCTGATGGGGCTTGTAATAGAAATAATCTAGCGGGCACCAGGTTGGGGAAGGCTGAAGAAGACAATGTCTGCTCAACATTCCGTTCTCCAATAATAATGCATATGTCTGGGGAGAAAATTCCCTCATTTAAGGGCTACCACAGAAACGTCTCTCTCTGCCCAAGGCAGGGACACCCAGCGAAGATCCCCTGAGGGTCTTCACTGACAAGTAGGACCTGCAACAAAATGTTGCAGTGCATCCTCCCCCCCAACAGGGGTGTTTTTTTGGCTCCCTTTCTGTTGGCACTTACCACCTGAGTTCACTTTTAAAGGGATTGCTGGGCAGGTTCATGTAGAAGAATAGTGTGCTTTAGGGTTCAGTCTGATGCATATTTAGACAAAAAGAAGTCCTACTACTCCCACCATTCCAGCTGTCATGGCTGGCTGGGGAATGATGGGAGTTGTAGAACATTTTTCTGTTTAAACATACCTCGGGTTGCACCTTCAGAAGTTTAGATACCTAGGGCCCAGGACATTTCAGAATGTAAGACCACAAGAAGAGCCCTGCTGGGTCAGACCAAGGGTCCATCTGGTCCAGCATTCTGTTCACACAATGGCCAACCAGCTGCCCACGGGAAACCCACAGGCAGGACATGAGTGCAACAGCACCCTCCCGCCCATGTTCCCCAGCAACTGGTGTACATAGGCTCACTACCTCTGATGTTGGAGGTAGCATATAGCCATCAGGACCAGTAGCCACTGATAGACAAATTCATGCAGGAGATGGCTAACTCCCTTTCAAAGCCATTCAAATTGGTGGCCATCACTACATCTTGTGGTAGTGATGTCATTCCTTTTATCTGTCCTGAATCTCCCACCAATCATTGGGTTTTAGTATTATGAGAGGAGAAAATGTCTCCCTATCCACTTTCTCCACACCAGGGGCTTAAAGGGTAAAACTAGCTGTTTCAGATGAGCTTGGAAATAAGTCGAGCACTACTAAATATCATTTGATGCCACAATGGTGTGTGTATAGTGGCCAGCTCCAGTTAAATTTGGCTGCCGCATTCTGCACCAGGTATTTTTTGTGGGGTACTTTCAGAGGCAGCCCTGTGTATATCCCATTACACCAATCTAGCCTGGATGTTACGTGAGCATGGATAACTGTGGCCAGACTATCTGCCTTAATGCCACTTGCTCTTAGAGGTTGCACCGCTGAATTGGTTTTTAAATGGGCAGGTGTCAAAAGACCTGCATCTCACCTGCTGTCAGGAGCGCCCTTGCTGCCTTCTGAAATCCTCAAGTAGCCAGAATCAACATACAGATGATAGGGCTCTTTTCCAAAGC
This sequence comes from Heloderma suspectum, assembly GCF_057233095.1. Lineage (NCBI taxonomy): Eukaryota > Metazoa > Chordata > Lepidosauria > Squamata > Helodermatidae > Heloderma > Heloderma suspectum. The sequence continues at coordinate 12,606,613 of NC_139470.1, forward strand.
TTTATTTCCATTCAACCTAATGACGCTTACAGATGCTAATTGCATGAGCCTAATGAGGGAAAATTTAGAGAGCTGCCTACCAGGGGTTTCTAGCCTTAGAGAAATCGGTTGATCTCCGTTTGGAGGACAGAGGCGGGAAACCTCTGGATTTAAGGGCTAGGAGGCGAAAGTCCTCCTCTTTCCCGTGGGCCATCAGGGCGCAGCTGCTGACGTTGCGCCAAGCGGGCTGAGCGCCTCCTCTCGGCACCCTCCATCTCCCGCTTGTCCCTGCGCCAGCGCCCAGCATCTCGAAGCTCCTGTTGTCCCTCCCCCTGCCTGCCAGGGTTGCTACCACTCTCAGGAATGTGAGCAGGGAGGTGCTCTCCCTCTGGCGGTGCCTCTGAACAGCATGCGGGTTCCTCTCCCACGGTTTCTATCTCTTGCTCAGAATCAGAACTGCTTTGGGGCTCTATGGGCTCCGATCCAACCCTGACACCTACTCCCATGCTCTATGTTTATATTCAGATCTACCAGATCAGGACTTCCTCCTCATGTATGGTTGCTTTTTCCACCCAAGAGGCTTTGATAATAACAGAGGTGATGTGGCTGGATTTATCATATGAACTCGCTTAGGTTGACACAGCTTACACATCTTATCTCTCTCACCAGGGAAGGATTCCTCCCCCCTTCATTCTGTTCCTGTTTTGGTGGGCAGGGGGAACAGCCTAAAATTATATTTGCTTCTTGTGAATCCTCTGCACTGAGGGAAGGCGCAAAACAGGCAAACCCATCACTACGTTGTCAAGAAAACAGGCTCACCGTGTTTAATATAGCTAGCATGGATCAAACCCAGAAGGAAATGGCCATTTAAAAACTCCCCAGGCACCAGAAACACCTCCATATGTTTGCTTTTGAGATAACCAGGGAACAGTCCTGGCTGCTGTCTGATGAGATGCAATATCGACCCAAAGAAGTACAAGCAGACAGGCTGGGGGAACTGCCTGTAAAAAAGCATTTCATACTCTTATTCCATTTTTCTTCTCCATACAAGCAGCAGTGTGAGTACTCTACATAAAAAAAAGAATATTTGAAAGATGCGCATGGAAAAATGCACATGAAAAATGCATGCTTTGGAAAAGTGCACACAAACATGCTTTAATCAATGGGAGAAGAATGCATACATTTCAAAGATGTACAAAACTGATGAATACATTTGGAAAAATATGCACAGAAATATGCATGCATTTTCATGTGAAAAGCCCCCACAAGGATATGAGATGGAATGAGCTTCGAGGTAGAATGTGGAGGAGATTCATGAACTCAGGTTTTGCTTGAACACACATCCCTAGTTCTGATGAGACCTGAATCCTTTTGCTATTTCAATATTTTTTGCACCAACGAGTCACATTCGCACCATATTTTAACAACTGCATGCCAAGCTGACTTCAGTGGTCCCACAAAATTCCCTGGCACCATGTGAAAGAACCAGACGAGAACAAAAAAACACTGCTCTGGGACTACATAATACATAATGCAGTATGGCCTAGAGTGACAGATGCATGCTAAGAGACTAACGCAATGCAGCAGCCTTAAGGCTACATGTCCCATGATGCATTGCACCTCAGAGTGCAAAGGCATCCAGGGAACTGTCTTGAGGTCTTTACCTGAAATGTGGAAACTAGACAACACTGAAGGAAGGGCAGCACTACAAGTCAAAATTCAAACAGGTAGATGGATTTCCAGTGGAAATTTGCAGCTTCAGGCTTTGTAATATGAAAATGGAAGGAAAGCCTTGCTTGATCAGATGAAATGTCCCTCTAGCCTGTCATCTAGCTTCCCACAGTTGCCAATCAGAGACCACAGGAAAGCCCAAAAGTAGGGCATGAAAGCAATAGCACTGTTGCTTCCCAGCATCCAGGATTCAGATGCAAATTCCCATTGAACAAGGTCATTCCATTGACAGTAGGGATGTCAGAGGATTCCGTCCAGGGGGCGAAATCTGCCTAGCTTTCTGCATCTAAGCTCCCCAGACTCCAACTTGCCAGCCCACGGGCTGGCCCTTGTTGATCTGTGTGAGTTGGGCCAGCTCGCAGACTTCCATTTTATTTCATTTTTTCCGTAAAAATGACAACATATGCAAATTGCAGCTGCAATCTGCATAACTTGGGCAAATTACAGGCATAATGAGCAAAATGTGTGCAAATTGAGCTGTAAAGTGTGTAGTTATGCATAAATTGCAGATGCAGTTTGCATATCTTGCCGTTTTTACAGCCAAAAAAAGTTCTGGCTAAAAGCCAGTGGTTTGGCTTATGAATGCAAGCCAAGTCAAGGGCTCCTGGGAAATCCATAGAGCTGCAAGTAGGCTGGATTTCCCTGTAGTGGATAGGGATGTACGAATGCCTTACCTGGCTCAGCGCAGGGGCATCAGCGGTGGGGGGGAGGTGCTCTGTCCCTCCCCCCGGAATCCTCTCCGGCCGGCTCTGCTCTGCGGCGGCTCCATAGAGCTGCTGGCCAGGGCCGGCCGCAGCTGGACTTCCATCCACGGCCGGGCTGCTGCGGCTGCAAATGGCAGCCGTTGTAGAGGCCGCCATTTGTGTCCTTGCTAGCAGCCATGGTAGGCTATGTAAGTATTTACGTAGCCTATCACGGCAAAGAGCAGGGACGCAAATGGCGGCTGCTACTCCATTTGCGCCCCTGCTCTTTGCTGTGATAGGCTACGTAAATACTTACGTAGCCTATCAAGGCTGCAAGGTTGCAAATGGCGGCCGCAGCAGCCTGGCCGCGGCTGGCCAGGAGACCAGCTGCCGCCACTACCGGAGCCACCACCACCACTACCGCCACATCCACTCCAGGTAAGTTCCGTCCTGGGGGGATTCCGAGGGGTGGCAGGGGGTGGGAGGCCGTTCTGCCATGGATTCCGGGGGGCCGCACTGGAATCCGTGGTGGAATTCTCTGCCATCCCTAGTACTGGACATCCCTGGCTGATAGACCTTTCCTCTGTGAATGTGTTAAAGCTAGGGATGTGTGTTGCCCCGGCCGTGGGCGTTGAAGGTTAGAGGTGCCAAGACAGTGATAATTCAGATTCAAAGGTTTACTTACAAGGAGACTTTATTGGGTAACTTACGGCACACAGGTGTACCCAATGGTTGGATCAGACAGCTTCTCTGAACCTAGAGCCATGGGGTCAAATGGGTTTTATACTATACATGTTAGCAATAAGGCAGCACGACACTAGCAAGCACCTCTAGCACTCATTCCCAGCATAGGCTAGAAGTGCTTGGTTCTCAAGCACAGCTACCTAAGATAAACAAGCTTTGCTTCCCAGGCAGATCTTGATATCAGCCTTTTGATTCATCTCAACATGCTCAGAGACCTACTAGCAAGGTAATTGCAACAATAATGAACTCAAGCAAGCATTATGGATCTCTAGGCCCCTCTAACACTACAAATGACTTGGCTACGCTCCAGGGGCCAATACAGGATGTCGGAGAAATCCACAACAGAACCAAATGTGCTCAGATTTTCCTATCCACAGATTCTGCAAAAGATCAGCTTTCCCCCTGTCAGGTGGATTCTGCCAACTCACAGAATGTCTTTCTAGCTTTCCTGATTTTGCACAAATTCCACTGAATAAAAATACCCCCCCCCCAAAAAAAAACCCTCGACCAAAATGCTCATTTCCCCATAGGCTAAAGCATGAAAATGCACATTTGGGGGGAATTTGCACATTTTTGGGGAATTTGCACATTTGCACGAATGTGCATTTGTTCAAATTTGGGAAATAAAAAAAAAATCTGATTCCATAGATGGGCAGACTGTGGAACAAAAGGCGCCTGACAATCTGTGAAACACAGACAGAATGAATTTTACACAGTCCCTACATCCCCAGTTGAAGCCTCCTTTATTATATATATATTTATTTATAGATCCATCCATCCATCCAGAACAATTTATATCCCTTTTTCTGTTTTAATAAAAATGCTCAAGGTGGCTTACAGCAGAATACACACACACACACACTTACTTCAATTAACTAGACCTTGAGAAATAATCTTAGGAGTACACAGTTGAGAGGAAGACAATTAATTGCCCATGTCCTTGCACTGAAGTTTACTTGGCTTCCCCATTGCTCCTTGTAATAGCAAACTCAGCTGGCATATGCCGCCAGGATTGTAACCAAAGTACAGCAGCTGAGAAACAAGAAGGAGGAACAACTTCTAGGTTTCCGGAAGTACAAAAATATGTCTAAAAAAGCAATGTAAGGGCGCACTATAAAAAGCTCAAGCCCAGTGAGGGCTGAACATGCACAATAGCCATTAGGGATGCCATAGAAATCCACAACGGAACCAAATGGGTTCAGATTTTCATGAATCTGACTTGCACATTCTGCAGCAGACCACTTTTCCTCTCTTGGGCCAATTCCATGGACTTCCAGACCGATTTTCTATCTTTCCTGAATGTTGCGCAAATTTCATTGTAGAAAAATACACTTTTTTTTTTTAAACAACCCCAAATCCGCATTTTCCCCGTAGGCTAAAGTATGAAAATGCACATGGGGGAGGGGAATGTGCACATTTTCACATGTGCAAAATTGTGCACTTGTACAAATTCAGAAACAAAAGAAACCCGATTCCGTCACTGGGCGAAATTGATGGGTCACTTTGTTGTAGGTTCTACTTGTTCCCTCTAATACTGAACTCAACTTGTATGTGCCACCAGGATTGTGGCCAAAGCAGGGCCACTGAGAATCAAGAGGGAGGTATCAGCGTGACTGGGGAAACCCAAAGCTTGCAAAAGTACTTAAAAAAAGAAAAAGGAAAAGCCTTAAGCCCCATTCCTAAAACCCACCACCATCAAACCTGCCTAATGAAGACTGAGAATGCAGAGTGTCTGTTGGGGATGAAACACTGAAAATGAAATGGGGGATGAAATGGTATATCGTGGAAGAAGCCATGGCTGGGAGGGTGGAACTCTGAACATTACCAGTGCATGCTGCAACATTTTGTTACAGGTCCTAACTGTGGTCTCTAATTTCTAGGCTCAAACAGTAGTGGGGAAGGATGAATGGGACCGACCAAAGCTAAAACTGAATGGATACAGAAGTTATATCTATTCCATTATAGCCCCTTAATCGTATATTCTCTGCTCTTGCTTGGACCTTTCATCCTTTTTAAAAGTTTCTCTGAAAGACTTCTTTAGAGACTGAAAAAAAACCCCAAAACAATAAGGACCTGCAGCTGGGGAAAAATTTGGAAGTCATGGCATTGAAGAAGGGCAAGGACTTTTGCTAACCTTCTTATAGGAGAAGAACGCTTAATCATGCCACAATTGAAATATTTCCTGGAGGAACTTGTGCTCAGCAATCTTCATCCTTCTGCAGAGCGAGGTTTTATGACTGGGAGAGATAAATCAGGTAAATTAATAGTCTGGCACAATGGAAGGGAGAAGTAGATAAGGTTTAAAATGGGGGTTTTTTTAAATGACCCATATACTTTAACCACTAATCAGATCTCTATAAACTCCTATTCTGCACAATTCTTACAAAGAATATGGGTCCTCTGACCAGAGCATGCCCAGAGATCAAATTGATGGTGTTTTTTTTTTAATGTACTGGCTAAGATTCTGTAAAGACCACTGAATCTTCTCTTTCTCTAATATGATCAATTGTACTTGAGGAGGGGGGAAAATAGGGCAGGTAGCTTAAAGCTGTACAAGACCCATCAAATGCTATTGAAAGCATAATCCAGGCAAAATTCAGTACAATTAGACATTACCTTGCCTTATACTGACAGGCCATGCCTTACACTTGTCTTGTACTGACAGCCTCCCCTAACCTGTTGTTGTCCAGAGGGTGTGTGTGTGTGTAGAATTTGCACAAATTAGGAAATTTGCGCAAAATTAAACTAGGAAAGTTGCGCAAACTGAATGCAAGTGCACATCCGGCAGTTAGTGAACTTTTTCAGCGGACACGTACTTGCACCAGCGATCACGTTTGAGGCTTTGAACACAGCATGCTCGCATGTTTTTGTTAGGAAAATGGAAATTCTCATACATCCCTATGCTCAGTCACCTGAACTGCCTATGAGAAAGGGGGACCCGAGATGGGGTTGCCATTTTCAGTGGCAACTTTGTTTTTGGCATCATTTCAAGTTCCTGCCTAAAGACACTGACAACATTGCGATGGATAGCCAAAAATCAACAGTCACGGCAGAATAGCTGCAAAGACTTTGCTCATTAGGTTGCCATATAGTAACTCCAGCTTTGCAGCTTCCTGGCGTAAGGATTTCTGTATCTTCCCAAGGAGAAAAGAAAATCTCACTGGAAGTTACATCTAACATCTCAGCAGGGGATAAGAAATACACATCTCACTTAAACCAGAAAATCTACTTCTGAATCTCAGGTGAATACAAAAGTCTACTCTTCTCTCTGCTCTCATGTTAGTATAATGCTGACCAGCCATTCTGCAAGTTATACATTTGACCACCCAAAAACGACAGTTGAGACAGGAACAGGGAGCAAATCCCAAGTGAAAGTCAGTGCTAAACCTGTTTATAAGCCCAAAGAGGGAAAGCACATAGAGGTCTTTAAAGGCTAGTATTTCTCCCTTAGGACTAGGGATGTTGTGAATGTCCATGGTTGTTTACTTCTAATGCAGATACAGCATTTGATATTGTGGACCAGCGATCAGTATCCTCAGTAGGCAGAAAATCTGAGAATATCACTGATGAATCCATGAGGAGAAAAAGCACAGCACATGGCGTTGCCACCACATTTAGCCCAAAGTGAAATCAGATGAGATATTTGAGGTACCTTGTTTGGGCAAAATTCCTGAGGAATTTTAGGAAAATCAAATGAGTTTTTGATACTTGTTTATTACTTTATTTTATTAAAAATAGTTCTACTCTGCTTTTCAACCATTGTATGCAAGGTGGCTTACAATATTTTAAAACAAGGTATTGCAGAATAAAAAGAATCAAGGACTACCCCCCCCAACTAAACACAAACACTGGATTAAAAGCATCAGTCCTAACTGTGAATTCAGGTGGTGAGTGCCACCATGGTTGAAGCACCAACGCTCAACTGGTTACCAACACCCAGTCCCATCCAGTGCCTGAGTCAACTGACTAGTTTTTTCCTGACACATAATAGCCATCAAAGAACACAGAATCATAGAATAGTAGGGTTGGAAGTGGCCTACAAGGCCATCGAGTCCAACTCTCTGCTCAATGCAGGAATCCAAGTCAGAGCATCCCTGACAAGATGGTTGTCCAGCCTCGTCTTGAATGCCTCTAGTGTGGGAGAGCCCACCACCTCCCTGGGTAATTGGTTCCATTGTCGTATTGCTCTAACAGTCAGGAAATTTTTCCTGATGCTCAGCTGGAATCTGGCTTCTTGCAACTTGAGCCCATTATTCCATGTCCTGCGCTCTGGGATGATGGAGAAGAGATCCTGGCCTTCCTCTTGGTGACAGCCTTTCAAGTACTTGAACAGCACGATCCTATCTCCCCTCAGTTTTCTCTTCTCAAGGGTAAACATGCCCAGTTCTTGCAGTCTCTCTTCACAGGGCTTTGTTTCTAGTCCCCTGATCATCTTTGTTGCCCTCCTCTGAACCCTCTCCAGCTTGTCTGCATCCTTCTTAAAGTGTGGTGCCCAGAACTGGACACAGTACTCCAGATGAGGCCTAACCAGTGCTGAGTAGAGGGGAACTAGTACTTCCTGGGATTTGAAAGCTATGCTTCTATTAATGCAGCCCAAAAGAACATTTGCCTTTTTTACAGCCACATCAAATTGTTCGCTCATATTCAGCTTACGATCTACAATAATTCCAAGATCCTTCTCCCTTGTAGTGTTGTTGAGCCACGTATCCCCCATCTTGTAACTGCGCTTTTGTTTTCTTTTTCCTAGGTGCAGAACTTGGCATTTATCCCTATTAAATGTAATTCTGTTGTTTTCTGCCCAGCGCTCCAGTCTATCAAGATCGCTTTGAATTTTGTTTCTGTCTTCCAAGGTATTAGCTACCCCAACCAATGTTGTGTCATCTGTAGATGCCAATCCAACTGATACAAGAACAGAGTTTCACAAAGGGGGTTCTGCCACTGGGTGTGGGCACTTATATAGGAGGGTTCCACCACTGCGTATTTTGCCAAGCCCCCCCCCCCCAAACACAGAGCTAGAGCCAGACTGTGGAAACAGAAGGGCACTTAATTCACAGGTCTAAACACTGGCAGAAGATCAGAGGTGATGTCCTTTGAGGTGCCTTCCAACTCTATGATTGTATGTACACACACTATATTTCCCCCGAAAAGTCATCTCCCAAGGCAAAACAGGGACAGTGATTAACCAGACCAGAAAAAAGGAATTTCCCATAGTCAATTGAGGTAATTGGACAGCATGGGTTGCATCCACTGTGGTCCTTCTGGTAGTGGAATGGACACAGCTGGGTAGATCAACTCCCACCTCCCCCATGTACCCCACCAAATCTGCACTGGCAGGTTGGGGGATCCTAGGAATGGGAGAACCAGCCATTGTTGAGCTCGCCTAAATTCTCTGAAAATGACTTCCAAGCCCATTTTGGCTTGTCTCGTTTTGATGTCCGACTGGTTTTTCGGCTTGTGCGAATGGGAGAAGCGTGCGTTTCTTGTGCATGTTTTTCAAAAGTGCGCACTTCCCCGCATTGACTAAAGCACAAAAAGGTGTTTGTTTTTTGAATGAGCATTTCAAAGTGCTCGTTTCTCAAAAATACACATTTTTCAAAACACAATCATGAATTCAGGCATGTGCAAACATCTCTTGAAAGAAAACGCTCCTGCCTGTGTCTGCATTCAGGACTGAGAATGGGATGTGTTTGCATGATACGCGAGCCCACCTGCGAAGATTTGGGGTATGTGTGAGAGGTTGCAGGGAGGAGGAGCAAAATTCCCAATGAGCAGGCACAACTCCACTCACCTAATGTTGTATTTGCCCCTGTGAGATAAGCTGATGTGCACAGAGCTCCCTGAAGGCAGAAGACACAGCTTTAGACTGGATTTTGGTGGCAATCCTATGTTGCATCCCATCGAAGACAGGGCCATTGTTATGAGGAGTATTGAACCCAACATAACACACCAACTATGCCCTTATCTGGACAGAGATAGCCTAGCTAAAGTTATCCATGCTCTGATAACCTCTCATCTGGATTACTGCAATGCGTCATACATGGGGTTGCCTTTGAAAACAGTCCAAAATTCAGCTGATCCAAAACAGGGCAGTGAAATTGTTAATGGGGACTGGGCAATGTGATCATATCATGCCAGTACTTTTCCAGCTGCACTGGCTGCCAGTCCATGTCTGGGCCTGATTCAAAGCACTGGTATTAACATTCAAAGCCCTAAACAGTTTGGGGCCAGGTTACCTGAAGGATTGCCTTCTCCCATATGTATCTTCCTGGACCCTAAGATCATCTTCAGTGGTCCTCTTCCGGGAGCCCATGCCAAAGGAAGTGAGGTGAGTGGCCACCAGGAAGAGGGACTTTTCTGTTGTGGCACCCCAGCTGTGGAATGAGCTCCCTAGAGTGGTTTGCCTGGTGCCTACCTTGTACTCTTTCCAGCACCAGGTGAAGACCTTTTTTATTTTCCCAACATTTCAGCATTTTAGCATTATAGTCTTTTAACTTTGCTGCTTAAAATCTGTTTTTAACAGATTTTAAATCTCTGCATTGCTGCTAGGTTTTATTCTGGTTGTATTTTTATACTCTCGTTTTGAGCTTTTATATTTTATACCGCTTTTATTCTGTACTTCATCATTTTAATTTTTGCAAACCACCCAGAGAAATTTGGCTATTGGGTGGTATAGAAATGTGAATGAATGAATGAATGAATAAATAGAAACCTAGCATGCCAGAGGATGTTAGGGAGAGGACCCTGCTCAGTGGGAGAACACCTGCTTTGCATGCAGATGGTGCCAGACCCAGTCCCTGGTATCTTTGTTTGAAAGTGATCAGGTAACACATGGTGGGAATGATCCCTGTATGATGTCTTGGAGGGCTGCTTTCAGTTTCAGTAGAGAATCTTGGGCTAGATGGATCAATGCACTGAGTTGGTGTAAGGCAGATTCATATACTCTTTTCACTTTTGGAAGAAGAAGGAGAAGGAGGAGGGGGTGATCAGGGCCAGCCCTACCATTAGGCAGGGTGAAGCAATTGCCTCAGGTGGCAGATGCTGGGAGGTGGCAGCAAGGTGTTGGAGGAGAGAGCTGTGGCCTGCCCTACGCCCTCTAAGCTAGCTTGCTGGCTTCAGGGACATGTGGAGGATGCTGTTCCATCACCAGTGCCGAAGGAACAGTCTAGGCAGCTTTTGTACATGGAATGGGAGAGGGCGCCATCTTATTCTTCACCTCAGGCAGCAAAATGTCCTGGGCCAGCCCTGGTGGTGATCCAGGAGAAAGGAAAGCAGCTGCATAGAGGGATCTGTGTGAAGAATCAAAATGAGAGCACCTCCTCCCTTAACCAATTAGGGAGAGCATGGTTTCTATAAAGTTATAAAAACACTGAAATGCTGGCTAATAATGTGATCACAGGGGGTCCTTTTCAAAGGACCTTAATGACAGCATCTTCTTTTCTCTTCTCTTTCTACCAACCCTCTCTGTGTATCATCTGCACAAAATCCTGGTAATCTTTTTCTTTACTGATCTTCAAGAGGGGGGAATTAAAAAAGAAGAAAAAAACCCCTTCGTACAGTAAGGAATATGCATGTGCATGCATGCGCAGGCACGCATGCACACACACTCACACACACACACACACACATAAAGAGGGAGAGAGAGAGAGACATGCAGAGTGAGAGAGAGACATGCAGAGTGAGAGAGAGACATGCAGAGTGAGAGAGACGTGCAGACACACACAAAGATAGAGACAGACACATGTGGAGAGAGAGAGATGTGCACACACAAAGAGAGAGAGAGAGACATGGAGAGAGAGAAATGCACACACAAAGATAGAGACAGACTCATGCAGAGAGAGAGAGAGAGAGAGATGCAGACACACACAAAGATAGCGACAGACACATGCAGAGAGAGACAGAGAGAGAGAGAGAGAGATGCGCACGCACACACACAAAGATAGAGACAGTCACATGCAGAGAGAGAGAGAGAGATGCAGACACATACAAAGAGAGAGAGAGACAGACACATGCAGAGAGAGAGAGAGAGAGAGAGAGAGGAGGGATATGCGTGAGGTTTATGAGATTCTGCCTAGTTCCATAACGGTCTTTTGCAATGCAAATCCTACCATGCTGATCTACTTATGCTAATGCATCCTAAACAAAAGGCCATTAAAGTAATGGCTCCGTATTATTACAGAAATGCTACAGAGTGGACATTAATTTATCCTTCTTTAGATGGTGGGGATATCTGAGGTCCTAGCTTGACATTTCCTTTCTCTACCCCCCAGCCCACCCCACAAAGGCATTACTTGAAAGCATTATTCCATTCAGTCGTCTCTAAATGTGCAAATGCAACAGGGGATGGACCACTGCCCAGCCTGGGGCCAATTCACATCTGCACAGGGGCCACAGCTTGTGCCTGAGGAAGCTCTGTGAAGACAGAGACGTCCTGTCCAGGAAAAGGGGCAAAGGGGTGGCAAGAGGGTGAGAACCACAGGTGAAGTGGCAGGAAGAGGTCAGACTGTAAAGAAGGGAGGCAGGCAGACATAAGGAGTACACAAGATGAGTTCTGCTGGAACAGAGCAGAAGCCTATTGGGTCAAGCATCCTTTCCCACATGGACTATTGGATAATAGGAACAACTCTGCATGCCTCCAGACACTAGGGGGCGGTAGAGAATGTCCTATTGCTTGATCAGTTCTTATTTCCTGCTCCCTCCCCTTCTTCCTCCTTCTTTTCTCTGCCTCTGCAAGAGTGCCATGCAGTTACTCCTAGGGATGGAAGGACACCCCCACCCCCGTCCAGGTTCTCCTGGCTCCTGCCCAGCCCTTTCCCCCACCATTTTGTGTAAGACTATATGTGCACATATTCATGCTCACCATTTTCTTCTGCAAAATGGCTCTTGCAGACGGGTCCCAGGTGACTGCGGGTGGCTTAGCAAATGCTGGGGGGAGATCAAGCACGGGTGCACGAGCAGGGGCAGGGGCTCAATGGGTGCCTGGAGAACCCGGATGAGGAGGGGGGTGCCTGGAGAACCCATCCATCCCTATTTAGTCCATAAGCACAAGCGAGCCCTGGCATAAATGGAGGTTCCAGAGTGAAACCCTCAGTTAAATTGAGCCACAACAGATAACTCAAACCTCCAGGCACAGAAACAGTCTATCTTGGAATACCAGATGTTGAGGACAACTGAGAAAGGATCCCTGTGATCTTCATTTCCAGGGAAACACAATGCTGCATTGAGCCAGAATGACAAGTCTGATCTTCCTAAGCCCTCCGTGGCTCCAATTCCAACTGGGTTTAAGCAGCTCAGGTATCAATCCTTTGCTGAACTCCAAAGCAGCTGAACTATGACAAGCCTGGATAAACTGAAGAGAACATTCAGTGAAGGAACTGTGGCATGTTATGTCCCTGGATTGTTGTTCTCATTTTAGTTCAGCAAATACAGATCAACCATCGCCCAATAAGAGGAGGAAAAAAGAAGAAAAGAAGAAGGTGGTAGGATAGAATAGAACAGCAACATCCAAGCCATTTTATTTGTCAAAGAATAGCAGTGGCTGGTAAATACTTCCTCATCCTATTACAGTCTCAGTTTCCAACACCCTGGGTGAGAATTGCGCCAAGGGGATTAAGTTACAGTGTCAGTTCTCAGTTGACAATTTTATTTCCAGCAGATCCAAAAAACCTCACAAACCCACTAATGTGGCCCTATTCGTCTCCTTCGGTTTTTAAACTTTATCTGTATGCTTTATGCACTGCTCTGCCCATTGCAACATGCCTCCATACTTAATAGGCTATTAAAAAGGAAAGCGTCCTCACAGCCACCCTGAAATGGGATGCGTATCGTAAAAAAAGATAGAAAGGGGGGGGGGGGAGGAAAGAATAAAAATTACAGCACCCTCATCGGCTATGCCTATTGCCTCTGCAGGAAATCGAGGGGAAATATGGCTAGCTGTCATTTATATGGGGGGCATTTTGTGAAGCTGTACTTTTAATTTGGCCCCTAAGCCTCTTGGCTGTGCTGCAGTTAAGTAATTGCAGACCCCAGACTTAATGGTTATATGGGAGACCTCCTGTTTAAGTGGTAAGGTGTATTATCTTTAGTTACTTTAATGGTGAGCCAACCTTGTGGCATCCCCACCCCTGCCCCGACACTCCATGGGGCTCTGGATATGTGCCCCCAAGCTCTACCCTGACAGCACTGCTGTGGGTGAGGTAAGGGGAATACAACCCCCTTGAAATGGACCCAAGGGCTTCTGAGTGGTTCCATTCCCAACATGGCTTGTGTGTGTGTGTGTGTGTGGGGGGGGTCCTTAGGAAAAAAAGAAAGAAGCTGTGCTGACTGCTGCTGCAGATGGTGACACCCCCCCCTGCCCCCACCAAGAAAATATTAGAGAATTTCTTCTCCTGGAGAAATTTGTTGAAATATTCCTCCCAATTTCTCTGGGGAATGTTTAAATATTTAAATGCGGATTGATACCTGAACTCTCTCCCAACATTTCTAACTGTATCTTCTCTTAAAATGTTCATTTTAACATATCTTGACAGGGCATTTGCGGGTGTGGCGGTGGTGTTTGAGCTGGGAACCACGTTAAAACTTGCACTAGATGTGCAACCGCCAGTGGATAACTGAGTTCTGATCTGAATGTTAGCCTGAGATGAGCCTATTAGGTCAGCTTGTTTCTTAAATTGATTATTATATCCCACCTTTTTTCCTCATGCAAGGAACCCAAGAAGGATTACATGGCCCTCCCTCCATTTTACCCTCACAACAACCCTGTGAGGCAGGTTAGGCTGAGAGTCAGTGACTGGCCCAGAGTCACCCAGTGGGCTTCATGGCCGAGTGGGAACTAGAACCTGGATATCCAGAGTCCCAGTCAAACACTCTAACTACTACACCACACTTGTTTCATAGCTTTACAAGGTTTTAAGTCCTCAAGCATCCCTAATTGAGATGTAGTTAGAGCAGCCTTCCCCAATGTGGTTGCCCCCAGATGTTTTGGACAACAACTCTCATCAGCCCCAATCATCATCAACAATGTTCAGGCCTGATGGGAGTCATAGCAAAAAATAAAAATCTAGAGATCACAGGTTTGGGGAGTGCTGGGTTAGAATGTCAGACTAGGTATATGGAGCTGTAGGTTTAAATCCCCAGTCAATCATGAAGCTGAATGACTTTGGGCCAGACACTTTTTCTCTCCTTCTTATCTACTTCACAGGGTTTTTGTGAGAATCAACAAATATAAGAACCTTGAAACTAAGAACCGGTGCCCGAGTTTTACTTGTTTCCTCTTCCCTCCCAATCCCCTTTCCTTTTGTGTTGTGTCTTTTAGAATGTAAGCCTGAGAGAAGGGACCATCTTATTATTAAACTTTGTAAGCCACTCTGGGAGCCCTTGTGTGTGTGTGTGTGTGTGTGTGTGTGTGTGAAAAGCAGGGTGAAAATGCTGTAAATCAATCAATCCGTCAATCAAACAAAAATATTCCTGTGCTTCCTAGCTGAAGGGTAGGATAAATGTGGAATTAATAGATTTTGGTTAATATGGAAATGTATTTATATTTCATCAACCATGCCATCAGCTGAACGGGAGATGGTAAGTCAGCTGGAAAATTGGTGGGGAATCCTACTGCATTTTTGCCCACGCAGACTGAGAGACTTTTCTGATTTCTCTCCCTCTCTCATAACCCTTGATCCCAGGGTCATCCCATGAAGCTGATTGGTGGGGGCTTATTCACAGATACAGTGAATAGAGACAGATAGAAGGCTTATTCACACACACAGTGCATGGTTAAACAATGGAATTTGCTACCACAAGACGAAGTGATGGCCACCCATTTGGATGGCTTTAAAAAGGGGTTAGACAAATTCCTGGTGGATCAGGCTCTCAGTGGCTTCTAGATCTGATGGCTATATGCTACATCCAGCATCACAGGCAGTCTGTCTATGTACATTAGTTGCTGGGGAACATGGGCGGGAGGGTGCTGTTGCACTCATGCCCTGCTTGTGGGTTTCCCATGGGCAGGGCAGCTGGTTGGCCACTGTGTGTACAGAATGCTGGACTAGATGGACCCTTGGTCTGATCCAGCAGGGCTCTTCTTAGGTTCTTATTTTGGAAATACTTTTCTTTGCCTCTATGCAATAACCTTCCTATGGGTAGTTAGAATGCTGGACCTCCAGGACTGACAGGGTGAGATCAGCTCGTGGGTGATCAGCACACTCCCAGAGTGATGCAAAGCAGAAAAGCTTCTTCTCAGCAGAAAACGATAACTGCCTACAAGGGAAAAATACAAATCCAGGGACTGCTGCTCAGAGAGACAAGCTCTAAGAAATTCACGTGATGTGGGCAACCCTCTGGGCTAGTCATTAGTAAAAAGCAAAACAAAAAAGCAGTGGTGTGCGAGATGTCCAGCTATTGCAGAAAGAGATTCTTCAGAGAACGATTCCCATTAGGACTAATTGGCTTGTCCTCCTCATTATCGCTCTCCCCTCCCCAGTTTCGATTTCCTAAGACTTGAGGGCGAAAAGCTCACAGGTCTTGTTCCTGAAGTACATTTGAAGAAGAAGAAGAAGAAGAAGAAGAAGAAGAAGAAGAAGAAGAAGAAGAAATCTGTCATCCCCCTGAGGAGAACATCAATTGACTCAGTGGAACTTCTCTTGCAAGTAATGCTCAGGGGTTGTCAGCATATGTCTGTAGCTATCTAGTCACATTTCCCTCTAAAGTGGTCTGTGTTTATTATTTATTACATTTCTAAAATGCCCAGAGAGCTTCAGCTATGGGGCAGTATAGAAATGTAAATATTATTATTATTAATAATCAGAATCAGAATCATCATAATAATGCCATCAGGGTAGGGCTATGGGGCACAGGCATGGGACCCCACTCAGAAAATGAGCAGGAGAAGATGCAATAGCTCACCATTGTTTTTGGCCCTCCGAAACCCGGAGCTGACACTGTGTCTAGTGAATCCCCTCTGCCTTAAGTTGCCTCCTCCTTTGTTTTGCATGTGTGCGTGTGTTTACTGGCTTGGTGGCAGCTGATAAGGGATGGATGTGTGCAAAAAACAGCTGCATATTCATGAGCATTCCTATCAAAGCCTCAAAAATATCCTTGTAGGCTTTCGGGGTTTTTAAAACATATTTGATAGGGATGCTTGCAAAACCCAGATGGTTTTTTTAGTTGAGATGGAGGTAGGGGTGAGGGTCAAAGGTCACTAATAGCAATCCTTAGAAAGGATACTGTTCCAGAAAGAGGAACACAGGGAGACGCGCGCGCGCACACACACACACACACAGAGACAGCACACAAAAATGGCCATGTTTCAGCTTCCTCCAAATGCAAGGCCATTTCAATACCTTAAAAAAAGAAAACTACCACTCTGCTGATAATGGAGAACCTAAAATTACTTTTTAATGGTAATGTGAGAAAATCATTGCTTTTAACTATTCAGAACTCTTCCACTCTCTTTTTTTTTTTTTTACTTATTCAAGGCAGCAGGGCGATATTATAAAGAGCAACGTATAATTTAAATTGGAGGTGGGGAAAACAATAGGAAGCCAGAATTTGTATGACGATAAAAAAAAAAAAAATGGGGGAAGGGGTGTGTGAGTTTGGGGGAGAGGAAAGCCCTGAAGCCTTTCTGTAGAATTATACAGCTTTATGCAGCTGCCGAGACTTCAAGGAGATCCAAAACATTCCAGTGGATCAAAAAGGTGCTGAGAATCCCGTAGTGATATTTTCTGGTGTATCATTTTAGCTACCAACTGCTTCATCCCTCCAATCCTACAAGTCTCCGCCTGGTCATTTAGCTGCCATCAGAATTCACTGGCACATGTTCATCACACATCAACTGTGTCAACTAGTATTGACTTGTCTATGTGTATGTGTGAAGGAGGGATCACAAATCAGAGCCATAGAATTATACAGTTGGAAGGGACCTTGGAGGTCATCTATGCCAAACCTCTGCTCAATGCAGGACCTACAATACAGGTGTGAATGCGAGAGATTTTTGGGTCCGAGATTTCAGGCATGCCCTTGGTCCCTGAGCTAGCATCACACATGGCCCAGGGACCATAAAGGTTGTACCCAAATGTGCACAGGTGAACACACATGAAAGTGACACAGGCTGGAAATAAAGTGATTTGCCCATGCCAAGTACAGTAATCAATTGAAGAGTTATCAAATATGCAGATGGCACAAAACTGGGTGGGACAGCTAATACCCTGGAAGACAGCAACAGAATTCACAGTGATCTTGATAGGCTGGAGCTCTGGGCAGAAAACAACAGAATTAAATTTAATAGGGATAAATGCCAAGTTCTGCACCTAGGAAAAAGAAACCAAATGCACAGTTACAAGATGGGGGATACTTGGCTCAACAATACTACAAGCAAGAAGGATCTTGGAATTGTTGTAGATCGCAAGCTGAATATGAGCCAACAAGGCAAATGCTCTTTTGGGCTGCATTAATAGAAGTATCACTTCCAAATCCCAGGAAGTACTAGTTCCCCTTTATTCAGCACTGGTTAGGCCTCATCTGGAGTACTGTGTCCAGTTCTGGGCACCACACTTTAAGAAGGATGCAGACAAACTGGAGAGGGTTCAGAGGAGGGCAACAAAGATGATCAGGGGACTGGAAACAAAGCCCTATGAGGAGAGACTGAAAGAACTGGGCATGTTGAGCCTTGAGAAGAGAAGACTGGGGAGAGATAGGATAGCGCTCTTCAAGGACTTCAGAGGTTGTTACAGACAGGAAGGCCAGGATCTCTTCTCAATCATCCCAGAGTGCAGGATGTGGAATAATGGGCTCAAGTTACAGGAAGCCAGATTCCAGCTGAACATCAGGAGAAACTTCCTGACTGTTAGAGCAATATGACAATGAAACCCATGACCTAGGGAGGTGGTGGGCTCTCCCACACTGGAGGCATTCAAGAGGAAGCTGGACAGCCATCTGTCAGGGATGCTTTGACTTAGTTTCCTGCATTGAGCAGGGGGTTGGACTCAATGGTCTTATAGGCCCCTTCCAACCCTACTTTCTATGCTTCTATGTGACCAAGGATATGGAACTGGGCCTTGATGATAGATAGGTGAAACTGTGAAGCTATGTGCACGTTCTACCTGTGGCATTATATCTGTAATAGACCATTTGCACAAGCAAACTGTCCTTTGATGTTGTAGCCAGCCCCAACCGTCAAGCAAAGAACTAATGAGACATCAGGAGAAGACATTCATGTGTTACCCTCCCCATTTGGGGAAAAGCCATTTTCTTCTGCCAAAATTGATCCAGGAATGTCACAATGTCATCACATACCATGGTTCCCAGGGACATTCCATCAGAAATGTCACTGACACAGCTATGCCACTGCTTGTGCTGGTAGCAAGGTGTTTTGGTAAAAGAAATACCAAAATACCAAAATACCTGAGAGAGCGCCTTCTCCCTTTCCAACCTGCCCGGTCACTGAGGTCATCAGAGGGCACATTCCTGGTAGTTCCACATGGACCCATGGCCCAATTGGAGTCCACCAGGAAAAGAGACTTCAGGGTGGTGGCCCCCTTAGTGTGAAATTCCCTGCCTTTGGAGGTCAGGCAGACACCAACATTGCATTGCTTTCAGTGCCTCCTGAAAACTTTGTTATTTCAGGAAGCCTTCCTTGAGTGACCGGCCATGGTTTATTACACTTGGTTTAATCAGAACTCTGTTTCTTTAAAATAATAACAACAACATGATGTTTTTATTCTCTACCCAGTCTGCCATTCACTGCTCTGAGGTCTTTGGATGTTGAGCGGTATAAGAAATACTATAAATGAATGAATGAATGAATGAAATAAAGAGAAAAGAGGGGAAACCTCAAAAGAAAAGTGAAAGAAAAGTGGGGTGGGGAATGAAAACAACAACAACACCAGCCACACGTAGACAAGAAACTATGAAAACCCTCAGCTACCTTGTAAGGTATGTTAGGAAAAGAATGAGAAATTCTGCCCCCAAATTGCCAAATATCCCCCCACTTTTTTTTTTGCAGGTGATGAATGGTCCTACAAAAGTGCTAGTTGGATATTTATTTATCTGATTCATCCCCTGCCTTTCTACCAAAAGGGGCACTTGCGGTGGCTTAAAACATAATTAAAAACTATTGAAAACACAACAGCAGCGTGAAAACAGCTTCCACCTGAACAGACCCACTTAGGGCGCAATCCTATCGAGACGGGCAGCCACCTCCGAACTCGGAGGCAACCGCCTATCCTAAGCAGGGCAGGAGAAGCACAGAGGGGATCATTCGTCGTTCCCTCTGCATTTCTCCTGCCCTGCTTTTTTGGCTAGGGAGGAGGAGATTGCAGCTGCCTAGCCGCAAGAGTACGGAGCAGGGAAGGAGGCTGCTGTACGACACACTAGATGTCTTCAGGGTGGTGGCCCCCTAGATGTGTCATACATGCAGCTACGTCCTCCCCGCCCCAGAATGCCCCCAGCCATGCCCCTTTTCAGCCACTCCGTGCTCGCCTTGAGAGTGCGCGGAAGTGGGGGGAGGTCGGTTTTCCGGGAATGGACCTCGGAGCGCGGGCTCTGAGGCCGGTTTGTGGAAAATGGCATATCCTATGGCCGTCTAGCCACTGCCTAGCAGACATAGGATTGCTCTCTCCGTTGACAAAGCCCTGCAAGAGGTATGTGTGTTGCCTACCCTGTGCGATGGTTAAGTGCATTCTTTAAAAGCTACTTATGGCTCATTTTAGGGAGCAGGGAATGGCGATAATCTGTAACTGAACACACCAGTACATTAGCATTACAAACAATGACTTGTTGCTAAAAATAAAACAACAGCGATGTCTGCAGATGAACAGGGAAGCCGCATCCATATGTGTCTCATTCTATTTAAATATGATGAAGAATCATTGGCTAAGTTGAGAAAATAAGAGTTTTGCACAGTCGATATATTATTTAACCAACTAACGTTCAATCCCTGGCATCTCCAGGTAGGGCTGGGAAAGACCCCTGTCTGAAAACTGGAAGGCCTCTGCTAGCCAGTTTAGACCAGGTGTGGGGAACATCCATCCTGCAAGCCTATTCCGGCCTGTGGAGGTTCCTGTCAGGGTGGACACTGAGCCCATGGAGTCGCAGAGTAGTTCTGATTCTGAGGAAGAGCAGTCGCTCCTGGGAGAGGAGCGCGCTCCTCTTTCCCAGGGCCAACAGCTGATGGAGATTCCTCCCACCAGCATTCCTAGCTTAGAAAGCAGTCCAGGGAGTGACCGAGCGCAGATAGCAGACTTGGTGGATGCGCGACGCTGACGCAGAGAGCGGCGCCAGATGGAGGGCGCGGAAAGGAGGCGTAGTGCCTGGTTGGCGCGCAAACAACGGCTGCGCCCAGAGGCTCCAAGGGAAAAGGGGAGGGACTCCCCCTAGTCCTTAAGTTCAGGGGTCTGCCAGTAATTCCCTTTCAAATGGGGACCAACTGTTCCAACTTAGGGCATAGGTACTGTGCTGCTCAGATCTAGTTGCAAACAGTATAGTTGTTAAGTTGTAAAAGAAGAATAAAGCTTGGAAAGGAATCCCTTTGTCTGTGTCTGGACTTGGCTACTGGATTAGACTGAGAGAGGCCTCCAAGGAGCCCCTGACAGTTCCCCATCCAGCTCACAGAGGCTTGGGCTGCCTCTACCGGCCCCATCCACTCTCGTCCTCTAGTCCCACCCCTCCCAAAGGCTCTCCCTGCAATGCTGGAGGCTACCGGGGGCTTGAGGAGGAGGAGGACGGGAGAAGAATCCCCTTATCTCAGATGTGTGATGGGAGATAACAAGGGGATTCCAAGTCAGAAAAGGAGGGGATCCCAGCCAACATGCTGAAAGATCCACCTAACACTTCAACCAGGACGTCTTTGCTGCACACCAGCCTCCCCCAGTGAGGAAGCCAGCACACAGTGAGGTAGGGTCCTGGCCAATGGGCCAAGTGGATCAGCCCAGTAGCGTGCTGGCTGGGGACCAACTGAGAGCAGGACATGTGGTCCCATCCCCTGACATCATTTTAGAGATGGGCGAGATTACCAGGATTCTCTGAACATGGTCTCCCCGCTCGCCTCGTGCCTGATTCCTGTCCGCAAGAAACTTGCACAAATTGAGCAGCAATCGAATGGGAGATTTGTGCAAATTTCCTCTATAGACTAAAGCAGGGCTAATTCAGTCTACAGATGGAATTGACACAAATTAGGACATTTCAATTTGCGAAAGAAATTGGTGGACATGTGCTCGCATTCAGAGTGTCAAACAGGGCATATGCGTATGTTTTGCTATCTCCTACATCCCTAATCTAGGCTCTATTCTCTAACTTACTTGAGCTTGCTCAGGGATTGCTGCTGAGCTGTGCAGGTACGTTTATTGAACAATCATTAAGCATGGTACAACCTGCTTCCTAAATGTTCCTGCTTAGGAACATTTACTATAACAGCGGGGAAGCAAATGGCATCATTGACTTTGAGAGCTGCAAAAAAAATACATTCATTCATTATCCTCGTGGATCCTCCATATTAATAGAGTTTGCAACAATGGATAAACACAATGGGAGAATGACAGTCATATAAGCAGGGAGAAAAATCAGCCACACAGACAGCACCCATTTGGGTGAGGTAAAAAATTACCGAGTGCAATCCATCATCAGTGTGTCCTTCGTGCACAAACACTCAAGGCATAGCCTTTAGCAGCCTTTCTCCAAAGTGCTTCCCTCCAGATGTGTTTGGACTGCACCGCCTATCATCCCTGGCAATTGGCATGTTGGTGGGAATGATGGGAGTTGTTGGCCAAAACATCCAGAGGGTGCCACAGTGGCAAAGGCTGGTGTTCAGCATGTCCTATTGGTTTCTAAATGGACATATGCCAGGGAAAATCAAAGAGCCATGTTTGTAAGCTTCAAACTAAGGTCACAGATCATCGGATCAAACTGGGGAATGAATAAAATGTGGCGATCTTACAGATTTCATATGTTTAAAAGAAACGCACACAGAGACAAAGAGGGAGAGGAAGCAGAAGTGGTTTCTTCTTGCCAAGTTTGTTTCAAGCATCCAGTCAGGAGATGTATATGGTGCCCATATTGAACAGGGATGTGGAACTTCTGAGCGATGAGGCTAATGTAGCTGACATATACTCCTTGGGTCCTTCCATGTAGCAGAACATGGTCTCCAAGCCCAGCTCCTTGGAGGAACCCCCATTCTTATCTCAGAACTTACATCACTCTTCCTACCACTGCTTAGAGGCATGATCCAGATTGGTTTTGAGGCAGACACAGTCTCTGTGGGACCAGGAATTGGATCTCAAATAGATCCACAAGTACTAGCCCTGTAAATCTGCCCCTGAATTACAGTGTATTCTTGACTGAGCAAACCCACATTTAAAACCTATTAAATGGATGTTTGGCGTTTTCATGCAAGTGCTGTTGTTCCTTCATGCCATTTCTAAACACATGTAAATATATTAAATTAACATGTAAATAAATATACTTCCTGCTGAATAAAAGTTTGCCAGATCTAAAGGCCTAATTAAAATATGCTAATCTAATCATTTCTGGCTGGAACCCAGCATTTATTTATTTTTAGTGGCTATTTATGAACGTTCAGAACAAATCAATTCCTAACAACATAATAAATGGAGTCATAGCTATGCCAAGATCGACTGTTAGTAGAAGAATGCAGTCCCAGGAGTAACACTAATCGTTTGCATATAACTTAATTTCAAAAGAAAATGAAAGGAAGATGTCAGATGAGTGCAGAGTTAAACCAGAGGTCTCAGGTAGCAGGATTGGTTCAACCTTCATCAACATTTTCTAATATCCAGCCTTTCCCAACCTGATGCCCTCCAGATGGTTTGTTTGTTTGTTTATTTATTTGTTATTATTAAATTTATTAATCGCCCATCTGGCTGGTCACCCAGCCACTCTGGGCGATGTACAACATACAATAAAACAGTTTAAAACAATAAAATTCTACAATAAAAACATTTTCTAAAATACCCTAACCCACCCCAAATGCCTGCCTGAAGAACCACGTTTTTAATGCACGACGGAAGCTCATTAAAAAGTGGGCATGACGGAGTTCCCTAGGGAGGGAGTTCCACAGAGTGGGGGCCACCACAGAAAAGGCCCTCTCCCTCATCCCCTCGTCTAGCTGTCCTGGCTGATGGGACAGAGAGAAGGCCATCTGAGGCTGATCTTGTTAAGCGGCCTGTCTGGTGCTGCTGGAGGCACTCCTTAAGATAGGCTGGGCCAGAACCATATAGGGTTTTAAAGGTCAAAACCAACACCTTGAATTTGGCCCGGAAAACAACTGTAGTTTTGGACTACAACTCCCAGTTTTCCTATCCATTGGTCATACTAGCTGGGGTTGATGAGAGCTGAGGACTAACATATCTGCAAGGGGAAGGCTGATCTAGAGTCACAGGGAGAGATGGGTGTTTGTCATCACCTCCTATGTGATCCTTTTTGCCAGATATGCCAGGAAATGGGCCTGGCTGAGACCTTCTGCAAAGTATGGGTTCTACCTCTATGCTATGGCGCCTTCCAAAAATAGAGATGTTGAACATATGGAGCTGCCTTACACTGCTAGGCCACTGCTCCATCTAGCTCAATACTGTCAACTCCGAGTGGCAATGGCTCTACAGTTTTCAGACAAAGATCTTTTCCAACACTTGCTACTTGGTCTTCTTAAAATGGAGTTGATGGGGATTGAACCTGGAACCTTCTGCATGCAAAGCAGGTGCTTTACCAATGAGCTCTTGCCTCAGGTAGCAGGACTAGGAAAGAGCCACGCCTGAGACTTCGAAGAGTAGGGATGTGCTAATCAGCAAACCGCAAGCTCACCAAAGTTCTCTGAATTCCATCTCAGAGCTCATTCTGACCATATCAGATTGTGGGCTTTGTTCTTTTCTTTTTGCATGAAAATCCTTATGTATTTTCGTGCACATTTTTCCAAATGTAAACATGAATTGTGGGCATCTTTGAAATCTAGAGAACAGGAGGAGGTGAGCATCCAACGTAAATCACAAAGAAGGGAAATGGGTTCTCAGGATGCAACAAATAAAATAAAAATGTAGGAAGTCCAACTTGTTTCGGACTTTCTGATTTTGGGGCCTTCTTCATGGGGTAGAGAAAAAAGTCTGCAGAATTTTTTTTTGCAAAAGTTTGTCTCCTGTGTCAATTTACTTGACACAGATTGCCAGTAGATTGAAACTGAAGACCATCTTTTGCAAAAAAATTCTGTAGACTTTTCTCTCTACCCCATGAAGAAGGCCTAGGCCAAAATGCATTGGACTTCCATATATATATATATATATATATATATATATACACATATACATATATATATATATATATACACACACACACACACATACACACACACATCCTGAGAACCTGTTTCTCGTCTTTGAGATTCATTATTGAAATCAATTCTTTTCCCCCATTGATTAAACTGTATTTTTGTGTATTTTTCAAAAGTAAACCTTTTTCAGGAGCATGTTTGAAATGTATGCATGCTGTCAAATGTAATTTGTTTGGTCTGTGAATCACACTGGAAGCTTGGAAATGTACGGTCTTCGACTGCAGATTGTGCCTGAGTCTGTGTTCAGTCCAGAAGGTGTGACCTGGGTAAATATTGATAAAAAATGAACTGAAATTAATTTCTCATACATCCCTATCAGAGAGCCACTTCCAGTCAAAGTAGGCAATGCTGGCCTCAATGAACCAATGGCCTGATGTTTTATTGTTTTATTTATTTATTGCATTTATATCCCGCCTTTTTTCCTCTTGCAGGGAACCCAAGGTGGCTTACATGATCTTCCTCCTCCTCTCCATTTTATCCTCACAACAACAACCCTGTGAGGTAGGCTGGGCTGAGAGTCTGTGACTGGCCTAAAATCACCCAATGAGCTTCCATGGTCGAGTGGGGACTAGAACTCGGATCTCCCAGCTCCCAGTCCAGCACTCTCACCACTACACCATGCTGGCTCTCTTATTATCAGGCAGCTTCATGTGTTTTTCCTATGGATTTTCAGAATTTTCACACAAACACCACCAGCCACTGATCGGGATGTGTGAGTCAGCAAAATTTGAGGTTGCTGAAGGTGCCCAAATTCCACCTTGGTGCTCGTTCCATCTTGTGTCTGTATCAGATCCTGAGCTTTTTTTTCTTTTCTTTTCACACAAAGATGTGTGTGTATTTTGGTGTGTATTTCCCCGCCGAAATGTACACATCAGTTGTGTGCATCCTTGAAATGTATGCATTCTTTCCCCCTTGATTAAAGCATGCCCTTGTGCATTTTTTCAAAAGCACACATTTTCCAAGCACATGTTTGTTTCAAATGTGCGTGCGTATCTTGTCAAATGCACGGTTTTGTTCTTTCGTTTTTGGCCTGCAAATCACATTGCGAGCTTGGAAATGTATGGACTTTGACAGCAGATTCCGTTGGAGTCTTGAGTTCCATTCCATCCAAGATGGGCCAACTGGGTA
This sequence comes from Heloderma suspectum, assembly GCF_057233095.1. Taxonomy (NCBI): domain Eukaryota; kingdom Metazoa; phylum Chordata; class Lepidosauria; order Squamata; family Helodermatidae; genus Heloderma; species Heloderma suspectum. The sequence goes on from NC_139470.1 coordinate 12,632,200, forward strand.
AATCCTGACCAAACCTAACTGAAATAAATTTATCATAGATCCCTAGCCACTGACTAATAGTTATGCAGTCTGTGTAGGAACATAGGAAGCTGTCTTAATCCAAGTCAGACTTCAGTCCATCTAGCCCAGTGTTGTTCACACTGACTGGCAGTGAAACCACCTGGATTTGACCAGTCCCGTGTGATATGGGCAGTCTTGAACCGAATTCGCACGGGTCATGGTAGATGTACAGATGCCCTTTATAAATGAGGCAAAACAACATCATCAAATTGTGATTGTGGGGCTGAAAAACAAACTATCCAACATATAGTGACAGAGTGTCAAAACTGAGCCTACAATGGAGACTTTGCTGATTTCCTGGCTGTGACAACTGAAGTAAAAAACTAAATCTGTAACCTAGACATAAGTTTGTAATATTCCTGTCTATATTTTATATTTTACATTTCATATGTATTATGCTCTATGTTTCTATTGTAATGCGATGTAAATGTGCCATATGATAAATAATAATAGTGTTGTCAACACTGACTGGCAGTGGCTTTCCAGGGATTCAGGCAGGAATTCTTCCAGCGTTATGTGGAGATGCATGTCAGGGATCGAACTCGGGACCTTCTGCATGCAAAACCTGTCCTCTACGAATGAACCATGGCCTCATCCCTGGTGTAATCCAACCAGGATTTTTCTCTCTCACTTGCTCTGTCTCTTCAAGCCATTTTGTTGTTGTCGTACTTCTGCCATTAGCAAACAGAAATATCAGAGCAATAAAAACCAGACGCACCCCCCCTTCTCTCCACTTAATTTATAGTTTCACTCACAAACCATTTAGTAAATTATTTGGATGATGAATGGCGCTTTGAAAAGGTTTCACAGTCACTAATAATACCGGTCTGTTTTCCTCCGATAACACCGGCTTTGTTAATAGGCACTTCACACAAACATCAGCCCTCTCATGCAACAACAGGAAATGTGCACGTTGGCCTGGACTCAGTGCACAACAGCCTTGGGAAGGGAATGGGCCACAGTGCTTCATGGGAACCCCCTTAACACCCAACAACCCTAAAATATATACACAAATGTGTTTTGGGGTCATTTTACTTTCCCAAGGTATCCTGGGTGGTAAAAAGCCCCAGAATCTCAAATTTGTCTGTGGTGTCAGAAGAAGGGTGTTTTAGACTCAACATATTCAAAATACTAGAAAAACATCATAAACTGTCAAGGTAACATTTTAGGTAAAACCTTATTACTACAAACTAACTTTTTTTAGGGGGTGGTATGGGGTGTTTTACTAACCCCATAAGAAATCAGTCTCCAGTGAGGTAAATGTCCCCCAAAGAAATCAGTCTCTGGTGAGATAAATATGCGCCCCCCCCCCCCCGGCTGAATTCCCATGACTTGTGACAACCTACTGACACCCAGGGTACTTAAGCCTGCTTCCTTAGAACAGTTTTCTTTGGAAAAACTCATGGGCTACATTTACACCTCCTGGCATATAGAAGGGGAAGAAATGAAAGCAGTGACAGATTTTGCTTTCTTGGGCTCCAAGATCACCGCAGACGGTGACTGTAGCCATGAAATTAAAAGACGTTTGCTCCTTGGGAGGAAAGCTATGGCAAACCTAGACAGCATAGTCAGAAGCAGAGACATCATCTTGCCGACAAAGGTCTGTCTAAACAAAGCTATGGTTTTCCCAGTAGTAATGTATGGCTGTGAGAGCTGGACTATAAGGAAGGCTGAGCGCCGAAGAATTGATGCTTTCGAACTGTGGTGCTGGAGAAGACTCTTACGAGTGCCCTGGACTGCAAGGAGGTCAAATCAGTCAATCCTAAAGGAAATCAAACCTGACTGCTCATTGGAAGAACAGATCCTGAAGCTGAAGCTCAAATATTTTGGCCACCTAATGTGAAGAGAAAACTCTCTGGAAAAGACCCTGATGCTGGGAAAGACTGAAGGCAAAAGGAGAAGGGGAGGGCAGAGGATGAGATGGCTAGATAGCATCACGGATGCAATGAATATGAACTTGAGCACACTCCGGGAGAGAGCGCAGGACAGGAAGGCCTGGCGTGCTATGGTCCATGGGGTCACGAAGAGTCGGATACGACTGAATGACTGAACAACAACAACAATGTTGCTTGTGTTTAGGGCATAAAGACCCTCCCCCCCCCCACACATGCACACAATGGCAAAATCAATGGATTGGGATAGTGTATGTCCCAGGCATGTTTTTGTTTTCAGAAAGAAAATGGGAAATGGTAAGAGTCTGAAATATGGGGACACTGTAGAGGTGAACAGTTCCCAACAATGTCATGGGGAAATTATGTGGTGGGTCTACTTTTGTGTAAACTCTGAAATGTAAAGTTCCCTTGGGGTATGTTTGTCACCCCACTTTGTTGGATGAGGTTAATTTTCTCCCCATGGTGCTTCAATCAGCACCTGGCAGCAGGGGCTGCAAGCTCCAATTTCAACTCTCAGCACCGCCCTGGAGAGACACAACCTCAGGGAATGCATTGTGGGAAATAAAAATGGTGGTTCCCAGACCCAGCCACCAGCCCGTGTTGCAGCACAGCTGCTGGCTACAAATGGACCTATCAGTTTGTTTTCTCCCTATGTCAGTTTTGCATGACTTGCATGGGCCTTGAGTGCTATTTTTGGGTGGAAAGGTGGGAATGTACTTATTCCAATTTCTCTGGCCATATGTAGAGAGGGCATCTGTGCACGTCTTTGGTAGGGAGCTTTCTTATAACAGGTCTGGCTATTTGTCCACCAAGCCTAGTTCCGTGATTGGTAGCAGCTCTCCAGGCATGGGCCTTGAGCATCAGTTTTTGGTGAAAGGGGGGATGTGCATTTAAATAAGCAAGTAAATAAGTCTCTTCCATCCCACACTTATAATAAATAAGTGCACTCCATCCTGAACATTCCTTTTTTTCCTTTTTAAAGAATGCACAAAAATCACATTATTTTAACATTTTTTTCAAAATGTCCATGAGCATTTTCTCATAAAATAGGTGCTTTTTTGCACATTGTTTCTGAGAATATGTATTTTGTACACATGCCAACCTAAAATATGTGGGTTATGTGCATTTGGGTACATATCTTTTTTGAGCTAAAAAGTATATCGCAAAATTTGGAGACATGCGAAAACTGAAGGATAATTGTGTTCTGACTGGGCTGTGAGTCAGGGAAGGGTGAATCACTTAAAAATTCAGGCCAAACAAAATCCGTGAACATCACAACCACTGGCTTCCATCACCACCTGAGTAAGTCAACCAAGGCTCAGCCACCAGAAGGCAATGGAATTTTCCTTTACCATGTATAGCTTACGTTTTCCAGTGAATCCAGCTTTAATTTGGCTGAGGAGGAGGACAGGAAGAAGAAATATATGACTAGAGATGTATGAGAAATTTGTTTGGTTTTTTGATCAGGATGTACCCGGGTCACACCTTCCGGCCTGAACATGGACATGGATAGTGTCTGCTATCTGCAATCAAAGTTGATACATTTCTGGGTTTTGCAATGCGATTCATTGCAATGTGCATGACGATGTGTGACATTTGAGAAACGTGTGTAAAAAAATGCAAACCTTTGAAAAATGCACACAGGCACGCTTTCATCAATGGGAGAAAAATGCGTACATTTCCAAGACGTGTACTTTTGGGAAAATTATGCAAGAAAATATGCACACATTCTCATGTGAAAAGAAAACAAAGCTCACGCTCTGATGCGGACATGAGACGGGATGAGCTTTGAGGTGGAATTGTACGTGCATCTGTGCATAGGACATGTCAAAAGGAACCAGAAGTTACGTATTCTCTTAGCACAAAACCACACGGCCCATCTTCCTTTGCCTGGCTCTGAAGTTTTTAATAAAGGGGAAAAATCTCCTGCATTCTTTCTTATTGGCCTTTATCAAGCCTAATGGGTTCTCCTGATTCATTTTCACTTAATTGGCTCTACAACGTTACCTCATTATTAGTTGCTCTGCTGGCATTCATGCAAGCCTGGAAAGGTAAATTGGCTCTAAAAACCCAGTGAATTACTCTTTTAATTAGCTTGAATTGATCAGAAAGGTTACAGAAGTGGCTTGCATTTAAGGACAAATCAGATAGAATCCAGCGGCCTTTGGAACTTGCCTGGAATAGAAGGGATGGTGAAAGGAAGGGGACCTAAACCTGGCAAAGCAGAGAGATTATCATCTTACAGCCCACACAAAATTACAAGGTGTAACTTGGAAGTGGGGTCCTTCCCCCCCTCTCTCTGTCTCTCTCTCTGTCTCACACACACACACACACTCACAAACACACCCTTTCCATCAAATTAAAAAGGTAGGGATTGATCGATTGATTTCATTTTAATTCAGGCTTCTGGTGGTTCCACATGGACCTATAGCCTGATTGGAGTCCACCTGGAGAAGAGCCTTGAGTGTGGTGGCTCCTTTTCTATGGAACTCCCTGCCTTTGGAGGTCAGGCAAGTGCCAACACTGTGCTGATTTCAGTGCCTCCTGAAAACATCTGTATTTCAGGAAGCCTCCTCAGGAAGCCACAGTTTTATCGGAATTTTGTTTCTTAAAAAAAAAAAAGTACTAATTTTAACAGGATGTCTTATTCTTTTATCCTATTTTGTATCTTTTATTGTTCATCGCTCTGTAATCTGCCTAGATGTGGAATGGTATATAAATGCTGTAAATAAAATAATTAATTCTGCGTTCCTTCCTCAATATGAAGCCAGGTGTCTCCTAACCTGTTTTAAAACAATCCAGCCATACAGGTTAATCAAATTGACCAAGCCCCATGACAAACAGTTGAAATTACTCGGTACGTTCAGGCCAGACAAGAGAAGGTTAAGGGGAGATGTAAGAGCTGCCTTCATTTCCAAATATCTGAAATGCTGTCACAAAGACGATGGAGCAGAGTTGCTCTATGCAGGGACAGCTGAGAATTTCAGTTCAGTTCAGCTTTAGGAGCTTATCAACATTTGCAAAGTTCGCTATAATTGGGACAAAAGGAACTTGAGATTAAAATCTTCATTATCAAACATGGAAGAAACCCAATCTGATAGATTCATCCATCCAGGCCCTGTTGTCTTCATCAATCCATGAATGATTCCATGAATGTACAGAAAGACCCCCAAATCATCTCAGCCCTGTTCTGAGGTGCTCAAGGGCCATTTTCAATACCACCAAACTGTACATTCACAACACTCCATAGAAAATTGAAAACCAGGGGCTTGATCTAGGATCCCTTCCACGAGATGAAGGCACCTTCTGTGAGAGGAAGGGACTTTCTGCAAGAAGAATGGCTCTCTTTGCAGAAGGTCTCTCTGCCCAACTTTTAGGGCTCCCCTCTCCCCTCACATGCCACAGCTCACCCTCTTCAGCAGGGTCCCCTGACCCTCTGTGCAGGATTTTCAGGGGGCTGAAAGGGCTGTTGTGGGAAGGAGGGAAGTCCACTTTCACCAATGCAGTGGATCCAGCTTAGATCTGGATCCAGCCCCAGAACAATGAAGGATTTCTCAATGCATGGGTTCCACTCCAGAAAACAAGACCAGGTCATTGGAATGCCAAAATCCAGAGCAAAATTCAGATGGGAAGGACGGTAAAAATTGGTTTCAGTGACCACCTCTCTCTGCTTTATCCCTTCCATGGCCTGCTGAAAGGCAGTCCTCAGGCAGAGTATGTTCAGCCACGCTCTGGGAAAAATCATAAAACAATCCAGGGTTTATGCAAAACCTCATGCATACCTTGTCCTTGTACAGCAGGGAGGCGATAAATCTATATTATGCCCACCTGCACATTGGCTTTTATCTTTGTTGTTCAGCACACCTACACTCGCTGGAGAATTCATTAGCCAGATGACACAGTCACACGGCGGGACTATAAATTAGCGTTTTGCCTGAAGGCGTGCAATTGATTCTGGATGGTACTTCGGAATGCTCATGCTTGCCAGTCACTTCAATCATAACACTACAGCCTGCATCAAAGAGTGACTGAAGACCAATTGCTGAGTACAGAAAAATTGGGTGGTCTTATTTGATGTGTGGGAAACCCTCATGCCAAAAGAGGATAGGAAGAGAAAGTTGGCTCCGGGGATGGGGTGGAAATAGAATATCCCGAGGGCTAATTTTTGTATTCTCCCATCTTAAAGAGCTCATTATGGCCACAACAGAGTCCGAATTTAGTTCTGGTGCATACAGATGGCTGCATTGATATGGCCAGCATAATAGCATGATTGATGGTGGAAAACCTTGATCTTTCCTCATCTGCCTGTACAAATGCAAAACCGCAGGGTAGCTAGAACCAGCCTAATCAGGTGCCAGAAAACATTGCTCAATTAGAGATTGCCCCAATCCTTGGAGAGGCATCGAGGTTATCAAAAAGTTCATACTTGAGATCAGACATGCCCACCTTGTGAACATTAGAACAGCTATGCTGTGATCTAGTCCAGTATTCTGCACACACAGTGTCCAACCACCTGCCTGTAGGGGAGCCCACAAGAAGGACATGAGCAACCTCCTGCTTATGTTCTCCAGCAATTGGTGTCCAAAGGCATTACAGGAGGTAACATACAGCAACCATGACTAGTAACCATGGATAGCCTTATGCTCCATAGGACACGGTGTCTTTAGTTCTGCTGCTGTTTTGTGGATCACACAATAGCACAACGGCAAAAAAAGAGGATAAATTAGTACTAAGGGATGGCTCAGTCTGTCTCTGGTCCATGGCAGTTTCATATGTGGTTGTTTGTAAGTCAATTCACTATCTTTTCTGCATCAATACATTTATTATTATTATTAGGTTTTTGTTGTTGTTGTTTCTAAATGTGAGCATTATCTTTTTTGGGGTAATATTTCTCCACAACACATGCTTTTTGGTAAGCCGTTTATGCTAAAATACACATTTGGTACATATTTTAGTCTAAAAAGAAGATTTTTATATGCAGCCAAGAACTGTGTCCTGTCCAGTTTGGTTCAGGGTACCCAGAGGGGCTAGAAGCAGGAAGGTACACATACAGGCAAGGACCTGGCAGGCCAGGCCAGGCCAGTGTAAGGGTGCTGAATAGCCAAACAAGTTAGACCAGGCAGGATCTTCCAGGACCTTGGCCAGCACCCAGTTAGCTAAGATTCGAGCAAGGAGAGCTGTTGACTCAGCAGCAGTCAAAGGCTTTCTGGAGCCTTATAAAGGCCAGCAGCTCAAGACCTGCAGTTAACTTCACCCCCTCGGAGAAGGAGTTCCTTTCTTAAAGGGCTACTGCCTGATTTGTAGCTGCTGGCCCCTACGGGGTGGGAGTGGTGAGGGCTGTAATGGGGGAATGCCGTCTGCACCAGAGGAGTTGGGTAGAGGCCCGTCCTCTGCTCTGGGAGGCCCTGGCCTAGCGGGGACTGGATTAATGGAGGGAGGCTTCTCTGCCTCCGAGTCCTCTTCAGAGGCAGAGGACAGGTCAAGTCTGGGGAACACGACAAACCTCATCACAAAATATGAAGAAGTGCAAACTCCACAGTGTTCTGATCCATGTATTAATCCAGGCAGCACTGGTGCAAGCTCTCCCACTGCCTGAGACAGGAGAGCACTCTCGTGACTAGGGATGTCGCGGACATCCATCTGGGGGCTCAAGCTCAGTGGGTTCCCGCAAGTTTGGGCCCCCGGACACCAGTCTGCGACCCCCTGCTCTTGCCCGGCTTGGTGCATGCTGAGTCGGGCAAGTGCGACGGCCCCTGCTCCTTGCCCTCGTGTTGCTTTCAGCGGTGGCAGGATGGGAGCCAAGATCCCTCCCGCTTCCCATCCTGCCATTGCTGCAGCAGACAGCAACTGCGGCCCTCTCTGCTGGCGCTTGGCAGAGAGGGATGTAGTTGCTTGCGGCGGCAGCAACAGCGCTCACTGGGCTCCTGCGAAACACCAGCCGGCTCGTGTCCCAGTGCGAGCCGGGCCCGGCAGTAGACAGGGATCTGGAGAGCGGGTCACGGGGCAGACTCGGGTGAGTTCGCACAACCCTGCTCGTGACATCATGGCTCCATAACCCCATCCCACACTGTTGTGCCCACCTGTTACTACCCCCCCTTGCAACCGCTGCCTTCGTTCTATAGAAAGCTGCTGGTACGGCTCTTTGGAGGGCCAGCCAGGCCCAAATGCCTGACTCGGGGGGTATCCCTCAGAGGGGATCACAGGAGATCATCTGCACCATGATTCTCAGCATGAGCAAGAAAGCAGATGGATGACAGCAGCTGTCCATCCTCTCTTTTGCTCTGAGGAGCCCCTCAGAGCAAAGCAAACCGGTTGTAGGGCGGGCGGCTCTGTAGCAGGGATGCTGGAGAAATTTGAGAGGGACTAAAATGAGCTCGGGTTTCTAAGAACCCGACCTGCGGAATCTGCTGCGGAGTGACCCCCTCAGGCCGCATGGAGTCCGTGGACTTTCAGATGATTTTTCACTTTCCTGAAATTAACACATATAAATCCATAGAAAAATACGTACGTTCCTGCTGAGGAAACGTTGAATAGAATGGGGGATAGTATGCTAAATGTTACGTGCTGAGGTAAATTATGTAAATACTTATGTAAATATTTAAGTAATTATTTCCGTATTTTTCCACACGATGAAAAAAAAATATTCGCATCCGCCTGTGGGCAGATGATGGAATGAAAGGCACCTGACAATCTGTGAAATGCAGATGGAGCAGATTTTACACAGTCCATACATCCCTACTCTCCAGGGGCCTGCCAGCCACTCTCTCTCCCTGTGGCAATGTGATGTGGCTGCAAAAAAAGCAAATGCTATTTGGGGCTGCGTTAATAGAAGCATCGCTTCCAAATCCCAGGAAGTACTAGCTCCCCTCTACTCAGCACTGGTTAGGCCTCATCTGGAGTACTGTGTCCAGTTCTGGGCACCACATTTTAAGAAGGATGCAGACAAGCTGGAGAGGGCTCAGAGGAGGGCAACAAAGATGATCAGGGGACTGGAAACAAAGCCCTATGAGGAGAGACTGAAAGAACTGGGCAAGTTTAGCCTTGAGAAGAGAAGACTGAGGGGAGATAGGATAGTGCTCTTCAAGTACTTGAAAGGTTGCCACAGAGAGGAAGGCCAGGATCTCTTCTCCATCATCCCAGAGTGCAGGACACAGACTAATGGGCTCAAGTTACAGGAAGCCAGATTCCGGCTGAACATCAGGAAACCTTCCTGACTGTTAGAGCAATACAACAATGGAACCAATTCCCTAGGGAGGTGGTGGGCTTTCCCACACTTGGAGGCGTTCAAGACGAGGCTGGACAACCATCTGTCAGGGATGCTCTGACTTGGATTCCTGTATGCAGCAGGGGGTTGGACTCAATGGTGTTGTAGGCCCCTTCCAACCCTAATATTCTATGATTCTATTTGCCAGAGTGGGAGAGTGGAACTGACAGGGCTCTTCAGAGAGCTGCTAGTGTCACCAAGCAAGAAAGCCCTACTAGCACCACCTTCCCATTGTGGCACTCTGGTGGGAGAGAGGCTGGTGGGGCTTTCCAGATCACCCACTGGAGGAGGAGGGTGGCCCTCCTGGAGGGGGCAGAGGGAGTGCACAGTTGACTGCTCCTCCCATTTTGCTGGTTGAGATGGAGGATTCACTCTGCCTCATTGGCAGGCCAGCCCTGAGACCTGGAAATGCCCATCAGGCAGGATTGCTTAAAAATGTGGCCCAAACAAAATCCTCGAGCATTGAGGTGTTCAAACAGAGGCTGGATAGCTCTCAGTTGTGTGGATGCTCCAGCTCTTGCTTTCCTGCATCATGCAGGGGGTTGGACTAGATGGCTTTGAAGAAGACCCCCTCTGATTCCATAATTCTGAAAAACACACTGGTCTAAATCTGCTCATTCCTAGTTATTTCCAACAATCCTTTGATGCCTGGGGATGATTTCAGATCCGGATCGTTTTCCCTCCCAAACAGTAGCTTTAAAAACTTTAAAAACATTTAGTTGGCAGATTCTAAACCTGAAATGTGAAGGACATGGTGGAAATCCTTTTAAAAATGCCTCTTTGGCCTCTAAGCTTCTGCCCAATTACCCTTAGAATCATAGAATAGTAGGGTTGGAAGGGGCCTATAAGACCATTGAGTCCAACGCCCTGCTCAATGCTATGAGACCACAAGCCACCAATTCCTATCACAGTCTGCAGGTACGAGGTGGGACACATGGAGAAGAGATCAGACCAGAAGAATCCACATCCCAAGCATCTGTTTCCCGACTGGAGTCTTGTAAGTTAGGACACTGGCTGAAACTGGAATGATTTTCAGCAGGGCTTGCTTATCTTGATGCTCTTTGGAGAGTTGGCTCAGCACTCCAAGGTCAGAGATGAGAAAGGACAGGAGAAAGAGAATACAGATGAACCTCCATAGTCTGTGCAGAGCACAGAGCTTTTAAAAATGAATTATTATGCTTCACTCTAGTGGGGGGAAGCACATTTTGATGTGTGTGTGTTTTAAATGTGCATTTTCCCCTGTTTGAATGGAATGGAAATAGAGCATGGTCAAACCCGGGAAACAAGACGAGACCAGCTTCAAGGTGGTGTTTGGAGAATCTCAGCATTTACGAAAATCACTTGCTTGTAGGGATGTCAGAGAATTCTGCCTGAATTTTAAATGAGATCGAATTCTGACAAATCTGGCTCACGGAATCCTCCTTGGAACAGGGCGGCCCGGTCGACCTGGACAGGAGCTCACACGGACCCTTTTTTTTTTTGTCCGCTGAATAAGGATGGCGGAGAATTCTGCCACGGATCTTGGTGAGGCCGAATGCCAGTGCATTTGGCCCCCCGAAATCCATGGTGGTACGAAGCTCTCTGCCCCCCCACCCCACGAAAGGCACAAGAAACAGGACACCTACCTGCTGTTGTTTGCGCTGACTTGCGAATGGTGGCCACGGCCGCCATTCGCTTCATCACTATAGCCGTGATAGGCTACGTAAATACTTACATGGCCTATCATGGCAAAAAAAAGGGAATGCAAATGGCGGCACCTATGGCAGCTGCCATTCGCGTTCCCTTTTTTTGGCCGTGGTAGCCTACGTAAATATTTACGTAGGCTATTACGGCAAAAGAGAGGGGCGCAAATGGTGTAGTGGCTGCCATTTGCGTTCCTTCCCCCCCCCCCCATAATATGCTACGTAAATATTTATGTAATCTATCACGGCAAAAAAAGGGAATGCAAATGGTGGCCGCCGTAGGCGCCACCATTTGCGTTCCCTTTTTTTTTGCTGTGATAGGCTATGTAAGTATTTACGTAGCCTATCATGGCTATAGTGATGAAGCTGGTTTTTTGTTTTTTTGCTGTGATAGGCTACGTAAATATTTATGTAGCCTGTCACGGCAAAATACAGGGACGCAAATGCATCCCTGCAGGCTGCCCAGCAGCCGGATGTCCAGCTGCGGGCGGCCCCGGCCGGTGGCTCTGCGGAATCTCCGCAGAGCGGAGCCAGCCAGAGAGAATTTCGGGGGGAGGGACGGAGCGCCTCCCCCCCCACTGTGAATGTCACCCTTCGAAAAGGTAAGTGACTTTCGTACATCCCTACTGATGAACAGCGGATTTTACAAAAATAATAATGAAAAGAAATCCATAAATCAGGAATGGAGGAGGAAGAACGCTTTACCCTTTTTACGAGGCATTTTCCCGAGGCTTTCTTTTGCTGGGGCTGAGTTGCAAAGTTTTCTGTTTATTGTCTGTGGAAGTGAGGTCAGGTAAGGTGAGGTCAGATCCAGTGAGGTCAGGTGAGGTGGGGTCAGGACAACTCTGGTGAGGTCAGGAGGTGAAGTCAGGACAGCTCCTGTGAGGTCAGGTGAGGTGAGGTCAGGTGCGGTCAGGTGCGGAGAGGTGAGGTCAGGTGACCGGAAGTTACGTGGGGAATCCATGTGAAGGGCTTTACCCTTACGGAGACCGATGGCAGGTGCGCGAAAAGGATTTTTCGGTGGTACTTACGGTATTATTTATGTAAGTTCGGGGAGCCAAAAAAAATGGGGGAATCTGGGGCATGCGGATGGCGGAATGGAGCAGCCCTCGGCTCTGCAGAATCTTTGCAGAGCAGAGCCGCTCCACAAGGATTCTGGGCAGGAGGAACGGATCGCCTCCCCCCCACACGGATTCCCCACCGGAATGGATGATGGGGAATCTGTACATCCCTACTTGCTTGCCCATCTCTATGCAGCACTCCCTGACTACTGTGACCTCCTTCAAGCCCTCACAGGCCTTGGATTCCAGTTCCTCTTACTCCTGAGAATCAAATACCACTTCACCGCATGCCAGTGTTACAGTGGTTCAGCTGCTTCTAGCACAGAAGCCTTCTTTTGATTAAAGATCAGCAGCCAGAAAATTAGTCTTGCCCCTGGAAAGCTGTGCAGAATCTCTGAACAGGTGATTTGAATGGGCCAGTGTTGCTTTAAGACAGACCCAGACAGGCTCCATGCCAAGTCTATGAAAAGTGACCCCTGGAAGCCTCATAAAAGAAAGCTGGACTTCAAAAGGTAATACAGTCGGTCTGCTAAGTTTAATTAAAATGCCCAAAGGGGGTTGTCTGTAAGCCTCAATGGCCCACAGTATCAATGTCACTTCCGCCCAAAGAAAATATTAATCCAGATTCAGTCAAGAAGAAAGAAAGAACGCAGCTGCCCTCAGAAACCACCTCCGACTGCTTCTCACAAAACAATTGTTGTGAGCTGCAGCCATGCAGATATGTAATAAAAACACATCGGGGAAAACAACAACACTCATCTTTACACGGAGGAAGCAAGGAACCAAAGTTGCTGTTTGGTCTCTGCCAAATCCCACTTTCTGCTACCGTTGAACCTGCTCCAGATGCTTTTCAGATTACGATTAGTATTAAAAACAAAACAAATGACCAACAATAGTGTGTCCAGTTTAAAAAAATATATAGATTTTTTTAAAAATAAATAAAATGGATTTTAAAATGTGAGAAGCTTTGGCATAAAACACCAGCTTCAGCTGCAAATAAGAAGAATGCTACAATACCTCTTATCAACTGAGCCAGAACCAATCAGGAACCGGTCAAACCTCAGTGGAGGAAACGAAGATAAACAATCAGCACCTGCATTCAACAGCCAATCGAACCACATTAATACAAATCATGGCCTGTTTCATCTAATTCTTCACACTGATACCAGGTTTCAGCTGACCATAAACATGGAATCATAGAATAGTAGGGTTGGAAGGGGCCTACAAGGCCATCCAGTCCAAGCCCCTGCTCAATGCAGGAATCCAAGTCAGAGCAACCCTGACAGATGGCTGTCCAGCCTCATTTTAAATGCCTCCAGTGTAGGAGACCCACCACCTCCCTAGGTCATGGGTTCCATTGTCATTCCATTGCATAAGAACATAAGAAGAGCCATGCTGGATCAGACCAAGGGCTCATCTCATCCAGCATTCTGTTCACACAGTGGCCAAGCAGCTGTTACTGGGAGACCCACAAGCAGGACGTGAGTGCAACAGCACCCTCTTGCCCATGTTCTCCAGGAACTGGTGTACATAGGCATACTGTCCCTGATACTAGAGGTAGCATATAGCCATCAGGGCTTGTAACCATTGATAGACTTATTCTCCACTGATTTGTCTAATTGCACTTTAAAGCCATCCAAACTGATGGCCATCACTAGATCTTGTGGTTGTTGTTGTTGTTCAGTCGTTCAGTCGTGTCAGACTCTTCGTGACCCCATGGACCAGAGCACGCCAGGCCTTCCTGTCCTGCGCTCTCTCCCGGAGTGTGCTCAAGTTCATATTCATTGCATCCGTGATGCTATCTAGCCATCTCATCCTCTGCCCTCCCCTTCTCCTTTTGCCTTCAGTCTTTCCCAGCATCAGGGTCTTTTCCAGAGAGTTTTCTCTTCACATTAGGTGGCCAAAATATTTGAGCTTCAGCTTCAGGATCTGTCCTTCCAATGAGCAGTCAGGGTTGATTTCCTTTAGGATTGACTGATTGGACCTCCTTGCAGTCCAGGGCACTCGTAAGAGTCTTCTCCAGCACCACAGTTCGAAAGCATCAATTCTTCGGTGCTCAGCCTTCCTTATAGTCCAGCTCTCACAGCCATACATTACTACTGGGAAAACCATAGCTTTGATTAGATGGACCTTTGTTGGCAAGGTGATGTCTCTGCTTCTGACTATGCTGTCTAGGTTTGCCATAGCTTTCCTCCCAAGGAGCAAACGTCTTTTAATTTCATGGCTACAGTCACCGTCTGCGGTGATCTTGGAGCCCAAGAAACTAAAATCTGTCACTGCTTCCATTTCTTCCCCTTCTATATGCCAGGAAGTGATAGGGCCAGATGCCATGATCTTAGTTTTTTTAATGTTGAGTTTCAAACCAGCTTTTGCACTCTCCTCTTTCACCCTCAACAAGAGGCTCTTGAGATCCTCTTCGCTTTCTGCCATTAGGGTGGTATCATCTGCATATCGGAGGTTGTTGATAATTCTCCCAGCAATCTTAATTCCGACCTCTGATTCATCCAGCCTGGCATTTCTCATGATGTACTCTGCATATAAGTTAAATAAGCAGGGTGACAATATACAGCCTTGTCGTACTCCTTTCCCAATTTTGAACCAATCGGTTGTTCCATGTCTGGTTCTGACTGTTGCTTCTTGACCCTCGTACAGGTTTCTCAGGAGACAGGTAAGGTGGTCTGGTACTCCCATCACTTTACGAATTTGCCACAGTTTGTTGTGATCCACACAATCAAAGGCTTTAGCATAGTCAATGAAGCAGAAATAGACATTTTTCTGGAATTCTCTTGCTTTCTCCATGATGCAGCGAATGTTGGCGATTTGATCTCTAGTTCCTCTGCCTCTTCGAAACCCAGCTTGTACTTCCGGTAGTTCTCGGTTCGCATACTGCTGAAGCATAGCTTGTAGGATTTTGAGCATCACCTTGCTGGCATGTAAAATGAGCACAATTGTGCGGTAGTTTGAACACTCTTTGGCGTTGCCCTTCTTTGGAATTGGAATGTAAACTGACCTTTTCCAGTCTTGCGGCCATTGCTGAGTGTTCCAAATTTGTTGGCATATTGAATGCAGCACTTTAACAGCATCATCTTTTAGTATTTTAAATAGCTCAGCTGGAATACTGTCATCTCTGCTAGCTTTGTTGTTACTAATGCTTCCTAAGGCCCGCTTGACTTCACTCTCTAGGATGTCCGGCTCAAGTTCAGTGACCACACTACCATGGCTATCAAGGACATTAAGATCTTTCCTGTATAGTTCTTCTGTGTATTCTTTCCACCTCTTCTTAAGCTCATCTACTTCTGTGAGGTCCCTGCCTTCTTTGTCCTTTATCATGCCCGTCTTTGCACAAAACATTCCCTTGAGATCTCCAATTTTCTTGAAGAGATCTCTAGTCTTTCCCATTCTGTTGTTTTCCTCGATTTCTTTGCATTGTTCATTTAAGAAGGCCTTCTTGTCTCTCCTTGCTATTCTCTGGAACTCTGCATTCAGTTGGATATATCTTCCCCTTTCTCCCTTGCTTTTTGCTTCCCTTCTTTCCTCAGCTACTTGTAAAGCCTCATCAGACAGCCACTTTGTTTTCTTGCATTTCTTTTTCTTTTGGATAGATTGAGTTGCTGCCTCCTGAACAATGTTACGGACCTCCGTCCATAGTTCCTCAGGCACTCTGTCTATCAGGTCTAATCCCTGAAATCTATTCCTCACCTCCACTGTATATTCATAAGGGATATGATTCAGGTCATACCTGAATGGTTTAGTGGTTTTCCCTACGTTCTTCAATTTAAGCTGAAATTTTGCAAGAAGCAGCTCATGATCTGAGCCACAGTCAGCTCCAGGTCTTGTTTTTACTGACTGTATGTAGCTTCTGCATCTTTGGCTGCAAAGGACATAATCAATCTGATTTCGATATTGACCATCTGGTGATGTCCATGTGTAGAGTCGTCCCTTGTGCTGTTGGAAAAGAGTGTTTGCTATGATCAGCGTGTTCTCTTGGCAAAACTCTATTAGCTTTTGTCCTGCTTCATTTTGTACACCAAGGCCATGCCTGCCTGTTATCCCAGTGATTTCTTGACTTCCTACTTTAGCATTCCAATCCCCTATGATGAAGAGGACATCTTTTTTTGGTGTTAGTTCTAGAAGGTGTTGTAGGTCTTCATAGAACCGATCAACCTCAGCTTCTTCGGCATCAGTGGTTGGGGCATAGACTTGAATTACTGTGATGTTGAATGGTTTGCCTTGGATTCGTACTGAGATCATTCTGTTGTTTTTGAGATTGTACCCCAGTACTGCTTTTCCCACCCTTTTGTTGACTATGAGTGCTACTCCATTTCTTCTAAGAGATTCTTGGCCACAATAGTAGATACGATGGTCACCTGAATTAAATTCGCCCATGCCTGTCCATTTTAGTTCGCAGATTCCCAAGATGTCAATGTTCAATCTTGCCATCTCATGTTTGATCACCTCCAGCTTACCTTGATTCATTGATCTGACATTCCAGGTTCCTAAACAATATTGTTCTTTACAGCATCGGATTTTCTTTTCACCACCAGACACATCCACAGCTGAGTGTCCTTTCGGCTTTGGCCCAGCCGCTTCACTCTTTCTGGCGCTACTTGGAAATACCCTCTGCTCTTCCCCAGTAGTATATTGGACACCTTCCGACCTGAGGGGCTCATCTTCCGGCATCATATCTTTTAGCATTGTGATACGTTCCATGGGGTTTTCTTGGCAAGAATACTGGAGCGGGTTGCCATTTCCTTCTCCAGTGGACCACATTTTGTCAGAACTCTCTGCCATGACCTGTCCATCTTGGGTGGCCCTGCACGGCATAGCTTATGGCTTCACTGAGTTAAGCAAGCCCCTTCGCCACAACAAGGCAGTGATCCATGAAGAGGAGATCTTGTGGTAGCGAATTCTATAGTTTAATCTTTCTCCTTTGGAGGTTCCATTCAACTGCTTGTACAGAGATCTTTATTAATGTTGCTCTGCTAGCATATTTCTCCCTCACATGAAGGGACCAATGTCTTACACCTGTTTTGGTATGCTGAATATCAGCCAAGGGCTCCTTATATTGTTTTAGAAGATAGCTTCCAATTTCACCAGTGTAAAAGAAATAGCTTATGACAATGCCCTTGGTGGGTCCCTTCCTACGTTTAAGTTGGGGGAGGACTTACGTTATACTGTTGTAAAGGAGTCTCTGTGTGTGTGTGTGTGGGGGGGGGGTTGATGGCATTAGTTTTTCTGGAAACTAATTTCTTTCTTAATCTGGAAAGCAGAGCAAAACTGTCAAGAATAGGGATAGGGGAGAATTTTGTTCAGTTCACATTTTGATATGAACTTACTGAATTCACACTTCCCAAATCAATATGCAAAATGGAATACGGTTATCTTTCAGTATTCACACTTCTTGAGACTTTGCAATGTCATTCTTTGAACCAAAAATGCATAGAGAAGGGCACATATTAGGGAAAGTGCACACAAAAATCCCTGTATTAGACAAAATAAAATAAAAGAAAAAGTACTAAAATGCATATATTAGGAGAAAGGGGCACAAAAAATACATATGAATTTCCATGGAGATGTGTGTGTGATTAACTATGCAAGCAAAATTGATGTAGAAATGGGATGGAACAAATTAAGGACTGGAAAAATGAGAAACTGAAGGATACTGAATCTGAGAGATCCATCCATCCCTACCTGAGAAGTAGTCTCCTTTTTGTTTTTTTCCCCACAATGCACCAGACAGATGCAACATCTGGTGCATTGTGGGAAAAATGGTGGCTCTCCACTGATTTTCAGGTGTTGAAGCTCAACTCTCCTTTGGAGGGTAGAGCAGGCAGGTTTCAGGGAAGTGGGCCCTGATGGGGTGTGGATGTCTATGGCTGTCATATGTAGGGACATATGATAAATTCATTTCAGTTCATGTTTTAATCAGGATTTGCCCAGTTTGCACCTTCTGGATCGACCATGGACTCAGATGCGAACTGAGGTCAAAGTCTGTACATTTCTGAGCCTGCAATGTGATTTGTGGACCCCAAACAATGCCTTTGACAGCATGCTTACATTGAAAAAATGTGCATAAAAATGTGTACTTTTGAAAAATGCACACACATGTGCTTTAATCAAAGGGACAAGAACGCATACGTTTCAAAGATGCACACAATGGATGTGTACATCTGGAAAATATGCACAAAAATACACAAAAAGTGTGTGTGTGTGTGTGTGTGTGGGAAACCCCAGAGCTTTCAATCTGATACGGACTCAAGTCGGGATGTGCTTCAAGATGGAATTCGGAGGACTTTGACGAGCTTGCGTTTTGCTGATTCTCATATCACTGGTCATATGCTGACATCAGGAGTGCCTGGTTGAGACAGTGAGTATCATAGAATAGTAGGGTTGGAAGGGGCCTACAAGACCATCGAGTCCAACCCCCTGCTCAATGCGGGAATCCAAGTCAGAGCATTCCCAACAGATGGCTGTCTAGCCTCATTTTGAATGCCTCCAGTGTGGGAGAGCCCACCACCTCCCTAGGTCATTGGTTCCATTGTTGTATTTATTTATTTATTTCATTTCATTTCTATACCGCCCAATAGCCGAAGCTCTCTGGGTGGTTCACAAAAACTAAAACCAAACAACACACAATAAAACAATTTAAAATATATAGAACATTAAAACCACAACATAACAATACAACCACAATAAAACCTAGCAGCAGTACAGGAGTTTAAAATACAGATTTAAAACAGCAAAGATAAAAATTTAGAAAGCTAAAATGCCTGGGAAAATAAAAAGGTCTTCACCTGGCGCCAAAAGGAGTACAATGTAGGCGCCAGGCGAACCTCACTAGGGAGCTCATTCCAAAACCGGGGTGCCACAACAGAAAAAGCCCTCCTCCTAGTAGCCACCCACCTCATTTCCTTTGGCAGGGGCTCACGGAGAAGGGCTCACGTACTTTGTACTGCTCTAACAGTCAGGAAGTTTTTCCTGATGTTCAGCTGGAATCTGGCTTCCTGTAACTTGAGCCCCCCCTTCATGGATCACTGCCTTGTTGTGGCGAAGGGGCTTGCGTAACTCAGTGAAGCCATAAGCTATGCCGTGCAGGGCCACCCAAGACGGACAGGTCATGGCAGAGAGTTCTGACAAAATGTGGTCCACTGGAGAAGGAAATGGCAACCCACTCCAGTATTCTTGCCAAGAAAACCCCATGGAACGTATCACAAGGCTAAAAGAGATGACGCTGGAAGATGAGCCCCTCAGGTTGGAAGGTGTCCAATATGCTACTGGGGAAGAGCAGAGGATATTTCCAAGTAGCGCCAGAAAGAGTGAAGCGGCTGGGCCAAACCCGAAAGGACACTCAGCTGTGGATGTGTCTGGTGGTGAAAAGAAAATCCGATGCTGTAAAGAACAATATTGTTTAGGAACCTGGAATGTCAGATAGCATCATGGATGCAATGAATATGAACTTGAGCACGCTCTGGGAGAGAGCGCAGGACAGGAAGGCCTGGCGTGCTATGGTCCATGGGGTCACGAAGAGTCGGACATGACTGAACGACTGAACAACAACAACAAACTTGAGCCCATTAGTCCGTGTCCTGCACTCTGGGATGATCGAGAAGAGATCCTGGCCTTCCTCTCTGTGACAGCCTTTCAAGGACTTGAAGAACACTATCCTATCTCCCCTCAGTCTTCTTTTAGCTTGCCTTAGCCCATCCAGAGAACTCATAGCTTAGCTATGCCTTGAACTGGGCAAGTCAAGACTCATAGCTCATGCCTTTAACCCAGGGTTCTTGAACTTCTTTCAGCCCAAAGGCCAAATTCAATTTCAAAGATTCTCTCAGAGATGGCGGGATTCTGGTGGTGGGTGGGTCTGAAGGCAAAATAGGAACAGTCCAAAGACAAAAAGGGTGGGCCAATGTGCCAAAAACACCCCCCCACACCAGTACATCTTAGCTTAAAGCTCATATAACCAGGAACTAACTGGCTTTTAGAATGAGGAAAACACACAGAAAAGTTGGGAAACCATCAAAACTTTGACAGTCAGGGGGGAAAACATGGGGCCAGGGAAAGGGGGCATGGTCCTGTGGGGAATCACAGAGGGCCAGTTCGGAGCGGCAGGTGGGTCACATTTAGCTAGGGATGTACGAAAGTCACTTACCTTTCCGCGGATTATGTTGATGGTGGGGGGGGAGGCATTCCGTCCCTCCCCCCAGAATCCTCGACGGGGGGAGAGGCGATCTGTTTCTCCCCCCCGGAATCCTCCACGTCTGGCTGTGCTCCGTGGCAGCTCTGCGGAGCAGCCGGCCAGGCCCAGACCAGAGCCATCCACAGCCGGATTTCTGGCCGTGGAGGGCTCTGAGTAAAAAACCCCCCAAAAACGCAAATGGCGGCGGCTACGGCCGTTCTGCCACAGATTTTGGGGGGCCAAATGCACTGGCATTCAGCCTCACCGAGATCCGTGGTGGAATTCTCTGACATCCCTACATTTAGACCATAGGCTTGAGCTTCAACACCCTGGCTTTGACCACTGCACCACACCACACTAGTTCTTAGGAAAGTGTACAGGAATATATGCTTTCAGTTTCTGGGAGCCAGGGAGGAACCACGAGCAGAGAGACCAAGGCACGCTTTTGCAGACATGCTGGGGAAGGAACGAAATCCCACAGTAATCTGTGCCGCCACTTTGGCTAAAGTCCGTGTAGGCTCTGTGACCCGTAGCTGTAAATCCCCCCCAGATGCCATTTGGCTGGCAATCAAAAAGCTGCCATTCCCAAGTACTCTAATGCCTCCCCTGTACCTGGTTGCTTTAACAACTTTAGCAAGCTGAGTGTCATTGTTTCTGCAGATATGATCTTTGAAATAGCCTCCAATTGCCCTATAAACATTTCCTCGAAAAATGTCAGACACCAGCTACCAAGCTGCATCACTCCATTGCAGGCTTGGAGCACCGGGCACATTTGCGCCCCTCTACAGAGTCCTCTGTTAATTGATTAATGTATATAAAATATTCAGATCATACCACACTGGTCATGGCAGGTGGTTTATAAACATGATTAAAACAACAACACTTCAACAGACACCTGCCTGCTCTCACTACCACCCCACCCCTACCAGGAGGATTGAGTTTCAGTGGCCAGTATTTGGCTGGCCGCCACCATTTTGTTTTCCCCACAATTCGCCATCCCAGTACATTGTGGGAAAAACAAAGCTGGAGCCCCCAAGAGACTGCTTCTAAAGAGCTTTGCCACCAGGACCAGACATACGCTGAAGCAGAGCAAGGCTCCCACCTCAGACAGCAAATTCTGGAGTGTGAGAGGAGCAGAAAGGTTGTAGAGAACAGAGCTCTGTGTGTCACCAGGACTGGCCTTTCATGTCAAAGGTTCTGAGTACAATTCCCCACATCTCTACCCATTTCATTTAGTACATTTCTATACCACCCAACAGCCAAAACTCTGAGCAGTTCAGAGAGATTAAAATCGTAAAACTGCAACATAATATAATATAATACTATTTGCATACGAAAATATAGAATACTTTTGCAGAATCATCATCATCAACAACAACAACAACAAATCCCAGGACCCATTAAAAATATTTTTGCATGCTGTCAAAATACCTGGGAGTCAAGGAAAGTCTTAATCTGGCACTGGAAAGATGACAAAGTTGTTGCCAGGGAGCGATGTGTGAATCAGCAAAACTTGAGCTTGCCAAAGTTCTTCAAATTTCACCTTGAAGCTCATTCCAACCAATTGCAAGATTTGTTTTTGTTTTCTTTTTGCAAGAAAATCGGTGAGAATTTTCTGTGTAATTTTCCAAAGGTATGCATCGGTTGTGCACATTTTTGAAATGTACACATTTTATGTGCATTTTTCAAATGTATGCATGCTGTCAAATACATTTTTGGGGGTCCTCAAATCACACTGCAAGCTCAGGAAATACTTCGACTGCAGATTGCATCTGAGTTCACGTTCAGGCCGGAAGCTGTGAACTGGGTAAATTCTGATCAGAAACGAATTGAAATGAATTTCTCATATATCCTTCAATCAATCATTTATTGTTACGGTCAATGCCCAGCATAGCAAATAAAAAGCTCAGATATCCCTAGTGCCAGGTGGACATTGCTGGGGAGACCGTTCCACAATCATAGGGCCACTACTGAGAAGGCCCTCTTCCCTGTCACCATCCTCTGACCCTCCTTCAGAGGAGGCACTTGAAGGTGGCTGAAGATCATAGTACATGGGTAGGTTCATGCCCAAAGGGGTCTCAGGTAAGATAGCCTGATATACGTATATCTATTCAAATCCTTGGAGATCCAAGTGCCATCCAGAGTAGAAAACTCTGAGCAAGGCTGACCAATGTTAAGGCAGGTTCATCATGTGTTCAATGCTTGGAATTTAGGGATGGCAGAGAATTCCACCACGGATCTCAGTGAGAATGCACTGGCATTCGGCCACCCAAAATCTGTGGCAGAACGGCCTGCCCCCCCGCCCCCCCCGTGGATCCCCCCTGGGATGAGACTTACCTGGGGCGGATCTTCCAGGCGGCTGCGGTGGCAGCTTCAGCGGCGGCTGGTCTTCTGACCGGCTGCCGCCGCTGCCATTTGCAGTCTTGTGGTTTTTTGTTTTTGTTTTTTTACAAGACGTGATAGGCTACGTAAAGATTTATGCAGCCTATCATGGCTGGATTAAAAAAAAAAAAACGCATACGCAAATGGCGGCGGCTACGGCCGCCACCATTTGCGTTCCTTCTTTTTGGCCGTCTTAGTCTACGTAAATATTTACATAGTCTATGACGGCGAAAGTAAAGGGGAACACAAATAGCATAGTGGGCACTATTTGCGTCCCTTTTTGATTAGCCATTTTAGCCTACGTAAATATTTACGTAGGCTAAAACGGCCAATCAAAAAGGGACGCAAATAGCGCCTGCTATGCTATTTGCATTCCCCTTCATTTTCGCCGTCATAGTCTATGTAAATATTTATGTAGAATAAGACAGCCGAAAAGAAGGAATGCAAATGGCGGTGGCTGTAGCCGCCGCCATTTGCGTACGCGGGTTTGTTTTTTTTTTAACCTGGAGCCCTCTGCAGCCAGAAATCCGGCTGCGGACGGCTCTGGGCTGGGCCTCGCCGGCTGCTCCGTGGAGCTGCCGCGGAGCACAGCTGGCCATGGAGGATTCTGGGGGGGAGGAATGGATCGCCTCCCCCCCTGTCTAGGATTCTGGGGGGAGGCACGGAACGCCTCCCCCCCACCATCAACATAATCCGCGAAAAGGTAAGTGACTTTCGTACATCCCCATTGGAATTAGGCTTCATGTTTTATACACAGAAGTCCATTCAATGCGGTATTCCCTCTCCAACACCCCTGTCCTCTCTCCAGGGCCCCATGTTCTCCCTTCAATTTGGCTTTTTCAAATCAGGTGTCCTCCATGATTTACTCCACCTGTGAGGGATAATTTATTCATGGGACCTGACAGTAATAAAAAAAGCTTGCGATCGATGCCATGGCAAAGGCTGACATTTGCTCATATTTTAAAAGTTCTATTTGACTTCGAATGGCATTTAAGTGGAGTAAACTTGGAAAGAGGTTCTGAGGAGGCGCAAGAGGCCTGACTTACTAGGAGGCCCTGGAGGCAACCTATAAAAAAGTGCTCCAAATTACAAATGGGAGAACAGAACTGACACTTTAGATCCACATTTTGCTTCTGCCATCTCCAGTGAGCAACAGGATGAAAAAAAAATAGCTAAATATGTTGCAGCTAGAGATGGGTGGATCAGTGTATTTCTGGTCCCTGTCACTTTTGCATGTCCACATTCATAAGCCCATTTCATGCCATTTCCATATTGATGGGCAACACCTCCCAATAACATTTTAATATGTGTTTTTAAACATATATTCACTCAAAGTACACACGCACTGACATTTCTTTCAAAATATGCCTTTTAAAATGTGTCTTGATACTTCCTTTGAGCCATGAATGGCACTGCAAAATTTGAAGTAGTGCAAAATCCAGTGGACATGTTCTGATTCATCTGGGAGCTGTGGAGCAGATTAGTTCATATCTGGAAAGCCAGTGTGATGTATTGGTTAGAGTATCAGACTGGGCCCTGGGAGATCCAGGTTTTAGTCCCCACTTGTCCAAGAAGCTCACTGGATGACTTTGGGGCAGTCCCTGACTCTCAGTCTAACCTACCTCACAGAGTTGTTGTGATGATACAATGGACAGGAGGAGGAACAGGTAAGCCACCTTAGGTTCCTTGCAAGAGGAAAACAGAAAAAGGTGGGATATGGATGTAATTAGCCAGTGTGATGTAGTGGTTAGCATTGGGCTGGGACCTGGGAGACTTGGGTCCTAATCCCCACTTGGCCATGTACAAATGTATGAAAGTTTTATTTTTTGCTTGCAAAACATGCCAGCGTGCTATGTTCAAAGCTCAGAATGTGCGTGTGAGTATGCATCCAATGAAAATATTTTCTGAGTCACACAGATCTGCAGACCTTTTTTTCTTTTTTCTTTTTTTGAGGCGTGGGGAATTTGCACAAATTTGCACTTGCGGTGATGTGCATGAGTCCCAATGAGCAGTTGTGCAAATGCAAGTGCAAATTAGCACTAATGCATATACAAATACATATGTGGTGGGAATGTAGGAGGTTTAGAAAATGTTGGGACAAGATATTTCAAGAAATAGAAAGAATTACAGATCAAGATATTCTGGTAAAATGCCAGAATTAGTTTTATTGAATATGTTTGTAAAAGAAAATAGAGAGATTTGAGGGTGTGTGTGTGTGTGTCAGTTTCTTGTTGACAGCCGTGAGGCAATTAATTGCAAGTAAGTGGAAGACAGCCCAGATGTTGACATTACATTTGTGGAAAAAGAAAATCTGGGATATAGTAATAAATGAAAAGTTGACACAGAAGCTAAGAGTGCACAGAGGAATAAAGAAATGAGACACCAAGAAGGACTGGCAAAACTATACAGACTTTATGAAAAAAAGATTCGACTAGAACAGCCTTGGTAGAAGCTTATAGAATTTTGTGGGACTCATGAAAAGAAGATAATAAAGGAATGAAACAGGATGAATTAATATATTACCCTGAAATAGAAATAGGAAATGGAGGGGAGAAGAAGAATCCCCAAACTGTTCAAGCTGGGGGAGGGATTGGGGAGGGATCTTGAATCAATATCGATGTGTTTTTGTAATCTCTTTTGAAAAATTAAAAAAAAAATCAGCGCAAGTGGAACAAAATTGTACATCCCTAAAAACCAAAAAAACAAAAAACCAATTCTGTCAATGAGTAGATGATAGAAAGATGCTTGAGAATCTGTGAAACACAGATGGAACAGATTTAAAAAGATCTGAACATCCCTAGGCTCAACCCTGATGCAAGTGTGATTGGCTACCAGAGCATTTGGCTACCACAGCAATGCCTTACAGATCTTTGTTAGACAACATCCAGAGGGAGGCCAAAATGTTTGGTGGAACAGCAGGCCTCCACAAATACAAATCCCCCTACCCCATATTCTAGCTGGACTATCTTACAAAGTAATTTAAGGAGGGGGGAGATAGTTGTTGCAATGATTGTCATCCACTATAAAATGCAGGAGCTGATAACAATGGTGTATACACACACAGCAGCAGCACATATCATAATACCCAGTCTGTTAGGAACAGCACAACTGCAGTGCATAGTCACCTGGGATGCAACGCATAGTCAACTGGGGTGAAATGCATAGTCACCTGGGAATAAGCTGCATGGAATGCTTATTTTTGTCTGCATAGGCTCAACTTGTAGAAGGCATTGAGCTTTAACAAAAGATCTTCAGCCAGTTGAAATGCAACCTCTTAGCTTTGAATTTGAAATGCAAACCATCTTGCAAGGAAGTGTTCCCATTTAAACTGCTAGGGTGGAGTAGGGACTCCATCAAAGGAGAGGAAAGAAGGATGCTTCCTTGGCTGATTATCTCTCATTCTCTGACTTCCTCAGCGCTGATCTCTCACAAACTGGATTAAACCCCAAAGCTTCATTATCTCCTCATTCCATTGAAGGGATGGGGAAATGAGTGACGTTCAAGCTTGTTTCTTCATTTTCCACCTCGATGCTTGTCTCTCATTGTTCCCGAATGTGAGCACCTCCCCCCACCCAACAGGAAAAGTGCACATTTTCGATCACAAAAAATGTGCGCTTTTCCAAACGTGCACCTCCAAATGAGCATTCTCCCCCATAGGCAAGGGTGCGAAAATGGGGGGGGGGGATGTGCATTTTTGAAAGCGCACATGTGTACAACTGTGCACTTTCAAATGTGAACACAAGCTTGGGAAATGGTGAAAATGTACCATGAATAATGCTCCTGCTGATGTTTGCATTTGGGTTTGCGAATTTGTGAACAGAAACAAAGCTCTTGTACATCCTGATTCCTGATTCACTTGCAAGAGCAAGCAGAACTCATAAGCGATCCTGGCACTCTGGCAGATGTGTCCATTCCTGCACTGAAAAAATGTCCTGGAACTGCCCTCCCCTGCATTCCCCCTCAACAACACCACATTCCAAAGATGAGCAAGGGACATTGTTGAGAAGGGCAAAGACAATAGTCAGTGACATTGCAACACTCAGATCTGTTTGCCCTAATGCAAAGAGACAACTGGTTCACCAGTCTGTGGAAGAGTCAGATGGATGCATGGTTGCATTACTCATCCAAAGTGCTTGCACATTTTTTTTTCTAACATAGTAGTGACTTGTACACTTTTAAAACATAATAGGAGACAGTGACCTTCCTTTTAAATCGATGGGATTTGATCTGGGTTGCAAGCCAAGGTTTTCAGAAGCTGCTACATTATCAGTTAATGTAACAAAAGAGATCGTTCAGAGTTTCAATTCAGCGTAGGCAAACTGCAAGGCTATTATAAGTGACTGTGGCAGAAAAGGGGACCTAATCTAAAAAAGCACCAGGTGTTCATAGGAGCCTGAAATCTCATTCTTCTAAAGCAGGAAAATCAAATCAGGAACAAAGCAACCAGCCTTAAAAAAAAAAATCAGAGAGAACCATACACAGTCAAAGGACAAACTGCTTACCTTTAGAAAATAGCCTGCCAGGCAATGCCATCCAGTGGATCCTAGTAGGGCCAGGGCCATTTTTAGTTGTAGCCCCCTATTTGATTTCTTCCCTACCTCTCTGTAATCTTTAGGTACCATTTGACATTTAGGTACCATTTGTGTCAAGCTTTTTCTTGCCTCCAGCTAACGGTAGCCAACAATGTGGAGAGCACATAATGGGCAAGATCTTCTATTTTTCCCACCCCACAAGGGCATAGCTGTTCCTCTACTGTGATGTTATTGTGACCAGTACCTTTGAATCCCTAAGGTGCATGGACCCAAATACCCGAAGGAGCATCTTTTCCCTTAATGGCCTGCCAGTGCATTAATACCTGTGCTGATGTCCTTCTTCAGGTGCCTCTATCAGAGGTCTTGTACATCACATGTCAACAAAGGAAAGGGCTTCTTGGCAGTGATGCCCCAACTATGTAATATAGAATAAGGATGTTGAATCTCAGATCCTCAGGGCATATCTGAGAGGCCACATCTGAGAGGCCATATCTCAGGTCCTCGGGCCATATCTGGCCTACCTGGGCTCTGAATCCAGCCCTCCAGATGGCCACACACCCTTTCCGCAGATCACTAAACATTTGTTGGCTTCCCACCTTTTGTGCAGCTTCCCCCCCTCCATTCTATGAGTTTGAAATGCCTCTAAAGGCTTAGTTACTGGCAACAGAAGGCTCACCTGGTGCTTATGGCGCTCACATTTAACTGGCATCTTTTCGATGCCAGTTAAAACATTTCTGTTCATTCAGGCATTCTAATTTATGAATGTGCTTTTGGGGGAGATACAATGGATTTTTACAATGATAAAAATAGAACTAAATCAACAAACAATGTTGCTTGTATTAATAACAGTGTGGGAAAAAACAAAACAAAAGCATGAAAAACACCTTTTTTACCATCTTTTGGATAGGGGTGGCAGAGAATTCCGCCACAGATCTCAGTGAGGCCGAATGCCAGTGCATTCAGCCCCCCAAAATCTGTGGCAGAATGGCCTGCCACCTCCCGACCCCCTGCGGATCCTCCTGGGATGAGACTTACCTGGGGCGGATCTTCTGGGCGGCGGCTGCGGCGGCTGGTCTTCCGACCGGCTGACGCCACCGCCATTTGCAGTTTTTTTTCTTTTTACAGAGACATGATAGGCTATGTAAGTTTTTACGTAGCCTAAAATGACTGGGTTAAAAAAAAAAAAAAGGCGTACGCTGTACACAAATGGCAGCAGCTACGGCCGCCGCCATTTGCGTTCCTTATTTTGGGCCATCTTAGTCTATGTAAATATTTACGTAGATTAACACGGCAAAAATAAGGAATGCAAATGGCGGTGGCCGTAGCCGCCGCCATTTGCATATGCGGGTTTATTTTTCCCCAGAGCCCTCTGCGGCCAGAAATCCGGCTACGGACGGCTCTGGCCTGGCTGGGACTGGCCGGCTGCTCCGCGAAGCTGCCGCAGAGCTCAGCCGGCTGCGGAGGATTCCGGGGGGAGGAATAGAGTGCCTCCCCCCCGCCCAAGATTCCGGCGGGAGGGACGGAACGCCTCCCCCCCACCATCAACATAATCCACGAAAGGTAAGTGACTTTCGTACATCCCTACTCTTGGAGAATGGAGAAAGTTTTTCTCGTTCCCGATTCCCAGTTCAATGTGTGCAAATTTTGTAAATTTGCACAAATTTCCTCCATAGACTGAATCAGCCCTGCTTTACCCTATGGAGGAAATTTGTGCTAATCTCCTATTCCAATGCTGCTTGATTTGCACATTTCCTGCTCTCCCAAAGCGAGCAGCAATCACAACCACAAATGGGAATCGAGCACGAGATGAGCAGTTCGGATAATCCTTGTGAATGTCGCTCATTTGCCCATCCCCATCTCTGAGATCCTCAGCCAGTTCACCATTTATTGAGCCACATTGGCTGATCTTTTCTTCCTTGCACGGAAAGGCGTACACAATCAGGAGAAAACCAGCAAATTTCTCCTTTAGACTGGCATGCTTTTGCTGATGGATTGTGAGATCTTTACTAGGATGATTAATAGCTCCAGTGTGTGTGTGTGTGTGTGTGTGTGAGAGAGAGAGAGGGGGGGGGCCTCATAAACACCTTCAATTAGGTTAAATAATAAAGTATGCTTTTAGGGTTTATATGCTCCCCTTTCTAAACAAACAAGGGCATCTGTAGCTTCTGCTAATAAGGGGACTTACATGATGCTCGTCAAGCACTCCAACTCTTTAATGAGTTGGGGAGTAAATAACCCACAGTCTGTTAGAGCAATTGATTCCTGCTGCCTTAGCTCTCTACAGCACCAGGTTGGAAACTCAGGAGTGCCACAAAAAAGGAAATATCATCCTGGTGCTGAAATCTGGAGGCACATGGAGAGAATTTTCCTACTGTTGTGTAATTTAATGGGGAACAGCAAGAAGCTAGACTGGCCACTGATGGCTCATCTTCTTGACTCCTGGATTTTTATTTTGTTTTATTTTTAAATGGATGAACTGTACAGTAATATTGCATTGTGTGATCATTCTGGGATGGTGCTGCCCCAATTTTATCCTGTTTGGAAATCTAGACTGTGGAACCTAGGTGGAAGAATTCCACACGTGTCATTTCTTTAAAATATAATGATGATAATGTTAATAATAACAATACTTATATCATCAACCAAAAAACAAATTCCCAACCATTTGTAACAATGTTTCCATTTAAATTAATGGGGCTATTTTTAAAAAGCCCATTGGGGAGAAAACAGGAGCCATTCACCAGGTGTTTTCAGGGGCTGTCACCTCTTTTGATCTCTCTGTTAAGTTCAATGGAGCTATTGCACTGTTTCATCATTTCAACATTACAGCTTTTCACTTTAAAAATAAATAAACCCATCTTTAACTTCCTGGTCTAAATGCAGACATCTTAAAAAACAGCGTGCAAGGGTGGCAGGGAGGTGTACGCACCTGCCTTATATGGAGTCAGACCTCTGGTCCGTTGAACCCAGGACTTTTGATTCTGACTGGCAGGGCTCTCTAAGGGCTCGTAAGAACATAAGAAGAGCCGTGCTGGATCAGACAAAGGGTCCAGCGTTCTGTTTACACAGTGGCCAACCAGCTGCTGGTGATAAACTCACACACAGCACATGAGTGCAACAGCACTCTCCCACCCATCTTCCCCAGCAACTGCTGTACATAGGCATACTACCTGATACTGGAGGTAGCACATAGCCATCAGGACTAGTAGCCGTTGATAGCCTTCTCCTCCAGGAATTTGCCCTTTTAAAGCCCTCCAAAGCAACTCAAGCATAGTCTTTGCCAGACCTGTTACATGAGTTCTTTTAAGACAGGGATGAGCAATGTCTGGGGGCCACCCCCCCCCCAGAACCCACTAGGGGCTACCCCCTGCTGCCACCATGCCACTGCATTTGCTGACATCATTTGATGGTGCAGAAGCAGGGAGAAAATGGCAACTTCACTTTAAAACAATGGGTGTGCTCCCTGGGTCCCTTGTTTTAAAAGGGAAATGCATAGTGTGCCCCCCACACACACTGCACCACTGAATTTTGGCAGCAAATATGTGGCTGTATGGCAGCAGGGACCACAACAGGAACTGAGGAGCCGCATGCTGCCCAACCCTGTTTTAAGAGGAGCTGCTAGGGGACTGAACTTGCAACCTTCAGCATGAAAAACACATGAGCTATGCCTCCTTTATCTGCTCACTTCCAAACATACACACTAGAGCTGTACACAAACGGCCTCTCAAAATTCCCCAGCCTATTTGTGGGCAGAGAAATTGAGGGGGACTATTTCACCAACTTTCTCCTAGGGGAGGAGAAATTCGCCAACAGTTTCTCACAGAGAGGGCTCACCATTGGCAGGGGTTGTAGCACAGGTTATCCCCCCCCCCCGATGCGTTTTTGGTTTACTGCCCTGCTTCTGTAGGTGGCAACAGCATCAATTGTGTTGAAGCTTCCACTTTTTTGAGGCAGAATGTTGAATGTCATTTGGTGGTATTTTTGAGCTTCCCTAATCACTGTGAGGTGGCAGAGGGTGCCGTGTGTCTTCTCTCTCACGCGCTCTCACTCGCACGCTGTCTCTCACACACTCACTCTCACACGCTCATTCTCACACGCTCACTCTCACACTCTCACTCTCACTCTCACACTCACACCTTTCCATTGCTCTGCAGCCTCCCAGGCCACCTGCACTTCCTGAACTGAAAAAGCCCCATGGGAGGAATCACCTCATGATGTCTTCCTCACGATGGCTTTAACAGAAGTGTGGGAAGCTGAGGAGGCTACAGGCTGCCACAGAGATTATTGTATGATGACAGACAGGACACTCATGCACAGTCCTCAGCCACCTCATAAGTAAGGTAAGCCCAAGAACCCCAAACCCAACCATGAGAATTTCTCCAAAATTTCTCCTTTGAATTTATTTTCAAAAGCAATTTCTTTTCTATCAAATTGAATGAGAATGGTTGAAAAAATGTGGGAGAAATTTTCAGTAAAGCACTAATACACACAGCCTCCTGAAAGCTGGACGGTTAGTTTGTGAGCCCCAGAAAATGAACAAGTCCTTAATGAAATATCTACTGGGTGGGGAGGAGGGAATATTTGAAATAAATGATACCATTTAAAAAGGATTAGTGCGGTCACCAGGCAATATTCTCACCAAGAGCAGGTTTATTAATGGCATGGGATCCACCAATTCAAGTTGATCAAAATTACTTCAACTAAGATTTATCAGACTAAACAAAGCCTAGCATAAGCCTTCTGGCATAATCTGCTTTCTTTTCACAGGGACAGAATGTTAATTTGTGAAGGAGTTTTAAAGTATTATTAGTGATGATTAACTCCTATCGCTGCTCTCTGTAACTCCCTTTGTTCTCCATTCTTTTAACCCTGAATTATTATTGTTCAAGATTCTCAGAAATGCACCCTCTGAATAAATAAAGAAATAGGAACTTTCCCTGCAGATGCCCCACTTATATGGACAGAGTTGGGGTACATTATATTGTGCAAGAGATGCTCCCAAGGGGATGCACCCATGGTTAAACATTTATGGGGAGGGGTGCTGTTTAATGATGGTTGGAGCAACATACAAGGAGTTGCTGTGTTGTTCTGAAGTGTGGGTGAATCCAGACCGTGATATGATGTGTCATCAGTCATACCATTTCAGTGCAACAAGCTGTTGTCCGTTCCAGTGGGGAATCCACACGGCGGGTGGGGGGAGGCGATCCGTTTCTCTTCCCCCCGCCCCGGAATCCTTCAGAGCTGCTCTGATCCATGAGGATTCTGTGGAGCTGCCCGGCTTGAGGGCCACTTACCTGGTCCTGGACCCTTCTGCCTCTGCGCCGATCGCTATGTTGCTTAAAAAAATGGTTATCGGCAGGATGTGCCCATAGAAATATGTGCAAAATAGAGCTGTGAATCTTGCATATAAGTTATACACAAGATTCACGGCTCTATTTTGCGTATAAGTCTATGGGAATATCTTGCCGATCGCCATGTTTTTTTTTTTTTTAAAAGGCGATCGGCATGGAGGCGAATGGCTCTGGTTAAGCAAGCAGCCGAGAGCCGTTCCATGTGGAATCCTCCTGGAGTGGAGGTAAGTGGGGCCGTCCTGCCATGGATTCTGAGGGCTGTATTCCAAAGAATCCAGTCTCATTTGAATCTGCGGCAGATTTCTCTAACATCCCTATTCACGTGTTCTACACCTGAATAGGGCACATGCCAATGGGAGGGAACACACCAGCCTTGCCCCTTTCCTTCATTGCTGTCTACTTGTGGAGGGTAACTGTCTGAAGAGGAGAGTCACTGCTATCTGTGGACACTTTCCACGTGAGCCAGAACACTGGAAAATCTGGCTTAAAGGTGGCTTTCCTTTTCAGACAGTCACCCTCCATGAATCATAGAATAGTAGAATAGTAGGGTTGGAAGGGGCCTACAAGGCCATCGAGTCCAAACCCCATGAGTAGAAGGTGATGGATGTGATGATGAAGGAGAGGGGTGAGGGTGAGGCTGGAGCACTCCCACACATCATGTTTCTGCCCTATTCAGAATGCCTGAATAGGGCATGTCACACTTATATGCCCTATTCAGGGGTTGCAGGGGGGGGGGCGGAGAATGGCAACTGCAAATGGAAAACAAAAAGAGTGGTGAGTTTGCGGAAGAGTTTCATGGAGGGTGTTTAATCTATTCTCTGAATTTCATGCCCATTGGGCAAATAAGTTGCCCCCCCCATTTGCTGCCTCCTAATGGCATTGTGAAATTGGGAGGAGCAGGGATTTCAGCTTGGCCTTAAACCTGATCAATGCACTGGCAAGTAGGGATGTATGAGGACTTTGTTTTTTACTCAAATTTGCCCCTTTTGCATGAATGTGAGCACAAATGCAAGCCCGCTTTTCGAGGAAAAGCTTGCATGCTCCCAAACTTGCCTTTGTGTTAAAAAAAAAAAAAAAAGTGCACTTAAAAAAATAGCGTTCTGTCCCCACCCCACAAAAAAGCACTTTCACAGTTTAGTCTATGGAGGGAAAGTGCACATTCGGGTGCACAGCTTTTTTTCTTATTTTTAAGCGTAGTTTCCCCATTTGAATGTCAAGAATAACAGATCAGAATTGAACATGGGAGCAAGGTGATCAAAGCTGCAAGGTGGAACTCAGAATTCAGAGAATCTTGACCATCTTGAACATCAGTGATTCTCCGATCTCTACTGGCAAGTCAAACATCTTTTCCAAGAGCTCCCCAAACCTGGAACTAGTCCTGTC
Organism: Heloderma suspectum; assembly: GCF_057233095.1. Lineage (NCBI taxonomy): Eukaryota > Metazoa > Chordata > Lepidosauria > Squamata > Helodermatidae > Heloderma > Heloderma suspectum. Next base: position 12,665,983 of record NC_139470.1, read on the forward strand.
CAGTTCAAATTCACATGCCATCGAGGCCCAAGTACCATCCCTTAACATATCCCTTTAACACAAAGCATGCACATTGTCTAAAGGTGCTGACCGCTCATGTATCCTGCTACCTCCAAGGAGACATTTAGCAGCAGCAGCAGCTCTGGAAAAATCAAGGCAAGCGATCTTGAATACGTGAAGTCTGGTCTGTGCCAGGGAGCTGGATTAAAGCTGACAGACACCGCATTTGGTTTCCTGTAGGGATGTTAGAGAATTCCACCATGGACTCCAATGAGGTCGGATTCTTTAGAACCCTTGGAGTCCATGGTGGAATGGGCCACCCACCTCCGCCACCCCGCGAAGTTTCCTCGGAACGGATCCTACCAGCCACCAGCTGGGTCCGGTCCGTCCACTGCCATCTGCTGCCGTCCTGTGGAAGCAAATGGCATCCATCGTAGCAGACGCCATTTGCGTCCCTGCTGTTTGCCATGATAAGCTATGTAAAGATTTACGTAGCCTATCACGGCAAACATGTCCACTGCTGTCTCCCCCTGCAGGCCCAGTATCCCCCTGACTCACCTAAAGGTCCCTAGACATAGGCAGCTCCTCCATGAGTCCTGGCCTGTGGTGAGCAACTAATCCTCCGAAGAAGGGTCCTCCAGAAACGGCATGAGATTAGTTAGATGTGTTTCCCACCTTCATCCCAAGGAGGTCATCGTAGCATACAAGGAGTTGTCTCACTCTATCCTCACAACATCCCTGTGAGGTAGGTCCATCAGAGGTAGCAACTTGCCCAGGGCAACCTCTGGTGAGTTATATAGATGAGTGGGAAACAGGATCCAGGTTTTCCCACTCTAAATCCCACACTCTGTTGGCTACACTGCGGTCTTACAGCCTGCTCCTAAACAGGTTACATGGAACTAAATGTCTTCGTCAGCGCCATTTACTTCCTAGTAATTTTCTTGGTATTGCTGCTGTAAACAAAATAAAAGCGATACAGGCAATCTGGCTCAATCATGACTTAACATGCCCGGGGGAAGAGAGAGACCGATGTGAGTGAGCCACTTATTTCATCGGGACATCCCTGATCTACAGTCTACAAAGCCAGTAACGTGCCACTCACCCTCATACCAAGTTCAATGTTTTCTCCCCCATAAACCTCCATTCCTGGGTCAAGCAGGCCGATCTCACCGAAGTACTCTCTGTCCACCACAAACGAACAGCCAATCATGGCTGGTGTCCTGTTGATGGGGGGAAAAAAGAGGGAAGGACAAGGGATTCAAACAATATACCTTTGGAATAAAGAAGGGGCATTGTCACCTTGCTTCATTCACTCACTCACATAGATTGTACTGAACCCTGTCCTCCAGTTTCCCGGAAGTTTTAATCCCCCCCATGAATGTTTTCTCGGGGTGCTTTAGAATTTCTTTTGGTGGTGTTTTTTCAGCTCATCTTATCACTGCAAAGTGGCGAAGGGGGCTCTGTGTGTTTTTCACCCCTTTCTGTTCCTCATCTCTCTATCACCTTACAGCCTCCCCAGCTGCCCACACTTCTGGATGTGAAGAAGCCCCAGGGGAGGACTCACCTCATGATATCCTCCCTTGGACTTTAATTGAAGTGCAGGAAGTCAGGGAGGCAGCAGACTGCCGGAGGGAAGACATGACATCCTCTTTCTCCCTCCCCCCCGCCATACACACACTAAAGTAAGTGCAAGGATACCATCCACAAAAATTTCGCATATGTTTTCTTTCTCTTTGCATGTGTAAGCAGTTCCTTTTCCATCAGATTGAATGAAAATGGTAAAGGTTTTAAAAAGTGCCCATTCAGGTGTGCGCTTGGGGGAAAAAATGCACCTTTTTCCTGTTTGGGTGGGGGGAACGATCATGTTTGGGAGCAAGATCAAGGTGAAATGAGATCCTCAACAAGCTCAACATCACCCATTCGCCCATCCCCAATGGGGTTGATGGTAGATCTTGCATCTTGGAGGATATGCACAGCAGATGATGTTTTCAGCACAGCGCTGCAATGCTGTGCATCTCCTCCAAGATGCATGCAAGATCTACCATCAACCCCATTGGGGATGGGCGAATGGGTGATGTTTGAGCTTGTCGAGGATCTCATTTCACCCTGATCTTGCTCCCAAACATAAACTTTCCCCCCACCCAAACAGGAAAAAGGTGCATTTTTTCCCAAGCGCACACCTGAATGGGCACTTCCCTCCCATTGATTAAAGCATGAACGTGCATCCGCTGGGGAAAAGGCATATTTTAAAGCCTGCATCTTTTTTTCAAAAAGGATGCACTTTGCAAATGCAATAGCAAGCTTGAGAACATACAGGGCTTGTTTGTTTTCCCCCGGAAAAAGTGATCACATTTGAGGTTGTGCTTGGGACTGCGAGTGAGGCATTTGGGGGCTGTTTTTCGAAAAGCAATGAAATTCTGATGTATCCCTATGCTAGATTAGATCAAAGGCTTATGTAGTCTAGTATTCTGATCCCACAGCAGCCAAGCAGACACCCATGGGAAAACCACAAGCAGAACATGAGCAGAATAATACAGACACACACACTTTGCTCACGGTCCCCAGAAACTGATGCTGTCCCCATTTGTGCGACTGAACACAGCAGTCACGAAGGAGAATTGCAAAAATGTAACACAGCCCTTAGAAACTTCCAATCATGGTCTAAAAACAATAAGCATGTTAGAATACCATTACCGTTTTATTCCTCCAATGATTCAATTTATTCTTTTATTAGACACTGGCTGTAAAACTTGCCCTAATGAAACTTTAATACTCCCTTTCAAAAAGAAGAAGAAAAAAGGAAAGAAAGAAACATCAGCTTTCTTACCAGGGAAGCAGTATTTCACCAACATGCAACAAACATTCCAATCAATTTGCCTTGTGTTTAATTAAAAAAAGAAAAAGAAAAAGAAAAAAGGGGGAGCTGATAAATTGAATCACAGAGTCTCCTGCCAAGTCTGTTGTGGCTTGTAATGACTTTTTAAAAATATTATTGAGCAAAATTCTAAAATAAACTCCAGCGCATTCAAAAGGAAGCTGTAATCTGATTTGCTGGATCATCTTGTATCTGAATCTGACTTTCTGTGTTGCTTGGTCTGTGTTTGGAAACTGAGGAAGGGTGGGGGGAATAACACTAGGCCTCCAATCCTAAAATGTTCTTGAAACTAACAGAACATCACACTTGTAGTTAACTTGTCCCACTGACTTCAGTGGGATTTAATCACAACTTTTCCTGGATTGAGGCCTGTCACTATAATTTGAGATTATTATTTAATGACAACGACAATTCCCACCTTAGGGATGGACAAATCTGTTTCAGTTTTCTGTAGTGTTCACATTTTTTTCAAGCACGTGTTCATTCCACCCCAATTTGAGTCCTTTAAAGTCTGCACAAAACTTGATGTGCTTTTTTTTTTTTGCACAAGATTTCCTCTAAACTGTGCATTTTTAGCAAGCACCTTCCCATAACGGATGCCTTTTTATATGCAGTTGTCTTTAATGCACATGTTTTTGTAGACAAGTCTCCCTAATGTGTGCGTTTTTGTATCCATTTTATGACTGAAGAACTGCATCGCCCAGTTCAGAAAAGTGTGAACACTGAAGGATAATTGAGTCCCACTTTGCGTATTAGTCTTGGAAGTGTGAACTAGGTCAGTTCATATTAAAATATGAACAAAGCAAGTTTTGTCCCTATCTGTACTACTTCTGCTAAATAACAACAACAACAGCAGCAAATTTGTACCAAACCATCTCTTGGAGCAAAACTAGGATCTGGATACAAGATGTCCCTTCCATGAGAGGAAGGGACCTTCTGTGACAGAAGGACTCTGCTTGCAGAAAGTCCCCCCATCAGATTTTTGGGGAACCCCTTCCCCCCATCCCCACCAATATTATATTTATATCCTGCCTTTTTTTCCTCCAAGGAGCCCAAGGCAGCTCACATGATCCTCCTCTTCTCCCTTTTATCCTCACAACAACCCTGTGGGGTAGGTTAGGCTGAAAGTCAGGGCTTGGCCCAAAGACACCCAGTGAACTTCATGGCCAAGTGGGGACCACGCAGTTCTCCCGAGCCCCAGTCCAACACTTTAACTGGCACATGGCAGCAGTGAGGAAGCTGCCATGTTGACATTCCAACAATGCCCCAGAGCAACAGTAAACCCAAGCACTGTAGGAACATTGAAATGGTGAACAGCCTTCAGGCACCCACTACACTTCATGGCAGCATGCACCACCCATGAAAAAGTTGCCAGCAATAAGCCCATTGGGGGCATCACAACAAGTAGATCCCAGTGAATGGTCCTTTGCCAGCCCGCCACACCAAAGTTGTGCAAATTTGCACTTGCAAAAATGCACAACCCCCCATGTGCAAATCCCCTGCAAATGCACATTTTCATGCTTTATCCCTTGGAGGAAATGTTTTTCTATGACTAAATTTGCGTAAAATTTTGGAAAGTTAAAACACAAACATCTGGTCTGCAAGTCCGCGGAATCCGTGCAACTTGGGAAAAGCTGGTCTGCTGTGGAATCTGTGGTCAGATTCACAGAAATGTGAACTCATTTGATTCTGTTGTGGATTTCTCCGACAACCCTAACTGCACATAATATAAACACCATTGACATACAAACATATAAACAGATCACAGAGAGGGCCTTCTCTGTGGTGGCCCCCACTCTGTGGAACTCCCTCCCTAGGGAACTCCGCCATGCACCCTCTTTAATGAGCTTCCGCCATGCATTAAAAATGTGGTTGTTCCTAGGCATTTTGGGGTGGGTTAGGGTATTTTTTAGAACTATGTTTTTAATGGAGAATTTTATTGTTTTAAACTGTTTCTATTATTGTACATCGCCCAGAGTGGCTGGGTGACTAGCCAGATGGGCGATTAATAAAATGAATAAGTAAATAAATCACGCACACACAAACCTGAACAATTTTAACTATCAACAGTAACAAATCCCAGGACCCAATTAAAACCCTTATCATACGCTGCCACATGCCTGTGTCCCTGCATCCCTGCTTTTTCGTGATAGGCTACGCAGATATTTGCGTAGCCTATCGCGTTAATTAAAAGCACGGACACAAATGGTGCCCAGGATGCCATTTGTGGTGGTAAAGGCCATAGTTTAAGGTAAATACAGCCATTTACGGCTGCATTTACCTTAAACTAAGGCCTTTACGGCCGCAAATGTTGTCCCAGATGCCATTTGCAGCCACAGTCAATCTGGCCCACCAGCGATATGGCAATGGTGGCTGTATCGCTGGCACTTCGGAGCCGGCCGGCAGCTCTGCGGACTCGCTGTGGAGTGGAGCTGGCCGATGAGGATTCCGGGGGGTAGGGATGGATCACCTCCCCCCCCCCCGTGGATGCCAGGTAAGGGGGTTTCGCACATCCCTAAATGAGGAACAACTGTGTTTCAAAGTTGGTGTTCAGCACCCCACAGACTCTGCCTTCCAAACACACCTAAGTTTGGTTTAAACAAAGCCTTTCTGCTGAGCTCTCTTAGGCAGTGGCCTCTCTCTCCTCAGGTCAGAAGCAGTGGGTGTTGCCCTCAACCACTGCCTGGTTCCTCCCAGGAAGTATATCCCACTCAGGCCGAATCCCATCCTTCTTTCAAACAACAGATAGTAACAACAGTGGTGAGAAGGAAGACTCGCTGAGGGGGCCCATGGAAGGTGTCTTGCCCAAGGGCCCTCAAAAACCTGGAGCTGGTACTGCCAGGAGATGAAGGTAAACATGGTGGAATTAGCCATAGGAAGTGGGAAAATACTGCCCTGCTCATTCATAATCAAATCTGCAGGATATGTTTCATGTTCATCACTGTTTCCTATCAAGCTAGCTGGAGGGAGAGGCACAGAAAGACAGGGAGGGAGGGAGGGGGAGATGGAACCAATGGATGTTGGCCAAACTGCTTTAAGATAATCCAATAGCCTGGCCTATAAACCCTGAGAATTATTAAAAGCAGCAGCAGTCTGACACTGGAACAATGAAAAGGCCTTTGGTGTTGGCAGGGCTGGCGCTTTCTGAAGAGCTACACGTTGAATCGATATCATTGTACCGGAGGGAGCAGACACTGTGCAGTCAATTTGTGTAAATTACTTAAGATGTTCCTTGGTGAGCACAACTTGAAGTCTTCGCAGGGGCAGTGGTGGTGATGGAAGGGGCAGGGGGGACATGGAATTCACTGTCAATGTTGGCAAGGGCAACAGAGATGAACTGGGGTTCACCTCGTTTTGTAAAACCCATTCCGTCTGCTTTTTGCAGATTGTCAGGCGCTTTTTGTTCGGTCATCCTCCAATCCTGAGAAGCGGAGGAGTTTTTTGTTTCTGAATTTGCTCAAATGTACATTTGTGCAATTTTACATGCCCCGAAATGCGCACATCCCCCCCCCCCCCGCAAATGTGAATTCTGACCCTTCAGGCTATGGGGGAAATGCGCATCGTGGGCTAGGTTTGGGGGGGGGGGTTGCGCACAATTGGGGAAAGTTTGAAAACCGGCCTGCAAGTCAGTGGAATCCCAAAATGCACACTTGTGCAAATGCACATTTTCCAAAATGCGCACTTGGGCGAAGTGCACACCAAAACAAGTTCAAGAAATTGCAAAAATGTAATGAGACGTATGCTCCGGCTCATGTTCAGGGTTGCAAAAGGGATGTTTTCACATGATTTGTGAACAGGAATGAAATTCTTATACATCCCTAACCCAATTGCCTAGTATGAAGAGAAGTCACTCCTGCCTTCCAGCAAATGAGTGCCAAGGAACTGGGGTAACTGGCAAGCCACAGGCCATCCTTTTTAAATGTTACCATTGCAATTTGGAGTGGAAGATAATCATAATGGGAAAAGGGAGAGTGGGTCTTGTTAACCCTTTACCCTCCCATGTTTTTCTTGCTAAAATTGCTTCGTCTAAGCTGCTCTCTCCCCTATCTATACTCTGAAATCTCTCCCACCTTCCAACTGTATTGGGTAACTTGCCCCAAAGTGGTTAAAAATTTATTTATTTATTTAATTTCTATACCGCCCAATAGCCGAAGCTCTCTGGGCGGAATAAATAAAATGAAAAATAAAAATAAAAAAATAAAATAAAAAATAAAAAAATAAATAAAATAAAATAAAAATCCACTTCCCCACTCCCCACGTGTCAGTCTTGTGCAAGCTGCAATCAAGAGCACAACTCCAATGTAGAGGGGTCTGTGGGAAACAGGCAGCAGAGAAAGCCAACATGCTATTGAGCATCATATGTAGTTTTGCCCCGAGATGGAGCACTTAACTGCAACAGCCATGAGAAACAGATTCTTCTCAGTGCTTTATGGAAACAAAAGCGAGGCTCCTAACAAGCTCTTTAACAATATGCAAATAGGAGCCTGAATGGAGCCTAATTTGTAGAATAAAGTATGAAATATCATGTTTTAGGATAAAAGTGAATCTCTAATGACTGGAGCTTAAGATGTGTCCATCCTTACAGAAATTATTCCCATTTTCTGCTTAGGGAAGTATCTGACTTCCTTATGGTTCATTTCCATGACTTGGAACTACAGCAAACAGATTTGTCCTGTACCACTCCCTCCCCTCCCCGCCCCCCCCACCCCCCCCTAAAACAAAACTTTGCAGAATTGCAAACATCGCAAACGTTCAGAACCAGAAACTTTTACCCTTTCACTTTTGAAATGTGATTCTGACAGGTAGTTTCATAGACTCACATGAGCTGGAAGGGGTCTTGGAGATCATCTAGTCCAACCCCCTGCTCAATGCAGGCTCTGCACTGCAGAGTGCAGCTACAACATCCCTGACACATGGCCATCCAGCCTCTGTTAAAATTCCTCCAGTGATGAAAAACACATCATCTCCCTAGACAATCTATTCCACTGCTGAACAGCTCTCCGTTTTAGGAAGTTCTCCTAATGTCAGGAGAATGCCTGTGTGTGGGGGAGCAGTGTTGTATCCAGCTCCAGAGAAGAGGCAGAGCTAGTGCTGTACCAAAACCTGATCTCAATTTTCTCGGAAGATTTCTTCCCTCCTTTCCCCCTTCCTTTTTTCTACCCCATTCTCTCAGTGCATTTTATTGCATCTTTTGAATGTATTTTTGTGGGGGGGTTGAGCTTAATCACTATGAGGTCGCCAAGAGTGCTGTGTGGGCGTTTTCATTCTATTACGCGTTTCTCCATTGCTCTGCAGCCTCCCAGGCTGCCTGCGCTTCCTAATCTGGAAAACAAAAAACCCTATGGGAGGAATTTCCTCATGATGTCTTCTCCTGGGCTTTAATTGAAATGCGGGAAGCCAAGGAGGCTACAAGTTGCCAGAGAAAGGATCATACAGTGAAAGACAGGACACTTACACACAGACACTTTGGGGACCTCAAAATTCAGGTAAGCACAAGAAGCCCGACCCCAACTCATGTGCATTTCTCCAAAATTTTCTTCTTGTTTGAATTTCTTTTTGAAAGCAATTACTTATCGATGAAATTGATTGAGAATGATCCAAAAAAACTGTGGGAGAAATTTGTGTCACAGCACTAATATGAAGACGGACCCTCAGAGCCCTCCTCCTCAGAGAGCCAGATCTGTGGTGGTGACAACGACAATGAGGGAAGCAGCTAAGGAGGATGCTTCAAGGATGTTTTCTGGCGGGCTGGGGGAGGTCTAGGTAGGATGACTGAACATTTAGAGGGGGATATGTGTAGGGATGTGCGAACACATGCCAGCTCCAGTTCTCCGGGCGTCTGAAGCACCTCCCCCACCTGCCACCCCCTGGACCCATGCTTGGATCCTCCACAAGCTCAGCACGTTGCCTGGACTCACCGCGATGCCGTCTGGTGAACGTCCACCATTTTCCTGCCTTCGTTTTCTGTGTAAAAAATTGAGTTTAAAAAATGTGTATATTTAAATATGCACAGTTTGGGACTGGGAAAGCTTAATATGAGCAATATTAGAGGCATTATGCCTCTAATATTGTGCATATTGAGCTTTCCTGGCCCCAACCTGCACACCAGTAAATACGTACATTTATAAACTCCATTTTTTACGCAGAAAACAAAGGCAAGAAAATAGCGGGTGCTCACCCGATGGGATTGCAGTGAGTCCAGGAGGGTGTGAGGGAGGACAGTGGTCAGGGAGTTGCAGGAGGGGGGCGATGGACTCCCAGACCCAGTTGGGCATCTGTGACTTCCCTAGATATTTTATCATCATCATCATAATCATCCCACCTTTTTCCAATACTGGGACTCAAAGTGGCTGTAGAACATTAAAAACGTATACAGTTAAAATCTATAAATAGAAATAAACAACAGTTAAAATAATTAAATCAATAAGATTAAAAATATATAAAACATCAAAATTTTAGAAGACAAGAAATAGAAACTATAGTATTCATCTATCATATTCTCATAGTCCAGACTAGCTATTCCCAAAGGCCTGCTGGAACAAAAAAGTTTTTACCTGCTTGCGAAAGCATACCAAGGAGGGTGCCATTCTCACTTCCCTGGGAAGGGAGTTCCAGAGCCTTGGGGCAGCCACCGAGAAGGCCCTCTCCCGCATCCCCACCAGATGAGCCTGTGATGGTGGCAGGAGTGCGAGAAGGGCCTCCCCTGAAGATCTCAGGGCATGAGTAGGCTCATAGGGGAGAATATGGTCTTTCAGATAACCTGGACCTGAGCTGTTTAGGGCTTTATAGGACAAGACCAGCACTTTGAATTGTGCCTGGAAACAGACTGGGAGCTGGTGAAGCTGTTTTAAGAGGGGAATTGTATGGTTCCTGTAGCCCACCCCAGTCAACAGTCTGGCAACAGCTGTTTGAACCAGCTGAAGTTTCCGTGCACTCTTCAGAGGCAGCTCCACGTACAGCACATTATAGTAATCCAAATGAAATGTAACTAAGGCATGTGTTAGTTTGTGTGTGCTTCAAAGTTTGCAGTCAATTCCAAACCTAATAGTAAATTCATAATACATCAATCCAGGCTTGCCACAGAGATGAGCATTACGAACAGACAAGTTTCAGCATACAAACTGGCTAATGATGACATTTGGCAGCACCGCTAATCCTTGGTCCTTCTTAGTTCTTGAGCATGAAGCAACCAGCTCCACCTGCTTTTGACAGACAGGGCATAGGAATAGACGGATCATACATATGATCCATTCTGACAGATCTCGTCTCCCTTAATGCGCAAATCTAATCTGACAACCCGAGGGTAGGAAAACATTGGCCTGCCATCTGCCTCTTTGGCTACTCTAACACAGGTAAGGCCTTATTTCCCAGATGTCTTTACAGATAAGGGGAGAGAGAGATTCGTATTAGAATCAAAGCGACGCAAATCCACACTGGAGCTATTCAAGTCAAGAGGATGACAGGAGCACCAACGACGACATGACAAAAACCTAATGAACATCAAAAGCCCACTGTTCTCAGGCCACTGAAGCAAGAAGCTTGTGGAAGTGGGGGTGGGAGAGAGAGAGAGACTGCATTTCACAGCCAACTCATTTTTATAAATTAGCGCATCAAAACACACTTTGTGGAGGAATGGCAGAGTGCTTGCACATGTCTCCTTGATGGGGCTTCACCTGCCTCTTTCTACAGTATATTAAGCAATCAGCAAGAAACGTATGTGTTGCTTTAACGGGCCCCTGCTGGCATGAGGAGATAAAATTCAAGGTAGGGATGAGCCTCACTGGAGACAGGTGACTAATGGGTCCAGGAACTGCTGATAATGAAATGCAACAGAGCATTCCATCAACAGGCAAAGCAGGGGAGTAGGAAAGGAGTCGTCCTACCAGGCAATGTTCTTTTTCTTTGAGCATTTGTCGATGATGGGTTGGATCCAGATTTAGGAATGCTTAGATCCATTGAAGTCCATGGGACTTAAGTTAGTCATGATTCATCTACATCCCATGGACTAAGTCTGGATCCAACCCAACGGGTGCAAATTCTGCTCATGTGTGGAAGGCAGGGAACAAAGGCTGCTCCACACCAACCTCAGCACTTCCTATCCTCCCCTTGGGGCATGAAGGAAATCAAGACCCCAGACTTGTGCCTCATGTTACGTGTCAGAGGCAAAAGTGAGTGCTGTGTGCATTGGGGTTGTGTTGCTTGCCACTTCAAGAGTAGTTTGGTGCCTGCAAGCCTGAGAGAGGGAGGATGTTGGAACTAGAGCTGTGGGCAAATGGCCTCTCAAAATTTTCCAGCCTATTTGTGGGCAGAGAAACTGGGGAAACTATTTCACTGAGTTTCTCCTAGGGCAGGAGAAATTCTCCAACCATTTCTCACAGACAGGGCTTACCATTTGCAGGGTTTGTAGCACATCTCCCTTCTTTTTAAATGGTTTTTGGTTGACTGCACTGTTTCTGTGGGTGGCAACACCATCAGCTGTGCTGAAGCTTCCACTTTTCTGAGGCAGAATTTTGAATTTCTTTTGGCTTTTGAGCTTACTTAATCACTGTGAGGTGGCCGAGGGTGCTGTGTGTGGTCTCTCTCTCTCTCTCTCTGTTGCACATCGTTCCATGGCTCCCAGGCGGGCACCTGCCATTCTGGAACTGAAAAAGCTACATGGGAGGAATCACCTCATGATGTCTTCCTTGTGATAGCTTTAATTGAAGTGTGGGAAGCTGAGGAGGCTACAGGTTGCCACAGAGATTACTGTACAAACACGGACAGGAGACTCATGCACACTCCTCAGCCACCTCATAGCTAAGGTAAGCCCCAAACCCAACCCATGAGAATTTCTCCAAAATTTCTTCTCCTTTGAATTTCTTTTCAAAAGCAATTTCTTTTCTACCACGCACAACACTAGTTCGAACAGCTCCTCCTCTCACTTGCTTCTCAGTAACAGAGGCTGCCATCACTGAATGGCAAGTGAGGGAACAAGACCACTAGCATGCCATACCCTATGCATTCTGCCGTCCTCATAGTGCCATGAGTCTGATTTTTGCAAGCATTTGACACTTGAGGATGAGAAACAAAAAGGGGTGATTGGTGAATGGTGGCATTTCCGCCTCCACCTTGTATTTTTGCCACCCACAAAATAGGGATGGTGTAGGTGCCCAATTCAGTCTGGGAATCCAGTAGACCCACTCCTGCCTGCACCCCCAAGCCCTGCTCACTGAGCCCCTGCCCCTGCTCACCCCCTGCCCGCGCTCGGCAAATGGCCTGCACTCACCCCAGCAGCCTCATCCAGCTTCACGGTCGCCATTCTTTGAGAAATAAAATAGCAATCGCAAAAATGCGCATATGTGTGCACATGCAAAAATGCACATTTTTGCAAATGCACATATTTGTGTATGCACAAAATGCACGTTTTCACACCCACACTAATGTGTGCCTTTGCAAAAATGCACGTTTCGCACATGAGAACATGTGCATTTTCTCACATACAAAAACATGTGCATTTTTGCGATCACCTTAAAAAAGAAAGGCGACTGCAGAGCTCGACAAGGCCACTGGGGTGAGTGCAGGCTGCTCGCTGAGTGTGGGAGGGGCTTGAGCGCGGTCCGGAGCGCGGCCAGAGAGCGGGGGCGGGGGCTTGGCGGGCATTTGGAGAACCCGGATGGGGGTGAGTTTGCATATCCCTACCACAGAAGCAGCAGTGGGGCACCACTTGGAAATGCACAATGATTCTTGGAAGGATGCTACATTGTTCCAAGAGGTATTGTAGGAGGAAAATAGGGAGGGAATTACCACTTACTGTGGTGGCAAAAACATGTTTAAAGGGAGGGAGGAATCCCCACCCCACATACTGAACTGCAAGTTTACCTCCAGAACTTTCACAACCTTTAATATCCTACCCCCCAAAAAAAGAACACCCCCCTGCAATTCACCTGTTGTGAATAAGTTGGGAGGGATGCATTTTGTCTCAGCCCTATTTTGCAAACAGTATGATGTACTGCTCCTTCAAAAACACGTTATTTGTTGTTGTTGTTATTATTATTTTACTATTAACTCTGTCACCAACTACTACGACACCAGTGTGAATGATAATATACTGACTAATAGCAAGACCACAGGTCTCTGCCCTGAGGAGCTTACAATACAAAATTCTAAGCAGAAAAGGAAACAAATGGAGGGGAGGATAGTGGAGCTGCAGGTATAAAGAAGACTCTGTGTTCGGGAGCAACGGTCATCTCAACTGCAAGGAGGCATGGAAATCAGGAAAAAGAGAGGAAGAAAAATATACAGATCTCTGAAGCCGAAGCTTAAGTAGGTGCATTTTCCCCCCACCCTCCCCCCATCATGGGAAATTGGGAATCAATAGCAAAACAGGGAGTGAATGTTCACAGTGACAATGAAATCACAGCTGCTCTTCCAAAGGGGGAAGAGAAAAGCAGGCCAGGTTTATCAAGGAGTGTTAAGATTTCCCAAGCAATTACATGTCTGCGTATTGACTCAGCTTCACAAAGAGCAGAAGGTCTCTGAGAAGAAGCAGATGCTGCTCAGCGATAAATAAACTGAATGCCACCATGTCCCTCTGTTTGGCGGCGATAAGAGGAAATGCACAGCTAAGACCCATTTGCATCCTTTATGAACCTTTGCTTAGGCTTAAAGGTGGCTCCAATGCAGGTGGGAGGGGGGAGGCTGAAGGAGCAGTGCTTGAGATGAAATGCTCCCAGCTCCGACTAAAGGTAGAACCAGGCAAAGATGGGTTTCCTAGCCCTGGGCGGTTCTAGTGCGCAAAGCACAGGTGGTGGGTGGAGGGCATTTGCAAGAGAAAAACAGCACAGAGGAGGGGAGGAGCTCCACCCCTTTCCCACCCACTGATTTCCCTCTTCCTCTCCTCCCTCGGATTGCTTTACCCCCCACAGCCTGGCTCCAAGACGGGCTTTCCTGATGAAGCTGGGAGAGGGGTTGTAGAGGGAAAGTGGTGGTGGGGAGTGTGAAAAACATCCTCATCTCCCCTGCTGCAAGGCTTTCCACCACCCCACCATTCCTCCTCTCCACTGCCACTATGGAACGTTTAGCCACAAAGGCAGCGATAACCGTGGAGATTCACCTGATGGGTGCAGATTCGTCCCCCTTGTCCAGCCAGTCCTGAGGTGGGATGATGTACATACACCAGAGTCCCCAGTTGTAACCATGGGCTGCATTGGCGTACTGCTGCACTTCAAAAGTGTTGTACTTAATGTTGTCGATAGCTGGGAGGATGATCCGTTTCCTGTCTTCTTTGATCCGTGTAAGCGCCGGTTCCACCCTGCAAACAAGAAAGAGATTCATGTATTTTTAAAAAGAGAGTGAGAAAGCTTTTTGTGGGGTGGGGGAGAGAGGGAGAGTTAATGCTTTGCAGTTGGGCAAATTGAATTTAGTGGTTCTCGACTCTAAGATTCCCATACATGCTTTGTCTGTTTTGTTTCTATCAGGGTGAGTTGGCATACTGGTCAGAGCCCTGAGCTTGTTAACAGTCCTGGAAAACTGGCCAAGTACCTTCCCTTTGTTAGGTCACAGGTCATAGTCTGAAGGCACAGGAGTCAGCCACCTTGTTAAAGCTAAGCAGGTCTGGGACTGGTCAGTGCTTGGAGGGGAGACCACCTGGGAACCACATGTAGCCACCTTGAGTTCCACAGTGGAAGAAAGGTGGGGTATAAATGTAACAAACAAACAAACAGGGGTAATAGCCGGTGGATCTCAGTAGCTGCTCTTAACAATAGCTAAGGCAATGTCCACAGAGGCTGTACTAGTGTCAGGAGCGCCCTAGCGGCCTCTTTCAGTACACTCCAATAGCCAACTTTAAAAGGCTTTAATCCTTTTACAACTTAATGACTCTTTCAGATGCTATCACCAGCAACTAAGCAATGAACAGCGGAGTAGCCTATGCCCCAGGTAGGCAGTTGGTCCCCGTTTGAAGAAGAATCACTTGAAGACCCTGAACTTATGGGCTAGGGAGAGATCCTCCCTCTTTCCCTTGGGTCCACAGGACGTGGCCATTGCTTGCGCGCCAAACGGGCCCTACGCCTCCTTTCCATGCCCTCCATCACTCGTTGCTCCCTGCGTCTGTGTCGAGCATCTAGCAAGCCCCCCTCCTGCACTTTCTCACTGCTAGGATCACTATCTATCTCAGGAATGCCGGCAGGAGGAATCTCTGTCAGCTGCTGTGCCTGTGAGGGATGACCTGGCTCCTCTCCCATGGATTGCTGATCCTCCTCAGAATCAGAACTGCTCTGGGGTTCTAATGGCTCAGTTTCCACCCTGACAACTAGAAGCACAGAGTCATTTGCACAAGAGGACCCATCTTTCTTTCTCCCACCTCCTCTGGCTGGGGAGGATCTCATCAAGCTGTGTATGCAAAGCAAATGCAGTTTTGGAGAGAAGCAAGCTGAGAAAAGAATAGACAGCTGAGAATCTTCTATGGAACCATTTTAGGATGCCAACTCCTCTCCTAGGAATCTCAACATGTTTTTTTTTTTTTGGGGGGGGAGGACATCTGCTGGAAAGCTGGGCTTCCAGCTTGTATATTTATAAATAAACACAGACCTTGCAAGATGCCATAAGCCTCCTGTGACCTTCCGAAGGAAACCAAACCCAGGTAAGTGCTGTACCCCCTGAAATGTCCCAGCACGGAGATGATTGGAGAACATCTAACAGGATGAAGGATTATATCACACTACATGTGCTAACTGGCTGACCTAGTCCCAGGACCTTTGTGTGATCAGTGGCAACTGCACAGTGAATGACCACTGCTCATAAGGTGATTGCCACCATTAGTACTTTCTGCACTTAATTTCCTTCTGACCACACTGTTTACAATTCTTCTTCCCACCCCATGCCGCAGACACACCATATATACTGTATATAAAACCTGAAAATCCCCATAATACTTCAGGGCCAGCTCCATGTTTTTGAGGGTCCGTGGACAAGACAACCTCAGTAGGCCCATGTCTTCCCCTCCTCACCCTCAATGGCCCCCTCCCCTCCCTCTCATCAGCTGCTATTGCTTCTCATTTTCTTTCTCATCACTGAAAGGCCAAGACAACCTGTATAGAATCAAGTCAAGATTTCTCTTCCCCAATGAAATGGCAGACAGAGTACCGCATATCCACTTAATATTCATGTGTGGGCATGTCTATGCATGTGTACATGACACAAGATATATATCCACACCTAGGGATTGCGTACAGATGGTGTAAATCTATCTAGTCCGCATTTCATTTTTCCCCAAGTTCCCTAATTTGTGCGAATTCACACTTGCCAAAATGCAAACACATGGAGGGCATGTCTTTGCCTACCTGTGACAGAGCATATGGCAAGATATGCACGGAATTCTGACAAATAAAAAAAAATGGTCCACAAGTCCACAAAATCTGTGTGACCTGGGAAAAGCCGGCCCGCTGAAGAATCTGTTGTGCATTTCTCTGACATCCCTATCCACCCCTATTCCAAAATGTAACTTTTGGAGACCCCGGGGAGGAAGCTAAACATTGAAGAATAGCATCTTTCTTTGAAGACAGCCAGTATGGGGCCTTGGTTAGAGCAACCTTTCTCCACCTGGTGCTCTCCAGATGGTTGGGCCTATAACTCCAAACTCCCCATAGGGCCATGCTGGCTGGGGTGATGGGCACCAGATTGGGTAAGGCTGGGTTAAAGTGTTGGATTGAGACTGGAGAAGTCCAGGTTGAAATCCTCACTCATCCGTGAAACTCCTTGGATGACCTTCAACCGTGCATTCTCTCTCAGACTGTCAGGAGCTCTCTTACTGCCTTCGGAAATCCTCAAGTAGCCCAGAATCAATATGCAGACAAAAGGGCTCTTTTCCATGGCTTTATTTCCATTCAACCTAATGACGCTTACAGATGCTAACTGCCTTAGCCTAAGAGGAAAACTTAAGAGGGAGCAGCCTACCAGGGGGTTCTAGCCTTCAGGAGTCAGTTGGTCTCCATTTGGAGGGAAAGGGTGAGAAGCCTCTAGGAGGAGAGAGTCCACCCCTTTCCCATGGGGCATCGGGGCACAGCTGTTGTTGTGCCAAGCGGGCTAAGCGCCTCCTCTCAGTGCCCGCAACCTCTTGCTTGTCCCTGTGCCGGTGCCTCGTGTCCAGAAGCTCCAGTTGTCCCTCCCTCTCCCTGCCAGGGTCACTGTCACTCTCAGGAATGTGGGCAGGGAGGGGCTCTCCCTCCAGCTGCACCTCTGAAGAGCGAGTGGGTTCCTCTCCCACAGTTTCTATCTCTTCCTCAGAATCAGAACTGCTTTGGAGCTCTATGGGCTCCGATCCAACCCTGACACAGACTAACGCAAAATTATTGTGAGGGGAAAACATTCAGGGGCAGGGGAGGAGGCATTTATGACTCCTTGGAGGAAATGTGGAATAGAAATGACGACAATTCTAGCAAAGGGTTTAAGAAGGCATTCTTAAAGGATGGACATATATGTATACCAGGAGAGGCGATGCCAAATAGGAAATACGCCTGATAAATAGGATACCTGAAGCATAGATGCACACATGCAACTAGGGATGTGCGAACCCATCCCCATCCAGGATCAGTAGGTGCCCACTGAAGCGCTGCCCCCACGAGGTCGGCAAGCCACCTACAATCACCCCAGGTCCTGTCTGGCGAGAACTCGCCATTTTGCTGACCAATATTGCGTAGATGAAGCTTGCCTGGCCCAAATGTGTGCATATTTAAATATGCACATTTTTTGAGCTCCCTGTTTTCGTTAAAAAAACCCACAACCAGTTGGCAAAATGGCGGGTGCTCACTGGACGGGGCCAGGTGAGTGCAGGGAGCATCCCAGAGGGCACAAGCAGAGGAGTGAGTGAGGACAGGGTCTCAGCAGGCGTGGTCCAGGGGTGCAGATGGGTGGGGTGATGGCCTCCCGGATGGAGTCAGGCACCTACAGCATCCCTACATGCAACATATTGTTCAAATATCCCAAACACCCATGGCCCAAGCTTGCTTGGCTTCTATCTATTTCCCTCCCAGATTGTTCAGATAACAGATACCTGCTCAGATTTATTCTATTTTTGGACTTTCCACTAATCATAAGGTGAGAATTTGTGGAATCTTAAGCTGACTCATATGGTCTGGAGAGAATGAGGCCTGGCAAAGCAGCATACTAAGCAAAAAGCAAACAAACAACCCAAGACCATAACCCCCGCCCAGCTTCTGCTATTTAGAAAAGATTAGAGTTATGAGATTCTCAGCTTTTGAAGGATGACAAGGGGGGTCCAGAGAGCAGATCTGGATATGCTCCAAGAAAGCAAAAATGTAATTTGGCAGGAGGCACCTTTTTCTTGCCACTTCTTAAGCAAAATGGCTTGTCACGCTGTAGACATCTGTGGAAATGCAGAGCGATAAGCCCTCCAAATGCCAGTGATTGTCATTCCTCCAGCCTCTGTCAACAACGCACATGTCATGATTACCCCAGGAAGTAGTAACAATTAGCATGAATGCTCTCTGCAGGACATGCACATACATGCATGCGTGCACAAGCATGCGCTCACATGCACCCTTCTCTGCTGCTGCCTAGCTCATCAAGGCCCTGAATACCAAGCAACAGGTGTAGGAGTCATTAATGACACACCGTTAATTTGTTTACGTGGAAGAGAAGGCTGCGACTGTCTTGTTACAAGAGCAGGGGGTGGGAAGAAGTCACCTTGGGGTATTGCATTGCCAAGTGACAGCCACCTGTGGGAAGAGCCCTCGGGGGGTTGTCACTGATGCTGCGGGGAGAGGATGCATCCTCTGTATTGCTATTGCAGAAAGGCAGCTCAGAGAGGCTTGCTGAGAAGGAGCATTGTGGGTGAAGCACCTGCTCTGCTGAAAACAGCCACTTAAAGGGGAATGGATACATCAAAGTGATAATACTTAGTGTATTTACTGTGTCCCCACCCCAAGAGCTCAACAATGGTGTAGAGAAGGTGAAAAGTTATACTGCCATCTGCCAATCAGGCACCAGGCCAAGGCGTCCTAAGGCTCCAACGAGCGAGCAGCAATGTCTACACTGATAACAGGGAGGGAGAGATAGAAATCAAAGAATCAAAGAATGCGGAGGCTCAATAGGCTAATATCAACCCATAAGCCATGTCCCCCAGGGACAAAAATTGAGGACACATGCAAAGAGTGGAGGTGCCTTGTTCCTCCTCTCAACAACCTGAAGTACCCGTTCCCCTCTACTCAGCAATGGTTAGGCCTCATCTGGAGTATTGTGTCCAGTTCTGGGCACTGCACTTTAAGAAGGATGCAGACAAGCTGGAGAGGGTTCAGAGGAGGGCAACAAAGATGATCAGGGGACTGGAAACAAAGCCCTATGAGGAGAGGCTGAAAGAACTGGGCATGTTTATCCTCGAGAACAGAAGACTGAGGGGAGATATGAGAGCGCTCTTCAAGTACTAGGAAGGCTGTCACAGAGAAGAAGGCCAGGATCTCTTCTCCATCATCCCAGAGTGCAGGACATGGAATCATGGGCTCAAGTGACAGGAAGCCAGATTCCGGCTGAACATCAGGAAAAACTTCCTGACTGTTACAGCAAAACGACAATGGAACCAATGACCTAGGGAGGTGGTGGGCTCTCCCACACTGGAGGCATTCAGGATGAGGCTGGACAGCCAGCTGTCAAGGATGCTCTGACTTGGATTCCTGTATGGAGCAGGGAGTTGGACTCGATGGCCTTGTAGGCCCCTCCCAACCCTGCTATTCTATGAATTGATGAAATTGCCTCCCTGCGCCAGGGCAAGACAGGTGTGGGGGAAGGTCTTCCAGGCTGCAGTTCATGCTTTCCTAGGCATGAGTCCCCTAGAGCTCCGTGGGGCTTGCTTCCATGCAAGCCCATATAGGATTGTACTGTGGGAATGTGCACTTCCTGGAGGGGAAATGCATCTTCACATTTCAGCCAATAGGGGAAAGGGACAAATTTGGATGCATGGATTTTTTAAAAAGCGCGGCTAATGCACACATTTCTCATTTGGACACCCCCCCCCCCTCACATTCAGGGATGGGAATGAAGTAGATGGAACTCGCAGAACCTGGGTGAGTTCCAGCCTTCCTGATTCTCTCATCCCCACCTGCCACGGCTCTCCCCTCTCATCGTTCCACCCACGCTACTGTTGCATCAGCGGCAGCATGGCAGGAGCACTGCTCCCCTCTCATCCTCCATTTTGCATGCAGTGGCGTCACTGTGCGCAAGTGTCTCTGTCACCCTCGCAGGCCCCGGAGATGTTTGTGCATAGCGACCCCCACTCCCTGCTGTGCATGAGTCTATCCTTCTCCTGGCCCTGGGAGGGAGAAGGAAATACTTGTGCAAAGCAACGCCGCTGTGCGCAAATGTCTCCTCCTTCCTCCCGGGGCCTGGGAGGAAGAAGGAGAGATTTACGCACAACAATCCTGCTCATGTCTGTGAGTCTCTTCTCCTCCTTCCAGGCTCTGGGAGATAGAAAGACTCACGCACAGCAGGGGCGCTGTGAGTTAATGTCTCCTTCTCCCTCCCCGGTGCCGGGAGGGAGAAGGAAAGTCTTGTGCACGGTGACTCCCATGTAGCAGGAGTCCACCAGTTCTGGCAGGGAGCCCGTGGCTTGGCTTGCTAATGCGAGCTAAGCCAGGGGCTCAGGGTAAATCTGACGAGCCCCAAGAGAGCTGCACTGGACATCCGGTGCATATCCCTGCACTTAGGGAAGGCACGGGTGCCGATTCTGTCCAGGAATCCGGTGGACTCACTCCTGCCCACACCCTGAGCCCCGCTTGCCGAGCCCCTGCCCCTGCTCGCATCCTGACCAAGCTCAGCGAATGGCCTGCACTCACCCTGGCAGCCTTGTCGAGCTTCGCAGTCACCATTTTTTGGGAAATGAAATGGCAATCGCAAAAATGTGCATATTTGCACATGCGCGAATATACACATTTTGGAAAACTGGACAGTTTTGTACACACACTAATGAGCAGCTTCACAAAAATGTGCATTTTAGACATGAGAATATGTGCACTTGCACAATTGCACATTTTCACGCATATAAAAACCTGCACATTTTGCGATCGCCATTTTATTTTATTTTAAATGGCGACTGTGGAGCTTGATGAGGCCACTAGGGTGAGTGCAGGCTGCTTGTCAAGTGTGGGAGGGGCTCAAGCATGGTCCAGGGATTGGAGAGCGGGGGCAGGGGCTGGGAAGGCATCCAGAGAACATGGATGGGGGCGAGTTCGCGCATCCCTACGCACTGGACGTTCCTACATCTGTCAGTTTTGCTTCACCCCACATTCAAATTTTAAAATTGGACATTCTTTCTCTCCCAACATTTATGTATGTATGTATGTATGTATTGCATTTATATCTGGCCTTTTTTCCTCTTGCAAGGAACCCAAGGCAGCTTAAGTTATCGTCATCCTCCTCCTCCTATTTTATCCTCACAACAACAACCCTGTGAGGTAGGTTGGGCTGAGAGTCTGTGACTGGCCCAAAGTCACCCAGTGAGCATCCATGGCTGAGTGGGGACTAGAACCTGGATCTCCCGGCTCCCAGTCCAACAATCCCACCACTACGCCACCCTACATGTGAAGAACTTTGTGAATTCTGGCAAATTCTTATTTATTTATTTATTTATTTAATGTCTATACTGCCCAATAGCCAAAGCTCTCTGGGCGGTTCACAAAAATTCTCTTCCAAAAGGAACTGAAACAAAGTTCTTACCCATCCCTATTACACACACACACACACACACACACACACACGCACACGGCTCCTGTAATGCTCAGTACAGATCTGTGAGTTCAGTATTATTATTCCTATATGCTACACACATCGGAGGGCTGCAAGGTAACACTTCTACACTCAGTATATGCTGAACGACTTGTGGCTCTCTAGGGCAGGGGAAGGCAACATAGTGCCTTCCAGGTGTGTCAGACTACAGCTCCTATCAGCCCCAACCAACCTGTCCCATGCCCAGGGATGATGGGAGTTGAAGTCTGAAACGTCTAAAGGGCACCACGTTGCCTAGCCCTGCTTTAGAGTCTGAGCAACTCAGTTAATGAATGCCAGAACGGCTTGCCCCACTCCTCTGTGATTCAGGGCAGCTCAGCCTATCACTGCAGCAGAGGCAGCGACATCATTACCACCAGAAAACCCCTGGACACATGGCAGCGTAGATAGACAAAGCCCACTCATCATACGTTACCTACTTCCAGCTGCCTGTTCTGGTCAGAGCTCCTGAAATATGCACACTCCATAACAATAGCAGAGAGCTGAAAATCCAAGTTCATTCCCACAGGTCTGTGGCTGTTTTGTATCCCTTTTTGAAACATCTATCAGTGAAATGGGAAGCCTCGATTAGCATAAGATGGTACCCAACATGACGTTCACTTTGGTGCCCTGATGATTGAATCCATCATCCTCTCCTCAAAGAACAGTCATGCTGTGATCTCCATTTCTTTGAGACACAAAGCAAAGATGCTCAAATCCTTTATCAAAGGATGCACTTCTGATGCCTGGTACAGCTGTCAGATTGGATATCACCAAACCTCCCCCTTCTTTAGTACAGCTGACTATGTCTCTCTAAGGCCATCAGTTTGTCCCCCTCCTGCACACACTTTGCATAGCTCCATGGCAACTCCATAAATCATCTTGCTCTAGTTATGCGGCTTCCTGAACAAGAGGGATCAGATTTCATTATGGGGAACAATGAGAGTATAAGTAGAACTATTTGTGCTTCTGCGGCCCTTTCTAAGTAAAAAAAAAAAGAAAAAGAAAAGAAAAGAAAAGAAAAGAAAAAAAGTGGTGGCAAGGGTGAGAGAATAGTGCTCACATCCTGATAACATTAATATTCAACAGAGATCAATGTAAAGTTTTGCATTTAGGATAGGTGCATCCTGCTTTGACAGTAGTAACCCCCGCCCCCACAGCTACAGGTTTTCATAGATCATGAGCCAAATGTGAGTCAGCAGTGTGATGCAGCAGTTAAAAAGGCTAACACAATTCTAGAAAGCATTGACAGAAATACATTGTCCAGACTGCAGGAAGTAATGGAACTGATTCCATTACTCCCTGCAGTAATGGAATCAGGAAGGACTTCCTGACTGCAGAACTGATTCCATTACTCCCCCTCTTGGAGCACTGTGTCTGGTTCTGTGTCCAGTTTAAGAAGGATTACTTAAGAAGTAGGTGAGAATGCGTGCAAAGGAGGGTAACAAAGATGGTGAGGTCCCTGGAGACCAAATCCTATGAGGAAAAGATGAAGGAGATGGGTATGGAAAGCCTAGAGAAGAGATGATTAAAAGGCAATTTGATAGCCATCTTCAAATACTTGACGGATCGTCACAGAGAAGATGGTGCAAGTTTGTTTCCTCTTGCTCCAGAGGAAAAGACCCAAACCAATGGGTTTGAATCACAGGACAAGGGATTTTGACTAAACCTTAGGAAGGACTTCCTGATGGTATGAGCTGTTTGACAGTGGAAAAGACTACTTCAGAAGGTGGTGGACTCTCCTTCATTGGAGGTCTGTTAACAGAGCCTGGATGGGCACCTGTCAGGGATGTTGTAGCAGTGGATTTTCTGCATCTGCAGGGGGTTAGACTAGATGACCTTTGAAGTACCTCAACTCTATGATTCTCTCAAATAAAGTATTAGGAATGTGGTGTGTGTTTTTTAAATGGGGTGTGGACCCCACAAGACATACTCCTCAGGTAGCTCAGGAACTCATTAACAGCAACAAATTATGATACATTCAAGTAACAGAATAATGCATTGTGTGATAAAGAATTAGGCAAGACTGAAAACAGCGGGAAAATGCTGCTATTTTCCCCCAATGACCAGAAAGGAAAGGACACCCCCACCCTTCGCACACCCCTGGGATGTGCAAATCATCAAAACTCAAGCTCACATTCTTCTCCCATTGAAGAAAGTGTATTTGTGTGCATTTTTCAAAAGGACATATGTTTTCATTCACATTTTTTCAAAGGTGTGCATGCTGTCAAACACATGCAACGGGCTACAAATCACATTGCAAACTTGGAAATGTATGGCCTTTGACTGTAGATTGTGTCCAAAGTCCATGTTCGGTCCAGAAGCTGTGAACTGGGAAAATCCTGATCAAAAATGCACCAAAATGAATTTCTTATACATCCCTACCCTCTCCAATCAAATTGCATGGCACACGTCTGAAATTGCACAGTTTAGGATGTCAGGCCTTCTGGGAGCAGACAGGTGGAGAGGAGGCATTCAGACTCCACAACAACAGCAACATTCAGAATTGTGTATACTTGGGGAATATTCTTAATCCTAGGTGCAATTAACACTTTCCTTAATTTTGAGCCCACTACGTAGAGATCTCATCTGGAGTATTGTGTGTGTCCAGCTCTGGGCAGCGCACTTTCAGAAGGATGCAGACAAGCTGGAGAGGGTTCAGAGGAGGGCAACAAAGATGATCAGGGGACTGGAAACAAAGCCCTTTGAGGAGAGACTGAAAGAACTGGGCATGCTTAGCCTTGAGAAGAGAAGATTGAGGGGAGATATGATAGCGCTCTTCAAGTACCTGAAAGCTTGTCACAGAGAGGAAGGCCAGGATCTCTTCTCCATCATCCCAGAGTACAGGACACGGAACAATGGGCCCAAGTAACAAGAAGCCAGATTCCGGCTGAACATGAGGAGAAACTTCCTGACTGTTAAAGCAATATGACAATGGAACCAATTCCCTAGGGAGGTGGTGGGCTCTCCCACACTGGAGGCATTCAAGATGAGGCTGGACAGCCATCTGTCGGGGATGCTCTGACTTGGATTCCTGCATTGAGCAGGGGGATAGACTCGATGGTCTTGTAGGCCCCTTCCAACCCTACTATTCTATGATTTTATGATCTGCAGGCCAACTGCCAGGTTGTCCTCTATGAAATAATTAGCCAGCAGGCTGAACCTTGGCTTATCTGTGCAAAAGCACCAATGGTTTTCATTAGGGATGGATGGACCCACCGAAGTCCATGCTCGGTGGGTACTCGAGGACCGGCCGCTGCAGCTCCCTTGCTGGGCTTGGCAAGAGATCCACAAGAGCCCTGCGGCCACCTGCTGCTCCATGCCAGCCACCATTGTTACAGAAGATAGCAGCTCTTGATTTTTGTATATCTAACATTATGCACAATGGCGGCTGTAAAGAGCCCTTTCTGCAACATTAGATATATGGAAAAGGTGGAAATGGCCCTTTATGGCTACCTTTGTGCACAACATTAGATATGCAAATACCTAGAGCAAATGGTGGCTCACATAAAAATGGTGGCTCACATGGAGAACGGGTGGCTGCCAGGCTCAAGTGGATTGGTCCGGGAAACCCCAGGTGTTTGCTGAGTCAAGGGTTTTTTTTTTGGGGGGGGGGAGTCCAATGGACTTCTGGACCCAGTCAGGCACCCACAACATGCCTAGTTTTTGTTGTTCCATATCAGTGGTGGGATGCCTCTCTGCACATCAGCTTCCGGGGAACTCGGGAAAGCCCACTAGCATCCTCCCACTCACGTAGGGATGTATGGATCTGGTCAAATCCATTCCATCTCCATTTTGCACATTGTCAGGCACCTTTTCACTCATTGATGGAATCAGATTTTTCTCCATTTCCCAAACTTGTGTTCATGTGCATTTGTGCAAGTGTGCACTTGTGAAAATCTGCAAAATGGTCAAATTGCCCCAAAGTACTCATTTTCACACTTTAGCCTATGGGGCAGGTGTGGGGAGGATGTGCATTTTTGGTCGTGTTTAAATATTTTCATATTTTTCTATGATTAAATTAGCACAAAATTCTGGAAAGTAAAAAAACAAAACAAAAACCAGCATACAAATCTGTGGAATCCATACTACTTAGGAAAACCTGTCCACTGTGGAATCCGTGGGGATTCACAGAAATCTGAACTCAGTTGAATCAGTTGCAGATAGGGATGTACAGACTGTGTAAAATCCGCTCCATCTGTGTTTTGCGGATTGTCAGGTTCCTTTCGTTCTATCATCTGCCCACAGACGGATGCGAATATTTTTTGGTCATGTGGAAAAATACAGAAATAATTACGTAAATATTTACATAAGTATTTACATAATTTACCCCAGTACGTAACATTTAGTGTATTGTCCCATATTCCTCAGCAGAAACTTAGGTATTTTTCTACAGATTTATATGCGTAAATTTCGGGAAAGTAAAAAAATCATCCGGGAGTCCACGGACTCCGCAGGGCCTGAGGGGGTTGCTCCGCAGCAGATTCCACAGGTTGGATTCTTAGAAATCTGAGCTCATTTTGGTCAGTCTCGATTTTCTCCAGCTTCCCTAGGCAACAATTAAAGCCCTTAATGGCTTGGGGCCAGGTTATCTAGAGGATCGCCTCCTCCCATATGTGCCTGCCTGGACCTTAAGATCATCCTCAGTGTTCCTTCTCCATGAACCCCTGCCAAAGGAAGTGAGGTGGGTGGCTACTAGGAGGAGGGCTTTTTCTGCTGTGGCACCCCGGCTCTGGAATGAGCTCCCTAGTGAGGTTCACCTGGCACCTACATCGTATTCCTTTCGGCACCAGGTGAAGACCTTTTTATTTTCCCAGGCTTTTTAGCATTTTAGCTTTCTAGACTTTTCGCTTTGCTGTTTTAAATCTGTATTTTGAATTCCTGCACTGCTGCTAGGTTTTATTGTGGTTGTATTGTTATATTGTGGTTTTAATGTTCTATGTATTTTAAATTGTTTTATTGCGTGCCGTTTGGTTTTAATTTTTGTGAACCGCCCAGAGAGCTTTGGCTATTGGGCGGTATAGAAATGAAATGTCTATAAGTGACAACTGCCATAATCACTGGCCACGCTGGCTGGGGTTTATGGGAGATATAATCCAAAATCTCTTGAGAGCACTGGGTTGTCTGTCCCTATCCTTGTCCCTGCAGTTAAATCCACCTAAGACACCTCCTGTCCCCATCATTAATGGGGTGGAATGGGGAAGATCTACATCGTACTACTATTCTTATAAATTTAAGAGCGAAACTCTTTGCAATGATGAGCTGTGTTTGAACACTTCCATTCCCACTTCCTTGGCAGCCTGAACTGTGAAATTTCACAGATGGGGAAATGGTGAAGGAAGAAAATTCCCCCAGGTTTGTGAAAGAATGAGATCATGTTGCCCATTTCATTTTCTGTCTGAATGGAAATGATGCAAACATGCAGAAGGGCATGGGAAGAAATGGCATAAGTCAAGGTGTGTGTGTGGGGGGGTAGTACCTGTCCACAGGGTTGGCCCAAGACATTTTGCTGCCTGAGGCAAAGGACAAGGGTCTCCTCCCATTCCATATATAAAAGCAAAGTAGAGTAGCAGTTGAATCTGTCTTCAACACTGGTGATGGGACAGCAGCCTCCACAGCTCCTGAAGGCAGCAGCCTAGCTTAGGTGGCCCAGGGCAGGCCAGATGGCTCTGTCCTCCAACATCTTGCTGCCACCTCCCACTATCTGCCACCTGACGTGACCACCTCACTCTGCCTAATGGTAGGGCCAGCACTGCCTGCCCATGGGCCAGATACCATCACAGTCAACAGACACCTGACAGTGACTTAGTCAGGAAGGTAGCAAATACTGTTGAGCTGGAGTTGCAAATAGGGATGAATGAGAAACTCCTTTCTGATCAGGATTTACCCCATTTACACTTTCCAGACCAAACATGGTTTTGAATGCAACCTGCAGTCAGTCTGCAGTTCTGAGCTTGCAATGTAATTCGTAGATCCCCTAAAAAATGCATCCAACAACATGTGTACATCTGAAAAATGCACACAAACACACTTTAGTCAATGGGAGAAGAATGTGTGCATTTCAAAGATGTGCACAATTGACGTGTACATTTGGGGAAATATGTGCAATCTTTCACATGGAGAAAACAACAAAACTTGCAATTTGATATGGACACAAGACGGGACGAGCGCAGAGATGGAATCTGGAGATCTTCGGCAAACTCAGGTTTTGCTTGTACACACATCCCTGATTCTAAGACCTTGAATAGCTGCACAGAGACAAGTTGCTCCAAGAAGGTCTGGAGCCCTACTGAGGCTTTTCATCCTTCTTGGGCCTGGCTCCACATCCCAGGCTCTGCCCCCTCCAGAGCAGTAGAGTCTTCTTAACAAGGGGTGGGGGGAGTTTTCTAGCCTGGATCTAGCACTCCACTGACCCTTTGTCAGTCCCTGCCTCGTGCATTTCTTAAGCTGGTGAGCAAACGCCAGAGACCATGAGACCTCTGGTGTAGTGTGGTCTAGCCCCTCAGGGGGTGTTCTCTTGGCGGTGGGGGTAATCCCAGATCAGGATGTTTCTAGCTGGGGCTATGTGGCTGGAGGGGAAGACTCAATGGCTGTCTCCCCTGAGAGCCCACCATCTGCTTCAAGGTTCCACGACACACACATCTCCTCCAGAACATTTGGCTCAAGGGACTCCAGGTCATCACCTGTACAGGAGTCCTCCAGAGGGGACATGGCATCTGCCCCAGGATGTGTTTTGTTAAAAAAAAAAAATATGGAGGAAAGGATCACAGAACTCCATGCAATATGTGATTTCAGCCTATGTTGCAGTAATTGGAATGAAGTTGTCAAGAGACAGATTTTGCCTGGTCTGCAGACAATATTTCTAACACCACCATCATAGCAGCCATGGTAATAAAGGTGTCAGCACAGAACAGCCTCGGCACCACCTCAAGGTCTTTTATCGATTGCCTGTTGAAGCAAAATCCCCTTCTGTTTGTTTGACTAAATGTTCTCATGGATTCCTTGTTCAGGAACCCAATCTGTCATAAGGCACAACCTCAAAGCCGACTCCTGAAACATTAGCAGTAAATACTTAATGCCTAAATTTGCAGCCCTACAATATCTTCCCTAGACTGGTAGAGGATGTATCAGTTGTCAGAGATGGGTTATGAGAGAATTCTCTTGCTGTGCTAATCTCTCCTGTCCCCTGCCCCCCTTATTCCCTGTAGGGGTGTATGAAATACTCACCCCGTTCCGGTTCGGGCATCCGTGGGGTGGGGGGAGGCGATCTGTCCCTCCCCCTGGAATCCTCCCTGGCTGGCTCCACTCCACAGCAAGTCTGCGGAACCACTGGCTGGGTCTGTCTGCTGCCGGACTTCCGTCTGCTGCCGGGCTGCGGACGCAAGTGGCATCTGGCATAGCTGATGCCATTTGTGTCCCTGCTCTTTTCGGTGATAGGCTACATAAATATCACCGAAAAGAGATCTCTATCACCAAAAAGAGCAGGGATGCAAATGGCGTCGGCTATGCCAGATGCCATTTGTGTCCGCAGTCTGGGGCAGTGGACGGGCCCGGACGGGCTGGCAGCAGGTACAGTCCGTCTGGGGAGAACTTTGGTGGGTGGCAGGGGGCAGATCCAGGTTTATCCATACTTCAAGTAGAACCATTGAAATCAATGGAAATTAAATTAGTCATGACTAACAAGTCCCATTGATTTAAATAGGACAAGTAGGCCTAAATCTAGATCCAACCCATGATGTGTCATGGATATGAGCGATGAACTGGAAGGCTTCTAGCTAAATGAGATCAGAAGTAACAGCAGGGATTCCCTCCAAAGGGGAATTCCTCCAGAGGGAGAGACTTGGTGGCCAAGCTCCACCCCTGGAAGAAGCCCTGGAGGTTCGGCAGGCCAAATTAGGGAAGCTTGGTGAGCCAAATTAGGGGTATAATTGTCAGGCTAGGAGAAGGCATGCAGTAGCATTGAACTTCCTGTGTCTCTCCTTTTCTGTCCAAGGAGAGAGATATTTTACAGATTCATTTGGGACTTTGAACAGGGCATGCTCACATGTTTTGTGAGCAAAAACAAAATCCCAATATAGATTTTCTCACAATGTTCACTGCTTCACTCCCAACTCACTCCTGTCATGCCATCTCTCCTGTCAGTGTCCTCCTAATTATAGCACCTTACCAGCCAGTGTTGAACTCAACGTGAGCATCGAAGAACCCAACGATGGGGGACGTTGCAGCTTTCCACCCTTGGATTCTGGCTCGGATCAGCCCTTCCCGTTTATTATTGCGAACAATTTTCACCAGTCCTGGGTATCTCTTATGGACATACTGGTCCAAATTAAACTTCAGCTCAACTGTAAAAAGAAAAGAGACAAAGAGATTTGATTGGTATTATACGTGGCCTATGGCATTTCAGTGAAACATGGTTCTCCTGGGCAAAATATTTCTCAGGAACAATGCCCCAAAGGCAGATATTTAAACAGACCAATCTAATTAGTAAATACTTAGACCCTTCCTCTCCTGTTACCCCACCCCCAATTTAAAAAAATAGATTGAAAAAACAGAATTTAATCCTGACCTTTTTCTGCTATTTCTATGGTAAGTATCCGAAAAGTAAATGGGTTGAGGTGCTGGAATAATACACATACATGCACAGGCATGCATATATATATATATATATATATATATATATATATATATTTTAAAGGAATTATGCCAGATAATGATAAATTGTGAGTTTCTGCACATGAAAACTGGGTAGTCCTGCCAGCAATTCCTCCACCCAATTCAGAGCTCCATGTCTGTTCTGCAGTGGACACGTTCACCTGTGTCAGAAGGCTTCCCATCGACTTAAGTGGAGAGACTATGGGTTCATTCTTCTGGGTCCCCATTGCTGCCCCTCCATTGGTGTGAATGGGGAAGCCAGCTAGACCTATGTATTGAAATTAGTCTATCCCTGTGCAAGAAGAGGGTCACCACGCAGCAGTATGCGGGAAGCTACCATTGGTCTTTCTAACTCAATATTGTCTACACCATGGGTAGGCAACTGCAGAAGGTCTCAGGGGCCCACAGGCACAAGGGAAAAAACCAAACAAAGTACTGTCCGTTGCACCACAAAACACTAGAAGAGTCACAATTAGCTTACTTTACATAGGGGGTGCAGCAATCCATATGCAGCCCACATGTTACCCACTCCTGGTTTACAGGACTATTCCCCAGCCTGGTGTCCTACTATGGCTGGGTTGGGCTCAGCCCTGCGGCAAGCTAGGAGCAAATCAGTCCAGCAAAGCCAGTAAGCAAGCAAAAGTTCAAAGCACAGTATTACCAGCCCAAGAAAAAAGGGCAGTCCAAAAGTAGGGTCTTATCAGGAGCCAGCAGCAGCATAAGAGACAAAGCCAAGAAGAGGCAAGATTCTAAATCACTAGGAGCAGAAATAAGTTATCATTACATCAAACAGTAGCTCTCAACTCAGAACTTATACGCTGGAGCTTCCAGAGCCCCACCCAGGACTCAGCTGCAGCACATCAAAGGCTACTGGAAGAAGTCCTCCTCATAGGGAAGGCCATACTCACAAGGAGCCCTTTACCCATGAGGAGCCTTCCTTTGCAAATAGGCACTCCTTCTCACAGGGGTTCTTCTGGCCTGTCTCTTGAGATGCTGACACTCTCAAGGGCTAGGTGGTCATTCACTCTCTTTCTCAGAAATGGAGCCCCCTCCTCTTGTGGGAATGGGCCCATGGTCATCTCCTCCAAGGGTCCAAGCTCCTTCTAGTCTTCTTGTATGGGATGCTCCTTGAAGTTAGCCTCCCTCCCCCACCCGGGAGTTCCTATGCTGAAGAGGATTTATCCAGTGGGAGGCCCTCCAGATATTTTGGACTTAAACTCCCATCAGGCCCAGACAGCATAGCCAATAGACAGGAATGCTAGGAGTTGTAGTCCAAAACATCTAGAAGACACCAGGTTGGGGAAGGCTGGTTTAGATTAGCTGGCAGTGGGCAGTTTTTGAAGGTTTCAGACAAGAGTCTCTTCTAGCCTTACCTGGAACTGCTGGGAATTGAACCTGGGAACTTTTGCATGCCCTAAGCTATAGACCCTTCCCAAATGACTGTAGAGCACTTCATTTGCACAACAACTCTACATAGAACAAAATATGTGTAAAACAGCCCTTAGATATATCCAAATTGCTGCTGTTTTCATTTAACAGCTTTCTCTCATTACGGACAACACAAGCCAAACATGCATGCAGCAAGAAACAGAATAACAAGCAAGCAAACAAACAAACAGGTGTTATGAATGTTCACCATTGTCGCTGTTGTCATCCACCAGAATGATTTCCTTGAGCAAGTGGGATGGAGTGTGGTTGACGACGCTGTGCACTGAGCGCAAGATGACAGAGAGAGCCTCGTTTACAAAAATAAAGACCACCGAGATCTGGGGGAGGTCATCAGAATAGGACATCTGTTTGCACCTAGAGAGCACAAAAGGGAGAACTAAGACCCACTGAGCATTTAACACAAGGAACATCTTAGCTTTCATCTTACTGTTTCCCATGTCATAGAATCATAGAATCATAGAATAGTAGGGCTGGAAGGGGCCTACAAGGCCATCAAGTCCAACCCCCTGCTCAATGCAGGAATCCAAGTCAGAGCATCCCTGACAAATGGCTGTCCAGCCTGTCTTGAAGGCCTCCAGTGTGGGAGAGCCCACCACCTCCCCAGGTAATTGGTTCCAATGAGGTGTCTCCAATGTCAAAGGAGACATCCCATTTCCATGGCTGGTTAACCCATGTGAACTTGCCCCCCACCCCATCTTGAAAATGACTGATGATTGCTCTGGACTATATCCCCATTCATGGAATTGTTCACATGCAAGAATGTCAAAGAGCCAATTCTCAAAATTTGGTCCAATATTCAGCCAGGAAAGAGATCTTTGGGGTCATGATGGATTGTTCAATGAAAGCATCAATCCAGTCTACAGCAGCTATGCAAAAGTCAAATAAGTGGAAGATGGCCATAGCATTCATGTCCTGTTTATGGGCTTCCCATTGGGGCTTCTGGTTCACCACTGTGGGAACAGAATTCAGGATTAAATGGGCCTTTAATCTGATCCACCAGAGCGTTTCTTATTTCTCCTGCAACACACCTCGTAATATAAGTCAGTTCCCAACTTCCTCCCCTGCATATAAATTAACGTTAAAAATAACCGACATGTTCTCACAGGCAAATGCAGTGTCCAATTACCATAGCAATTACAGGCCCCATTCTCTAAAATACAGCTAATGATACCACAGGAAATGACTTTCTTTGCTCTTGTCAAACTCAGTGACCTCCTGGCTCATGACTTCAACATAATGATCACAGTTTTTTTACACCATTAGCCATTTATCTTCACGGGGTGAGGGAAGGACATGTCTGACTACCAGGTAACCCCTGGCAATCTGCCAAAGGGGGGGAATCATGGAGCAATCCATTTTCAAACTCCCTCCTAGGCTCAATGTATTGAAATGCTCAGAAATGTTAATGATTCCTGTGTCCTTGTTGTGAGAGCTTCAACTCCTGCAAGAAAATCATTTGCACCCCAAAGAGGTCCACTGTGCTTTATGTTTATGTAAAATATCTCCCATTGACACCTAGAAATAAACCTTGATGAGAAACGGAGCATTGACAGGAAGGATGGATTGGTCAATTTTGGTTTCACTCCGTTTCTCCTTTCTCCAACCAGAACTTCATTTCATCCCAATCCCGCATCAGTTTGCTCGTGTTTTTAAAGCCCCATCCAGCACTTTTGGGGCCCAACAGACCCCTGCTGCCCACCAATGTGTAGGGATGGGTTAACTCATCTGAATCTGCTGGGCAATCCATTCACCGGAACCCCACCCACTGCCAGCCCCTGCTTGCGCTGGTGGTGGTTCACAGGAACGTGGTGAGCGCCACCACCAACAAGAGGAACTGCATCCCTCTCTGCTGGTGCTCAGCAGAGAGGGGTGCAGTTGTTCTTGGTGGCAGCAGAGGAGGCAGCAGGATCATAGACTCATAGCCTCATAGAACAGTAGGGTTGGAAGGGGCCTACAAGGCCATCGAGTCCAACTCCCTGCTCAGTGCAGGAATCCAAGTCAGAGCATCCCTGACAGATGGCTGTCAAGCCTCATCTTGAATGCCTTCAGTGTGGGAGAGCCCACCACCTCCCTAGGTAATGGGTTCCATCATCATACTGCTCTAACAGTCAGGAAGTTTTCCCTGCTGTTTAGCCGGAATCTGGCTTCCTGTAACTTGAGCCCATTATTCTGTGTCCTGCACTCTGGGATGATCGAGAAGAGATCCCAGGTGGGAACTGAGAGGGAAGTGCCATGGCTGCCACCCTGCCCCTGCTGCTGTTGAGTAGGGATATATGAAAGTCACTTACCTTTTCGCGGATTGTGTTCATGGTGGGGGGGAGGTGCTCCGCCCCTCCCACCGGAATCCGCGACGGGGGGGGAGGCAATCCGGTCCTCCCCCCCAGAATCCTCGAAGGCCGGCTCTGCTCCGCGACGGCTCTGCTCCGCGGAGCAGCCAGCCAGGCCAGGGCTGTCCGCAGCCGGATTTCTGGCCATGGACTCGCTGGTGTGGACACAAATGGCAGCCGCCATAGCGGCCACCATTTGCGTCCAGCCAGGGAGCCGTGATAGGCTACGTAAGAATTTATGTAGCCTATCACGGCTACCCCCCAAAAAAACCCGCAGCGTACGCCAATGGCGGTGCCTACGGCGGCCACCATTTGCGTTCCCTATTTTTTGCCAATTTATCTTACGTAAATATTTACCTTATTTATCTTATGTAAATATTTATCTTATGTAAATTACATAAGATAAATCTTATGTAATTTACATAAAATAAATATTTACATACTAAGATAAATAAGGTAAATATTTACGTAAGATAAATCGGCGAAAAATAGGGAACGCAAATGGCGGCCACCATAGCCTCCGCCATTTGCATACGCTGTGTGGTTTTTTGGGGGGAGGTTAGCTGTGATAGGCTACGTAAATTCTTACGTAGCCTATCATGGCTGCAAGGACGGCAATGGCGGCGGCAGCAGCCTTGCTGCGGCCGGCCAGGAGACCAGCCGCCGAATCTGCCACGTCAGCCCCAAGTAAGTGCCATCCCGGGGGGATTCCATGGGGGGGGGCAGGGGGCAGGAGGCTGTTCCGCCATGGATTCCGGGGGGCTGGATTCTAAAGAATCCAGCCTCACTGGAATCCGTGGCAGAATTATCTGCCATCCTTACCACCGAGAGCAACACTCGGGCATGGAGCAGGGACTGCTGTGCTTGCCCAACTTAGTATACACCAAGTCAGGCAAGAGCAGGGGGTCGTGGACTGGCATCTGGGAGGCCAAAATGCTGGGAACCCGCTGAGGCCAAGCACCCAAAGAGATGCTCGTGACATCCCTACATATGTGTCATCCCATCACAGGGGCATTTGCATTCTCAGTTTGAAAGGCAGTCATGGCCGTTGTGGCAGCAGCCATGCTTTCTTGCTGCTGGGTGTGTGTATTGGCCCCAGGCCTGTAACCAAGTCACCTGTAGTTCTAGAGGGGCCTAGAGATCCATAATCCTTTGCTTAGGTTCATTATAAGTGCAATTCCCTTGCTAGTGGGCCTCTGAGCATGTGAGATGAGTCAAAGGTCGATAGTGAGGCCTCAGCACATTCCATGCTAATGAAGGCTAGTATCTTATCAGGGCCTAGTATGTGTCTGGGAAGTAGGTATGTCAGGACTGGAGCAGGAATGGCACTCAGCTGCTTCTTCCAGCCAGAGCTATTCGCCTTCTCCCTGTCCCTGCCAGTTGCCTTAAAAAAAAGTCTTTAAAAGAAAAAGGCAATCGGGAAGGGGGGGGGGATGTGCCCATAGACTTAAATGCAAATAGAGTCATGAATCTTGTATATAAGTCTATGTGTCCATAGGCTTATACACAAGATTCACCGCTCTATTTTGTATATAAGTCTATGGGCACGAGTGATCAGCAGGATGTGCCCATAGACTTATATGCAAAATAGAGCGGTGAATCTTGCGTATAAGCCTATGGACACATAGACTTATACGCAAGATTCATGACTCTATTTGCATATAAGTCTATGGGCACATCCTCCCAATTGCCATTTTGTGTTTTTTTTAAGACTTTTTTTTAAAGGCAATAGGCAGGGACAGGGGGGAGGCGAACGGCTCTGGCTGGCAGGAGGGAAGGTAAGCGCCTCGAAGCCAGTTCCCCCACCCCCGGAATCTGAGTGGACCGGAGCCTCTCTGGAGGATTCCGGGGGGGAGGAATGGATCGCCTCCCCCCCCCATGGATTTCCCACTGGAACAGATGGTGGGAAATCCGTACACCCCTACTGGGAAGTGAGGCTATGTTTATGATAAGCTGCAGGTGTCTGTGCTGAGAAAGCTCTGATTGTTTTCCTAAGCACCGTTAGTCTGTGCTGGGAATGAACACTAATTAACGTTTGCTGTTGTCATACTTCCACACTGCTGACATGTATGGTATAAAACCCATTTTACCCCATGGCTCTGGGTTCAGAGAAGCTGTCTGATCCAGCCATTAGGTATGCCTGTGTGCTGTAAGTTACTCGATAAAGTACTCCTTGTAAGTAAACCTCAATCTTATTTATCACTATCTTGGTACCTCTAAATTAAGAGTTCGAAGCCTACTGCAGGGGCAATACGATGTGTTTGTTACCTGTAAAACGAAAATGGGGATGCTTTGAAAAGGCAGCCCTTCGACCACCTTGCAACATTGCAAGTACATATTTTAATAAGAATGCTCATGTAGATTTTTTTAAAATGCATTAATGCAGGGACAGGACAGACTTAACAAAGAACACATATCTAAAATGACATGAACCAGGATTACACTCATCCGCCCACTCCATGTTGACAGCACTGGGATCAGTTACTAATAATAGGTACACATTTTCCCCAATGTCCCAATCTTGATGTCCAAACCGTCTGACTATTGACATGTCTGGGGCTGGTTCACACCGATGCATACACAATGGTCCAGCTAGGAAATTTTAGACTCTGGACTTAATGCGTTTTACAGTGGGGTGTGTGTGGTATGTTGGAGAAATCGGCAATGGAACCAAATGAGTTCAGATTTTCATGAATCGAATCCGTGAATTCTGCAGCAGACCGGCTCTACCCTGTCAGGTGGATTCCATGGACTTGTGGACAGTTTTTCTAACTTTCTGAACTTTGTGCAATGTCATCATAGAAAAATATGCAGAATTAAAAAAAGCCTGGCCAAAAATGTGCATTTCCCCCATGGGCCAAAGCATAAAAATGCACATTTGGGGGAAATTTGGGGAGAGCCAGCGTGCTGTAGTGCCTAGAGTGTTGGACTGGGAGCCAGGAGATTTGGGTTCTAGTCCCCACTCGGTCATGGAAGCTCACTGGGTGACTTTGGGCCAGTCACAGACTCTCAGCCCAGCCTACCTCACAGGGTTGTTGTTGTGCGGATAAAATGGAGAGGAGGAGGAGGAGAATGTAAGCCACTTTGGGTTCCTTGCAAGAAGAAAAAAAGCAGGATATAAATGCAATAAACGAACAAACAAACAAATAATTTTCTCATATGCGACTTGGTGCAAATGAAAAATATCCAATTCCATCAATGGGCGGACAGTGGAATGAAAGGCGTGAATCACAGACGGAACAGATTTTACACAATCTGTACATCCCTTGTGTATGTCTTTAGGTGGCCATGTGTATTACTTCAGTTGTTAAGCACACAATTAATATTTTCTTCTCCTCCCCCTCCACTGCCATCCCATGCTTTACAACTGCTTCTACATTCCTGATACGTTAGAAGATGAAAAACAGCAAAACTGTTTGCCAACCCTAATTAAACACACACACACACACACACACACACACAGAGAGAGAGCACAAGCATGCATTTTTGTGTTTTTTCGCTTAAATCATACCACCATCATGCCTACAGGAATAAAATGGAGTTTGCTTCTGTTGTCCTGCTGTCCTTTGGGTGGTCTTGTGGACTGAAGGGCCCTTGGGTTTGGGGAGATCTTCACACTTACATTTATATCACTTGCTTTTTTTTTTTTGGCTCATTTGGTTTCTCAGTAAATGATGGCATGTAACAATTTGGTGATGGCCACCAATTTGGAAGGCTTAAAAGTGGGATTGGGCAAATTCACAGAGAGTATCCTATGAAGCTGATTGGTGGGTGATTCAGGGAAGATAAAAGGAAGGATGTTTTCACACAGCACATAGTCAAACTATTCGGATGGCTTCAAAAGGGTTAAAAGGTTAGACAAATTCCTGGAGGAGAAGACTATCAATGGTTACCAGTCCTGATGGACATATGCTAGCTCCAGCATTGGAAGCAGTGTGCCTATGTACACCTGTTGCTGGGGAACATGGGCAGGAGGGTGCTGCTGCACTTGTGTCCTGCTTGTGGGTTTCTTGTGGGCAGCTGGGTTGGCCACTGTGTGAACAGAATGCTGGGCTAGATGGACCCTTGGTCTGATCCAGCAGGGCTCTTCTGATGTTCTTAAGACATACATCTGAGGCCTTCTCTACATGGCCCCAAATACACAATAAAATGGTTGTCATGCGGTTGTGTCTCCCAGGCTTGTTTGTTGTTGTTTTAAACAACCAGCTGCAAGTGGTGGGGATGCATCGGTGGGGGAGTGAGGTCGGGGGAGTTGAGACTGAGTTTATGACCCCTTACAATGCAGGACTGGGAAGACTTGAGGATTACAGGTTCAACCATGTGTGCATGTGTGTGTGTGTGTGTGTGTGTGTGGATGTGTTAACAAGAACCGTGAGATCCACCACTGGAGCCTGGTGCTTAGATTTATGCTTAGAATTTAATAATTCTGAGTAGGGACCTTGGAGAACTCCAATTTTTTCTCTGAGTTGCATAGATTCCATGGATGGATGGAGTGGGTTAAAAAAAATGGGGCAGGATCTGAGCAAATTTGCATTCGCACTAATGCTCATTAGCACTAATGCGCACTCACGCAAGTAGAAAAAAAAATTTTGTACATCCCTCAAAAAACCTGATTCCATCAATGAGCGGACAATGGAACAAAAGATGCCTAACAAGACACAAGACACAGACAGAACGGATGTATTAAAATCCGTATGTCCCTAATTCTGAGCCCAGGAATTTGTATTTAAGTTCCAGAACTGAGCTGCAGTTCCAGAACCGAGCTGCAGTTCCAGAACTGACCTTACATTCCAAGGACTGCGTGCACAGTTCTTCCAAACAAAACTCCACTCCTATTTACTCCAACCCTCCTTAATTTCAGAGGTATAATCTAGGCCATGGGAAGGCATTTTGTTGCTGCTACTGTTAAAACATTGGGAGTTAGAAATCCTTGCTGATATATAGCAAATCACCCAGAGTCCATACCAGCAGAACAAGATCAACCTCCATTCCACGGTTGCTGTAAAAGCATCTGGGTACGACTTGCTCAGTGATCTCCACATCAGCCGTGTGGACCAAATAGGAGATATGTTCTTCTGGTTGCAGACTGTTTTCTGCTTTGCTTCCTCCTCTCCCTCAACAGGAGTTGAGACCAACACCTAATTGTATAGGGACATGGTTGACATTCTTGACCTCTGATATTTTCCCAGGAGCAAGGACAAGTGCTGACTGCAGAACAGATCCATGCTATCACTGACAAATTTTTGCAGGCAAACCTTCTGTCTCAGTTTTATGTTTCCTAATCAACCTAATTAGAATTTGTTCTTGCTCCTGGGGAAAATGTTAACGACTGTATTCCATGGCCTTTCCCCCCACTGAGTAATGAACCTTTCCCCCCACAATCCTGCAGGAGAAAAACAAAGGAGCGGAATAATAAACTGGCATGATGCAGAGCTAATGAGATAATAGAACTGTTTGTTGATGAGGAGAGCAAGAAAGGGAATGCAAACTGAAGATGTCTCTCTTTACAAGCAAGAGAAGAGGGGGAAATAAGGACTCAGGCAGTCTCCAAATCCTTGGAAGGACTTCCCATGTCCTTGATGAATGTCCTTGAATCACCATTGAACTACTAAGCTTGAATGAAAAGCATTTGGACCAGTGGTGCAGGTAAGACTAGACCTTGGAGCAAAATTTCAGGGCCCCACAGCCCAGTGGGGCCCCCAAATGTCCACCCAGAGATCGGCAGGTGATGGGGGCATCAGGGTATCAGAAGCAAGCTCCATATTATTCATTTCATGATGAATGCAGTCTGTTCAATTGATTGTGTAGTGATGATGCTGTGATTTGCTTAAAATGCAAAACTGTACATTGTTGTTGTTTATTCAGTCCCTTCCGACTCTTCGTGACTTCATGGACCAGCCCACGCTGGAGCTTCCTGTCGGCCATCACCACCCCCAGCTCCCCCAAGGTCGAGTCGGTCACCTCCAGAATATCATCCATAAAACTGTATATTGTTGTTGTTCAGTCGTTAAGTCGTGTCTGACTCTTCATGACCACATGGACCAGAGCACGCCAGGCCTTCCTGTCCTCCGCTCTCTTCCGGAGCATGCTCAAGTCCATATTCATTGCATCGGTGATGCTATCTAGCCATCTCATCATCTGCCATCCCCTTCTCCTGTTGCCTTCAATCTTTCCCAGCATCAGGGTCTTTTCCAGGGAGTTTTCTCTTCGTATTAGGTGGCCAAAATATTTGAGCTTCAGCTTCAGTATCTGTCCTTCCAGTGAGCAGTCAGGGTTGATTTCCTTTAGGAAAACTGTACACACTCAAGTGTATTTCTTGTTCTGTTTTAGCAGGGTTGGCAAACATTCTGACATGCAGGGAATGTAGAAGCAGTTGTAAAGAGGGGAATGAGGGCTGGAGTAGGGGACGGGAAATGTTAGCTGTGTGCTTCACAGCTGAAGTAATACACAAGGCTATCTAACCCCCTCTCCAAATGAGACCATTATCTCTGAAATGACTTTCCTACAGAACTGCTTTGGCTAACGGACCAATGAGTCTCATGCAGGAAGTCTACAGGAGAGAAACCCTCCTTTCTTGCAGTATGTTGAGAGAGAGGAAAGATGTCACCATAGGAATGAAAGCAAGCAGAGAAAAGCATCTGTCCAAGGGGGAAACAATTAGGAAAGAATTGTCCATGTTCTCAATATTTAGAGCCTGACGACACATTACACTTATTGTGATGTGTAGCCAGGCTCTAAATATTATTCCCCTACTGGGCCCTCTTGCAGTTGCTTCCCTGTGGCTTGGGACTGGGTCATTTGCTACTCCCATAATACAATGTACACCAAGCCAAGTTTTTCCTGCTGTCAACTGACTGCCTTCACTGAAACCCCCGGAGGCCCTTTTTAATGCTCTTAGCTGAAGCAATCCCTGGACAGCAGCACCAACCACCTGATCTCCAAGTTGAATATTTAAATATGGCAGGCATGCCATTGTTGGTTTCTGGATGCGGTTTAATTTTTGGATCCCTGAAGGATATCACTAACACATCTATACTGAAGCCCATTCAGTATTGGCCCTTGATTGGTTCTTCCACCTCTTTTAGTGCAAGGACTGAATGAAGTCTCACCAGAAACTAACAGCAACTTCGCTCCTCTCCCTTTTCATGGCAGAATGTCCCTTGCTTTATCCAGACTACAACTCTCATGAAAAGATGTGTTGATGGGAAAATAAAAATAAAAATGAACCTCTGACGCCAGGCACTGTGTGTCCCCCTTGAATCGACATTGTCTCCCCACCCCCTTTATAAGAGTTTGCATGTTGCTTTTGAACTGAACCAGACAAGAATAAAGATTTTCCCCCAAAACCAAAATGGCCTTCCTGTGGGGTGCTTATCATGCTGTTGCAAGGAATGCTGGTGG
Source organism: Heloderma suspectum (assembly GCF_057233095.1). NCBI lineage: Eukaryota > Metazoa > Chordata > Lepidosauria > Squamata > Helodermatidae > Heloderma > Heloderma suspectum. The sequence goes on from NC_139470.1 coordinate 12,707,437, forward strand.
ATGGAGGTCATTCGAGGAGGGGAGCAGTCGCATGGCAGTGCGTCCCAGCCAAGCCGACACAGTGGGCCTGGCTCGCTCACCTCTCCCCCTGAAATCAGATGTGCGGAGGGCACTTCACTGTCTCACCTCCTCATTCATGCAGGCAGAATGGCTGCTGATGGAGTCAGTTCCTGGAGGAGAGGAGCCAAAGGGCACTAGGTCCCAGCCTGTCATGGTTGGATCGGAGCCCATAGAGCCCCAAAGCAGTTCTGATTCTGAGCAAGAGATAGAAACCGTGGGAGAGGAACCCGCGCGCTGTTCAGAGGCGCCGCCAGAGGGAGAGTCCCTCCCTGCTCACATTCCTGAGAGTGGCGGCGACCCAGGTAGGCAGGGGGAGGGACAATTGGAGCTTTGGGACACTAGGCGCCGGTGCAGGGACAAGTGGGAGATGGAGGGCGCCAAGAGGAGGCACTCAGCCCGCTTGGCGCAATGTCAACAGCTGTGCCCCGATGCCCCACGGGAAAGGGGCTGACTTTCGCCTCCTAGCCCTTACATTCAGAGGTTTCCCGCCTCTGCCCTCCAAACGGAGATCAACTGATTCACTAAGGCTAGGAACCTCCTCCGGTAGGCAGATCTCTTAAGTTTCCCTCATTAGGCTCAGGCAATTAGCATTAGGGATGGCGGAGAATTTCTCCCCGAAACTTCGGGGGGCCGAGTGCCAATGTGTTCGGCCCCCCGAACAAGTTTCGGGGAGAAATTCTCCGCCCCCCGCACCCCGCACCCCGCACCCCCCCCCCGGGACGGGACTTACCTTTGCCCAATGTCCCTCCCGGCGGCGGGTCCGGCCAGCGGTTCGTCGGGTCTTTGTCAGGGGCGGGGGCGGCAGCCGATCTTTCGACCGGCTGCCACCGCCGCCATTGCAATAAAAGAAAAAAAACAAAACACACCCCCGTGATAGGCTACGTGACGATTAACGTGGCCTATCACGGCTAGATTTGCAAAGTCAGCCGTGATAGGCTACGTAAATCGTCACTTAGCCTATCACGGGTGACTTAAAAAAAAAAAAAAAGCGCGTACGGATAATGGCGGCCCCCATAGGGAGCCGCCATTCCCGTTCCTTATTTGGTCGCTGTAGTCTACGTAAATCTTTACGTAGACTACAGCGACCAAATAAGGAACGCGAATGGCGGCTCCCTATGGGGGCCGCCATTTGTGTACGCGCTTTTTTTTTTTAAGTCACCCTTGATAGGCTACGTGGCGATTTACGTAGCCTATCACAGCTGACTTTGCAGATCTAGCCATGATAGGCTACATTAATCGTCACGTAGCCTATCATGGGGGCATGTTGTTGTTTTTTTAACTGTTTAGTTCGCGGCCGGGTGAGGTGAGGCGCCTCCTCCCCGGCCTGAATTTCGGCCGGGCGAGGCGGGAAGCCTCCCCCCCGGCCTGAATTTCGGCCGGGCGAGGCGGGAAGCCTCCCCCCCCGGCCTGAACTTCGCGGGGGGAGCAACGAAGCGCCTCCGCCCCACCGCGGGAAATCTTCGAGGACAGGTAAGTGACTTTCGTCCACCCCTAATTAGCATCTGTAAGCGTCATTAGGTTGAATGGAAATAAAGCCTTGGAAAAGAGCCTTATCGTCTGTGTGTTGATTCTGGCTACTTGTGGATTCCAGGAGGCAGCAAGGGTGCTCCTTGCTAGCTCACCTCTCTCTCTCTCCCACAGCAATGATATTGTAGTATTAGTTTACTGAGTTTGCTACCTGCCCCATTAGCTCAAGATGGGAATGTTAAGGAAAGGAAAGGAAAGGTTCCTCCTGTGCAAGCACTGGGTCATTACTGACCCCTAGAGGGACGCCTGCTTACGCTGGCATTTTCATGGCAGACTGTAGCGGGGTGGTTTGCCATTGTCTTCCCCAGTCATGACTACCTTTCCCCCAGCAAGCTGGGTACTCATTTTACTGACCTTGGAAGGATGGAGGGCTGAGTCGACCTGAGCCGGCTACCCGAGACCCGGCTTCCGCTGGGATCGAATTCAGGTCGTGGGGAGAGTTTCGGTTGCAATACTGCCACCTACCAATAGCATAAAAAGCATCGAGAGCCAGTGTGGTGTAGTGGTGAGAGTGTTGGACTGCAAGCTGGGAGATCTGGGTTCTAGTCCCCACTCGGCCATGGAAGCTCCCTGGGTGACTTTGGGCCAGTCACAGACTCTCAGCCCAACCCACCTCACAGGGTTGTTGTTGTGAGGATAAAATGGAGAGGAGGAGGATAATGTAAGCCGCCTTGGGTTCCTTGCAAGAGGAAAAAAGGCGGGATATAAATGCAATCAATCAATCAATCAATCAATCAATAGGTTGTGCTATATAGAACTGTCTGCGGTGTTCTCAAATGAGCAAGACTTTCTCACTGTAGGTGTTGGGAGCACGGCAAAATTCATTAGGGATTTCATTAAGGCTCTCTTGTCAGGCATTCATGCAGCAATGTGTGAGGAAGAGACAGAAGCTGGGGAGAGAATTCAATTATTGCCACTCTAGCTTCCCCTAACTGGCTCTGACTCTGGAAAGAAGCATAAGGACACTTGACAAACAGCTCCCCCCTTTTTAATGGCCTCTTGCATATTTCACAGGGGACTCTCTTCAAACTCCAATAAAACCCAGCACTACAGAAAAGTACATTGATTTGTCTCACACTACACCAAAAAGAAAAAAAGAGGGGGTGAAATTATCAGAGACTTGGAGGGATATCAACCAGGAACCTTGTAGCTGAGATGGTGGGACAAATTAGACATTATTTTATTTGCATCTTTGAATCCTGTGCTTGAAGAAATAAAATAAAGCAAAGCGTACAACAAATAAACCCCCAAATAACCTGCAAAAAGCTCTAATCAGGATTGAGACCATGGCTCAAGGGGGTTAGTCCTTTCTCCCGTATGGGTTTCCCAGTGAACACTGCCCGCCCTGAAGCCTTTATTATACTGCTGGGCTTAACTGTGAAAAGTTTTGAAAGTTCAAATTGAATTCTGGAAAGAGAATCGAGGATGAATAAATTGCTTGTGTGCAGGAAGGCTGCAAATTTTGTGGGTGTGGGGGTTGATACTATTGAAGGGAGTCCTTGACATTGTCATGCTGGTACCAGCATGGTAGATTTCCCAGAATGTCCCAGTTCAATGGAGCATTTGGGGAAAGGCAACTTCCACCTGCCTCCCAAATGCCCCTCAGAATGGAGGATTTTGGGAAAGCTAACATGGCAGCCGCCAACACAATGGAACTCCAGTATGTTTTACCCCCTCACACCACACGCATACACACATAATGCCACATAATACCATCCTGCCATTCCCCCAAAGTAGCCCAAGTCAATGGGGCCATGAAAATGTGGGGGACATTTTCACTTACCCCTACCTATTTCCCTGTGAAGCTTCTATTTACTGTAATCAGCAGCTTTGTGGAAATGATCTTCCAATGGAAAATGGGATGGGGCGGTGTTAAAATCCTCTCCCCAGTGCCTCTGTCCCTCCCAATCCATATTGGACATCCAGGGGCTGCTTTGATTACAGGGTGGGGTGGGGGACAGAGAATCACAAATATAGGGTTCAAAGATACATTAGTAGCATGTAGTTTGGCCTTTGGCATACAGAGGTAAGTTAGGTGTGTTTGTTTCTCTCTGTGTATAGACCCTCTTCAGACACAGAAAGTAATAGCCAGTCAATTTGTTTGTTTCAACCACCGGTCATCCTATATGTCAGCTGTTCCCAGTCTGATGCTCTTCCTCTGTTTTGAACTACGATGCCTAGCATTCCTGACAATTGGCCATGCTGGCTGCAGCTGGTGGTAGTTGAAGTCCAAAACATCTGGAGGACACCAGGTTTGGGAAGCGTGGCATATACTATTGGAAACCAAGTGCAAAGGGAGAAACACAGGATGCAAAAAACAGACAAACGAACAAAACCCCAATGCATAAACAGAGGGATGACACAAATTGGAACAAGCTTTTAAGTGGAATTTTGAGAACTTTGATGAGGTTGAGTTTTGCTGATGTGCACATCCCTACAACAAAATGAACAATGAACTGGAAGATGAACCTGATTGAATGAAAACAAAGATCTTGCATTCTCACAGGAATCTGGCCTTTTGCCCTTCAGACAGACCCATCGTTGTCAACTCCAGCACTATGTCTCGTTCCATCTCATAGAATCACAGAATCATAGGGTTAGAAGGGGCCTACAACACCATTGAGTCCAACCCCCTGCTCAATGCAGGAAGCCTGATTCCCAGGAGGTCTCCCATCCAAGTACTAACCAGGGCTGACCCTGCTTAGCTTCCGAGATCAGACGAGATCAGGCAAGCAGCATTACTGGATGGGTATCATAGAAACACAGGACTGGAAGGAGCCTACAAGACCATCGAGTCCAACCCCCTGCTCAATCAGGAAGCCTGATTCCCAGGCGGTCTCCCATCGCAGTACTAACCAGGGCTGACTCTGCTTAGCTTCCGAGATCAGACGCATCCAGTCCTTCAGCGACTGACCTCTGGGAACTTTTGGTAGTGAATAAAGTGTTTCCCTGTCCCTGGCAGAACTCATCAAAGAAGGAAGCGGACTAAGCAGAGACGGAGCAAAACTCTCCTGTGGATTTTTTGTTTTTGTTTTTGCTTGTTCAGCTGATGCCATTACAGGGAGAAGAAAATTTATGTTTTAGGTCCCTCGAAGTTCAAGAGTCATGTATAATTTACTCAGCAGGTTGCTGCCCCTTGGTAAGCTAAAGGGCTCAAGGAAAGCTGAGGCCAAGACTTAAAGAAAAGGAACCAAATGGCTGGGTTGCTATTTTCACCAGGAACTCTACGGATAATAAAAGGTGGGCTAAAAATCAGCCCCACTTTTGCAGGGCCATTTATTCCTGAGTGTGTGTGTGTGTGTGTGGGGGGGGGGTGGCTTGGGGGCGGCTTAGTGGAGGTATCTTTTGCAGGGATGCAGGCCCAGCACTTTTAAAAAAATTATTAGCAAGGATGCTGATGTCATCTGTCCCCCAGTCCCCCCTGTCAGAAGTCCCTGTTCCCTCTTAGCTTAGCTGTAATTCCCACAGGAACATAGGAAGCTGCTTTATATTGAGTAAGACCATTGGTCCATCTGGCCCAGTATTGTTGACACTGACTGGCAGCAGTGGCTCTCCGGGGTTTCAAGCAGGGTTTTTCCAGCCCTACCTGGAAAAGCTGGGGATTGAATCTGGGACCTTCTGCATGCCAAGCATGTGCTCTACTTGTGAGCTATGGCCCCTCCCTTAATAAGTAAGCTGGTTTATTGGTCCATCTAGCTCAATATTGTCAACACTTACTGGGAGCAGCGGCTCCCCAGGGTTTCAGGCAGGAGTTTTTCAGCCCTACCTGGAGAAGCTGGGGATTGAACCTGGGACTTCTCATAGTAGCTGGGGTGGGGGGGATGAATTCTCCCAATAATGATATGTGGTTCCCTGTTGTGATGTGAATATTTTGGGGCGGCTTAATCTCAAATGGGCCATTAAGGCTCATTGGCTTTACAAAAGGCCTGCTCCTGGTGGAGATGAAAACGGATAGCACTGCTTTGCTGATATGGATCAACACAGGTGCCTGCATGTTTGGACTCTCTTTGGAGGTGTGGCTATGCAGACTGTCATGATGAGAGCCTGCACTTCCAAATTTACCACTGCACCACTGGTGGGAGAAGGGTGATTTTCTGCTGCTGGTAACATCTCTCTCTGTGTGTGTGTGTGTGTTTGCATGCCTGAGGATGGAATGTGGCAGTGGGCATGGCTGGACTTAGTGATGGACAGGGCCTGCTGCTTTCCGGGGTGGGTGAATATCAACAAAATGTGTGTGTGTGTGTGATTCTTACATTACTTAACTTTACAAAGTAGTCAATATTTTCCCCCTTGCTACAAACAAACAAACAAACAAACAAACGTCTTTGCAAGCACTCATAGCAATGGGGGTCTCTCTGCAGCCTCCTAGCCTGGCCACACTTTCTGGAATGCTTATGGGAATGATGGGAGAAATGGGTGAAAGCAACTGGGCTGAAAGGTTCAGCCGGGCTCTAGCTGAAAGACAGGGCTGTCTCTGAAGACAATCTAGAGGGGCCGTGGCTCAGTGGCAGAGCACCTGCTTTGTATGCAGAAGGTCGCAGGTTCAATCCTCAGCATCTCCACATAGCTCTAAACCTCTGGAGCGCCTCTGCAGGCCAACACTGAAAACATTAGGCAGGATGGACCAATAGTATAATTTAGTATGAGGCAGCTTCCTATGTTCCTAGAGCGGGTGCGGTTAACATTTTTGTCTCTGAGGGCTACATGTGGCAGTGGGCATGGCCAGAGCTGGTGGTGGGCGGGGCCTGGAATCCTGCTTCCCCCCTCTCCCACATGCATAAACATACTCAAACACACACATAATCTTCTCCCCACTGTCTTGCCCCCTGCGTTCTCTGGTACACATACAAAGACAGCAACTCTGCCCCCCACACACACATGCACACTCTCCCCCTTATCTTCCTCCCATGTCAGCATCTTCAGCAAGATCTTGGATGAGGGCAGATGAGGGCAAGGAAGACTCAAAGACAGGGATGTCCTGGATGCCCAACTGGGTCCAGGAGTCCATCACCCCCCGCCCCGCCAGTAACCCCTGGACAATGCCCGCCGAGCCCCCGCCCTTGCTCTCACTCGCTCGTGCCCTCCCGGACTCACCACGACCCGTCCGGCGAGCGCCCGCCATTTTGCCACCGCTTTTTAATGGAAAAAAAGGGAGCTTAAAAGATGCGCATATTTAAATACGTGCAGTTTGGGGCCAGGAATGCTTCATATGTGAAATATTAGAGGGATTATGCCTCTAATATTGCACATATTAAGCTTTCCCAGCCCCAAACTGCACATATTTAAATATGCACATTTTTAATGCTCCCTCCCTCCCCCCATAAAATAAAAAATGCGGCAAAATGGCAGGCGCTTGCCATACGGGCCTGGGGTGAATGCAGGCGGCTCGCTAAGCTCATGGGGGCTAGAGCATGGGTCCGGTGGGAGGGAAGCGGGGATGGCACCTCAGTCGGTGCCCGGAGAACCTGAGCTGGGGTGGGTTCGCACATCCCTACTCAAAAAAGAGAGGTGGATGCTCTAGCTTGCTTTACTTCATGGCTCTTCTCCCAAGAATAGCATTGACTATTTCCCAGAACACTGCATCAGCAATGTTTCAGGTGCCAGGGGGCCTTGGAAATGTACTCTTCCACGTCACCTGAGTCCATACTATAGATAATGGGGTAGGCAACATGGTGTTCATGGGCACCAATACACTCCGACCTTTCTTGGTGCCCACCATGGTGGTTTCCCACTCCCACTATTTTTTTTTAAATTAACACATTTTCTTCTTAATGACAGCTAGGAGTGCTCTGAAATAAGTTGTTGCTGAAAACAGGTTCAAGGGAATTGTTTAGTGTGTTGGGGATCATAACCCCACCTCTGTCTTTTATTCAGTCTTTTTGCCAGGTTAACAGTCCTTTGCCACACTTCCCAGGGCAACCATTTTGTGGTGATACCAAGGCTGGTTTCTCAAATTGTCCAGTGTGCTCATGGCCCCAGAAGGATGCCTATCCTTGCTATAGATGTCTGGAAACCTCAGAGAAATGGCATAGGGGTGGAAGCTACCTATGGAAACACATGATATGGAGAGAGAGGAAAACACACACAATCTGCATACGTTCATGGTCTCATCCTTTGTTATCTCCAACACTGTCTATTTTTTATTTTAATCTCCTTGTGAAGAAAAGCAGTGGGGAGCACTTAACCTCTCCCTCCTCCTGTATTCCACTCAGTATTGCTCCCTCTAAAAAACGCTTCTCCTCCCATAGAGATTCAAGTACAAGTTTTAAGTAATCTAGATACATGGTTCCGATTTTCAGCAGCAGCCACATATTTGTGGTGACTTCTACTTCAGTCCTAGACTTGAAGTTTCATACAAGACAAACATATCAAGTTTGGTATCATTTTCAGGTCCGTGGCTCCCTCCAGAGTCCTGGGAACTGCAGTTTGGTGAAGTTACTGAGCATCCTTTGCTAGAGTTCCCCAGATCCCTTGCAGGATTACATTTCCCAGGGCTCCCTAGGGAAAGGGAATGCCTGTTATAGCCTCTAGCACTGATTCGCCTTTTTTCAGTGTCTCAACCATGGCTCAACATACCAAGAAGGAATACACAAATATAAAATTTGTGTCGCGCAAATACTCTCTCAGAAATAGTCTAGCAAATGCTTTCCCATAAAAAGCCAAACACTCCAGGCAGCAGGAAACAAAGAATGATCTGTAAAGCAGTAAGATGCATAATCCTCCAAATAAAAGAAGTGTCTAATCTTTCTGCAGCAATGGGAAAACAAGCCAAACTCTCTGGCTGCAATCTATGCAATGCGTCCTGCATTGGACTCAGTGGGATTTGCTTCTGAGTAGACATGTGGCAGGAGCGGGCTGTCCATGGCAGAACATGCAGCCCTTTGCGGGTAGGGATGCATGCACATTCCAGTTCACAAGTCAGCGGAACTTGTTCTGTTGGGAGCCCTGAACGCAAACATGGATGGGCGCATGTTTTTGAAAAGGAGGAGTCCCCACACCAGTGGAACAGGTGTCCTGCCTGACAAGAGCTGCTGGATCTGTGTGCTCCTGCCTCGTATGACAAACCACTGACAGGCAAGTGGTGGCTTCTCACCAAAACACCTAAGTTCAGGCCCTGGACTGACTCCACCCACCCTGGTTGGCCATCGGATCCTCCTGGATAGGAAGGAGTATAAAAGGCCTTCCTCTTCCAGTTGAGCCTTGATTGAGCAATATGGCCTTCCTATGCCCTCCCTGGTGGGTTCCTGTACCTGGGTTGTTTGGGGGGCCTGAATTCTGGCTTGCTCCTCAGTCCTCCTCCTGGTTTGTCTTTTAGTCCGGGCTTGTGGACTTCTGGTGTGTCCCTAGGGATGCATGAGGCATTCCAGTTGAGCCTTGCTCAAGCAACAAGGTCTTCCTAAGAACTGAGATATTCCTGCATCTGTGGTTATTCTTCAGTCCCAAATCCTGGCTCGCTCCTTAATCTTGTATCCTGGTCAGTCTTTTGCTTCTGACTTACCATTTGGTCCTGGCTGTACGTGGTGCAGGAGCTTGTTGTAGCATGGCTCCTGGTTCATCTTAGGCTATCCTGGGGTCCAATTCTGACACTGCTCTATAGTGTTACGTGCCTGCCATCCTGCAGATGAGACTTCTCCCACTGCTGATCCTGCTCGAAGTTCTGGTGCCTCCTCCTCCTCTTCCTCCTCCTCTGTATTCCAGTAGCTAATCAGGGGCCAGGGAGCCAGGAGGACACAATAAACTGCAGCATTGTGCAGTTGCTTAGCCAATGCACTGCTGAGAGCTTACCCCTATGCTTTGGTACTCAAGCAGAATGGCGAGAATAGGCATGAGCTAACGGAGAACTCTCCAAAGAAGCTATTGCTCCCCGCCTCTTCCCTGCTCGCGCTCAGGGATTGCATGGATTGCATCGCAGTGCCCCCCAAATGATTTCAGCAGCCCACCAGTACTGGAAAGTACTTTTTAAAATGGCAAGTGAGTTAAGGCTGCTATACTTGCAGGAAAGCTAAAATCCGAAAGACAGCCTTCCAAATAGGAATTGATTGATTGATTGATTGATTGATTGCATTTATATCCTGCCTTTTTTCCTCTGTCAAGGAACCCAAGGCCGCTTACACAATCCTCCTCCTCTCCATTTTACCTTCACAACAACAACAACAACCCTGTGAGGTAGGTTGGGCTGAGAGTCTGTGACTGGCCCAAAGTCACCCAGTGAGCTGCCGTGGCCGAGTGGGGACTAGAACCCGGATCTCCTGGCTCCCAGTCCAACACTCTCACCACTACACCACACTGGCTCTCTGTATTGTTGTACTTAAATTTGCAGTATTTACCTGCTGGATGAAAAGACCCCACTGTCTGGTTTTATATTTGGCTTTATTGACTGCTGGTTTCAAGGTGGAAAAGTATGCTCCCCCACCACCCGCCCAGTATATCAAGTTTAGAGCCCAAAGCCCTTAATGTCTTGGGGCCAGGTTTTGCCTATATGTGACTGCCCTGTCCCTCAGGCAGATCATCCTCAGGGGTCTTTCTTTGGGAGCCCCCACCACAGGAAGTGAGGCAGGTGGCTACCAGGAAGACAGCCTTTTCTGCTGTGACACCCCGGCTGTGGAATGAGCTCCCTGGAGAGGTTCGCCTGGTGCCTACATTGTACTCCTAGTCCTTACAGCACCAGGTGAAGACCTTCTTATTCTCCCAGGTATTTAGCATTTTAGCTTCCTAATCTTGTAGCTCTGGTGTTTAAGTCTGTATTTTAAATCTCTGCATTGCTGCTAGGTTTTATTCTGGTTGTACTGTGATATTGTGGCTGGAAGCTTTCATGGTTTATGCTGAACCTTCTGGTTTTAATTTTTGTGAATTGCCCAGAGAGCTTCAGCTATTGGGTGGTATAGAAATGAGATAAAGTGGGTTGGCCTTGTGTGCCCCCCCCCCATTGTTGCCACCTAAGCTATTTAAACGCTGTGCTTTCAGACACGGTTGCAGTGTACACTTGCACAGCCTCTGAGAGCTGAGAACAAGCCAAATAGACTGATAGCCTAAGAACATAAAACATAAGAAGAGCCCCGCTGGATCAGAACAAGGGTCCACTTAGTCTAGCATTCTGTTCACACAGTGGCCAACCAGCTGTCGACCAGGAAATCACAAGTAGGATGTGAGTGCAATAGCACCCTCCCACCCATGTTTCCCAGCATACTGCCTCTGATACAGGGGGTAGCATGTAGCATCAGGACTAGTAGCCATTGATGGGCTTCTCCTCCATGAATTTGTCTAACCGCCTTTTAAAGCCATCCAAATTGGTGGCCATCACTACTTCTTGTGGTAGCAAATTCCATTGTTTGACTATGCGTTTCTGTTTCCTTCATTAGGTTCACTAACCCATCAACTAAAACAGGGTTCACTGTGCCATGGCAAAATCCTCAGACCACTTATTTTTAGTGACAATGCCGAGGTCTGCAATTACCTGGTTCAGTGTATGAATTTGTCTGATTCATAATGCTTGGCTGGATTATGAACTGAGCGCTATTCCCCCCCCCCCGCAAAGTTATTTTCTTGCTCATAATGCAAAATGAGATTCTGTGCGTGCACAGTCAGCATTCATCAGACCAGATGGCCTAAGCCAGCTGCTTTATAAATGTATGAGCAGATTCAGCTCCTTAGTAGAGATGGCCAGATCGGTCAGTCTCTGTCTCGCAGAGATTGTCAGTTTTTTAGGTCAAGCTCACACCATCCCATTTCTGCACAAGGTTTCAACACCCACACCCACACACAAGCTATATGAAAATTTGTACTTTCTGAGTGCAGTTTTCATAATCTATGCATTAATGCACAGTTTTTTCTGTGCAATTTTAAATGCAGGGATTCCCGAGTTGCTGAAATGCTGTTTTATGTATTTATGTATTTATTATTTATTAGCCACCCATCTGGCTGGCTACGCGGCCACTCTAGGTGGCATACAATACTAATACCAACATGAAATACAACAAATTTACATAATCAACTGAAAACAACAACAACAACAAAAGCCATAACAAAATAACACTCCTAACCCACCCCAAATGCTCACCTGAACAGCCAGGTTTTCAAAGCCTGTCAGAAGCTCATCAGAGAGGGGGCATGGCAGAGGTCACTGGGGGGGGGGGGAATTCCACAGAGTGGAGGCCACCACAGAAAAGGCCCTCTCCCTAGTCCTCACCAGCCTAGTTGTCTTGGCTGATGGGACAGACAGAAGGCCTACTGAGGCCAATCTCATTGAGCGGCAGCCCTGGTATTGTTGGAGGCACTCCTTAAGACAGATTGGGCCAGAACCATATAGGGTTTTAAAGGCCAATGCCAACACCTTGAATTGGGCCTGGAAAACAACTGGTAACCAGTGCAACTCCTTCAGCACTGGAGTGATGTGGTCTCACCGATGGTTTCCTTTAATCAGGTGGGCCGCTATGTTCTTCACCAGCTGCAACTTCTGAACCTCACATAGAATGCATTACAGTAGTCTAGGCAAGAGGAAACCAGGGCACGAACTACTGATGGGAGCAGATGGTTAGGGAGACAGGGGTGCAGCTGCTATATCAGATGGAGTTGGTACTGCGCTGCTCGGCTCACGGCTGACACCTGAGCCTCCACGGACAGCTGGGAGTCTAAAATGACCCCCAGACTGCGGATCTGGTCCTTCAGGGGTAGCTGCACCCCATTAAACACCAGGTCAACCTCCCCCAACCTCCCTTGTCTCCCACAAAAAGTACTTTGGTTTTGTCGGGGTTCAGTTTCAGCTTAGTCCTTTCCATCCAGCCACTCAGAGACACTTGGGCAGGGTTTCTACAGCCAACCTTGGTGAGGATTTAAATGAGAGGTAGAGTTGCGTGTCATCCACATATTGGTGATACCGCACCCCAAACCTCCTGATGATAGCCCCCAGTGGCTTCATATAGATGTTAAAAAACATCGGGGAGAGAACAGAACCCTGTGGCACCCCGCAAGTGAGCAGCCAAGGATCTGAAGTTTCCTCCCCCAGAGCTACCCTCTGGTACCTGCCAGAAAGGAAAGAACGGAACCACCACAATACGGTGTGCCCTATGCCCAACCCCTCCAGGTGGTCCAGGAGGATAACGTGGTCGACGGTATCAAAAGCCACTGAGAGATTGAGGAGAACAAGGAAGGAGCATTCGCCCCTATCCAGAGCCCTCCCCATATCATCCACCAAGGCGACCGAGGCTGTTTCTGTTCCATACCCAGGCCTGAAGCCCGATTGAAATGGATCCAGATAATCGGCTTCTTGCAAGTGTGCCTGCAACTGCAAAGCCACCACCTGCTCAATCACCTTGCCCCCAAACAGCAGATTCGAGACTGGGAGAAAGTTGTTCAAGTCTTGGGGAGCCAAGGAGGGCTTCTTTAATGGTGGTCGCATCACTGCCTCCTCGAGGGAGGCGTTCACCACTGCCTTGATCCCCTCCCTAAGTCTCTCCCTGCATCTCATAATGAGCGAAGACGGGCAAGGATCGAGTAAGCAGGTGGTCGGCCTTAAAGATGAAAGCACCTTGTTCACTTCCTCTGAAGGAAGAAGCTGGAACCAATCCCACACAACCAGTCTGCCACAGGCCGCCCCTAGTTCACTAACCGTATCTACAGTGCACGGAATAGCACTCCTGATCCGGTCAATTTTATCTGCAAAGTGCTTTGCAAACTCATCACGGGAGGCCTTAGAATGCTCCATTGGTTCCAGAACAACTGGACCGACCAGGTTCCATACCACTGGGACAGCACTCTGCAGATGCAATAGAGGCAGCATAAACATTATTTTTGCTGCTCTTACTGCCATGTGGTAGGCTGAAGCTACAGCAATGACCTGTGTCCGATTGTCTTCAGAGCGAGATTTCCGTCACTGGTGCACTAGCCAGCTTACCTCCTGCTTCAGAGCTCGCAAGTGTGGGGTGAACCACGGTGCAGTCTGAGCTCTGTTCAGGGGGAGAGAGCATTTCAGAGTAACACGGTCTAATGCCCCAGTGATTGCAGCATTCCAGCCATCCACCAGGGTCTCGACCAAGCGGCCGTTTGCATGCTCCAAAGAATCCCCAAGCACAGTCAGGAATCCACTTGGATCCATAAGATGCCTGGGGCAGACCATCTTAATGGGTCCTCCACCCCTATGGAGGGGTTGTGGAACCAAGAAGTCCAACCCCACCAGGTAGTGATCTGACCATGACAAGGGGGTGTTGAATATATCCTGAATTTCCAGATCACTCCCACCTCTCCAGAAACAAACACAAGGTCTAACGCATGGCCGGCTACATGAGTGGGCCCAGTTGGAATAGGGTGCAGCTCCCAGGAAGTCATGGTCTCCATGAAGTCCTGAGGTGCCCCTATGAGGATGGCTTCCAAATGTATATTGAAGTCCCCCAACACCAACAAGTTAGGGGACTGCACATGCACCTCAGAGACCACCTCAAGCACCTTGGCCAGGGAGTCTGTCATGCAGTGGGGTGGGTGGTACATGAGCAGAATCCCCAGACTGCACTTCGGGCCCAACCTCCAGTGCCTGCAGTCAGCAACCCTGGGCTCCTGGAGAGGGAGTCTAGTGAGGACCAAGGACTCCCGGTACATAACAACCACTCCCCCTCCTTGACCCCCCAACCCTTGGCTGCTGTGCATACAAAAATCCAACCGGGCAAATGGCCGCAAGAGCAGGAGCAGCGGCCTCATCCAGCCAGGTCTCTGTAATACATGCTAGGTCTGCACCCTCATCCAGGATCATGTCATGGATGAGAGATGTTATAGGGGCAACAGACCTGGCATTACATAGCAGCAGACAAAGGCCAGAGGATGGAGTCACACATCCCCCAGCCATCCTTTAGCTCTGGACAAGCCCGGAACAGGGGACAGATATTATGCATCTCTCCCCTGTTCCCTTTAGCTGGCATGGCCTGCCCTGAGTGCTCTGCCAGCACCTGCTGCCCAGTCTCAGTATGTTCTGGCCCCCAGAACTCCCCCCATTGCCTCTGCCAGGTGGAAACATGCCTCTCTCACTTTCACCTATCAAGTGGGCACTCCACCCCTAAAATGACAAACACAACTCCAAAGCCCACCACCCACCAACATTTTTTTAAAACTACAACCCAGGTCCTCTGCTCCCTTCTGGCTCCCCTGAGTGGTTCACTCAAGTTTTAAGCCTTTCAGGGTTGACCAAAAGCAGTGTGATCTTTCTAGCATGGAGGGGTGGAGCGAGCTCCCTGCAGCTCCTCCCTCTCTGGCCAATGTAGAGGACCAGGTTGGTCTCCCCCTTGTAATGATGTTCTTCCCTGGAGGCAGGAGGTGCAGTCTCCCAGTGGCCCTCAGTTCTCCAGCTGAGGGATCGTTTTATGCATGATTTTCTCAAATATGATTCTGAACTGAGCCTGTAGATAACAAGCTGATTCCAAATTGAGCTAGTTGATTCTGAGCTGATTTCAAGTTGAGCTTGCAGATACCGAAGTGATTCTGAACTGAGCTTGTAGATACTGAGCTGATTCTGAATCAAGCTTGTAGATACTGAGCTGATTTTGAATTGAGCTTGTAGATACTGAGCTGATTCTGAATCGAGCTTGTAGATACTGAGCTGATTCTGAATTGAGTGTGCAGATACTGAGCCAATTTTGAATCCAAACAAGAGGCTGCTAAAGAGATGTCTCCATCATGATTATAAAAAAGCCTTGAAAAACTTTTATGTTGCTCCTTTGCTGTCAATGTTTATAGCTACGGAGTCCTTTAAGTAGTTTATGGGACAGGGTCTCTAACAGCACTTATAGGTGTACTTGGTACCTTGGCATAAATTAAATGCCAATTGGAGTTACAATGCATGCAGGCATTTTAAAGCTAATATAAAGAGCCATTTCCTAGCTTATAACTATAGCAGGCACTTAAAATAACATTTAGATTTTGAATTTCATCTCCATTACCTCAGAAAATTTAAAAAATCATTCTCCGGCCATTAGTGTTGTCCAGTAAAGTCCATCATTAAAAATGGCAGACCAAAAATAGATTATATACTTCACCCAGCTTCTCTGAGAGATATAAGAAGTCTTGAGACACAGTGTCGGATCAACCCATTACAGCGAGGCCTGAGATGAATTTAGATGACTGGGAGCTACATGGTAGTCAGAGGTTTACAATTGCCTGGAACATCTGGGGGAGGACATTGGCTGTAGACTCCAATCATTTGGGTAATCCCGTGATGGCTACCTATGCCTCTTCATATTTCTGCAATATGGAGTGAGGAAGGCAAGTATGAATGGTACAAATACTTTGATTTCTAAACTAATGTGGCACCCAGCCGTCATGATGTCAGCTCTAGAGCTCACCCCCACACACACACCTGTGGGATCATATTGGGCAAAAATGGAAGGCTGGTGATGTCCACATGATGTGGAAAGGATCACAGAGATAAGTCAGTTGTATGAACTAGTGTGTCCAGGGGAGGTCCATACATATGAAAGTTATGATTTCTACATAACTCAAAAAGGCCCTGCAGTGAGAGGGTACCTGAACCAACCTTCCCAAACCCAGTGCCCTCCAGATGTTTTGGATTTCAATTCCCATCAGACCCCAGCAAGCATGGCCAGGAATGGTCAGGAATGCTGGGAGTTGTCATCTAAAACATTTGGAGGGAACCAGCATGGCTGCTGTAGGAAAACGCATGGAATATGAAGTGACACAGGTGTGTGTGTGTGTGAGTGAGAGAGAGAGAGAGAGAGAGAAAGAGAGAGAGAGAGAGAGAGCGAGCGCTTTTTAATCTTTTTTATTACTCTTTGGGGATCAATTATGACCTCAAGCAAGTACATCAGAACATCAGAACATAAGAAGAGCCCTGCTGGATCAGACCAAGAGTCCATCTAGTCCAGCATTCTGTTCACACAGTGGCCAAACAGCAGGCAACCCACAAGCAGGACCTGAGTGCAACAGTACCCTCTTGCCCATATTCCCCAGCAACTGGGGTACATAGGCATACTGGCTCTGATACTGGAGGTAGTACTAGGGGTGTTGGAGAAATCCTCTGTGGACTCCAATGAGGCCAGATTCCAAAGAATCCAGCCTCCAGAGTTCGCGGTGGGATGGCGCCTCTTACCTTGCTCCGGGAAGAGTCCTGCTGGACCGGCATGCCTGCTCCGGATCCTGCTTTGAGAAAGACAGCCGTAAAGCCCTGAGTTTTATGTAAATAAAGCCGTAAATGGCTGTGAGGGCTTTACGGCCGCAAGTGGCACCCACTACGCCATTTGCAGCTGTCTTTCTCAAAGCAAAATGTCAATGGTGGCTGCCATTGTCGTATTTCTGGAGGATCCGGAGCAGGCGTTCTGGTCCGCAGAACCCAGCGGATGTGCGGCCACTCAAGAGGATCTTGGAGACCCCCCCCCGGAAAGAAAGGTAGGGGTTCTGTGCTTCCCTAAGTAGCACATAACCATCAGGACTAGTAGCCATTGATAGCCTTCTCCTCCAGGAATTTCTCTAAACCGCTTTTAAAGCCATTGAAATTGGTGGCCATCACTATGTTTTGTGGTAGTGAATTCCATAGTTTAACTCTGTGCTGTGTGAAGGCTTCCTTTGATCTGTTCTGAATCTCCCACTAATCAGCTTCATGGGATGATGCTATTGGATTCCAGTATTATGAGAGAAGCATTATTTATTTTTACAGCGCGATCCTAAATGCATCTATTCAGAAATAAGTGCCATTGAGCTCAGTGGAGCTTAGCTCCAGGAACAATGGGTCTAGCATTGCAGACTTAAAGAGCTATAATAGTGTTCAAGATCTGGCATATTTTTGTTTGTCACACTATGACGTTGCTCCATCAGGATCAGAGCCTAAATCCTCAAAAACAAAGACACATTTCAGGCTAGACAACTTTGGGGATATATGAGAAATTAATTTCAGTTCATTCTTTATCAGAAGTTTCTTTATCAGAATTCATACGTTTCTGAGCTCGCAATATGATTTGCGGATCAAAAGTAATGTATTAAACGGTATTCATACTTTTGAAAATGTGCACAAACATGCATTCATCAATGACAGAAGAATGTATACATTTCAAAGATGTGCACAACTGAGGCAGACATTTAGGAAAATATGCATGAAAATATTCCGAGATTTTCAAGCGAGAAGAAAAATAAACGAAGCTCACAATTGAGATGGAATGAGCTTCAAGGTGTCATTTGGAGAACATCTCCAACCTCAAGTTCTGCTTGCATGTCCATCCCTACACTTCTTCAGGGGAATGTTACTTATCAAATATAGCTATAAGAGAAATATTAGCTCAGCAGCCCACATGGACTTGGTCCCTGATCTCAGGCCAAGATGGTGGGAAGGGGTCGTAGCTCAGAGGTAGAGTCCATACTCTGCATGAACAGGATTCCAATTTTGATCCTTGACATCTCCAGTAAAATGGATCGGAGGAAGGGATGTCGCAGGCATCCTTTTGGGGGCTTGAGTTTGGCAGGTTCCCACCAGTTCAGACCCTGGATGCCAGTCCGCGACTTCTTGCTCTTGCCCGACTGGACACATGCCGAGTTGGGCAAGTGCAGCGCCCCCCGCTCCTTGCCCGAGCGGTGACTTCAGGATGGGAAGCCTTCCCATCCTGCCGTCCGCGTCCAGAGCAACTGTGTCCCTCTCTGCCGGTGCTTGGCAGAGAGGGGCACAGTTGCTCTGGGCGGTGGTGGAGACAGCAGGATGGGAAGTGAGAGGGACACGGAACTTCCCTCTCGCTTCCCATCCTGCTGCCAAGAGCAACTGCACCCCTCTCTGCCAGTGCTTGGTGAGTTCACACAACCCCGATCAGAGGCACTTCCTATCAGAGTAGACCAGTTTTCCCCAACCTAGTGTCCTTCAGATGTTTTGGACTTCAACTCTCATCAGCCATCATTGTTGGCTTTTTAACCAGCTACAGGGTATAACTTGCTATAATTATTATTTACATGTACATAATAAACATGTAAATAATAGAGATATGTAAATAATAAATAAGGAGAGACAGGCCCTTCTTGCTGGTGTCCCCATAATTGTGGAACTACCTCCCAAAGGAGGGATATTTTGAGCCGTAAAGTCTGGCTTTAAGTAGGCCTTAAAACACCAGACTGCAGATTGCATTCATGTCCATGTTCAGTTCAGAAGTTGTGTACTAGGTAAATCCTGATTTAAAAAAATGGACTGAAATGGATTTCTATACATCCTTAAGGCAGGTTTCCATGGTGAAGAGGAGGAGCAACTCCAGGGGGCTCTTGTCACCTGCCCAACCATGCTTGTCATTGATGCCAGCCTTGCTT
The DNA here is from genome assembly GCF_057233095.1 of Heloderma suspectum. Lineage (NCBI taxonomy): Eukaryota > Metazoa > Chordata > Lepidosauria > Squamata > Helodermatidae > Heloderma > Heloderma suspectum. The sequence goes on from NC_139470.1 coordinate 12,726,295, forward strand.
TTTGTACATAGTTTTGCCCAATGTACACATTTGGTACAAGAATACTTTCTGAATATAATGCATCTCTGGATGTAAATGCCAGTAATATATACATTTTTTTTATTGGGAGATTCTACTGCAAAATTAGGAGAAGTAAGCATTTGAAAGGATAATTGAGTTTTGGTTTAAGATGGTTTCCAAAGTGCAAAATTAGGTAAGCTTGCACTAAAATGCAAACCAAATAAATGTTTTCCCATTCTTACTGAATACTAGTCTCATGAAGGCATCTGGGTGACCACTGTAGTAGTTAGCAAGAAAGTGGACTAAATGGACCTTTGCTTTCATCTCATGTTGCCATGGGGATGGTGGCAGAATCTGGTTGGGGGCTCAAGCTCGGTACATTACCACCAGCTCAGGCCCCTGGACTGGAATCCGTGCAGTGCTGCACTTGCCCGACTTCAGCAAAGAGCTGGATGCGACCAATCTCATCTGATCTTGGAAGCTAAGCAGGGTCAGCCCTGGTTAGTACTTGGATGGGAGACCGCCTGGGAATCAGCCTTCCTGCACTGAGCAGGGGGTTGGATTCAATGGTCTTGTAGGCCCCTTCCAACCCTATGAATCTATGATACCCCTCCAGTAATGCTTCTTGGCTGATCTTGGCTGATCTCGGCTGCTAAGCAGGGTCAGCCCTGGTTAGTACTTGGATGGGAGACTGCCTGGGAATTAGGGATGGACGAAAGTCCCTTACCTGTTCTCGAAGCTTGCTTCGCGGTGGGGGGGAGGTGCTTCGGTTCTCCCCCCGAAGTTCAGGCGAGGGGGGGGAGGCGCCCCATCCCTCGCCGCTGAAATTCAGGCCAGGTAGAAGCGCCCCGTCTACCCGGCCGCGAAAAAAAAAAGTAAAACACACACACACACACACACACACACACACCCGTGATAGGCTACGTAACGATTTACGTAGCCTATCACGGCTAGATTTCCAAAGTCAGCTGTGATAGGCTATGTAAATCGTCACGTAGCCTATCACGGGTGACTTTGAAAAAAAAAAAAGCATGTACGCAAATGGCGGCTCCCATGGGGACCGCCATTTGCATATGCGCTTTTTTTTTTTTCAAAGTCACCCGTGATAGGCTACGTGACGATTTACGTAGCCTATCATGTGTGACATTGGGAATCTAGCCGTGATAGGCTACGTAAATCGTTACGTAGCCTATCACGGGTGTGTGTGTTTTTTTTTTACTTTACCTTTTTTTTTTTTGCAACGGCGGTGGTGGCAGCCGGTTGGGAGACCGGCTGCCGCCCCCGCCCCCGCCGAACCGCTGCCGAATTGCCGCCGGGACCCGCCGCTGAGAGGGACATTCGGCCATGGTAAGTCCCATCCGGGGGGGGGCGGGGGGCCAGCGGAGAATTTCCCCACTAATTTCGGGGGGCCGAATGCGTTGGCATTCGGCCTCCTGAAGATTCGTGGAGAAATTCTCCGCCATCCCTACTGGGAATCAGGCTTCCTGCACTGAGCAGGGGGTTAGACTCAATGGTCCTGTAGGCCCCTTCCAACCCTATGATTCTGTGTCTATGTCTATGTTGGTGTGCACAGAGTTGGGCAAACTCGGCAGGCCCCGCTGCTCTGCCGAAGCGCCATTCTCCGCAAAATGGCAGCTCAGCTGTTTCCATGGAGGCCAATTTTACATAAATGGCAGCCATAAAGATGCCCATCTATGCAACATTACAGGCGTATGTGGTCAATTTCCCCGGTGAGCAGGGTCAAGCGGCAGGTGGGGGTCCTGCAAGCAGCATGCATCAGAGACGGGGGCGGGTTTGCCCATCCCTATGTTACCCTTAAACCCTTTTTGAAATACCTGTGTCAGAACTGAAGCTGACGTAAGAATTTGCATGGAAATAATCACCAAAGAGAAAAAGAGAGCTGACTTGGGTCTGGTAGAGCCCAAACCCCAGACGAGGAAAGGAAATGTTTTGAAAGCGAAGAAGATGGGCGAAGGAATTAGACCTAATAGGGATGTACTTATCAAAGCATTACAGACAGGATGGAGACAGGATTCCTGGGCAGCCACATCCCATTACCTCGCTTGTCCTTTGAAGTGGCACAGCGGAGCATAACAATAACATGACAGTTCGAAAATTTATAGGAGTGCCTTTTCTCGGTCTCAAATTGATGGGAGGCAACAGTCGGGAATGTTCTTAGGGGACCGTAATGCAATGAGCTGTAAAATGCCACTGTGCTCTTGATGATGGTGAAGCATTATTATTTCTCTCACCTCTATCCCATGAGAACATAAGAAGAGCCCTGCTGGATGACACCAAAGGCCTATCTAATCCAGCTTCCTGGTTTCCACAATGGCCAGCCAGAAGCCTCAGCAAAGCCCATAAGCAGGGCACGAGGATAATATCTGTCAAGAATGACGGCCTGTTTTCCGCCATAAGATTAGGCCAGGCTGTCACATCTGATGTAACCACCTGGAATTGTATGTGATCTAGAGGATCCTTGGCCCTTCGCTCAAGGCCAAGAGCAGTCCCTGCTAATTGGGAAGTGCTAACAGCTGGAGTTGGTGGGGAGTTCCAGCCTCTTGGGGGCAAGCGTGGTCCACCCAGGGGCCGAGACAGTGGTTGGCTTAAGGAAAATCTGCCCTGGGTTGCCAGGGCTGGGCTTTAAAAGAGGGTTGAGGTAGAAGCATGGTGTGTCTCCCTTCATCCTGGTGGTTCTGGACCTGCAGATGGCTGGTTCCTATCTGGGGAGATACATACTTAAGTACATTAAGGATAGGCCAGGTAGCTTTATTATTTTGCTTGGGGATGCGTTCATAAAGATCTCTGTATATAGTTAAGTAATTTGGCTTTGTACCCTCTTGTGCAACTTGCTATTTCCATTCTTCCCTTTACCTTTACCCCTTTATTTTTATCTTAATAAACCTTTATCCAACCTTTAGTGGGTGTGATTTCTCGACATATCCTCAGTGCTCATTTCAGTGCCTCTTGGCTTAGAAAGGTGGCTACTGGGTATTTGGGGGACTAAAAGGCCAGGTTTGGCCAGTCCTATTTTGTGGGAGCGCTGGGATCAGTTCCAGAGTGGTCCTACCTCACAGGAAGGTTGGAGTTAGTTCTGGTGGATCCTTCAGAATATCCTTCTCTTGCAGTTGTAGGGATGGCGGAAAATTTCATTTGGTTCAAATTTTAATGCAAACTTACCTAATTTTGCGCTTTCAAGCAAATACACAAATATGCTTTGAAATTCACACTTCTCCAGCTTTTGCAATGAAGTACTATTTTTTTTAATGCATAAATTAGGGGAAGTGCCTATATGTCTTTATTAATGAAATAAAGTTCAAAAATGCATTCTATAAGAAAAAAAATGCTTGCAGAAGTGTTACATTAGGCAAAACTGCATACAAAAACAATCATGTATTGGGGAAAATTAGGGGTGCACGAAAGTCACTTACCTGGTCTCTCAGCTTTTCGCGGTGGGGGGGAGGCGCTTCGCTGCTCTCCCTGCGAAGTTCAGGCCGGGGGGGGGAGGCTTCCCGCCTCACCCGGCCGCGAAATTAAAAGTTAAAAAAAAAAAACGCCCCCGTGATAGGCTACGTGACGATTAACGTAGCCTATCACGGGTAGATTTGCAAAGTCAGCCGTGATAGGCTATGTAAATCGTCACGTAGCCTATCACGGGTGACTTAAAAAAAAAAACAACGCGTAAGCAAATGGCGGCCCCCATAGGGAGCCGCCATTTGCATTCCTTATTTGGTCGCTGTAGTCTACATAAATCTTTATGTAGACTACGGTGAAAATAAGGGCAACGCAAATAGATTTACGTAGATTTACGTAAATAGATTTATGAAGATGTAGATTTACGCAAATAGATTTACGTAGACTACAGCGACCAAATAAGGAACGTGAATGGCGGCTACCTATGGGGGCCGCCATTATCCGTATGTGCTTTTTTTTTTAAAGTCACCCGTGATAGGCTACGTGACGATTTACGTAGCCTATCACGGCTGACTTTGCAAATCTAGCCGTGATAGGCTACGTTAATCGTCACGTAGCCTATCACGGGGGCGTTTTTTTTCCTCTTCTTTTATTGGAATGGCGACGGCGGCAGCCGGTCGAAAGACTGGCTGCAGCTCCCGCCACGGACGAAGACCCAACGAACTGCCGGCCGGACCCGCCACCGGGAGGGACATTCGCCAAAGGTAAGTCCCATCCCGGGGGGGGGGGGGTGCGGGGTGCGGGGTGTGTGTGGAGAATTTCTCCCCGAAACTTGTTCGGGGGGCCGAACACGTTGGCGCTCAGCCCCCCGAAGTTTCGGGGAGAAATTCTCCGCCATCCCTAGGGAAAATATGCGCAAAAAATGCTTATAGATTTTCATGTGACATTTAAAAAAAACAAAACTCAAAGTTCAGGGTGAACCAAATTTAAGATGAGAAAAATGAGAAACTGAAATTGCCAGATCTGTCAATCCCTACAACTGTTGTTTGTAGCAATTGGTGTTAAGAGGCATTCTGCCTTTGATCATGGATGTGGCCTGCAGCCGTGGTGACTAGTAACCTAACCTTATTCTCCATTAGCTTTATACTCCATACATGTGTCTAAGTCCCATCGAAGTTGTGGCCACCTTCACTACATCTTGTGGAAGTGAATTTGATGTATTAACCATGCATTGCATGAGGGACTACTCATCTGTCCCAAAACTCCCACAGATCAGCTTGACTAGTTGACTCTGGCTTCCAGTATTATTACCATCCTTTCTCCAAGGAATGCATGATGGCCTACATGGGGGTAGTCATTTTATCCTCAGGACAACTCTGTGAGATTGGTTTAACTGAGAGACTATGACCGGCTCAAGCTCACCCAGTAAGCTTCCTGTCTGGTCAAGGCCCCAGACCCAGGTCTTTGTGGTCCTAGTCCAGCACTCTAATCCCTACACCACAGTGGCTCTTGGATACTTTGTGTGCTCTTAGCTACCTGCTCAGAATGGTGGGAGGCAGAAGTTAGAGGAAACTGGCCAAATGTCTGTGCTGATTTCAGTAGAGCAGCCCAGAACTGAGACCTCCTAGCAAGGGAAAAGCTTGGATCCAAAGTAGGGATGGCGGAGAATTTCTCCCCGAAACTTCGGGGGGCCGAGCGCCAACGTGTTCGGCCCCCCGAACAAGTTTCGGGGAGAAATCCTCCGCACCCCCCCCCGCACCCCCCCCGGGACGGGACTTACCTTCCCTGAATGTCCCTCCCGGCGGTGTGTCCGGCTGGCGGTTCGTCCGGTGTTCGAGCGGGGCGGGAGCGGGAGCCGGTCTTTCGACCGGCTGCCGCCCCCGCCATTGCAATGAAAGAAAAAAAAAAAACACGTCCCCTGATAGGCTACGTGACGATTCACGTAGCCTATCACGGCAAGATTTGCAAAGTCAGCCGTGATAGGCTACGTGAATCGTCACGTAGCCTATCACGGGTGACTTTAAAAAAAAAAAAAAAGCGCGTACGCGAATGGCGGCCCCCATAGGGAGCCGCCATTCCCCTTCCTTATTTGGTCGCTGTAGTCTATGTCAATGTTTACGTAGACTACGGCGAAAATAAGGGCAACGCAAATAGCGTTGCCCTTATTTTCGCCGTAGTCTACGTAAACATTTACGTAGACTACAGCAACTAAATAAGGAACGCGAATGGCGGCTCCCTATGGGGGCCGCCATTCGCGTACGCGCTTTTTTTTTTTTTTTAAAGTCACCCGTGATAGGCTACGTGACGATTCACGTAGCCTATCACGGCTGGCTTTCCAGATCTAGCCGTGATAGGCTACGTGAATCGTCACGTAGCCTATCAGGGGACGTTTTTTTTTTTTTTTTTTAACTTTCGTGTTCGCGGCCGGGCGAGGCGGGAAGCCTCCTCCCCAGCCTGAATTTCGGCCGGGCGAGGCGGGAAGCCTCCCCCCCCGGCCTGAATTTCGGCCGGGCGAGGCGGGAAGCCTCCCCCCCCGGCCTGAACTTCGCGGGGGGAGCAGCGAAGCGCTCCCCCCCACCGCGAACAAGCTGCGAGAAAAGGTAAGTGACTTTCGTTCACCCCTAATCCAAAGACATGATCTTCTACAGGGAGAAACAATAGCACAGTGCAAGAGTTCATGCTTTACAGGCAGAAGGTCTTAATCCCTGGCATCTCTAGTTAAAAGGTCTGGTAGGAGATGATGGGAAAGGCCTCAAGCTGAAACTGTGGACAGCTGCTGCTTGCCAGGTAAGAAAATACTGGGCTAGATGGACAAATAGTCTGGGATGCGCAGCTTCCTATGTCCCTGTGTATCTGCACAAGGAGGTTCACAACCCCAACATGGCCCAACAAGACTCTGGGCTTATGTGTCAAGCATAGACCCTGAGGAGGAGGAGACAACATGTCCAGGACCCTAATATTGACTCTAGTAAGGGGTAGGAGGCAGCCATGAACCCATATCGGTGGGGAGAAAAAGTGTTGCTAGCCTCAGATCTCAGAGCCAGTATCTTGGTATTGACAGGGTGTCCTCCAGAGTTGGCCTGAAGGCTCCTTCCCCCAAGTGCCTCAAAGGCTGTGACCAGAAAGTCCCACTCATCAGGAATGCCAGAGGGCCCACTGAGAGTTTCACCAAATGTCACAGAAGGTCAAAGTAAAAATGTGAGCCCTTTAAAGGGGCATGTCCCATCCCAGCAAGGTGGGGCACAATTTGGTCTTCACAAGAAGATGAGTGCTCAGTTGGGCACTGACCACAATTGGAACATGTTACAGCTTTGGAGCTGTCCAATGCCCTGCAGCCCATGTCCAACCAACCCCAGGACCAGCAACATTGCATGGAGGACTAATGTGCAAAGAATAACCATTTAAGGGGGGGGGGATAAATCCCAGAAGGCATGCTTAGAGCCGTTCTGTGGACCCCAACCATGGCCTTCTTGACCCATCCTGGGTTAAGTGAACATGAAAGCTTTGGCAGGTTCATGTGTATGTGGAGTTGAGGTGTGCACCGACCACAAGAGTTGACTAGGGATGGATGGACTCACCACCACCTATGCTCCCCAGGCACTCTCCAAACCCTCACCACCACCCACCCTGCCTGCCCCTGCTTGCCACGCCGACCATTCATGCCTCTAATCTTGTGTAAATGGCGGCTTTACATCCACCATTTGTATGAAAGACCTTTTACGCAGAATAACAAGCCTCCATTTTTATGCAAAATGGCAGCTCACTAGGGGACTGGGCAGCCATGCAGAGCTCTCTGGGTGCTCTCCGGGCTGTCCATGCTCACGACACCCCTAGATTTGATTTCAACACCAATTTGGTGCTTCAGAAAATGGCCCAATTCCACTTTGACCAATTTGGAGGCTGTCCATTTCAACTCAGACATGAAACCTAAGTTGGGATTTGGAAATCTGAGGCTACATGCCTCCCATTGACTATCATGGGAAATCAAAATATGGCTATAACTTGTTTTCTGTTTGTAAGACTTGGATGACCTTTGTAAGTATAGTATCCCCTTAGGAGGTAATTACACATGCCAAGTATCAGAAAAAAAATAGGTACAGTGGGTTTTATGGTAAAGACATTTATATTTTGACTTTTTAAAACAGAGAGCAGATGATAACTTTTCAATTTCTTGCTAGAATTGGATGAAATTTGCAAGGGTAGTTTCCTCTTCTAAGGGAACCAAGCCTGCTAAGTTTCTGATGAGGAGGTTTATGGAATTTTGTGCAAGAGCAGCCTTTATATTTTGAGGGTATCATAACAAGGGGGGGAGGATGTGTTTATCCCCCTACATACTTGTAAACCACCCTTCTGAAAATGACAGGCAGCATAGAGGTAGCCCTAAGTTAGAAAACTTCAAAGTTTCAGAAGAATAGGTGCAGCAGGGAAAGAGAGCCCTCAATTTTGGCGAGTGATTAGTTTCCCCATCACTCCCCTCCCCCTGCCCCTGTCTTTTGGGGTGATACGTTTGCAAAAATGGCACATAGCCTACAGTTGTCACCAGGCAAGAAACCTGCAAAGTTTAAGAAGCATAGTTGCAGGGGCTAAGGGGTTTTGATGATTTGAAACCAGTTTGAGGCTTTTTTTCATAGAGAAGTCTGGTGGTGTTGGAAGAACGACCATCTCCCAGTCCTATTCTTTCCCTCTCCTGAAGCACAGTCATTGGAGCCCCTGGTAAAATGCTCCCTCAGATTAGGGATGTCAGAGAATTTCGCCATGAATCTCGGGGAGGCCAAATGCCAGCGCATTTGGCCCCCCGAAATCGGTGGCGGAATGGTCTGCCACCCCCCCGCCCCCCCGGGACGGGACTTACCTTGGGCGGATCATCCTGGCGGCGGCGGCGGCGGCGGTGGTTCGGCGGTAGTGCAGCGGCGGCAGCGGTGGCGGTCGGTCTTCTGACCGGCTGCCGCCGCTGCCATTTCCAGTAAAAAAACCAACAACAACCCTTGATAGGCTACGTAAAGATTTACATAGCCTATCACGGCTAGATTTTTAAAAAACACCGTGATAGGCTATGTAAATGTTTTCATAGCCTATCACGGCTGATTTAAAAGAAAAAAACAAAACACGCGTAAGCAAATGGCGGCGCCCATGGATGCCGTCATTTGCGTTCCTTATTTTGGCACATCTTAGTCTACGTAAACATTTACGTAGAATAAGACAGTGAAAATAAGGGGAACGCAAATAGCGTAGCATCTACGCTATTTGCGTTCCCCTTATTTTTGCCGTCCTAGTCTACGTAAATGTTTACGTAGACTAAGACGTGCCAAAATAAGGAATGCAAATGGTGGTGCCAATGGGCGCCGCCATTTGCTTACGCGTGTTTTGTTTTTTTCTTTTAAATCAGCCGTGATAGGCTATGAAAACATTTACATAGCCTATCACGGTGTTTTTTAAAAATCTAGCCGTGATAGGCTATGTAAATTTCCATTTTTTACTGGAAATGCAATGCCATTTGCGTACACGCATTTTTTTTCTTTTAAATCAGCCATGATAGGCTACGTAAACATTTACATAGCCTATCACGGCTGACTGCAGGGACGCAAACGGCTGCGGCTATGGCCGCCGCCATTTGCGTCCCTTCTAGCCAGAGGCCAGATGTCCAGCTGCTGGCGGAGCCGGCCGGCGGCTCTGCAGAATCCCTGCGGAGCGGAGCCGGCTGGCCAGAATTTTGGGGGGAGGGACGGAGCGTCTCCCCCCACTTCGAATCAATTTCGCTAAAAGGTAAGTGACTTTCGTACATCCCTACCTCAGATTAGAAGGGGGACATGTCACTCAACTGCACTCCTTCCTTACCCGTGCTCCTCAGTGCTTGGAGAAACGGAACCAAAAGACACTATTTGGAGATGAGTAAAAACATCTGCATCTCCAAACACAACATGGTAATGAACCCTTCTTCTGTCCCAACATAGGTTCTGGTGGCTTTAGAGGGAAGCCTCCTTCACCTTGGAAAGCATCAAAAATTATCCTAAGGGGCCCAGTTGTACTTGGGCTTCATGTTTTTCCCAAATCCAGTGTGCATTAAAACGTTGTAGGACTGTACCCTTCTGAAATTTTTGTGTTTGGGGAGGGGAAAAAAAAAGTTTATTTTTTGTTTTGTTTTGTTTTTTCTTTTCTTTTTAGATTTTTCTTTCATGTACAATTAATACCACTAACTTAGCATTGTTGAAGCTATGGCTCCCTAAGAATTTGCATGCTATAATTTGCAAGATAGATTTGAATGCGCAAATTTCCTAGGACAGCTGTCAGTTCAATATATCTTTACATGTTTGTTTGAGATATAGATATAGATATAGATATAGATATAGATATAGATATAGACACATACTCACTGGAAAAGACCCTGATGCTGGGAAAGATTGAAGGCAACAGGAGAAGGGGACGGCAGAGGATGAGATGGCTAGATAGCATCACGGATGCAATGAATATGAACTTGAGCACACTCCGGGAGAGAGCGGAGGACAGGAAGACCTGGCGTGCTATGGTCCATGGGGTCACGAAGAGTCGGACATGACTTAACAACTGAACAACTATATATATATATATATATATATATATATAAGCTCAAAGTCTTCTGTTGTGTGAAAAAATATATAGCATGAATCTCATCTGGCTTTCGGTTCTCGGTAGGGATGGCGGAGAATTTCTCCCCGAAACTTCGGGGGGCCGAGCGCCAATGTGTTCGGCCCCCCGAACAAGTTTCGGGGAGAAATCCTCCAAACCCCCCCCACCCCCACACCCCCCCCGGGACGGGACTTACCTTCGCCGAATGTCCCTCCCGGCAGCGGGTCCGGCCAGCGGTTCGGCAGGTGTTCGAGCGGGGCGGGAGGAGCAGCCGGTCTTTCGACCGGCTGCCGCCGCCGCCATTGCAATAAAAGAAAAAAAAACGACCCCTGATAGGCTACGTGATGATTGACGTAGCCTATCACGGCTGACTTTGCAGATCTAGCCGTGATAGGCTACATGAATCGTCACGTAGCCTATCAGGGGGCTTAAAAAAAAAACAAAAACTTTCGCGTTCGCAGCCGGGCGAGGCGGGAAGCCTCCTCCCCGGCCTGAATTTCGGCCGGACGAGGCGGGAAGCCTCCTCCCCGGCCTGAATTTCGGCCGGGGCGAGGCGGGAAGCCTCCCCCCCAGCCTGAACTTTGCGGGGGGAGCAGCGAAGCGCCTCCCCCCCACCGCGAACGTCCTTCGATGACAGGTAAGGGACTTTTGTCCACCCTAATCAGAGGTAATTCATGCATATGGTTTGCAAGACCTCTCCATGTGATTTTGCATATTTTAGCCACTAGTAAAAAAATAAATAAAATAAACAAAACTGGTAGTCTTCACCAAAGGTTCTCTGTCTGTCTGTCTGTCTGTCTGTCTGTCTGTCTGTCTCCCTCTCTCTGTAGCCCTGTTGTCCATGACAGCATTCATACATTGAAAACTTTAAATGAAAAATGTGCACTTTTGAAAAATGCTCACAAATACATTTTAATCAATGGGAGAAGAGTGCACATATTTCAAAGATGCGCACAATTGATGCATACATTTGGGAAAATATGTACAAAAATATGCACAGATTTTCATGTGAGAAAACGCAAAAAACAAACCTCGCAGTCAGATACAGACTTGAGTCAGAATGAACTTCAAGATGGAATTGGGAGAATTTCAGTGAGCTCAAGTTTTGCTGATTCACACATCCCTCCCTTTTTCGCATCAGAAATTTTCATGCTGTAATCTGACCACATTTGTATAAGAAGTGTGAGATGAAATCTTCTCCCCACCCTTCCACATTTGCCTACCCATTCACAGGTTGCAAAGTCAAGGGGATTTATTTACTTTTAGAAGAGGGATGGCATTTTTGTCCCACTTACTTCCACCATCACTGTTCTTTTTCCCTGTTGCTGCCAGACACCATTGTTTCAAGCACTGCTTCCTTCTGCCCTTACTCTGATGGTGTCTGTCCTAAAGCCAAATCAGAGTGAAGGTAGGAGCAGGAAGATATGCTTTGTGTTTTTTACCCTTGATGCCTTATGGAAGGAAAGACCACACTGACAAGGGTATGGTGGCAGCAGCAGTGGCAACTCCCAGAACAGTGCCAAAACTTGGTAATTTGTATTCCACCCTTCTTCCAAAGAACTCATGGTCCCTGTTTTATATGCACAGCAGGCTCATGTGGTAGACCAGGCGATGGGAGTGTGAATGCCCCCCAAATGAGCCAGTAAGCTTCATGGCTGAGAGGGTAGTTTTTCCCAGGTTGTCACAGTCTATAATGGTTCAACCCTAAGCATATTTACTCAGAAGTAAGCCCCACTGTACTGAATTCAACGGGGCTTACTCCCAGGTGAGTGTGCACTGCTATATCATACCAGCTTTACATCACACTGGCTCTTGTGTTACCATGTTATCGTTCCCTCTATTTCTGATGTTCAGGTGGTGAGTGCTGTTGTTCACGTAGCCATAACAGCACCCCCTAGAGGTATCAGCAGCTTTTGCAGAAGTACAAAAGATCTGGTGGTGGTGGTGTGGGACCTAGGGGGGAGCACAATGACGACGGAGCATGTTCAGTGGATATGAAATAGTAATTGGTCGGGCGGGGGTGGAAAATGGGGAAGGGAGGAGGAAATGGAATAGATTATCCTGGAAAAGAGCATGGCTGGCTGGCTGGAGGAACACTCAATGCTGCAACAGTTCACATGTCTCATCTCTTACCCTATAGTAAAAAAATATGATTGAAAGTGAAATGCATTATAGGAAATGGCATGAAAAAGTTGGTAAAAATAAATAAACAAAGTATTACTTTAAAGTGGGATGGCGGGGGGGGGGGGGAGAGAAACTCAGCCTGGAGGCCAAATTCAGTCCTCCGGAGTTCCCTAGCTGGCCCCACACCCTTTCCTCCAATTACTGATTGTCTGGTGGTTTTCTGGCTTTTGAGCAGTTTTCCCCATTCTAAATCCCCTTTAAACTTAAATACGTTGGTATTTTGGCCCTCTGTCAGGGTTGCCCCTGAGCATAGCGATTGGCAGAGTAGCTCAGAGTCTGAAGAGGAACCGCAAAACGTGGGGGAGGAAATTTCCCAGACCTAGACAAAGATGGATAAGCCTACTCCTCAAGCTTCAAAGGTACAGCTGGATGGAGAGGGCCTCTCTTCACCTGTCCTTGTGAGAGATAGCAAACAGGGAGAAGGGGGGCTAGTAGAGCCTGAATTCTTAGTCACTAGACACAGATGGAGAGACAAGAGAGAAATGGTGGGGCAGAGCTTAGACAATCTGCCCAATTGGCCTGGCAGGAACAGCTGTGCTTAGAGTCCACTAGGGATGGACGAAAGTGTTCTCGAAGCTTGCTTCGCGGTGCGGGGGAGGCGCTTCGGTTCTCCCCCCGAAGTTCATGCGAGGGGGGGGAGGCGCCCCGCCTCGCCCGGCCGAAATTCAGGCCGGGGCTGAGGAACCCCATCCCTCGCCGGCAAAATTCAGGCCGGGTAGAAGCACCCCGTCTACCCGGCCGCGAAAAAAAAAGTAAAACAAAAAACAAAAAACCACCCCCGTGATAGGCTACGTAACGATTTACGTAGCCTATGATGGCTAGTTTTCCAAAGTCAGCCATGATAGGCTACGTTAATCGTCATGTAGCCTATCACGGATGACTTTGAAAAAAAAAAAAGCACGTACGCAAATTGCGGCCCCTATAGGGCGCCGCCATTTGCGTTCCTTATTTGGGCACGGGTAGTCTATGTAAAGATTTACGTAGACTACGGCGAAAATAAGGGCAATGCTATTTACGCTACTGTGGGTCACTGATAATTAGCATCTGAATGACCCATTGAATTAAGTGGATTAAAAGCCTTGGGATTGAAGTCTCTTGTCTGTGTTTTGATTTGGCTTTTGAAGTTTTACAGCAGGGGCAAAGGGAAACGTGACAACCTCCCCCTTTGGCCCCATCCCTTTTGCCTTCAGCTCCACCCACCACAGGAATGTGCACCAAAGAAGCTTCTCTGAAACTGAATTCAGCCCTCAGTCTGAAAGAACTTCTACATCCCAGCCTAGGGATGCGAGAACTCACCAGATGCCACCTCGCCCACCACTCGCCAGACCCCTGCCGGCTGCCCGACCCTGTTTGGCATAATGTGCAAGCCGCCAAATGATCTGGGCATGCCTGGTGAGCGGTGCACAGTGTCAGGAATGAATCTGAATGTGTGGAGAAGTCTAGCAGCTCTGATTCAGAAGGGGAACAGCCAGAACAGGGGGAGAATATTAGAATAGTAGGGTTGGAAGGGGCCTACAAGGGCACCCTCCCTAGTGAGCTCAGATACAGCAAGGCTTTCTTCCCAAGACCTTGGCTCACAGATGGCTCAGCCTGGATCTCCCCTGCCTTTCCTCCACCATGAGAACCCAGGTTTCGGAGGGTGGGGAGAGTGAGGGGCTGACTTGAAGGATGCTAGGGTCCATCACAGAGCAAAATGGGAAAAGTTAGGGGCAGGGCTCAGATGCTCTGCCAGGTTGGCCACTCGTGGAAGCCAACATAGGAGGGAGCCACCCTAAGGGAAGGCCATCCCTGCAAAATTAGTCTGGCTGAGAATTTCTTGTTCAGACTGCTGGCAACTTCTCTAACTTCCATTTCGGCTCCTGTATTGATATTCGTAGATGTGTGGATTAGCTGGCTCATTGCAGTCTGAGAGTTTCCTAGAATCTGCATTTGGAAAGAAGCTAGTCGTTGACTAATAAAGTTGTGAGCCATAAGCCTTATTTCCTGGAGTGTGCTGATTGCAGAGGGGGAGGATGAAGAAACATGACACACAGTGTCCCCCCCAAGCTGCCATTTTGGGTAAAAATGGCTACTCAGCTATTTATGGAAATCACCATTTGCATAAAATGGCAGCCGTAAATAGCTCCATTTACACAAAATTGCAGGTGTCAATGGCCTAATTAGACTGATTAATTAATGGTGATTTCTGTATGTAGATGAGCCAACATTTTTACCCAAAATGGCGGCTTGCAGCCAAACAGGGATCCCTGACTCAGTGTGGGCCAAGTCGCGCAAGCACAGGGTTCTGCAGACTGGTGTCCAGGGTGGCTGAGCCAGTGAGAAATGGCTGAGCTCAATCCCCAACTGAACTCCTGCGACAACCCCACTCCAGCCTTCAAAATAAAAAAAACATATAAAGCCAGCATATTTAACACCAGAACACAAACCAAACCAACAGCAACAAAAGGCAACCCTGCTCTGTAGGATAGGCTTTTTGAGGGCAAAACATAGAAATCCATGAAAACTCAGCTTAGCTGGACATTTATACATCACTAAGAGGGCCTTGAACAACCACAAAGTTTGGTCACCTGGGGCTTTGTTGGAATGTAAGCCAGTCAAAAGCTAAAGTTTGCTTCTACTGTGCTTTCACTCTTTGTACTTTCTGGAGCAGGGGTGGGCAGGAGAAATGGTAGCATGTTTTAAGGGAAATGGGTGTGATAAACTATTTATGTGTATCTTGGGTTTCTCTGGCAGTTTGAACCTGGCATTCATTACAGCCGACAGGCATCCAGAACTAGTGTTGCTCGAAGAATTTTACAGACATGTTGATGGTACTGCAAAGATTAAGCCGGGAGGAGCGGGGAAAGGGGGGGATTTACCATGTTTGGCTTTCAGATAAGGAGACAAGGTTACTCATTTTTACAATTCTATTTCCGTTCAGTTTGCTCATTCTCCTTCTATTATCCCAAGGGCCGCTGTTAATAATCAAGATCTATGTTGTGCACTTTTGTGGTATAATTAAACTGGCTGCTTAATTAGAAAGCCTAGCTAGGGCTAAACAAAGGGGAATCAATAATGTATGTAATGGGGAAAGCAAGAGACACAGCGAGGGAGAGGACAACTTGGGGTGGTCTAAAAAATTTGTTCAGAGCGAAGGCTATGTAACTAGCATTAACCCTGCATTTATCATACAGCAATGTAAAGTGCCTGTTTGACCCTCTTTCGTATCTTGTTGGCAAAATATGAGGCTAACTTGAGTAATTCCGGGGGAAGCACAAATGCTGCGTAGGTAATCCAGCCTACAGGGAAGAAACCTTCTGATGCAGCAGTTGAGGATCTCTGTTGGAACAGGCAGGAAACAGCCTTGAGAAATGGACACGCCATCCACAGAAGAGTTGGTGTGGAAGCCAGGCCACAGTCTGGTCCCAGGGCATCCTCTAAAGGCACATGAGGCAGCCACCTTGCTGAAGCTAAGCAGGTCTCGGTCTGGTCAGTGCTTGGAGGGGAGACCGTCTGGGGACCACCTCGAGTTCCACAATGGAAGAAACGTAGGACATGAATGTAATAAATAAATAATAAATAAATAAGCCACACCCATAGCACTGAGGTCATGATTAGGGATGTTGGAGAAACCCAGAACGGAATCAAATGAGTTCAGATTTTTATGAATCTGACCTGTAGATTTGGCAGCAGGCAGGCTTTTCCCTGGTCAGACAGATTCCGCGGACCTGCAGACCTTTTTTCTAACTGTGAAGTTTGAGGCCTACAGAGGCAAGGTAAAAAGGTCAGGCCTAGAAGCCTGGGTTGTTGTTGTTTTGTTGGGAGGGGGTAGGGATGTACGAAACTCACTTACCTTTCCATGGATTATGTTGATGGTGGGGGGGAGGCATTCCGTCCCTCCCCCTGGAATCCTCGACAGGGGGGAAGGTGATCTGTTCCTCCCCCCTGGAATCCTCCATGGTCAGCTGTGCTCCGCAGCAGCTCCGCGGAGCAGCCGGCCAGGCCCAGGCCAGAGCCGTCTGCAGCTGGATTTCTGGCCGTGGAGGGCTCTGGGTAAAAAACAAACAAAACAAAACCGTGTACGCAAATGGCGGCGGCTACGGCCGCCGCCATTTGCGTTCCTTATTTTTGGCCGTCTTAGTCTACGTAAATATTTACGTAGACTATGACGGCGAAAATAAAGGGGAACACAAATAGCGTAGCAGGCGCTATTTGCGTCCCTTTTTGATTCACCGTTTTAGCCTACGTAAATATTTACGAAGGCTAAAACGGCGAAACAAAAAGGTATGCAAATAGCGCCTGATACGCTATTTGCGTTCCCCTTTATTTTTGCCGTCATAGTCTACGTAAATATTTATGTAGACTAAGACGGCCAAAAATAAGGAACGCAAATGGCGGTGGCTGTAGCCGCCGCCATTTGCGTACTTTTGTTGTTGTTTTTTTTACCCAGCCATGATAGGCTACATAAACCTTTATGTAGCCTATCACATCTTGTAAAAAAAAAACAACCCAACGACAAGACTGCAAATGGCGGCGGCGGCTGCCGGTCAGAAGACCAGCCGCCGCAGCCGCCACTGCCCAGAACATCCGCCCCAGGTAAGTCTTGTCCCGGGGGGGATCTGCGGGGGGGTGGGGTGGCAGGCCGTTCTGCCACGGAGTTCAGGGGTCCGAATGCACTGGCATTTGGCCTCACCGAGATCCGTGGCGGAATTCTCTGACATCCCTAGGAGGGGGTATTTCTGAAAAAAGTAATGTAATTTCCCCATTTAAGTTTCATTTTCCTGAGTTAGGTTTCATTTCTCCAGGTTTGAAACAGTATTTTTGGTTTTGGGGAATGAGGGGGAAAAAGCAGGGGAGAGCCAGTGAGAGAGAGATAGAGGAAGAAAAGAGCAGGAAGAGCGGCAGCCTGGAGAAAACTAAGTGCAACTAGGGCAGAGGAACTTGCATTGTTGCAAGCAACCTTTGTTTTCTCTTAGGGCGCAATCCTATGGCTGCTAGACAGCATCAAGATGGCCATAGAATTTTTTGTTTTCTGGGAAATGAGCTCGGAGCCAGCGCTCCAAGGTCGGTTCCCAGAAACCCAACTCCCCCCCACTCCCCTGTCTCCTTGTAGGCAGCATGGTTCATCCCCAGTTTCGCGCTTATAAGAACAGTGTGGGGCGGCTGAAAAGGGGCCATTCCTAAGGGCGGGGCCAGGATGGTGGAAGCACCATTGCAACGCTTCCTATGCACCATCCAGCCTCCCCCTCACTCCGAGGTACCTTGGCTAGACAGCCAAAATCAGCCAACTAGCTGCAAGTGCAGGGAGGCTGGAGTGCAGAGGAAAAGATCCCCTCTGCACTCCACCCACCCTACGTTGGATAGTTGGTTGCCTCTGAGTTCAGAGGTGGCCATCTATCTCCATAGGATTGTGGTCTTAATGCCTTTTGTATCACTCAGCTCTCTTGAGAAAATATCTTTAGTTGTGATTTGCTTATTTTAATTCACCAGTACTCTGGTGTATTAAAACCCAGGTGTCTGGAGTGTCAATCACCCCACATTTACAGCTTAACCCCCATGTTATTGGGAAGAGGAAGTTTAAAAGAAGGGAGGTGGGACTCTTAAAGAGGCAAGAGAGATCCTTAAGGAGTTGCTCAGGGGGCCCAGGTCATAAGGGGAACCCTGACACTAAGGGCAGAACCCTATCAAGATAGGTGGCCGCCTCCGAACTCGGAGGCGACAGCCTATCCAACCAAGGCAGGAGAGGGCGGCATTCCTGCCATTTTCAGCTGTCTAGCCACGGGGGGGGGGGTGATGGGGAGAGGAGGCTGCTGTATGACACATCAGAGAGCTCTGCTCTCCCTGCCCCAGAACACCCCTGGAACGCCCCTTTTCAGTTGCTCCGTGCTCTGAGCAGGGAGGATGGGGCTTCTCCACACTGCCTCCAACAAGGCAGCACGGACGTGAGGGGAGGTCGGTTTTCCAGGAACCGAACTCGGAGCACAGGCACTGAGGTCGGTTCCTGGAAAACAGCATATCCTTTGGCCCTCTAGACAGTGTCTAGTGGCCATAGGATTGCTCCCCAACTTTTTGGAATTTTGCACAAGTTTAGAAATAGAAAAATATGTGAAATAAGAAAGGCTGAAAATGTGCATTTCCCCATCTGGGGGATTTGCACATCTGGGGGGTGGGGGGATTTGTGCATTTTCACAAGAGCAAAATTGTGGAAATTTGGAAACAAACAAGCAAAAATCTGATGATGAGCAGACAACCAAACAAATAGTGCCTGACACTCCCCAAAACAGAGATGGGACAGATTTTACACAAACTGTACATCCATAGTCATGATAGCCATCTTCATATAACTGAAGAGTTGTCAGCAAGATGGTGGAGAGGACTCGTTCTCTGTTGCTCCAGAGGGCAGCCAGGACAAGAACCAATGGGTGGAAATCGCTGGGAAGCAGATTCCAGCTAAACATTAGGAGAAATGTCCTAATGGCAAGAGCTAGGACCTATTTTGGAGACTGTCTGCTTCAAGGTAGGTACCAAACCCAAGTGAGATTTGGACTTTGTGTCTGCCATTGACTCTCATGGAAAATAAGAAAAAAATGCCTATAACTCCCCCCCCCCTTGTTAGAATTGGATGATATTTGCAGGCATAGTAGCCACATTAGAGAAGATTACACCTGCAAAATATAGATGAAAAATAGATGCAGGGGGTTTTGTGCTATACCCCTTTATATTTTGATATTCTTATGCTTTTAAGGGACCTGCCAAAAACTTTGTGATTATTTCTTTGCAAAATTGGATGGAATATGTAATGACAGTTGTTTCTTCTGGGGCAATCAAGCCTGCCAAGTTGCAGATTAATAGGCACAGGGGTTTTCTTGCAAAAGCAGTCTTGACATATTGAGGATATCTCAAAGAGGATGTCCTTATCCCCTTATGTTCCTTGTGGACCATTGTTCTGAAAATGAACTTGTGTATCTGGTCAATCATTCTTTTTCTCCAGGTCCAACAACAATATTCCCAAATCTTGTTACTTCTTTGGGAAGTACATAGCCACTGTAGCAAATATGTAGGGGTTTTTTTTTCTTTTAACACCAGTTTTAACACCATCATGGATAACCCAATTATGTATATGTGAGAAATTTGCTCCACGGAGCTTTTTTATGGATTTACCCAATCCACATCTCCCAGACTTTGATGAGCTTCCGCTGGGCTTTAAAAACCTGGCTGTTCAGGTGGGCATTTGGGGGTGGGTTAGAAGTTTGGGGAGTGGTGTTGTTTTGTTATGTTGTTTTGTTCAGTTGATTATGTAAATTCGTTGTATTTTGTGTTGTTCTTAGTACTGTATGCTGCCTAGAGTGGCCTGGTAGCCAGCCAGATGGGCAACTAATAAAACTAATAAACAAACAAACACAATTGAAAGTTGGAAATTTGTATATTTTCAATCTGGCAATGCTTTCTGTACACACTCACAAACATTCTACAGCATACACACATTTGAAAACACACAAAGAGAAATGCATAACATTCCAGAATCCACACAAACACGCTTTAATCAATGCATGCACACATCAAGTGCATACATCTAAAAATGCATGCATACATTATGAAATGGTTCTAACCCATGGTTTATTTAACTCATGGATTGTGAGGTTGTTGTGATGTACAAACTCTACTGTGCTAACTAATCATGGTTTGTTAACCACAAACAAACCAGAAAGAGTGCCCATGGGTTGGGTTCTGATCTCTGGGTTGTTTAAACCATGGGTTGTCATTAAGTGTGGACTCAGAACCATGGGTTGTTTCACCACGCTACAGAGGCAGTGGGCAAGTGTGGTAAACACCCCCCACACACGCACATAAAGCCACTCTATATGCCTGTACTACAGTGCCACAAAGGCAGCTGGGATACAGCAAGGGAGCAGGTGAAGGCAGAGGGAAACAAGCAACCCAGGAATTGAGAAAACAAAACATGGTTTGTTCAATCATCTGCCAGACAAACCCTGGGTAGGGCAACAAGCCATGGGTTAATGTTATGTGTGAAGCGGGTCTATGAATAAGGTATCCAAATTTTCATAAAGACTTTAAAACAAACAAACACAAGTTCATGCACAAATGGGATAGAATGAGCTTGACTGAAAAACAATAATAAAAAATGCAATCTCACTGGGACTGAGCTTGACAGATCTCTCCTTCCTTATATCCCCAAAATTTAGTGAGTAGCAATGTTTAAAAGTAGCCACCACAAGAAGGTCTGTAATTGTATGAACTAGCCACCAGTGTTAGCTTGAGATATTGGGCTACGTTTTGGACAAGGTACCTTCCAGTTGCCCCCCCCCCTTCCGTACCATTGCCCAGAAGGAGAACGGAAAGGAAGCGGAGGTAGGGATGGACGGACTCATCCACGCCCAGCTTTGTCAGGTGCTCACCACCGAGCCACTGCCGCCACCACCCTTGCTCACGGTGCCATGCGAGGTTTGTTGTGGCCCGGTGAGTGCCAGATGAAGCCATGGGGCTGCCCATCTTCCCTAGTGAACTGCCATTGTGTGCAATGATGGCAGCTCTGGTACATCCGGGTAAGTAATGTTGTGTACTTGGTGCCTGCGAAGGGCCCATTTCTGCATTAATTTCCATTACAGGGATGAATGCTCCACTACAGTGGCTCAGTAGGGAGGATGGGCAGCTGCCGGGTGCTCACCGAGCATTGGGGGTTTGCCAAGCACGTCTGGGAGGGCAGGTGAGGGAGAGTCTGTTGGACTCACCATGCACACATCTGCACACCCACGGACTCCTGTGACATCCCTAAGTGGAGGCTCTGGATCCTATTTGCCAATGCTTACATGCTTAGAGAAATGGCAGGTGATGAGGTGAATAAGAAGCAACAGTGAGGAGGAGGATGAAGACTAAGCATCTCTGGGATTCAGCAGTGGATCCTAATTAGGGATGGGGGAGAATTTCTCCCCGAAACTTCGGGGGGCCGAGTGCCAACGTGTTCGGCCCCCCGAAGTAGTTTCGGGGAGAAATTCTCCACACACACCCCACACCCCGCACCCCCCCCCCGGGACGGGACTTACCTTTCCCGAATGTCCCTCCCGGTGGCGGGTCCCGGCGGTGGTTCGTCAGGTCTTCGACAGGGGCAGAGGCGGCAGCCAGTCTTTCAACCGGCTGCCGCCGCCGCCATTCCAATAAAAGTAAAAAACAAACAAAACGACCCCGTGATAGGCTACATGACGATTCACGTAGCCTATCATGGCTAGATTTGCAAAGTCAGCCGTGATAGGCTACGTAAATCGTCACGTAGCCTATCACGGGTGACTTTAAAAAAAAAAAAGCGCGTATGGCTAATGGCGGCCCCCATAGGGAGCCGCCATTCATGTTCCTTATTTGGTCGCTGTAGTCTACGTAAAGATTACGTAGACTACGGCGAAAATAAGGGCAACGCTATTTGCGTTGCCCTTATTTTCGCCGTAGTCTACGTAAAGATTTACGTAGACTACAGCGACCAAATAAGGAACGCGAATGGCGGCTCCCTATGGGGGCCGCCATTTGCGTACGCGCTTTTTATTTTTAAAGTCACCCGTGATAGGCTACGTGACGATTAACGTAGCCTATCACAGCTGACTTTGCAGATCTAGCCGTGATAGGCTACGTTAATCGTCACGTAGCCTATCACGGGGGCGGTTTTTTTTTTAACTTTTTATTTCGCGGCCGGGCGAGGCGCCTCCTCCCCGGCCTGAATTTCGGCCAGGCGAGGTGGGAAGCCTCCCCCTCGGCCTGAATTTCGGCCGGGCGAGGCGGGAAGCCTCCCCCCCACCGGCCTGAACTTTGGGGGTAGCAGCAAAGCGCCTCCCCCCCCACCGCGAAGCAAGCTGTGAGACCAGGTAAGTGCCTTTCGTGCACCCCTAGGATCCTTTACTTGATTGTGGGTCTTGGCAAATGCCCTACGATGCTAACCCTTATGCCAACCTTGTACTGGCTTTTACATTCTAAGCGAGCTGTCTCCTCAAATTTTGCCAACGCCTTCCTAGCTACTGAAGAATCTTATTTAAATAGGAGCGAGCTCTCTGAGAACATCTGTTGTGCTTGACTTAACTTTTCTCCACACTTAATAAGGTACTTTATTTAAACTTTCAGCAGTGCCCGGGAATCCCCGATGGGGATTTTAAAACAGAGGATTATTATTAGAAATTAATTAAGTATTCTTTTCAGCCCCATCTATGGAGAGCAGTTGAGCATTGCTTGCATTCCTTTGGCTGCATTAAAACATTACTGACTGTCAGTATGATGTCTGATGACAGCAGAGGGAGGACAACTCTTTTAAAGGGTAGCAGAAGGATATAAATATGACAAATTTGGAAAGCCACTTAATGAAGGGAGCACTTAAGTGGCAACAACAACATGAAACATGGCATTGTACTAATGGTCAAAGCTGAGATATGTGAAGAATGTGATGCTCTTGGTTTAGAAATGTGTAAGTGGTGCAGTTGGGGGGGGGGATTCTCAAAGGCTTTGCTTAGTATAATTAAAGGACCATAACTGTGATCTTCAGAGTAAAACCCGCAGTAGGCTTGAATAAATATCCTGGCTACACAGTTCTCTGCTAGGAACTGTTCTGTCACAAGTACAATTGAAGATGAGTCATTGGATCCTTCCAGCCTCCAAGCCCCCATGTGTCCCAGGGATAGCGATGAATGTTTTAAGAAAGAAACTGACAGTGTTGAAACTGACAAGGTTTTTCTTCCATCTTGTCAGTTTCACTGGAGAGGCAGTGATCAAGGCAAGACAGCCAAGCTGCTGGCAATCTCCACCCTTACCCCAGCCAACCAGCCAAGGTAAAATAGTATGTTGCTGTTGCCGCTGCTGCTGCTGTTCAAAATCCTGTGAATACATACCAGCTACTGGTTTGAATATTAGGGATGTTAGAGAATTCCAATGAATTTGGCCACCCGGAATCCGTGGTGGAATGGAGCCCCCCGCCCCCCCACCCCGTGAAAGCCCTGCGAAACAGAGCCTATCTGGCTGCGGCTGCGGCTCTGGCGGCGGCGGCTCTGGCGGCGGCGGCTCTGGCCGCTGCTGGACTGCTGCAGCCACAAATGGCAACCCTCGTAGCGGCTGCCATTTGTATCCCTACGCCGGCCCGTGATAGGCTACGTATATATTTATGTAGCCTATCATGGCTAATGCAGGGACACAAATGGCGTCCCCTATGCCATTTGTGTTCCTGCTTTAGCTGTGATACGCTACATAAATATTTACATAGCCTATCACAGGCTTGCGTAGGGACGCAAATGGTGTCCCCTACACAGGACGCCATTTGCGTCTGCAGCAGCCTGGCAGCGGCTGGAGGCCCCGCTGTGGGTTGGCCCAGCCGGCAGCTCCATGGCCTGGCCGTGGAGTGGAGCCAGCCAGGCAGGATTCCAGGGGGGAGGAACAGATCACCTCCCCGCCCATCGAGGATTCCGGAGGGAGGAACGGATCACCTCCTCCCACCTGTGGAACCCAGCAGAGCCGGGTAAGCGGGGTTTTGTACACCCTTAATAGTAATACTTCATTAAAAAAAAAAAAATCTTAGGCAAAGATTTCAGGACAAAAGTCCTTCTCACACACAGGTGCTTGAGAGATGTTAAGGCAATATTTTAAAGACTGTATCAAGCAATCCAAGTATGCATGAATAGTGCCACTGCAGCAGCCTGGACTGGGGATTAGCAAATCCCCCCCTCCCATTTTTTCATTCATTCATTCATTCATTCATTTATTGCATTTATATCCTGCCTTTTTTCCTCCAAGGAACCCAAGGCAGCATACATAATCCTCCTCCTCCTCCTTCTTCTCCTTTCCATTTGATCCTCACAACAACAACCCTGTGAGGTAGGTTGGGCTGAGAGCCTGTGAGCTTCCATGGCCGAGCGGGGACTAGAACTCAGCTCTCCCGATTCCCAGTCCAGCACCCTTGCCACTACACCTCACTGGCTCCCTTTATTGCAGTCATCCAGATATCTACAGTCATCCAGATACATTCTGACTCCAAATGCCATCATCCCCAGCTTGTTGGGGAGGATGGAACTTGCAGTCCCACCATCCTTGCTTTATGTCTTCGCTGGTTCACTCTGCCCTGTATTTCACTCCCCCAGAATTCTGGTTTAACTAGCAGAGTTTCTAAAAGAAATTATGGAATGGGAGCATGCTCAGTTTGCCACAGCTTTCTGCTATTCCACCGGGGGATCTTTTCTTTATTGGTTCTGCATCGTGATGGCAAACAGCTGTCTCTTATGCCGCTGGAACTTCGTGCCTCACTTTGCAATTGTATTTTCCCCACCCTACCCCAGCTGATGATAAACACTTCTTGCATCTGGTAGTGGGCTCTGTCCCCTGAAAGCTCATGCCATAATACATTGCTTAGTCTCACAGGTGCCAGAAGACTTGGTTGTTTCACCTTCATGGGGGGGGGGGAATCACCAACCAATGGGCTGGCTGAGGCACATGGCAACTTTGACGTTGCCTCACAACTTCCCCTCCTTAGTGTGTCAATTAGGCTTTGGGGAGAAGGAAGGTCCCATTCATGTGAACAAGGCCTTTTATTCGAAGCTGAAGAGCCACATGGGAGGACAATTTTTGGAGGGGGGGCCTGGAATGGCAGTATACATGAAGGGGATGTTCATTCTTTCCCTGTCCTCCTGCTGTCATTAATGGGACCTTTCCCCGCCCCTAAGTTTCCTTGCCATGCAGAGGGAGGGGGTTTCAGTGGGGAGGGAAAAAGGAGAGAAAGAGAAGGGAGGAGAGAGAGACAGGGAGGGAGGGGGGAGAGAGAGAGAGGTGGAGAGAGAGAGAGAAAGAGAGAGAAAGAGAGAGAGAGAGAGGTGGAGAAAGACGGAGAGAAGGGGAGAAAGAGAGAGGTGGAGAGAAAGAGAGAGAGAGAGGTGGAGAAAGAGGGAGAGAAGGAGAGAAAGAGAGAGGTGGAGAGAAAGAGAGAGAGAGGTGGAGAAAGAGGGAGAGAAGGGGAGAAAGAGAGAGGTGGAGAGAGAGAGAGAGAGAGAGAGAGGTGGAGAAAGAGGGAGAGAAGGGGAGAAAGAGAGAGGTGGAGAGAGAGAGAGAGAGAGAGAGTGGTGGAGAAAGAAGGAGAGAAAGAGAGAGAGAGAGAGAGGTGGAGAAAGAGGGAGAGAAGGGGAGAAAGAGAGAGGTGGAGAGAGAGAGAGAGAGAGAGCGGTGGAGAAAGAAGGAGAGAAGGGAAGAAAGAGAGAGGTGGAGAGAAAGAGAGAGAGAGGTGGAGAAAGAGGGAGAGAAGGGGAGAAAGAGAGAGGTGGAGAGAGAGAGAGAGAGGTGGAGAAAGAGAGAGGGAGAGGGGAGGAAGAGAGAGAGGTGGAAAGAGTGATAGAAAGAGTGGGCCCTGCCCACTGCTTGGTCTGACTCCACCCACTTTTGGCCTTAGCCTCACGTACCTCTGGTATGCATCCCCCCAGAGATTATCCATGGTGAAATGTGCCCCTCAACATTGAAAATGTTCCCCACCCCTGTCCTCCTGTCCTACAACCTGCATT
This sequence comes from Heloderma suspectum, assembly GCF_057233095.1. Lineage (NCBI taxonomy): Eukaryota > Metazoa > Chordata > Lepidosauria > Squamata > Helodermatidae > Heloderma > Heloderma suspectum. The sequence continues at coordinate 12,751,998 of NC_139470.1, forward strand.
TTATAGCTTTCTTTGCTCTGATCTCCACCACATTTTCTTCCACTTGGTAAAAACAAAACAAAATACAACAACAACAACAACAACAATAGCCCATCATTTTGTATCACAAGTGGCTGGTTGTGCACGTGGTAGTTATCCCTGTAATAGCAACATGAATAAATGCACACACCTAGTACAGGGAGTATTCATCCTGATATGAGACATCTGGCACAGGTTTTCATTGCACTGTACATTGGCATTTTCAGTTGATCAGTTATCTGGACATCAACTACTAACCTTTTACTAATATCTAACACAGAGTAGGGATGTGTGGGCTGTGTAAAATCTGCTCTGTCTGTGTTTTGTGGATTGTCAGGCAGGCTCACAGATGGATGTGGATTTTTTTTTTTGTCATGAGGAAATATATGCAAATCATTACGTAAATAATTACATAAGAGGTTTTGTAAGAATTTACATAATTTACCTTAGTATGTAACATTTAGTCTATTATCACCCATTCCATTCAACTTTTCCTCAACAGAAACCTGTGTATTTTCCTATGAATAATATGCTTAAATTTCAGGAAAGTAAAAAAAAAATCATCTGAAAGTCCATGGACTCAGCCAAGCCTGAGGGGATTGCTCCTCAGTGGATTCCACAGGTCAAATTCTTAGAATTTTGTAGGGATGGCAGAGAATTTCTCCACGAATCTCCGGGAGGCCGAATGCCAACGCATTCGGTCCCCCGAAATTGGCGGAGAAACTGTCCGCCACCCCCCCCGTCACCCCCCGGAATGGGACTTACCTCTGTTGAATGTCCCTGGCGCTGGTGGCTCCCGGTGGTGGTTCGGCAGCGGTTCGGCAGCGGTTCGGCGGCGGCAGTGGCCGGTCTTCCGACCGGCTGCCGCTGCCACCATTTCCCAGTAAAAACAACAACAACAACAACAAACGTGATAGGCTACGTAAAGATTTACGTAGCCTATCATGGCTAGATTTTCAAAAAACACCGTGATAGGCTACGTAAATCCTTATGTAGCCTATCACGGCTGACTGTGGGGGGGGGAAGCGCGTACGCAAATGGCAACGCCCATGGGCGCCGCCATTTGCATACGTGCTTTTTTTTCCCCCCAAAGTCAGCCGTGATAGGCTACATAAGGATTTCCGTAGCCTATCACGGCTGACTGCAGGGACACAAATGGCAGCGGCTATGGCCTCCGCCATTTGCGTCCTGGCCGGCCAGGAGGATTCGTGGCCGGAGGGACGGGGCACCTCCCCCCCGGCCAGAATTTCGGCCGGAGGGATGGGGCGCCTCCCCCCCGGCCAGAATTTTGGCCAGAGGGACGGGGCACTTCCCCCCCCGGCCAGAATTTCGGCGGGGAGGAACGGAGCGCCTCCCCCCTACCATGAAGCAAGCTGCGGGACCAGGTAAGTGACTTCCATCCATCATTAGAAATTTGAGCTCATTTTATCCATCTCAAATTTCTCCAGCATCCCTAACAGAGAGTCATACCTTTAGGACCATTCCAAGGTGAAACGTAAGAAATTCCACTAAGGGCAACACAAAGGATTTACTTACTTTTTTGGCCTGTAGTCTGGAATAGATCTGTCCAGTGAAATCCTATCACTTAGCTGGGCATTATAACCATATTCTTCATACTTGGTTTCAGATTCATGGCTATCATCTCTCAGGGTGGCAGCCATTCCTCCTTGGCCCAAGCCTCCAGGGCCTTCAACTAATCCCATGGGCTTGGCTAGACCTGGAGAGAAAGAAAAAATGCAGGCAAAATATATATATATAGGAACTTGAATCAGTGTCACCATTGCATATGCTTGCATTGCTAAAACACTGTGAGGAGGAGGAGGAGGAGGAGGAGGAGGAGGAGGAGGAGGAGAAGGAGAATCATGTATGCATGTAATTATCACATTTCTATACTGCCCAACAGCTGAAACTCTCTAGTAGTAGAAGTAGTAGTAGTAGAAGAAGAAGAAGAAAAAGAAGGGATTCAAATTCACACACAATGATTGCTTTTTGTGTGGTGTTTTACTGAAGTGAACAAGTGCTTCTGCACCTTGGTAACACCATACATAAATCAAGATTGTTGTTGTTGTTTTCTTTTTTGCAATGTTTTATTAGTGTGGATTTGCCCCTCACAAATGTAGAGTAGAAAGAAGACACATATGAACTGATAGATGTGTCAAACTGTGCATGTACAATTCTTTAAACAAATTGTGCATGTGTGTGTGTGTGTGTGTGTGTGTTAGGTGGGGATGAAATGAAACAATGGGGATTCCTCTCTCATTAGTTGCATTTGAGAAAGTAGACCAGTGAATTCAGAAGTCCACTGGGACATACTGTAGGAAGCTGCCTTATACCAGGTCAGACCTTTGGTCTACCTAGCTCACTATTGTCTACACCATCAGAGGTGGGGAACCTGCCCCCACCCCCAGAAGTTGTTGGATACTATCCACCCCAACAAGCATGGTCAATAATCAGGAATGATGACAGTTGAAGTCCAACAGCTTCTGGAGGGCCACAGGTTCCCCATGCCTGTTCTACATTGACATGGAAATGTCAGGATTGAACCTGGGGACATCTTCGTGCTCTGCTACTTATCTAGAGCCCGTCCCTTTAACTCCAAGATCTAAGGAGAAATTCAGAGGAGGAGAATTTCAGAAGCATCACTAAATTGTAATTCTGTGAAAAGGCCAAGGAGCATTTTTATCCTGCTCCTCAGCCTAAAAGTCTCCTGGAGTGGCTTACAATAAAACAGAGGTAATCTATAAAAATAAGACAGTCCCGCCTGCAGCCTTATAATCTTAAAAAAGTCATGGCATGAAAGGAAAAAAGGGATGGGGAGGGAAGAGGGAAAAAAGTAAGTGGGTTTTCAGCAGGGCTGATGGAATGGCCCTGCTTCACATCCCTTCACCCTCTGCTGCAGTCTTCTGGAATGGCTGCAGGTGGTGATGGTTGAGGGAGGGTCCTAATGGGTATCTATGGATGCCCATTCATGATGGATATAGATATCTGTCATGAATTTAACTAATCCCCTTCTAAAAACATTTAAGCCAGATGCTGCCATCACATTCAACTAGTGAATTCTGAATGAGTTTTCTGTAATTTAATGATACACTGTGTTGATGAAGAAGAAGAAGAAGAAGAAGAAGAAGAAGAAGAAGAAGAAGAAGAAGAAAACTTAACTTAAGCAGGGTGATTTGTTTTCTGCAGGCAAGCAGGCTCATGATACTCCCTACACTTGACAAAATTTACAGTTAGACATTTCTGTGATCACCCCAGTGTGAGGCTGTAGAATGTTCTCCTCAAGTTCCAGCTTCCGTGTATATACTGCATGGCTAAGAACCAGGAAGGGAATATATGAGTGCAAAACCCCAGGGAGATGATAGATTGCAAAACAACCTCAGTGAACAAAAGTGGCTGGCAGCCAGATTACTGGAACAAAGAGGCTGGAGGAGATTGCTCTGATCTTACATCAGCTTCATGGGCTACTGCCTATCTGTGACCAGGCTCAGTTGAAAGTGCTGGTTTTAAACTCCTAAATGGCTTGGGGCCAGGTGACCTCCCATATGAGGCTACCTACAAGTGAAAGTTGGCAGCTGAGGCTCTGCTCATTCTCCCTCTCTTAGGTGAGATCAGATGAGCAGGTACCAGAGACAGGACCTCTTCAGTGGTGGTGTCAGGATTGTGGAATCCCCTCCGCTTTGGAGATCTATCGATGCCAGGTGCCTGGCCCTTGGCTTCCTTTCTAGTCAAACTGTTAAGCCATGTTTCCAGTCGATTACTTTTATTATGCAAACTACAAATGAATAGGCCTCGTTACAGGCTACAGACAATATATTTATGCAGAAACTGACAATAAGCTTTCCTAGCTGGCTTTGCATCATACAGTAGGGTTCAGGTAACTACCTGGGTTAAAGCAGCATGAATGGGAGCTGCTACTCAACTGCTGCTGGCTACTACACCCCCCCTTCTCAGACTGAGTGAGCTACCAAGTCCCACCCTAAAGATGGGTCTTTCCATGGGGTCACCTCCATTGTTGCAAGTCTCTTGGAGCACCTTATGACTCTGTGTTGCTCCTACCTTTTCATCTGACATCTAACCCTTGGGTCTCTTATTCCCACCCCCTCCTCCTCTTTGTTAGGAGCCTGCATTCCCACAGGTTCAGGGGAGGGACTGGCATGGCTATCATACAACTGATTAGACTAGGGATGGCAGAGAATTCTGCCACGGATTCCAATGAGGCCGGATAAAATGGTGAAAAAAAGGGGAACGCAAATAGCGTAGTGGGCACTATTTGCGTTCCTTTATTTTTCGCCGTTCTAGCCTATGTAAATATTTACGTAAGATAAATCGGTGAAAAATAGGGAATGCAAATGGCAGCCGCTGTAGCGGTCGCCATTTGAGTACACTGAGTTTTTTTTTGGGGGGTAGCCATGATAGGCTACATAAATTCTTATGTAGCCTATCACGGCTGCAAGGATGGCAATGGCAGCGGCAGCAGCCCGGCTGCAGCCGGCCAGAAGACCACCTGCTGCCGCCGGAGCCGCCGCCGAATCCACTGCATCTGCCCCAGGTAAGTGGCGCCCCGGAGGGATTCCGCGGGGGGGCGGAGGGGCAGGAGGCCATTCCGCCATGGATTCCGGGGGGCCAGATTCTAAAGAATCCGGCCTCACTGGAATCCGTGGCGGAATTCTCTGCCATCCCTAGCATTGGGGGGGGGGGTAGCCGTGATAGGCTACGTAAATTCTTACATAGTCTATCACGGCTGCCTGGCTGGACGCAAATGGCGGCCGCTACGGTGGCCACCGTTTGTGTCCGCAGCAGCCCATCCACGGCCAGAAATCCGGCTGCGGACGGCCCTGGCTGGCTGCTCCGCGGTCTGGCTGTGGAGCGGAACTGGCCGTCAAGGATTCCAGGGGGGAGGACTGGATTGCCTCCTCCCATCCCCCCCCACCGTGAAAGATTCCACGAAAAGGTGAGTTTCGTACATCCCTAGATTAGACTGCAGCTGGGCTTCACCCCCTCTGTCACTGTTAATCTCACCGGGGGCCCACTCTTATAACATTGATGCCTCGACAATGCCTTCCACCTCCTGCTCCTCATCTGACTCAAAATCAGTTCCCATGTTTTCTTGCGGCATGTCTGAAGAGGTGCTGGTCCCAGGACTTACCATCAGGCCCTTTCTCTTTAACATTTAGAAGCATAGAAGCATAGAATAGTAGGGTTGGAAGGGGGCTACAAGGCCACCGAGTCCAACCCCCTGCTCAATGCAGGAATCCAAGTCAGAGCATCCCTGACAGGTGGCTGTCCAGCCTCATCTTGAATGCCTCCAGTGTGGGAGAGCCCACTACCTCCCTAGGGAATGGGTTCCATTGTTGTATTGCTCTAACAGTCAGGAAGTTTCTCCTGATGTTCAGCCGGAATCTGGCTTCCTGTCACTTGAGCCCATGATTCCATTTCCTGCATTCTGGGAATGCATTCTGTGACCATTTAAATTTGCTTTTGCTTAAACAAGACTGTGGAAACCGATTATTTATTTGTTTGTTTGTTTGTTTATTTATTTGTTTGGACTCCAGCAAACGTTGGGCTTCCCCCAGTCCTGCAGATACTTCCCTCTTGTACATAGTTTCATGTTTGCATCCACACTTGCAGGATGCATTTGCTATTAGTATATTGGCTGGGTGGTCATTTGTTTTTAGTGTCCATTTGTTGGTTTCTTTTTAATCATGTAAGATGCTTTGTGTGTCTACAGACAGAAAGGCAGGGTAAAAAAACACACAATCAAATCAAAATCTAAAAGGTTCCTAAATCTGCAAGGGCCTGTTCACACATGCATGAACATCATGGTGGCCTCTGAAGTTCAGCAGGTATGGTGCATTTGAAAAGGTAATGTGCTGTGTAATTGTGGGGAGACCCTTCGGCTCATCATATCACCACAAAGAAGCTGTTGCTGAGCCTGTTTCCCTGTACAAAAAATGGAAAAAGCGGACTGAAGGGGACCAGAACTCAAACAGACAGTATCATATTGCTGTTCTATAAATCTCTGCTGTACATTTGGAATTTTAATGGACAGTCCTGGTTTATTGTGAACCAACTTTTTTTTTTTTTACGTCAGCCATGATAGGCTACGTAAAGATTTACGTAGCCTATCACGGTGTTTTTTTAAAATCTAGCTGTGATAGGCTATGTAAATCTTTACATAGCCTATCACATTTTATTTTTTTTTTAAACCTGGAAATGGTGGCGGCGGCAGCTGGTCGGAAGACCAGCCGCTGCAACCACTGCCGCTGCACCGCTGCCGGAGCCGCTGCCGGAGCCGCCGCTGGAGCTGCCGCCGGAGCCGCCGCCGGAGCCGCCGCCGGAGCCGCCGCCGGAGCCGCCACCGCCGCCGCTGCCAGGAAGATCCACCCCAGGTAAGTCCCATCCCAGGGGCTGGTAGGGGGGTGGCGGGCCATTCCGCCACCGATTTTGGGGGGCCGAATGCACTGGCATTCGGCCTCCCTGAGATCCTTGGCAGAACTTTCATACATTATTATGAATTTCTTGGTTTTCCTTTCAATAATGTTCACATTTTTTCAAGCACAACGAAGGATGGATGGACTGTGTAAAATCCGCTCTGTCTGTGTTTCGTGGATTCTCAGGTGCCTTTTATTCCATTGTCCGCCCACAGATGGATGCGAATATTATTTTTTTTCATCATGCAGAAAAATACGCAAATAATTATGTAAGTATTTACATAATTTACCTTAGTACATAATATTTAGTGTATGGTCCCCCATTCCATTCAATGTTTCCTCAGCAGAAATGTACATATTTTCTTAGGAATTTGTATGTGGAAATTTCGGGAAAGTAAAAAAAAATCATCTGGAGGTCCACAGACTCTGCGCTAGGGATGGCGGAGAATTTCTCCCCGAAACTTCGGGGGGCCGAGCGCCAACGTGTTCGGCCCCCCAAACACGTTTCGGGGACAAATCCTCCGCACCCCCCCCGCACCCCCCCGGGACAGGACTTACCTTCGCCGAATGTCCCTCCCGGTGGCGGGTCCGGCCGGCAGTTCGGCAGGTGTTCGAGTGGGGCGGGAGCGGCTGCCGCCGCCGCCATTCCAATAAAAGAAAAACAAAAACGCCCCCGTGATAGGTTACGTGACGATTAACGTAGCCTATCACGGCTAGATTTGCAAAGTCAGCCGTGATAGGCTACGTTAATCATCACGTAGCCTATCACGGGTGACTTAAAAAAAAAAAAAGCGCGTACAGATAATGGTGGCCCCCATAGGGAGCCGCCATTCGCGTTCCTTATTTGGTCACTGTAGTCTATGTAAAGATTTACGTAGACTACAGCGACTAAATAAGGAACGCGAATGGCGGCTCCCTATGGGGGCCGCCATTAGCGTACGCCCTTTTTTTTTTTTTAAAGTCACCCGTGATAGGCTATGTGGCGATTAACGTAGCCTATCATGGCTGACTTTGCAGATCTAGCCGTGATAGGCTACGTTAATCGTCACGTAGCCTATCACAGGGGCGTTTTTTTTTTAAAAAAACAAAACAATGGAGTTCGCGGCCGGGCGAGGCGGGAAGCCTCCTCCCCGGCCTGAATTTCAGCCGGGCGAGGTGGGAAGCCTCCTCCCCGGCCTGAATTTCGGCCGGGGCGAGGCGGGAAGCCTCCCCCCCTGGCCTGAACTTCACGGGGGGAGCCGAGAAGTGCTTCCCCCCCACCGCGAACAAGCTTCGACGAAAGGTAAGTGCCTTTCGTCCACCCGTACTCTGCGCCGCCTGAGGGGGTCGCTCCGCAGTGGATTCCACAGGTCAGATTCTTAGAAATCCAAGCTCATTTTAGTTTGTCTTGGATTTCTCCAGCATCCCTAAGCACAAGTTTGTCCCACCCTGTTTCCACATCATTTTGCGTGTGTGTGTGTGTGTGTGTGTGTGTTTGTGTGTGTGTGTGTTTAAGTCCGGATGAAAATGCATGCACATTTTTCTGTACACAAACACATGCATGCATTTTTTTTGTACGTCATTTCCCCAAATATGCTCATTTCAGGGCAATTAATTTCCCCTAGTGTATGCCTTTTCTGTGCTATTTTTAATGTACATTTATCTACAACTTTTGCACATGTTTTTGATCAAAGAACCACACTGCAAAATTCAGAGAAGTATGAAAATGGAAATATAATGTTGTTCCAGTTAGGGATGTATGGATTTTGATCCATCCGTGTTTTGCCGATTGCCAGTCATCTTTTGGTGGTCCATCATCTGTTTGCTGATGGTATTAAATTTTTCTCAATTTCCTGAACTCACATTTGCATTGAAAAGTGTGCACTTGTGCAAATGTGCACTTCGGAAAATGCACAAATCCCCCCTGACGTGTGCAGTTTCATGCTTTAGCCTATGAGGGGAAATTAGAGATGGCGCAGGCGTCTGGTTAAAGCTTGAAGCTGGACAATTTCTCACAGGCTCAGCCCCCCAGAGGCCTGTCCGTGGTTCCCCGCACTTGCCCAATTCAGTGCCCTCCAATTGGTCAAGTGTGCAGCCACCCACTTTCTCAATGAGCCGCCATTTTGCATAATAACCATTTACAAAATAACCATTTACTCCCACATACTGGCTGCCTGTTTTGAGCCATATACCACCTCCGGATGCAAGACGAAAGAGTGCCCTTCTTCAAGAATACCGGGAGATTATTGACAATCTCCAGCTACCAGTATTAAACGATGTAACCTACTTGGAGCAAAGCAGGTTAAGATCGAGACATCCAGCCATTTCTACCGCTAAAGCTCTTCTAGAAGACGATTTCAATATCCACAGCACATGGAAACAACATTGGCTAGGAAACTGCCCTCCACAATGCCGAAGCTTGCCCTGCATCTTGGAAAAACCACCTGGATTTGACCAGCCCTGTGTGATATGGACAACTTTGAACCAAATTCACACGGGCCATAGTAGATGTGCAGATGCCCTTTATAGATGGGGCAAAACAACATCATCACATTGTGAATGTGGGGCTGAAAAACAAACTATCCAACATATAGTGACAGAGTGTCAAAACCAAGACTACATTGGAGACTTTGCTGATTTCCTGGCTGTGACAACTGAAGTAAAAAATCTATATTTGTAACCTAGACATATGTTTGTAATATCCCGGTCTATATTTTATATTTTACATCTCATATTTATTATGCTCTGTGTTTCTATTGTAATGCGATGTAAATGTGCCATACGATAAATAAATAAATAAATAAATAAAATAATACAAAATGGCAACTGTAAAGGGGCCATTTACACGACGTTACTTGCCGTGTGGCCAGCGGGGGTCCGGTGAGTGTCATGGGATGAGTTTGCCCATCCCTAGGGGAAATGCACAATTTCAGTTCGGTCTTTTTAATGTTTTTGTCTTTTGTACAACTAAATTTGCATTCAACTCTGAAAAAAAAAATAATTCAGCAAATTGTGGAATCTGCATGAGTTGAAGAAAACTGTTCCACTGCAGAATGCACACGTCAGATTCAGAGAAATCTGATCTCCTTTTCATCCCATATGGATTTCTCTGACATCCCTGGTTCCAGTTCCAGTTCAGGAAGTGTGAATTAGGGTTGCTTTGTATTAAAATGCAAACCACACACATTTCTCCCTGCTCCCCACCTGTGAGCAATAGAGGAGAAGGGAAAAGAGGAGAGCAGAATCTGATGGTTCATCAGGACTCTGGGCTGCTTGTTAGCAGAAGCTGCATTAGGCAGCTGTAAAGTGTTTGGGGAGGAAGATATATATAACAAAATTTAGCAAAAATGCATGATCTAAAGAACAAGTGCCCAAACCATCTCCAGCCTGATCCCCTCCAGATGTTTTACTCTACAACTCCCAGGGCTCCTGACCATTGGTTGTGCTGTCTGGGGCTGATGGGAGCTGAAATCCAAAATATTTGGTTATCTCCACGCACAGTTGGATCCCTCTTATGGGAGGAGAGGGGGTTGTAAAACAGCAATCAAGGATGCTGTGGAACAGACCATTGCACTGAGCATCCCACAACCTTCTTGCTTTTCCCCTTCCTCTCTTACTCAGAAAGATTTGTTTGTTAATAGTAATAACCACAGCAGATGAGCCAGGACACGCCTGGGAATGTGAGTGGAAGAGGGCGGGATGACATGTGCCCTGAAATTCCCAACACCCCTACGTTTCTTGTTTCAAATATTTTCTTGCCTTCCTTTGCAGGGAGCAGGCATGAGTCTGGTGTGTGAAATCCACAAATACATTCTTTCCTTCCCCCATCCTGAGCTTAATACTGTCCCAGGAGAAGGTGCCCTTCTTCTTTTCCCTGGCTGGAAATAAATTGGCACACTTTCCCTTTTTAAAATGCAGTCGGAGTCATGACGCACATTCTGGTTTCTTGCATTACTCTCCTCATTTCTAGGAAATTGCCACTAGCCAGCCCTTATCTACTTGAACTGTACTGAAATGTTCTCTCTCCTGTGAAACACTGGAGCTTGCTTGCAGCATCCATAATAAGCTCACCAGGGTTGTAGAGTGGGCGAGCACCGACAATACTTCCCCACATTTTCTAAGTGAAAAGGAACATCGGTGATGCTTTAATAATAATTAAGAAGTTATTTAATGGTTCTTCTGCCCTGCCCATGACCTAGAATGTAGTAAAGGCACAATCCTATGATGTTTAGACAGAAAAAGTCCTACAACTTGCAGTATGCCCCAGCACAATGCATGGTTGGCTGGGGCATACTGGGAATTATATGACTTTTTTCTTTCTAGACACGCGAAGGATTGCACCCGAGGTCAGTCACAATGAAGTGATTGCTTGCAATAATGCCATGCTGTACTGCTTGTGTTTAATCCAACACACATACTGAGAGGCAGTGTGGTGTAGTGGTTAAAGCAGCCTTCCCCATCATGTCTCTCTCCAGATGTTTTAGACCACAACTCCTATTAGACCTAGTCAGCATGGTCAACAGTCAGGAATGATAGAAGTCATAGTCTGAAACATCTTGTGGCAGGGGTGAGGCTGTTGAACATGTATGTTTGCTGATAGCAACTTGCTTGTTCAATTCAATTCAAACTTAGAAGGGACCAAAAGCCCATTACATCTAATTGTCTACTAGGGATGTCAGAAGAATCCGTCTTCAGGTGAAGTTCTCTGAGGTTTCAGCAGCTCGCCCCCCCCCCCGACTCCAGCTCTATAACTTACAAATTGGCCCAACTTGATCTATATGAGTTGGGCCAGCTTGTGGATTTTTGCCCCCCCCCCGCCACCAAAAATGGCCATTAACGCAAATTGCAGCTTCGTATAATTTACTCAAATTTCAGCTGCCATTTGCTTAATTTGCACAAATTGCAGCTGTGCTGTGCTTAATTTGTGCAAATTGCACTGATTACAGGCACAATTTGCACAAACTAAACCAATTATGGCCAAAATTTGTGTAAATTATGGAAATTGCAGCCAGAATTTGCATAAATGGCTATTTTAGTTGGGGGGGGAGAGAGAGAGAGAAATTCCAGGGAAAAGCACGTGGCTCAGCTCACAAATGCAAACCAAGATGGGGGCTCCAGCGAAATCCAGAAACCCCCAAGAGGCTGGATTTCCCCATGATGGCCGTCCCTCTAGTCCCTACACCAGCTGTCTACATATCTGTGTACAATTGTCATCACAATCATTCACAAGTAGGAAATGCTTCTTATTTTTCCCCTTTCCCTTTCCTTTCCTTTTTTTAAATTTTGTTTTTAAGCACAAACAACAGATTTCTTAAAACCAGATGTTTAACTATGTTGGGCTATTCTGAGAACAGTGGCTGCATGAAGGAAAGAGCAAAGCTGCAAGACATCAAACACTGCAGAGGGCATCAAAGAACTTACTATTTTCCTTAGGAGAGAATACGTTTGGTGGCCCAGCACAGCAAGTCATGATTACAAGGATTTCATTTGTTTTACCCCCAAATCTGCTGTTGTAGCTGCTCATGCTGCTAGTCAGATCCTGCTTCAGAAAAATGATGGGCACCTATCCAATCCGAACTCAAATTCGGGGGCTTCTCCTTGTACTTCATAGCACCACCATTGTACCCCAGGGAGGCTAAAGTGGTCAGAAGGAGTGCTGCAGTGTGGCTTGATATCTAGCCAAAGGAAACAAACTAAAAATTGCACATTGAATCCTGCCAGCACAGTGAAAATGAGACCCTTGCATGTCCCGGGGGAGTTTGTCCAGGCCTGCTCAAACATCAGGAATTTACTCCCAGGTTAAGCCACTGGATGGATCATTCAAGAAGGCTGGAGGAGAGGTGCTACACAAAGAGGAAGAGGAAGGCAATGTGACTGCAAATGCTCCCTGGAGGTGGTGGGTCAGGCCTGACCATTGACAGCAGGCAGTCTCCTAACACTAGGCATGAATGGGAATTCTGTTTTTGATTGCAAAACATTCATAATTTGTTGAACACTGGCTTCCGATTCCCAGTCTGACTGGTGCTAGTGTCCTAATTTGGGCAAATTTCCTCACTTGGGCAAATGTCCTCTGTAAACTGAATCAGCCCCATTTCAGCCTATGGAGGGAAGTTGCTCAAATCAAGACATTTGTGCAACTGTAGGGAATGATGCGCATATCTCCCATATGTTCCATGCTCAATTCGCACAAGTTTCCCACTCACTCATAGCAAGCAGTGATCACAAATACAAACAGGTGTCAGGGACGAGCAGTGAAACAATGTTTGCCCATCCCTACCTAATACATGCATTTTTTAAAATGTATTTTGCTCAACATACCTTTCTGAAGCCATTTTCCTAATATGATGCATTTTTAAGCATTAGTCCCCTTAATCTATGGCTTCTTCTTTTCTTCTCTTTTTTGGTATGCCTTGGTTTGTTGGAGAACACCATTAGAAAAACTTGGAGAAGTGCAAATTTCAAACGAGAATGGAGTTTCGATTCACGTAGTGGTAGAGATGTATTATTAACTGTGTAAAATCCACTCCATCTGTCTTTTGCAAATTGTCAGGTGCCTTTTGTTCCATCATCCACTCGCAGGTGGATGTGATTTTGTTTCCGTCATGTGCAAAAATATGCAAATACTTATGTAAGAGGGTTGGTAACAATTTACATAATTGACCTTCATACGTAACATTTAGCATATTGTCCCCCATTCCATTCCACATTTGGAAACTTGCGCATTTTCCTCTGAATAAATATGTGCACATTTTGGGCAAGTTAAAAAAAAAATCATCCGAAAGCCCACAGACTCCGTGCATCCTGAGGGGGTCACTCTGCAGCGGGTTCTGCAGGTTGGATTCTTATAAATCCGAGCTCATTTTAGTCTGTCTCAGATTTCTCCAGCTTCCAATCCCTACACACTGGTTCGATTGTCCAAGATTAGTTAAGTTCACATTAAAATCTTAACTGAATGAATTTCTTCCCCAGCTGACTCTGCAGTCCTAGACCACCTGGTGCAGAGTGTTTCTATTAGGGATGGCAGAGAATTCCACCACGGATCTTGGGGAGGCTGAATGCCAGTGCATTCGGCCCCCCAAAATCTGTGGTGGAACAGCCAGCCCCCCTGCCCCCCGTGGATCCCACCGGGACGAGACTTACCTGGGGCGGATCTTCCGGGCGGCGGCGGCTGCGGTGGCTGGTCTTCCGACTGGCTGCCACCGCCGCCGCTTGCAGTTGTTTTTTTTTTACACACACGTGATAGGCTATGTAAGTTTTTACGTAGCCTAAAATGCCTGGGTAAAAAAAAAAAAGAAAGGCGTATGCAAATGGCTGCAGCTACGGCCAAAAAAAGTTTTTTTTTTTTTAGCCAGACGTTTTAGGCTACGTAAAACCTTACGTAGCCTAAAACGACAGGGTTAAAAAAAAAAAAAGGCGTACGCAAATGGCGGCTATGGCCGCCGCCATTTGCGTTCCTTATTTTGGGCCGTCTTAGTCTATGTAAATAAATACGTAGACTAAGATGGCGAAAATAAGGGGAACGCAAATAGCGTAGACACTACGCTATTTGCGTTCCCCTTATTTTTGCTGTCTTAGTCTACGTAAATGTTTACATAGACTAAGACGTGCCAAAATAAGGAACGCAAATGGCGGCAGCCATGGCCGCCACCATTTGCGTATGTGCATTTTGTTTTGTTTTTTAAGTCAGCCGGGATAGGCTACATAAACATTTACGTAGCCTATCATGGTTTTTTTTTTTTAAACCTAGCCGTGATAGGCTACTTAAATCTTTACGTAGCCTATCACGTTTTTTTTAAAAAAACTGGAAACGGTGGCGGTGGCAGCCAGTCGGAAGACCGGCCACCGCTGGAGCCGCCGCTGGAGCCGCCGCCGCCAGGAAGATCCGCCCAAGGTAAGTCTCATCCCGGGGTGGGGTGGGGTGGCCGGCCGTTCCGCCACCGATTTCAGGGGGCTGAATGTGCTGGCATTCGGCCTCCCTGAGATCTGTGGTGGAATTTTTGTACATCCCTATGTCCACTACGCTATTTGCGTTCCCCTTATTTTTGCCATCTTAGTCTACGTAAATATTTACATAGATTAAGACGTCAAAAATAAGGAACACAAATGGTGGCAGCTGCATGGATGCAAAATGGATGCAAGCAGACTCATTTTCCCCTCACTGTCAAGGTTTCCGTATGAGGCAGGGAGCACAGTCTCCAAGTGGCCCAGTGGCAGAGACCAGAGTTTGCTTCCTTTCCTTTCTGCAGTCCCAGGGCAACTGATGAAGTTCATTCACTTAGTCAGAGTGTGGAATATGCTTCTGCCATCAAGGCTCATAAATCCTGCCCAAACTCTCTGCGTAATGGAAAAAGAGGTCTTGAGCGAAGGAACCGTTACCTGAAATTATTGCTTTGGAGAGCATCCAAAAATGGTCTTGTCCCTCAGATGGAAAAGGGTCACAGAATGCATTACCAGCCCAGCACGCTGGTAGTGGGGCCAGAGAAAATGAAAACCCTGGGCAATCCGTGCTTGACAAAATCCAGGTGAAATGACATTATTTTAGGGGTGGACGAAAGGCACTTACCTTTCGTCGAAGCTTGTTCTCGGTGGGGGGGAGGCGCTTCGCTGCTCCCCCCGCGAAGTTCAGGCCGGGGGGGAGGCTTCCCGCCTTGCCCCGACTGAAATTCAGGCCGGGGGGGAGGCTTCCCGCCTCGCCCGGCCGCGAACTCCATTTTTTTTTTAAAAAAAAAAACGCCCCCGTGATAGGCTACGTGACGATTAACGTAGCCTATCACGGCTAGATCTGCAAAGTCAGCCGTGATAGGCTACGTTAATCGTCACGTAGCCTATCATGGGGGCATTTTCTTTTATTGGAATGGCGGTGGCGGCAGCCGGTCGAAAGACCGGCTGCTGCTCCCACCCCGCTTGCACACCCGCCGAACCGCCGGCCGGACCCGCCGCCGGGAGGGACATTCAGCGAAGGTAAGTCCCGTCCCGGGGGTGTGTGCGGGGGGCAGGGGGGTGAGGAGGATTTCTTCCCGAAACTTGTTCGGGGGGCCGAACACGTTGGCGCTCAGCCCCCCAAAGTTTCGGGGAGAAATTCTCTGCCATCCCTACTTTAAACCTCGAGATTGCAACTGACTTTACAGAGCAGGTAATATGGGATGTACAGGTTGAGATGAAAACTCATCCGATTTACGGCTCAGCCAAAATGTCATGCAGTGACATGATCTTGTTAATTGTATGTCTGAATCTGTCCAGTTGCTCAGGTAGGAACTAGATCTGAGCCAAATCTTACACACACACACACACACACACACACACACACAGACTTTACCACCTTGTGAATAGTTTTGGTGATGTATGTGTGTGCAAATGTGTGTATGCACAGATGTGTGTGCGTGAGTGAGTGAAAAAGGGAAAAGTATGACATGAACTCACTGGTGGTGCTGTGCCAAAATTTTATTCTGCATTTTTTTTTTACCATTATCATTCAAACTGATGAAATAGAAATTGCTTGGGGGGAGGGCATCAAACATTATGTTTATTTTTTATGAGGGCGGGGAGAGAATTCTCATGGGTGAGATACAGGATTCTTGCATTTATATTAGTACTGAGGTGACCATAGGGCAGGAGTGGGGAACTCTTTCAGCCCAAGGGTCAAATTCAGTTTCAGAGAAGCTCTCACAGTGGTGGGCAGGACAAAAGGCAAAGGGGGGGGGGCTACAAAATACCAGCATATTTTAGCTTAATACTCTTACTGACATAACTTTTCTACATCAGCCTGCTAATCCACTGTATCTACTTTCAGTTTTGCCATGGAATTGAGATCCAAGCACTACACAAAGATTGTGTCATTTCCTGCTTTTCCACTACATAACCTCTATGTGGCATTGTGGAATAGTGGAATAGTGCAATTACACAAGTGGAAAAAGCATTTTGCAAACAATACCACATTTTCCCTGCTCTTAAAAAAAATAAAATAATTGGAAGTGTTGTTTAAAAACAGAAGCAAAACTGGAGAGGGTCACAACATCATCTAAAGAACCTGCAAACAACTGGGAGTAGGGAAGGATGATCATGCAATGAATGCCTCATGTAGAAAAGCTCACAGTCACTAAGACTTAGGAGAGGAATGTCAACCTTTTAGAACAGAGGAAAGACTGCACAAACCCTGGGAAATCACTCAATGATTGGTTGTTGGGGAAAGGGGTGGGGCCAGAAGAAGAGGGAGTGGTCATCTGAGGAACCCCAGAGGACCAGATTGGAACCCAAAGAGGGTCAAGATTTGCCCCCCCGGACCAGAGTTTCCCAGCCCCTGCCAGAGTGTGTGTGAATGTCCTGTCTTTCATTGTAGAACCTCAAAGGAACTGTTAGAGATTGTCTCCTCCTGTTTTCTGCCTACAAGTAGGGTGGATAATTTGGAGAGGCCATTTGTGGACAGCCCTGGAGAAAAGGGTATTTTTGGTGGTGAAGCCTTGTCTCTGCCTGTTCACCTCCCTCCTTCTCTGCTGGCCTTCAGGGCAAAATGGGGGATGCTGCTGTGCCTCTTTAAATATGGTCTGATGTTGCTGCTGTTCCTGAGTTGTGCCTTGCTGATGATTTGGCTTGATGTGAGCCCTCTTCAGAAATGCTTCCATGTAGTCAGCGAACATGTGGAGCCAGGAGCTGACCCCGCCCCCAGTGGCCACACACCCCAACGAAGCCCCACCCCAATGGCCACACAACCAAGCCCCCCCCCCCATGACTATGTGCCCTCTGCTCTGACCTTTGGGCATTCAGCAAAGGACAGGAAGGGAGCTGTACACATGGGATCAGGAGCCCCAATCATAAAATCATAGAGTCATATAGTAGGGTTGGAAGTAGGGATGTACGAAAGTCACTTACCTGGTCTCGCAGCTTGCTTCGCGGTGGGGGGGAGGCGCTTCGCTTCTCCCCCCGAAGTTCAGGCCGGGGGGGGGAGGCTTCCTTTTACATAGCCTATCACGGCTGACTTTGCAAATCTAGCTGTGATAGGCTACGTTAATCGTCACATAGCCTATCACGGGGGCGTTTTTGTTTTTTTTTTTACTTTTCTTGGAATGGCAGCGGCAGCAGCCGGTCGAAAGACCGGCTGCTGCCCCCGCCCCTTTTGAAGCCCTGCTGAACCGCCACTGCAACCCACCACCAGGAGTGACATTCGGGAAAGGTAAGTCCCATCCCGGGGGGTGTGTGCGGGGGGTGGGGGGGTGCAGAGAATTTCTCCCCGAAACTACTTCGGAGGGCCGACTACGTTGGCACTCGGCCCCCCGAAGTTTCGGCGAGAAATTCTCTGACACCCCTAGTTGGAAGGGGCCTACAAGACCATCAATTCCAACCCCCTGCTCCATGCAGGAATCCAAGTCAGAGCATCTCTGACAGATGGCTGTCCAGCCTCATCTTGAATGTCTCCAGTGTGGGAGAGCCCACCACCTCCAGGGATGTGCAGAACCCCTACCTTTTTTTCCGGGGGGAAGTTCCGCAAGGGGGGGAGGTGATCTGGCCCTACCCCCAGAATCCTCCTTGGCCAGCTCTGCTATATGGCAATTCCATGGAGCTGCCGGCTGGCTCCATAACGCCAGCGATACAGCTGCCATTGCTATGCCATATCGCTGGCTGAGGGCTCACTCCGGATGCAAGTGGCGTCTGCTATGCCATTTGCGGCCATAAAGCTCTTAGATTAAGCTAAATGCAGCTGTACATGGCTGCATTTAGCTTAAACTAAGGGCTTTAGGGCTGCAAATGGCATGTACTACACCATTTGCATCTGTGGTTTTTCACACAATAGGCACGATTGCTCCGACGAGGATCCAGCAGAGGAGGATTCCGGCAGGTGGTGGAGGTGAGTTTGTGCTGTTCTGCCATGGACTCCAGAGATCTAAAGATATCTGGATCTTCTAAAGAATCTGGCCTCATTGGGGTCCGTGGCGGGATTCTCTGACATCCCTAACAGCCTCCCTAGGTAATTGGTTCCATTGTCATATTGTTCTAACTGTCAGAAAGTTTTTCCTGATGCTCAGCCGGAATCTGGCTTCCTGTCACTTGAGCCCATTATTCTGTGTCCTGCACTCTGGGATGATAGAGAAGAGATCCTGGCCTTCCACTCTATGACAGCCTTTCAAATACTTAATGAGCACTATCCTGTCCCCCCTCAGTCTTCTCTTCTCAAGGCTAAGCATGCCCAGTTCTGTCAGTCTCTCCTCATAGGGCTTTGTTTCCAGTCCCCTGGAAACAAACACAGGGCTTCAGTTCATGTAGAAAAACCTATATACAACAGCCATTTGCACATAGGATCCCCCTTCAGACCATTGCTGAATGTACAAAGGGCAAGGGGGGCACAACCAATTGGCCATGGAGGAACTGATTAATTTTAGGTCTTGGACGTAATGGTCTTATGGGGGCCCATTGTGATGCCCATTTGTATCACTTTTAACACAACTCACATTTCTAGGGATAGACAGTCTCACCTATGCCTGCCTTTGTTGGATGCTCACTGAGCTGCTGCCACTGCCCACCTGTTTGTGGGGCTGTGTGAGCTTCTGGATGGCTCAGCGAGCACCTGGCTCAGCCGCAGGGCCACCGGCCTTCACTGCGTCAAGTATTCGGAGAGGTATCATGTAGAAGATGGAGCAGACTTGTTCTATGTTGCTCCAGAAAGCTGCACTAGAACCAGTGGGTGGAAATTACAGGGAAACAGATTTTGGCTAAACATTTGCAGAAACTTCTTAATGAAAAAAAGCTGTTCAACAGTGGAACTGTCTGCCTCAGGAGGTGGAAGGTCTGCAGAACTTTCCTGATTTGTGCAACTTTCCTCCACAGCGGGGCTGATTTAGTCTATAGGGGACATTTGTGCAAATTAGGACATTTGCACAAATCATACTGGGAATCAGGAACAAGGCCAATGTGAGCATAGCTTTGACAATTTATGAATATTTGGGGGGGGGACACTTACACTCATGTACGAGGCTTCGAACAGAGCACGTTCACATGTTTTGCAAGCAGAAATGAAATGATCATACATCCCTGCACCCTGACCATGAAATTTCTGGCTTTAATTTCATCCACGTTTCCTGGTACGTCCTGCTCTGGTGTAATTGGGGGGGGGAGTACAATTGAAAGAATAACAACAGCAAAAGGAAGCTCTTTCTGAGGCATTTTATACACTCCTGCCTGCAACCAAATACCCCAAGACAGACGATTCTCAGAAAATACTGCTCTGTGGAAAGATTGTGAGTGATGTGTTCTCGTATCTCTCCTGCCCATTTGATAATATAAAAGATGTCAAGGCTGCAGACTGCAACAGCTTCCAGCCAAGAAGCCTTAGCATGATTCCCACTGTGACTGCACCAGAGAAAAAGATACCATGGGATACAAGAGCAAGGACTAGAGCAAGTGGAAAAGGTTTTTGGAAGACAGGGCAGATTACAATCTGGACTAGAGTACGGATGTCAGAGAATTCCGCCACGGATCTCGGTCAGGCCGAATGCCAGTGCATTCGGCCCCCCGAAATCTGTGGCAGAACGGCCTGCCACCCCCCCGCCCCTCCACGGATCCCCCCCCCCGGGACGAGACTTACCTGGGGCGGATGTTCTGGGTGGCGGCGGCGGCGGCATCGGCGGCTGCGGTGGCTGCGGCGGCTGGTCTTCTGACCGGCTGCCGCCACCGCCATTTGCAGTCTGCTCGCCTGGTTGTTGTTGTTTTTTTACAGAGATGTGATAGGTTACATAAAGACTTACATAGCCTATCACATCCTGGTTACAACAAAAACAAAAACAGCGTATGCAAATGGCGGTGGCTACAGCCACCATTTGCGTTCCTTATTTTTCGCCATCTTAGTCTACGTAAATATTTACGTAGACTATTACAGAGAAAATAAAGGGGAAGGCAAATAGCGTAGTGGGAGCTATTTGCGTCCCTTTTTGATTTGCCGTTTTAGCCTACGTAAATATTTACGTAGGCTAAAATGGCGAATCAAAAAGGGACGCAAATAGCTCCCACTACGCTATTTGCGTTCTCCTTTATTTTCGTCGTAATAGTCTACGTAAAAATTTACATAGACTAAGACGGCGAAAAATAAGGAACGCAAATGGCGGCGGCTGTAGCCACCGCCATTTGCGTACGCATTTGTTTTTTTTACCCAGAGCCCTCCACAGCCGGAAATCCGGAAATCCAGCTGTGGACGGCCCTGGCCTGGGCCTGGCCGGCTGCTCCGCAGAGCCGCCACAGAGCACAGCAGGCCGTCGAGGATTCCGGGGGGGAGGACCGGATCGCCTCCCCTCCATCGAGGATTCCGGGGGTGGGACGGAACGCCTCCCCCCCCCATAAACATAATCTGTGGAAAGGTAAGTGACTTTCGTACATCCCTAGACTAGAGAGGGGAGAATCAGCAAATGTCTCCTTCACCACAATTGCATCCCCAACTGCAAGCTTTTGTTCTTGTTGTTCAACTGGGGAAAGAGTGCATTTGGGTGCACATTTTTTAAAGTGCACAGACATTTTCTAAAGCATGAAAATGCACACTCCCCCTCCAAATGTATATTTTTAAGTCCACATTTCTTTACTGTATGTATGTATGCATCTTTCAACATGAATGCAAGCTTGGAAAGAGGTGAGCGTTTCCCCTCAAATGCACTCACATTCAAGTTTACATTCGAGGGTGCTAATGGGACAAATTCTCATCTGAAAGGAATCCAAAGAAAATTCTTGGACATCCCTAATCTGGACATGTGTCTCAGCATTCACAAAATAATTACCCTTTAGTATTTCTCAAGCAGTTTTAAAGATTCAAAAGCAGTTCAGATTCTTGTAATCCTGACAACAAACTTGGACAGTTGGATAACATGATGACCCCATATTAAAGGGTGGAAAGGGTGAGGATGAATGGTTTTCTTAACCCTTTTATGGTCATCTAAGCTCAGGGCTGTCACCACATCTCATGGAAGTGAATCCCCCCACCCACCCAAATACATCATGTGGGAAGAACTGTTTCCTTGTTTGTCTCTCCCAGATAGGGATGGATGAAAGTCCCTTACCTGGTCCCGCAGCTTGCTTCGTGGTGGGGGGGAGGCGCTCCGTCCCTCCCCCCGAAATTCTGGGCAGGGGGGGAGGCGCCCCATCCCTCCCTGCCAAAATTCTGGCTGTGGGGGAGGTGCCCCGTCCCTCTTGCTGAAATTCTGGCCGGGGGGGAGGCGCCCTGTCCCTCCAGCCGCGAATCCTCCTGGCCAGCCGGGACGCAAATGGCGGCAGCCGTAGCCACCGCCGTTTGCTTCCCTGCAGTCAGCCGTGATAGGCTACGTAAATCTTTACAGAGCCTATCACGGCTGACTTTGGGGGGGAAAAAAGCGCATATGCAAATGGTGGCGCCCATGGGCGCTGCCATTTGCGTTCCTTATTTGGGCACATGTAGTCTAGGTAGACATTTACGTAGACTACAGCGAAAATAAGGGCAATGCAAATAGTGTTGCCCTTATTTTCGCCATAGTCTACGTAAATGTTTACGTAGACTACACGTGCCCAAATAAGGAACGCAAATAGCGGTGCCCATGGGCACCGCCATTTGCGTACGCGCTTTTTTTTTTTCCAAAGTCAGCCGTGATAGGCTACATAAGGATTTACGTAGCCTATCATGGTGTTTTTTGAAAATCTAGCCATGATAGGCTATGTAAATCTTTATGTAGCCTATCACGTTTGTTGCTGTTGTTTTTTTTACTTGGAAATGGCGGCGGCGGCCGGTTGGAAAACCGCCGCCGAACCACCGCTGAACCACTGCCGGGAGCCACCGCCGCCAGGGACATTCGCGCAAGGTAAGTCCCATCCCAGAGGGGGGTGGGGGGCGGACTGTTTCTCCACCAATTTCGGGGGGCCGAATGCGTTGGCATTCGGCCTCCCAGAGATCTGTGGAGAAATTATCCGACATCCCTACTCCCAGAGCTGCTAATGGGGTAATCTGGAGTACTAGTAGCATGGGAGAGGGAATATTGTTTCCTTTGGAGGTTGAGCAAATCAAAAGAGGGATGTGCTTGATTTCCAAAGTACCTGGAAATATCATGTGCTAAGCAGGAAGTGAATCTTTCCTGGTGTGGCACTAAATTGTGCTTACTCAGTGATGAGGAAAAGGATACTCCATGCGAAGGCTATATGAGAATTCTGTTTCTGTTTGCAAATCACTCAAAAGTGCCCTGTTTGCAACCTCAAACATGACTGTGAATGGGAGTGCATGTTCTCTGAAAATGTTCCCAAATTCGCATTCACGGCATTTGCAAAATGTGCATTTAAAAAATGCAGAACTTTTGAAAAATGTACAACTTCTGAAAAATGGAACTTTAAAAAGCCACAACTTTAAAAATGTGCACTTTTCCTGTTCAAACGAACCAAAAACAGGTCACACGTAGGGATGTCAAAGGAATGAGTTCAGATTTCCATGAATCTGATCCATGGATTCTGAAGCAGACCGGCTTTTCCCCTGTCAGGTGGATCCTGCAGAATTGCAGACCAGTTTGCTTTGTTGTTGTTGTTTATTTGGTCAGTCACTTCCGACTTTTCATGACTTCATGGACCAGCCCATGCCATAGCTTCCTGTTGGCTGTCGCCATCCCCAGCTCCCCCAAGGTTGAATCCATCACCTCCAGAATATCATCCATCCATCTTGCCCTTGGTCGGCCCCTCTTCCTTTTGCCTTCCACTTTCCCTAGCATCAGCATCTTCTCCAGGGTATCCTGTCTTCTCATTATGTGGCCAAGACCAGTTTGCTAATTTTCCCAAATTCTGCACAAATTTTGTCCTAGAAAAGGACACAAAATAAATTTAAAAACCAGCCAAAAATGCACATTTCCCCCCATAGGTTAAAATGTGAAAATGTGCATTTGCAGGGAATGTGTGCATTTTTCCACTGTGAATTTGTGCAAATTCAGAAACACCCCCCACCTTTGTAGATGGGCGGACGATGGAACAACAGGTGCCTGACAATCTACAAAACACTGATGGAGTGGATTTCACACAATCCATAGATTGTAGTCACAAATGAGAATGGGAACGAGCCAAGCAAGCTGAACTGAGCTTTGAAGTAAAATTTGGAGAATTTCAGCAAGCTAGAGCATCTGTGTTTCTCCAGTTCCTACTCCTCATATGCTCAGAGAACTTTCCTATATTTTAAGAGCAGAACCTTGGTATTCATAACGGGGGTTATGATTTTAATTTCTACCTCTGATTGCATGCTCTGGCTTCTTCATACAACACTCACAAACTCTTTGATGCAACTTGCACATATGTTTGTGCATGTGTTCTTGTTGTATCCCAGTGGAGCCGACAGACACAATAGCAACATGGAGCCTGTGGTCTCTCCGGACATAAAATTCATTACTATTTTTTAATTGGAAACGATACTACATTTATGTGTACAGATCCCCAAGATCAAAATGTAATTGCTTTTAAGCAATCCTCATTTGAAGCTTGCTGCCCCTGGAGGTGAGGAGATGGATTCTAATTACAAGAGATAATTTGGAAGAAGATAAACAAATATCAGAAGATCATGAAGGTCAACAATGGATAGAAGCAAAAGGATGGGAAGGAGGATGAAAGTCTTCATTTACAGAGCAGTTGGCAACCCCATCTAGTGATGTGACGTGTTAAATTACTTTTCCAGCTGCACTGGCTGCCAGTCCATTTCCGGGCCCAATTCAAAGTGCTGGTGTTAACATTCAAAGCCCTTAATGGCTTGGGGCCAGGTTACCTGAAGGATCACCTCCTCCCATATGTGCCTGCCCAGACCTTAAGATCATCTTCAGCAGCCCTTCTCCATGAGCCCCTACCAAAGGAAGTGAGGCGGGTGGCTACTAGGAGGAGGGCTTTTTCTGCTGTGGCAACCCAGCTCTGGAATGAGCTCCCTAGTGAGGTTCGCCTGGCACCTACATTGTATTCCTTTCGGCGCCAGGTGAAGACCTTTTTATTTTCCCAGGCATTTTAGCATTTTAGCTTTCCAAATTTTTAGCTTTGCTGTTTTAAATCTGTATTTTAAACTCCTGCACTGCTGCTAGGTTTTATTGTGGTTGTATTGTTATATTGTGGTTTTAATGTTCTATATATTTTGAATTGTTTTATTGTGTGTTGTTTGGTTTTAATTTTTGTGAACCGCCCAGAGAGCTTCGGCTATTGGGCGGTATAGAAATGAAATGAAATAATGAATGAATAAATAAATAAATAAATGCAACCACCACATCCACAATAGGACTAGAAAACAAGCAAGGGGTTTGGGGTTTGGGCACTGAGAATTCTGGGTGCTTAGCCCACCTGTGATAAGGGATGGGGGAGAAATTTGTTTGGTTCACATTTTAATATGAACCAATCTAATTAATATATCCCAAACTGATACAGAAACCAGAACGTAATTATTCCTCATTGTTCATACTTGGCTGAATGTTGAGACGCAGTTCTCCGATAAAACAGGCATAGATTAGGAGTAGGGTGCGCACATAAGCAAAGCTCAAACTTGCCAAAGTTCTCCGAATTCCATCTTGACGATTGTTCTGACTTGAAACTGTATCAGATTGTGAAGGTTTTTTTTTTCTTTTCATGTGAAAATCCATGCATATATTTGTGCATATTTGTCAAATGTACAGATCAGTTGCACGCATCTCTGAAATGTGTGCATTCTTCTCCCATTGATTAAAGTGTATTTGTGCACATTCTTCAAAAATATGGATTGCATGCATATTTTTCAAATGTATGCATGCTGTCAAACACATTCCTTTTGGTCCGTGAATCATATTGCAAGCTTGGAACTGTATGGACTTCAACTGTAATTTGTGTCCAAGTCCATGTTTGGTCCAAAAGGTGAGAATTGGGCAAATCCCGATAAAACAAACAAACTGAAACTAATTTCACATACATTATGAGAAACAGTGTACAAAAATGCTCACGTTAGGGAAAATAGTGTACCAATGGGAATATATTAGGGGAAAGGGCTTGCCCCAAAACATGCATTTTAAGGGGAAATGCACACACAAGGGATTTTTGTGTGTGTGAATTGTAGACTTAAAAAAACACAGACACTGACACAACACATTTGCAAAGCGATGTGAAAATGGGATGGAACAAAGTTGTGCTTGGGGGGAAAAGGCATGAATATAGAAAGAGAAACAGACAGATCTGCCAATCTCAACCTATGACATTTATTGTCATTATCATTATTTGCATTTCTATCCTACCTTTACTCTGAGGAGCCCAAGGCAGGGTACATGATCCACTTCCACCTCTTAATTTTATCCTTACAACCACCCTGTGAAGTAGCTTAGTCCAAGAGTCAGTGACTGGCCCAAAGTCACCCAGTGAGCTTCATGACTGTATGGGGACTAGAACCTGGGTCTTCCAAGTCCCCAACTAACATTCTAACCACTACACCACACGGGCTCTCATGATATATCATACAGCAGCAGATATAATCATACGTCAACAGCTACTGAGCTAGGATAGTATAAAGGCTGAGCTGTGGAGTTCCCAGTTCAGATATCACCCACTCTCTCAGCTTACATGGCCCTAAAAGGGGATTTGGTGGCTTCAAAAGTGGATTTGAAAACCATTATGGAAGATAACTTTATGATAGGGACTGTTGAAGATGTTGATCTCTTTGAATTCTGATTTCAACAGGTCTGAGATCCTCACCTCCCAGTCTAATGTGGCAGACTGGAACTTAATTGTACATGGGCTCTTGCATTTCGCAAACATCCTGAAACAGTTCTCAGCTTGGAAAACAAGCAAATGTAAGTTTCAAACATGTGTCTTTTGAAAGAAAATTCATCTAACCATGCATATTTTGAGAAGCTGGGTTGGATCCAGATTTAGTCATACTTAGAGTCAACCCATTGAAATCAACAGGAGTTTACTTAGTCATGAGTAAGCTATGTCCCATTAATTTCAATGGGCCTACTCTAAGTATGACTAAATCTAGATCCAACTCATTAGGTCTAAAAATGTGCATTGAAATATGTGTTTAAATGCATTTTTATACAGATTTTCTTGAATGTTCAAATCAGTCTTCTGGGCAAACACATACAAAAGTGACATGGATTTTAAATAGGATGCTTCAACCATTCCTAGTCTATCAGTGGCTATTGGCATTACAGCCATATATAATCTTCAGGTTCAGAGATAGTATACCATTGAATACATTGTGTTGGGGACAAACTATGGGGAGGACTTCTGCCTTCAGGCATTGCTTAGGAATTTCCTGTTGTCATCAGGTTCATCCTGTTAGGCAACTCATTCTTGCTCAGCCTGAGTCCCCACCCCAGTTGCAACAGGGGGATAATAGAACTGATCTATTTTACAAGGTTTATTTATTATTTATCTATTTACAGCATTTATATACCACTCCACATCTAAATAGGATTGTTAGAATCATAGAAACATAGACTTGGAAGGAACCCCAGTGTTCATGAGAACTTAAGAAGAGCTAGGCTGGATCAGAATAAATGCCTGCCTAGTCCAGCATTCTGTTTCCACAGTGGCCAACCAAATGTCCATGCGAAGGCCACAAACAGGCCATGAATCCAATAGCCACTTCCCACTCATGATCCTGAGCAACTGGTATTCAGTGGCATACTGCATCTGACACAGTACATAATATAGAACCATCATGACAAGTAGTAGCTATTGACAGCCTTATCCTCCATGAATTTGTCCAGTCCCCTTTGGAAGCCATCCAAGTTGGTGGCCATCACTACATCTTGTCGTAGCAAATACCACAGTTTAATGATGTGCTGTGAGAAGGACTTTCTTTTGTCTGTCCTGAACCACTATTCAGCTTCATGGGATGACCCCATTGGGTTCTATGATGATTAGAGAGGGAGAAAAATGTCTCCCTACCTACTTTCTCTACACCAGGTATAATTTCCTGCACCTATATTTTTAATGCTTAAATGCCCCAGTGGTCACCTTCCCTCATAAGGGAGTTACCCCAGCCCCTTGATCATTTCAATTGTCTGTTTCTGCACCCTCTCCAGCTCTACAATATCCTTTTGGGGTACTTGTTGAGGTCATCTAGTCCAACTCCCAATTGATGTAAGAAATCTGCTGCTATAGCATCCCCAATAGGTGGTCATTTCACCTCTGGTTAAAAGTCTAGCACTTCTAATGAAGGAGTATTCAACACTTAAGTTCTGAGGGAGTCTGTCCCATTGCTGAACATCTCATATTGCAAGGAAGTTCTCCCTAACGGTGCTCTCTCTGTGTGCGTGTATGTGTGTGTGTGTATCTGTGTCAATAACACAGTATTCATTAGAGACTCTTCATTTCTTGGTCTTAGATCACATTTCTCAATTATTGTCATCAGCCTGAAAAAAGCAAGCAAAGAAAAACGAAAGAAGACACCACATCTAACATAGAAAAAGCCACCTGAATAATTCATACCCAAACTCCCCCCCACTCTCTCTCTTTGTCTCATTTCAAAACTCCCACATCATGTATGAATCAGGACAGTGGAATTTTTATAACTGATTTTCTCTGTGAACAGGGAGGGCAAGGAAACAGCCAGAAGGTTACTGAGATGGTGATGGCCTCAACGATGAGGAGAGACAAGCAATTCTGGTGCTGTGATACTCGTGTTTGCTGCTAGGCAACCATTCCCCCCCCCCCTCTCAAGGAAACCAACATCCTAAATGCCATCAGTCTCCTATTTGACCTCTGGCGGTGGCTGATACCTAAAGCCTTTGCGGG
Source organism: Heloderma suspectum (assembly GCF_057233095.1). Lineage (NCBI taxonomy): Eukaryota > Metazoa > Chordata > Lepidosauria > Squamata > Helodermatidae > Heloderma > Heloderma suspectum. Next base: position 12,780,131 of record NC_139470.1, read on the forward strand.
CGATCAGTTCAAAATTCCTGGCCAATTAAACAGTGAGGCTCATGCTGGATGGAAGCAACAGGCCTTTTTGAGCCCTGCAGGTAAACAGAATTCATACCCTCAAAGCAAAATATTTCATTGCCCCCTCATAATTAGATAGGCATTTTTACAGCAGCTAACAACCCAGCTAGCCATAAACAAAGAAGAAAAAAGGAACAAGCAACCCAAACAAAGTATGGTTTGCTCCTGTTGATCTGCAGCAGTAGATTAGCTAGAAGAGGCAACATCTCACCACCTGGCATGAGTGATCTGCGTTGGATACTCAGGGTCCTTTTTCAAGATTAACATTTGGCAACCAAAGACAACTGTTGGTCCTGTGTGCTGGTGAGACCACTGTGATTCTCACACATTCTCTTGCATATTTCATTTATTTTCTTATTTTATTTTATTTTATTTTGTTTGTTTGTTTCATTTATTTATTTCTTATTTTCTTACAACTAGGATCTGAGGCAAAATGTTGCAATGTGGAGTGTAACAGTTTGGTGGTCCAGACAGACAGCCAATCAGCCAGGCCTTCTTCTGGGATACCCCATTCCATCACCCCTCCCCTCCATTTTCTAATTCCCCTGCCAACAGTCAGTCAGCATCCTGTGTGAACTGAGTGTGGGTCACTGAACTTAAAAAAAAAAATCCCTTTTCCTTCAGGATTTTTTTCTAAAGATGTTTGTGTGTGTACTTCTGAAAACTTTGGGTTTCCGCCCAGCTTGCCATAACTGCCCTCTTGTGTGTAGAGAGGATGCTCTGTTGTCTGCATAAGGCTCCACACTCAGGGAATGAGTTTGCTCTTAGCATTTAGCAGGAGTGGGGAGCCTTTTCTGTTGAGGGCCCCATTCCCTTGGGGATAATCTGTTGGGGGGCACCTTCTGGTGGTGGGTTGGGCTCAAATCAGTGGTGGGTGGGGCAGTCCAAAAGTGGGTAGGGCCAGCCCTCCCTCCCTCCCTCCCTCCCTCTCTCTCTCTCTCTTTATTTTCTCTTTCTCTGCCACTCCTGTCTCTCTTTGAGAGCCAGTGTGGTGTAGTGGCAAGAGTGTTGGACTATTAGCTGGGAGATCCGGGTTCTAGTCCCCACTCGGCCATGGAAGCTCACTGGGTGACTTTGGGCCAGTCACAGACTCTCAGCCCAACCTACCTCACAGGGTTGTTATTGTGAGGATAAAATGGAGAGGAGGAGGGGGATAATGTAAGATGCCTTGGGTTCCTTGCAAGAGGAAAAAAGGTGGGGTATAAATGCAATCAATCAATCAATCAATCAATCAATCTTTATGTCAGCTCTGCCCCCTCTGTTTCTGTATCTGTATCTCTGTCTCTGTCTCACTCTGTTTGTGTTTTACCATTCCTTCCTCTCTCTCTCCCTTTCTGTCTCTGCCACCCCCTCTCTCTTTCTGCCACCCCTCTCTCTTTCTGCCACCCCTTCCCCCTCTCTGTCTCTGTCTCTCTGTGTGTGTGTCTTTCTGCCATTCCTTCCTCTCCCTCCCTCTTTTTCTCTCTGCCAACCCCTCTCTTTCTGCCACTCCTTCCTCTCTCTCTCTCTGCCACCCATCCTCCCGCTCTCTGACATCCTCCCTCTCTCTTTGTCATCCTCCCTCTCTTTTTCTGTTGCCCCTTCCTCCCTCTCCTTCTCCAATTTTCTTCTCTCTCACACTCTCTCTGCCACCCCCCCCTCTCTTCCACCTTCTTGCCTCCTCTTCTTACCTGCCCAGTAGGCTGGCAGGGCAGGGACAGATTGCCTCTGCCAGTGGTCTGACTGCATTGCTTGCAAAGATCTTTCTAAATCAGGGAAAGGGCTGCATGTTGCCCATTCCTGATATGTAGGGTATTCACACTCCACTTTGCAGCCAATATAGAGTCCCAAAGCAGCTTACCATTAAAATCCATGATAAAGACACACACTCAGTCTTGTGTAGTCTCTTCTGGACCTTGGCAGCTGATGTCCTAGTCCTAGGGATGAGTGAAAATTTTATGTATGTTTCCTTGTTTGTTTTAAAGAACAACTTACCAGAATACGGAAATTTCTTCATGCACAGGACAGACAGAACCTCAGATTTAAAATCACTGAAAGCAAAATGGCCAGATGTCTCCATCCAAGTGGAAGCTTTCGAGCGCTTAGCTCTTCAACTTCTGGGCTTGAATCCCTGCATATTCAACCATGCTTGTGGTGCTGAATTTGGGTGGCCCCCCTCTTTCTTCCTTAGTAGGCTCCCTACCATTAACAGCTACATGACACTACACAGGCACAACACGGTCCTCTCCATTCTGGGAATATTGAATTTGGCTGGGGCAGATAAAGTGAGATTTTCATTGGGTTTGTTGTGTGTTTTGAGAACTTGCCAAAACCCACACATTTCTTTCTAAGTAGTAAGGAAAGTAGGGATGCTGGAGGAATCCAGCTGGGGGGTAGAGATGGGCAAGTTCTCACCAGCTCTGCCCCCTGCCCTGGACTCTGGCTTGCAGATCCCCTGGGCTTGCCCGACTAGACACGCACTGAGGTGGGAGACCTTGTGGTTTTCTGCTTTTTAAAATTTATGCAAATTGCAATTTGCATAAAAATTGCAGGAATACATATCTATGGAAATTGCATTTTGCACAAAATCACATCTGCAAATAGTGCAATTCGCACCATTTTGCACTATTTACAATTGTTTGCACAAATCGGGATTTCCGTGAATATTTATGCCTACAATTGTGGCTCATAGATTGTTTAAAAATGCAGGAAAGTTCCCAAGTTTTGGGAACTGACCTGCCGCTCAGCTCGCAAATTCTCTATGAGTCGGAGGTGCCGTGGGGATCTGTCGAGCCAAACACTAACAGGATTTTCCTGTGATGGCCATCCCTAAAGGAAAGAATTTGAGATTTGAAAATATGAATGTGGGAGAAAGCACAAAAGCATAACTGACAGATTCATCTGTCCTTACATAGTCCGGGTTCCAGGCTCTTCCCTCCAGAGGGTGGAGACAAAAAGAGCTTCAAATGGACAGAAGGACTGGCTGATGGTAAAGATGCCAGCTCAGAGAAGTAGCCCTTCCATTGATCTGCAGACTTTTCTGCCCCCTCGTAGCAGGTGATAATTCCAGGTGTAGAGCTGCTGATATCATTTGGAGGTGCCATTTAGAGAGGTCAGGGGGGTGAGTGCCACCCTGTCTTTCAAATCATATGCACTCATTTCTCTTAGTGCCTGTCCTCATATAGGCAAAATGGCACCATCCATGCACAAGGATGAGGTTGCAGAATTACAAAACAAAACAGCAATAACAACAAAACACCCCTTTTAGGGGAAAAATACCCTAAGAGGAGGGTCCACCAGAAGAGTCTAATGAGTATGCTCAGTGACCGTGGGATATTGGAATGGGCAACAGAAAACCAGGTTAGAGGGGGAATAGAATAATGAATGATGTATGAGAAATTTGTTTCAGTTCACTTTTGACCAGAATTTTCCCAGTTTGCACATCCAGAACCCAAATGCTGCCTATGATGGAACTCTGTATCTCCAAGCATCTCCAAGCTTGCAGTGAGATTTGTGTGTGTGTTAGGAAATCGTGTACATTTGAAAAATGTGCATGAAAAATGCATGCATGTTTAAAAAGTGCACCAACACGTTAACCAATGGGAGAAAAATGCATCCATTTAGAACATGTGCACAGTTGATGTGTACATTTGGAAAGCTGGTGCATACACATTCATTTTTGTGCAAAAAAAGGAGAAAACAACAAAGCTCATATTTGGATATGGACATGAATCAGAATGGGCGTTGAGGTGGATTGGAACAAAGAGCCTTGATAAGCTCAGGTTTGGATGATCCATCCATAGAATGGAATGGAGTATCATGGAGAAGGATACACCAGACTGACTGGCAGAGTGAAGGGGAGCACTCCACAGTACAACAGTTTTGTTACAGGTCCTACTTATCATAGAATAGTAGGGTTGGAAGGGACCTATAAGACCATTGAGTCCAACCCCCTTGTTACATATGATTATGTGTCAGGAATTTAAGAGCAGCCTTGGTGGATCAGACAAAGTTTAATCTCACCCAGCATCTCCTTTGCCCTGCTGGTAACCAGATTCCTTTGAGAGCCAGTGTGGTGTAGTGGTTAGAGTGTTGGACTGGGACTTAGGAGATCTGGGTTCTAGTCCCCCCATTGGTAGGGATGTATGAAAATCACTTACCTGTTCGCGGATTATGCTGATGGTGGGGGGGGAGGCATTCCGTCCCTCCCCTCGGAATCCTGGACGGGGGGGAGGTGCTCCGTCCCTCCCCCTGGAATCCTGGATGGGGGGGAGGCGCTCCGTTCCTCCCCCCCGGAATCCTCCTTGGCTGGCTGTGCTCCGCGGCAGCTCTGCGGAGCAGCCGGCCAGGCCCGGCCAGGCCAGAGCTGTCCGCAGCTGGATTTCTGGCCGCGGAGGACTCTGGGAAAAAAATAAACCACGTACGTAAATGGCAGTGGGTACGGCTGCCGCCATTTGCGTTCCTTATTTTTGACGTCTTAATCTACTTAAATATTTACGTAGACTAAGACGGTGAAAATAAAGGGAATGCAAATAGCGTAGTGGACGCTATTTGCGTTCCCCTTATTTTCACCGTCTTAGTCTACGTAATTATTTACGTAGACTAAGATGGCCCAAAATAAGGAATGCAAATGGCGTTGGCCGTAGCCGCCGCCACTTGCGTACACCTTTTTCTTATTTTTTTACCCAGACATTTTAGGCTACATAAAAACTTACGTAGCCTATCACATGGGTGTAAAATACCACACACACCTGCAAATGGTGGCGGCGGTGGCAGCCGGTCAGAAGACCAGCTGCCGCAGCCGCCACCGCCGCCCGGAAGATCCGCCCCAGGTAAGTCTCATCCAGGGGGGATCCGTGGGAGGGCAGGGGGGGTGGCAGGCTGTTCTGCCACAGATTTCGGAGGGCCGAATGCACTGGCATTCGGCCTCCCCAAGATCCGTGGCAGAATTCTCTGCCATCCCTACCCATTGGCCATGAAGCTCACTGGGTGACTTTGGGCCAGTCACTGACTCTCAGCCTAACCTACCCCACAGGGTTATTGCAGGGATAAAATGGAGAGGAGGGGGACCATGTTAGCCACCTTGAGTTCCTTGCAGGAGGAAAGAAGCTGGGATGTAAATGCAATAATAAATAAATAGTCTACCAGCAGGGCAAGAAGACAGTAGCTTTCTCCCACTGTTTTTCCTCCAACCAGTGGGGTTCTGAGGTACACTGCCTCTGAACCTTGAAGTCCCACTTCCTGTTATGACTAGCAGCCATTGACAGATCTTTGCACTATGTATTTATCTACTTCCCGTCGCTAGACCCGTGGCAGCAAATTACACACCAATGGATTATACATTCTGTACACTTAGAATACACTTAGGGATACATGAATCTTTCCCAAGGAAAAATGTACTAGCATTATCAATACTTCTTTTAGCTTCCTTCAAAATTCTGCAGAGACATAACCTAAATAGGTGAGAAGCTTATTTTAATGCATTCCTAAATCTAAAGTGTCTTTCTACACCAGGAGATGTTTTTATCACCTTCCCGCATGCCATCTTCTCACAGCATTGGAAGCCATCCCTGCACTCTCATTTCCCTGACAGTCTCTATGTTTTACACTTGTAGGTGTGCATAGATCAAGGAAAACACATTTGTGCGTCCGTGTGTCTCTGTCTCCTTGCTGAGAGAGTGCTGCTGTTTTGAGCTGGGGATTGTCAGACAGAACTTTCATCATTTCCTTTCCTAACTCCCCCAGCTCCATCCTCTGATTCCCTCACCTTCCTTCTGCTATCTCACTCCTGCACACACTCATTGGGCCTTATCTGCCACCATGCAGGCTGGGCTGACATGCCTCCCCACTAAAATTCATCTTCGTTTGTGTGCTTTTAACATTGGAATATGATTTAATTTACTGAGACGAAAGACGGTGAGGTATCAGGAAGCATGTTGAGGCACGCTGCAGAGAAACATCTATTGAATTCTTTCACTCAGAACTTAAATTCACATCCTGCCTTCTCCTAAGGGTGAGCTTACACTCATCGCATAGAGGGTGCTTTGAGCCAGTTCACAGGGCAACCTTTGCCACATGGTGAGCTGTTCAAGTGAACACAGAAAGCTTACGTTGCACCAGAACAATGATCCCCCTAGCTTGATAATGTCTACTCCAGCCTTGCCCCAACCTGGTGCCCTCCAAATGTTTTGGGCTTCACCTCCTATCAGTCCCAGCCAGCATGGCCAAATGGTTAGGGATGCTGGGGGATGAAATTTAAAACATCTGGAAGGCACCAGGTTGGTTGAAGCCTGGTCTACCCTATTTGGTAGTGGCTCTCCAAGGACTCCAGAGCTCAGTGGGAGAGCACCTCTCTTGCATGCAGAAGGTCATGGAAAGCTGCTGCCAGTCAGAGTAGACAATACTGGGTAGACCACCCAGCTTGCATGCAGAAGGTCCCAGGGTCATTCTCCAGCATCTCCAGTTAAGAGGACCAGGTAGCAGGACATGGGGCCTTTCCCATCCAAGTAGACAATACTGGGCTAACTGGATAAAGAGTCTCTGATAGCGCTCTGCAAAAATTCCTCCCACATTTTTTTTTTGGCCATTCTCATTCAGTTTGATGGAACAGAAATTGCTTTTGAAAATAAATTCAGCAGTGAAGAAATTTCAGAGAAATTCTCCTGGGTTGGGTTTGGGTTTCTTGGGCTTACCTTACTTAGGAGGTGGTGGAAGAGTGTGCACAACTGTCCTGTTTTTCATTGTACGATCATCTCTCCAGCAGCCTGTTGCCTCCTCAGCTTCCTACACTTCAATTATCGCCCACTTTAAAGCACCATGAGGTAATTCCTCCCATGGGGCTTTTTCAAATCAGGATGTGCAGGTGGCCTGGGATACTAGCTGTGATGAAGTAAGCTCAAAAGCATCATGAAAAATAAATTATAAAACACCCTGACTGAGGCAAAACAATGGAAGCCTCTTTCATGGGGGGAGAAAAGTGTCAGGACATTGGAGGACAGGTTTTGGCAGAGCACGAACTCCCCCTCATCCCTGGAGCTGGGCACAATGCTCCCTCACCTGCCCTGAGGTGGATGAAAAGTGGGGCTCAGCCTGCCAAGACAGTTGATGCTGTTGCAGCATGAAAACCCCCAAAACCCTTTCCAAGAAAGAAAGAAGCTGTGCTACAAGCCCTGCCAATGGGGAGCCCTAGCTGGGAGAAACTGTTGAGAATTTCTCTTCCCCTTGGAGAATTCAGTGAAATTGTCTCCCAAATTTCTCTGCTCACAAGTAAGGTGTAGAATTTCAAGATGACATTTGTGCATTACTCTAGTCTCTGAGCTGGTATAAGGCAGCTTTCTCTGTGCCTTTAAGTGGATAATATTATGCTATAACCATGCTAGCCTTCTGTTTAGATATTCAAGGGTTCAGTGTAGCTCAAATATAGACTGACTGTTTTAGTTTTTCAGATAGTTTTATAAATTTTCTTGAGCTTTATAAATTAGCATGGGTTACAACCCACCATATCAGGTGACGTATGGAACGGGAGGCTTCGAGTCTAAAAAAAGACAGTCAGACTGGTAGATCTGCAGCAACCATTCCATTAATGTAAAGCAACTGCTACAAACCACAAGGCGCCCTAGGAGACTTTATAATGCGGTAAGTGTCTTTTTAATGTGTATAGAAACCATAGTCCCTATTGAGTCCCTGATTAACACAATCAAATTTCTTTATCATCTTCTTTAGAACTGCCACCCTGAGCTCCTTGATGGTATGTCCAGGGAGGCAAAAGTGTTCACTGACAAGTTTGTTACTGTTCTTATGCTTGGTGTCTGATTTGTGCCCATATGACCTTTGTCTTAAAGATAGTCCCATTTGGTTGATGTTAAGTGGCTTTTGGTCCCTTGATGCAGCAGATCAAATACACAACATTCGATGATGCATAGGGATGTTTGTCCTAGATTTGGTGGATAGCCCCATTGGGTCCACTTACATTATAACTCCTGTAAGTGGAGACATTGGAGGTCAAACTTGGGCCTTTATGGATGGAAGCTGGGGAATTGCACATCAGACCCAACTCTGGTGTGGTGAATGACTCACCCAGACAAGTTGTTGTGTAGAGATGTTGGAAAAACCTGCAAAAGATTCAAATGAGTTCAAATTTCTATGAATCTGACCTGTGGATTCCACAGCAGACTGACATTTTCTAAGTCAGTAAATTCTGCAGACTTGCAGCCTGATATATATATGGACTGTGTAAAATCCACTCCGTCTGTGTTTCGCGGATTGTGAGGAACCTTTCATTCCATCATCTGCCCACAGACGGATGCATTTTTTTTTTGTCAGGGATGCTGGAGAAATTCGAGACCAATTAAAATGAGCTCAGATTTCTAAGAATCTGACCTGCGGAATCCTCTGCAGCATGACCCCCTCAGGACTTTTGGATGATTTTTTACTTTCCCGAAATTTACTCATATAAATCCATAGAAAAATATGTGCGTTTCTGCTGAGGAAACATTGAATGGAATAGGGGACAATACACTAAATATTAAGTACTGATGTAAATTATGGAAGTACTTACATAAATATTTACGTAGTTGTTTCCGTATTTTTCCGCCTGATGAAAAAAAAATGCATCCGTCTGTGGGCAGATGATGGAATGAAAGGTTCCTCACAATCCGCGAAACACAGACGGAGTGGATTTTACACAGTCTATATATATATATATATATATATTCCAGAATTGTATGCAAATTTAGTTGTACAAAGATACAGAAGTTGCTGGAAACTATGCTAATATGCATGCTATTAAAAAAAAGAGAGAGACCCAAAATGCACATTGTTCCCCATAGGCTAAAGAATGAAAATGCAGATTTTCAAAAGTGCACATTCACACAAATGTCCCCTTTCCGATGTGACTGCAAGTTCAGGAAATTGAGAAAAATCTAATTCTGTCAATGAACAGATGACGGACTGAAAGACACATGACAATCTGTGAAACAGTTGTTATTGTTGCTGGTAGTTTTAAAAAGTGGAAGAAAAATATGCTGAATACAATAAACAAATTGATTTACTTTTGGAAGTGCAAAAATTAGCTTAAAGTCTCTTTGTGTAAAATATTCTAGCAGGTAATGTTGTATCTTAATGTGTCCTATTTAAACAACTGTGCAGTTAAGGCTACAATCCTGTGTGCTCTTAGTAGGGAGTAAGCCCCATTGAACTCAGTCAGACTTACTTCTGATAAGTAAGTAAGTTCCACTGTAAAATACACCAAGGAGCAGCTAATCCATTTTAAATGAAATTTTAAATGCTTCACCACTATATAAAAAAAGGGGGAGGGTCTTAATAACTTGCTGGGAAACTGGGATGCTGAATGATCATAAAACTAAGTACTAAAAGTCGCATGCAAATGATGAATAATAGGGGGCTCAATATGAGTAAGAAGAGAGGAAAATTAAGCAAAATCACATTCATAAATATAGCAATGCAAGCAGAGAATGAAAGGAGATGATTTGGAATAATGGTGAATCACAGGAGCAGAGCAAACAGGAAATAAAAGTGTAATGCAGGAAAGTGGCAGAACGCTTTATTTTAAAGGAGCAATAAATCTGGAACATTTTTTGTTTCTTTCTGGATTATTATTTGTAAGAAGATGACCTGACTCTGGCATGTAGGGGTGGGAATGCAATTACTATCATTTTATATAAGCACACTGAAACCTGAGCAGTGGGGGAGAGCTACTGGCCTTCTGTTCACAACCGGTTTATGGCCGAAACCCTATCAGAATTCTTCAAGACTTTTGCTAATCTCTCTGCTGCTAGTATCCCCTCATGGAAGAATATGTGAACCAGCAAAGCTCGAGTTCGCCAAAGTTCTTTGATTTCCATCTCAAAGCTAGTTTCGATTCAAGCCCATATCAGACAGTGAGCTCTCTTGCTCTTTCTTTCTTTCTTTCTTTCTTTCTTTCTTTCTTTCTTTCTTTCTTTCTTTCTCTCTCTCTCTCTCTCTCTCTCTCTCTTTCTTTCTTTCTTTCTCACATGAAAATCTGTGCATATTTTCATGTGTATTTTTCCAAATGTACACATCAGCTGTGTGCATTGTTTTTTTAAAAAATGCACTCATTCTTCTCCCATTTATTAAAACATATTTGTGTGCATTTTTCAAAAGTACACAATTTTTCATGCACATTCGGCGAAAGTATGCATTTTTCATGAGCACTATTCAAATGTACACATGCTGTGTGCATGCGTGTGTGCATGCATGCATGAGAAATGCCTTCCAGAGAAATGTCTTTCAGCATGTTTTTGATCAGGATTTAGCCAATTCACACCTTCCAGATCAAACTCAGGCTCATACCACAATCTGTGGTTGAAGCCCATACATTTCTGAGCTTGCAATGTTATTCGCAGAGAAAAACAAATGTGTTCAACAGCACACGTAAATTTGGAAAAAAAATGTGCATGAAAAATGCACACATCTGTAAAATACGCCCAAATATGCTTTGATCCATGGGAGAAGAATGTATTCATTTCAAAGATGTGCACAACAATTGATGCATACATTTGGAAAAATACGCCCTCAAAAGTGCAGGGATTTCCATGCAACCCCCAACCCCAACCCTGAAGCTCGTAATCTGTTATGGACTCAAGTTGGGACAAGCTTTTTGAGATGAAATTTAGAGATTTTCAGCAAGCTTGAGTTGTGCTGATCTGCATATCCCTAGTTATGGATGCTGGGAGGTGTAGTCCCACAAATCTGGAAGGCACCATTTTGAGGGAGGCTGATGTAGTCCTTTCTCCACCCATCCCCGTACAAAGGTTTCCCAACCCAGCTGTTTTTAATCCATATCTTCTTAGCTGGGCTCCGAAATGGGAAGCCCACCAGGCAAAGAAGCCCAAAATGAGAAGCCCATGAGGAGGGGTAGCTTTTACACAGATGAACTGACAGGTATGGAAAGGGATAAGCACCCACACATTTATTTATTTATTTGTCTGTGTGTTCCTTAAACTCACATTCTTTCCATCCCATTGATGAAGACATTTGCAAATTTTGCTAAGTTCTTATAACTCCTAGGGATGCTGGAGAAATTTGAGATGGACTAAAATGAGCTCCAATCTGACCCATGGAATCTGCTGCGGAGTGACCCCCTCAGCCCACGTGGAGTTCGTGGACTTCTGGATGATCTTTTTACTTTCCCGAAATTTACGCATATAAGTTCATAGGAAAATACCTAAGTTTCTGCCAAGGAAATGTTGAATGGAATGGGGACAATACTTTAAATACTATATACTAAAGTAAATTATGTAAGTACATAATTATTTGTGTATTTTTCTGTGGGCGGACAACAGAACAAAAGGCACCTGACAATCCATGAAACACAAACTGAGTGGTTTTTACATAGTCGGTACATAATAACACTCTCCCCCACAAACCAATTGAAATCCTCACCCATCCCTCCTTGGAGCCCTTCCTAGCCTTTTTGTGTGGTGAGACATCAGCCACCAACTTTGTGGACTCCAGCCCATATTCAGCACTACTGAATGAATGGTTAAAAGACTATCTGCACCTGCAATTTGCAGAAAGCATTTCAAGTAGGGATGTATGAACATTTTGCTTCTTCTCGCAAAACATTCACACATGCCCTATTTGGAGCCCTGAAGGCTGCTGTGAGCACATGCCTGCTGGAAATGTTCACAAATTGCATCCAATTTGCACATTTTTCCCGTTCACGCAGAGTGCGCAGTGATGGTAAATAGGAACAGGAATCAGGCATGAGAGGGGTGGTGAGATGTTATTCAAAGAAGCCTAGCGATTTTTTCCCATCCCTATTTTCAAGCATCTGTCAAGCCATGCATGTGTGAAGTAGCCATTACTATTTACTTAAAACAAAAGAAAGGCAAGCATCATGATTTGGGCAAGTATGTGTTTATGTGTGCGTGTATGTTCCAAGATGGTGGACATCACAAAGGCCCTAAATCTGTCTTGAGGAAAATGGTCTGCTGTTGGCTTACTTAATAATATTTGGACTCTGATATCTCCTGCAAAGCCCCATAAGGGATAGTTACTACCCCCACAAACTTGCTGCATTGCCTTGTGATAGGATGACAGAAGGAACATACCACCCACAAAGAAAGGATCACAGCAACAGTGAAATGGGCCTCTCTGGGATAATTAGCGGTAGTTGCTGCACACGAATTGCCTACTTAATTATTTTCACATCAATTAATTTGGTAGCTAGGTAAGCAGCCGGTGTGCTTTAAATACTCCTTATTGCAGAAATGTCGAAAGCTGCGTGAGGATTTGTACATAAAAAATAATTCAGAAGCTGGAATGAGGAGATTGTATAAAGCACACCACCCAAACTTTGCAGAGGGTTTTTTTTTTTTTAGAAAAATCTCACATTCTTTCTCTCCCAGATACGAAGAACTCTGCAGATTTTGATAAATTCATGTAAAAAACAAATGGAAATGAAATTCTAATGCATCTGCACCAGAGAGGACCATGTTCTCCTGCCTGACCCTGCAGTGATACAAGCCCTGAACATATAACACCAATTCTGCCCTGCTTCCACTGGGTGCCTGTATTTTCTGAGCCCAATTCAAGGTGCTGGTTTTGACCTATTAAGCTGTGCATAGCTCAGGACCTAAATACCAGTGGAACGCCTCTGTCAGTATAAGATACAGCACGTATTTAAACTATGGAATTCTCTACCAGAAGATGTAGTGATGGCCACCAGTTTGGATGGCTTTAAAAGGGGGTTAGACAATTTCATGGTGGATCAAACTTTCAATGGCTACCGGTCCTGAGGGCTATGTGCTACCTCCAGTACCAGAGGCTGTATGCCTATGTACACCAGTTGCAGGGGAACATGGGTGGGAGGGTGCTGTTGCACTCATGTCCTGCTTGTGGGTTCCTGGTCAACAGCTCATTGGCCACTGTGTGAACAGAATGCTGGACTAGATGGACCCTTGGTCTGATCCAGCAGGGCTCTTCTTATGTTCTTATGAACCTACGCATATGTTACAATCCTCATCTGAAGCCCTGCTCCAGCCCACCTCTTCCAACTGAGGTTCGGAGCGTGACAACAAGGGAGAGGGACTTCTCAGCGGTGGCCCCCCAATTGTGGACCACTCTCCCCCTAAGGTTTGCCTGAAGCCAACATCGTTATCCTTTGGGCAACAGGTTAAGACTAACCTATATTCCTAGGCATTTGATAAAGTTTGAACTGGTCCTGGGGTTTTTATTATTGAGTGTTTAAAATAGTTTTGTAAATGGTTTTTATATTAATTTTATATTGTATTTTTATGGTTTTAATCTTCTGTAAACTGCCCAAGAGTATTGGCTAGTGGGTGGTATAGAAATGTTAATCATCACCATCATCATCACCAACTTTTTTTTCTTTTTGTGCTCCAACTCTCTCAGGGAGAGCAATCCTATGGGGAGGCACCTCTGAACTTGGAGGTGACCGCCCATCCACTGCAGAGAGGGAGGAGTGGTGAGGAGTGGATCTCCTCCACACTCCCGCCACCCTGCTTTCATGGCTAGACAGCTGATTTCAGAGTGTGGGGTGAGGAGGCCAGATAACGCATAGGAAATCTCGTACTTCCGACCTCCCTGCCCCATCCCCAGGAACGCCCTGTTTCCCCCGCTCTGTGCTACTCTTGCGAGCATGGAGTGCAGGGCTGATCCGTGCTGCCTACGAGGTGGCACGGGAGGGGGTGGAGGGCAGTTCTGCAGGAACTGACCTCGGAGCACTGGCTCTAAGGTCAGTTCCTGGGAACTGACCAATCCTGTGCTGTCTAGCCGCTGACTAGCAGCCATAGGATTGTGCCCTAAGACTCCATTTGGCCAGATATACTACGTAGACTACACGTGCCCAAATAAGGAACACAAATGGCGGTGCCCATGGGCGTCACCATTTGCGTACGCGCTTTTTTCCCCCCCAAAGTCAGCCGTGATAGGCTATGTCTAGGGTTGGCGGAGAATTTCTCCCCGAAACTTCGGGGGGCCGAGCGCCAACGTGTTCGGCCCCCCGAAGAAGTTTCGGGGAGAAATTCTCCGCCCCCCCGCCCCCTGCCCCCCCCAGGATGGGACTCATCTTTCCCGAATGTCCCTCCCGGCGGCAGGTCCTGGCGGCGGTTCGTCGGGTCTTCGTCAGGGGCGGGGGCGGCAGCCGATCTTTCGACCGGCTGCCACCGCCGCCGTTCCAATAAAAGTAAAAAAAAAAAAACGCCCCCGTGATAGGCTACGTGACGATTAACGTAGCCTATCACCGCTGACTAGCAGCCATAGGATTGTGCCCTAAGACTCCATTTGGCCAGGAATACTGATGCAACCACCTGTGTGCATCTGTGCTCTCTCAAGATCCAAGGTCAAAGTAAGGCTCAGTTAGAATCATAGAATCATAGAATAGTAGGGTTGGAAGGGACCTACAAGGCCTTCGAATCCAGCCCCCTGCTCAATGCAGGAATCCAACTCAGGACTGAAAGATCTTAGCAGCGTTCCTATGGGAACATTTTCTTCTTCTTATTATTTTTTGTGCTTGAAGTACTATTTCCAAATCTTACTGGTTCTGATGTGCCTGTTTACTCCTTTCCTCCTTCCCCTTGTAAACAAATGTTACGCCTAAATGTTACGCCTTGTAAACAAATGTTACGGAGTTGTGTGTGCTTCCTTCCAAGTAAGCCTTGCTACTAAATAGAGAGCCTTCTGCTTGATTGACGGCCACTGTGTAAGCTTTCAGGCTTGAGGCTTGGCGAGAGGGTGCAGTGTTTCGAAGGCCGTAAGACTGAAGGGTATCTTTCAAGGTCCGAGAGTCCCCTGGCTCAGGCGGAGGGGTAGGGAAGGGGTGGTGGCAGCCGACTGTGGTAATTGTCCCTTCAGGGAACTACAGCAACTCTCTCCCTCCCTTCACAACAGCAACAACAACAACATGGCTGCTGAGATGAGGAGCCTCTCTGAAAAGGAGAGATGGAAACCCTAATTCAGCACTAACAGAGTTGAAGACAAAGGAACCCAGCCTCAGACTCTTAAGAGCTAAACAGTGGGTCCTGGGTCTGGATGGATGAATCAGTCAGTTTTTGGTTTCCCTCACATTGGGTTTATTTATTGATTTATTCATTTCATCTCAGGGGGGCAGTATTCAAACAAGGGCACCCCGTCTCTGCTGGTTCCATTGCATTTGTGGGAGCAACACAACCACTTGCACAACAGAGCTTCTGCATTTCTAGAAATGACTCCAGAAACAAGTGGAAATGCTCATTTCTGGAATGGGACAGGTCATTGGAGCTTCTGTCTGTGAACTTCGTTGACCTGGTTGTTGTTCAGTCGTTCAGTCGTGTCCGACTCTTCGTGACCCCATGGACCATAGCACGCCAGGCCTTCCTGTCCTGCGCTCTCTCCCGGAGCGTGCTCAAGTTCATATTCATTGCATGTTCGTTGACCTGGCCCATTCTGTAAATGAGCATTGTTTGGGGGATGTTTTTAGATCTACAAAAGCCCTCTTGTGTGAGCAGTCGCTCCCATGAGTGCACGGTCACAATAGGATACTAACCAAGTTCTTCCCCTCCCCTCCCTTGAAATATATATATATATATATATATATATATATATATATATATATACATACACACACACACACACACACACACATAAGGAGTGCCTCCAGCAACACCAGACAGGCTGCTTAACAAGATCAACCTCGGCTGGCGTTCTCTCAGCTAGGCTGGTGAGGGCAAGGGAGAGGGCCTTCTCTGTGGTGGTCCCCACTCTGTGGAACTCCCTTCCTAGGGAACTCTGCCATTCCCCCTCTTTAATGAGCTTCTGCCACGCATCAAAAACGTAGTTGTTCAGGCAGGCATTTGGGGTGGGTTAGGGTAGTTTTAGAAATATGATGTTTCAATGTAGAATTTTATTGTTTTAAAACTGTTTGCATTGCTGTACATTACCCAGAGTGGCCAGGTGACTGGCCAGATCGGTGATTAAGAAATTTAATCAATCTATCAAATAAAATATGATGTTGGAGAAATCTGCAGTGAAATCAAATGAGTTCAGATTTCTATGAATCCAACCCTAGGGATGTACGAAAGGTACTTACCTTTCCGCGGATTATGCTGATGCTGGGGGTGAGGCGTTCTGTTCCTCCCCCCCGGAATCCTGGCCAGCCAGCTCTGCTCCACAGGGATTCTGAGGAGCCGCTGGCCAGCCCCGCCAGCAGTCGGACATCTGGCCGCTGGGTAGCAGGGACGCAAATGGCGGCGGCCGTAGCCACCACCGTTTGCGTCCCTGCAGTCAGCTGTGATAGGCTACATAAATGTTTACATAGCTTATCATGGCTGATTAAAAAAAAAAAACAAGAATGCGGGTACACAAATGGTGGCGCCCATGGGCGCCGCCATTTGCGTTCCTTATTTTGGCACGTCTTAGTCTACGTAAACATTTACGTAAACTAAGACGGCGAAAATAAGGGGAACGTAAATAGCATAGACACTATGCTATTTGCGTTCCCCTTATTTTCTCTGTCTTAGTCTATGTAAATGTTTACATAGACTAAGACGTGCCAAAATAAGGAACGCAAATGGCAGCGCCCATGTAGGGATGGACAAAAGTCCCTTACCTGGTCCCGCAGCTTGCTTCGTGGTGGGGGGGAGGCGCTCCGTCCCTCCCCCCAAAATTCTGGGTGGGGTGGAGGCGCCCCATCCCTCCCCGCCGAAATTCTGGCCGGGGGGGAGGTACCCCGTCCCTCCAGCCGAAATTCTGGCTGGGAGGGAGGCGCCCCATCCCTCCGGCCGCGAAACCTCTTCTCCTGCCGGGATGCAAATGGCGGCGGCCATAGCCGCCGCCGTTTGCATCCCTGCAGTCAGCCGTGATAGGCTACGTAAATGTTTATGTAGCCTATCACGGCTGACTTTGGAAAAAAAAAAAAGTGCGTATGCAAATGGCGGCGCCCATGGGTGCCGCCATTTGTGTTCCTTATTTGGGCACGTGTAGTGTACGTAGACATTTACATAGACTACGGCGAAAATAAGGGCAACGCAAATAGCGTTGCCCTTATGTTTGCCGTAGTCTACGTAAATGTCTATGTAGACTACACGTGCCCAAATAAGGAACACAAATGGTGGTGCCCATGGGCATCACCATTTGCGTACGCGCTTTTTTCCACCCCAAAGTCAGCCGTGATAGGCTATGTCTAGGGTTGGCCGAGAATTTCTCCCCGAAACTTCGGGGAGCCGAGCGCCAACGTGTTCGGCCCCCCGAAGAAGTTTCGGGGAGAAATTCTCTGCACCCCCCACCCCCTGAACCCCCCCGGGATGGGACTTACCTTTCCCGAATGTCCCTTCCGGCGGCGGGTCCCAGCGGTGGTTCGTCGGGTCTTCGTCAGGGGCGGGGGCGGCAGCCGATCTTTCGACTGGCTGCCGCCGCCGCCGTTCCAATAAAAGTAAAAAAAAAAACAACACCCCCGTGATAGGCTACGTGACAATTAACGTAGCCTATCACGGCTGACTTTGCAGATCTAGCCGTGATAGGCTATATAAATCGTCACGTAGCCTATCACGGGGGCGTATTTTTTTTTTAACTTTTTATTTCGCGGCCGGGCGAGGCGCCTCCTCCCCGGCCTGAATTTCGGCCGGGCGAGGCAGGAAGCCTCCCCCCCAGCCTGAATTTCGGCCGGGTGAGGTGGGAAGCCTCCCCCCTGGCCTGAACTTCAGGGGGAGAGCAGCGAAGCGCCTCCCCTCCACCGCGAAAAGCTGCGAGACCAGGTAAGTGGCTTTTGTGCACTCCTACATAAACATTTACGTAGCCTATCACGGTGTTTTTTGAAAATCTAGCCATGATAGGCTACGTAAATCTTTACGTAGCCTATCACGTTTGTTGTTGTTGTTGTTGTTGTTTTACTTGGAAATGGCGGCGGCGGCCGGTTGAACCGCCGCTGGGAGCCGCCACTGCCAGGGACATTCGACCAAGGTAAGTCCCATCCCGGGGTGTGTGTGTGGACCATTTCTCCACCAATTTCGGGGGGCGGAATGCATTGGCATTCGGCCTCCTGGAGATTCATGGAGAAATTCTCCGACATCCCTACCCATGGGTGCCACCATTTGCATACGCGTGTTGTTGTTTTTTTAAAATCAGCTGTGATAGGCTACGTAAAGATTTACGTAGCCTATCACGGTGTTTTTTTTAAATCTAGCCGTGATAGGCTACGTAAATCTTTACGTAGCCTATCACGTTTTTTTTTTGGTTTGTTTGTTTACCTGGAAATGGCGGCGGTGGCAGCCGGTCGGAAGACCGGCCGCCGCAGTTGCCGCAGCCGCTGCCACCGAACCGCTGCTGGAGCCGCCTCTGGAGCCGCCGCCGCCAGGAACATCCACCTAAGGTAAGTCCCATCCCGGGGGGGTGGGGGGCCGTTCCGCCACTGATTTCAGGGGGCCGAATGCGCTGGCATTCAGCCTCCCCAAGATCCGTGGCGGAACTTTTGTGCATCCCTATCCAACCCATAGATTCCACAGTAGACCAGATTTTCCCAAGATGCACATATTCCATGGACTTGGGGACTTAAAAAACAACACCTTTCTCGACTTTTACACAAAGTTAGTCATAGAAAAATACATAAAATTTAAAAAGTCCCCAAGTGTGCATTTCCCCATAGGCTAAGGTATGGAAATATGGGGGGATATTTGTGCATTTTGGGGGAGACCTGCACATTTGGGCAGATTTGCTCACTTTTGGAAATGCGAATTTGTGCAAATGCGAATATTTGCAAATTTCGGTAACTGGAAAACATCTGCTGCAGCAGATGACAGACTGCTCAATCAATGACAAAATGCAAGGCACCTCACAAACTGTGAAACACAGACATAACAGATCATACAAAATCCATACATCATATTTTGGTAAATTCTTATTAAAACTGGACAGAAACAAAATTTTCACCCATCCGTAGTCTCAATCCATTGGCCCAAAGTATCACTATGTGTATGGATGTGGCCAGTTTATTCATGGGGCCCCTGCAGGCATTATAACCAACAGCTACTAAAGGAGCAATGGCATCTTCTGAACTGCTTCCTCGGCACAACACGGTGTTGCTATCACAACATTTCAATCATCTCAAGGTAGACTGATCTTTGGGTTCTGCAGTTCCATCTCAATTGGACCTATTTTTAGCCTTGTCGCTGCTATTGTTACAGCATGCTCAGAAAAGGAGGCTATAGCACTCTGTTCGCAACACAAAGCTGACTGGAAGATGAGTTAATATAATAAAAAAAATACATCTTTATTTATAAAAAGCATTATAATCCTGCAGGCATCTGAGAGTGGTGGAAAAAGAAACTCAATTTCGAAAAGGGCAGTGAGGCCCTTTCACCAAACAAAATACACAAAATAGCAGAAGGAAGCCAAATGAAAACAACTAATTAACCCCATCACCTTGCTGAATGGAACCACATAGCCAAAGCAAGAAGAAAACATCTTTGGCCTAGTTTGGGTGCAGAAGAGACTTTTCAGCATTATGGGGTGGCTGATGTAAAATATATGTGATATATAATACTGTTATTTTGCTTTAGGGATGGAGATCCTATTTGTGAGTTTTGATTCCAGAGAGAGAGAGAGGGAGAGAGAGAGAGAGAGAATTACATAGTTGTCACAGCTGTGAATATGTTTCCTGAATAAAGCAACAGGTTTCTGAACAATTATCACACATCCACAAAAGAAAGAAAGATTAATTGTGCAATACGTTGTGCAATTAAGACTATTTCACAGCATGGGGATGAATGCATAATCTTATCTCAGAGCCATGAGAGATTTATTTAAATGTATTCATATATCTATTATATTTGTTGGTTGCTTTATAAAATGCTTGCCATAAGTGACATACAAACTCAATTATACAACAACATTAAAATAATACAAAAAACAGAGCAGGTACCAATAACATCCAAAACCAATGTACAAGGAGAAAATAAATGCCAGCACTAGTGAGAGTCAATCAAATAAATGAGCTAAAACCAAAGCAACCCAGCCAGTATCCATCATCAACAGAAAGTGATAATAAAATGATGCTATCATTATGTTTAAAAGGCCTGGCTGCCTGGGAGAATAAATATGTATTGGTCGGGCACCAGAAGGGTATTAGAGTGGGTGCCAAGCAAGGTTCTCTCTCTCTTAAGAACATTCCACAAATGGGGGGCCACCACCAAAAAGGCCCTCTCTGTCATGGCCACCCTCCAGACTTCAGGTGGAGGGGGCAGTCAGAGAAAGGCCCCCACTGATCATTATGGGGGGGGATAGTTGCATAGGAGAAGAGGTGTTCCTTTAGATATAAATTGGTTTCCTGTTGCTCCAAGGGGTAGAACTTGAACCAACAGGTTCAGATTACAAGGGAAAGGGATTTTGAACTAAACATTAGGAATAACTTCCTGATGGTAAGGTATGAGTTGTTCAGCAGCAGTGGTGGGCTCTCCTGCATTAGAGATTTTGAAGAAGAGGCTGAATAGGTACCTATCAGGCAGCTGAATAGTGGACTTTGTGCATCAGCAGGGAGTTGAACAAGATGACTCATTCCTGTCCATTACTTTCTCTATGGTATCTTCCAACTCTACTGCTCCATGCTGCCTATAACGGACCGCACTCACGTGGTTCCATTATGAAGATGCATATCACTAGGTACAGTATGTATGACAATTTTGCAAATCTCTTGAAAACGCCCTGTTTGCAACCCTGTGCATGAACTGGAGCACTTGTTCTCTAAAAATTATCGTGTTCACAAAATGTGCATATTTAAAAAATATGCACAACTTCAAAAAGACACTTGAAGTTGTGCATTTTTTAAAGTGAGCATTTTAAAGATGTGCACTGTCCACATTTTCACGCTTAAATGGAGGGAAAAGCATAAGATGGGCATTTTTAAAGTTGGGCATTTTTAAGGTTGGGCTTTTATAAAAAATAATCACATTTTCACACTTAACTCAATGGGAGGAAAACACACTTTTGAAAAATGTGTACTTTCCCTCTTCGAACTGGGGGGGGGGAGGGAACACTTGCAAAGAAGAACTTGCAGAGAAGGAGCCAAACTGCGCTTTGAAGTAAAGTTTAGTCTTTAGCAAGTTTGAGCATCCCTGTTCCTCCCATTCCTACCTACCACAGCAACATGCAATCTCAATATGGGAAATTGGTCCCCTAATGGCTGCAAAAATGCAAGATGGGGGCCTTGGTAGATGGTCACTTGTATTTACCCTCACTCAAATTCTGTCTCCCTAGGGTGTGTATGTTTGCTCGTGCGCTCAAGAACAGTAACTTCCGGGTGACTCATTTCACCCTCCATGCATCCCCCTTGGCTTAGTTTCTTTAATCACGGCATCACTGCTAGGATGATGGTATGAATTAAACCTTGAATATTACAAAATATAACTCATACTCTGGTGCAGCACTGAAGGATTCATAGAGCACTGAGCTGTCAAGGGAAGGAATTATAGTAAGACTTATAATATCCACATAAGTTGGTTTATATAATTTTGCCTCTAAAGGAAAAGGAATGAAAAGAAAAGATAAAAGAGGAAGCTTTAGAAAAGAAAAGGAATGCCGGCCCATTATTTACAAGCAATGACATAAAACTCTGATATGTCCAGAGTGTTAAAATATAATGGGCATGATACAGCTGAAATTAAAGACTTAAAAAGTCCCACAGATTTCAATGAGAGAGACTTAAGTATTTACCTAAGACTCCTGTTGAAGGTAATCTCCATCCCCAACCCCCCTCCCCCCCTCCCCCCCACCAAGAGCAAGAAAGTCAGGCTGCTGCCTTTTCCTTCTGCGGAAAGAAATGGCAAAACACATCTCTTTATCTTTTTTGCCCTCCTCCCATCACTCCAAGAAAGTGAGAGTGAGAGAGAAAAAGAGAGAG
Organism: Heloderma suspectum; assembly: GCF_057233095.1. Lineage (NCBI taxonomy): Eukaryota > Metazoa > Chordata > Lepidosauria > Squamata > Helodermatidae > Heloderma > Heloderma suspectum. The sequence continues at coordinate 12,802,041 of NC_139470.1, forward strand.
AGAGGTTGGAATATAGATAGATAGATAGATAGATAGATAGATAGACAGACAGAAGCCCCAGGCCCATTCAAAATGATTATCATAAGAACATAAGAAGAGCCCTGCTGGATAATACCAAGGTCCACATAGTCCAGCATTCTGTTCACACAGTGGACAAACAGCCGCCCACGGGAAACCCACAAGCAGGGCATGAGTGCAACAGCACCCTCCCACCCATGTTTCCCAGCAACTGCTGTACTGAGGCATACTGCCTTTCTGGAGACAATATATAGCCATTAGGACTAGTAGCCATTGATAGCCTTATCTGCCATGAATTTGCCCAATCCCCTTTTAAAGCCTTCCGAATCAGCCATCACTACATCTTGCTGAACTGAATTCCAGAGTTTAACTATGCACTGTGTGAAGAATTACTTCCTTTGATCTGTTCAATCTCCCACTAATCAGCTTGATGCAATGACCCCAGGTTCTAGTCTTATGAGAGGGAGAAAGATGTCTCCCTCTCCACTTCCTCCACACCATGCATACTTTTGTATACCTTACCTTTATGATGTCTTCTCTTACCCTCCTTGTTTCCAAGCCAAACAATTCCAGATGATGCAACTTTTCCTCCTAGGGGAGTTGCTCCAGCCCCTTGATCATTTTAATTGCCCTTTTCTGCACTTTTTCCAGCTCGAAAATATCTTTTTTTAGGTGCGGTGGCTAAAACTGTACACAGTTTTCCAACTGCATGGTCACACCATAGATTTATATAAGGGGAGTATGATCTTGGCAGTTTTATTCTCAGTTCCTTTCCTAATTATGCTTACTGTGGAAATTTATCAATTTCCCCCCCGATTCCCACATTCTCTCCACTTTGGTTGCAATTTCAGCTGTAAGGGTAGCATTGTTTTGTGGCCCAGTTTGAACAAACTATTTCTGTCCAGGCCTAGTCTGTGCCTGCATTGTAGTAGACTTACAGTACATACATTCTTCATTTGGAGAATTAACAGACTTGAGAGAGGACTTGTGCATTAAGAATTATTCTGCACTCATGCGAACGCTAACAGTATTTTTGAAATGCACCCCAAAATGCAATGCAATAAAATAGGAGCAGTATTTTACCCAGGACATGGATGAGAAAATGGAAACAGCTGGGGGCATATGGAAATGACAAGAACTAAAATGTCCTGTAGTTCACTAAGAGATGTACGAGAATTTTGTTTCAGTTCATTAATCATCAGAACTTGCCCCATTTATGAATGGGAGTGCATCTTCCTCCCCAAATTGCACATTCCCAAACTTGTGATTGCATTGGGGTGGGGGGAATGTGTACTTTGTTTGTTTGTTTGAATGGACACTTCAAATGTGCACTTAAAAAAAAAGTGTAGTATTGATCTATCTGTATATCTTGATAGTTAAACAGACAGACAGACAGACAGACAGACAGACAGACAGACAGACAGACATTTTCATACCTTAGTCCATGAAGGGAAAGTACACACTTTTGAACAATGCATTTGTAAATGAGGGATGGTGCAGTCACCCATCTTGTTCCGGGAGTCCAGTGGACCACCCGTGACCCCTGAGCCATTCCTGCTGAGCTCCTGTCCTGCTTGCCCCCCCTGCAGTCACTGAGCTGCCCACACTCACCTGTGCCCCATCCTCCTGCGCCACAATTACCACGTTGCAAAAATGTGCACATTGACTTATATGCAAAATGGCACCATGATTCTCCCATATATGCAAGATTACAGGCGTAAACAGCTCATTTACATCTGTAATCTTGCATATATGGGTGTTTCACTTTTTTGTGATCGCCATGTTTTTTCCCAGGTGTTTCGGTCCTGAGTGGGTGTAGGGCTCAAACGTGGGTCTGGGGTGCCTGAGTGGGGGCAGGAGCTGGGCGGATGCCTGGACGGGGGAGTGGGGAGGCTGTCCATCCCTAATGGAAATGCACACTTTCCCCTTTTCAAAATATGCACATTCCCCATTCACACTAAAAGAAAAACAGGTTGCAAACTAAAATGGGAGTGAGGCAAACTGAGCTTCGAAGTGGTGTACGGAGAATCGAAACAAGCACAAGCATGCTTGGTTCTCCCACCTGTAGCTAAGAGGAACTCTGGGGAACCTCTCATTATAGGTAGAACACATTTTTGCTTTAATTAAGATTCTCAGATGTAGATTCTAATGGACCACCAATCCAAAACCCAACTCAGAAGTGGCCTTTTTGACAGCCCCACCTTACCCTTGATTTCTCCTTTTACAGAGATTGCATTATTGATGCAGCTCCAGGTTGTATGCAGAAAATAAGAGACCAATTTGGGTTATGGATCCATCCATTTATTCAGTAGTTTCTTACAGCACACAGCCACCTACTGAGGTCACCATAGGCTCTGGAATAAAACTGCATCTAAGCATATTTATAGGAAGAAACCTTTCTGAAAAAGGGGAAAAAAATCAGGCAATGCTCTTTTCTATAAATATACTTCAGTTCAGAACAAAATGTTAGCAAGTGTTCCTTGATGAGGCAAAGGACTGCCAAGTGGCTTTCTCAGAGAGGTAGCAGTAGAATCACCCCTTCCTTCATCCAATTAAATCTGGAGTGGTAAAACTGCTCCAGGTTCTGTTCTGGAGAAGTCAGAAAATAAGGACTATGAAGGTCAAAACATCATTTTGACATCCAAGTAGAACCCAGTCTTGAAAAACATGGATGTTTCCAACCTTCTCCTCATCCCACAATCTGGAGATACATTTTGGGATTTCTGAACTATCTGCTCTTGTTTCCAACATGGAACTGATGCAGTAGGAAGTGATCCATTTTTTCCCCATCTCCACGTTTTGTACAGCGGAGAAGCACGCACAGTCTTTCAAGAGTTTTCAGTCCCCCACCTCCACCCATTACCAGAATGTATTGACAAGCTGATTGCTGATAACTGGCATGGAACAGACCTGAAGGTGGGAAACAGAGGAAGTCCACAGAAATGGATTTGACAGAACTGTCCGATGCTAAAGTCCTCTAAAGTAATAAACATACATGCTCAAGCTGGTAGAATATGTCAATACTTTCTTACATACATATGAGAATAGAAGATCCATACTAGAAAGCAATACCTGAGCCAAATGACATCATGCTTAGCTTGCTTCTGCCAGAGTCCAGTGACTCTGGAAGATGGAGATGGGGATGTATGAGAAATTTGTTTCATAGAATCATAAAATAGTAGGGTTGGCTGTGCAGCCTCATCTTGAATGCGTCCAGTGTGGAAGAGCCCACCACCTCCCTAGGGAATTGGTTCCATTGTCGTATTGCTCTAACAGTCAGGAAGTTTTTCCTGATGTCCAGCTGGAATCTAGCTTCCTGTAACTTGAGCTCATTATTCCATGTCCTGCATTCTGGGATGATTGAGAAGAGATCCTGGCCTTCCTCTCTGTGACAACCTTTCAAGTACTTGAAGAGCGCTATCCTATCTCCCCTCAGTCTTCGAGGGATGTACGAAAGGTACTTACCTTTCGGGGATTATGCTGATGGTCCGGGGGGAGGTGTTCTGTCCCTCCCCCCAGAATCCTTGCCGGGGGGGGGAGGCGCTCCATTCCTCCCACCCCAGAATCCTGGCTGGCCGGCTGTGCTCCACAGCGATTCTGTGGAGCCACCGGCCGGCTCCACCAGCAGCTGGCCATCCAACCGCTGGCTAGCAGGGACGCAAATGGTGGCGGCAAATGGTGGCGGCATTCACATGCTGTGGGCTTGTGAATGGCGGAACGGAGCACTGGACACAAATTGCAGAAGTCAAGTGGCACAGAAGGTACACAATTCGTACATCCCTGCTGGCTGGTTCTGACTGAAACCCAGAGCAGATTCACAGCCCCAATGACATCAGAGCCACCAGCCTCCACTGGGTCACACTGAAGTCTCTCCTGCCCCTATTTGAATGCCCTCCTGCCTTTAAATGGAATTTCTGCTCAAATGACAACACCTCTGCTGCTTTAAAGGCTCATCTTCCCCTTTTTTCTTTTCTTTTTTTTTTTTACAAATTTGATAGGGACCATTTTTAATGCATTTTTTGCACTGTCTATCTACAATCCTTGTTCCTCCAATGCAGAATATTCTGACAATTTCATTTCCTGGCCTAAGAAGTATAAACTCCCTTTGCAGCTTCAGCAGCAGCAGAAGAAGAATAACTGCATGGAGATCATTTGGCTGAGTCCTCTAATTGTTAGTGACAAGCATAGCCCCACCATACAGATTTGTGATTTGTGGCTCAGGAGGACATCCACCAGAAATCTATCATGTTTGGAGGTTGCAAAGTTAGGGGTCATTCTTGCAACTGCACAGGGAATTGTGTTGGGGGTGGGGGGTGTGAAAGAAGAAGCAAACATCTTTATGATGACAATTGTGCTTCCAACCGGGTGCTGTTTTTTAATCCACACAGTATGCCAGAAGGTTGTGAATAGGAAAAATAGTCTTCACTCTGACATAGCTTGTTTCCATGTAGCCAGTTAGGTGATGCTGTATAGCCAGGCATATTTTGGTTATGTGATGATGAGTGAAGAAGGCAAAGTAGAGCAAAGACAATAGGGATATCTGTCACTTGGAAATCTGGCCTTTGGGGACTCAACAGATGTCCACTGTCAGGCGAACTTGGCTTGCATTTGTAAGCCTAGCTTCAGGTTTTCCCTGAACTCTAGGGACTTTTTGCAGATTTCATTGTTGCTGCTGTCGAGCCGCAATTTGTGCAAACAGAGATTTGTGCAAATTGCAGCCATAATTTGCACAAATTAAAGAACATGGAAAATCCGCTAACCAGCCTGACTCACTAAGTTGGGCACGTTAGTGGAAAAGGGACCAAAGTCCGGGGGGCCAAGCCAATGAAAGTTTGCCATAGTCCATCTCCCAAACGGTTTCCTCTGATAGCCTTAGAAGGCAATGCCTCCTGCCCAACTTTGGAATCTTGTACCCCCCCCCACTTGCCCAGCAACACTGGGAAGGACAGCTTCCACTGCTGCTACAGCCACACCTGCAGCAGTGGCAAGAAGATTAAGGGTGTGCATGTTGCAAAATCTCCCCATCCCCATAGCCGTTATAGTCTGGGGGACTTTGTACAAGATCGGTAACATGGCCACTCCAAGCAGCTAAAGGAATTTAGGAAATATTTTATTTTTCTTTGGCTTCAATTGGTCAGGAAAATTATCTCTTCTGTTTGACCTTGGGCACTCCAAGTTGCTTCCAAGCACATCTTCCAATATGGTGATGTTCAAATGGGGCTACAAAGGCTTATAAGAGCAGCAGTACATACAGACATGGTAGAGAAAAGAAGATGGCATCCTCCATTGGTGCATGAGGGAAGCCAGTTTTTTTTTAAGAGAGAGAAAAATGTCCTATAGTTGGAAAAGTGCTCCTTACTACCCTTAACCCCCCCCCAATCCCTACTTCACCCACCAAGAATTACCAAAATCCCCTCCATTGTTTTGCCAACAAATGGGACATTTCAGCTCAGCACCGGTCCTTTCTTGAAGCAATAACTTCAGTAAGAAACACTCTTGAGTCAAGCTGATAGTTCATCTAGCCCATTATCTTGCTTACAAGGCCCCAGGACTTACTTCAGGGGAAGCTCGTTGGCTAGTGTCACATCATGTGCAATCACAGTAGGTATAGCCACATCTGGTAAAGTCACATCACATACGGTCACTCACATTAGGTTCTGTCACATCTAGTAGAACCTCAGTGGGTGTAGTCATAGAGCTTTCAAGTTCAGGCAACCCAATCAGCACCTCAGACAGCTCCCAGTGAGCCTGGTGTCGCTTGCTTCTCTAAGTAAACAGCATGAAGAAATGTTGCCTCAGCAAGGAGCTGGAGCCATCTGAGGCCTTACAAAAGCTAGGAATGTCAGGGAATTCCACAATGGATCTCGGTGAGGCCGAATGCAAGTGCATTCGGCCCCCCAAAATCCATCGCGGAATGAAGCCCCTGCCCCCCAACCCACGGAAGGCGTGCGGGACGAAGTCCCCGCTGCCCCCACCCCACGAAAGGCACGTGAAACGGAGCACCTACCTGCTCCCGTCTGCGCTGCTTTGCGAATGGTGGCCATCCTGCAGCCACCATTCGCTTCCTCCTCTTCATAGCCCTGATAGGCTATGTAAATACTTATGTAGCCTATAACGGCTAAAGCAGGGACGCCATTTGCATCCCTGCGGAGGCCGTGATAGGCTACGTAAGTATTTACGTAGCCTATCACGGTGTGTGGGGGGGGAAACCCAGCGTACGCAAATGGTGGCAGCTACTGCCATTTGCGTACGCTGGGGGTTTTCTCCCTGCCATGATCGGCTACGTAAATATTTATGTAGCCTATCACGGCTCAATACAGGGACGCAAATGGCGGTGGCTACAACAGCTGACATTTGCATCCCTGCAGGGCTGCCCAGCGGCCGGATGTCTGGCTGCGGGCGGCTGGAGCCGGCCGGCAGCTCTGCGGCTTGGCCACGGAGCACAGTTGGCCAGACAGGATTCAGGGGGGAGGGACAGAGCGCCTCCCCCCCACCATGGATTGCCTGGTGCAGAGCCAGGTAGGTGTTTCGTACATCCCTAACAAAAGCGGACAAAACCTGTTCTGCTGTAGTCTCCACCCTCTGAAAGAGCTGGTTGCACTCCTCAAAAGGTTCTTGGTTGATTTTGCGTTCTTGAATTTCTGTGAAGCTGAGGAGATTTCTGTTCAATCCTGGACTTGTCCTCTGATTGTGAGGACATAGGTAAGGTTACATCCTCTGGCCAGGAGAGAACAAAAGAGGGTCATGAAAGGTCCTCTTTGAGGATGACAAAGGGACTTCTTCTGTACCCTGTGAAAACCCAGGTTTGAGGGTCATGCCACAAGTGAGACCTGTTCTGACTAACAGTGGTTCTTTGCAGGGTTCCAGCCCTGTTAATGGAAACCAATTTTCAGTGGAGATGCCAGGGATTTAATTTGGGGCTGTGAAGGTTTGAGGCCTACAGAAGCAAAGGGGGGAAAGGGTCAGGCTCAGAGGCCTGGGTATTTTGTTTTTTGTTTTTTTTGTTTTTCTTTGTTTTGTTGGGAGGGGGTATCCCTGAGAGGAGTAGTTTTATTTCCCTGGTTAAGGTTCACTTTAATTTCCTCAGTTAAGTTTCATTTCTTCAGGTTTGAAACAGTAGTCTTGGTTTTGAGGGAAGAGGGTATGAAAAGAGAGAGTCAGAAAGACTAGAGCAGTAACAGCAGAGTCAGGAAGAGCAGAACATGGAGTAGGAAGAAGCAGCCTGAAGAAGTCTAAGTGCAGCTAGGGTAGAAGTACTTGTGTTTTTGCAACTTTTATTATCTCTTAATGCCTGTTGTATCACTCATCTCTATTGTGTGAATACCTTTAGTTGTGATTTGCTTGCTTTAATTTCCAGTAAACTGTTCTAGCCAAATTCTGTGTCTAGAGTGTCAATCACCCGATGCCTACAGCCTAAAACCCATGCTATTGGAAACGGGAAGGTAAAAGAAGGAAGGTGGGACTCTTAAGGAGGCAAGAGATGCTTAAGGAGTTGCTCAGGGGGTCCAGGTCATAAGGGAAATCCTGACAGGGACATTCTGCAAGTCTCTGTCTCTCTCTCTCTCCTACCAGCTAAATAGGACCAGTAGAATCCCATGAAAGACCCCTCTGGTAGTTTTCTTTGAATACCCCACCCCTTTCCTCCTGAGCCTGTCATTTAGGAATAGGATTCATGCATCCAGCCCCAGATTGTTGCTGTATTTAATCTGCCCAAAGAGAATGCAATCAAATTATTACAATGTGCAAGAACGATAATCTGCTAGAATTTTTGAAAAAGTTATTCTTCAATGCCTGCCACCCCTAATAAGCCAACAAGGTCTAATAAGAACACCATGGGTAGGAAGGTGTGAGGAGCATATGCATAACAGGGAGATGAAAACTCTCTTCATCTTTTTTTCAGATTGAATGAAATCTAATTACATGCCATATTGATTGTTGTGTATTACTGGAAGTGGAGACAGTAAAAAAAAGGGGGGGAGGTGCAATTACAGTAAAAATTGCAGGCTGACCCTTTCAATTGCTTTTGGCATAAAAGGGTTATGCACGAGTTGGAGAGAGATATGAAACCATTTCCCCCTCTCTAACTCGCTGGTTAAATTATTCTCTGTTCCGTTATGTCCAAGAAAATCTAGTCAATTGAGCCTACAATCTTAAGTGCAGGTATTAGAGATGAGAGTAAGTCCTATTGAACTTGGTGGGACTTACCTCTGAGTAAATATGCTTAGGTTTGCAGTCCATGTATAACTCAGAGCTCGATAACAGCTTACTCTGGGTCACTTCCCCCCATACTCACTGAGGTTGTTCATTCATGTGATGAATCTTCCACATGAGCCAAGGCTGGCTCCTGGGGTGGCATACTTGGGCATTTGCCCAAGACCAGGAGAGGTTCCATTTCCCCCCAGAGTGCCATCTTTCCCATTTTTCATTTTGCACAGAGTATCCTAAGAGTATCCCCAGTCTGTATGTCTCACTTCTTCCAGTTTAGGGGGAGCCATGTTGTCCCTAATGCACCGCCCCCCAATCCTGCACCCAGCACAAATTGAGCTCATCATTCTTATGTCTGTGCCATGACCACAGCAGCCTCTGCAGTCTCCAAGGCCAAGCTGGGACTCAGGGATCCATAGCACCTATCCATTTTAGACCACTTTTAACCACCATGGCTTCCTCCAAAAGATTCCTGGGAATTGAAGTCTGCAAGGGTGCTGTGGATTCTTTGTCAGAGAACTGGATCCTCCTCTCTGCCACAGAGTAACAGTTGCCAGGGTTTCTCCCTGGGCAAAAGAATGTATGATGAGGGTTAAGCCAGTTTAAGTCTGAAGTATACCTATGGGTAGGGATGCTGCGGGTGTCCGAGATGGGAGTGGAGTCCAACAGACTCTCCCCACTCAGCCTCCAAGCCCATTCACCAAGCCACTGCCACTTACCAGGCCTGCTTACCAAGTGCCCGCATGGTGCATGTGTGCCCAGCGGCCACCTGTCCCCTTAGCAATATGCCATTTTGTGTAAAAATGGCAGCTTGAGGTTTTCTGGATATGTAATGTTACCTAAATGGCAGCTGTAAAGGGGCCATTTATGCAACATGACAGGCGTGAATGGTCCATTTATGCCTATAATGTTGCCTAAATGGCCCCTTTACGGCTGCCATTTATGTAACATTACATATCCGAAAAACCCCGAGCCCCCATTTTTACTCAAAATGGGGGCTTGCTAAGAGGATGGGTGGCCCTGCAGCACTTGCTGGGCACTCATTGGACACTCCAACAGCTTGCACGGTGAGCAGGGGCGGGTGGCAGCCCAGCAAGCACCCAGTGAAACCAGACAGAGCTGAATTCCTCCATCCCTCCCTATGGGCTCAGAGATCCTGGAAATAGTTGTGGCTAAGGTGTACACATTACCAGCTGGGATTGTATATTGTCCACTTGAACTGGCAATTCTCATGCAACATGATGGAAGTTGTTTACTCCAACTGAGTATATTGGATGAATGAAATTAGATATGAAGGGTGTTCAAGGGACATTAGATATAAAGGGTGTTGAAGGGAAATAAAATATAAAGGGTGTTCAAGGGACATTAGATATAAAGGGTGTTCAAGGGAAATAAAATATAAAGGGTGTTCAAGGGACATTAGATATAAAGGGTGTTCAAGGGAAATAAAATATAAAGGGTGTTCAAGGGACATTAGATATAAAGGGTGTTCAAGGGAAATGCTTCTTTACATGCATGCAATGCATGGATGGCTCATGTCCTTCACCCCTGTCCATAACATCTGCATGCCTCCCTACCCTAGCCCTAATGCACACATGTCCACCACGAAGTATGAAAGGGGAGCTACATACAAGGAGTGTCCTGCTTGTAGTGATGTGGTGACAGCTCCTGGGAACTGGTCAGGCTCAGCACCAAAGGCAAGGTCACTAGATTCAAATCCAAACACAGGGAGGTCCAGAGAGAGAATAGCTGGGTTAACAGGGAACTACACACCTGAGAGCTAGTGGACGACATCATTCCAGGACTCTGGACCTAGAACTGAAGGCTTTGAAACTTGATCCTTCAGATCTCCACACAGAGCACAGCTGTAGGTCATCAGTGCCAGTGCAGGGTGGTGGCGCCAATGTCAGTGGGGCATGAATTTGCTCTGGGTTTCAGTCAAAACCAGTCAGAACTCTAAATGAGCCATCCAAGGTGAAGGATCTGTTTTTGGGGATAGGGTTCAGCACCTTGGAGAGCTGCTTTAGAGTTCTGACTCATTCTGATTGAAACCAACAGCAGATTCACTGCCCCGTGACATCGGAGCCACCAGCCTCCACTGATTCAGTGCCCCCTGATGAATGGTCTACTCAGAGGCAGAGTTTGAGGAGTCAATATTCCTCAGGCAGGCACTTCAGCATATGGCAGCTGGATGAGCTTTTCACTGCTGTGTTCCCTGGGGCTAGGTGGCTGTTCGGAATCTGCGTCTATGTCCAAGACGGGGCTAACTCCATTGTGAGGTGTAGGATTGATGGCTGTCTCCTTGAACTGCCACAAAGTACCTAGACCTAAGAGCATGAGAAGAGCCATGCTGGGTCAGACCAAAGCCCTATCTAGTCCAGCATTCTTTTCACATAGTGGCCAACCAGCTTCCTGTAGGAAAAACCCACAAGTAGGACATGAGAGTGACAGCATACTGCCTCTGATATTGGAAGGAGTACATAGCTGTTATGACTAGTGGCCATTGATAGCCTTTTCCTCCATGCACAGACAAGAGGAGCTCTTCTCTGATGTCCAGCTTCCTGGGGAGGGGTCCATATCATCCTCCAGAAGGTGCATGACGGTGGGCTCTCCTTCCAGTCAGGAACCCTGCAGAATTTGGGTTCCTGATTACAGAGAACACCTAGGCACATGTAGAGAGGGTGCTGTTGCATGCATGTCCTACTTGTGGGGTTCCCGTGGGCAGCTGGTTGGCCACTGTGTGAGCAGAATGCTGGACTAGATAGACCTTTGGTCTGATCCAGCATGGCTCTTCTTATGTTCTAATCTACGTGCCAAACACCTGGATGTCAGGCATAAGTTGTCAGGCATGTTCCTGCTGCCCTCTCATGCATATCTGGAGGGGGATCACTTGAAAAAAAATAAATATTTGGAGTAAAAGAAAAGCATTTCCCCCAAGTTCCAGACCAGATCTAATGTGCAAACAGTCTCAATGGGCCAGTTCACACAACTGTCGCAGCATTATTTAAGCCACAGTGGGTCGCAGCACATGTCGGTGGCAATTGGGATTATTCAAGCCATGGTAGGTAGTCACCATGACTTAGTGTGACATCTGAACTATGTTGGGCTGTGGCGGTCATGAGAACCAGGCCAATATCACCTTCACTCTGCCTCCAGAAACTTCTCCCATTCTTTCTGCTGTTAGCTCAGCTATCACTTTCTGTTAAGGGGCATTCACTGGAAAGGAACATTTTAACAAATTGAAGGGAATGCACAGGTTGATGAACTGTAGCAAGAAACAGCAGCTGTGTCCAGCACAGGCAGATTGTGAAAAGTTGGGGAATCACTGATTTATATGAACTCACTCGTACAAGTCAATGACACACTTGTGTGATTCCTCCAATCCCCGTCTGCAAATGGCAGTATGAAGGCACCAGCTGGACATGTCAGGAACTTTTAGAAATATGAATGCTCCATGAAGACAGGAGATGAAATAATACATCACTAGAAACAATTGTTTTAGGTACTGTTTCAGCCCAGATAGAGGGGGCTAGTCAAGAAGCATTCTTATTTTTGCACTTCTTTCAAAAAGGTGTGGGGGGAGATTGCTCTAGTTTGGCTAGCTGACATAACATCCAAATTCTTGTGCCAGGGAACCTCATATTCTGCATTCAGGGTATCTGAGGCAAGTAATACAGTCTGAATTATACTGCAACCCTATGAATGTTTACTTGGAAGTAAGCCCCACTGTGTTCAATGGGGCTCATTCCCATGTAAGTGTGCATAGAATTGTTGTAGCCTTATTCACGGTTACTCAAAAGTAAGTCCCACAGTGTTTAGTGGGGCTTTAAAAAAAAATCTTTATATATTCCCTCGTTTAACATCCCACCTTTCGGTCAAAAATGGCACTCAAGGTGGATAAGAGTAATAGAATACAGATTAAAAACAAAATCTTAATTAAAATGTAACATAAAAACAAAGAAATCACACACAAGAATAAAGGAAATAAGCAGCAGGAACCAATTAACAAGACCCCTCAGCAACAGAACATTTTACATTTCAAAGGCCTGCCTGAAATAATAATGATGATGACGACGACGATGATGATAGTAATGGTGATGATAATGATAATAAAGATGATGACGATGATGGCAATAATGATGATGATATTAATGATGATTATGATAATGATGATGATAATAATGATGACGATAATGATGTTGGTAGAAGGACAAGGGAGTAGGGAGGAGCTTCCCCTTTGCAAGGAATTCCAGAGCCTGGGAGCAGCCACTGAGAAGATGCTTTCTCATGTCCCCACAAAACACGTCTCTGATGGCAGTGATACCAAGGGAAGAGCCTCCCATCCCATGTAGGGGTGTATGGATTACTCACCCCATTCTGGTCCAGGGTGTCCATGGTGGGGGGGAGATGATCCATCCCTCCCCCCAGAATCCTCCCCAGCCGGGTCCACTCTGCAGGCGAGTCCGCGGAGCCACCGGCCAGGGCCACCCGCAGCAGGATTTCTGTCTGCTGCCGGGCTGCGGCTGCAAATGGTGGCCGCTGTAGTGGCCGCCATGTGCATCCCTGCATTAGCCATGATAGGTTTCATATATATTTACATAGCCTATCATGGCTAATGCAGGGATGCGTTGGATCCCTCCCTCCCCCTGGAATTCTCCCCAGCCAGCTCCACTCTGCAGTGAGTCCGCAGTACCGCCGGCCAGGGCTGACTGCAGCCAGACCTCTGTCCGCTGCCGGGCTGTGGAAAAAATGGCTGCCACTGTAGCAGCTGCCATTTGTATCCCCGCATTAGCCGTGATAGGCTACGTATATATTTACGTAGCCTATCACGGCAAAAGGCAGGGACGAAAATGGCGTAGCGGATGCTATTTGCATCCCTGCTCTTTGCCTATCTGTGATAGGCTACGTAAATACTTACGTAGCCTATCACAGCTAAAGTAGGGAAATTGTGGCCGCAGACTGGGTCCCCGGGATGGACCCTACATTCCCCAAGCTGGTTGATCCCTCTCTCTTGTGCATGGGTGGGGCTGTTTTGGCTATATAAGCAACATCACTCATAACCTGAACATCAGGATTAGCATGAATCATGAATGTTCAAGAGGACTCTTCTGGTGAATCTACCATTTAAATGGACTTTGAACCCAGGGAGGTGATGAGAAGGAGGGGAAAAGGCAGAGGATCATAATTCACTCAAGATCAAGATCATCAATTACTACTTAGCATCCACTTGAATGGATTCAAAGGAAGCAGAAACCATCTTCCAGGATGGCATTAGTGGTACAGCATTCAACTCTGAAATAGGCTCAGGTGTTGACAAAGGAAAATAAAATCCACATAATATTCAGGATTGAAACCCAGCATTTTCAGATGGGAATTTACTTGGAATGCTTTCCAAAGGTGAGATATTTTGTATTATAAAAAGAGCCCTGCTATATCAGATCAAAGGCCAGCCTCCAATGGTGACTGGCTAGTTAGCTCTGGGAAGCCCACAAGCAGAAGGTACAGGCAGCCCTCTTGTTCTCCTCAAGCATTTGGCATTATTCAGAGGTACATCCAATGAATATTCATCAGCATTTTAAAGGAGGGGGAAGGGTCAGTCATGGAATGGTGACCCTCAATGCTGCTGTGAGTGGATTTTCTCATTAGCCAAGGGAGTCCCCTGCCCCTGGCATCTGGCATCCAAAGATATGTTGCTGTTCAGTTGTTCAGTCGTGTCCGACTCTTCGTGACCCCATGGACCACAGCACGCCAGGCCTTCCTGTCCTGCGCTCCCTCCCGGAGCATGCTCAAGTCCATATTCATTGCATCAGTGATGCTATCTAGCCATCTCATCCTCTGCCGTCCCCTTCTCCTTTTGCCTTCAGTCTTTCCCAGCATCAGGGTCTTTTCCAGAGAGTTTTCTCTTCGCATTAGGTGGCCAAAATATTTGAGCTTCAGCTTCGGTATCTGTCCTTCCAGTCAGGGTTGATTTCCTTTAGTTTGGACTGATTTGACCTCCTTGCAGTCCAGGGGACTTGTAAGAGTCTTCTCCAGCACCACAGTTCGAAAGCATCAATTCTTCGGCGCTCAGCCTTCCTTATAGTCCAGCTCTCACTAGGGTTGGCGGAGAATTTCTCCCCGAAACTTCAGGGGCCGAGCGCCAACATGTTCGGCCCCCCGAACAAGTTTCGGGGAGAAATTCTCCGCCCCCCCGCCCCCCCCGGGACGGGACTTACCTTTGCCGAATGTCCCTCCCGGTGGCGGGTCCTGGCAGCGGTTCGTCAGGTCTTCGTCAGGAGCGGGGGCGGCAGCTGATCTTTCGACCGGCTGCCGCCGCCGCCATTCCAATAAAACTAAAAAAACAACAACACGCCCCTGTGATAGGCTACGTGACGATTAACGTAGCCTATCACGGCTAGATCTGCAAAGTCAGCACGGGTGACTTTAAAAACAAAAAAAAAGCGCGTACGGATAATGGCGGCCCCTATAGGGAGCCGCCATTCCTGTTCCTTATTTGGTCGCTGTAGTCTACGTAAAGACTACGTAGACTACGGTGACCAAATAAGGAACGCGAATGGCGGCTCCCTATGGGGGCCGCCATTTGCGTACGCGCTTTTTTTTTTTAAGTCACCCGTGATAGGCTACGTGACGGTTTACGTAGCCTATCACAGCTGACTTTGCAGATCTAGCCGTGATAGGCTACGTTAATTGTCACGTAGCCTATCACGGGGGCGTTTTTTTTTTAACTTTTAATTTTGCTGCCGGGCGAGGTGAGGCGCCTCCTCCCCGGCCTGAATTTCAGCTGGGCGAGGCGGGAAGCCTCCCCCCCCCGGCCTGAACTTCAGGTGGAGAGCAGCGAAGCGCCTCCCCCCCACCGCGAAAAGCTGTGAGACCAGGTAAGTGGGTTTCGTGCACCCCTAGCTCTCACAGCCATACATTACTACTGGGAAAACCATAGCTTTGATTATGCAGACATATGGAGGTTTCACTAAGAATGATTCCCTGGTCAATAGCCATTAATAGACCTATTATCCTTGATTTTGTCAAATACTTTAAAAAAAATCCATCTCGGCTAGTTTCAGGAAATAATTGCCGTATTGATCTTCTTTGCCACTTCTGTAAATGTTCCCCACAAACTCACCATACTATTTGGTGGTGGTGGCAGTTCCAGAATGTTTTCCTAGTACTCCTTGTAAGGCCTGAAACCCTCCCCTTTATCAATGTGTGTGGATAACAGTTACATCTACCCAGTATCAGGGAACCTGAGGCTCTCCAGATGTTTTTGGAGAGCCTCAGCCAGCACGGTGAATGGTCAGGGATGATGTGAGTTGCAGTCCAACAACATCTGGTGGGCCACAAGTTGCCCATGCCTGATCTACCTTAATGTTTTTCAACATGTTTTTACATTCACCCACCCACCCCAGTCTAAACTAGCCTGTCTTGAGTATCTCCAGTTGGGGATGCTGGAGAAATTCAAGATGGACTAAAACGAGCTTGGTTTTCTACAAATCCGACCTGAGGAATCTGCTGCAGAGCGACCCCCTCTGGCCTCATGGATTCCCTGGACTTTCAGATGATTTTTTTAAACTTTCCTGAAATTTATGCATATACATTTGTAGGGAAATACGTAAGTTTCTGCTGAGGAAACATTGAATGGAATGGGGGACAATACGCTAAATGTTACATACTAAGGTAAATTACGTAAATACTTACATAATTATTTGTGGATTTTTCTGCACGATGAAAAAAAAAATATTCGTATCCATCTGTAGGCAGATGACGGAACAAAAGGCACCTGATTATCCACGAATCACAGAGAGAGCAGATTTTACACAGTCCGTACATCCCTATTTCCAGTCCCATGCTACCTCTCACATTGGCAGATGGGTGTACAGAGAAATATTTGCATGGGCTAAATGGTTATTAATGATTCTTTCAAAGGGGGTCTTCCACATTTGCTCTTCCCTCGTCACTACTGGCTCCCAATGAGTTGACAGCAAGCAAGGCAAATATTGCCAGCAAGAGCACAGCAAGTTGCTCAGACCAACTAGCAAGATTGTCCCTCTGCAGGGGTTAGAGAGTATCACCTGACCCACCCTTGCTTGTGCAGTACACTTGCACAATAGGCCTTTACAATAGTTCTCCTGCAGTTCTGTCCTTTGGCCTAGGCAAGGTGGTGGTGCATAGGCTGAATCCCCAACTAGTATCCCTTAGGCCAAAGGAGGGCTTATGGTGCTCCAGATGTTTTGGCCTACTACTCCTGCCTCACCATTGGCTATGCTGGCCAGGGCTGTAAGCTAAAACATCTAGAGGGCCAGAAGTTGCCCACCACTGCCCTTAGTTCAGCACCCTCTATTACCTCAACCCCTACCATCTTCATGCAATCAAAATCACAATCATGTGTAATGAAAGAACATTGAGATATGGACATCCTAGTGCTATGAGTAGGGATGCTGGAGAAATTCAAGATGGATTAAAATGAGATCGGATTTCTAAGAATCCAGCCTGTGGAATCCAATGCACAGTGACCCCCTCAGGCCATGCAGAGTCCATGGACTTTCGGATGATTTTTTTTACTTTCCCGAAATTTATGCATATAAATCCGTAGAAAAATACGTAAGTTTCTGCTAAGGAAATGCTGAATGGAATGGGGGACAATACACTAAATGTTACATACTGAGGTAGATTATATAAATACTTATGTAAATACTTACATAAATATTTACATAACTATTTCTGTATTTTTCTGCATGATGGGAAAAAAAATTAGCATCCATCTGTGGAATGAAGGTGCCTGACAATCCGCAAAACACAGACAGAGCGGATTTTACACAGTCTGTACATCCCTAGCTGTGAGCACCACAAATATTGACACAATATTTCCATGAGATGTTCTAGAGTAGGTAACCTGGTGCCCTTCAGATGTTTTGACTACAGCTCCCATGATCACTGACCATTGGCCATGCTGCCCAGAGCTAATGGCATTTGTAGTCCAAAACATCTGAAGGTCGCCTACCCAAGTTCTAAGTCTAGACCAAAAGGATGGGAAGTGAACAGCTTCTTTCTTCTGCTGTTGATTGCAAAGTTCCCATTTGGGGTCTTAGAAAGAAAGGTCCCACCAACCTCTGTCTCTCTTCCAGCAGTAGTGGACCAATGTCCACAACTCCTCTCTGGTGACCTTTCTCCTTGCAGGCGCCCTGTGAGGGCCTGACCCATAACCTGGAAACCACCTAAGTGGTATCATATGACCCGCTTCAATAAACTATTGTTGGAGTACCACAGCTTTCCCCAACCTGACACTCTCTAGATTTTTTGGACCAAGTTGCCATCATCCCTGACCACTGGTCATGCTGGCTAGGGCTGATGGGAGTTGTAGTCCCACATAACTGGAGGGTGCCAGGTTGGGGAAAGCTGGCATATTTCTTAATGACATTATTGCATTTATATCCCACCTTTGTTTCTCTTGCTTACATGATTCTCCTCGTCTCCATTTTATCCTCACAACAACCCTGTGAGGTAGGTTAGGCTGAGAGTCAGTGACTGGCTCCCAAAAGTCACCCATTCAATTTCATGGCCAAGTGGTGACTAGAACATGGATCTCCTGAGTCTCAGACCAACACTCTAACCACTAACCATTACACCACACTGGTGAAGAGCCTGCATGTTCAAAGGGGTCAGGGTGCATGCCAGCCACAGCAAAGTATACTACTAACATGCAAGGCATTGGAACACTCGCAAATATTAGGAAAAAATCCCCATTGATGTTAACCATTTCACATTTTGAAGGCTGAAACAACTGCTGTTGAAGTCAATATTCTGAATGCCACAACTCTAATGTGAAGCCATGCACCTTTCATCATATCTATGTTACTTTATTTGCCACTAAACACAAAATAAGGCAAGGCGTTTCATCATATAAATTCCTTTTTCTCAAACTGTTGCACAATTTCATTACAGTATGCTATGAATCCCTTAGGAGTTCATATTTAACTGTTTATGAATAACTGTAAAATTGAAATACACTTGTCAGGTGTCGGCCAATTTGTCACAGAAAGATTAGGAGCAACATAATCCAGTTTTATTAGTTAGCTTGTTTTCAACTGACCAATAAACATGATATCATTCATACACCGAATGAAATGTATTAAAAAAAAATACTCAAACTGGGGGAATGGCAGGTGAGAATAATAAAAAGCAGGGAATGTTTTTTATAAAGTTCTGCACTTCATGAGAACTAGAACAGTGATGCTAAATTGTGCTCTTGAAGAACAGTGCAATGGAGGACAAATATCTACTCCCAGCACAGCTATGTACAATGATCCTATTTCTATAGCATTCTGAATTTGCAACATGTTATTTACAATATGTACCGGGTTTGCAATCACAACAGAGCGGTAACCACAGCTGTCTCACACACACTGATGTTCATCACAGCATCTGACTGCATCATCAAGTGGTGACTTCCATAATGTTTCGTCCGGTTCATTGCACCTCAGAGATCAAACAACACAGATAGAACTTTCAATTGCCTTAGAGCACCAGGCAGTCAAGTTTGCACAGCTGTGAGTCTTCAATGGCCATGCCTTTTCATCTGGTGGCGGCAAGGTACAATTGCACATGTGAATGAGTGACCACAGATCAGTCACCACAGGCAGAATGTTCATATCATACTGCTCAAGGCGTAAGGATATTCAATGGAGTTGGCATAAAGGTAAGAGCGTAGATAGCACCAAGCACAACCCAGTGTGGCTTCAGCCTGCCATTTAGTACATTAACCTTGCCACTGTTCAAAGTCTTGTGGGGGTCCTGAGACCTTTGATGATGTGAGACCACACCCACAGCATGACAATAACTGGGCTATCACATTTGCCTTGCTGGATCGCCAAACACCAAGGTAATGCATCATCAACACCAGAACAATGGAAACTCTTTCTGCAATTGGATGTGAGTCCATGACATCACCCCTTACATCAGCCTTCCCCCACCAAATGCCATCCAGATGTGTTGGACCGCAACTCCCATAATTCCCAGCCAGCATGGCCATTGGCCATGCTGGCTGGGAATTATGGGAGTTCTAACCCAACACATCTGGAGAGAGCTCCAATCGGGGAAGGCAGACTTACATTGTCCACCATGACTGCTGGTCCCGCTGTGCCCATAAGCTCTGCACAGTCTGTTCATACATTGAGCAGTCAGCCAGAAAGTACAGAGCAACAGAGTCATGCCTCTGCACGTATGAGAGCCAGTCTTACGTGCTGAATAATTGCCCAGTGAGAAAACAAGTAATATCCATTCATGTGTGAACACGCAATGACATTTTACATATGGGGGAGAGAGGCTCAGATCTTGGGTGGTAGTGGCCAAACCATGACAATGTGGCCAAAGTGGGGCTCCTACACAGATCTTTGAGATGGAAACCCAGCTGATAAGTTCTCACCCCCTCTTCATGTTAAAGTTCTGCAACTCCAAAGTTGCCTTCTCAACTTTACTTTCAATAGGGGGCAATGCCCTAAAGTCACATGTTTGCTTGTTTTTTAATCCCCATGTCTTCCTGACATGCTCCAACAATTTCACTTCCCTACTAAAGGCACTGACTGAATCTATGAGGTTGATGGGCATTCCACCCACCTCTCCCAATGGGGACACCATGTCATTTGCCCAAGTTTTTACAATGCCATGTGGTCTAACCATTGCATGACCTCCATTACATCTAGCTAGCTGGCTATTAAGCTGCACTTTTTAACACACACCCCCTCCAAAAAATGCTATGGATCCGCCAACCTTATCTCCCTCCTTTCCCATGCTTACCATTGAGCTGGTTATACACAACTTCCTCCAGGTGGTCCAGCCGCTGCAGGATGGACTCCCTGTCCAGCAGGGCGCCCGCCTTGGCGTTCCTGCTCCTCATCCGTCGGTCGGCGCTCCTGACAATCTGCACCAGTTCCTGGGAATGATCCTGGATCCTGCAGTAGACGGAGAAGAGGATGATGCCCACAAAGACCAAGATGTTCACAGTCAACAAAGTTTTGATTTTCCTTGCCACCGCCATGGAAGCCGCTGGGTTGGGGAGGCATCAAGGCATGGTAGCCAGTGCCCTTGGAGCTGCAGCAGCATTTAAGGCAGTAGTCTCTGCCTGCAGAAGATGGGGGGGGGATTGAGGGAGGAAGGGAGGGTGGTCTCGGCAGATTCACACCCCCAACCCTTCTTCCCCTCTGCTTGGTGAGGGGGGAAACCAGCCGATGTCCACAGCCGAAGCGGAAACTGATGGAGGGAGCTGTCCTTTCAGCACCACGGCGCTCTCCGCCGCCACCTCCTTTCCTACGCGGCTACGAGGGACCCGGCCACCTTCTTCTACGCGCTCTCTGCGGGCAAAAAGAGAAACCTCCTTCTCGGCTCTTGCGATGGGGGCTGGAGGATGGAAGGGGGGGGGACGCACACACACAAAAAAGGACACGGCCAGAGCAGCCTCTATGGAGGCTCAGCAGCCCCTCTTGAACAAGGCCAGCCGGCTTGTGCAGCAAGAGGAGGGAGAGGGAGAGAGAGAGAGAGAGAGAGAGAGAGAGAGAGAGAGAGAGAGAGAGATGCACAGACGAGGATGTTGGGGAGAAGCGGGGAGGGGGGAACATCGCTCGCATTTGATCCCTGCCTGCTTCCCTCCCTCGCTCCCTTTCGTGCGTGTGTGTCTCTGTGTGCGTGTGCCTCGCAATCGCATTGGTTTCTCCCCCTCGCAGGGCGCCGGTGCGAAGTCACGTGCTTGGTTGGGAGTAGAGTGGGGGGGGTGCTTTAAGGGGAGATGGAGGGCGAGGAGATGGAACTCATCGACATTCACCAAGTCGAGCAGATTGCTCTCTCCCCCCTCCCCATCTTGAGCCAGACTACGCAGCCAAGCTGGGGGACACCCCCCCCCACACACACACACACACATACACAACAAGACACCTAGAGACAAGGCAGGACAAGGCAGGACAAGGCAGGAGAGAAGTAAGGATCTAACAGGTTCTCTGCTCACCTAAGATGAGGTGCGTTGTTTTGGTTTTAAGTGCCTTTGTGGGTGGGTGGGAAGTTTCATCTACACCACTTTGGGCAGGGTAGGTACAAAACCTGTGGTGAGGGAAGGGGAAGGGAGGCTGGTTCTTTGAGCCAAAGCTGAACCCAGGAAGGTTGCCTCTTCTTCTCCTTCTCCTTCTCTCCCTCTTTTTGTAATGTTTGCCAGCTCTGTCCTCCAAACCATGTGAAATCTGAACACAGAGAGTGTCCTACTGTCATTGCTGAATTATTTCAACTCTCTCTCTCCTCCTCCCTACTCCCTGTAAAGCTCCAGGTATGCTTAAGCCCAAGTGCATTTCGCACAAGAAATGTAGCATGTGGGGTAACCCCCCTGCCCAAGTTTTAGCTCCCCCACCCTCATTTTGGTTAGTTTAGATGTTCCTTAGGTGAATGGCAAGTTGATATTGTCCCATTGTTGTTGTTCAGTCGTTCAGTTGTGTCCCATAGATGTGCTCAAATAGCAGAGGGCACTTAAAAATACAATGGGGGGTTAATACCCCCCCCAGTCTTTCACCATTTCACTTGTTTATATGCTCCCAGAATACAATCAACTGATCAATGGGAAGTTATATAATTCCACCTGGACAATGATGGCATTTATTTATATAATTAAGTACACAATCCTTGTTGTTGTTGTTGTTCAGTCGTTAAGTCGTGTCCAACTCTTTGTGACCCTATGGACCATAGCGCACCAGGCCTTCCTGTCCTCTGCTCTCTCCCAGAGCATGCTCAAGTTCATATTCATTGCATCGGTGATGCTATATAGCCATCTCATCCTCTGCCGTCCCCTTCTTCTTTTGCCTTCAGTCTTTCCCAGCATCAAGGTCTTTTCCAGGGAGTTTTCTCTTCGCATTAGGTGGCCAAAATATTTGAGCTTCAGCTCCAGTATCTGTCCTTCCAATGAGCACTCAGGGTTGATTTCCTTTAGGATTGACTGATTTGACCTCCTTGCAGTCCAGGGGACTCATAAGAGTCTTCTCCAGCACCACAGTTTGAAAGCATCAATTCTTCGGTGCTCAGCCTTCCTTATAGCCCAGTAATAACTATATATTAACCATATATAGTCCAGTCATTGCAGGTCAGAAAGCAATCCTATGCATGTTTAAATGGTTAAAAGTCCTACAACAACATTCCCCAGCCAGCAATGCTACCTGGAGAATGCTGGGAGTTACAGGAGTTTTTTCTCTCTAAGCATGCATAGGATTGCTTTCTGACCTGCAATGACTTACATCAGCCTTCCCCAACTGGGCATCCTCCAGAGGTGTTAGACTTCAACACCTATAGGCCCCAGCCAGCATGGCCAGCAAATGCCCAGGAATTCTGAAAGTAGTCATCCAAAACATCTGGAGGCCACCCAGTTGGGGAAGGTTGTGTTCCATCATGGAAATCTACACATGATTCTCTTGGGGTCTCCCATCTAGGCAATTTCTTGATCCAGAACTGCTTACACAACTGCAGATGATGCCATTAGACCACAGGCCAACCTTTTCCAGCCTGCTGCTCTCCAGATGTTTTAGACTGCACCTTCCAGAATTCCTGACCACTGGCCATGCTGGCTGGAGCTGATGGGAACAGAAGTCCAACTCATCTGACCTTGCATACCACTAAACAATGATACCTGGCAATGACTATGTGTGGAGGAAAGTCACTCTTTGCCCATGGGGGGGTTGTGTCACCCCAGCCATGGGTGTTGTACTTTTAAGTTAGAGGTGCCAAGATAGTGATAAATCAGATTCAATGGTTTACTTACAAGGAGATGCTTTATTGAGTAACTTACAGCACACAGGCATACCCAATGGTTGGATCAGACAGCTTCTCTGAACCACGAGCCATTGGGTCAAATGGCTTTTATACAATAGATGTTAGCAATAAGGCAGCAGCAAGCACCCCCTAGTGTTCATTCCCAGCATAAATTAACAGCACTTAGTTCTCAGCACAGCCACCTGTAAACAAACTTCGCTTCCCAGGCAGAGTGCTTGATAACACTCTCACTCATTAGTATGGAATGTGCTAGGCTGCACTATTGGCCCTTTGAATCATCTGCACATGATCAGAGGCTTACTAGCAAGGGAATTGCAACAATAATGAACTTAAGCAAGCATCATGGATCTCTAGGCCCCTCTAACACTACAAATGACTTGGCTACGCTCCTGGGGGCAATACAGGGGTGGGGGTGGAAAAGCAAACCAAATGTTCACAAAAGGCTTTCCAATAGCTTATCAGTTCACAAGACCTAGTTGGCTGGGCATGTATGGTGAATCTTTCACAAGATGAAGATGCATGCAGATCACTACCATGGGGGGATAGTCGCAATGGCCATGTCACTTTATCTGCTTGCCTTCATTGATGAGCCTTTTCTATCCCCAGCGTATATCAGGTTGTGTTGAGAGGATATCAGGAACTGCTGTGTTTCAAATTATGAGGTGCCTTTTGGATCTGTGTATGGCTGCCTCGTGCGGCAAGACCCAGAACTACTGCAACATGGCTCTCCCTTTGGAAATTTGAGCTTCAACCAGAATGTTCACCAGGGC
Source organism: Heloderma suspectum (assembly GCF_057233095.1). Lineage (NCBI taxonomy): Eukaryota > Metazoa > Chordata > Lepidosauria > Squamata > Helodermatidae > Heloderma > Heloderma suspectum. The sequence continues at coordinate 12,825,821 of NC_139470.1, forward strand.
TGGGTGCAAGGAGCACATGACTCCCTTTTTCCAGTAGCATCAGTGGCTACCAATCTATGTCTCAGCACAGTTCAAACTGCTGGTTATGCCATATACTTTTTGGGACTAGGCTACCTGAAAGACCACCTTCAACCATAGGAGCCTTAAGGTTTTCAGGTCTAAGGGTCTGCAGGAAAGGCCCATCTTTGGATACTGTTGTCTTCAGATGCGTGCTTTGTATGACACAGATGGCCTTCTCAGTGGCTGTTCCCAGGCTGTGGCACTCCTGGCTGAGGAAATAAAGGATGGCTCCCTCTCTGCTGTCCTGCTGGTAGGCAAAGACATTAAAAAAAAATCCAGCAGGCCTTTGACAAGGTAGCGGGTCTGTTGGGTTGGATGCTGTTTTTATTGTATTATTGTTGTGTTTTTATTTGTGTTATAATGTCTTCATTTTATTATTGCTTTCATCATTTTTAATCTATGTTTGTGAATGGCTTTGAGTGCCATTTCCTTGGTAGAAAGGCAGGGTACAAATCAATCAATCAATCAATCAATCAAATAAACAAATAAATAAATATTAAATAAATAGCATGCTGAAGCAATAAGGACAATAAGAAAGCTTCCTAGATAAGCTGTTTTGAGCAACAAAGTCTTGCTGAGCTCCATGCATGATTTGGTCCTGACTTCCAGCTTGTTCTTTGTCCTTTGGTACTGACTTGAGTCCCAATTCCTGGTTTGCTTTTTGTCTTTGTCTCCTGGTTTGTCCAGAGGTCTGGCTTGCTTCCTAACCCTGCCTTCTGGTTTCTCCTTTGTTTCTTACTCTTCAGTCTTTACTATTAGCTTCTCCATGGCTCTTGGCTCATCACAGATTGCTGCCCAGGGCCCATCCCACCCCACACTTCCTCAAGCCCCCCACCCCACCCCACACACAGAGGCAGCCAGGCAATGTCTGTTTGCTGGCAGGCCACTTTTGTGCACTCACGCCAATTCAAAATGGCCCAACAGTAAATGTAGATGCTGGCAAGGAAGTTAATACTCTGCAATGAAAGGGAAAATGGGGGACATGGGAAATCAAGAGTTCTGCATCAACATACTAAATTCTCTGGACAGAGAAAGCCAACATTTTCAACTACAATAAATTATGTGCAGCAGGCATTGCAATATGTATTAGTTTTCTTGTCATAACTTGCGTTCCCCCCTCCCACTTCTGTGGACATTTCCTGGCTTTCATGTCTTTCCTTCTGTCTGTCTGCCTTTCTGTCTGTCCTTCCTTCCTTCCTTCCTTCCTTCCTTCCTTCCTTCCTTCCTTCCTCCCTCCTTTTTTTAAAAGGATTTCCAGTGAACAATAACAGCTAGAAAGATTTTTTTTAATGAAACTTGTTGCAGTGCTCAAATGTTCCAGTGCTCAAAAGATCCATCTGTGCTTCTCAGCACATCTGCAACACACACGCACGTGCACACACACACACACAAAATCCCAGGATACGTGCTTAGGATTCATTCAGCAGGTCAAGCATGATTTCTAACCAGGTTGTCCCCTGTATACGTACAACATGTCAAAGTTACACAGCTTCGGTCTAACTCAACAAACATCAGTGGCCTGACCTGAAAGCTGGGGTCAGGAGATGGCATGGTCAGGCACTTTCCATGGTCCATGCCCTAATAGGGATCCAATAGCTGAGACCCCTGTAGCCGCCTCCTCCTCCTCCTCCTCACTATTGCCACATCCTTGCTTGCCCACTCTTTCCCTCTGGCCTGTACTGGTGAGCTTGTTGGTGACCTCTCCTTGTCAAGTGAGCAGGCAATGTTGGTGAGGATTTGGGGCCAAAGTGGCCAGCACAATTGCACTGGTTTTGAAGAGGGGGTCCCACTGAGGGAGTGTCATCAGTAGGTTCCCCAAAACCTGTAGCCAGCACTACCTGACCCCACTGATAGGGATCTTGTGGAGTGGGGTTTAGTAATTCTCTGCATTCTGAATTGGACTGCATTGTTCTCAAGATACAAGTCCTCCCTCTGCAGACACCCAACAATCAGAATTGCAAGTAGGACCTGCAACAAAATGTTTCAGCATTGAGTGCTCCTCTTCAGGGTGCCAGCCAGTCATGTTCTTTTTCAGACTATGCCATTATGTCCCCTCTTCCTGGTTTTCCATTATTGTTCCCTACCATCTGTCAGTATTCCATTCTCAATGGGCTGTTTTCAGTTGTCATCCCCCTCTCCCCCAGTGTTTTTCGTAAAATATGTATTTTTGATACTTCTGCAAATGCAGGGTTCCCCAAGCCTGCTGATACCTCCCTGTGCTATTTCAGGCCATGGGTTCTGATGATGCTCTGTGATGTTGTCTGCATTGCAGGGTTCTGCTATGGTCAGATCTTTCGCTGGGGTCAGCTGAGGTCAAGTTTCTCAGGACCACGGGAAGCTCCAAGTGCTGTTAGGAGTGGAAGTGTGAGGCCCCAGGCCGAAACCAAGCTATTAGTAGTTTTAGAGTGGCTTAGATCCATAATGCTCTCTGGCTTTGATCAGAGGGCTGCTGTTTCCCTTAACAGGCCTCTTGATTTACCAGGATGAGTCAAAGGGTGAGAAGCAGCTCCAAGCACATTCCTTGCTAATGAGGAGAGTGTCTTATCACTGCTGTGCCTGAGAAGCTGAGGTTGTTTGTCTTAAGTCTGCAGGTAGGGATGTACGAAAGTTACTTACCATTTTGCAGATCTGCTTTGCGGTGTGGGGGGGGAGGCGCTCCGTCCCTCCCCCTGGAATCCTCGATGGGGGGGAGGTGCTCCGTCCCTCCCCCGGAGTCCTGCCCGGCTGGCTCCACTCTGCGGGGATTTCGCGGAGCCACCGGCCGGCTCCACCAGCAGCCGGACATCCGGCCGCTGGGTAGCAGGGACACAAATGGCAGCAGCCGTAGCCGCCGCCATTTGCGTCCCTGTATTCAACCGTGATAGGCTACATAAAGACTTACGTAGCCTATCACATCTGGGTTGGCTCCAAACGGCGAATCAAAAAGGAACGCAAATAGCGTCCACTATGCTATTTGCGTTCCCCTTGATTTTCGCCATAATAGTCTACATAAATATTTGCATAGACTAAGATGGCAAAAAATAAGGAACACAAATGGCGGCAGCTGTAGCCGCCATTTGCATATGCTTTTTTTTTTTTAACCCAGACGTGATAGGCTACGTAAGTCTTTATGTAGCCTATCATGTCTATGTAAAAACAAAAAACAACTACCAGACTGCAAATGGTGGCGGTGGCAGCTGGTGGGAAGACCAGCCACTGCCGCTGCCACCAAAGCCGCTGCCAAAGCCGCTGCCATCTGGAACATCCGCCCCAGGTAAGTCTTGTCCCAGGGGGGATGCACGGGGGTGGCAGGCCGTTCCGCCACAGATTTCGGGTGGCCGAATGCACTGGCATTTGGCCTCACTGAGATCCGTGGTGGAATTCTCTGACATCCCTAGCTGCAGGTGGCTGTGCTGGGAGCCGTGCAATGCTAGTCTATGCTGGGAATGAACACCAGGGGGTACTTGCTGCTGTTATGCTGCCTCATTGCTAACATGTATGGTATAAGACCCATTGTACCCCATGGCTCTGGGTTCAGAGAAGCTGTCTGATCCAACCATTGGGTACGCCTGTGTGCTGTAAGTTACTCAGTAAAGTACACCTTGTAAGTAAACCTGGGTCTGATTTATCACTATCTTGGAACCTCTAAAATAAGAGGTCAAGGCCCATGGCCGGGGCAATACAGGAAGCCAGACAGGGTTGTCTGTATGTTGCTCCAACAAGGAGCAGATCAAGACTAGGGATGGTGCAGATGCCGAACTGGGTCAGGAGTCTGTCAGGCTCCCCCACCCCACCCACACCCCCAGACTGCACCCGCTGAGCCCCTGGATTCACTTGCTCCCACTTGCACCCTGCCGGATGCTCCCCACACTCACCCAGACCCATCCACAAGTGCCCACCAATTTGCTGAGTTTTATTTTTATGGGGAAAAAGCTAATTAAAAAATGTGCATATTTAAATATGAGCACATTCAGCCTGGGAAAGCTTGATCTACACAATCTACACCCAGGGTGAGTGTGTGTGGCTTACTGAGCTTGTGGGAGCTCAAGCGCAGGTCCAAGGGGGCTCGAGTAGGGGTGGGGCTTTAGCTGGTGCCCGTGATACCAAGCGGGGGTGGGTTTGCCCATCCCTAATCAAGACTGAGTCTTAAACAGGAGTTTCCCTAGATTTAGTCTGGTTTAGCAGTAGGGATGGCCAGACCAACCCCGATCTGGTTTTGGCAGGCACCCACTGAAGCACTGCCCCAGCTTGACCCTCCCCCTGCAACCTGTCCTCAAGCCCCATGAGCTTGCCAAGCCATTCTCACTCACCCTGGATCCTGTCCACAAGAGCCAGCCATTTTCCTGATCTTGATTTTATGAAAAAGAAGCTCTTTAAAAATGTCCAATATGTACAAATTCAGGCTGGGAAAGGTTGATATATGCACTAACAGAAGCATCTAACACAGGTAGCTATGGAGGGAAAAGCTCAGGGAAAAGCTATGGCTGAGCCATTCTCACTGGCATGCTAGTTTTCTATGTGTAGGGAGAGGTTTGGGATCTTTTCCCCCTGTGAAAACATTCAAACCTCCCTAAACATGTGCAATAAAACCTGCACTGCATTTCATGGGCAATGGCCCAGTCTGGAGTGGATATTCCAGTGTTAAGGTGTGATAGTAGGGATGTTGGAAGACTCCATCTGGGGGGTGAACCTCACTGCGCTTTAGTCAGCCCCCCCCCCCGACTTCAGCTTCCTTTCCCACATCAAGTCAGTCTGCATTGAGTCAGGCCAGCTCATGGATTTCTAAGGCTTTTTTAAAATTGTGAAACATTATTTGCACAAATTGCAGTCATGATTTGTGCAAATTTACCATCACGATTTGCACAAAGTACAGTCACGATTTGTGCAAATTGTGGAAATTTTGATAGTAATTTCTGTAATTTGCACAAATTGCAGCCATAATTTGCATAATGTGTGCAAAGTGTGGCCACAATTTGCACAAATTGCTTTTTACAGCCCACCCCCAAACCATGGAAAAGTTCCTGAATTTCACCAACAACCCCGTGGCTCAGGTCTCAAATGCAAGCCAAGTTGGGGGCACCATAGAAATCCATTGGGCCCCAAAAGGGCCAGATTCCTCAGTGATGGACATCCCTATATGAGCATGGGGAAGTAGAGGGACAATGTTTGAATCCTCATTCTTCTATGATCTCCACCAATTGGAAATAATTATTGAGAAAAGCTTGGGGTGTCATTCACAATGGCACCTCTTCCAGCTACATGTAGCATGGAGAGCTCTTCAGAAACCACTAAGTGCTCATTTTTACATTCTAGTGCCTTAAACCAGAACCGAATTGCTCCAGAGAAGTTCCATGAGATCAATGGAAATGTGTCAAGCCAGAGATTTTACAGCTGTATCCACACTTCCACAGTGAAATTTAAAGTTGGGATTTGTGACTTTGGATCCATTCAATGCTGTAGAGATATCAGCAAATTCTAGAACAGGCCAATATAGACTACAAGAGGAAATAAGGTTCTGCAGCAGGGGTGAGTTGCTACTTCAAAAAAAAGAAAAAAAGTTTGATACTTGAGTATTATACATTTTAAACAAATGGTTTTAAAATGTAGCTCCTACATCTTTGCTGCCCTATATGTCAATATCACTTGCTCCTTTATAATTGAATCGCTTTTTTTGTGGCTGAACTGGATTAACCACTGCTAATTTGTAGTACAATCTATAAAGTATTCTGTTCCTGAATTTTAAAAAGAACTAGCCTCCTGTTATAGGCTGAGCCCTACTCCCAATGTGGTGCAGGCAGGCATTGCTGCTGAAAGATAACATGAGATAACATGTTTTTACTTCATCGGCTAAAAACTGCTGGTGGGATGCCTGTGTGCAACCAGTAAGTCATTATTTGACATGCTGTGAGGTCACAGAATGTTCATAAACATCCTAACTGGGGGGTGCATAAGTCATGGACTGCGGAAAGCCAGTGCAGCTTCTGTGAGTGATATGGATTGGCTCCTTAGCTGGGAGAACGTACTCAGAGAATGGAGATGAAGGAGTTGTATACTGCAGAGATGATGGAGAGAGAGAATGTGAGGAAGGATGAGTGGCATGGAGAGACACCGGTAGCTGCATTTCACCTTCTGCTTCATAATAACATAAAAAGAGTCTTCAGATCAATGGGCTAGGTAGTCCAGCCTTTTTTTTCTTTTTTTCCCACACAGTGGGAAGCTAGGTATCTCTGAGAAGCCTGCAAGCAGGATGAGGAGGCAATAGCTTTCTCCCGCTTTCTCTCTCCAGCACCTGGTATTCAGCAGAATAATGCCTCTAATTCTGGAGGTTCCATATAGCCATCATAGACAATAGCTACTGAGAAGCTCAGCCATGCCGGCATTCACACATCATTTGTGAGCTTTGCACCTAGCACCTTATTTCAAGTATCTGTGTTGTCCCAGGAAGCCGTTCAAGTGAGAGGCTTTCAACACCTATGAGCAAGAGGTTCCAGAATGTAGTGTGCAAGCCACCATCATCTCACCTAATCAAGGCTCATAACCTGTGTGTCCTCAACTGTGATTGAATCAATAGGAGTCACCCTCGTGAGCACACATTACCATTTTCTTTCTGTAACTTCTAGGCAAATTAAACATGTATTCCTCTGCTTAAGCTTTGTCTGTATTCTTGAGCCAGTTTCCCCCCTGTATCCAGCATGGTGTACAATCTGCCATGTGTGTTCCAGGGCTCTGCTCAAGATCCTTCCATTTCCATCCTATACAATGGTCAATATGGCTGCCTTGGGTTGGTTTGTTTGTTTTTTGCATTTCTCTGATGGTCAATTACATCTGCCAGATGCTTGTTTGCATGTATGCAGAGTTGGCTCCAAGTTTTGAGGGCCCTTCGGCAAATCATCCAAATGACTGGCGGTCAGGGGGAAGGGGGTGTGGCCAGGAAAAGTGGGTGTGGCCACCTGGGGAATGCTGGAGGGCTGCATGAAGACTCCAAGTTTTGGCCCACAGGCCTAAGGTTCTTCACCCTGACCTTAAGGGACCACGGGAGCCTAGATAAAATTGTGGGGAAAATGTTTTAATTCATATGTTTAGTAAAATTTAGTAATTTGAATTTAGGGAGGATCCTGGATCAGAACTATTAAATGGGTCAAATGCATAAATAGAGCCTTCCTTTCCCCGATGTGGATGATTGTTATCAGTCTGAGTGGCACAGAAGAGATAAAATGCCATGAATGGATGCTCTTTTGTTTCTGTTCACAGGGAGAAAACAAAGGAATCGTGCCAGAATTTCTTTATTGAAAAAACAACAGCTTGGCTATCAGAAAGCTATATTACAACAAACACATAAAACAATAAAACTTCTTTAAATCTTAACACAATGCTATGATCGAGAAAAGCCAAAGCATCAGCGAACAGTAGAAAAGCCAGGGGAGGCTGGTGGATCTGATGTCAGTGGGGCGGAGATTCCATTCTGGGTTTTAGTTGCAACCAGCCAGACATCCAAAGGAGCTATCCAAGGTACTGGTCCAATTTTGGGGATAGAGTCCAGCACCTTGGATAGCTCCTTCAGACTTCTGGCTGATTGTATTTAAAACCCAGAATGGAACTCTGCCCGACCAACATCGGATCCACCAGCCTCCCGTGAATAAAGTCCACCCATCAGCTCTGCAAGGACCTTCCTAAAAAGCCAGTGGTGGAGGAAAATAGTTATTCAGTGGCAATAATGTCAAGAGGAGGGGCATGTCACATTCCTACATCCTCTCACAATCAACACACTCCAGGAGACTTGACTTTAGGGTAATACTACTTTATTAATTAACGACTATCTACTTTAGCAATGCAAATTGTAGGAAACTCTCAGACTGCAATGAAACAGCTAATGAATATCAATAGAGGAGGCAAAGTGGAAGTTAGAGAAGTTGCCAGCAGTCTGGGCATGAACTTCTTGGCCAGACTTGCTTCACAGGATTCCCATCCTTTAGGGTTGCTCCCTCCTACGCTGGCTTCCATGAGTGGCCAACCTGGCCGAGCATCTGTGCCCTGCCCCTAAATTTTCCCGCTTTGCTCTGCGATGGACCCTAGCATCCTTCAAGTCATGCCTCTTGCTCTCCTCCTCCTCCGAACCCTGAGTTCTCATGGTGGAGGAATGGGGGAGCCATTCAGGCTGGGCCATCTGTGTGTCAAGATCTTGGGAAGAAAGTCTCGCCGTACCTGGGCTCTCTAGGGAGGGTTCCTCCCTCTGTTCTTGCTGTTCCCATTCTCATTCTGAATCTGAGCTGCCAGACATCTCTGCACGCTCAGATTCATTCATGGCAGAGCATCAGGATGTGTCCCGAAGATCAGCAGTGACCCCCCCCCCCGCCAGGATGTAGCCCTTGACAAGTGTCCAACAACACCAACCCCGACAATGGCCCCAAAGTCCCTTCCTTTGCTTGAAGAGGACAAAGGGGATGAAATTAGGAAAACAACTTAAGGAGAAGCATCTTTCCCAAGGCAAGAATCATAGAATAGTAGGGTTGGAAGGGGGCCTATAAGACCATCATACCGCAATAAACAATATTTTTGCTTATGTGTCAAAATAGCTGGATCTGGTGCCATGCCCGCTCCTGGAGTGGGGTACAGATTGGGTCACCTGCCATTCATTTGGGGGATGCTGTTCAGTTCATTACTGACTAAGGTGCTCTGATGAAAAACCCACAGCTTCCAATTGATCAGGCATTACAGAATCCATTCTCCTCAGATGTCTGTGTTTTCATGTGTATGAGAATGCAGAGCAGCCCTCTAGCTATAGCTCTCATGCCAACACACAAGGGAGCCTGGGCTCCATCAGCCACCAGGCAGCAAAGTCCCACCCGATTTGGTATTCCAAGCACAACTGTGGGAGAGGCAGGATTATTACCTTCCGACCCATAGCGTGCTACCCCCCACTGCTTGGAAACGATACCAGTAATGAGATTTTGAGAGTCCTTTCATTGTTTTGATTTTTTTTTCAACCACCACAGTAACTGGAGCCTTGAAAACAAGGAGACATTGGCACTATTTATTTATTTATTTATTTATTTCATTTCTATACCACCCAATAGCCAAAGCTCTCTGGGCGGTTCACAAAAATTAAAAGCAAACAGCACACAATAAAACAATTTAAAACATATAGAACATTAAAACCACAATATAACAATACAACCACAATAAAACCTAGCAGCAGTGCAGGAGTTTAAAATACAGATTTAAAACAGCAAAGATAAAAATTTAGAAAGCTAAAATGCTAAAAGGCCTGGGAAAATAAAAAGGTCTTCACCTGGCACCGAAAGGAATACAATGTAGGTGCCAGGCGAACCTCACTAGGGAGCTCATTCCAGAGCCGAGGTGCCACAGCAGAAAAAGCCCTCCTCCTAGTAGCCACACGCCTCACTTCCTTTGGCAGGGGATCACGGAGAAGGACCGCTGAGGATGATCTTAAGGTCCAGGCAGGCACATATGGGAGGAGGCGATCCTTCAGGTAACCTGGCCCCAAGCCGTTAAGGGCTTTGAATGTTAACACCAGCTCTTTGAATCAGGCCCGGAAGTGGACTGGCAGCCAGTGCAGCTGGAAGAGTAATGGCGTAATATGAGCTCGCAGGCCAGTCCCTGTTAACAATCTTGCTGCCCTATTTTGGACCAGCTGAAGTTTCCGGACCATTTTCAAAGGCAGCCCCATGTATAATGCATTGCAGACGAGAAGTCATCAGAGCATGGATCACTGTGGCTAGGCTATCTCTGTCCAGATAAGGGCGTAGTTGGTATACCAGCCTAAGCTGATAAAAAGTGCTCTGTGCCATTGAGTTCACCTGTGCCTCAAGTGATAGTTCTGGATCCAAGAGCACCTGCAAACTATGAACCTGATCCTTTAGGGGGAGTGCAACCCCCTCCAGAACAGGTTGAATATCACCTGGCCGGGCAGACGAACCACCCATTAAGAGACAGTACCTCCTTCTTGTTTGGACTGAGTTTCAGTTTATTGTAGGGGTGGACGAAAGTCACTTACCTGTCGTCGAAGCTTGTTCGCGGTGGGGGGGAGGCGCTTCGCTGCTCCCCCTGCGAAGTTCAGGCCGGGGGGGGAGGCTTCCCGCCTCGCCCCAGCCAAAATTCAGGCCGGGGGGGAGGCTTCCCGCCTCGCCCCGGCCGAAATTCAGGCCGGGGAGGAGGCTTCCCGCCTCGCCCAGCCGCGAACTCCAAAGTTGTTTTTTTTTAAAAAAAAACGCCCCCGTGATAGGCTATGTGACAATTAATGTAGCCTATCACGGCTAGATCTGCAAAGTCAGCCGTGATAGGCTACGTTAATCGTCACATAGCCTATCACGGGTGACTTAAAAAAAAAAAAAGTGCGTACGCTAATGGCGGCCCCCATAGGGAGCCGCCATTCGCGTTCCTTATTTGGTCGCTGTAGTCTATGTAAATCTTTACGTAGACTACAGCGACCAAATAAGGAACGGGAATGGCGGCTCCCTATGGGGGCCGCCATTATCCGTACGTGCTTTTTTTTTTTTTTAAGTCACCCGTGATAGGCTATGTGACGATTTACGTAGCCTATCACGGCTGACTTTGCAAATCTAGCCGTGATAGGCTACGTTAATCGTCACGTAGCCTATCACGGGGGTGGTTTTTTTTTTTTTGGAATGGCGGCGGCGGCAGCCAGTCGGAAGACCGGCTGCCGCTCCCGCCCCGCACGAACACCCGCCGAACCGCCGGCCGGACCCGCCGCCGGGAGGGACATTCGGCAAAGGTAAGTCCCGTCCCGGGGGGGGTGCGGGGGTGTGTGGAGAATTTCTCCCCGAAACTTGTTCGGGGGGCCGAACACCTTGGCGCTTGGCCCCCCGAAGTTTCAGGGAGAAATTCTCCACCATCCCTAGTTTATTGGCCCTCATCCAATCCATTACCGTGCCCAGGCACTGGTTCAGAACAGCCACTGCCTCACCTGGGTTTGATGAGAAACGGAGGTAGAGCTGGGTGTCATCCACATATTGATGGCACCTCAGCCCACACCGCTGGATAACCTCCCCCAGCGGTTTCATGTAGATGTTAAACAGCATGGGGGATAAAACAGAGCCCTGTGGAACCCCATGGCACAATTTCCATGGCACAGAGCAATAATCCCCCAGCACCACCTTCTGGAATCAGCCATCCAAGCAGGAGCGGAACCACTGTAGTGCAGTTTTTAGCTCGAGTTAAACATCCTATGCAGCCCCTTGGCAACAGGCGAGTTCTTCATTGCTGGGATGGGTTTGCCACTAGGATGTGCTGTTGGAGATTCTACCAGGAGCTTGCTGTAGGGAAGGCTGGGAAATATGCCCACTTGAAACCTTAGAGAGCAGCTGCCATTCAGTGTAGTCAATACTGAGCTAGATGGACCAATGGACTTATAAGGCAGTGGTATGTTCCTGGATCCCCAAGGTGTCAGGCAGCTTTGGGATCCAGGGACTAGCCTAGCCCTACCAAGAGGACATGGTGCTTGATCAAGTTATTTTGACACGTTAGCAAAAATGTTGTTTGTTGTCATCCTTGCCAGGGCAGGAGGCTGCTTCTTCAGTGGTTTTCCTAATCTTTGCATAAATGCCAATTTTAAGGAGGGAAAAAGCAGACCTGAAAATCCCCGAGCTGGCCCGACTCGAAAGAGATTGTTAGAGTTGGGCCAGCTCATGCGTAAGCGAGGCGGACTCCAAGGGCCTGAGCTGGTAAAAGCTCAGCAAACTTGACCCCCCAAGGACAGATTCCTCCAACATCCCTAGGAGATGCTTATGCAGCAATAGGAACATGCAAAGCTTCCATATACAAAGCCAGACTATTTTTTCATCTAATCCAGTATTATCTACTCTGCCTGGCAGTGGTTCCTTAAGAGGAGAAGTCCATGTTCAGGCCTGATTTAAAGTGCTCATATTAATGTTTAAATCCCTAAACAGCTTGGGGCCAGGTTACCTGAATGATTGTCTCCTCCCCAATGTACCTGCCCAGACCATAAGATCATCCTCAGTGGTCCTTCTCCGTGAGCCCCTGCCAAAGGAAGTGAGACAGGTGGCTACCAGAAAGAGGGCCTTTTCTGCATGGCACCCCAGCTGTGGAATGATCTCCCTAGAGATGTTCACCTGGTGCCTACATCGCACTCTTTCTGGTGCCAGGCGAAGACCTTTTCTTTTATTTCCCCAGGTAGTTCAGCATTCTAGGCTTTTAGCGCTGATGTGTTAAATGTGTTACTGTTAGGGATGTCAGAGAATTCTGTGACAGATCTCAGTGAGGCCGAATGCAAGTGCATTCGGCCCCCCAAAATCCATCGCAGAACGAAGCCCCCGCTTCAAACAAAGCCCTCGCCCCACCCCACGAAAATCGTGCGAAATGGAGCATTTACCTGCTCCCGTCGGCACCGGCTTGCGAATGGCAGCTGTCCTACAGCCGCCATTCGCTTCTTCTTTCATGCTGTGATAGGCTATGTAAATACATACGTAGCCTATCACACCTATCGCAGGGATGCCTTTTGCATCCCTGCAGAGGCTGTGATAGGCTACGTAAGTATTTACGTAGCCTATCACGGCAGGCTAAAAAAAAAAAACGTGTACACAAATGGCGGCTGCTACGGCTGCCGCCATTTGCGTTCCTTATTTTTGGCCGTCTTAGTCTACGTAAATATTTACGTAGACTATTAAGGAGAAAATAAAGGGGAACACAAATAGCGTAGCGGGCACTATTTGCATTCCCCTTTATTTTTGCCGTTATAGTCTACGTAAATATTTAGGTAGACTAAGACGGCCCAAAATAAGGAACGCAAATGGCAGCTGTAGCCGCCACCATTTGCGTACGCGGTTGGTTTTTTTGTTTTTTGTTTTACCCAGAGCCCTCCGCGGCTGTGGACGGCTCTGGCCTGGGCCTGGCCAGCTGCTCCACGGAGCCACCGCGGAGCACAGCCGGCCGGTCGAGGATTCCAGGGGGAGGGACGGAATGCCTCTCCCCCCCATAAACATAATCCGCAGAAAGGTAAGTGACTTTCGTACATCCCTAGTTACTGTGTTTTAAATCTCTGCATTGCTGCTAGGTTTTATACTGGTTGTTTATACTGTAGCTTTAAGGCTTTTATATTTTATATTGTTTTTATGCTGTACTTGTAGTTTTAATTTTTGTGAACCACCCAGAGAGCTTTGCCTATTGGGCAGTATAGAAAGACAATAATGTTTTATATGTTTTAATGTTTTAATGTTCTATATATTTTAAATGGTTTTATTGTGTGCTGTTTGGTTTTAATTTTTGTGAACCGCCCAGAGAGCTTTGGCTATTGGGGGGTATAGAAATGAAATGTATGAATAAATGAATGAATGAATAAATAAATAAATAAATAAATAAATAAATAAATAAATAACCAATACACATTTTTTTCTCCATCACCTGGTCCTTAAGCTCTTCTCAACTAGAGATGCTGAAGATTGAACCTGGGACCTGTTGCATGAAAAACACCAAGCTATAGTCCATGGCTTGGTTAAAGGTATTGTTGTTGTTCAGTCGTTCAGTCATGTCCGACTCTTCGTGACCCCATGGACCATAGCACACCAGGCCTTCCTGTCCTGCGCTCTCTCCCGGAGTGTGCTCAGGTTCATATTCATTGCATCGGTGATGCTATCTAGCCATCTCATCCTCTGCCGTCCCCTTCTCCTTTTGCCTTCAGTCTTTCCCAGCATCAGGGTCTTTTCCAGAGAGTTTTCTCTTCGCATTAGGTGGCCAAAATATTTGAGCTTCAGCTTCAGTATCTGTCCTTCCCATGAGCACTCAGGGTTGATTTCCTTTAGGATGGACTGATTTGACCTCCTCGCAGTCCAGGGGACTCGTAAGAGACTTCTCCAGCACCACAGTTCGAAAGCATCAATTCTTCGGCGCTCAGCCTTCCTTATAGTCCAGCTCTCACAGCCATACATTACTACTGGGAAAACTATAGCTTTGATTAGACGGACCTTTGTTGGCAAGGTGATGTCTCTGCTTCTTACTATGCTGTCTAGGTTTGCCATAGCTTTCCTCCCAAGGAGCAAGCGTCTTTTAATTTCATGGCTACAGTCACCGTCTGCAGTGATCTTGGAGCCCAAGAAAGTAAAATCTGTCACTGCTTCCAATTCTTCCCCTTCTATATGCCAGAAAGTGATAGGGCCAGATGCCATGATCTTAGTTTTTTTAATGTTGAGTTTCAAACCAGCTTTTGCACTCTCCTCTTTCACCCTCAACAAGAGGCTCTTGAGATCTTCTTCACTTTCTGCCATTAGGGTGGTATCGTCTGCATATCGGAGGTTGTTGATAATTCTCCCAGCAATCTTAATTCCGACCTGTGATTCATCCAACCCGGCATTTCTCATGATGTACTCTGTATATAAGTTAAATAAGCAGGGTGACAATATGCAGCCTTGTCGTACTCCTTTCCCAATTTTGAACCACTCGGTTGTTCCATGTCCGGTTCTTACTGTTGCTTCTTGACCCTCGTACAGGTTTCTCAGGAGACAGGTAAGGTGGTCTGGTACTCCCATCACTTTCAGAATTTGCCACAGTTTGTTGTGATCCACACAATCAAAGGCTTTAGCGTAGTCAATGAAGCAGAAATAGACGTTTTTCTGGAATTCCCTTGCTTTCTCCATGATGCAGTGAATGTTGGCGATTTGATCTCTAGTTCCTCTGCCTCTTCGAAACCCAGCTTGTACTTCCGGTAGTTCTCGGTTCGCATACTGCTGAAGCCTAGCTTGTAGGATTTTGAGCATCACCTTAAAGGTGTAGCCATAGTTAAAAAGAAACCCATTGAAATCAATGGCACTTAGGTTTGGCATGGCTAACTTCAATCCCATTGATTTCAATGGGTCTAATCTTTGTATGACTAAGGGTGCAATCTGATGCATGTTTAGACAGAAAAAAAAAGTCCTATCATTCCAAGCAAGCCCTAGCCAGCTGGGGCATGATGGGAATTTCAGGACTTTTTTTCTGTGCAAACATGCATAGGATTGCACCCTAAATCTGGATCCAACCCCATGACTAAAAGGCAGTCTCCTGACCCATGCTGTGATTCAAGGGCATAGCCTTCTGATGCTACTTTAGGTGTCCTACTACTGCATTAGGGATGTTTGTGGAATCCATCTGGGGTGAAAGTCACTAAGTATTAGTGAGCTTGGCCCCCTGGACTTTTGCTTGCTTTCCTGCAACCTGGCCTGACATGATCTGGATCTGGTGTTATTTGAATTAATTGAGAAATTTGCACAAACTGCAACTGTAATTTGCACAAATTACACAAATTCTGGGTGTAATTTGCACAAATCATGCTAACTGTGGTTGTGATTTGTGCAAATGATGGCTGAAATTTGCATAATTTGCTCCAATTGCTTTTTACGCCCACCCTCCCTGAAAAAGTTCCTAAATTTTGGAAAGAAACCCCTGGCTTGGCTTGGAAATGCAAGTCAAGTTGGGGACACTGTGGAAATCCATCAGGCCCCCAAAGCACTGGATTTCCTGGCAATGGAGCGGGGCATTCTGAGGAGTGGGAATTGCCATGTTGGCCCATCTACACACACACATCAGATTTTTGTGAGTAAGTTGAATTATTTGCTCGAGAATCTCTCCCTGGCCCCTATTCATGTCAGCCCTTAATATTTATGCCAGCCAAGGAAGAAACAGAATCAAGTCCCATATGGATTAACAGCTCTCAAGACTATCAAGTTGCACTTTTGATAGGCACTAAATATACTTAAAAGAGACATTCCAATTGCTGTTTAGCAAACAAGCTCCTGGAATAAAGAGAAGGCATTACTGCCTGTTAGCATTCACTGTTCAATCCAATTAATGAGGTCCGCTGCCAGAAGAAATGCAGAAGGAAGCCATGGGTGAGAGGCTGAGGTTACTCAACTTTTGTCACAAGGTTAGGGAGGACTTTCCAGCAGTGAAAGGAATTCTCTGTCATGTAAAATCACTCGACTGTGTTTTATTTTATATATAGGGAAGGGAAACTGTTTTCAGAGGTATAAGAGGACAAATGGGCACCCTGCAGGAATCCTGGTTTAACTCGCTGGAACCTGATGGACTCTGAAACTCACAGCATTAAAAAAGAAGATTGAGTCTTGAAGAGATTTCAAGGGAGAGGGGGGGGAGGTTAGTGGGAGGAATCTTTGATTTCGTTTTTTGTAAAGCTAATGGCAACACAGCACATAGTTAAACTATGGAATTTGCTACCACAAGATGTAGCGATGGCTACCAATTTGGATGGCTTTAAAAGGGGGTTAGGCAAATTCATGGAGCAGAAGGCTATCAACGGCTACTAATCTTGATGGTGATATGGTATCTCCAGTAACCGAGGCAGTATGCCTATGTACACCAGTTGCTGGGGAACATGGGTGGGAGGGTGCTTTTGCACTCATGCCCTCCTTGTGGGTTCCTGGTCGACAGCTGGTTGGCCACTGTGCAAACAGGATGCTGGACTAGATGGACCCTTGGTCTGATCCAATATGGCTCTTCTTATGTTCGTATGTTCCTAGAGTACACTCCTAGTCATATTTAGACAGAAATAATAATGGGGGATTATTGCTCTGTGCCATGGCAATTGTGCCATGGGGTTCCACAGGGCTCTATTTTATCCCCCATGCTGTTTATCATCTACATGAAACCGCTGGGGGAGGTTATCCGGAGGTGTGGGCTGAGGTGCCATCAATATGCGGATGACACCCAGCTCTTCCTCCCTTTCTCATCAAACCCAGGTGAGGCAGTGGCTGTTCTGAACCAGTGCCTGGGCACGGTAATGGACTGGATGAGGGCTAATAAACTGAAACTCAATCCAGACAAGACGGAGGTACTGTTAGTGGGTGGTTCGTCTGCCCGGCTAGGTGATATTCAACCTGTTCTGGAGGGGGTTGCACTCCCCCTAAAGGATCAGGTTCGTAGTTTGGGGGTGCTCTTGGATCCAGAACTGTCACTTGAGGCACAGGTGAACTCAGTGGCACGGAGCACTTTTTATCAGCTTAGGCTGGTATACCAACTACGCCCTTATCTGGACAGAGAGAGCCTAGCTACAGTTATCCATGCTCTGATAACTTCTCGTCTGGATTACTGCAATGCGTTATACATGGGGCTGCCTTTGAAAATGGTCTGGAAACTTCAGCTGGTCCAAAATAGGGCAGCAAGATTGTTAACAGGGATTGGCCTGCGAGCTCATATTACGCCAGTGCTTTTCCAGCTGCACTGGCTGCCAGTCCATTTCCGGGCCCGATTCAAAGTGCTGGTGTTAACATTCAAAGCCCTTAACGGCTTGGGGCCAGGTTACCTGAAGGATCGCCTCCTCCCATATGTGCCTGCCCAGACCTTAAGATCATCATCAGCGGCCCTTCTCCATGAGCCCCTGCCAAAGGAAGTGAGGCGGGTGGCTACTAGGAGGAGAGCTTTTTCTCCTGTGGCACCCCGGCTCTGGAATGAGCTCCCTAGTGAGGTTCGCCTGGCGCCTACACTGTACTCCTTTTGGCGCCAGGTGAAGACCTTTTTATTTTCCCAGGCTTTTTAGCTTTCTAAATTTTTATCTTTGCTGTTTTAAATCTGTATTTTAAATTCCTGTACTGCTGCTAGGTTTTATTGTGGATGTATTGTTATATTGTGGTTTTAATGTTCTATATATTTTAAATTGTTTTATTGTGTGTTGTTTGGCTTTAATTTTTGTGAACCACCCAGAGAGCTTCGGCTATTGGGCGGTATAGAAATGAAATAAATAAATAAATAAATCCTACAGCTGGGGGATGGCTGGATGTAGTAGGACTTATTTATGTCTAAACATGTGTAGGATCACACCCTTATTGTGTTGATAAGCACACTGATTGCACATTTGCCCCATAAAGCACTAAACTAGTCTTCCCCAACTCAGGTGCTTTAGGGTAGAGCAATCTTCCCTGTGTTCTGGATTTCAGCTCCAAAGGCTGAAGAGGCAGTATGCCTGTGTGCACCAGTTGCTGGGGAAAGTGGGTGGGAGGATGCTGTTGCACATGTCCTGCTTATGGATTTCTGTGGGCAGCTGGTTGGCCACTGTGTGGACAGAATAGTGGACTAGATGGACCCTTGGTCTGATCCAGCATGGCTCTTCTTATGTTCTTAGTTGCACATTCAAGACCAGGTTAGTCCAAAATACTGTGCATTACAATAGGGATAGCTCACAACAATACAGTGTTGTTGGGTAAATCCATCCCCCCATCTACTGTGAGGATTGCAGCTAAGCTCTGAGGTGTATGTGCATGGGGGGTGGGGAGGCGACAACATTGACCCTGCTAAGCAAACAGCCCCAGTGTTTTGGTCCTGAGAGCCCTGGCTCCATTACACTGTGACCTTCGTCCAAGAGCCTTGCAAGGTCAGGCCTAGGCATTGCTTGGAGGCATGTGATCTATGCCACCTAATGGTGAAGGTGTTGAAAGTGATTTAGTAAGTTGCACCAACACCCCCCTACCCCCAGCTCTGGAACTGAAGAGATGGGAGCCCAGTGTTGGCCTCAGCACCTGGCAGACTTCCAGAGGCAGCTGCTGGGGTCTCAGCACCATGGTAAGAGCCACCTCTGATGCGTAGGCCCTCCTTCAAATTATTTGTTTGGGCCCAGTGCTCTGAGCAGCAGAGGGTGGCCACGGCTAGCCACCATTTTAATTCCATGCTAAGTCCCAGAGTGACTCTACATCAGGGGTATTGTGGGAAATAAAAATGGCAGCTTAATCCAGCCACCACTCCCTGCTTGGAGAGCTCCGCAGAGCACTACAGCCTGTTGCTGCCACTTCCACCATGGAGGGGGACCTCTAGAGAGTTGTGCTTGTGCCAAGCCACCTCAAACCTGAAGACAGACTAGGGATGAGCAGACTCGAGCTCACTGAAATTCTCTGAATTCCATCTTGAATCTCGTTCCATCTCAAGTCCGTATCCGATTGCGAGCTTTGGTGTTTGTTCGTTTGTTTGTTTGTTTCGTATGGAAATCCATGTGTATTTTTGGGTGTAATGTCCCATCAATTGGGTGCATCTTTGAAATGAACGCATTCTTCTTCCATTGATTAAAGGGCATCGGTGCGCATTTTTCAAAAGTTTGTGTTTTTTCCATGTGCATTTTTCAAAAGTACTCATGCTGTTAGAAACACATTGTTTTTTGGGGGGTCCGTGAATGACACTGCAAGCTTGGAAAGGTACAGACTTCAACTGCAAGTTGCGACTGAGTCCATGTTCAGTCTGGAAGGTGTGGACTAGGTAAATCCTGATCCAAAACAAACTGAAAATAACTTCTCACACATCCTTAAGTCGTCCCGGAGTCTCCTACAAAACAAACTTATATTCTGGACCACCTTCTTCCACAGGGACTAGTGGGTGGCCACAAAATCGAGGAATTGCATCACCCCAAAAGAGGATAGGAATTTGCATAAACTTTGCATTTGCTAATGTATATGCATAGGTGCAAATATAGTAATTTAAATGGACATAAGAACATAAGAAGAGCCATGCTGGATCAAACCAAGGGTCCTTCTAGTCCAGTATTCTATTCACACAGTGGCCAACCAGCTGTCAACCGGGAACCCACAAGCAGGGCATGAGCGCAACAGCACCCTCCCACCCATGTTCCCCAGAAGCTGGGGTACATAGGCTCACTGCCTCTGATACTGGAGGTAGCACATCACCATCAAGAGTAGTAGCCATTGATAGCCTTTTCCTCCAGGAATTTGTCCAACCCCATTTTAAAGCCATCCAAAATGGTGGCCATCACTACACATCACACTGAATGGAAATACAGTGCATCACACCATAGCATGGAAGAATGTGAGCATGTGTCCTATGTACCTTGCTTAGTCTGTGGTCCAGGCATTGTTGATGGGCAACTTCAAGGCCCGACTCCCCCTTCTTATGGTTCTTTATCTTTCAACCAGAACTGGAGAAGGCAGCCCTTCAAATGCAAGTCACCTTGAAAATAGAGGACAATCCCCTGGCAGCCATTCAAATAGAGGATTATCCTCTGTAAAAGACGACACACGGCCACCCTACAAACCAGCCCAAACTTTACCGTCATCATTTTTATGTATTTTATTTTGAAGATTTTGAAGATGCTGCCCTTTATCAAATGATTTCCCAGGGCGGCTTACAATACTTTAAAAAATTAAGATGAATACATCATTAAAAAAAAAAAAAAATCAAGGCACTTCAAAAAGCACTAAAAGCAGCAGGGACTGGATAGATCTCTGGCCGGGCTTAAGTGAAGCTACTGCTCTGAGTCTGGGTGGGATATTCCCCTTAAGCTTACATTTGAAAAACAAGAGAGAGAGCGGGGGGGGGTGTGTGTTGGAGACATGTTGCAGGTTGTGACAATATCAGATGCTGACAAGCTGCAACTAGTTTGAACTAAAAAGGGCCCTGCAGAGTTGGCAGAAAAAAAATTAGTGGAAAAAAGGAGGTATGTGTTGCATGTAGGGATGTCGGAGAAATCCCCAGTGGAATGAAATGAGTTGGGATTTTCATGAATCTGACCCACAGACGCCGCAACGGCCCAGCTTTCCATCTTGTCGGGCAGATTCCGTGGACTTGCAGACAGGTTTTCTAAGTGTCCTGCATTTTACACAAATGTTGTCATTGAAGAATGTGCAAAATTACTATTATTATAATTATAATTATTAATAATAATAAACTGGCCAAAAATGTGCATTTTCCCATTGGCTTAAGTATGAGAGTGCACATTTTGGGGGGATTTGCACACTTTTGGACTTGCGCATTTGCACAAATTCAGAAACAAAACAAAAAAATCTGATTCTGTCAATGAGGGATGACAGTAGGGGTGGACGAAAGTCCCTTACCTTTCGCCGAAGCTTTTTCGCGGTGGGGGGGAGCGCTTTGCTGCTCCCCCCGTGAAGTTCAGGCCGGGGGGGGAGGCTTCCCACCTCGCCCGGCCGAAATTCAGGCCGGGGAGGAGGCTTCCCGCCTCGCCCGGCCGAAATTCAGGCCGGGGAGGAGGCTTCCCGCCTCGCCCGGCCGCGAACTCGAAAGTAAAAAAAAAAAAAAAAAACACGTCCCCTGATAGGCTACGTGACGATTCACGTAGCCTATCACGGCTAGATCTGGAAAGTCAGCCGTGATAGGCTACGTGAATCGTCACGTAGCCTATCACGGGTGACTTTAAAAAAAAAAAGCGCGTACGCGAATGGCGGCCCCCATAGGGAGCCGCCATTCGCGTTCCTTATTTAGTTGCTGTAGTCTACGTCAATGTTTACATAGACTACGGCGAAAATAAGGGCAACGCAAATAGCGTTGCCCTTATTTTCGCCGTAGTCTATGTAAACATTGACGTAGACTACAGCAACTAAATAAGGAACGCGAATGGCGGCTCCCTATGGGGGCTGCCATTCGCGTACGCGCTTTTTTTTTTTTTTTAAGTCACCCGTGATAGGCTACGTGACGATTCACGTAGCCTATCACGGCTGACTTTGCAAATCTTGCCGTGATAGGCTACGTGAATCGTCACGTAGCCTATCAGGGGACGTGTTTTTTTTTTTCTTTCATTGCAATGGCGGGGGCGGCAGCCGGTCAAAAGACCGGCTGCCACTCCCGCCCCGCTCGAACACCGGACGAACCGCCAGCCGGACCCGCTGCCGGGAGGGACATTCAGGGAAGGTAAGTCCCGTCCCGGGGGGGGGCGGCGGGTGGGGGGGCGGAGGATTTCTCCCCGAAACTTGTTCGGGGGGCCGAACACATTGGCGCTCGGCCCCCCGAAGTTTCGGGGAGAAATTCTCCGCCATCCCTAGATGACAGTCACAGAACAAAAGGCGTCTGACAATCTGCAAAACTACATCCCTACTTATATGCTGGGAGAAATTTGTAAGGTATGATGGGCAGAGATTAGCTCCAGATGGCTCAGGGTTCCAGCAAACTGATAACTGAGATATATGCTATGCCCTTTCTTCCATGTCTTTTTGGTGTGTGTGTGTGGAGGTGATACAGAACCTCAGGGTTCAGTACAAAATCCTAGCACTCTGGGAGTCCCAATCTGGCTTGCTGGGGTTGCCCAGATGGTCACAATCCTTTCCCTGACCTTGGTCCCACCCTAGCAAATATACCTTGTGCCTTGACTGCTGTCTGGATCCTGCATCTTGGCTTTCCCTTAGCACTACAGGTGTATACATTTTGTAAAGTCCATTCCGTCTGTGTTTCTTGGATTGTCAAGCCTCTTTCATTCCGTCTTCTGCTCTTTGATGGAATGGGATTATTTTTTACCAGGATTTCATTCTACTTGTACTAATTCTCATTAATGGTGAGTATTCAAGGTGCACTTCTGTAAATATGCTAATGCGAATTAGCACTAATGTGAATTAGCACACACAGCCCTCAACTGAAAAACCATCCTGCAAGTCTGTTGTATCCACATAACTCATAAAAGCCAGTTCACTGAAGAATATGCAGGTCAGATTCATAGTAGGGATGTACGAAATCCCCCTTACCTGGCTCCGCCAGGTTCCGCTGGGGGGGGAGGGGCTCCGTCCCTCCGCCCGGAATCCTGGCTGGCTGGCTCCGCTCTGCGGGGATTCCGTGGAGCCGCTGGCCGGCTCCGCCAGCAGCCGGACATCCGGCCGCTGGCTAGCAGGGACACAAATAGGGGTGTCAGAGAATTTCTCGCCGAAACTTCGGGGGGCCGAGTGCCGACGTATCTGGCCCCCCGAAGTAGCTTCGGGGAGAAATTCTCCCCCCTGCCCCCACCGCCCGGGATGGGACTTACCTTTCCCGAATGTCGCTCCCGATGGCGGGTCGCAGCGGCGGTTCGGCAGGGCTTCGACAGGGGCGGGGGCGGCAGCCGGTCTTTCGACCAGCTGCCGCCGCCACCATTCCAAGCAAAGTTTTAAAAAAACAAACGCCCCCATGATAGGCTACGTGACGATTAACGTA
Organism: Heloderma suspectum; assembly: GCF_057233095.1. Taxonomy (NCBI): domain Eukaryota; kingdom Metazoa; phylum Chordata; class Lepidosauria; order Squamata; family Helodermatidae; genus Heloderma; species Heloderma suspectum. The sequence goes on from NC_139470.1 coordinate 12,848,753, forward strand.
GCCTATCACGGCTAGATTTGCAAAGTCAGCCGTGATAGGCTACGTAAATCGTCACGTAGCCTATCACGGGTGACTTTAAAAAAAAAAAAGCGCATACGGCTAATGGCGGCCTCCATAGGGAGCCGCCATTCGCGTTCCATATTTGTTCGCTGTAGTCTACGTAAAGATTACGTAGATTACGGTGAAAATAAGGGCAACGCTATTTGCGTTGCCCTTATTTTCGCCGTGGTCTACGTAAATCTTTACGTAGACTACAGTGACCAAATAAGGAACACGAATGGCGGCTCCCTATGGGGGCCGCCATTTGCGTATGCGCTTTTTTTTTTTAAGTCACCCGTGATAGGCTACGTGACGATTAACGTACCCTATCATGGCTGACTTCGCAGATCTAGCCGTGATAGGCTACGTAAATTGTCACGTAGCCTATCACGGGGCGGTTTTTTTTACTTTTCTGTTGAAGTTCGTGGCCGGGGAGACGGGGCGCTTCTCCCCGGCCTGAATTTCGGCCGGTGGCGAGGCGGGAAGACACCCCCTGCTCGCATGAACTTCGGGGGGAGAAGTGAAGCGCCTCCCCCCCACCGCGAAAAAAGCTGCGGGACAAAGTAAGTCTCTTTCGTACATCCCTAGGGTGGTGGCCGTAGCTGCCGCCGTTTGTGTCCCTGTAGTCAGCCGTGATAGGCTACGTAAATCTTTACATAGCCTATCACGTCTGACTTAAAAAAAACAAACCAAAAAACACGCGTACGCAAATGGCGGCGGCTACGGCTGCCGCCGTTCATGTTCCTTATTTTGGGCCGTCTTAGTCTATGTAAATATTTATGTAGACTAAGATGGCGAAAATAAGGGGAACGCAAATAGCGTAGTGGGCTATTTACGTAGATTAAGACGTAGACTATTATTTACGTAGACTAAGACGGCCAAAAATAAGGAACGCGAATGGCGGTGGCTGTAGCCGCCGCCATTTGCGTACACGCGTTTGTTTGTTTTTTAAGTCAGACGTGATAGGCTACGTAAAGATTTATGTAGCCTATCATGTCTTTTTTTGTTTTTTTTTTTAAAACCTAGCCATGATAGGCTACGTAAATCTTTATGTAGCCTATCACGTCTTTTTTTCTTTTCTTTTTTTACAACAGTGGAAATGGCGGCGGCGGCAGCCGGTCGGAAGACCAGCCGCCACCACTGCCACCACCGCAGCTGCCACCGGAGCCGCAGCCGCCCGGAAGATCCACCCCAGGTAAGTCTCATCCCGGGGGGGATCTGCGGGGTGGTGGGGGGGCAGGCCGTTCCATCACAGAGTTCGGGGGGGCCGAATGCACTGGCATTCGGCCTCACCGAGATCCGTGGTGGAATTCTCTGCCATCCCTAATTCATAGACATCCAAACTCATTTGAATCTGTTGTGGATTTCTCCAGCATCCCTCTTAGGACACAACAGATGCTCCATTGATCTGGTGGGAAGTTTGTATTCATGTCCAGTCATGCTGAAACCAAGCCATGGATCTGGGTGACAAAGCCAGTGTGGTGTAGTGGCTGAAGTGTTGGACTGGGAGTCAGGAGATCCGGGTTCTAGTCCCCACTCGGCCATGGAAACTCACTGGGTGACTTTGGGCCAGTCACAGACTCTCAGCTCAATGTACCTCACAGGGTTGTTGTTGTGAAGATAAAATGGAGAGAAGGAGGATTATGTACACTGCCTTGGGGTCCTTGCAAGAGGAAAAAAAGAGGGACATAAATGCTCTCTCTCTCTCTCTCTCTCTCTCTCTCTCTATATATATATATATATATATATATAAAACAATAAGCCATGTTCCCATCAAAGGCAAGTGAAAGTCTTTTATCATGCTTCCCATTTCTCCGAGTGATAGGATGCTTCTAGGACTGTCTCTTACAGGACCAGTTTGACTGAAAGAAGAATGTACTTCAGACACAGTGTTCAAGCAATATCTGCTCTTTTACACATATACAAGCTGAGCATGGCAGAGTGTGCATGCAGAAGACAGTGCTAGTTTTTAAAGCAGCATCAGTTCCTCAAAGTAAGTGCATGCCCTTTGCACCACTAGCTTCAAAAATTAAAACCTATTTCTCATGATGCTACCTTATACCATTGGATCATCATCACCATCATCACCATCATCACCATCACCATCACCATCACCATCATCACCATCATCACCATCATCATCACCATCATCACCATCATCACCATCACCATCATCATCACCATCATCACCATCATCATCATCATCACCATCATCACCATCATCATCATCACCATCATCATCACCATCATCATCACCATCATCATCATCACCATCATCACCATCACCATCACCATCACCATCATCACCATCACCATCACCACCACCACCACCATCACCATCATCATCGTTAACCTTTCTCTACTGCCCCATAGCCAAAGCTGTCTGGGTGGCTGACAAAGATTAGGTACACCAATGACAAGCTCTGCAGTTTTGACTGTGCCACCCGTGGTGTTTCCTTTAGTGGTAGGCCCCCAAATAGGGTGATCAAATGGCAGGTCAGAGACAGCCTTGGACCTGCTGGATGCGAGATCCCTTCATTCTCCCCTGAGACCCCCCCCCCAGGATCAGGACCCTCAGTTACGCGAGCCTGGAACTGCCATCAGTATTTTCCCTCTTGACAATAATAAAATGAAGAACCTGGAGAAGAAGAAAAGTAAGAACATTCTCCCATTGTCTGCCCTGGCTTGTGCGAGACAGAAGCACTTTTGAAGTCAGTGGAGGCTGGTGGCTCCGATTTCAGCGGGGCTGTGAATCCATTCCGGGTTTCAATCAGAACCATCCAGGACTCCAAAGGAGCTATCCAAGGTAGTTAACCTATTTGGGGGTTAGGGTTCAGCACCTTGAATAGCTCCTTTGGAGTGCTGGCTGGTTCTGACCGACACCCGGAATGGATTTACAGCCCCACCGAAATCCGAGACACCAGCCTCCACTGTTTGAAGTGCTGGATGTTTTGCCATTTCACTCTCCCACACACCCCTCTTTCTTTAGAACTGCTCTAGCCATCACCAGAACTTGCTCTTTGCAAGGAGACTAAATCTACAACAGCTGTCCCTTGAACTTCCTGCTGATTGGGAAACTGGGAATCCACAGGGATGGGGGGAAGGGGGGAAATACCTTGGAATAACTTCAAATCATACTTCCTTCTTTACCAATCTACCCAGTCACTGACGTCATCAGAGGGCAAGTTCCTGGTGGTTCCACAAGAACCCATGGCCCGATTGGAGTCCACCAGGAAAAGAGCCTTCAGTGTGGTGGCCCCCTTCCTGTGGAATTTCCTGCCTTTGGAGTTCAGGCAGGTACCAATTTTGTCTTCCTTCCAGTGCCTCCGGAAGACATTGTTACTTTGAGAGGCCTTCCTTGCATGACCAGCCGTGGTTTAGTAAATTTGACCTTACTGGAATTTGTCTTTTTTTAAAAAATGTTTTAACTTTTTTAACCTGGTGTTTTATTCTTTTACCTTTGTTGTTCACTGCTCTGAAATCTTCTGGTGTGGAGCGGTATATAAATATTGTAAATAAACAAACAAACAAACAACAAAACAACCAATTAAATTAAATGTCCTGCTCGGTGTGTGTGGGGAGGGAAGCAACCGAATCCCTGCCATTAAAGACCATGATGCTAAAAGAATGGGAAGGAAATGGGTTTAGCATTAACTCTACCATCTTTGGGAGAAAGCGTAGATTCATCTAATTGCTATTAATTGCATGCAACATCACTGTAAATTGATACATGAACACAGAACAAGCAGGACTGATTTCAGTTGCTTGTTGTGTAAGAATTCCTAATGACAATAATGAGGCTCCCATAACATAGACAAGAGAGGTCTGATATCCATGCAGGATAATATGGCATTGTTTTTTACAGAGCTCACTGCTGTCTGTGTCAGATGTCAGTGTCAGAAGCTCCAGCAAACTGAGAGCTGAAAACAATTTCCAGATATCAATACAGATACAGAGTTTTGTAGGGAAGCCTCAGTGAACGTGCTCTTCCTGGAAAGGAGCAGTGGGGGACCTCTTTTAGCCCAAGGGCTGGATTTAATTTTGGAGAAGCTCTCAGGGGCTGCATTCCAGTGGCGGGCCAGGCTGAAGTCAAAAGGGGCAGAAGAACCAAAGTCAAAAGTGGTGGGGCCCAAAATACCGTAAAATGAAAAAATACCAGCAAATTTTAGCTGAAAGCTCTTACTGTCGGTAACTAAGCCTTAGGAGAGGCATTTCAGCCTTTTAGAATTTTGGGGGGGGGACCGCACAAAAGCTGGGAAACTAAATGATCCCATTTAGCTTGGGGGAAAGGGGGTGGGGCCAGGGAAGGGGGTGTGGTCATTTAGTGAACCCTGAAGGGCCGGATTGGGACCCCAGAAGGCCTTGATTCAATCCCTGGGCCTAAGGTGCTGCACCTCTGCTTTATGCGTCTGCCATTTGCACTCACCTGCAAAGATAATACCATTTAGAGCTGTGCACAGATGGCCTCTTGAAATTCTCCACCTTGCTTGTAGGGGCAGAGATATTTGGGAGTGAATTTCACCAAATTTCTCGAGAGGGAGGAGAAATTCTCAACCGTTTCTCCCAGCTCCGGCTCCCCATTGGCAAAGCTTGTCGCACAGCATCTTTCTTTCTTGGTAAGGGCTTTGGGGGGTTTTCATGCTGCAACAGTATCAACTGTCTTGGCAGGCTGGGCCCCACTTTTCATCCACCACAATGCAGGTGGGGGCAGTGTTGTGTCCAGCTCCAGGGATGAAGTGGATTTAGTGCTCTGCCAAAATCTGTCCTCCAATTTCCTGAAAGTTTCCTCCCCCCATGAAAGAGGCTTCCATTGTCCTGCCTCATTCAGGGTGTTTTATAATGTATTTTTGTGGTGTTTTTCAGCGTACCTCATCACAGCAAGCCTCCCAGGCTGCCTGCACGTCCTGCTCTGAAAAAGCCCTATGGGAGGAATTACCTCATGGTGCTGTAAACTGGGCTCTAATTGAAGTGTAGGAAGTTGAGGATGCTACAGGCTGCCAGAGAGATGACTGTACAATGAAGAACAGGACACCTGTGCTCATTCCTCAGCCACCTCCTAAGTTCCGTAAGTCCAAGAAACCCAAGCCCACCCCATGAGAATTTCTCCAAAATTTCTTCACCATTGAATTTCTTTTTGGAATCAATTTCTCTTCTATCAAATTGAATGAGAATGATAAAAAAATGGGGAGAAATTTTCAGCACAGCACTAATACCATTCATTTTGACAAAGGAGACCTTGCTGCGCGGAGAGTAGGATTGACCAGGTAAGACATTCCCTGAGTTAAGCTACACAAACAGCACAATCACTTCACACATCTCTTGCTGAACTGGGCCTCTTCATTCTGCAAAGAGGAAATTATATTCTCCACCCAGTTCCCTCCCCCCTTTTCTTTTAAACTCCCTGCATATAGAAAATGAACATGTCAGGGAGAAGGTTATCCTAGATTCTTCCTTCCTGATGTGCTAGTTTTCTTAGTGCAGGGCACGAACTGTTCTTTTTGATATGGGGGAGTATTCAATCTTGTATCCCCCCCACCCACTGATGCAGTCTGATGTGGTACAACTCAGACACACATTTCTGATCACAGTGAGAACCAAGCACTGGTCTTAAACAAGATTAAAATAATAATAACAATAACAATAACAATAATAATAATAATAATAATAATAATAATCCAGCACAAAAAAGAAAGAAAAAAGCCAGTCACATCCATATTGGCACTCTTACGTTATTTATGATGCTCTTTTTACAAGTATGACAAATCTCCAGACAAAAACTTTGTGGCACTCCATTATTCTTGCTAGGGATGGCGGAGAATTTCTCCCCAAATCTTCGGGGGGCCGAGCGCCAACGCATTCGGCCCCCCGAAATTGGCGGTGAAATTCTCCGCCCCCCGGCCCCCCCCCGGGATGGGACTTACCTTTGGCGAATGTCCCTCCCGGCAGCGGGTCCCGGCGGCGGTTTGTCGGCCTTTCGTTGGGGGCGGGGGCAGCAGCCGGTCTTCTGACCGGCCGCCGCTGCCGCCATTACAAAGTGTAAAAAAAACACAAAACCCCGTGATAGGCTACATAACGATTAACGTAGCCTATCACGGCTGACTTTGGAAATCTAGCCGTGATAGGCTATGTTAATCGTTACGTAGCCTATCACGGGGTGTTTTTTTTGGTTTTTTTTTACACTTTGTTTCGCGGCCGGGGAGACGGGGCGCTTCTCCCCGGCCTGAATTTCGGCCGGGCGAGGTGGGAAGCCTCCCCCCGGCCTGAATTTCGGCCAGGCGAGGCGGGATGGCTCCCCCCCTCGCCTGAACTTCGCGGGGAGAAGCGAAGCGCCTCCCCCCCACTGCGAAGCACCCCTGAGAAAAGGTAAGTGACTTTCGTACATCCCTAATTCTTGCTCTCTTCTTCTTCTTCTTCTTCTTCTTCTTCTTCTTCTTCTCCTCCTCCTCCTCCTCCTCCTCCTCCTCCTCCTCCTCCTCCTCCCAGGGTAGTAACTCACTTGATTAGGAAAGGGAACAAACCTTCTTCCATTATTGGGTGAAAATAAGGAATCGAATAGGAAAATGCAGGGAGGGAGATGCAATTATATATACACGCATGCATACACAGAGAGCTAGGAGGGACTTTAACAGCTTGGAGGTGCAAGTTATGTCAGGCAGATGAGACAGGAGATGCAGAGGGCAACAACTATACTGAACTCATGATGAGGGCTGTGCACGGCTTCTGCCTGAGGCCCAAAGCCCAACTTGAAGCGGGCTGCTTTGGGGCACTTTGAGCCCCTTCTGAGGTGAAGCGCAGGGGGCACAAAGCCGCCTGGAGCAGGTCGGGGGCCCTCTGAAGCCCCATTGGTGTGCTTTGGAGCCTCAGCATCCCCGACCCAGCCACACTGGCACCTCCAGGTCCATCCCTGAGAGCTGCCCATCACCGTTGCTGCCATTGCTGCCACCATCATCGCCACCGCCACCAGCTCCCAAGGCCTGGATGTGCACTGGCTCTTATTGCTTCCAGGAAGTTGCCGCCAGAGGTGGAGGAGGAGGAGGAGAAGGCAGTGGCAGGGGAGGAGGTGGTGGAGGCGGAGAAAGAGAAGGAGGTGGCGACAGAGGAGGAGGAAGAGGAGGTGGCAAGGTAAGGGGCTTGGGGGTTGCATGGGGGCACCGGGGGGTGAAGCAGGATTCGGACATCCAAATCCCACTTCTGGTTTGGGGCCAAGTCAGGTCGGGGGACCCCTGAACCAGCCCAAGCTGAATCGGGCCCACTTCCGAAGCCACGAAGCACCTTCCAAGTGAGATCATGGGGTCCCTGCACAGCCCTGCTCATCGTGTCATATCCCACATGTATTTTGTAAAGCAAAAAATGAAATATAGACCAGTAAAATCTACACAACTTGTCCATAAGATTCCCCCGATCCCTGCTCGGTCTCCAGAACTTGACCCACAATGAATGCAGGGCTCCTGCCCATCATTCCCTTCTAAGTGTTTGTGTGTGTGTGGCGGGGCTGGAATCCCATATCACAGAGGCTGGTTTGCACCAGGGGTGCGGGTGTGAGCCATGAAGTGACACTTCATAGCCAGCTTGTCTACAAGCAGGCAGTAATGCAGGTGCAAAGGGAGACCTCCAAGCAGGTCTGTTCTGCACACAGTAGGGATGTACGAAAATCACTTACCTTTCGGGGATTATGCTAATGGTTGGGGGGGGAGGCATTCTGTCCCTCCCCCTGGAATCCTTGCCGGGGTGGAGGTGCTCCGTTCCTGCCCCCCCCCGGAATCCTGACCAGCCGGCTCCGCTCCGCAGGGATTCTGCGGAGCCGCCAGTCGGCTCTGCCAGCGGCCGGACATTCAGCCGCTGGCTAGCAGGGACGCAAATGGTGGCGGCCGCAGCCACCACCGTTTGCATCCCTGCAGTCAGCCGTGATAGGCTACATAAATGTTTACGTAGCCTATCACGGCTGATTTAAAAGAAAAAAATAACATGCGTACTCAAATGGTGGTGGCTACAGCCGCCGCCATTTGCATTCCTTATTTTGGCACGTCTTAGTCTATGTAAACATTTACATAGACTAAGACGGTGAAAATAAGGGGAATGCAAATAGCGTAGCATGTATGCATGTGAAGAAGGAGAAGAAGACAACAAAGACGACGAAGAGAGCAAGAATAATGGAGTGCCACAAGGTTTTTGTCTGGAGATTTGTCATGCATGTAAAAAGAGCCTGTAAAAATAACGTAAGAGTGCCAATATGGATGTGACTGGCTTTTTTCTTTCTTTTTTGTGCTGAATTATTATTATTATTTTAATCTTGTTTAAGACCAGTGCTTGGTTCTCACTGTGAACAGAAATGTGTGTCTGAGTTGTACCACATCAGACTGCATCAGTGGGTGGGGGGGATACAAGATTGAATACTCCCCCATATCAAAAAGAACAGTTCATGCCCTGCACTAAGAAAACTAGCACGTCAGGAAGGAAGAATCTAGGATAACCTCCTCCCTGACATGTTCATTTTCTATATGCGTAGCGTCTACGCTATTTGCGTTCCCCTTATTTTTGCTGTCTTAGTCTACGTAAATGTTTACGTAGACTAAGACGTGCCAAAATAAGGAACGCAAATGGCGTCGCCCATGGGTGCCGCTATTTGCGTACGCGCGTTTTGTTTGGTTTTTTTAAATCAGCTGTGATAGGCTATGGAAACATTTACGTAGCCTATCATAGTGTTCTTTAAAAATCTAGCCGTGATAGGCTACGTAAACCTTTGCGTAGCCTATGACATTTTTCTGTTTTGTTTTTTACTGGAAATGGCCGCGGCGGCGGCCGGTCGGAAGACTGGCTGCCGCAGCCGCCGCCGAACTGCCGCTGGAGCCGCCGCCTCCGCCAGGAAGATCCGCCCAAGGTAAGTCCCGTCCCGGGGGGGGCGCGGGGTGGCAGACCATTCCGCCACTGATTTCGGGGGGCCGAATGCACTGGCATTCGGCCTCCCCGAGATCCGTGGCGGAATTCTCTGACATCCCTAGCACACAGACACTCATTGCCTACCCCTTCTCATGGGCATCCTGGATTTCTCATGTGCATGCACCCCCTGGATGACAGGAGGCTGCACTGCAGCAGAAGCCCCAGAGGAGCAAAATGCCAATAGCGAGAGCCTGCATTGCAAAGAGGATGTCGCCTCTTTGATACAGATTCGTTGGTGGGAAATGCAGGCGCAAGAACGTGATGGGATATTGGTTTTATTTATTAAATTTATTTTTTTATTAAATTTCTTAATCACCCATCTGGCCAGTCACCCGGCCACTCTGGGTGATGTACAACTGTACAAATACTTTAAAACAGTAAAATTACACATTAAAACATCGTATTTCTAAAAATACCCTAACCCACTAGGGATGTACGAAAGTCACTTACCGTTTCGCGGATCTGCTTTGCAGTGGGGGTGGAGGTGCTCCATCCCTCCCCCCAGAATCCTCAATGGGGGGGAGGTGCTCCGTTCCTCCCCCCCGGAATCCTCAACCGGCCAGCTGTGCTCTGTGGCGGCTCCACAGAGCAGCCAGCCAGGCCCAGGCCAGAGCCATCCGCAGCTGGATTTCCAGCCGCGGAGGGCTCTGGCTCTGGGTAAAAAAAACACACACCTGTGTACGCAAATAGTGGCGGCTATGGCTGCCGCCATTTGCGTTCCTTATTTTTGGCCATCTTAGTCTACGTAAATATTTACGTAGAGTATTACAGCGAAAATAAAGGGGAACGCAAATAGTGCCTGCTATGCTACTTGTGTTCTAATTTATTTTGGCCGTAATAGTCTACATAAATATTTACGTAGACTAAGACGGCCAAAAATAAGGAACGCAAATGGCGGCGGCTGTAGCCGCCGCCATTTGTGTATGTTTTTTTTTTTAGCCTGCCGTGATAGGCTATGTAAATATTTATGTAGCCTATCACGGCATGAAATAGGAAGCGAATGGTGGCCGCAGGGCGGCTGCCATTCGCAATTCGGTACCGACGGGAGCAGGTAAGTGCTCCGTTTCGCGCTATTTTCGTGGGGTGGGGGCTTCATGCTGCCCGACTTTTGTGGGTTGGGGGAGGCGGGGGCTTCATTCCGCGATGGAGTCCTGGGGGCCGAATGCACTTGCATTCGGCCTCACTGAGATCTGTCGCGGAATTCTCTGACATCCCTATAACCCACCCTGAAAGCCTGCCTGAACAACCATGTTTTCAATGTGTGGTGGAAGCTCATTTTAGGCTATGAAACCTGCTCAGTCACCTTTGGCAAACTATGGTCTCCAAATGTACCACCCTTAAATGGATTTTGAGTTCCATGGAGGAAGGCCATAAAATGTTAGAAACAAACACAAGCCATTTCTGTTGCTTTAAATATTGATGATGCATAGTCCAACCTAAGCATCTCCTGCCCAAAAAAGCTATGGTCTTTTTGCAAGGTGGAGCTCTCTAACAGTTCAGGATGTTGGCATTCATTGTAATTTGCCCAGCAGCTGCCGTCTTGCAAGGCACTCTGCATGGTTGTAGCAGCTTAGGTCTTAGCAAGGCGTTGCTTGCAGAGAAGCATGCTGGAATAATCTAGGGATGTTGGAGGAATCTGTTTGGGGGTGGAGCTTGATGAGTTTTCACCAGCTCGGCCCCCTGGACTCCGTCTCGATCATCTGCATGGCCCGACTCAGTGCACAATGAGTTGGATCAACTCATGGATTCTTCAATGCAATTCGAACAAAATCACTGCTGTAAATGGCCTAATTTGCACAAATAGACCCTTTATGGCAATTTTGCACAAAATTGCACTATTTATGGCCACATTTTTGCACAAATTAGCCCATGATTTTGTGCAAAAAACCCTGTTAAAGTTCCCCGGTTGTGGGAACTATTGCGTGGATTCGCTCACAAATGCAAGCTGGGGTCTGTCGGGCCCCAAAAGGTCTCGATTTCCCCATGATGGATATCCCTAGAATAATCACACAAACACTGTTCTTAATGGATTGCCTTAAGTGGCAGTAGCATTGAGGCTGAAACTGACCAGGACAAAGGGCAAGCCCCGAATAAGTTCCAGAGTGTAACTTTTGCCTATAGAAGATCCTAGGTGCAACTAAGGATGGAGGAGAAATCCACTGGACTCAAATCAGGACAGACGGATTCTCAAGAATCTGACCTGTGAAATCCACTGCAGAATGACACCACTCACATCTGGGTCGGTCGGATTTCACATGGGGTGGGTCTCCAGCGCTGTCAATGTCACCAAAGCCCTTCCTTCCCTTGCTGACTGTCAAGGGCTTCCTTAACAGCCAGTGTCGGGAGGAAAGGTTGCGGCTCAGCCAGTGACCAGCACACACACCCTGGCCTCCTCTTGAGGAGACCAGGGAGAGAGTGCTGGGGTGCCGCCAAGGCCTTTCTTCCCCATGCCAGCTGTCGAGCGCTTCCTTAACAGCCGGAGCAAGGAAGAAGTGTTGCGGAGCGGCCAGGAGGAGAGCCACCCCGCAAAATCCAGCAGATGTGGTAAAGATCTAGGGAAATCCGTTGGGCCCCAAGCAGCCTGGATTTCCCCACCACAGACCCCACCTGGACCGGAGGTCACAGGGCTCGCACACCTCTAGGTGCAACCCATGCTATCTCATGTTGAAACTGGTATCAGGCAGCAAGTGCTAGAAAGAACTTTGACACTGGAGAGCTGTTGCGATCAAAGGCATATTCCTCCTCTACTATACAGAGGAGGAAGAAGAAAGAGACAATGTTGCTAGCCCTGAGCAAAAGTATGTGGAACTTCTATTTTAAAAATCCAGGGAGGGAAAGTGGAGAAGGGAAGAAGAAGAATCTCTACGTGTTCAGGGGTGGGGGGCTTACTGGGAAAAGTCATGTCATCAATGTGTGTGTGTGTGTTTTACATCTTAGCTTTAAATGTATTTTCCACCACTCCACAAGTGTCCATGGGGAAATGATGTTTCAAGCAAGAAGGAAAAGGGTGGGGGAGCCATTGTTGTGGACTCTTTTTCTGGTAAACCCATCCTCCCTGAAATATCAGGATTTTCTCCCACATACACACAGATGGCACACGGAGAGACCACACAGATGACACACAGAGACCACACGCAGAAAGAAACAGAGACACCTGCCAAAAGGACCCTCCATTTTTGTGGCATGCGAATGGATTCACAAAAGTAAAGGGAGCATGTTTAGCTCAGCAGTAAGCATTGCCTTAGATTCTGCATAAACCACTCTGTCTAGAACTATGCAGACAGCTATACCATTGGGTCCGAGTACTGAAATCGCCCCTCTATTTACGATCACCAAAGAGTTCCATGTTTTGCTTCTTTCTCTCTCTCTCTCTCTCTCTCTCTCTCTCTCTCTCTCTCTCTTTCTCACTGATGAGCAAGTACCAGAAATAGCAATGGACAGCTTTGCTTTTAGCAACTGGTGTGTGTGTGTGTGTGTGTGCGTGCGTGTGTATGTGTGTTTTTTGTTCATTCCCAGGCAAATATTGTCTCTTGCTGCTACCAGAGATGCTACTTAGCAGCTGGCCCAACTCCCTTGATGGAAAAAAAAAGCTTTCAAAAGCTAGTATGTGTTGGCAACTAAAGGGCTCCAAGCATCCTTTTCCCTGTGTGGGGGGGAATCTATTGATTGCAGCATATTTGAATTTTATATTGCCAAATGCTTCCATTTTTCAAGTGGCTCCTGTCTGATATTCAAGGTCAGGGAAGTCAATTGAAACTTAATCCTTCCCTTCTTTGATTTATGGTAGCTCTGACTTTAAGTACCTGATTCAGGATGGATTCAATTGTTTCGTGTTGAAAACAAATGGAGAGAGCTATTTTTTCTGAGGATTTTGCCTTGAATAATGGCTCAATGTGTTTTTATCATATTACAGTGCCGTATTTTAATAGAAAGGATTATTCACTCTTGTTTCCTCTTGTGGCAATACTCATATGTTACCAGAAAGCCCAGCATCTCAACAAGACCAAAAAGCAAAAGAAAAAAGCGAAAGGTCTTAGCCTTAATGTTGTTTGCTTTCTCAGGCTGGGTTAATAACTACAATTTTCTCTCACTATCGGACTGTCACCATCTAAAGTCTAGCATTAACAGTTTTGTGTCTGTGCCATCTACACCAGATTTGCAACAGAAATTCCAAACATGGGCATTTTGGGCTGCTTTCGAGATGACATCAAAACTTACATTCCTGTATGGATGGGTGAAAAGTGTGCTTGGTTTGTTTACATTCTTTATAAGAAAGAACATTATATTAAACATTATAAGAACATTTATAAGAAAGAACATCTGCATTAGAGGTAGGGATGTGCAAACCCACTCCCATCCAGGTCCTCCGGGTGCCCGCCCAGCCCCTGCCCTTGCTCGCCAGACCATGCTCAAGCTCCTCCTGTGCTCAGCGAGTAGCCTGCACTCACCCCAGTGGCTTCGTCAAGCTTGGGAGTAGCCATTTTTTGCAAAATAAAATGGCGATAGCAAAAAAGTGCATATTTGTGTATGAGCGAAATGCACATTTTTCAAAGAATGCTTATTTCCGCACATTCACGAACATGCGCATTTGCAAACTGCACATTTTCACATACACAAATATGCGCATTTGCAAAAATGTGCATTTCCACCCATACACAAATATGCACGTTTTTTCAGTGGCCATTTTATTTTGCAAAAGATGGTGACTGCTGAGCTCAGTGAGGCTGCCAGGGTGAGTGCAGACTGCTTGCCAAGTGTGGGCAGGGGGTGAGTGGGGGCAGGGGTTTGGTGAGTGGTGCTCAGCAGTGAGGCCAGGATCAGTTCCACCAGATTCCCAGACAGAATCGGGCGCCTGTGCTATCCCTAATTAGAAATGACCTCAAAATCCACATTTCTGTACGGATGGGTAAAAATTTTGTTTGGTTTGTTTGTGTTCTTTGTAAGAACTTAACAAAAATTCCCCATAATCAAGATGGAAAGAATTTGAGATTTTAAAAATGTAAATGTGGTAGCAAGCAAAATTGGCGGACGTATTCATCCAGACAGCAGGCTTCGAGTTCTTAGCTCTTAAAAGTCTGGGTTTGAATCCCTATGTATTCTGCCATATCTGGAATTCTGTATTAGGGTTGCCAAGACTTTTCTTCTTCTTCTTCTGACAGGCTCCTCAGCTTTCACAGTTGAGTGGCAGGCAGGTACAACATGGTCCACTCCATGTTGGGAAAACTGCATGTATTGAATCTGGCTGGTGCAGAAGGGTGAGAATTTCATTAGGTTCATTTTGTTTTGTTTTGTTTTAATGCAAAGTTCTTCCTAAACAGGAGGGAAAATATTAGAGGTTTGTTTGTGTTTTTGCTGTTGTTGTTGTTGTTGTTGTTGTTGCTGCTGTTGAATGAATGTGATAGAAAGCCAAACTGACAGGTTGACCCATCTTTATATTTCTGGGCTTGGAAATATGAGGTTTGGGGTGGGTGGGGAGTGGTTATAATCCTTAGCTCAAACACAAGATGACCACTACAACCCCCCCTCCCCCCCCATATTCTCTGCCTTGTATTAAACTCTGAGCTGGAGCTAGGGTTGCTGGAGAAATTTGAGATCGACTAAAACACACTTAGATTTCTAAGAATCCAACCTGCGAAATCTACTGCACAGAGAACCCCTCAGGCCCAGGCCGTGTGGAGTCCGTGGACATTCAGATGTGTGTGTTTAACTTTCCTGAAATTTACGCATATTTATCCGTAGGAAAATACATGTTTCTGCTGAGGAAAAGTCAAATTGAATGGGGGACAATACGGTAAATGTTACATACTAGGGTGCATTATGTAAATTGTTACGAAACCTCTTACATAATTATTTGTGTATTTTTCCACATGATGAAAAAAATCCGCATCCGTCTGTGGGTGGACAAGGGAACAAAAGGCACCTGACCATCTGCAAAACACAGTCGATTTTTACACAGCCTGTTCATCCCTAGCTGGGGCCAATGTCTTCTCCTTCCTGCTTCCACCTGACCCAACCCCCTCTCTTGGAGCTACCCAGCCAGTCCTGAAACCCCACTGATCCACAATCCTCAAATAGTGGCTATCAAGTCCATCGCCCTTGGGAAAACTGCATCTCCCAGGGGCTAGTTGCACCAGTTCTGCTGTACAGCAGCAGTCCAAGAACCAAAGGGGGAAGAGACCTCCTTCCCTTCCTTTTCCCTTCCACTTGTTACTGCCACTGTTGAAGTTGGTGGGAAGGGGAGGTTCTCCAAGGGAAAGGAAATCAAATAGAATCAGAGAAAAGGCAGGTTCAGGAAACAACGCCCCATTCACAGATTGAGAAATAAGGGGAGGGAATTTGTGACATCCTCTCTCTCTCTCTCTCTCTCTCTCTCTCTCTCTCTCTGCGTAGTGGGGTGAGATCTACTCTCAGAGGAGCTTACTGGGAACTTTGACTGAAGAGTCTTGCTCCCTTCTCTCTCTCTCTCTCTCTCTCTCTCTCAACCACTTTTTCTGCTACTAAAAGTGGTGTCCAATGCTGGAGTGCTTCTATATGTCATCTTCTCCCCCACAACAGACAACACATCATTGGAATGATGCAACATTGTGACCCACCCCTTCAAACTTGAAATGAATGTCATTGTTTTGTGTTTTGGGTGTGTGAGGTGCTTTGGCCTACCCCCATCCAACAAATCCAGAGAAATCATCAAATCACCCCTATTTGGGATAATTGTCTGCACCAGAAGAACTACAATATCTGTGTTAAAAATGAGTCCTCTTAGATGACTGCCTCAGAGGGCAGACATTGGGTTGGATGGATCCAGACCTAGTCATACTCAGGTCTTATGTTAGTCATAACTTACTGGTCCCATTGATTTCAGTGGGTCTTCTCAAAGCATAACTAAGTCTGGATCCAACCCTAGATCTAATGGGGCTTAATAGTTTCAGGGGAGTTGATTTCAGTTGAACATAAGGAGAAATGTTGTGATGGTAAGAGCAGTTTGATGATGGTACCAATTGCCTAGAGGGGTGGTGGGCTCTCCCTCGCTGGAGGTCTCCAATCAGTGGCTGATCATCCATCTGTTTGACAGGCTTTAGCACTGTATTTCCTGCATACACCAGGGGTTTGGAGCATTGTTTATTACACTTCTATACCACCCCACAGCCAAAGTTCTCTGGGCAGTTTACAAGGACTAGAGGCCTTACAAGGCCTCCTCCAGTGTTCTGATTCTGCTGTTGCTCTACCCATGGGCAAGATCTCTCCTTTGCTTCCTGGAATGAGGCTCAGACTCTGGTACCAAACACAGCTGCCTTATCTTGCCTAATGACAAGGATGCCTCTTCCCATAGGAGTCACACTTACATGAACAAGCTGTACGGACTTTCAAAATATCTGAATTTTCCCAATAGTTCACACATACACACACACAGCATGGCTCATAGTGATGCATAGATTTTGTGAAATCTGTCCCATCTGTGCTTCGCCCATTGTCGGGTAGCTTTTGTTTTGTTGTCTGCTCATTGGTGGTGGAATCTGTTTGGTTTTCCAATTTCCTGAATTTACTCAGATTCACATTTGCACAAACTTGCACTTGCCGAAATGGGCAAATTCCCTCAAAATGTGCATTTTCATGCTTCAGCCTATGAGGGAAATGCACATTTTCAGTCGGTGCTTTTTATTATACTTTACATATTTTTCTACAACTACGTCTGTGTAAAATTCCAGAAAGTTTTTTTTAAAAAAAAAAATGGCCTGCAAGTCTGTCGAATCCGTGCAACTCAGGAAAAGCCAGTCTGCTGCAGAATCCATAGGTGGGGATTCAATGATTCATACAAATCTGAACTCATTTTATTCTGTTGCAGATTTCTCCAACATCCCTAGTAACACATCAGCATTCTTGAAATGTGAAACATGCAAGAATTGCCTTTCTTGATCTGGTTGACTTCCACCAAGTCTAGATTGTAATTTCCAACAGTGTGGCAAGCCAGATGTCCACAAAGCAGGACATGAATGTGATGGCCATCCCCAGTTGTTTGCCCCAGCATCTGGTGCTGAGAGGTATACTGCATCTGGACATAGAAGCTCTGTTTAGCTCTCACAGGGGGGATGTGCAAGGAAATCGGGGTTAAAGTCCAACACATCTGGAGGGTACCAGATTGGGGAAGGCTGCCCTCAGATAGGGGTGTCAGACCTCAGGCCTGATGACCAGATCTGGCTTACCTGCGGTCCCAATCCCCCCCTTCTCCTGGCCCAACCACCTATGGTTTGATGGTTTCTTGACTTGCAGTTTCCAACCACCACCAGTACCACCATTCTAGAAGATTGAAAAGCCTCTCCTAAGGCTCAACTAGCAGCAGTAAGAGCTTTAACCTAATATATGCCAGTCGTTTGGGTTGTTTGGTCCTTCCCTTTTTGCTTTTGGTCCCACCCGTTTGCATTTGGCCCCACTCGCCACTGGAATGCAGCCCCTGAGAGCTTCTCCAAAATTCAGAACCTCTGGCTGGAAGAGAACAGACACCCCCTCCCCTAAGTCATAGTGGACATACCACATCCAGGTCCCCAGCATGAAAAGATATCAAAAACACCATCCCTGGCCCTTGACCATATGATCTCTGCCAGAACTCCAGTGACATCCCCGTCTATAAGGTGGAGAATGCATATGAGCCAATGGGTCTTTGTTTCCCAGGTTCAGTACATTCGATCTTCATCTGTAATTCCTTTCTAGCCGCTCCACAATCTTTTTTCTTTTATCCGGAGTCAGACAAAACATATCAGTTTCATGAACGGTAGCGTCATTCCTCCTTTTGTGCTTCCTAATAAGTTGTCAGGGACGATCAGCTTGACATCCCGGAATGGTTGTTCTTCACCTCTCCTATTCCCTTGGAGGATGGCTTTGATCCAGGTAAAATGTTGGAGGCTCAGCCTCCTATATTTCAAAAGCTGCTTCCCTTTTTGTGTTCAGTTTCTTCCCCAAGTAGCTATCCACACATATATTTCAGAAGACAGAAAGCTTTAAGAAGCCAAGAGAGGAAAGAAGCAATCTGTTTGGTTAATAACACACAGGACATTCATTCTTTACATACACAATTACCTGCTTTCCATCCAGATGCCACCATTTCGAAATATACAGCAGCTCCATCAGGCTGCTTAATCTGGCATCTGGGAGTATCCTGTTGAGAATCATAATTCTGTCCTGACTTCCATTGGAGGATAATGAAGCCCACAGTTTATAGGAGGGATGAGGAACTGTTGGCCCACAAAATTTAGCCCATGAGGCTGAACCATGCACCCCACAGATGAGAACCCCACCCCTCAATGCTAGAGGAGATTCCCTTGTGCTGGTTCGGGGGCATCTGACCCCCCACACATAAACAGTTCATCACCTCTGGATTAGAGGTCCTTTAAGGTTCTGGATTTGTTTGTTTTTAATGTCCACAGGGTTGTTCTTTGTTAAAATATCTGTGGCATGGTTCCAATAAACTGGTATCTTAATGAAAGAAAGGCTTTAAGACTTGTGATACTTGCCTCAGAAATCTTCTTGCTTGCCATGCCTCACCTCTTGGCTTGGGCTGTTCCAATCTAGGGAGTGAGGAGTAAACTTACTGCTCAGGCAATTTTGATGTAGAATCATAGAAACATGGAATAGTGGAGTTGGAAGGGGCCTATAAGACCATTCAGTCCAATGCCCTGCTCAATGCAGGAATATAAGTCAAAGCATCCCTGACAGATGGCTGTCCAGGTTCTGCTTGAATGCCTCCAGTGTGGGAGAGCCCACCACCTAGGGATGTCAGAGAATTCCGCCATGGATCTCGGAGAGGCCGAATGCCAGTGCATTCGGCCCCCCGAACTCCGTGGCAGAACGGCCTGCCCCCCCCCCCGCGGATCCCCCCCGGGACGAGACTCACCTGGGGTGGATGTTCCGGGCGGTGGTGGCTCCAGCGGCAGCTGCGGCGGCTGTGGCGGCTGGTCTTCCGACCGACTGCTGCCACCGCCATTTGCAGTCTTGTCTTGTAAAAAAAAAAAAAAAGTTGTGATAGGCTACATAAAGATTTATGTAGCCTATCATAGCTGGGTAAAAAAAACAACAACCGCGTACGCAAATGCCGGTGGCTATGGCCACCGCCATTTGTGTTCCTTATTTTTCGCCGCCTTAGTCTACGTAAATATTTACGTAGACTATGACAGCGAAAATAAAGGGGAATGCAAATAGCGTAGCGGGCGCTATTTGCGTCCCTTTTTGATTCACCGTTTTAGCCTACGTAAATATTTACGTAGGCTAAAATGGTGAATCGAAAAGGGACACAAATAGCGCCCGCTACACTATTTGCGTTCCCCTTTATTTTCGCTGTCATAGTCTACATAAATATTTACGTACACTGAGATGGCCAAAAATAAGGAACGCAAATGGTGGCAGCCATAGCCGCCGCCATTTGCATACGGGTTTTTTTTTTTTTTTACCCAGAGCCCTCCGCAGCCGGAAATCCAGCTGCGGACGGCTCTAGCCTGGGCTTGGCCAGCTGCTCCACAGAGCTGCAGCGGAGCACAGCCAGCCGTGGAGTATTCCGGGGGGGAGGAGCGGATCACCTCCCCCCCGGCGAGGATTCCGGGGGGAGGGACGAAACGCCTCCCCCCCACCATCAACATAATCCGCGGAAAGGTAAGTGACTTTCGTACATCCCTACCACCACGTCCCTAGGTAATTGGTTCCATTGTCGTATTGTTCTAACAGTCAGGAAGTTTCTCCTGCTATTCAGCCAGAATCTGGCTTCCTGTCACATGAGCCCATGAGTCCGTGTCCTGCACTCTGGGATGATCGAGAAGAGATCCTGCCCTTCCTCACTGTGACAACCTTTCAAGTACTTGAAGAGCGTGATCATATCTCACCTCAGTCTTCTCTTGTCATGGCTAGGGATGTACGAATCCCTTACCTGGTTCCAGTTGGGGCATCCGCTGGGCGGGGGGAGGCGCTCCATCCTTCCCCCCGGAATCCTCAACAGGGGGAAACAATCTGGTCCTCCCCCCCGGAATCCTGCCTGGGTGGCTCTGCTCCGTGGCGGCTCCGTGGAGCAGCCGGCCAGGCCCGTCCACAACCAGAGTTCCAGCCACGGACGGGCTGATGCAGACGCAAATGGCAGACACTGTAGCGGCCGCCATTTGCGTCCTTCCAGGCAGCCGTGATAGGCTATGTAAGTATTTACGTAGCCTATCATGGCATGCCCCCCCCAAATGGCGTACGCAAATAGCGGCGGCTATGGCGGCTGCCATTTGCGTTCTCTATTTTTCACCATTTTATCCTACGTAAATATTTACATAGGCCATTACGGTGAAAAAAAAGGGAACTGCAAATAGCGTAGTGGGCACTATTTGTGGTTCCCTTTTTTTCCGCAGTAATTGCCTATTTCATGCCTACGTAAATATTTACGTAGGATGAAACGGCAAAAAATAGGGAATGCAAATGGCAGCCACCGTAGCCGCCACCATTTGCGTATGCCATTTTTTTTTTCTTGGCTTGCCATGACAGGCTACATAAATACTTACGTAGCCTATCACGGCAAAGACCAGAATGCAAATGGTGGCCGCAGCAGCCAGTCGAAAGACCAGCCGCCGCCGCTGCCGAAGCTGCCGCTGGAGCCCGCCGCCGTCCGGAACATCCACCCCAGGTAAGCCTTGTCCCGGGGGGAATCCGCGGGGGGGGTGGCAGGCTGTTCCACCACAGATTTCGGTGGGCCGAATGCCAGTGCATTCGGCCTCACTGAAATCCATGGTGGAATTCTCCGCCATCCCTAGTCATGGCTAAACATGCCCAGTTCTTTCAGTCTCTCCTCATGGGGCATTGTTTCCTGTCCTCTGATCATCTTCGTTGTCCTCCTCTGAACCCTCTCCAGTTCGTCTGCATCCTTCTTAAAGTGTGGTGCCCAGAACTGGACACAGTACTCCAGATGAAGCCTAATCAGTGCTGAGTAGAGGGGAACTAGTACGTCACATGATTTGGAAGCTTTGTTGTTGTTTATTCGGTCAGTCGCTTCCGACTCTTCGTGACTTCTTGGACCAGTCCACGCCAGAGCTTCCTGTCAGCCGTCACCACCCCCAGCTCCCCCAAGGTCGAGTCCATCACCTCCAGAATATCATCCATCCATCTTGCCCTTGGTCGGCCCCACTTCCTTTTGCCTTCCACTTTCCCTAGCATCAGCATCTTCTCCAGGGTGTCCTGTCTTCTCATTATGTGGCCAGAGTACTTCAGTTTTGCCTTTAATATCCGTCCCTCAAGTGAGCAGTCTGGCTTTATTTCCTGGAGTATGGACTGGTTTGATCTTCTTGCAGTCCAAGGTACTTCAGAATTTTCCTCCAGCACCACAGTTCAAAAACATCTGTCTTCATAGAATAGATTTGGAAGCTATACTTCTATTAATGCAGCCCAGAATAGCATTTGCCTCTTTTGCCCCCGCATCACAATGTTGGCCCATATCCAGCTTGTGATCTACAGCAATTCCAAGATGCTTCTTGCTTGTAGTGTTGTTGAGCCAACTATCCCCCATCTTGTAACTGTGCATTTGGTTTATTTTTCCTAGGTGCAGAACTTGGCATTTATCCCTATTAAATGTCATTCTGTTGTTTTGTGCCCAGTGCTCCAGTCTATCAAGATCACTTCGAATTTTGTTTCTGTCTTCCAAGGTATTAGCTATCCCACCAAGTTTTCTGTCATCTGCAGATTTGATAAGCATTCCCTGCACCTCCTCCTCCACATCACTAATAAAAATGTTGAAGAGCAATGGGCCCAGGACTGAGCCCTGCGGTACCTCAATCATTACCTCTCCCCAGTTGGAGAAGATCCCACTGATAAGTACTCTTTGAGTCCGATTATGAAGCCAACTATGGATCCACCAGATAGTTGTTTCATCTAGCCCACTTTTAGCTATTTTGCTAATCAGGATATCACAGGGCACTTTGTCGAAAGCCTTGCTGAAGTAGAGATATATTATGTCCACAGCATTTCCACAGTGCACAAGGGAAGTTACCAGATGAAAAAAATGAAATCAGATTTGTCTGGCAGGATTTGTTCTTGACAAATGCATGTTGACTTTGAATAATCATTGTTTCCAAGGTGCTTACAGATGGATTGCTTTATCATCTGCTCCAGAATTTTCCCAGGGATTGATGTCAGACTGACTGGTCTGCAGTTCCCAGGTTCCTCCTTTTTACCCTTTTTGAAAATAGGGACAACATCAGCCCTCCTCCAGTCATCTGGTACTTCCCCTGTCCTCCATGATTTCTCAAAGAGAATAGACAGCAGTTCTGAGAGTTCTTCTGCCAGTTCCTTTATGACTCTAGGATGCAGTTCATCTGGCCCTGGAGATCTGAACTCATTCAAAGTAATTAGGTGTGCCTATCAATCTCAAGCTGCAATCCTGCCCCTTCAGCCTGTACTTTGCCTTTGCCGGGGGGGGGGGGGTCATAGACCCTCTTTCGGGAGAAGACTGAATTGAAGTAGGAAATGAGCACTTCTGCTTTTTCTTTGCCATCTGTTATCATTTTGCCATCCATATGTAATAGTTGAACCACCACGTCTTTTACTATGCACATATCTGAAGAAAGCTTTTTTGTTGCTTTTAGCATCCCTCACTATCCTCAGCTCATTCTCAGCTTAGGCCTTCCTGATGCCATCCCTGCAATTCTGTGCTACCTGCTTGTACTCTTCCGTTGTAGCTTAGCCTTCCTTCCACTTCCTATATGTGTCCTTTTTTTGTTTACAGGTCATCTCTAAGCTTTTTGTAAAGCCACATTGGCTTCTTCTGTTGTCTTCCACTTTTTTTTTTTCTCTTCTTGTTGTAATTGTTAGTAATTGTGCCTTTAGAACTTCCTTTAAAAAAAACAACTCCCACCCACCTTGGACTCCTTTTTCTCATTAGAGCCGCTTGCCATGGGACCATACTTAGCATTGTTCTGAGTTTATTAAAATTGGCTTTCCTAAAATCCAGGGTACATGTTTGGCTACCCTCAGCTTTTGTTTCTTTTAGAACCAAGAACTCAAGTATAACATGGTCACTTTTTCCCAGAGTTCCTGTAACTGCTACTTTATCCTCTAAGTCACCTCTGTTGGTTAGAATCAAGTCAAGGATAGCCAATCCTCTAGTTCCTTCCTCCACTTTCTATAGGAGGAAGTTATCAGCAACACAAATCAGGAATTTCCTGGAGGGGCCATGTTTTGCAGAATTTGTCTCCCAACAAATATCAGGGAAATTGAAGTCCTCCATTACTACTACATCTTGCTTCCTTGAAACATTGGCAATTTGCTTTTCATTGGCAAATAACGGCAAATTTGCTGGGGGGCATATGAGTGCAAATTTTCAGAGGGAGGTTCAGGGGACTCACTTAGTTGAAGTAACTTAAGTTCAGTGGGACTAACTTAAATGTGTTAATTCCAATGGGTCTAGTCTATGTATGACTAAGTCTGGACCCAACTCATTATGCGTGTGTGTGTTCTCAAATAAATCAGTGGAAGAATTCTAATACATCACTTCCACTTTGAAATGAGGAAGCTAACTGAGAGCTGCAGTACCTAGGGAATGCTCAGAAGCATCCATCTGACTGAGCCACATTGTAGGGTTATGAAGGTGGGGGGACAAAAATATAAGAGAGCAATCCTATGGCCAGTGGACACTGTCTAGACAGCCATAGGTTTTTTGGTTTCTGGAAACTGCGGTCATCCAACCTCGGTTTCCAGAAACCACTCTCCCCTCCCCCTCCCCCTTTCCCCTCGTACCGGCATGGTTCTTTCCACACCATCATCATCTTTGTGCTCATAAATGGAGAAATTCTTCGCGGAGAAATTCTCTGCCATCCCTATTAGAGACGTGACTGAAAGGTTGCCTGCACTCATAAAGCCCACTGACAGGTATCCCTTTCTTCTCATCCATGTGGGAACAAATGATACCGCCAAGCGGAGCTACGAAGAAATCATGCCATCCCTAGTTGCACCTCACAATGGATGGGAAGAAAGTGTTTGGCCACAACATGAAGAACTTCATCAGGAGGGCTTTAAACTGAATCCTACGGGGAAGGGAGATGTAATGTTGGGGGTAACAATGGACATAGGCGCATGCACTGCAACGGAGAGAACAGCTCTGATAGCGCGCAATAATAGTCTTCAGACACATGTAGGAAGAAAGCCAGACTATGAAGCACATGGTCTTCGATGTCTATATACTAATGCCCAGAGTATGGGAAACAAACAGAACGAACTTGAACTCTTAATACAAGAGGGAAATTATGACTTGATAGGTATAACTGAGACTTGGTGGGATGACTCTCATGACTGCAATAGAGCAATTGAAGGATATAACTTGTTCAAAAAGAACAGGAGGAACAGAAAGGGAGGTGGGGTTGCACTGTATGTGAAAAATACATATCTCTGCACAGAAATACAGGAGGAGGAGCTTGGTAGCCCCTTTGAGAGCATCTGGATCAAAATGTATGAAGCAAAGAATAAAAGGAACCTGGTGGTCGGAGTCTACTACTGGCCACCCAATCAAGGAGAAGACAAGGATGAAACATTTGAAAAGCAAACAGCCAATGTTTTAAGGAAGCATGATGTAGTAGTAATGGGGGACTTCAATTTCCCTGATATTTGTTGAGAGACAAATTCTGCAAAACATGGCCCCTCCAGAAAATTCCTGACTTGTGTGGTCCTACAGAAAGTAGAGGAAGGAACTAGAGGATCAGCTATCCTTGACTTGATCCTAACCAACAGAGATGACTTAGTGGATAAAGTAGCAGTTACAGGAACTCTGGGGGAAAGCGACCATGTTGTACTTAAGTTCTTGGTTCTAAGGGAAGCAAAAGCCGAGTGTAGTCAAACGCATACCCTGGATTTTAGGAAAGCTGATTTTAATAAACTCAGAACAATAATCAGTAAGGTCCCATGGCAAGCAATGCTAATGAGAAAAGGAGTCCAAGATGGGTGGGAGCTTTTAAAAAAGGAAATTCTCAAGGCACAATTACAAACAATTCCAACAAGAAGAAAAGGTGGAAGACAACAGAAGAAGCCAATGTGGCTTCACAAAAGCTTCGGGATGACCTGAAAACAAAAAAGGACACATATAGGAAGTGGAAAGAAGGCCAAGTAACAAAGGAAGAGTACAGGCAGGTAGCACAGAATTGCAGGGATGGTGTCAGGAAGGCTAAAGCTGAGAACGAGCTGAGGTTAGCGAGGGATGCTAAAAACAACAAAAAGGCTTTCTTCAGCTACGTGCATAGTAAAAGGCAGAGGAAATAAATGGTTGTTCAGCTATTAAATAAGGATGGCAAAATGATAACAGATGACAAAGAAAAGGCAGAGGTGCTCAATTCCTACTTTGGCTCAGTCTTCTCCCAAAAGAGGGTCTATGACCCCCCTGGCAAAGGTGAAGTACAGGCTGAAGGGGCAGGATTGCAGCTTGAGATCGATAGGCATATGGTCAAAGAACACCTAATTACTTTGAATGAGTTCAAATCTCCAGGGCCAGATGAACTGCATCCTAGAGTAATAAAGGAACTGGCAGAAGAACTCTCAGAACCGCTGTCTATTCTCTTTGAGAAATCCTGGAGGACGGAGGAAGTGCCAGATGCCTGGAGGAGGGCTAATGTTGTCCCTATCTTCAAAAAGGGTAAAAAGGAGGAACCTGGGAACTGCAGACCAGTCAGTCTGACATCAATCCCTGGTAAAATTCTGGAGCAGATGATCAAGCAATCCATCTGTAAGCACCTTGAAAACAATGCAGTGATTACTCGAAGCCAACATGGATTTGTCAAAAACAAGACCTGCCAGACGAATCTGATCTCATTTTTTGATCAAGTAACCTCCCTTGTGGACCATGGGAATGCTGTAGACATCATATACCTCGACCTCAGCAAAGCTTTTGACAAATGCCCCATGATATCCTGATGAGCAAACTAGCTCAAAGTGGGCTAGATGAAACAACGATCTGATGGATCCACAGTTGGCTACAGAATCGGACTCAAGGAGTGCTTATCAATGGGACCTTCTCCAACTGGGGAGAGGTAATGAGTGGGGTACCACAGGGATCAGTCCTGTGCCCAGTGCTCTTCAATATTTTTATTAATGGCTTGGAGGAAGAGAGGCAGGGAATGCTGATCAGATTTGCAGATGACACAAAATTGGGTGGGATAGCTAATACCTTGTGGAGCAGAGCCAGCTGGTGAGGATTTTGGGGGGAGCGCCTCCCCCGCACCGCAGATATCACGAAACAGGTAAGTTGTTTCATACATCCCTAGCAGACGCCGGGTCTTGGGTAGCCGGCTCAGGTTGACTCAGGCTTCCATCCTTCCGAGGTCAATAAAGTACCCAGCTTTAGTACCCAGCTTGCTGGGGGAAAGGTAGTCATGACTAGGGAAGGCAATGGCAAACCAGCCCACTATAGTTTGCCATGAAAATGCTAGTGCAAGCGGCGTCCCTCTAGGGGTCAGTAATGACCCAGCGCTTGCACAGGAGGAAACTTTCCTACCTTTCCTATAGGCCTCAAACCTTCACAGAGGGATAAGTAACTGCTGGGCTTTTAATGAATAGCTCTGCCACACCTTTCATATTTTGTCCCCTCTCATCCATTAAGAAGCATATTTGCAGCCATTGCAGAATGTCCCTAAAAGTCATATATCTCCATCTCCCTGGAACACTTTGTGTAAGAAGAAGTGCCATGGCTCAGTGGTAGAGGAATTGCTTTGCATGTAGAAGGGTAGAGCTGCCAGAATCCTGCCTAAAATCCTGTAGAGTCAGTCAGTGCCGACAATATTAGCCCAGAGGAATCTATGGACTAACTCAGGATAAGGAAGAACAGTATATTCTTAAGCCATTGGATGCATTGTCAGCTTTGTAGGGGTGGACGAAAGTCCCTTACCTGTCCTCAAAGGACGTTCGCGGTGGGGGGGAGGCGCTTTGCTGCTCCCCTCGTGAAGTTCAGGCCGGGGGGGGAGGCTTCCCGCCTCGCCCCGGCCGAAATTCAGGCCGGGGGGGAGGCTTCCCGCCTCGCCCGGCCGCGAACCTGAAAGTTTTTTTAAAAAAAAAACGCCCCCTGATAGGCTACATGATGATTAACGTAGCCTATCATGGCTAGATCTGCAAAGTCAGCTGTGATAGGCTATGTCAATCGTCACGTAGCCTATCACGGGTGACTTAAAAAAAAAAAAAAAAGCGCATTATCTAATGGCGGCCCCCATAGGGAGCCGCCATTCGCGTTCCTTATTTGGTCGCTGTAGTCTACGTAAATCTTTACGTAGACTACAGCAACCAAATAAGGAACGGGAATGGCGGCTCCCTATGGGGGCCGCCATTATCCGTACGTGTTTTTTTTTTTTTTTTAAAGTCACCCGTGATAGGCTACGTGACGATTGACGTAGCCTATCACGGCTGACTTTGCAAATCTAGCCATGATAGGCTACGTTAATCGTCACGTAGCCTATCAGGGGGCGTTTTTTTTTCTTTTATTGCAATGGCGGCGGCGGCAGCCGGTCAAAAGACCGGCTGCCGCTCCCGCCCCGCTCGAACACCCGCCGAACCGCCGGCCGGACCCGCCGCTGGGAGGGACATTCGGCGAAAGTAAGTCCCATCCCGGGGGGGGTGCGGGGGGCGGGGGGGTTCGGAGGATTTCTCCCTGAAACTTGTTCGGGGGGCCGAACACGTTGGCGCTCGGCCCCCCGAAGTTTCGGGGAGAAATTCTCCGCCATCCCTACAGCTTTGTATAAAACATTCTGGTGGCCAATTGTTCTGGACTGTTTTGGAATATATTGCAATAAACATTGTTCCCATTGTTTGCTGAAAGCAACATTTTCAGCTGGCATTAGATGTTCCTGCTTTGGGAAACACATTTGAGGTATTTCCAAGGGAACCAAAAGCAGTCATAGCTGGAGCTTCTGGGAGCTTCTGATTTGCAATTCATCTGGATTAATTCCCATGTTTGTAATAATCCAGGATCTAGGAAGAACTATTGTTGGGCAGATTCTGTGGACTTGTAGACTGGTTTTCAAACTTTCCCAAATTTCCATCAAAGAAAAAAATACGCAAAGTTTTTTTAAAAAATGGCCAAAAATGTTGCCCCATAGGCTAAATCATGAAAATGTGCATTTTGAGAGGATTTTCAAATTTTTGCATATGTGAATTTGCACAAATTTGGAAACAAATAAATCTGATTCTGGTGATGGGTGGACAACGGAATGAAAGGTACTTGACAGTCTGCAAAACAGAGACAGAATGTATTTTACCCAATCTACACATCCCTACTCAGATGGTGGGAGAAAACAGAGATCTCTCGTTCTCCCCTTCCCTTCCTTCCACCTTGCTTCCATAAGAATATCTACCAGGTAAATCAATGGGATGGAAGGGGGATGGGAGTTTTTGAGTTTTTGAGGATGTCTGGGGGCTGGATGAGTGGGAGGCTTAGGAAACAGACCCAGTTGTGACAGAGTAATGATGATGCCTGAATTGGTTCAGATTAGCTCAGCTTAAGCCAAGCTATTTTTTGAAGGGGAAAGGGAAAAGCTCCAATTAATCCAAGCCAGTCTGAGCTAAAACATCAATCACAGCATCACTGTTCACAACACTCAAGAACTGTGTCCTCTCTCACTCGCTCGCTTTACCAGACCAAATGTGTTCTACATGAACTGCATAATTAACATCTACAAATACGTTTCTTTTTTTCTTCTTTTTTAAAAAGTTTTGCCTAATTGCAGAAGTAGGTTGTGGGTTTACTTTTCTTTTCTCCACTTGCAGACACCCCCCACACCCCCTGGGATATGCCACCAAGCAAAGCAGTCATGCAAAAAGATTTATGACAGTCATTTGTTTACACAAATATATTCAAAGACATTTTGAGTTCCCTCTTCTGTCTTTTCATTTTATTTAGTGTGAAAACACAAGCTGTTCCCAAGTCACATTGATGCATTTTTCATAAATCAGATGCTACTGATATCATCACTTAAGAAAGAGACATATATTGCAACGTTCCTTCCTGCACAGAGATGGTTTGGGTTAAAGTTTGCTAGCAAGTATACATTTTAATGGAAAGGGACATTAAATACATGGCTAATATCTGAGTACAAGCTAAATATCCATTGTTAGGAATGGTGGAATGCATTGAAGTAGGACGTGTGTATATCATGGAGTGGGGTATCTGTGGAGTGTATCAATATGTGTCCTTCACAGATTGCACACTTCAGCCCAGCCATGGAATCCCTCTCAGTTTGGAAATAAGACTCCCTATGATGCAAGGATGGGTCTGAAGATACAGAGGGCAGGGAAGATTGGCCCTCTGTATCTTCAGACCCATCCTTGCAAAAACCACCCCCAGTCCAGGAAAGAACCACCCAACCCATGACTCCCATAGGAGAAGGAGATGACCTTCAGTAGCCAATGAAGCCTTAGCTGGCATGGCTCAAGGAGGCATGGGATCTTCTCAAACTGGGGAGAATGAGCGGGGCATCACAGGGCTCAGTCCTGGGCCCAGTGCTCTTCAACATTTGTATTAATGACTTGGAGGAGGAGGTGCAGGGAATGCTGATCAAATTTGCAGATGACACAAAATTGGAAGGTACAGGGATGTCAGAGGATTCTGCCACGGATCTCAGTGCAACCATTTGGCCCCCTGAAATCCATGGCAGAAAGAAAGCCCCCCTGCCCCACCACCCCGCGAAAGGTGCGTGAAATGGAGCACTTACCTGGTGCCATTCGCACTGCTTTGCAAATGGCGGCCACATCTGCGGCCGCCATTCGCTTCCCCATTTTTGCCGTGATAGGCTACTTAAATACTTACGTAGCCTATCAAGGCTAACTCAGGATTTGCATCCCTGCAGAGGCCTTGATAGGCTATGTAAATATTTACGTAGCCTATCATGGCAAAAAAAGGAACGCAAATGGTGGTCGCCGTAGCCGCCGCCATTTGCGCCCCTGTTTTTTTGCCATAATAGGCTACATAAATATTTACGTAGCCTATCATGGCAAAAAAACAGGAATGCAACTGGCGGCCACCATAGCCGCCACCATTTGCATCCGCAGGCTCCGCATGCCTGCGAATGCACCCAGCCGGCGGCTCTGCGGAGTTGCCGTAGAGCTGAGCCGGCTGGGTTAGGATTTTGGGGGGAGGTGCAGAGCGCCTCTCCCCCACCGTGAATCACCCCTTTGAAAAGGTAAGTGACTTTCACACATCCCCAGCCAGGATAGCTAATACCTTGAAAGACAGAAACAAAATTCAAAGTGATCTGGATAGACTGGAGCACTGGGCAGAAAACAAAAGAACGACGTTTAATAGGGATAAATGCCAACTTCTGCACCTAGGAAAAAGAAACCAAATGCACAGTTACAAGATAGGGGATAAGTGGCTCAACAACAGTACAAGTGAGAAGGATCTTGGAACTGTTGTAGATCACAAGCTGAATATGAGCCAACAATGTGATGCGGCTGCAAAAGAGGCAAATGCTATTCTGGGCTGCATTAATAGAACCATAGCTTCCAAATCCCGTAAAGTACTAGTTAACCTCTAGTCAGCACTGATTAGACCTCATCTGGAGTACTGTGTCCAGTTCTGGGCTCTGCACTTTAAGAAGGATGCAGACAAGCTGGAGAGGGTTCAGAGGAGGGCAACAAAGATGTTCAGGGGACTGGAAACAAAGCCCTGTGAAGAGAGACTGAAAAAACTGAGCATTTTTAGCCTTGAGAAGAGAAGACTGAGAGGAGATAGGATAGCGCTCTTCAAGTACTTGAAAGCTTGTCACAGAGGGGAAGGCAAGGATCTCTTCTCAATCATCCCAGAAGGCAGGACACGGAATAATGGGTTCAAGTGACAGGAAGCCAGATTCTGGCTGAACATCAGGAAAAGCTTCCTGACTGTTACAGCAATACGACAATGGAACCAATTCCCTAGGAAGGTGGTGGGCTCTCCCACACTGGAGGCATTCAAGATGAGGCTGGACAGCCATCTGTCAGGGATACTCTGACTTGGATTCCTGCACTGAGCAGGGGGCTGGACTCAATGGTCTTGTAGGCCCCTTCCAACCCTGCTATTCTATGATTCTATGATAGGTCTGACTTTGAGGGCCCCTCTTCAGAACCCTTGACAGCCCAAGAGGACCCCTCTCTGACTCTACAACACCAGCAGGAGTAGCAGGAGATTCTCCATCTCCACATGAGCCTATGTCTGAGGAATAGGGTGTTTCCCTTTTAAACACCAGCAGTTTCTTCAGAGTGAACAGAGCTTGGAACACAAAAATGGACAGCAAGACTACTTAACCCTTCAGGTAGGGATGTCAGAGAATTCCGCCACGGATCTCGGTGAGGCTGAATGCCAGTGCATTCGCCCCCCCGAAATCTGTGGCGGAACGGCCTGCCACCCCCCCCGTGGATCCCCCCCCCGGGATGAGACTTACCTGGGGCAGATGTTCCAGGCTGCGGCAGCTTCGGCAGCGGCGGCTGCAGCAGCTGGTCTTCCGACCAGCTGCCGCCATTTGCAGTCTGGAGGTGTGTTTTTTTACAGAGACGTGATAGGCTCCGTAAAGATTTACGTAGCCTATCATGTCTGGGTTAAAAAAAAAACACGTACGCAAATGGCGGCGGCTACAGCCGCCACCATTTGCGTTCCTTATTTTTGGCCGTCTTAGTCTACGTAAATATTTACGTAGACTATTATGGCGAAAATAAAGGGGAACGCAAATAGCGTAGTGGGTGCTATTTGCATTCCCCTTTATTTTCACCGTAATAGTCTACGTAAATATTTACGTAGACTAAGATGGCCAAAAATAAGGAACGCAAATGGCGTAGCCACTGCCATTTGTGTACGCGGTTTGTTTGTTTTTACCCAGAGCCCTCCGCGGCCGGAAATCCGGCTGCGGATGGCTCTGGCCTGGGCTTGGCCAGCTGCTCCACAGAGCCATCGCAGAGCACAGCCGGCCATTTGAGGATTCCGGGGGGAGGGATGGAACGCCTCCTCCCCCACACCATAAACATAATCTGCGCAAAGGTAAGTGACTTTCGTACATCCCTACCTTCAGGTAGGTCTAGACCATTGCTGGAGCAATATCCTTGCTTACTGTGCTTGGGGATTCTGTGTCTGGCTTGGCTCCACCCTGCTCCACAGTGAGCTGTCCATGGTTCTGCTCTCTTGTGCCAACTCCTGCCAATCTTCATTGGCCACCCCCTGTATTGTAGGTTTCAGCCTAAGAAGAGGATTCAGTGAGGACTAGGCCAGCCAGATTTAATACTGAGAAGCAGAATTTGCTCCCACCAGTATGAGCTTTACTTCATGAGGCATTTATTGTGCACTCATTGTTCTGTACTCATGTTTGCTTATGGGTTCTTTAGATGACGCTGTGACCTTCCAGATTCACTTCTGTTTTTAAAAAGTACTTTCTGCAAGGTCTTTTTTAGACCAGGGAAAATGTGGTATTATTTCCGAAAGCAACAGAAAATATTTTTCCTCTTGTGTGATTGTGCTATTCTGCTATACTACAGTGCCACCTAGAGGTTATGCAGAAGAAAAGCAGGAAAGGAAATGCTCTTTGTGTAGTGCTTGGATCTCAATTCTGTCACGAAACCGAACGTTGATATAGCGGATTAACAGCTTCATGTAGAAAAGCCCTATAGTATCCCTCAATTGTAGTATTGTAGTTCCTTCCCAGAGTAAATGGGAACCATTCACATCATTATCATATGTAGTTGTTCTGCACCAAATCAGTCAGACCATCTAGCCCAGCCTTGTCTTATTTTGCTCAGCCACAACTCGCCCAAGCCCCAGGCAAACATCTTTCCTGTCATCTTCTGCCTGTTATCAAGGGATGGCAGAGAATTCCACCAGAGATCTCAGTGAGGCCAAATGCCGGTGCATTTGGCACCCCAAAATCCATGGCAGAACAAAGCCCCCCTGCCCCACCACCCCACAAAAAGCATGCAAAACGGACCACCCACCATCTGTGACCGCCATTCACTTCACGATTTTCCCTGTGATAGGCTACATAAATATTTATGTAGCCTATCTCAGTGAAAAAAAAGGGACGCAAATGGCGGCTATGGCGGCCACCATTTGCATCCCTGCACAGCCCAGCTGTGGCTGGATGTCACTGCGGGCGGCCCTAGCTGGCGGCTCCGCGGAGTCGCCACGGAGGGGAGCCAGCCGGTGAGGATTTCGGGGAGAGGAATGATATTCTTGATCTTCTTTGTTGTTCAAAGGAATCTGGCAAGGAATCACTCATCTGGTTGGGTGAGTGGACATGCTAAAAAGGTCTAGGAAAGAATTTTCCATCAGTGGCTATTGCAAGTGTTGGAACAAATAGCTGTCTGAGGAATCTGGTTGTGGATGGAGCTCAATGAACTTTTGTCTGCTCCCCGGACTCCATTTGGATTTCCACCAATTGGCCCAGCTTGGTCCACAGTGAGTCAGGCCATCTGGTGGACTTTTCATCATCATCATCATTGTCATCATCGTTATTATTATTATTTGGGTAAATAGACATTTGTGCATACTGTGGCTGCAATTTGCATAATTTGCACAAATTGCAGCTGCAATTTGTGCAAATTTCACAAATGGTGGCCAAAATCTGTGCTAATATCTATCTGAGCAAATTTTTTAAAAAACAAAACATATTTCAGATTTCTGAGAAAACTCAGAGCTTGGCTCGTAAATACAAGCTGAGGCAGGGGTGCTACAGAAATCCAGCAAGCCCCCAAAGGGCCAGAGTCCTGGTGATGGACGTTCCTAAATAGCCATTACAATCACCCAGAGTCTTCTGACTATGTCGAAGCTGCATTTAGGATTCCTGGGGAATCAGCTGAAAGTCCAAAAATCTAGTCCATCTACTGGACCAAGCAAAGTAAGATCCTGGAATGCTCCTATATGCACATTTTCCTAGCTCTCTAACTGTCCTAGATAAATAATGCCATGGGGAAGTTTACTAAAAAATAATATTAAAAGGATGTTCAAACAGATGGAAACTAAACCATAAGCCAAAGCTAAATCTCCCAATGTGACTACATTTCCAGTTGCCATAAATGTTCACATGAAAACATAATCAAACTGCAGCTTCTTTCTGGATCCAAAGGACATAAAGGACCTGGAAAATTCCATTGAGACAATGTTACCTGTCCAGCATCTTAACTGCTAAGCCTGAATAATCACTTCAAGTGCAAACATGCAATATTCTAATTAAAAACACTTCTTTCACAGAGACTCAATCATTCTAAAGGGAGCTCAGGCTGATATGGTGGACATTAGCAAATCGGATCAGTCCATCCTGGATCCACGCCAGTGTTAGGGGAGAATATAATTTAGTTTAATTGAACAATGAAATTAAAATAATCCTTTAAACAAGCGATCAGCAGAGTTGTATAATTTCAGTGCTCCATATAATTTTCCTTAACAACTTTTTAAAAAAATAATAACAAATCTGGGCTCCCTTTCAGAAATATTTGTGGAGGTTTTCTCTGAGTCATAAAATGGCAGCCATCATGAAACCCATGGTTTATCCAATTTCATTCCTTTATGATTGTTCTGTCCCTGTGCCCTGCATCCCACTCCTGTGCACTTTAAGAAGGATATCTAGACAATATTTATTTTGTTTTGTTTTATTTATTTACAACATTTATATACCTCTCCACATATAAACAGATTATTTAAAGATAAACCAATAACAAAACCACCATATTAAAAAGTAAAAAAACAAAACAGGATACCAATAAAAATTGTGACTGGTCAATCATGGAAGGCTTCTTGAAATAGAAATGTTTTCAGGACGTGCCTAAAACAATGCCATGTTGGTGCCTGCCTGACCCCCCAGAGGCAAGGAGTTCCACAGAAAGGGAACCACCACACTGAAGGCCTCCACAATTGGAGTCTACCACACTCTGGGTGGACCCCAATTGGGCCAGAGGTCCATAAAGAACCACCAGGAGTGTCTCATCCAATGATTTCCATGACCAGGAAGGTTGATAAGGGAAAAAGAAAAGGTGTTCTCTCAGGCATCCTGGTCCCATGTTGTTTAGGTCTTTATATACTAGTAGCAAACCCTTAAACCTGACGTGGGAGTAGATAGGCAGCCTGTGTAGTTCCCTTAGCATGCTGAAAAGGGGCAGCTCCTGACAACAGCTGAGCTGCTGCATTCTGCATTAGCTCCCAGCTTTTGGACAAGCCTCAAGGGCAGCCCCACACAGAGCACGTTGCAGCAATCCAGTCTTGAGGTTGCTAGGATTTATAGGAGAGCAATCCTACATCTGATTGGGGGTGAACTGTGGCTTCTTTTTGAGTCTGAACACAACGGCAAACCCAGGTTTGTCGCTCTGCAATGATTGCGGTGTCCCAAAGAGAAACAGGGCGAACAGAGGAGGAGGAGCAATCAGACAGTCCATGGGGTTGATGACTGGGATCGTGCCCTCACCAATCCTGTCAGGGTGATCTGAACTGCCTCCACCCACACATTATCTGGGGTGGCAAGGGAATCCGAACACCTACAGTTAGGCTGTGTGATGCCTATGGGGCCTTTAAAGAGCCACACAGTTCCTCTGACCGTCAACAAAGTGGCAAGGCAAGCCAGAGGAGATATGCCACCACCCACAGGAAGCTCTGGAGGTCCTACAAGGGGCTGGGAGATTGCAGCACATTATATACCCAGTGTCAGTTCCAGATTTCTAAAGGCCCTTGGGCAAGACCAACCTCCGTGTGCCCCCCCCGCCAGTGAGTCTACCTTCTCACCACCAATGTCTCCAGCTGCTCTTGCTCTTCATCCTCTTTCTCATCATTGGTACCACTTCCTTTCTTGACAGGCAGAGAACCAGTGAGCAAGTAGGCGATGGCATCTACTGCTGCTTCTTCTCACCACCACTATTGTCTGGGCTAGAGCAAGAGGTAGATGAACAAGAAGGTTGCACTGGTGATCAACTCCAAGGAGGTCCTCCCAGTGGGCTCCCACTGGGGTGTAGGCCTCTGGAAGATGGTTGGCCTACCTATATATAGTAGACAAGTCTGGGGGGGTGAAGGAGGGGAGAGCTTCTCCCTTCCCCCATTGCTGAGAAACAAGGCTGAGCAGGAAAAGGTGATCTTCAAACCCCGTCCTCTCCACTTCTGAGGTAAAGTGTGGGAGAAAGCCTGACAAAGGCTATTCTCCTATTCATCACCTCTAAAATGATCCAATTAAATTTCAAACTTCTGGACAAATCTACTGGATTCTGGAAGACAGGGTGTCATGACACCCATGTACACTTTATTAATGCATTCATCAGTGCCTGACATGGTAAATAATATCAGTGTGTCTCTTACCATGAGATACAGCTGCAAAAATCCAGAAATTACTTTTGCATTCCTCAGCCATACAAATTCATGCTGAGCCTGGCAAGCAGAAAATGTTTCATCACATCAAATGATGCGGGGAACACGGGAAATGTTTGATTTCTCAACAGAGTATCTTAAAGCAAACTTTGCAGGGAGAGAGGGAGGGAAGATATTGTCTTATCATTTATATGGGGGGGAACTATTCATATTTCATTGCCATTCTATTCAGGGACAGGTCGAGATGCTTTGCTGCCTGGGGCAAAGGACATGGTGCCCCCCTCCCTGCCCCATTGCATGTACATAGGGATGTCCGAGAATTCTGCCACGGACTCCATTGAGGCTGGATTCTTTTGAATCCAGCCTCTGGAGTCTGTGGCGGAACAGTTCTACCTACCTCTGCCTCCCATCGGACCCGCACGGAGCTGGATCCTCCTTGCCAGCCGGCTCCGTACAGCAAGCGATATGGCCACCATTGACGTGCCATATCGCTGAGCACTTACTGCAGGAAGTGATCCAGACGCAAATGGCATCTGCTACGCCTTTTGCAGCCATAAAAGTCTTAGATTAAGCTAAATGCAGCCGTAAATGGCTGCATTTAGGTCAGCCTAACAGCTTTACGGCCACAAATGGCGTCCACTATGCCATTTGCGTCCCTATTTTTTCATGCGATAGGCTACGCATTTGTATTTATGTAGATATTTGCGTAGCCTATCACATGAAAAAACAGGGATGCAAGTGGCGTAGCAGATGCCATTTGCGTCCGGATCCCCTCCTGCAGTGAGGATTCCGGGGGGAGGAACAGATCTCCCCCCCCCCGCGGACCCCATCCCACCGACTGGCAGGTAGGGGATTCGTACATCCCTACATGCACAGAATCTGACTGGACTGGCACTTGAATCTTTAAACTGGCAATGGACGGTGTTCTCCTCCAGAACTGAGTTCATCAAGCTGGTGGCGGGGGGGCACTCTGGGACATTCATATGACACACAGAGAGCCCTGTCCCCTAGCACTTTGATGCTACTTTCCCTGCTCCCCCCACAACATCTGCCACCTGAGATAGCTGGTTGGGTCATCCCTGATTCTATTCCAAGACACCTCTCTGCCAACCCCTCCATGAAAAGGTACCTTTCTTTTTTCCACAAGTGACTGGATCATGCTGTCAGCTTTGAAGTGCCCCCTCTTATCTCTGGGACAGTATAGGATTACTCTGATTTTTGTAAAGGGGTCCTGGTTTGGACAGAAAAAATGATAATAATGTGTCTGGAATGGGTGTTTACAGCAATGGCTGCTGTGGGGGGGCAGTAGCAGAGAGCTGTTTTCTTCGAGTCCTCTTTCTGGAAGCATCTGTCAGGCCTAGGGCCTAGCTTTTTGACAGACTGCAGCTGAGGTCTTATTCTGACAAATGTAAGTGAGGTCCAAATGATCCAGAGGTAATAGCTGGTTGAGTGCCAGTTGGACAGTTGAGAACCAAGGAGCCAGAGGGAGGGCCCTGCTGTTGCCATTCATAAAGGTGTGATGTAGAGATGACTAGGAACAGGGGAGTCCAGTTCTGTGGTCCCTTGAGGCTCTTCTCATTTGCCCCATAAAGCACTAAACTAGTCTTCCCCAACTAGTTTAGGGTGGTTTAGGGTAGAGCAATCTTCCCTATGTTTTGGACTTCAACTTCCACCATCTCCAGCCAGCATGGCCAATGGTATGGAATGTTAGGAATTGTAGTTCAAAATATCTGGAGACCACCCGATCTGGGGAGGCTGTCTTACATCAAGGAAATCTGATGTGGCCTAAATTCAGATTGCCTGAAGTTAAGAATTTTGTTCCTGTTCATTTTTGATAACAATTTACTAAAATTCACATTTTTCATATTCAGAATGGAAAGAAGTTAAGTTGAAAACAAACTGGATGCTGGAGAAACTGAAATTGACAGATTCGTCCATCCAGGCCCCGGGCTTTGAGTGCTTAGCTCTTAAAAGTTTGGGGTTGACCTTGAATCCTTGTGCATTCAACTAAGTTAGTGACGAATTAGTGACCACCTCTTTCTTCTGATAGGCTCCTGATATTTAACATCTGCATGGCAGGCAGCTACACAAAATGGCAAGAGCTAAAAACATTAAGTGGAGAAGCTCCTATTTTGCTATGCATTCCTATTTCTCTATTGTATAGAAATGTGTTGGGACTGAGCCTGAGGCAGCTGTCAGCAGGGAGCTAGGAACCAAGAGCCAGAATTTTGCCAGAGGATTAGAGCTCAGGAATTGAGCTGGGAGCCAGGAATCAAGCTGGGAGCCAGGAATCAAGCTGGGAGCCAGGAATCAAGCTGGGATTCAAAGCTGAAGAATACAGAGTAACACACCAAAGGCAAAAAAAAATCCATTGCTCAGGCAATGTCCCAACTCCCAAGACTATTAAAAGTCTTCCCAAACATGAAGACTTTTAATAGTTCTTCCTGTGTAGAAGTGCCCAATGGCCAGCAAGGATGAACAAGACCAGTCCAGAGGCCAAGAATACTTCACTACTTAGAAGATGCTCCAAACTGCAGTTCTGGTGGCTCACCACATAGGACAACTGTCTAGAGAGTAGGGATGTCAGAGAATTCTGCGACGGATCTCGGTGAGGCCGAATGCCAGTGCATTTGGCCCCCCAAAATCCATCACGGAACGGCCTGCCACCCCCCCGCCCCCCGCGGATCCCCCCTGGGACGAGACTTACCTGGGGCGGATGTTCCGGATGGCGGCGGCTCCAGCAGCAGCTTCAGCGGTGGCAGTGGTGGCAGCTGGTCTTCCGACCGGCTGCCGCCGCCGCCATTTGCAGTCTGTGTCCCCCCCCCCATAGACGTGATAGGCTACGTAAACACTTACGTAGCCTATCACGTCTGGGTTAAAAAAAAAAAACGCGTACGCAAATGGCGGTGGCTACGGCAGCCGCCATTTGCATTCCTTATTTTTCGCCGTCTTAGGCTACGTCAATACAAAAAATTACATAGACTAAGATGAAGAAAAGAAAGGGTAACACAAATAGCGCCCACTACGCTATTTGCATTCCCCTTTCTTTTCTTCGTCTTAGTCTATGTAAATATTGATGTAGACTAAGGCAGCTGTATGGGGCCACGGTGGCTTAGTGGTTAAGATGCTGAACTGCAGACTGGAAGGTCAGCAGGTCAGCAGTTCGAGACCTGAGTGCTGCATGATGGAGTGAGCTCCCGTCTTCAGTCCCAGCTTCTGCCAACCTAGCAGTTCAAAAGCAAGAAATTGCGAGTAGATAAATAGGTACCGCCTTGGTGGGAAAGGTAACAGCGTTCCGTGCACCTCAGTGTTCAGTCATGCCAGCCACATGACCACGGAAGCGTCTTCGGACAGCGCTGGCTCTTCGGCTTAGAAACGGGGATGAGCACTGCACCCTAGAGTCGGACACGACTGGTTGGGGACACCTTTACCTTTAAGGCGTCTGTAGCCGCCACCATTTCAATACGTGTGTTTTGTTTTTTGTTTTTACCCAGAGCCCTCCGCGGCTGGAAATCTGGCTGCAGATGGCCCTGGTCTGGGCCTGGCCGGCTGCTCTGCAGAGCCGCCATGGAGCACAGCCAGCCGTTGAGGATTCCGGGGGGAGGACCGGATCGCCTCCCCCTGTCAAGGATTCCGGGGGGAGGGACGGAACACCTCCCCTCCCACCATGAACAGAATCCGCAAAAAGCTAAGTCACTTTCATACATCCCTACTAGAGAGCCAAGCTGTGTGCAGCTGGTTCCGATGATACAAAATGGTCAATGCTTCCGCAAAGAATGGCAAATGTGAGCAGTCTACTCCTTGTGTGCCATTTACCCCTTCCGCCACGGATCTTGGGGAGGCCGAATGCCAGTGCATTCGGCCCCCCGAAATCTGTGGCGGAACAGACTGCCCCCCCACCACCCCCACAGATCCCCCCAGGATGAGACTTACCTGGGGCGGATCTTCTGGGCGGCGGCGGCTCCAGCAGCGGCGGCTGGTCTTCCGACCGGCTGCCACCACCACCACCATTTGCAAGGGTTTTTTTTTTTTTTTTTTTTACACCCACGTGATAGGCTATGTAAGTTTTTACGTAGCCTAAAATGTCTGGGTAAAAAAAAAAAAGGCGTACGCAAATGGCGGCGGCTATGGCTGCCACCATTTGCGTACGCTTTTTTTTTTTTTTAACCCAAACGTTTTAGGCTACGTAACTTTTTATGTAGCCTAAAACAACTGGGTAAAAAAAAAAGGCATACGCAAATGGCGGCGGCTATGGCCACTGCCATTTCCGTTCCTTATTTTGGGCCGTCTTAGTCTATGTAAATAATTACGTAGACTAAGACGTCAAAAATAAGGAACGCAAATGGCGGCGGCCGTAGCCACCACCATTTGCGTACGGTTTCCCCCCCCCCCCGAGCCTTCCGCGGCCGGAAATCCAGCTGCAGACGACTCTGGCCTGGCTGGGCCTGGCCGGCTGCTCCGCGAAGCCGCTGTGGAGCACAGCCGGCCGTAGAGGATTCCGGGGGGGAGAAACGGAGCGCCTCCCCCCGGCCAGGATTCCGGTGGGAGGGACGGAACGCCTCCCCCCCACACCATAAACATAATCCGAGAACAGGTAAGTGATTTTCATACATCCCTACCCCTTCCCTTTCACAAGTGGGAAAAAAAATGGTGTCAGCATTTTGTCTGAAGAAGGAGGCTGGTGGTCTTGTTGTGTTCATTGCTTGCTCACAGATTACACTGCTCACCCAAGGAGAACACCCCTGTGAGTGGCTGTTTACAGAAGAGGCAGCCATCTTGCATCATCAGAGCCAACTCTCAGCCACCAGGCCCAAATAATTACTTCACAGCTGGTGTGAACGTAAAAAGGAAACAGCAAAGGAATTGAAACTGACAAGTAACGGGTGCGAGGACTGGAGGGCTGGGAGGGGAAAAAATGGGTTTTCATTAGTTTTCTGTAAGTGGATTAAAATGGGCAGAGTGTAAGGATTCCCACAGGCTCCAATTAAGGAGCTTACTCTGTAGCTGAATTGTCCTAAACAAGCAGCAATTTGGATGGGAAACTCTTTACACAGCAGGAATTTAACAATAGGAAGAAGAGAAAAACTCCTTTCCAGCCCATCTTAATGTCAAGTGAATTTGTTGTGGAATTCAGCAACATTGTCATGGAATGAAGTATCAGTTACCCCAATGGTACAGTCTTTATTTTTCTCTGTCTTGCACAAATATCGCACAGTCAGCAGGAACACTGAATGAGCCTAGGAGAACTATTCACTCTACCGAATTCCTTGCAGTATTTGAAGGAATGGTTCTTCCTGGAACCGAAGGACTATTTTGGATGTGAAACTGAGCCATTTGTGTGTGCATGCCCATGCACTCTCCCATGTGCTTTGTCAACATGCAAGCAATGTTCAGACAGCCCTCTGATTGCTTGATTGCTTGATTGATTGCCCACCAGTTGTTACCTTTGCATAGGAAATCTAAGAATTGGTGGACGAACACCATGGTGTAAGCCGAAACTGGTGCACTCCAGATGTTTGAGACTTCAATTTCCATTAGCCCCAACCAGCATGGCCAATGGTCAGGAACTCTGGGAGTTGTAGTCCAAAACAACTGGACTTCACCAGGTTGGCCATGGCTGCTCTAGAACATACGTCCCCACTATTCTCCCCCATGAATGAAGACACACGCTTCCATAACTCTAGTGCTCAAAAGTCCAGTGACCTTTGATGCAGGTCACTTGCACAGTAGTGGGATCCCTGGCTCTTCTTTGCTCCCTCACTGCTCAGCTCCAGCCTCCCTCCTTCTGGCTAGAGATCCAGACTGGACTGGACTTATATCGTTCGCGAGTACTGAAGTCCTCAAGTATTCCTGCCTAATTTCCTGATGGCACAGAGAGACATCCACACAAAAAGTCTCAACTACCTGCTCTCCTCAGTCTTTATCCCCACCTCTCATTGTTGGCTCCAAGTGTTTTTTTGGGGGGAGGAGGGAGACAAGGTGCCATCAGTGGGCCCCTCGCCAAGCGAGTTCATCTCATCCTTGCTTCTTTCTCCGCTGCATAATCACAGATTGGGGTCCTTGTAGACTGAACCTGTAGAACTGCCCAAAGGGAAAGCACAAGGCAAGTGAAGGAAGCTCTTCTATCTCTGCAGTCTTGTTGCTGCTTGAATACTCAGAGAGAGAAGGTGAGCAGGCAGTGACAGCAAGGAGGAGGAGGAGGCTTCAGGCATTGACAGTGGGACCCCTTTAGGGATGCGTACCTTGGCAGGTGCCCAGTGATGCCTACCCCTGATGCCAGCCTTGATATATCTGGTGAGCTCTACACTTGCTTCCTTCTCCCTGTCTCTCCACATCTCAGCCTCTAGCTCTATGCTTGTTTCCTTCTCCTTCCTTCTTCTTTCTGGCTCTGCACTTCCTTCCTTCTCCATGCCTTGGCCTCTAGCTCTAATTCTTGGTGACAGATTGCCATGCAGCCATCTATCAGCTCCTGGTGATAACGTTTCCTGGTGAGAGTAGCTGTGGTCAAGGCCCATGGCTTGTTTTTCAGTGGGAGAGATGGAGCAGATGTTTCAGTTTTTGGCTCTGAGTGAGCCCACAGGCCCAGGAACTTCTGACATGGCAAGCTGGTGACCAAGCCATTTTCAATCTACCATTACATCTCTGTATAATCAGGGGTATTTTGTATGTTGAGCCTTGATTGGAGCACAGTACACAAAATGTAGCTAAACACACATACACACACACATACACACACACACACACACACCAGTTCAGGGCCACAATTAGGGATGTATGGAACGTGTAAAATCCGCTCCATCTTTCACAAATTGTCAGGCACCTTTTTTTCCATCATCCGCTCACAGGCAGATGCAAATAACTCACCCCCACACACAACTTCAACAATGGCAGTAACAAGTGGAGGGGAAAGGGAAGGGAAGGAGGTCTCTTCCCTCCTTTGCTTCTTGGCATGCAAAGTACAACTAGCCCCTGGGAAATGTAGTTTTCCCAAGGGTGATTGACTTCATAGCTGCCATTTGAGGATTGTGGGTCAGTGGGGTTTCAGGACTGGCTGGGTAGCTCCAAGAGAGGGGATTGGGTTGGGTGGAAGCAGAAAGGAAAAGAAATCAGCTCCAGCTAGGGAAGAATGGGCTGTGTAAAAAATCCACTGCATTTTGCAGATGATCAGGTGCCTTTTGTTCTGTCATCCACTCACAGATGGATGCGGATTTTTTTTTTTTTTGTAATGCAGAAAAATACACAAATAATTATGTAAGAGGTTTTGTAACAATGTACATAATTTACATTAGTACATAACGTTTAGTGTATTGTCCCCCATTACATTTGACTTTTCCTCAGCAGAGACTTGCATATTTTCCTATGAATAAATATGTGTAAAGTTCTGGAAAGTTAAAAAAGAAAAAAAAGACAACCAAAAAGTTAATAGACTCCAGGTGGCTGCAGGGTGGGGGTTTCACTCCACAGCAGATTCTGCAAGTTGGAGTCTTAAAAATCTGAGCTCATTTTAGTTTGTCTCAAATTTCTCCAGCTTCCCTAACCACAATACATGGTTTCTGGACTTTTGTTAGGCTTGCTGGGATCACAAACTGTGCAGGTCCATGCTAGCAGAACACTGAAGTCTTAAAGTATATTTGCACCACAAGTCATTTTCTGTCCTCCTTAGATTCCTACAAACTTGTTTAAATCCTATTCCTTTTTCATACCACAACAAATAAAAAGAAAAAAATCAGAAAACAAGAGCCTTTTTTTTTTTTTACCAGCCTAGCTTTCCATCCCCTACTGAAATCATATGTACTGCCAATCCATGCTGTAAATCGAAAGCTGTGTTTGCTGTAAAACTCTCAGAGAAATAATTTGGTTCCAACGAGAAAGACAATGTTGATAATGCAGGAGAAGCTCTGCATACTAAGCAGCCTTTTCTGCACCCCTCCTTCCAGACAGAATCCTATTTTATTCCATATCAGCTTTCAGATTGAAGAAATGAGGGGTAATCATAGGCTGCTGGGATATGGAGTCAAGGGTGAATTTACACAATTGCTGTGTGTGACCTGGGTTTTTAAAAAAGCATCATCTCTGCAATGGTATTTTCCCCTGACTCTTGGATTATGTCTTTAATAAACTGCGGTACTGCATGTAATGCTTTAACTTCTCACTAGATGTCACTTTAAAGCAGAGCAGCAAACATTGAAATATAAAGCACTGCCTCATTGGCTCAAAGTAGACACGTCACATAGTCACATGCCCCTTTCGCTTCATCTTCATCTTTTTTGGCAGCCTTAGAAGAGTGTA
The DNA here is from genome assembly GCF_057233095.1 of Heloderma suspectum. Classification (NCBI taxonomy): domain Eukaryota; kingdom Metazoa; phylum Chordata; class Lepidosauria; order Squamata; family Helodermatidae; genus Heloderma; species Heloderma suspectum. Next base: position 12,893,286 of record NC_139470.1, read on the forward strand.
AGATTAAGCAGAGAAACAGTGAGGGAAAGGTGGCTTAATCCATCCCCCTCCAGCTGTTTTTTCTGCTCCCCTCAGCTGCTTTTCCAGCAGAAGGATAAAGGATATGAGCCATTATTATGTAGAAAAATCACAGAATTAGAAAGAGGTAAGTGCCCCACCCTCCATTCTGCTCTTCCGCTACTAACCGTTATTGGTTTGTTGGTTTGTTTTTTTAAACACTAGACAAAAAGATACATGTGAGAAAGATACCTCACAGCTATTTGTGGCCAGAGTGACATCCTTCACAAGCAATCAGTCCTTCTTCCTTAATTCCATTTCATTTGGTAAGGAGGAAGAATCGGTTCCAAATTGGAGGAAACTGCAGTCAACTTTAGACAACTACAGGAAAATTTTCCATCTGCTCTGGAAATTTTTTTCTGGATGGAAAATCCAGAGCAGAGGATCTTCATTAAAAGCAAGAGAGATTGAGGGGGGGGGGAGGCAGGCGGGCAGGCAGGCAGGGAAAACAAAGAGGAATATTTCAAGTGTGATAGGAGGAGCCATTTTCAATTGCATCCATTTTCAGTTAGGTCTAACATCATCTCCTATTCCCAGCTAGCCAGTTCCATAAGTACAAACATCTTGTTGGAGTAGACCAAGACCCCTTGCACCCATATTTAGTTGTTAAGAACATAAGAAGAGTGCTGTTGTATCAGACCACAGGACTATCTAGTATTAGGGATGTACGAAATTGGCCTTACCTGGCTCCACCGGGTTCCGCTGGAGGGGGGAGGCACTCCGTCCCTCCCCCCGGAATCCTCGCTGGCCAGCTCCACTCCACGGGGATTCCGTGGAGCCGCCGGCTGGCTCTGCCAGCAGCCGGACATCCATAAATCTTTATGTAGCCTATCACATCTGACTTTAAAAAAACAAACAAACGTGCGTACGCAAATGGCGGCGGCTATGGCCGCCGCCATTTGCGTTTCTTATTTTGGCCCATCTTAGTCTATGTAAATATTTACGTAGACTAAGACGGGCCAAAAATAAGGAACGCAAATATTTACGTAGACTAAGATGGGGCAAAATAAGGAATGCAAATGAAGGCTGTAGCCGCCACCATTTGCGTACGCACGTTTGTTGGTTTTTTTAAGTCAGACGTGATAGGCTACGTAAAGATTTATGTAGCCTATCACGTCTTTTTTTTTAACACTGGAAATGGTGGCGGCAGCAGCTGGTCGGAAGACCGGCCGGCGCAGCCGCCACAGCTGAACCCTCCACCGGAGCCGCCGCCGCCCGGAAGATCCACCACAGGTAAGTCTCATCCCAGGGGGGATCCGTGGGCGGGTGGGGGGTGGCAGGCCATTCTGCCACGGAGTTCGGGGGGCCGAATGCACTGGCATTCGGCCTCACCAAGATCCGTGGCGGAATTCTCTGCCATCCCTATCTAGTATAGCTTTCTGTTTGCGTAGTAGCCAACCAGCAGCCTGTGGAAAGCACACAAGTAGGATATGAATGCAGCACCCTCCTGCTCGTGTTCTCTCCTGCCTCTGATACTAGAGAGAGCATATAGAGATGAATGAGGAATGTGTTTCAGTTTGCTTTGGAGCAGAATTCACTAAATTTGCACCTCCCAAACTGAACATAGACCAGGATGCAATCTGTGCTCGAAGTGTGTAGATTTCCAACCTGGCAATATAAATTGTACCATACACACACACACACACACTCACACACACACACTAGAAAAATGTACAGATTTGAAGAAGAAAAAATGCATGAAGATACGTGTACATTTCAAAAATGCCCACAAAGAGATGTTCATCAATGGGAGAGAAATTTGTACATTTCAAAAATGCACACAATCGATGTGTACATTTGGGGGGGAAAATGTGCACAAAAATATGCAGAAATGTTCATACAAAAAGAAGGAAGGAAGGAAGGAAGGAAGGAAGGAAGGAAGGAAGGAAGGAAGGAAGGAAGGCAAAGGCAGGCAGGCAGGCAGGCAGGCAGGCAGGCAGGCAAGCTCACAGTCTGATACAGACACAAGGTGGAGCAAGCTTCAAGGTGGAAATCTAAGAACCTCAACTGATTTGTTGATTTGTGCATCCCTCGTAGCATATAGCCATCCTAAGTGTGTTGGCTTCCAGCTGCAGAAGTTACTCACAACACATACAAGCTGTGCAGATCGCCTGTGCATGTGATGAAAATGTGGCAGTGGGGGTGGGGCGGAAGTCCAACCCCTCTCTTGCCCCTCAAGTGATGATTATCACTTGACGGAGAAGATACAAATATGGATGATCTACTCCACCATTCTGTTTCCAGCTGCAGTGTTCTCTTGTTGTTTGTCCCAAGCATCTGGCACTTCCAGACACACTGCCTCAGGGCACTGGAGTTCTATAAAGTCATTACAGCTGATAACCTAAAAGTAACTTTACGACAGGTCACAATCAAAACATTTTCCATTTTCTTTGAAACACAGCTCTTCATGCTCTCAGCTCCTATTGTTTTTTTAAGTGAACCTCTCAAATATCTGAAATGGACATATATTTATTTTCGTGTTTTCCTTCCCCTCTGTCGCCCCAGCACAATGCTTTGTTTATCAAGAGTTGCTCAGGGGTCTACTGGCACTGATGTTTCTTGCTTCATTTATAAAGCCTGCTGCTGCCTTTGTCTGAGACAGGTAGAACATGAATAAGATTGATTTTGTGGGCGGAAGGATGGTGAAGAGGTTGGGGAAATGGTTCCAAATTATGAATGGTGTGGAGGGAGAGCAATGAATGAAAAATGGCTCTTTCAAAATACTAGATCTCGGGGTCATCCAATAAAATTGATTGGTAGGAGGTTCAGAACAGGCAATCAAAAGCACTTCATAAAACACTGCCATCCTTCTAGGATACATTGACAAAGGCAGTTGTGATGGCCACTAGACTAGGTGGTTTAAAAACACAGACACACACACACACACACACACACACAGTTAGACTAGCCTTCCCCAACCTGGTGCCCTCCAGTTGTGTTGGACTACAATTCCCATCATTCCAAGCCAGCAGTCCAACTCATCTGGATGGCCCCAGATTGGGGAAGGATCTGTTATTTTATGTGAAGGTTAAGTTTTATTTGCAATTTCTGTTTTTGTTTGTTTGTTTTTAATTTTGCATGTATTTTAATTGTACTTTATTGTATTTTTATTGCATGTTATAATATTGTGATTTAAAAGGGTTCTAAGCTGCCCTGAGTAGTGCATAGGCACTAGAAGGGCAGGACAGGAATGCAATAAATGAATGCATATCAATGGCTGCGAATAGAATAGAATCTCCATATTCAAAGGCAGTATGCTGGATAAAAACAACACAAAAAAGGGAATGTCTGTCTCATAGGAAGCTGCCTTATACCAAATCAGATTCTTGGTCCATCAAGCTCCAGTAGCATCAGCATTGACTGGCAGCAGCTCTCCAGGGTTTTAGGCAGCAGTCTTTCCCTGTCAAACTTGGAGATGCAGGGGATTGAACCTGGGACCTTCTGAATGCAAAGCAGGGGCTCTACCACTGGGCTAAGGCCCTTTTCCAAAGGGAACTTTGGCCCAAGGTTATTCTAGTGCGAGTCAGTGCTCAGTGGCAGGGCATGAAATGAGGTAGGGATGTTGGAGAAATCCATTTTGGGGGTGGAGTCTGATGGGTTTTCCTAGGTCTTCCACCCACCCCACCCCCCAGACTCTGTTCCAGTTCCTGCTGCAGCACCTGACTTGGTCTGCAGCGATTTGGGCCAGTTTACAGAATTTTCAGGCATTTTGCACCTTTTTTGCAGGTTCTGCAATTTGCACAATTTTCTGAGCAAGTTATACAAATTTCTGAGCAATTTGCACTCATCGCTGAGTGATTTGCACAAATTGCAGCCAAATCTGCACACATTTCTGAGCAAACTGCACAAACTGCAGAGCCTGCAAAGGGGTGCGGGGGACATGCAAAAAAAGGGGGGAAAGCCTGCAGCTTGGCTCACAAGTGCAAATTGAGTCTTGCATTCCATGGAACTTCATCAAGCCAAAAAAGAACCAGATTTCCCAGCAATGGACATCCCTCAAATGAGGAAACAAAAGATGCCTGACAATTCATGAAATACAGATGGAATGGATTAAACAAAATTAAACAGAGGAAGAACAGAGTTTGATTAATTGCATTGAGTGTCCTAATGTTTCACCTTTATTTTTGATAGCAGTGTACCTCCAATTTAGAATTGGAGTTCTGCTTTCACACACACACACACACACACACACGGAGGAGAAAGAATATGTTTCAATTATCAGAAAGTTGAGAAACAACAAACAATACAATAACTTATAAAGATTTTCCCTAAGACTCATTTCCTTGAGACAAGTTGAAATGATCCAATTGGTTTATGGGTGAGAATTACTTTCCTGATCTGATTACAACCCATAATCCTCATCCTCATGATGCCAATGGCGAATAGCCAGTGCAGTCTCAGGGTGAGGATGTTTACTATTGACTGGGGGGGGGGAATCTGGGCTTGAATTTTTTTTCAACCACAAAGCTACCTGGATGGATCATCACCTCAGGACAATCACTGTCCCACAGGGTTGATATGAGGATAAAGGTGAGGGGAGACATGTATGCGGCCTTGAGCTCTTTGGAGAAAGAAATGTCTTTGGAGAAATTTTTCTCCCTCTCAGAATACTAGAATGCAGTGGGGTCATCCCATGAAGCTGATTGGTGGGAGGTTCAGGATGGATAAAAGGAAGGACTGCTTAATGCAGGCCATAGCTAAATTATGGAATTCACTTCCACAGGATGTAGCAATGGCCACCACGTATGACTTTAAAAAGGGCCCTGCACAAATTAATGGAAGATAAGGCTATCAATGGCTTCTATTCCTGATGGCTTTATGCTCCCTCCAGTATTAGAGGCAGTATGCTTAATGCCTATGTACACCAGTTGCCAGGGAACATGGATGGGAAGGTGCTGTTGCATTCATGTTCTGCTTTTGGGTTTCCTGTCAACAGCTGGTTGGCCACTGTGTGAACAGAATGCTGGACAAGATGGACCCTGGGTCTGATCCAGCAGGGCTCTTCTGTTGTTCTTATGGTCCTATGGGAACAATTAAAATATCAGGTGGATCCACAGTTGGCTACAGAATTGGATTCAAAGAGTGCTTTTCAATGGAATCTTCTCAAACTGGGGAGAGGTAACGAGTGGGGTACTGCAAGGCTCAGTCCTGGGCCCAGTGCTCTTCAACATTTTTATTAATGACTTGGAGGAGGAGGTGCAGGGAATTCTGATCAAATTTGCAGATGGCATAAAATTGGGCAGGACAGTGAATACCCTGGAAGACAGAAACAGAATTCAAAGTGATCTTGATAGGTTGGGCAGAAAACAACAGAATGACGTTTAATAGGGATAAATGCCAAGTTCTGCACCTAGGAAAAAGAAACCAAATGGACAGTTACATAGGGATGTCATAGAATTCCGCCATGGACTCCAGTGAGGCCAGATTCTCCCCCTGGAATCCGTGGCAGAACGGCCTCCTCCCCCCCAGTGGCTCTGGCGGCGGAAGCGGCGGCTCTGGTGGCGGATGCAGTGGCTCCTGTTGGTCTCCCGGCCAGGTGCTGCTGGGCTGCTGCAGCCGCAAATGGCGGCTGTCGTAGCAGCCACCATTTGCGTCCTTGCAGTCAGCCATGATAGGCTAAGTAAGTATTTATGTAGCCTATCACAGCAAAGAACAGGGGTGCAAATGGCGTAGCAGCTGCCATTTGCATCCCTGCTCTTTGCTGTGATAGGCTACATAAATACTTACTTAGCCTATCACGGCTGACTTCAAGGATGCAAATGGCAGTCAGTACGACGGCCGCCATTTGCGGCCGCAGCCGGAACTCTGGCTGCAGCCGGCCCCGGCCGGCGGCTCCATGGAGCTGCTGTGGAGTGGAGCCAGGCAGGGAGGATTCCAGGGGAGGGATGGAGCTCCTCCCCCCCACCACAGATTGCCTGGCGTGGAGCCAGGTAAGACTTTCGTACATCCCTACAGTTACAAGATGGGTGATACTTGGCTCAACAATACTACAAGCGAGAAGCATCTTGGAATTGTTGTTGATCACTAGGGTTGGCGGAGAATTTCTCCCCGAAACTTCGGGGGGCCGAGCGCCAACGTGTTCGGACCCTCGAACAAGTTTTGGGGAGAAATCCTCCGCCCCCCACCCCCCGCACCCCCCCCCCAGGACGGGACTTACCTTTGGCGAATGTCCCTCCCGGCGGCGGGTCCGGCCGGCAGTTCGGCGGGTGTTCGAGCGGGGCGGGAGCGGCAGCCGATCTTTCGACCGGCTGCCGCTGCCGCCATTGCAATAAAAGAAAAAAAAACGCCCCCTGATAGGCTACGTGATGATTAACGTAGCCTATCACAGCTAGATCTGCAAAGTCAGCAGTGATAGGCTACATCAATCATCAAGTAGCCTATCACGGGTGACTTAAAAAAAAAAAAAAAGTGTGTACGGATAATGGCGGCCCCCATAGGGAGCCTCCATTCCCATTCCTTATTTGGTCGCTGTAGTCTACGTAAAGATTTACGTAGACTACAGTGACTAAATAAGGAACGCGAATGGCGGCTCCCTATGGGGGCCGCCATTAGCGTACGCGCTTTTTTTTTTTTTAAAGTCACCCGTGATAGGCTACGTGACGATTGACGTAGCCTATCATGGCTGACTTTGCAGATCTAGCCGTGATAGGCTACGTTAATCGTCACGTAGCCTATCAGGGGGCATTTAAAAAAAAAAAATCTTTTGCGTTCGCGGCCGGGCGAGGCGGGAAGCCTCCTCCCCGGCCTGAATTTCGGCCGGGGCGAGGCGGGAAGCCTCCCCCCCCCGGCCTGAACTTCACGGGGGGAGCAGCGAAGCGCCTCCCCCCCACCGCGAACGTCCTTCGAGGACAGGTAAGGGACTTTCGTCCACCCCTATTGATCACAAGCTGAATATGAGACAACAATGTGATGTGGCTGCAAAAATGGCAAAAGCTATTTTGGGCTGCGTTAATAGAAGTATAGCTTCCAAATCCCATGAAGTACTAGTTCCCCTCTACTCAGCACTGGTTAGGCCTCATCTGGAGTACTGTGTCCAGTTCTGGGCATCACACGTTAAGAAGGATGCAGACAAACTGGAGAGGGTTCAGAGGAGGGCAATGAAGATGATCAGGGGACTGGAAGCAAAGCCCTATGAGGAGAGGCTGAAAGAACTGGGCATGTTTAGCCTTGACAAGGGAGGACTGAGGGGAGATAGGATAGCACTCTTCAAGTACTTGAAAGGCTGTCATGGAGAGGAAGGCCAGGATCTCTTCTTGATCATCCTAGAGTGCAGGAAATGGAATAACAGGCTCAAGTGACAGGAAGCCACATTACAGGTGAACGTCAGGAAAAAAAAACTTCCTGGCTATTAGAGCAATATAACAATGGAACCAAGGTGGTGGTGGGCTCTCCCACACTGGAGGCATTCAAAATGAGGCTGGACAGCCGTCTGTCGGGGATGCTCTGACTTGGATTCCTGCTTTAAGCAGGGGGTTGGACTTGATGGTCTTATGAGCCCCTTCCAACCCTACTGTTCTATGATTCTATGGAAATAGTAATAATAAACTAAACAACACACACCCTCTTTAAAAAGAACACACACACTCACATGACACAATGGCAGGAGTTAATCAGAAGTTAACAGTTACATGCTGGCAGTAACTTTCTCCAGGTATTAAAATGTGTGATGCTTCACCAGCTCAACTTCATGGCTATTTATCAGTTCATTAGGCCAGTCCCATCACCTCCCTCTAAGCACCTTTCAGGACAAAATGAGCGGCAAATTGTTTATAAATGGCTCTGGCAGCATTTCACGCTGCTACTCACCTCGTAGTAATGCTGGGCAATCAAGCAATGGCTACGTGCATTTGTCCATTGTGTCTGTTGGCAAATAAAATGCTTGTAAGTTTGCCCTTGAACAAAATTTGCCGCTGGGACCACACTGAAGAGAACAAGCTCCTTCCAATGAACAGAAGTAGTGATGGTACCGAAGTTTGTAATTGACCAGGATCTGAATATGAACATGACCAGCTACGAATTCTTGGAAGTCTTAGGAGTCGAGCACCATTTCCCTGGGAAGTTTTCATCTGGCTCTGAATACAAGTGTTCAGTTTGCCCCAGGAAATGGAAAAGTCTGTCAGTTTGGGTTCCTCTATGTTCCTCATTTTTCCAGTTTTCAGTTTGCCTGATCCCACACTGTCAGATTTAAAAAAAAAAAAAAATCACATGAAACTTAATACACATTTTTACCACATTTTATTTATTTATTTATTTATTTATTTATTTATTTATATTCAATTTATTAATCACCCATCTGGCCAGTCATCCAGCCACTCTGGGCGATGTACAACAATAAAAACAATTTATTAGGGATGTACGAAAGTCACTTACCGTTCCGCGGATCTGCTTCATGGTGGGGGTGGAGGCGCTCTGTCCCTCCCCCTGGAGTCCTGCCCGGCCTGCTCCGCTCCATGGGGATTCTGCGGAGCTGCCAGCCGGCTCCACCCGCAGCCAGACATCCGGCCGCTGGGCAGCAGGGATGCAAATAGCGGCGGCCATAGCCGCCGCCATTTGCGTCCCTGTACTTAACCGTGATAGGCTTCGTAAATATTTACATAGCTTATCACGGCAAAGTAAAAAAAAAAATGCTTATGCAAATGGCGGCGGCTACGGCCGCCGCCATTTGCATTCTCTATTTTTCGCCATTCTAGCCTACATAAATATTTACATAGGCTAGAATGGCGAAAAATAGCGAATGCAAATGGCAGCCGCCATAGTTGCCGCCATTTGCGTATGCTGCACCCGGCCATGGCTGGCCAGGAGACAAGCCGTCACACCCACTGCCGTCGCACTCAGCACCGCCCCCCCACTGCACCCGCCACCCCGCCGCACCCACCGCACCCGCTGCCACCACCACCCTGCCGCACCTGCCGTCGCCGCTGCACCTGCCGTGTTTTTTTTTTTTGCTTGCTGTGATAGGCTACGTAAATACTTATGTAGCCTATCACTGCTATGATAAAGAAGTGAATGTAGGGATGGACGAAAGTCCCTTACCTGTTCTCGAAGCTTGCTTCGCGGTGGGGGGGAGGAGGTTCGGTTCTCCCCCCGAAGTTCAGGTGAGGGGGCGAGGCGCACCGCCTTGCCCGGCCAAAATTCAGGCCAGGGGGGAGATGCCCCATCCCTCGCCGGTGAAATTCAGGCCGGGGAGGAGCGCCGCGTCTACCCGGCCGCGGAAAAAAGTAAAAAACAAAACAAAACACACACCCGTGATAGGCTACGTAACGATTTACGTAGCCTATCACGGCTAGATTTCCAAAGTCAGCCGTGATAGGCTATGTAAATCGTCACGTAGCCGATCACAGGTGACTTTGAAAAAAAAAAAAGTGCGTACGCAAATGGCGGCTCCCATGGGGACCGCCATTTGCGTTCCTTATTTTGACATGTCTAGTCTACGTAAAGATTTATGTAGTCTACAGCGAAAATAAGGGCAACGCTAGGATTGGCGGAGAATTTCTACCTGAAACTTCGGGGGGCCGAGCACCAACGTGTTCAGCCCCCCGAAGATGTTTCGGGGAGAAATTCTCCACACACCCCCGCACCCCGCACCCCCCCCGGGATGGGACTTACCTTTCCCGAATGTCCCTCCCAGCGGTGGGTCCTGGCGGCGGTTCGTCGGGTCTTCGTCAGGGGCGGGGGCAGCAGCCGATCTTTCGACCGGCTGCCGCCGCCATTCCAATAAAACTAAAAAAAAACACATGCCCCCGTGATAGGCTACGTGACGATTTATGTAGCCTATCACGGCTAGATTTCCAAAGTCTGCCGTGATAGGCTACGTAAATCGTCACGTAGCCTATCACGGATGACTTTAAAAAAAAAAAGCGCGTACGGCTAATGGCGGCCCCCAGAGGGAGCCGCCATTCACGTTCCTTATTTGGTCGCTGTAGTCTACGTAAAGATTTACGTAGACTACAGAGACCAAATAAGGAACGTGAATGGCGGCTCCCTATGGGGGCCACCATTTGCGTATGTGCTTTTTTTTTTTCAAAGTCACCCGTGATAGGCTACGTGACGATTTACGTAGCCTATCACGGCAGACTTTGGAAATCTAGCCGTGATAGGCTACGTAAATCGTTATGTAGCCTATCACGGGTGTGTTGTTTTTTTTTAACTTAACTTTTTTTTTTGCCATGGCGGCAGCGGCAGCCGGTCAGGAGACCGGCTGCCGCCCCCGCCGAACCACCGCCGAACCGCCGCCGGGACCCGCCGCCGAGAGGGACATTCGACCACGGTAAGTCCCATCCCGGGGGGGGGCAGGGGCCAGCAGAGAATTTCCCCACCAATTTTGGGGGGCCGAATGTGTTGGCATTCGGCCTCCCGAAGATTCGTGGAGAAATTCTTCGCCATCCCGAAGTGAATGGCGGCCGCAGACGTGGCTGCCATTCGCAAGTCAGCACGGACAGCAGCAGGTAAGTGCTCCGTTTCACACGCCTTTCGTGGTATGGGGGGGTGGGGGCTTCATTCCGCCACGGATTTCGGGGGGCCGAATGCACTGGCATTTGGCCTCACCGAGATCCATGGTGGAATCTCTGACATCCCTAGTCCCAGTCAGCCATGCTGGCTACGGAATGCTGGGAGTTGTAGAACATTTTTCTGTCTAAACATGCATAGGGTTGCACCTTAAAGGTGGGCTGATTTAGAAATTTGTGCGAATTTGGAAAGGCGTGGAATCAAACTGGGAAAATTTGAATGCGCATACATTTTTGGGGATTTGTGAACATTTTCGGTGGACATGTTCTCATGCTCATGTTCTCATTCAGGATTGCAAGCAGCGCAGTCTTGCATGTTTTGCAAGCAGAAACAAAATTCTTGTACATCCCTACATTTTATGGAAAACTCATCAATATACCAACTAGTACTGATCCAATTCCAAACTAAAGACACAGGAATTTTCTATTACTACACAGGAGAAACCCATGCAACCCCTTCACTCCAGTCTGAAATGGTATAATCTGGTATAATTTATAATCACGTGATAACACTTAGGAACATAAGAAGAGCCATGTTGGATCAGACCAAGGTCCATCTAGCCCAGCATTCATGCAGTGGCCAACCAGCTGTTCATGGGGAACCTACAAGCAGGTCATGGGTGCAACAGCACACTCCCACCCATTTTCCGCACTAGGAATGGGCAAGCATGCAATGTTTGAGATTGGTAACGTTCTCCAAACCTCATTTTGCTGCTCATCTCATTCCTGTTTCCTGTTTGTGATCACTGCTCACTAGGCATAAATGGGGAAATTGTGCCAATCAAGCAGCTACTGAACATGAAATCTGTGCAAATACTGATTGAGCCTACAGGGTCATTTGCTCAAATTAGGAAATTTGTGAAAAATGGAACAGGGAAAATTGCACAAATTGAACATGAGCGTATGTCTGGCAATTTGCAAACATCATTTTCAGCAAACACATGCTCACACTAGCAATCATGCTTGGGGCTTGGAACAGGGCATGCTCACATGAGCAAAAACAACTAGGGATGTGAGAACCCATCCCAGCTCGAGTTGTCTGGGCGCCCGCAGAAGCCCAGACCCTGCTCCCCCCCCCAGACACACACTTGGGCCGCCCATGAGCTCGGCGAGTTGCCCTGACTCACTGCCATCCTGCACATTAAGCCTCTAATATTGTACACATTAAGCTTTCCTGGACCTAAACTGTGCATATTTAAATATGTGCATTTTTTTAACTTCCTTTTTGCACACACAACAAAGGTGGGAAAATGGCGGGTGCTCGCCGGTCGGGATCACGGTAGATCCTGGAGGACGCGAGTGGGGGGCAAGTGGGGGGCGAGCAAGGACAGCATCTCGGCAGGCACAGTCTGGGAGTGGCAGGCGGGGGGGGGACTCTCGGACCCAGTCAGGTGCCTGTAACATCCCTAAAAAGAACACTCTCATACATCCTCTTTCCCAGCAACTGCGGTACACAGGCGTATTGCCTCTGATACTGGAGGTAGCATAGAGCCATCTGGACTAGTTAGGGGTGTATGAAATCCCACTTACCCTGCTTCGATGGGGTCTGTAGGGGGGAGGCGATCCGGTCCTTCCCCCTGGAATCCTGCCCGGCCGGCTCTGCTCCACAGCCAGGCCGCGGAGCCGCTGGCATGGCCGATCCACGGCAGGGCCTCCATCTGCTTCCGGGCTGCTGCAGATGCAAATGGCATCCTGCGTATGGGTCGCCATTTGCATCCCTACGCTAGGCCGTGATAGGCTACGTATTTATTTATGTAGCCTATCACGGCTAAAGTAGGGACACAAATGGTGTAGGGGATGCCATTTGTGTCCCTGCTTTAGCCATGATAGGCTATGTAAATAAATACGTAGCCTATCATGGCATTGGGGCTGCGGTGGCTTAGTGGTTAAGACACTGAACTGCAGACCGGAAGGTCGGCAGGACAGCAGTTTGAGACCCGAGTGCTGCATGATGGAGTGAGCTCTAGGGGTGGACGAAAGTGACTTACCTGTCGTCGAAGCTTGTTCGCGGTGGGGGGGAGGCACTTCGCTGCTCCCCCCACGAAGTTCAGGCCGGGGGGGGAGGCTTCCCACCTCGCCCGGCCGAAATTCAGGCCGGGGAGGAGGCTTCCCGCCTCGCCCGGCCGTGAACTCAAAAGTTTTTTTTAAAAAAAAAACGCCCCCGTGATAGGCTACGTGACGATTAACGTAGCCTATCATGGCTAGATCTGCAAAGTCAGCCGTGATAGGCTACGTTAATCGTCACGTAGCCTATCACGGGTGACTTAAAAAAAAAAAAGCACGTACGCTAATGGCGGCCCCCATAGGGAGCCGCCATTCGCGTTCCTTATTTGGTTGCTGTAGTCTACGTAAATCTTTACATAGACTACGGCGAAAATAAGGGCAACGCAAATAGCGTTGCCCTTATTTTCGCTGTAGTCTACATAAATCTTTACATAGACTACAGCGACCAAATAAGGAATGGGAATGGCGGCTCCCTATGGGGGCCGCCATTATCCATATGTGCTTTTTTCTTTTTTTTTTTAAGTCACCCGTGATAGGCTACGTGATGATTAACGTAGCCTGTCACGGCTGACTTTGCAAATCTAGCCATGATAGGCTACGTTAATCGTCACGTAGCCTATCACGGGGGTGTTTTTTCTTTTTCTTTTATTGCAATGGCAGCGGCGGCAGCCGGTCGAAAGATCGGCTGCCGCCCCCGCCCAGGACGAACACCCGCCGAACCGCCGGCCGGACCCGCCACCGGGAGGGACATTTGGCAAAGGTAAGTCCCATCCCGGGGGGGGTGCGGGGGGTGGGGGGGTGCGGAGAATTTCTCCCCGAAACTTGTTCGGGGGGCCGAACACATTGGCGCTCGGCCCCCCGAAGTTTCGGGGAGAAATTCTCTGCCATCCCTAGTGAGCTCCCATCTTCTGTCCCAGCTTCTGCCAACCTAGCAGTTCGAAAGCAAGAAATTGCAAGTAGATAAATAGGTACCGCTTCGGCGGGAAAGGTAACAGCGTTCCGTGCACCTCAGTGTTCAGTCATGCCGGCCACCTGACCACGGAAGCGTCTTCGGACAGCGCTGGCTCTTTGGCTTAGAAATGGAGATGAGCACCACACCCTAGAGTCAGATACGACTGGTTGGGGACACCTTTACCTTTTTTTTATCATGGCATGGGTAGGGACGCAAATGGCATCCCCTATGCCATTTGAGTCCCTGCTTTAGCCATGATAGGCTATGTAAATAAATACGTAGCCTATCACGGCATGGGTAGGGACACAAATGGCATCCCCTATGCCATTTGAGGCCCTGCTTTAGCCGTGATAGGCTACATAAATAAATACATAGCCTATCATGGCCTAGCGTAGGGACACCGGCCACCCTTTGTGGCCGTAGAAGCCCAGCAGCGGCCGGAAGATGACCTAAAGCTGCCGCCAGAACCACCAGAGCCGCTGCTGGAGCTGCTGCCGCCGGAGCTGCCACCACTGCTGGAGCCGCCGCCTGAGCCGCCACCACCACCAGGTAGGTCCGTTCCGGGAGGGTTTCGGGGGGTGGGGGGTTAGTCCATTCTGCCATGGACTCCGAGGGGCCGGATTTTTTAGAATACTGGAGTCCATGGCGGATTTTTCCAACATCTGTAGGACTAGTAGCCTTCTCCTGCATGAATTTGTCCAACCCCCTTTTAAAGCAATCCAAACTGTTGATCAGATAATTACATCTTGTGGAAGTGAATTCCATAGTTTAACTATGTACTGTATGAAGAAGTACTTCTTTTTATCTCTCCTGAACATCCCACCAATCATCTTCATCATGATCTGGCTAGAGATGATGGCATTTGTAGTCCACCGCTTCTGAAGGCCACCAAGTTGGGGAAAAGCTGGTCTAGAGGTATCCAATGCAGACCTGATCAACAGTTGGTAGGGAATGTCAAGAAGATTTGCTTCTTATATTTCTGGTGAAAGTGGTCTTGTGGCTACCCAACATTCCAGGAGAATTGGTCCTAGGAAAGACAGGAGTCCAAGCATTGCTTTGAAGCTTCTGCCAATATCACTGATTCTTATCCATTTATATTTGTTAAGACAAATATGGGGTGGGGGCAGGAGGAGAAAGGAGAAGTAGAAGGATTGCCGAAAATTGGCTTTTAAATCTGGCTTCCCCTGAGAAAGATGGTCATGCTCTGTGGTTTGTGGTATTACTTGATAAGCAGTGATTAAAACAGTAATCCTGAATTGTAATCAAAAAGCAGTCAAGGCTCTGAAATTACTTTTCTGCTAAGCTTCTCCCTCCCAAACCTCTTCTGAACGACAATCCTGTATGGCGAATAATAATGGAGAAGCCATTCCAATTTCATTTAAAAATATTCAGTCCATTAACATATAGTTTGGAGAATTTGGTTTGGTTTCTCTTGTTCCTTTTTTCAAACTTCATCAAAAAGGGACCTTTAATGTGAGTATGTAAGACAATTATCTCCACACTTCCAACTTCAGTGAAAGAATGCCTGAAGTGGTATTAAGGTATACTTTTCTTGCTCAGGATGTGTGTATGGTAGAGTTGCCTCCTTCCCCCTGCCCCACAAGACTTTGTCCTGTGCCATATCTCCATCCTAGGAAAACCTTTATGTGCAAAATGGGTATGCGTCAGGCTGCTTTTAAAGGCAAAGGAGCAGGCAATAAACAGTGTCCATCTCAGAAAGCATTCTGCTTTCCTACGCTTTCTCAGAGAATCTTTGGGGAAAGCTCAGGTTTAACCTGAGAGAGCTAGGGGAAAAAAAATCCAGACCCAAATGTTCAGCCCCACCCACCAACCCACTCTTGAGCCTTTAAGCCCCCTCTCCTACCTTCCCAAACCCCCTCCAACCACCTTCACACTCCCCATGTGTCCAGTTATGTCCCTGCTGCCCCAGACATGTGAAAGGAGGAGGAAGACAAGGAGGTTTGTCCCTCATTCAGCCCTCCAACACCAGATGTGCTGGAACATAGTGTGCTAGATGCAGGTAGACCTGGAAATGTAGTTTTATCAAGGGCCATCAACAGTGGCCCATGGAAAATTACGTTTGCAAGTCTAAACATCCTGAACGGCACTGCTCCAGGCCTCAGAGTGGATCAGGACCACCTTCTCTTCCTCATCCCTCCCACCTGTTACCACCAAACTACCAGGAGCTGCCAGGTAAGTTGGTGGAAAGGATGGGGGGGGGGGACAGAGAGGAGGAGGATGGGAAGAAGCAGCATTTGTCACTGGCTCAGATTTTAATCTGACATGGAGAAAATTTGGGAGTCAAAATGCTTGCTTCTCATATGATCCCAAAAATATGATCTTGGTTGACAGGGAACACTAAAACCTGTAATATCCAGAACTAATTTTAATTATCCACTTCCAAGCAATATAATGTCATGTAGGCCACACCAGCACTGGCTAGGTAAAGCCTTTTCTAAGTGAAATGCTGTGAAAAGAATTATTATTTGTTTGTTTGTTGCATTTATATTCCACCTTTTTCCCTCTTGCAAGGAACCCAAGGTGGCTTACATTATCCTCCTCCTCTCCATTTTATCCTCACAACAACAACCCTGTGAGGTAGGCTGGGCTGAGAGTCTGTGAGTGGCCTGAAGTCACCCAGTGAGCTTCCATGGCCGAGTGGGGACTAGAACCCAGATCTCCCAGCTCCCAGTCCAACACTCTAACCATGCTGGCTCTCTGAGAAATGGCCTCACCTAAATTTGCTTTCATGAGTTGCAGTTTATGGCCCTAAATCTTAGATGCTTCTTGCTGCCTGGGTAGCAACAAGAGATGTGCAAAGAAATCCCTACTATTTCTGCAGATATTTCTACTGTAACAATAAGTGATGCCACATGTTTGAGATATGTGTTCACAGAAGCAGATATATAATTTAGGCACGGATCAGATTTTTGGATCCTAGCATCAGTGTGGCTAATTCCCCATTCAAAGGGTGGACTGGCTTGCAGTGTCGCATAGCTCTGGGCTGTTGCTCAGAAGCTCAGAATATTTCACAGTCTTTGAAATATTTTCCAGCGTTAAGTAAAGGAGTCACTGGTTATTGTGTTGGTTTCCTAACACAAGAACATAAGTAGGGTCCTGTTGGATCAGAACAAAAGCCTCTCTAGTCCAGCATCCTGTTCTCACAATCAGATGGCCATGAGAGAGCCATGAACAGGACATAACAGCATCCTCCCATCTCTGTTTCCTAAATATTGTTATTGAGAGTACGGATTGGCAGGAACCCCCTGTCTGGGTTCTCCAGGCCCCTGCCCAGCCCCTGCCCCCACCCGCACGCACTCAGACCCACGCTTGAGCTCCCCGCCACTCACCAAGCTGCCTGCACTCATCCAAACAGCCTCGATGAGATCTGTGATTGCCACTTTTGAAAAATAAAATGTCAATTACAAAAATGCACATATTTCCATATGCAAAAATGTGCACATTTTCAAGATCACCATTTTATTTTTCAAAAAATGGCTATTGTGGAGTTCGATGAGGCCACCCAGGTGAGTGCAGGCAGCTCAGTTGGCATGGGTAAAGGGCAAGTGGAGGCAGGGGTTTGGCAAGTGTGGCTTGCGGGTGCGGGCGGAGTTCTGCTGGATTCCCATATGGAAATGAATCAGGTGCCCTCGCCATCCCCAACTGAGAGGCATACTGCCTCTGATACTGGAGATATATTTACCCATCATGACCAATGGCAATTAATAGCCTGATCTTCCATGAATTTGACTATTCCCCCTTTAAAACCATCTAAATTGGTGGCCATCACCTAGGGATGTTAGAGAAATCCACCGCGGATTCAAATGAGGCTGGATTCTTTGGAATCTGGCCTCAGGAATCCACGGCGGATCAGCACCACTTACCTCCACTCTAGGAGGATTGGACGTGGAATGGCACTCGGCTGCTTCTTCCACAGGAGCCGTTCGCCTCCACTGCGCCGATCACCATTTCTTAAAAAAAAAAAAAAAGGCGATCGGCAGGATGTGCCCATAGACTTATACGCAAAATAGAGCCATGAATCTTGCGTATAAGCCTATGGACACATAGACTTATATGCCAGATTCACAGCTCTATTTGTGTATAAGTCTATGGGCACATCCTGCCGATCGCTTTTTTTTTTTTTAAGAAATGGCGATTGGCATGGAGGAGGTGAATGGCTCTGGTCGGCAAGGTAAGTGGCCCTATAGCCGGTGAGGCTCCGCGGAATCCTCGCAGAGTGGAGCCACTCCAGAGGATTCGGGGGGGAGGAAAGGATCGCCTCCTGCCCCCCACAGATTCCCCACTGGAATGGACAGTGGGGAATCCATACACCCCTACAATCACCACATCTGGAATGGAAACAAATACCATAGTTTAGCTATGTGCTGCCTGAGGAAGTCCTTTTTTTTCTGTCTGTCCTGAACCTCCCACCATTCAACTTCATTGGGTGATGACTCCTTTGGTTTCTTGGATTATGAGAGAGGGAGACAAACTTCTCTCAATTCACTCCCTCCACACCATGCATAATTGGATAACACCTGTGTCATGACTCACCTTATTTGCCATTTTGTTCTCAGGTGAAATGCCCATAGGTGAGTTGCATCACTCCCTTGAACATTTTCCATGCTCTTTTCTGCACCTTTTCCAGCTCTACACAATACGCTTTTTCAGGTGTGGTGACCAGAACTGTACACTGTATTCCAAGTGCAATTGCACTGTAGATTTATATTAGGGTATTATGATCTCTGCAGTTGTATTTTCAGTTCTTTTGTTTGATGCTCCCCAACGTGAAATTTGCCTTTTCAGAGCCACCACACAGCAGGTTGATGTTTTGTTTAATCTATCTACCACAGCCACTGTCAGACCCCATCAGAGTATATGTATAGGGGCGGTGTTACAGGGGCTGTTGTTCCAATGCACATCACTTTTCATACCCTACATAGGGATGTACGAACCCCCCCAACTGTCTGGTCTGGAGGGTTCCGTGGAGGGGCAATTTGGGCCGCTTAGGGCCCCGTGGAATCCACTGGAGCCCAGCCATGTCTGCCAGAGTTGGCGGAGAGGTTCTATGGCTCTGTATAAGATGTGATACGCTAATGGTGGCTGCTATTAGCCTATCACGGGACAAATACATCCGTAAATGGCATATTGCACGCCATCTGTGGCCATAAAGCACTGTTGTTGTTGTTGTTGTTCAGTCGTTCAGTCGTGTCCGACTCTTCGTGACCCCATGGACCATAGCACACCAGGCCTTCCTGTCCTGCGCTCTCTCCCGGAGTGTGCTCAGGTTCATATTCATTGCATCGGTGATGCTATCTAGCCATCTCATCCTCTGCCGTCCCCTTCTCCTTTTGCCTTCAGTCTTTCCCAGCATCAGGGTCTTTTCCAGAGAGTTTTCTCTTCGCATTAGGTGGCCAAAATATTTGAGCTTCAGCTTCATTATCTGTCCTTCCAATGAGCACTCAGGGTTGATTTCCTTTAGGATGGACTGATTTGACCTCCTTGCAGTCCAGGGGACTCGTAAGAGTCTTCTCCAGCACCACAGTTTGAAAGCATAAATTCTTCGGCGCTCAGCCTTCCTTATAGTCCAGCTCTCACAGCCATACATTACTACTGGGAAAACCATAGCTTTGATTATACGGACCTTTGTGGGCAAGGTGATGTCTCTGCTTCTTTCTATGCTGTCTAGGTTGGCCATAGACTTTGCCCTAAATCGCAGCTGTTTACGGCTGTATTTAGGTCAAAGTCAGTGCTTTACAGCTGCAAATAGTGTACAATATGCCATTTACAGCTGTAACTTTCCTGCGATAAGCTAATGGCAGCCCCCATTCACATATCATGTCTTATAGGGAGCCCGAGATCCACCCTGCAGGAACTCCTCCAGACCAGGAGGTAAGTGCGGTCACTCTGCCATGGACTCTGGAGGTCAGATTCTTTGGAATCCGACCTCATTTGAGCCCACGACAGAATTCTCCAGCATCCCTAACCTTACATAGAACCACCTGCACTATTTGGATATCTGTTGCTTTTTCTTTTCTTTTTTTAAGAATACTTATCCACAGAATCAAATACGTAATGTTTATATTAGGAACCAAAAGAAAACAAACATACACATGCATGTTTGTGACATCCATATTTGCAATCCATTTGGGCCAAAAGCCTCATCGACCACCATGGCCAAATGGCAGATCCCATTGTCAAAGATGCTGTCCATTTGTGTCACAATTGTCTCTTTGGAGCAAGCAGTTGGAAGAAGACACAGGATGTCATTCCAGGGGATGCAGATGGCCAAGAGGCTTCCAGTAGCTGACCAAAGTCAAAAAAGAAACAGCTGCACCAACTGAATTCCCAACTAGGGATGTACAAAACTCCCCTACCTGGCTCTGCCGGGTTACGCTGAGGGGGGAGGTGCTCCGTCCCTCCCCCCGGAATCCTCGATGGGGGGGGAGGCACTCCGCTCTGCTATTTGCGTTCCCCTTATTTTCGCCGTCTTAGTCTATGTAAATATTTACGTAGACTAAGAAGGCCAAAAATAAGGAATGCAAATGGCGGCGGCCGTAGTCACCGCCATTTATGTATGCTTTTTTTTTTTTTTAAGCCAGACGTGATAGGCTACATAAGTTTGTACATAGCCTATCATGTCTTGTAAAAAAAAAAAAAAAAACCTGACAAGTCTGCAAATGGCGGTGGTGGCAGCCGGTCGGAAGACCAGCCACTGCAGCTGCCACCGCCAGAGCCGCCACCACCCGGAAGATCTGCCTCAGGTAAGTCTCATCCCGGGGGGGATCTGCGGGGGGGGGGGTGGCAGGCCATTCCGCCACAAATTTCGGGGGGCCGAATGCACTGGCATTCGGCCTCACCGAGATCCGTGGCGGAATTCTCTGCCATCCCTATTCCCAATGCATTTCAACACTTTGTCAAGGGAAAAACTATTGGGGAGCCTTTTGGAGGATTCCCTCTCCCTTGAGTTTTTCCCTTGATAAAGACCTGGGAATCCAATTGGTGCAGCTGTGTTTTTTTTTTTACTTTGGTTTCCAGCCTGACAGCTTTTTTTCTTTCCTTTTCTTTTCTGGTCCTTATTGGCACAGTAGCTGACCCCCCCCCCATCATTTCCAAACTTGTGGAGTGAGGAGGAAACCTGGGTAGACATGCTCACCTCCTTTTTCAACATTAAGTGAAGACCTCCCTCCCATTGGGATCTTTCAATGTGAACTTTTGAATTCACTGAGTTTCAGAGCTCCTGTATTCTTTCTCTTTCTTTCTTTCTTTCTTTCTTGTGACATTGTGCATGTCTCTATGCTGTTTTACTCTATGCTATGCGTGCACGCGTGCGCACGCGCACACACACACACACACACACCCTGTGATCTGTATGCTGTATTTATTTGTTTGAGACTTTGTAAGTTGCCCCGAAAACACAGTTATTGGGCAGCACTGAAATGTTGGCAGTACATAAATGAATTAATGAATTAATTAAGAAGTGATAAAATTCACAGAGTGAATGAATTTTTTTCTTAAGTGTTACTCAAACCTCTATATAGCTCATTTCTATATCTAGCTCATAGAGCCAGTGTGGTGTAGTGGCGAGAGTGTTTGTTTGTTTATTTGTTTATTTATTTTTATTTATTTATTAAATGTATTAATTGCCCATCTGGCTTGTCACCCAGCCAGCAGCCACTCTGGGCAATGTATAACAACAAAACAGTTAAAAAAATAAAATTCTACATTAAAAACATCATAAAAAATACCCTAACCCACCCCAAATGCCTGCCTGAACAACCACATTTTTAATGCATGGTGAAAGCTCATTAAAGAGGGGGCATGGCGGAGTTCCCTAGGGAGGGAGTTCCACAGAGTGGGGGCCACCACAGAGAAGTTCCTCTCCCTCGTCCTCACCAGCCAAGCTGTCCTGGCTGATGGGACAAAGTAAAGGCCACCCGAGGCTGATCTTGTTAAGCGGCCTCTCTGGTGTTGCTGGAGGCACTCCTTAGGCTGGGCCAGAACCATATACGGTTTTAAAGGTCAAAACCAACACCTTGAATTTGGCCCGGAAAACAACTGGTAACCACTGCAACTCCTTCAGCACTGGAGTGATGTGATCACGCCAGAGGCTGCCTGTAATCAGGCGAGCTGCCGCGTTCTGTACCAGCTGCAGCTTCCAAACTGTCTTTGTCAGAGTGGACACTGAGCTCACAGAATCTCAGAGCAGGTCTGATTCTGAGGAGGAACAGCTGTCTGTGGGAGAGGAGCGCACTCATCCCTCCCAGGCCCTGCAGCTGGCAGAGATTCCTCCTGCCGGCATTCCAGACATAGATAGCAGTCCTGGGAGTGAAAGAGCATGGGAGGAGGACTGGCTGGATGCTCGACGCAGACGCAGAGAGCGACAAGCTATGGAGGGCACGGAAAGGAGGCGTAGCACCTGTTTGGCACGCAAGCAACGGTCGTGTCCAGAGGACCCAAGGGAAAAGGGGAGGGACTCTCCATAGCCCATAAGTTCAGGGTCTGCAAATGATTCTCATTCAAATGGGGACCAACTGTTTCCAACCCAGGGCATAGGTTACGCTGCTGTTCATAGCTTAGTCGCTGGTGATAGAGTTATTAAGTTGTAAAAGGAATAAAGCCTTGAAAAGAATCCTTTGTCTGTGTCTGGAGTTGGCTACTGGAATAGACTGAAAAAGGCCGGATAGGGCCCCCTGACAGTCTTCAGGGGTAACCCCACGTAGAGAGCATTACAGTAGTCTAAACGAGAGGAGACCAGGCCATGTACTACCGATGGGAGCAGATGGTCGGGAAGGAAGGGGCGCAGCCTCCATATCAGATGGAGTTGTACAGCACTGTCTGGCTCACAGCGGACACCTGAGCCTCCATGGACAGCTGGGAGTCCAAAATGACCCCCAGGCTGCAGACCTGGTCTTTCAAGGGCAGCCGTACCCCATTCAACACCAAGTCAACATCCCCCAACCTCCTCTTGTCTCCCACCAAAAGTACCTCAGTCTTGTCAGGGTTCAGCTTCAGCTTATTCCTCCCCATCCAGCCACTCACCATCTCCAGACATTTGGACAGGGATTCTATGGCCAACCTTGGTGAAGATTTGAACAAGAGGTAGAGCTGCGTGTCATCCACATATTGATGACACCGCACCCCAAACCTCCTGATGATAGCCCCCCAGCAGCTTCACATAGATGCTAAATAGCATCGGGGAGAGGATGGAACCCTGTGGCACCCCACAAGTGAGTGGCCATGGATCCAAAACATCCTCTCCCAGTGCTACCCTCTGGTACCTGCCAGAGAGGAAGGACCGGAACCACCACAATACGGTGTCTCCAATGCCCAACCCCTCCAGGCAGTCCAGGAGGATACCATGGTCAAGAGTATCAAAAGCCGCTGAGAGGTAGAGGAGAACAAGGAAGGAGCATTCACCCCTATCCAGAGCCCTCCTCGTATCATCCACCAAGGCGACCAAGGCCGTTTCTGTCCCATGCCCAGGCCTGAAGCCTGACTGAAATGGATCTAGATAATCGGTCTTCCAAGTGTGCCCTCAAATGCATCGCCACCACCCGCTCAATCGCCTTGCCCAAAAATGTAGGGATGTACGAACATCACTTACCTTTCCGCGGATTCTGTTCATGGTGGGGGGGGAGGCATTCCGTCCCTCCCCCCGGAATCCGGTCCTCCCCCCCAAGAATCCTCAATGGCCGGCTGTGCTCCGCGGCGGCTCCGCGGAGCAGCTGGCCAGACCCAGGCCAGGGCCGTCCACAGCCGGATTTCCGGCCGCAGAGGGCTCTGGGTAAAACAAAAAAAACACATACGCAAATGGCGGCAGCTACGGCCTCCGCCATTTGCGTTCCTTATTTTTCTTCGTCTTAGTCTATGTCTAGGGATGTATGAAAGTCACTTACCTTTCGCGGATTATGTTTATAGTTGGGGGGGAGGTGTTCCGTCCCTCCCCCCGGAATCCTCACCGGGGGGGAGGCGCTCCTTTCCTCCCCCCCCCCCTGGAATCCTGGCTGGCTGGCTGTGCTCCTCAGGGATCTACGGAGCTGCCGGCCAGCTCCGCCAGCAGCTGGACATCTGGCTGATGGCTAGCAGGGATGCAAATGGTGGCGGCCGTAGCTGTCGCCATTTGCGTCCCTGCAGTCAGCCGTGATAGGCTACGTAAATGTTTACATAGCCTATCACAGCTGACTTAAACAACAACAACAACAACAACACGTGTACGCAAATGGCGGCGGCCACGGCCACCGCCATTTGCATTCCTTATTTTGGCACATCTTAGTCTACATAAACATTTACGCAAACTAAGATGGCGAAAATAAGGGGAACGCAAATAGCGTAGCAGATGCTACGCTAATTGCGTTCCCCTTATTTTCACTGTCTTAGTCTACATAAATGTTTACGTAGACTGAGACGTGCCAAAATAAGGAATGCAAATGGCGGTGACCATGGCCACCGCCATTTGCGTACGCACGTTGTTGTTGTTTTTTTAAAAAAGTCAGCCGTGATAGGCTACATAAACATTTACGTAGCCTATCATGTTTTTTTTTAAAACCTAGCCGTGATAGGCTACGTAAATCTTTACGTGGCTTATCACTTTTTTTTTTTTTAAACTGGAAATGGTGGTGGCGGCAGCTGGTCCGAAGACCAGCCGCCTCAGCCGCTGCCGCCGCCGCCGGAAAGATCCGCCCAAGGTAAGTCTCGTGCCGGGGGGGGGCTGGGGGGCAGGCCGTTCCGCCACCGATTTCGGGGGGCCGAATGCGCTGGCATTCAGCTTCCCCGAGATCCGTGGCGGAATTTTCGTACATTCCTCTCTACGTCAACATTTACGTAGACTAAGACAAAGAAAAGAAAGGGGAACGCAAATAGCGTAGTGGGCGCTATTTGCATTCCCCTTTCTTTTCTTCGTCTTAGTCTACATAAATATTGACATAGACTAAGACGGCAAAAAATAAGGAACACAAATGGCGGCGGCCATAGCCGCCGCCATTTGCGTACGCGTCTTTTTTTTTTTTTACCCAGACTATTTTTTTTTTGCGTACGCATTTTTTTTTTTTTTTACCCAGTCTTTACGTAGCCTATCACGTCTATGGGGAAAAAACAAAACAAAACACAGACTGCAAATGGCGGCGGCAGCAGCCGGTCGGAAGACCAGCCACCGACGCCGCCACTGCTTAAGCCGCCGCTGGAGCCGCCGCCATCTGGAACATCCAGCCCAGGTAAATCTCATCCTGGGGGGGATCCATGGGGGGCGGGGGGGTGGCAGGCCATTCCGCAATGGATTTCGGGGGGCCGAATGCACTGGCGTTCAGCCTCACCAAGATCCGTCGCGGAATTCTCTGACGACATCCCTACAAAAATGGCAGATTCGAGACTGGGCGAAAGTTGTTCAGAATTTGGGGATCCAAGGAGGGCTTCTTTAAGAGTGGTCTTATCACTGCCTCCTTGAGGGCTGATGGCATCACTCCCTCCTCAAGGGAGGCATTCACCACCGCCCTGATCCCCTCACCCAGTCTCTCTCTGCAGCTCATAATGAGCCAAGATGGGCAAGGATCAAGTAAGCAGGTGGTCGGCCTTACAGATGAAAGCACCTTGTCCACTTCATCAGAAGGAAGAAGCTGGAACCGATCCCACAAAACCGGTGTGCCACAGACCACCTCTTGCTCACTAACTGTATCCACAGCGCATGGAATAACACTCCTAATCCCATCAATTTTATCTGCAAATAAAGGCCTTAGAATGCTCCAGTGATTCCGGAGCCACTGGACTGACCAGGCTCCGGACCACTTGGAACAGCCTCCTGGGACAGCACTCTGCGGATGCGATAGAGGTAGCATAATATTCCTTTTTTGCTGCCTTCACCGCCACATGATACAGCTCTAGCCCGTGTCTGATCGTCTTTAGATGGAGACTTCCGCCACCGGCGCTCTAGCCATCTCACTTCCTGTTTCAGAGCTTGTAACTGCAGATTGAACCATGGTGCAGTCTGAGCCCTGTTCAGGGGGAGAGGGCGATTCGGAGCCACCCGATCTAATGCCCCAGTGATTGCAGCTTTCCAGCCACCCACCAGGGTCTCGACCGAGTGGCCATTGGCGTGCTCCAGAGAATCCCCAAGCACGTTCAGGAATCCATTTGGATCCATAAGACACCTGAGGCGGACCATTTTAATGGGTCCTCCACCCTTGCGGAGGGGTTGTGGAACCGAGAAGTCCGACGTCACCAGATAGTGATCTGACCATGACAAGGGGGTGGTGGATATACCCCCGACTTCCAGATCACTCCCTGCTTCTCCAGAAACAAACACAAGGTCTAGCACATGACTGGCTACATGGGTGGGCCCACTTAGAATAGGGTGGAGCACCCAGGAAGCCATGGTCTCCATAAAGTCCCGAGGTGCCCCTGTGAGGACGGCCCCTGAATGTACATTGAAGTCCCCCAGCACCAATAAGTTAGGGGACTGCACATGCACATCAGAGACCACCTCAAGCACCTCGGCCAGGGAGTCAGTCATGCAGCAGGGTGGACGGTACACAAGCAGAATCCCCAGACTGCCCCTTGGACCCAACCTCCAGTACATGCACTCAGCAACCTTGGTCTCCCGGAGAGGGGGTCTGGTGAAAACCAAGGACTCTCAGTAGATAACAGCCACTCCCCCTACCCAATCCCCAGCCCTTGGCTGCTGTGCATACGAAAATCCGGCTTGACACATGGCCACCAGAGTTGGCGCATCGGCCTCAGCCAGCCAGGTCTCCGTAATACCTGCCAGGTCTGCACCCTCATCCAGGATCATGTCATGGATAAGGGAGGTTTTCTGGGTAACAGACCTGGCATTGCAGAGCAGCAAATGAAGGCCAGAAGATGGAGTCACGCCTCCCCCAGCTATCCTTTGGTTCTGAGCAGGCCCAGAGCAGGGGACAGATATTATGCATCTCTCTCCTGTTCCCCTTACCTGGCATGGCCTGCCCCTCATGCCCCACCAGAGCCTGCTGCCCAGCCTCAGTATAATCTGGCCCCCAGCACTCCCCCCACTGCCTCCGTCAGGTAGACACATGCCCCCCCCTCCCGCCTATCAGGCAGGCTACCCACCCCTAAAACACAACAGAATCCCCCAGAAATTTAAAAACAAAACCCAATTAAAAAATCCCCTTTAAAATACTGCCAGGCAAGAGTCCATGGTAGTGATAGTGGTGGTGGTGGCGGCGGCGGCGGTAGCAGTGGCGGCGGCGGTAGCAGTGGCGGCGGCGGTATCAGTGGCGGCGGCGGTATCAGTGGCGGCGGCGGTAGCAGTGGCGGAGGCCGGCACACCTCTTCCCGGGTGGTGGCAGCTTCTCCTGCAGGCCCTGGCTCCCCCAGGCCGCCTCAGCCAGCCAGCTTATGTAGCCCCTCCTGGAAGGGGCAAGTGGAAGCAGCACAGCTCGCTCTGTACCTGGGGGCCTGGTCCTGCAGGGACTGGCAGTCTGCCAGGCAGAGGTCCGTAGGGAAGGCCTGGTGTTGGTGGCGGCAGCAGCCATAGCAGGCCCAGCAGCTACAGGCCCTACAGCAGCAGGCACAACCCTCCCCCAGTGGTGGCAGCTTCTCCTGCAGGCCCTGTTGGGCTGGGAGTCGGGAGATCTGGGTTCTAGTCCCCACTCGGCCATGGAAGCTCACTGGGTGACTTTGGGCCAGTCACAGACTCTTAGCCCAACCCACCTCACAGCGTTGTTGTTGTGAGAATAAAATGGAGGAGAAGGAGGGTTATGTATGCCGCCTTGGGTTCCTTAAGGCGGAAACAGAAGTGGGATATAAATGAAATAAATAAATAAATAAATTCAAACTTTCAGTGCTTTTCAGTGAATTTCATCCACAATAAAATTAGATCCTTGTTGCTCATATGTACAGACTAGTAACATAAACCACTTAGGGCATAATCGTATTCATGGCATGCTTACATAGAAAAAAAGGTTCTACAGTTCCCCAGCATGTTCCAGCCAGCATGGCTGGTTGGAGGAATGCTGGGAATTGTAATCTTTTTTTTTCTGTCTAAAGATGCATAGGATTGCACCCTTATAGAGTATGTAAACTGCTTAGAGATTTTATTATCTTAAGTGGTGTACAAGTACAACAAATAAATAAATAAATAAATAAATGATAATAGATGGTAGGCATGTCCAAGAATTTCCTCTCTTGTTTTGGAAATCGTCAGAACTTTTCCAGTTTGCAACCCTGAATGCGAAAGTGAACACAAACGTTTCCTTGAAAAAGCTCTCACATTCTTGAACTTGTAGTTGTGTTCATAAAATGCATCTTTCTTGAAAATAAAATGCATGCTTAAAAATGCACAAGTTAACAAAAATGTATTTCATGTTTGAGCAATTCAGGAAAGTGCACGCTTTTGAAAAATGTTAGGTATGTACAAAAGTTCCACCACGGATCTCCGGGATGCCGAATGCCAGCGCATTCGGCCCCCCGAAATCGGTGGCGGAATGGCCCCCTGCCCCCACCCCGGGATGGGACTTACCTTAGGCGGATCTTTCTGGCGGCGGCGGCTCCGGCAGCGGTGCGGCGGCAGTGCGGTGGCGGTGCGGCGGTGGCCGGTCTTCCGACCGGCTGCCACCGCCGCCATTTCCAGGTAAAAAAACAAACAAACAAAAAAAGTGATAGGCTGTGTAAAGATTTACGTAGCCTATCACGGCTAGATTTTTAAAAAACACCATGATAGGCTACGTAAATGTTTACATAGCCTATCACAGCTGATTAAAAAAAAAAAAAGAAGACCAGCTGCCACCGCCGCCGCTGGAGCCACCGCTGGAGCCGCCGCCGCCCGGGAGATCCGCCCCAGGTAAGTCTCGTTCCAGGGGGGATCCAAGGGGTGGCGGGGGGGTGGCAGGCCGTTCTGCCACGGAGTTCGGGGGGCTGAATGCACTGGCATTCGGCCTCACCGAGATCCGTGACGGAATTCCCTGCCATCCCTAATATGTAGTGAGGATGTGCCACAGAAACATACCCCCATGTGAAATAATTTTTTCACACATCCCTAGTTGAAAGTGTATCAACTCCATTGTGGAAGCTCTAGTAGGCTACATACTCCAGAGATGATTCATGCATGAGGACTTCCCCACTTACTTTAAAAGAGGGTGCAACTGTGTGCCATGTAGGAATGTCCCTGCAAAACTGTTCTTTCCATTCATAGGTATGGGGGGGGGGAGTATTCATAACCATCACTAGAATGAATGGGTGGAAATTCCAAATAACCAGGTTTCGGCGAAAATGTAGGAGAAATATGCTAATGGTAATATAATGAATTCTGGAATGTTATGTTCATGGATGCATGCATGTACTTTCCCCTAATATTCACATTTTTGTATGCAGGTTTTTGTTTTGATTTTTTACTGGAGAATGTCATTGCAAAATTTGGAGATGTGAGAGTTTCAAAGGATAACTGAGTTTTGGTTCGCATCTTGGTTCTAAACTGTGAACTTAACTTTTGTTGTTTCCTCCCATCCCTTTTTCCCTCTATTTGCCATCTCTGCCGCAAAACCTCAACCTCAATTGCTGGCAGAAGACTACAGGGCCAGCTCTCTGTGTTCCAACAGATTCTTTTGATTTGCATCGTCAGATTCTGATCTTCCCTTTGTTTTGTTTTGATTTAATGTAATGGCTTTACACCATTTTGATTTGGTTAGCAGCCTTGAGCTTGCTAATGTGGAAAAGGTGGGATATACGTAGATAAAATAAAGAAAGAAAATATACAAGCACAGTTGTGGCTCTAATTGTATTATGCTGCCCTCGCCTTCAAGTTGAAAAGCATGAGATGTTCTTTAGTTGATATATATCAGTTTCAATACACATACGAATTTAATGATATTGAAGGTTGCTTGGCAGTTGCCAAGCCTGTCTCTGGCTCCCTCCTTTCCTGTTGTTTGTACGGTACTGAGCTGCAGTGTTTAAAAGCCTGCAAACTGTATGTAGCTCCTCGCAGATCTGCCCCTAGCCTCAAGTGAAAGGACAAAAGATAAACATCTCCTGTCTAAGAACAAGAAATCTATAGTGATGGACGTGAAGCAGATCACCTAGCTAATCTCAACTTGTCCCACTTTAGCACCAGCTTTTCACAAATAACTATCGACCCACCGCTTGCCGAGTCACAAATCCTCATCTAATTCTCAGAGGGAAAGCACAGTAGGAAGGAGGGAAGAGGAGATGTGCTCTTCCTCTCCTGCAATCTCTTAAAAAAAATCTCTCCAGAAATATTATCCCCCTCAGTCTCTCTGTGCCACTTATCTTTCTTTCTTTTCTTTTCTTTTTTGCCTGTTACAGTCAAGTGCATCACCTTCTTCCATTGCTGAGATCTTCTCCTCTTGCTAACTTTTGAGTCTAAAGATAACTGGTACACAAGCAACAGGGCTGCATCAGCAAACCTCGAAGCTAAGGTGGTGGGGGGGAGAAAGGCAAATTTCCTCAATTTTGTCCCTTTATTGTTCAGTGCATGGGCTTTTACCTCAAGTTCCACTCTTTCCAAACCTCTGGTTTGACTAGGGGCTTTTTTACATGACCCTGTTAAACCACTGTATCTACTTTAAGTTTTGTCGCAGAATTAAGATCTGACCACTACACAAAGAGTGTTTCCTTTCCTGCTTTTTCATGACATAGCCTCTAGATGGCACTGTGGTATAGCAGAATTGCACAATTACACAAATGGAAAAAGCATTTTATTTCATTTTCAAAAATAATATCACATTTTCCCTGCTGTAACAAAACCCTCACTGTTCTTTAAAAGTAGAAGCACAACTGGAGGATCACAACATCATCTAAAGAACCCATAAACAACCTTGAGCAGGGAATGATGAGCATACAATAAATGCCTCATCTAAGAAAGCTCTAGGTAGGGGTGTACAAAACCCTGCTTACCTGGCTCCGCCGGGTTCCGAAGGTGGGGGGAGGTGATCTGTTCCTCCCCCCAGAATCCTCAACGGGAGGGAGGCGATCCGTTCCTCCCCCCCGGAATCCTGCCCGGCTGGCTCCGCTTTGCGGCCAGGCCGCGGAGCTGCCGGCCGGGCCAACCCGCAGCGGGGCCTCCAGCCACTGCTGGGCTGCTGTGGACACAAATGGCGTCCTGTGTAGAGGACACCATTTGCATCCCTACGCAAGCCCGTGATAGGCTACGTAAATATTTATGTAGCCTATCATGGCTAAAGCGGGAATGCAAATGGCGTAGGGGACGCCATTTGCGTTCCTGCTTTAGCCATGATAGGCTACGTAAATATATACGTAGCCTATCACGGGCCGGTGTAGGGACGCAAATGGCGGTCTCTTCAACGGCTGCCATTTGCGGCCGCAGTAGCCCAGCAGCAGCCAGAGCTGCCGGAGCTGGAGCCTGAGCCGCAGCCAGGTAGGCTCCGTTTCGCAGGGCTTTTGCAGGATGGTGGGGCAAGGGGCTCCATTCTGCCATGGATTCCGGGGGGCTGAACTCACTGGAATTTGGCTCCCCTGGGATCCGTGGAGGAATTCTCTAACATCCCTAGCTCTAGCGGAGTTTCAAAAATTGATTCTGGAACTGGAACCTGCACAGTTTGCCAGTTTTCAACTCCTTCAGTTCATTTAAATCTGTCTTCAAATGTTCACAATTACACATTGATAAAACACTGCAGATAAGAAAATTTGATGTGATTTACATTATGTATGATGAGCTATTGTTGGATAAGGTTAAGCCATAGAGAAAGGCGATCTGAGAGCAAGACTGCTACGGATGGCAGAGAATTCCGCCACGGATCTTGGGGAGGCTGAATGCCAGTGCATTCGGCCCCCTGAAATCTGTGGCGGAATGGCCTGCCACCCCCCTGCCACCCCCGCAGATCCCCCCGGGACGAGACTTACCTGGGGCGGATCTTCCGGGCGGTGGTGGCTCCGGCAGTGGCTTCGGCAGCGGCAGCTACGGCAGCTGGTCTTCCGACCAGCTGCTGCCGCCGCCATTTGCAGTTTTTTTTTTTTTTACACACACGTGATAGGCTACATAAGTTTTTACGTAGCCTAAAACGCCTGGGTTAAAAAAAAAAAAAGCATATGCAAATGGTGGCGGCTACGGCCACCACCATTTGTATTCCTTATTTTGAGCCGTCTTAGTCTACGTAAATAATTATGTAGACGAAGACGGCGAAAATGAGGGGAATACAAATAGTGTCCGCTACACTAAATGCATTCCCCTTATTTTCGCTGTCTTAGTCTACGTAAATATTTACATAGATTAAGACATCAAAAATAAAGAGCGCAAATGGTGGTGGCCATAGCCGCCACCATTTGCGTATGCGTATTTTTTTTTTTCCCCCAGAGCTCTCCGAGGCTGGAGATCCGGCTGCGGATGGCTCTGGCCTGGCTGGGAGCACAGCCGGCTGCGGAGGATTCTGGGGGGGAGGAACGGAGCACCTCCCCCCCAATCCAGGATTCCAGGGGGAGGGACGGAATGCCTCCCCCCACACCATAAACATAATCCACGAACAGGTAAGTGATTTTCGTACATCCCTAAAGACTGCTAGAGAACCCACCAGTGTAGTCCGTTGCACTGCTGAAGAACTGCATTAGGAAGTTTATCCTATCTGATTCCCTGTGGTTTCCACCTATTGTTTCTAGTTAGGGATGTATGGGAATTTCATTTTTGCTTGCACAATATGCAAGCATACCCTGTTTGCTACTTTGAATGCAAGCGTGAGGATGTGTCTATCAAAAATCTTCATCAACTGCCAAACATGTGCTCATGTTCGATTTTCCCAGATTTCCTAAATTTACACAAATTCCCCAAATGTACGCAATTTTTGTAAATTTAAGCAACTTTTGTAAATCTACACAAATTCCATAAATTTGCCAAAGCTTCCTAACTGTATGCAGATTCCATGAATTTGCACAAATTTCCCCCTGTAGACTGAATCAGCCCCACTTTAGTCTGTGAAGGAAATTTAGGAAATTTGCACAAATCGAACAGGGAAAAGTTGTGTAAATTTCACATCCGGGCACAGCTTGATTTGCACTCCCCCCCAATTGAACAGAGTGTACAGCAATTTCAAATGCGAATGGGAATCAGGCCAGAGACAAGTGGCAAGCTGAAGTTCAGGGAAGCCTGCCAATCTCAAATGTCGCTCATTCAACCCATTCGTAGTTCTAGTACTTCTTCCTGGAGTAACAGAGTACAAGTCTACTCCATCTTCTGTCTGACAGCCCTCCAGATTTTTGAGGGCCATTATCATGTGTTCCTTTAATCTTGTGGTTTCCAGGCTAAATATACCCATTTATTTCAACTGTTCTTCCATAGGACTTGGAGTATGAGCTTTATCAGAGAATCCCACTACACTCTTATCCCATCTCTTAGGATGATGTCACTGCCCATATATAGCTTCTCCTACCTCCAGCAGGGTAATACAGCCTTCTCCAACCTGTTGCCCTCAAGATGCTTTGGACTAGAACTCCCAGGATCCCTGACAAGGCTTGGAAAAACCAACAACTGTCAAGCTTGCCCAAATTCTCCAAAGTTCACTTTGAAACTCAGTTCCACTCACTCTTCTTTTCATTGTTTGACCTGTTCTTTGGCTCATCCCAATGGGAAAAGTCCACCCCACACACACAATTGCACATTTGGGGAGTGCATTTTTCAAAACTGTGCACTTTTCCTATTGACTAAAGCACAAAAATGCACAATTTTTAGAAAAATGCATATTTTTTTAAGAAAATATAACTCTTTAGAAAAATGCATATTTTTAGAGAAATGCAGATTTTTAAAAGTGCATTTTTTAAAAAAAATCATATTTTAAATGCATTTTTAAATGTGCGTTTCAAAGTGCACATGTTTACAAGTGAATGTTTTGAATGTGACTGCAAATACAGGAAATTGTGAACATTTCTCCCCCCAAAACCAAAAACACTCCTCTCCGCATCTGCGTTTGGAGTTGCAAACAGGGCTGTTGGCATGAATTGCAAAAAGAAACAAAATACTTGTACAGCCCTAACCTTGGCCATTAGCTATGGTTACTGGAGCAGATGGGAGTTAAAGTCCAAAACATCTGGAGAGCACATCCAACATGATGACTTAAGCTTTCAATGCATACTTCAGCTCATCTCACAGTGGATTAGTGTGGATTAGCACATAGAACTATAGAATCATAGAATAATAGGGTTGGAAGGGGCCTATAAGACCATCGAGTCCAACCCCCTGCTCAATGCAGGAATCCAAGGCAAAGCATCCCTGACAGATGGCTGTCCAGCCTCGTCTTGAATGCCTCCAGTGTGGGAGAATTGTTTAAGAATTACTGTGGAGGTGAAAGGATTCAAAATATTTAATTCCTACAGAGCTCTCTGCTGAGCTGCAAACCTTATCTGAATGTTGTCCCTGTTGGCAAAGACTGCAAAGGTTGGTTGCAACCTCACAAGTTCTCCTTAGTGACATACCAAAGAAGCAGAGCGTCAAAAAAGCGGTTGCCCCAGAATGGCATAGTTTTATCAACAGACTCACAGTCCAAAACAATTAGATGTAAGTGCTTCCAATCCAGCTCACTGGATAATAATAATAATAATAATAATAATAATAGCAATTGAAAAGTTTGTCAGGACCAAGCGATATGGAACAGGCAGTTCTGTGATCCTTCCTCCAGATTTTTCAATTTTTTAAAAAGAAAAATAGATGTGGATGCTGAAATTGGGGGCACAGGAACAACAGGAAGAGGAGTCATTTAATCCTTTCCTGTGTGATTTGTCCATTCATAATTGCCACTGTGGCTTTTCACCCCATGAGGGGAAAGGTATTGAGTCCCTCTGTCTTTCTCCCACAAGGACAGGAAAGCAGCTGGGATGGAAAAGGAATGGACAAATCAGTCTATTTCTGGTCCATGCTAGTTCCCCATCTAGTGAATCATAGGTCTGCCCATTCCATCCAATTTCTGCATCAATCTGTGATTTTTTTTTTTAAAAAAAATGCATTTGATTTTGCCTGCAATTCCCCTTAACACATGAATTTTGTATGTCACTTTCTCTAATATGTGCACTACTTTACTCAACATTTCTCTAATACACACATTTTTGTGCACACCTTGGGAGGAATTGGAGAATACTTGAAATGTGGGAAGGAGGGGAAGGGGGGATGGATATAGGAGAGACTGGAAGGAAGGGAGGGAGGTCTGTAATTTATGCTGGGCTGCTGTTGAAGTGGGTTCCAACTAGGGATGTACGAAAATTCCGCCACGGATCTCGGGGATGCCGAATGCCAGCACATTCGGCCCCCCGAAATCGGTGGCAGAACGGCCCCCCCACCCCCCCGGGATGAGACTTACCTTGGGGGGATCTTCCTGGCGGCTCCGGCGGCGTTTTGGCGGTGGTTTGGCGGCTGCGGCGGCTGGTCTTCCAACCAGCTGCCGCCACCGCCATTTCCAGTTTAACAAAAACAAAACAAAAAAAATGGCTAGGTTTTTTTAAAAAAAACCGTGATAGGTATAACGGCTGACTTAAAAAAAAAACAAACGCATGTACGCAAATGGCGGCGGCCATGGCCACCGCCATTTGCATTCCTTATTTTGGCACGTCTTAGTCTACGTAAACATTTATGTAGACTAAGACAGCGAAAATAAGGGGAACGCAAATAGTGTAGACGTTACACTATTTGCGTTCCCCTTATTTTCACTGTAGTCTATGTAAACGTTTACGTAGACTAGATGTGCCAAAATAAGGAACGCAAATGGCGGCGGCCATGGGCGCCGCCATTTGTGTACGTGCGTTGTTGTTGTTTTTTAAGTCAGCTGTGATAGGCTACATAAACATTTACGTAGCCTATCATGGCTGACTGCAGGGATGCAAACGGCGGCGGCTACAGCCGCCGCCATTTGCATCCCTGCTTGCCAGCGGCCAGATGTCCGGCTGCTGGCGGAGCCGGCCGGCGGCTCCGCAGAATCACTGCGGTGCACAGCCGGCCGGCCAGGGGGAGGGAGGGATGGAACGCCTCCCCCACAACCATAAACATAATCCGCGAAAGGTAAGTACCTTTCGTACATCCCTAGTTCCAACTGGTTGTGTGGTGTGACCTTATTTCTTAATTACATCTCTGGATTTTTTGAAATTGTCTATAGTTGCTTTGTGCCTTTTCTGGCAGAAAGGTAGGAAGAGAGAGAGAGAGAGAGAGAGAGAGAGAGAGAGAGAGAGGGGTTGGTCCAAAGCAGCACAACAGCAAACCAACACGGAGGCTCTCAATCTACTCTGGATGCAGTCAGTCAAGGTAAAATATATAAGGAAGATAAAAAGACTAACAGAGTATTTCAAGAGAGAGAAAATGAGAGAGAGAGAGAGAGAGAGAGACTAACAACAGAGTAATTTCGAAATCTATTTAGTTGTAAACATTTCGGCTTCCACCCTCATCAGTACCTGTACAGCACAGCAACTGAAGCTGAAACGTTTAGCTCAAAATATAGCATTTAGGGTGCAATCCTATGCATGTTTAGACAGAGAAAAGGCCTAAAACTCCCAGCTCTCCCACAAATCCTTGAACAAAGCATGTTCATGATAATTAGATTTGCATAAAAGTAATTCATTTTGCATAATTCAGTATTTTAAAATTATAACTGTCTGGAATTGTATTAAGGATTATGAAGATGCACCAGAGTTCTTGAGGCATCAAAGGAAGAACACCATAAGAACATAAGAAGAGCCCTGCTGGATCAGACCAAGGGTCCATCTAGTCCAGCATCCTGTTCACACAGTGGCCAACGAGCTGCCCATGGGAAACCCACAAGCAGGACAGGAGTGCAACAGCACCCTCATGCCCATGTTCCCCAGCAGCTGGCATACACTGCCTTTGATACTGGAGGTAACATATAGCCATCAGGACTAGTAGCCATTGATACCACTAATGTTGTGTCTCCATTTGGGATGGCGGAGGACACAGAACGCCTCAGCCTGAGAGTGTTTGGGAAGGGGCCCAGCACATGGGCAGGTGGAAGACATCCACAGCTCGACCCAGCTAGCCTCACTTATCAATCAGCCTCTGTATAAAAGATGAGCCTCAAACCCAGTTCAAGTGCTGGAAGGAATTGTTGATGTTCATCCATAGCTGAAA
The DNA here is from genome assembly GCF_057233095.1 of Heloderma suspectum. Taxonomy (NCBI): domain Eukaryota; kingdom Metazoa; phylum Chordata; class Lepidosauria; order Squamata; family Helodermatidae; genus Heloderma; species Heloderma suspectum. The sequence goes on from NC_139470.1 coordinate 12,929,857, forward strand.
ATGTCCCTGCCAGCTCCTGGACCCAGCTCTGATTATTCTCAAACCCAGAATGACTCCGACTATTCTTCCCTATATCTGGTTTTGTTTTCCTTGGCTTTGGACTGATACTACTGGCTTCTTGACCTTGGACTACTTAATGACTAATGCTCGCTGCTGCTTATCGCTCAGCTTGAGTAATTTACGACAAGCAAGTATTACATTATCACCCCAGGAATGTAAACCAATGTTGTTCCCAACTAATTAATCTATTAATATAGCGGTTTTAAATCCATACACAATATCTCCGCAAGTATAGAATTCTGCCCCCCACCCCATATCTTGTACTCCAAAATACAAGGAAATGGAACAATCCTTGATGCCCTGTGTGTGTACTGCACAGTGCTGTGAATGCAGGAGGTGATCCCCTATGGGGCATTTTGGAGCCCTTCGCCCTTCTCCTCCCCTCCCAAGCACTGGTCATGTGTGTTCAGTGTCATGCTCACACTCATTCCCTTGAATTGGTGGCATCACTAAATATACATCTCTACAGCTTATAATGCTCTAAATTGAGTGTCACTTCTGGTACACTCATTTTCAGCTCGGAGTGTACAACAAGATCTGAGAAGAGAAGCTGTCTCCTCCAGAGACATGTGCTCATTCAGTGCTACACAGGAGCATGACTAGGCACCAGAAGAGGACCAAACCACTGGCTCTCTCCTTCACGGGAGGCACAGATGGTCCTTCCATTCAAGATAATGGGATGTTCATTTGCTGAGGGAACTGCACTGGCTGTCTATTCACTACTGGGGCAGGTTTAAGGTATTAGTACTAGTGTACAAAGCCCTAAACGGCTTGGAGCCAGGATACCTGAGAGAGCACCTCTTTCTTTGCCAATCTGCCTGGTCACTGACAGCATCAGAGGGCATGTTCCTGGTGGTTCCACATGGACCCATGGCCTGGTTGGAGTCCACCAGGAAAAGAGCCTTCAGTGTGGTGGCCCCTTTCCTGTGGAATTCCCTGCCTTTGGAGGTCAGGCAGGTGCCAACACTGTGTTCCTTCCGGCGCCTACTGAAGACACTGTCATTTCGACAGGCCTTCCTTGCATGTCCAGCTGCGATTTATTAAGTTCAACCTTATTGGAATTTGTCTTTAAAAGATGTTTTAACGGCTTTAACCTGGTGTTTTATGCTTTTATCTTTGTTGTTCATCCCTCCAAAATCTTCTGATGTGGAGCAATCAATAAATGTTGTAAATCAACCAATCACGATAATGGCCAGATGCACTGTGGTCTGGAAGTTCACATGGTCGAGAGCCCCCTGGCGTTGCTCCTTCTCTTCACTGCTGCAACCTGCTTGTTTACCTGCCTGCCTCTCACTCTGCCCTAGACAGCAGCGGTGGTGAGAAGGAGGAGCAGGAAATGCCACCTCCTACTTGTCCAGTGGCTCTCTGCCTTTCTGGCAAGCAAGTGGTAGCCGTGATGGGAAAGAGCGGAGAGAATGAGGAGCATTTGGTGACAATGGCAATGCAAAGGTAGTGCACAGAGAGAGGGGGCCCATTGAGGGCATCTTGCTCAGGCCACTCAAACACCTGCAGCTAGCACAGCCTAAAGCCTCCTGTGCCATCACCCCTCGCTGTGGCAACACGAAAAGTAGGGGTCGAAATCTGATTCTGAATGGATCCAAAGGGGGATCCCAACCTATCACTAGTCCCCAAAGGCACGATGCATTCCAGGCATAGCCACGTGCTGAGATTCTGCCATATAAGACTATCCAAATGACAGGCATTGTGCTGGAACGATGCCTTTAAGAGATCATAAAAATAGCAGAGAACCCGGATCTCCCTGGCTTTGTTTAAAAAAAAAAAGAAAAAAAAGACAACCCTTAGACATAGATGTGTGTCTAGCGTTCAGCCCTGGTGACAGGGAAAGTGTGAGCTTGCTGCAGTACCCATAGAGCTATGCCAGTCCTTTTTCTTTCTTTCTTTGCACTCCCTGTTTACTTCTCTCAGCATCCCCTGTAAGTGCTAATGAGATTTCTGGGCTCCCTTCGAGGACGAATTTCAGATGATTGCATCCCCGCACTAGGCATCTGGTGGGTTTTGCATCCACTGCATCATGCACGTAGTGTTTTCTGCTTCCCGCTCAGATCTAGGCAGCTGGACACAGACCGTACAGTAGGAAATTCAAACAGCAGCATGTGCATTTTAATAGCATCCTCAGCAGAGCTAGGCTTGCTTAGCACTAGCTGATGCTCATTTCATTTGAAAGCCAGGCTCTTAAAAGAGAGAGAGAGGGAGAGAGGGAGGGTGAACAACTTGTCCAGCAATCCCTTGCAAAGATCTGTTCTGTGATTTGTCTCTTTTATGAAGCAATGTAGTCTCCAGCGCAGTTCCCCACTGGTGGGTCCCTTTGAATTTGATTTGTTTGTTTTTCTTTCCATGATGTGATTTCAAGGGGGAATTTAACTGGGGGAGGTGGAAGGGAGAGTGGCTGAAGAATTCACTGTGGACCTGTCAGACTGACAGACCCACAGAGAAAGAAAACTCTTCCTGTTAGAAGTGCTGCAAAGTCTGCTAACGCTTTTCAAAAAGTGGCTCAGCTATGTAACTTAACCGTGTCTGAATTTAGGTCCACCTGGGCTGTCTGCAGTTATTAGCATGTAGTAGAAGGTGATGTTTTTGTTTTGTTTTGTTTTGTTTTTAATAAGGGCATGCCAGTTTGCAGTATTACTCTGCTGCTTGGACAGATCTGTGAAGGATGCCAACCATTGCTACTAGAACAACAGATGCCAACAAAAATCACTGAGCTTGGATCTGAGCTTTGGGGTCTCGTAAATCTCACCTCAAGGTGTACAAGTGTCAGGAGCTTCCAGAATTCAACCAGATCGTCTTGCGGGGGGGGGGGGGTGCAGCTCCTGCATGTGGCAAGCCACTAAACCAGAGGTGCAGGACTTCGTTTAACCTGAAGTTTGAATTCCACAGTGGAATTGTACAGCTGAAGGCAAAGGGGGCAGGGACAAATGCAAAATGGGTGCTGCGGAAGAATCAAAAATGCCAGCCTATTTTAGCTTAAAGCTCTTATTGCTGGGCAGGAACAAAGCCTTAGAAGAGGCATTTCAGCCTTTTATAATGGGAAAAACTGCACAAAAGCCAGGAAACCACTAAATGATCAGTGTTTGGGGGGAAAGAAGTGGGGCCAGGGGAAGATATCATCATCTTTTAGAATAGGTATGTATTGGAAAGTTGTTTCACTTTGCAAATCACTTGAAAATGCCCCATTTGCAATCCCAAACAGGAACAGGAAAGCATTTCCTCTGAAAATGTTCTCAGCTTCCTGAACTCTCATCCACGTCTGCAAAATGTGCACTTGAAAAATGTGCAGCTTCCTCAAAATGCACAACTTTTAAATCGTCCACACTTTTGTCTATGGGCAAATTTGCTCAGTTTGGGAGATTTGCTCAAATCTGGGAATTTCCGGTGCACCTCCCACATTTGATGGCTTTTCATTTTGCGTGATTTTTCCGTGTGCGCAAAACCAACAGCGAGCACAAATACAAGAGCAAATCGAGGAGAGATGAGCAGAGAGATGATGTTTGGAGTAGGGGTGTGAGAACCCATTTTTAAACAGAAAAACATCCTACAACTCCCAGCATCCCCCAAGCCCCTTAAGCACTATAATTCAGCAGTTCTTGGCTTCCTCTGTGCTCCAGCCAAGCTGACTTCATGAAACCAAAGGACACAGCCCAAGGGCATACCCATCAATCTTGATGGATGGAGAGGAACATATGGGAGAGCAGCTGGCTGTTTGCTGAACTGTGCAGCAATCCCCACCTGGAATTCTGATATCAGCTTCCAGAGTCTCCCTTGCACTGCCTCCCTGGATTCTCATTGTTTAATGAAGGCCCAGACTTCACCCAACTATCTCATACAATGCTGGCTACAGGTTTTTGACAGCAGTTGAATAAGATCCCTTCAATGGGCGCCCTCCCTGAATGAGTGTACCTTCTCGCCCCCATTGTCCCCAGCTGCTATTGCACCTCATCCGCTTTCTCATGATGGCTACCGCTTGCCCTTAGCAAGACACCCAGTGAGTCCACCTACTCGCCCCCATTGTCCCCAGCTTCTATGGCTCTTCATCCTCTTCCTCATCATTGCTGCCACTTGCTTGCTGGACAGGCAGAGAGCCAGGGAGCAAGCAGGCTGTGGCATCTCTTGCTCCTATTTCTCACCACCGCCATTGTCTGGGCCAAAGCAAGAGGCAGGTGAAAAAGCAGATTACAATGGTGAAGAAGAGGACCAAGTCCAGGGGGGTCTTGTCAGTGTGGGACCCTGCTGGGGTGTGGACCCTCCACAGGTGCCCAACTGTGCCTACCCTTGACACCAGCCCAGATAGTAGTAGATTGGCCTGCACTTAGTGCTGTGAATTTCTGACCAGTATCCAGGATCTGTCTCACAGGTCCTTTCAGACACTGCCAGCTTCAGCTTTTGGCGGGCCCTTGGGCAAGACACCCTCAATGGACCCCCTCCCTCAGTGGGTCTGTCATCTCACCATTGTCACCAACTGCTCTTTCACATCATGGCTACCACTTCCTTCCTTGAGAGGCAGAGAGCCAGTGACCAAGCAGGCAGGGGCATCTCCTGCTCCTCCTCCTCACCGCCACCATTGCCTGGGTCAGAGTGAGAGGCAGGGGGACTAGGTTGCCCCTTCAAGCAGATCTTTGGCATGCAAGCTGGCTTACTGGGCTGGGTGCTGTCTTTATTCCTGAGTTGTTGTTTTGTTAATTGAGTTTTTAATGCATTTCCTTTATGATCACTTTAATTGCGTTTATTTTTATTTTCAGAATGTGGCTCTTATTGTTGTCCACCTTGAGAACCATGTGTTTTTATTTTATTTTCTTTTTTGGTGGAAAGGTGGGGTATAAATCAAATAAACAGAGAGTCCCTTCTCAATTGCCCACCGATGAGAGCAGTCAGGTGGGTGACCACACATGAGAAGGCCTTCTCTGCAGTGGCCCCACACCTTTGGAACAAGCTGCCATCCGAGGTCCACCATTCTCCGTCATTGCAGACTTTTAAGAAGGCCTTGGAAACATATTATTTTACCTTGGCCTTCTATTGATATGCCTGCCATTGTTGCTGTTGCTGCTGTTAACATCATTGTTGGTTTTGTTGCTGGCTTTTATTGTTGTTTTTAGTGTTTTTATATTTTCATCACTTTTAATATTTTAATTGTCTTTACGGCTTTTTTGTGGTGAGCCGCCTTGGGAGAGCTTCTGCCCTGAAAGGTGGCCAAGAAATATTTGAAAGAAAGAAAGAAAGAAAGAAAGAAAGAAAGAAAGGGTAATTAGGAGGAGCAACTGGGGGGGCTCTTGCCAGTGGGCCCCTGATGGTGTGTGGGCCATTGGCAGGAGCCCAAGCATACCTGCCCAAGACACCAGCGCTGATCACTTATCCTCTTTCACCAAGACAGTTTCTGAACTCTTCTCTGTGAGCAGGGCTGAACAAAATATATTTTGAATTCCTAAAATCCATATGACCATGTGTTCATTTTTAGAGGCAGCTGCACACTGAGGGAGGAATAAGGTACAGCAGTGTGCAAATGGTCTCTCAAAATTCTCCAGAGTATTTGTTGGCAGAGAAATGTGTGTGTGGGGGAGCATTTTCACCAAATTTCTCCAAGGGGAAGAGAAATTCTCCAACAGTTTCTCACAGACAGGAGACAATTTTGGCAGGAGTTGAAGCACAGTTTCTTTCATTTCTCCTAAGCATTTTTTATTCCCCCCCCCCCACTGCCATGACAAGCGTTGAGGCTTCCACTCTTCTCCAGCATTCACAGGGCATTTTATAATTTATTTTGCTGGTGTTTTTTGAGCTTAACTAATGACCGCAGTGTGTTGAAGGGTGCTTCACATCTCCCCTGCAGCCTCCCAGGCTTCCTATGCTTCCTGATCTGAAAAAGCCCAATGGGCAGAATTACTTTATTATGTCTTCCCTTGGGCTTTAATTGAAGTGTGGGGAGCTAAGGAGAAGCGACAAGGTGCCACAGAGATGTTTGTACAGCAAAAGACAGGAGACCTGTGTGCATTCCTTGGCCACCTCCTAAGAAAGGTAAGCACAAGGACCCTGAACCCAACCCATGAAAATTTTGCCAATATTTCTTCTCCTTTGAATTTATTTTCTAAAGCAATATCTTTTCTCTCAAATTGTGTGAGAATGGTCAAAAAAATATGGGAGAAATTATTGGCACAGCACTAGAATAAGCCATGACTATTACCCAGAATGAATCCAAGGTCAAGAGGAGTGAAGTCTCTATCCCAGCCTTCCTCAATCTGGTGCCCTCCACTCCAGATGTTTTGGACTATAACTCCCATCAGATCCAGCTAGCACAGCCAATGTCCAGGGATTATGGGCACTGTAGTCCCAAATCATCTGAAGGGCACCGTGTTAGGGAAGTCTGATTAATCAGAGCACAACAATTTTGCTTGGCATAAATCTCTGAGCTCCACTAAAGCAGGGCATGAAGAAGAAGAAAAACATCTCCATAATTCCACACTCTCTATTCTCACATCAGAGAAAACAAAGAGAAAGGAGCAGCTGACAAGGAGCTGGCAGCTGAGGAAACCTGATGCCCAAAGACATATCAGAGCTTCGACAAGGACATCTAATTAGAGCATGATTAATGCCAATCATTCCTTCTCTGCCAGCCCCAACATGCATCCTTTCAAGTTTGGCATCCATCTTTCCACACTGGCATCTGTAGTGTGGCTAACAGAGTGCTGCTAAATGGCAAGAGAGGTTTTGTTGTTGTTGTTGTTGTTGTTTTTAAAGGAAGGCATGTACACTGTGTGCCAGATGGAATGACAAATGCCAGCAGATTATCCTCACTCATCTGTTGCTGCAAAGGTGACAAAGGGTCCTGTGGCACTGGAAATCTCATCTATTCCAACAGGAGTTTTCATAAGCAAGAGCTTATTTGTCACCTTCATAATAAGAACATAAGAGCCATGCTGAATCAGACCAAAGTCCATCTAGTCTTGTATTCTGTTCATACAGTGACCAACCAGCTGTCGACCAGGAACCCACAAGCAGGACGTAAGTGCGACAGCACCCTCTCACCCATGTTCCCCAGCAACAGTTCTACATAGGCATATTGCCTCTGATACTGGAGGTAGGATAGAGCCATCAGAACTAGTAGGCATTGATAGCCCTCCCCTCCATGAATTGGAGTCCAGTCCCCTTTTAAAGCAATCCAAGCTGGTGGCCATCACTACAGCGTACCCAACAAAGGTTTCGGCTATTATGTATATGTCCCCTCTCTATCAGAGGAGGGATGCAACGCCATGGAGAATGGGCAGGATTTGATCCAGGTGCCACCACAGAGCCTCCAAAGTAACCATCCCATCAGATGGTCCAAAATGATCGTCCCACCGTGTTGGTTATATTTATTATAAGGTTGTTTTAATTACTTTTAAAACAAACTGGGACCCTGAGATGCTGTGAAGTGAAAGGCTGCCCTCAAGCACCAACTTTATTTAGGTTCAAAAGAGTGGCTTTGTGTTTGGGAACTCAGAAGATGGCACCTCTGGCCAGGGATGGACAGAGCCACCTCTGTCCATGGTCTCTGGGAGCTCACCAAGCTGCCACTGCCACCTGCTCACTTGCTGCACTGCCCAAACCCCTGGACAGCTCGGCAAGCACCCCAGTGAGCATGGCGGGGCCACCCATCCCCTAGCGAGCCACCATTTTGTGTAAAAATGGTGGCTCTGGTTTCTCCATAAAAGTAACGTTGCGTAAATGGTGGCAGTAATGGGGCCATTTATGCAACTTTAAAGGCATTAATGGCCCATTTATGCCTGTAATGTTGGGTAAATGGTCCATTTACCCCTGTAATGTTGGGTAATTGGTCCATTTATGCCTGTAATGTTGCACAAATCATCCATTTATGCCTGTAATGTTGCACAAATCATCCATTTACACCTGCAGTGTTGCGTAAATGATCCATTTACGCCTGTAAAGTTTAGTAAATGGTCCATTTATGCCTGTAATGTTGAGTAAATGGTCCATTTACACCTGTGGTGTTGCGTAAATGGTCCATTTATGCCTGTAATGTTGCATAAATGGTCCATTTACACCTGCAATGTTGTGTAAATGGTCCATTTACACCTGTGGTGTTGCGTAAATGGTCCATTTATGCCTGTAATGTTGCACAAATCATCCATTTATGCCTGTAATGTTGCATAAATCATCCATTTATGCCTGTAATGTTGCACAAATCACCCATTTATGCCTGTAATGTTGCACAAATCATCCATTTACACCTGCAATGTTGCGTAAATGGTCCATTTATGCCTGTAATGTTGCGTAAATGGTCCATTTATGCCTGTAATGTTGAGTAAATGGTCCATTTACACCTGTGGTGTTGCGTAAATAGTCCATTTATGCCTGTAATGTTGCATAAATGGTCCATTTACACCTGCAGTGTTGAGTAAATGGTCCATTTAGGCCTGTAATGTTGCACAAATCATCCATTTATGCCTGTAATGTTTCACAAATCATCCATTTACACCTGCAATGTTGCATAAATGGTCCATTTGCGCCTGTAATGTTGCGTAAATGGTCCATTTATGCCTGTAATGTTGCGTAAATGGCCCTTTGCAGCCTCCATTGATGCAACATTACTTTCACGGAGAGATCCCAGGTGCCATTTTTACGCAAACAGGCAGCTCGCTAAGGGCGTGGGTGGATTGCGCTAGCACCTGTCAAATCGTTCCAGTAAGTGGGAGCAGCTCGGTGAGCAGAGTCTGGGGGGCCAAGTGAGGGGGAGTCCATCAGACTCCCCTCCCCTCTGAGACCCCTGCAACATCCCTACCTCTGGCTTGACATCAGTTCCTTGTAGGGATGTATGAGAAATGTATTTCAGTTTTGTTTTCAATAGGATTTATCCAGTTCAAGCCTTCCAGACTGAACAGGGACTTGGATGCAATCTGTGGTTGGAGTCCACACATTTCTGTACTTGCAATGTGATTCACAGACTGTCCCCAAAAAAAGTGTTTGAATTCTAGACCTCTTGTTTTGATATAAGATTGATGATATGATATAGAAATGTAAGGTTGTTGTATACTAAATTGTAAGATTGTTAAGGTTATAGATATAGTCTTTAAAATAGAACAACAATGGAGACTGGGGGGTGTTGGAGCTTAAATTAAATTCATTAGGGGGGAGGGAGAGGGAGGGGAGCGAGGGAGGAGGAATTTTCTTCTTTTTTCTTCGCTCCCTTTCCTCCTCCCTTTTCCCTTTATTTTTTTTTCTCTTTCTTTTTTCTTCTTTTTTTTTATTGTGGTGTCCTCATCAGAATATCGTATTGCTGGGAAATTGAAGCATTGATGAGGCTGTTGGTAATTTTGGTACTGTTTATTTCATTCATATAAAATAAATAAAAATATATTCCCCCCCAAAAAAAGTGTTTTACAGCATGTGTACATTTAAAAATGCGCACAAATACATCTTAATCAACGGGAGAAGAATGGGAGAAGAAACGTGTGCACAATGAGTGAATACATTTGAAACACACACACACACACACAAATACAGATGGATTTTCATGTAAAAAGAAACAAAGCTTGTGATATGGTCTGGACTCGAGTCGGAATGAGCTAAGCTTTGAAAGGGAATTCGGAGAGCTTTGGCAAGGTCTGGTTTTGCTGATTTGCACATCCCTAGTTTCTTGAGCAAGTTACTTTGTCTCTGTACCTCCTATGTTTGCATTCTGTGAAATGGATATTGCAGTAGAAATGGTGGGGTTCAAAAACGTGACTTTGTGTTTTGAAGTTCAGACCCCAGCTTTGTACTTAGGTTCTTGGGCAAGTGAATTTTCCTTTTTTGTCATCAGTTTACCGTCTGGGAATGAGTGTCAGCTGCACCTAGCCTGGCAGCCATTTTGTGAATGAGCAAGCCCTCCTCGTGGTAGCCATTTTGTGAGAGTGCCCATTACAGTCTCTTAAAATTCCAGATGTGCCAACTGACCTCAAAGGGCTGGGGACTAGATGTTTATAAAGGCTCTCTAAATCTTTAGCATGCCTTCTCCACCAAAGGAATTCCCACTGCTTTGATGAAGTGGGGGATACAATGCAGTATAAATCTGTCCATGCAAACAGAATCCAAGAAGTTTGCCTGCTGGGCTGGCTGTGATCTAGTAGCTAATATGTGCTAATTCTGCAGTTGCCCTAATGGCATTCCAGGAGGCTGCTGTCTGTTTTTTTCTTCTCCCCATGAAGACTGTAATATCATTCCAAGTCCAGGCTTTTCTTGGCAATAACACTGTTGTTTTAATCATTATTTGGGATGCATTGGGCCTGCTGGGAGCTGAAGCGTTCCTCTGGATTGGAAGAGGGAATGTGGAGGCATGTTTCTTGAGAACTTAGAAGGCAAGAGACCAATTTCCCATCATTGTAGAGAAATTTGTGTGGGGAGTGGGGAAGTTTTTTCACCCTTGGGAAGGGAACAGCATATGTTCTGTGTGCCACACTGGAGCATCACATGCATAGAAGATGCGCTCTCGACATCAGCACTGCAGAATGCTCTGAGCCCAAGGGCTGAAAGGAACAGACTGTGCTCAGTCCCCTCTCCAACCATCTGTCACACCCTTCTCCCCGCTTTGTCATGTCTACCTTGATTAGGCAACTCACTGTCTGCAAAAGACAACCTTCAAAGCACCTCCGAATGTCCTCCTTAAAGCTTGAACATTTTATATAAAAGGCTGGCTTCAGCTCAAAATAAACAGCACAGAGTGGCCTTCCCAACCTGGTGCTGTAAGTGAGCTGTCTGAAGTGAGCCAGGAACCAGGAATCAAAAGGAGGAGTAAAGTACAAGTCAGGACTGGAGGGAAAACCAGGAGGCAGGAGAGAGGAGTGAACCAGGAGGCAGGACCAAAGACAAAGTCAGAGTTGGAATGCAAAGTAAGAGGGAAGAACAAGGAGTCAGGACCAAAGAGTAAGTCAGAAGAAGGCAAACCAGGAGGCAGGACTGAGGAGCAAGCCAGGAGGCAGGACCAAAGGAAATGAAGGATACAGGTAGGGATGGGCGGGCACCCCCCGCCCCAGTCAGGGTCCTCCGGGTACCCACCCAACCACTCTCCCTGCTCGCACACACCTGGACCCATGCTTGAGCTCCCCGTTGCTAACTCAGCTGCCCGCCCTCACCCACGCAGCCTCATCCAACTCTGCAATTGCCATTTTTTGAAAAACAAAATGGTGATCCCGAAAATGTGCATATTGGCATATTTGCAAAATGGGGCAGTGAATTGCCCATATAGGCAAGATTACAGGTGTTTGCTTGCCTGTAATCTTGCCTATATAGGGCTGTTCATGGCCCCATTTTGTGTATATGCAAATATGCGCTTCTACGTGATTGCCATTTCCCCCCCCCCAAAAAAAATGGTGATCACAGAGCTCGACGATGATGACGGATGGGTGCAGGTGTCTCGGTGAGCGGGGTCAGGGGGTGAGCAGGAGCAGAGGCTCAGCAAGTGTGGCATGGGGGTGCGGGGGGGGTCTTGGATTCTGGAATGGAATCAGGCACCCGTACCATCCCTAGATACAGGAACAACAACACTACAGTCTGGGCTTTCTACCTCCGTGAGAATTAGGCGGCCAAAGCAATTCGCTTATAAATCTTCTAAGTAGTTTTACCTCCTTCCTGAATCCACAGTGCTGGAAAATGCACAGTATCCTAGAGAGCAGGTGACTGTTGAGGAACAAAAAATACAGAGGCTTGGAGGAACACCTTTCAACCAAGGTCTGTGCGTTTTGGTCTCCAGGGGGAGGAGCACTCCCCACACTCTTATTTATTCATTACATTTATACCCCACCTTTCTTCCACTGTGGAACTCCCGGTGGCTATATGTGGCTCCCAGGTGGTCTCCTCTCCAAGCACAGACCAGACCCAGCCCAAGCCTGCTTAGCTTCAGCACGGTGGCTGCCTCATGTGCCTTCAGACTATGACCTCTTGTGGAGGAATGTAAGGCAGATGGTGCATTCTGTACATGCAGAGCATCTCTCAAGGATCTTGTAGGGATGTCAGAGAATTCCACCACGGATCTCAGTGAGGCCGAATGCCAGTGCATTCGGCCCCCCGAAATCCATGGCAGAACGAAGCCCCGACCCCGCCCCGCCCCACAAAAGGCACGCGAAACGGAGCACTTACCTGCTGCCGTCTGCACCATTCACTTCCTCATCATAGCTGTCATAGGCTACGTAAATAATTATGTAGCCTATCACGTATTTACGTAGCCTATCACGGCAAGCTAAAAAAAAAAGCATACGCAAATGGCGGCAGCAACGGTGGCCGCCATTTGCATTCCCTTTTTTTCGCTGTTTTAGCCTACGTAAATATTTACGTAAGCTATTACGGTGAAAAAAGGGGAACGCAAATAGCGCAGTGGGCGCTATTTGCATTCCTTTTTTTTTCGCCATAATAGCTTACGTACATATTTACGTAGGCTAAAACAGCGAAAAAAAGGGAATGCAAATGGCGGCTGCCATAGCCTCCGCCATTTGCGTACGCTGTTGTTTTTTTGCCTGCAGGCTGCCCAGCGGCCAGATGTCCAGCTGTGGGTGGCCCTGGCTGACGGCTCTGCGGAATGTCCGCAGATTGGAGCTGGCCGGGTTAGGATTTCGGGGGGAGGTGCGGAGCGCCTCCCCCCCACTGCAAATCACCCGGTTGAAAAGGTAAGTGACTTCCGTAAATCCCTAGAATCTTGGGTGAAGGAGTCAGCCCTAACATGCAAGCTTGATTGGAGTTGGAAGCGAAGTCAGAGCATAAATAGCAAATCAATGCTGGCTATTGAGCAGTATGTTAATAGACTTTTAGAAATATTGGTATTGAGACATGCACCGCGCATCACACACTGGAACACACCTTGCTTCTAAATTGCATGCAAACGTCTCCTCCTACTCCTGCCATACTGCTGTCCTTCCCCTCTGTAGCTAGTTCAGAGTGGTTCTGTTATTGCCGGTCTTCTGTCCCCCTTCACTATGGTCATGTCAACCTATCCATGTAGACTCTGTGCTAGGTTCCTGTTGTGCTTCATGTTAAGTCCAACTGTTGGATTTTGCAACATAGGGAGCAATCCTATCAGGATAGGTGGCCGCCTCCGAACTCAAAGGTGACTGCCTATCCAATGCAGAGCAGGTGGAGCATGGAGGGGATCTTCTCCTCTGTGCTCCAGCCACCCTGCATTTGCAGCTAGATGGCCAATTTTGGCTGTCTAACCATGGGACTTCAGAGCAGGTGGGGGAGGCTGGACAATGCATAGGAAGCATCGTACCAGCCCTTCTGCACTCCCCTCTCCACCCCCAGGAATGCCGTCTTTCGCCCATCTCCATGCTTCTCTTCTGAGCATGGAACCTGGGCATGATCCACGCTGCCTACGAGCTGGCAGGGGAGGGGTGGGGAGGCAGTTTTCCAGGAACTGACCTCAGAGCACAGGCTCCGAGGTCAGTTCCCCGAAACTGAACAATCCTATGGCCCTCTAGCTGCTGGCTAGTGGCCATAAGATTGTGCCATTAGAGTGGTTATTGGGCTGTGCTTATGACACCAAAGCCTTTCTGACTTGCTGAGCCAAACAGAGGAAATACATCACCCCTACCCCACAAAAGGAGACAAAAGATGAGACAGATTTGCTTCAAGGTTGCATATGCTAATTTATGTGTATAGATGAATCTTGAGAAAGAATGACTATCACTTAAATAAGAATACAACGCACATCAATATATTGTAGTGAACTATCCCTGTCGTAGTGAGAAGAATGTTAGGGTGACTTGGTCTTGAATGGGTAACTAAGACCCATTAGCTGTACAAAATACATGTATAACATGCACAAACACAGAGATAGGTCAATGAAGTTGCCTGCATTTCTGGACTCTCCGTGGGGGTGTGGCTATGGGGACTGTCATGATGATTGCCTGCACTTCAGAATTTACTGCTACAACACCCATGCATACACTATGCTCATTGTCTAAGGCCCTCCTCCAGGTGCCTCCTTGGAGGGGGATCCAGAAGGCAGCAACAAGGGACAGGGCCTTCTCAATGGTGGCCCCCAAATTATGTAACAAACTCCCCAGCAATGCCCACCTAAGACCTTCCTCTACTCCCAGGCAGTTGGCAGCATATGATAGGTTTTTAATCAGCTCATGGGATGTTGTTCGGATATGCACGTTTGCATGTGTGTCTGCTCTGTTTATATGTTTGTAGCTCAACTGTTTCCACATTATGCATAATATTGTGTTTTTAAAGGCTTCAGTCTTTGTAACCTGCCCGGAGAGCGCTTTGGCTATTGGGTGGTATAGAAATGCAATAAATGAAATGAAACATTGAATCAGACCCACAGGGTTGGGGTGGGGGGGGGATCCTTGAGAGGTCATTCAGACTAACCCGAATCCCTATCAACATACCAGGCCCAGACTGTCTGCATCTTGAAAGGCTCCAAGAATCAAAGTGCATTAAGGGCGAGTTAAATGGAAGTAACTCCATATCACCAAAGCCTGCACAATGTGCTTTTCCTGGATCTGCAAAGGCCCACAGTAGACTAAGCATCAAGACCCAAGCATCTCCACATGGCAGATGGGTTTTTAATAAAGGAAATTGGCAGGTCTAATAACAAACAACTGACTCTTAGTGGAATTAGGTAACAAGTTGAAGGGATTAATTATGGAGGCCCTAAGCAGGTTTTTCTGGAACAACTCATGAGGGCAACATGCCCAGCGAGCTTTTAGACAAGCTGTTTTCATATAAGGAAATAACATTCCGAAAGTCAAGAATTTAATATAAACATGGAGTTTGCCAAACTGGCAATGCCTGAGAAGTGTGGGTGTTGCAACGCCACCAGCCCAGACAACGGTATTCTAAAGGATGCAGAATAAGTTAAACTGGAATGGCTTTGGTAAAGGTAAAGGTAAAGGTGTCCCCAACCAGTCGTGTCCGACTCTAGGGTGTGGTGCTCATCTCCATTTCTAAGCCGAAGAGCCAGCGCTGTCCAAAGACGCTTCCATGGTCATGTGGCCGGCATGACTGAACACCGAGGTGCATGGAACGCTGTTACCTTTCCCGCAGAAGCGGTACTTATTTATCTACTTGCAATTTCTTGCTTTCGAACTGCTAGGTTGGCAGGAGCTGGGACTGAAGACGGGAGCTCACTCCGTCACGCGGCACTCGGGTCTCAAACTGCTGTCCTGCTGACCTTCCGGTCTGCAGTTCAGTGTCTTAACCACTAAGCCACCATAGCCCCTGGAATGGCATTGACTTCCTGCTAATTCCACAGCATAAGACATTTGCATATAATGTCCAGCGTATCAGAGCTAGGCAAAGGTAAGCCAGGACCATGAGTGGCCGACCGTATCTGTGTCTCAACTTGGTTTTCCGACCCCTGAAGACCATTCTATTGCCAGAAGGACATCAGGCAAGAAGTACTGCTCTGTTGACCAGGGCTGAGGCCCAATAACCCTTGTGGGTCACTCGGGTCTTGCGAGAGAGGCCATTGCAGCCATATGACCTTGGCAACTGGTTGCCCACCCTCTCCCCTAATGCTCACACTCTTGGGCAGCCCTACTAGCTGTTGACAAATATGTCCAGAGATGAACCAACATCTCTTGGAAGACTGTTTGGGGGGGGGGGAGAACCTTTACTAAGTTCTGTCTTTTTTTCTCCCTGCTAGAAAAAAAGATAGCAGAGTTTTCTCCAAATATTCTCCACCATATTTTTTTTTTAGTTGTGACCCCCATTTCCCTGGGATAATGCCCTGCGATGATGCTAAGTCTGGGCAGGCATGGTGCCAGGGGTCAGCATACAGGGGCAGCTGCTGAGGGCTCAGAGGCTCAGAAGGGCTCATCCCTGCACCTGAGCCTCCTGCTGCAGCTCCTGCCATTCTCCTCCTCCTCTCTCTCCTCCTACGGCCAGGGGAATCTACAGACCCTGCAGAGTCCTATTTGAAAAGAAAAGTGTTTTTGAACTTACATTATGAGTGGCAGCAATCTGAACCAATCAGATGCTGCATTGGTGGTGGGGCGGGGGACGCCAATGAAGTCGCAAGGTAGCATTTATGTCACTCCTGTGCCGTCATTGGCTATGTTCCTCCCCAATGAAGCATCTCCTTGATCCAGATCAGTGCTACTAAAATTGTAAGTTTTTTTAAAAAATGGACCTGCAGGCTTCATTGGCTGCTAAGATTCTTCACCAGCAGGGCTGACTGTGTCAGGAGAAGAGGGAAGAGCCATTAAGTGCAAGACTGGCTGGTGTCAGGGATGAGTCCCAGCCCTTTCAGATGTCTGACAGCTCTAAGTCAGAGTTATAACTGCTAGATCAAGGACCAGGGTGCCTAGACACTGGGAGAGATTCCTCCCTAAGGCCTTGACAAACAGATGGCCCAGGCTGAGTCCCTGCCCCCTCCCTCCACCGTACGAACTCACGTTGAGGAGGAGGAAGAGGGGCGTAACTTGAGAGGATCTAGGGAGCATTGCAAAGCAAAAGCAAAATGGGAAAAGTTAGAGGCAGAGCTCAGACACTCTGCCAGGATAGCCACTCTTAGAAGCCAATGTAGGAGGGAGCCTCTCTAAGGGAGGGGCATCACTGTCAAGTAAGCTTGGCCGTGAGGTTCATACCCAAACTGCCGGCAACTTCTCTACCCTCTGGTTCATCTCCTCTGCTTAGAGATTGTTGATTAGTTGTTTAGGGCTTGGGCAGTCTGAGAGTTTCCTTGAATCTTCATTTGTAGAGAGGCTAGTCTCTAGCAAATAAAGTCGTATTAGCCTGAAGCTTTTTCTATTGTGGTGTTGATTGCAAAGGGGAACAATGAACCATTCCTGACAGCTGGCTAGGGAGGATGGGCAGCTGCCAGGCACTCGCCAAGCCACAGGGTGCTTGCCGAGGGAGTCCACGAGCGCCCCGCAATTCAGTGAGTGGAATCCAGGAGGACAGGTGAGGGGGAGTCCGTCAGACTCTATCCCACCCCCTGAAGGATCTTGGAATATCCCTATACTGGCAGCAACAGCACAAGAAAAGAAAGAAAGAAGCTGTGCTTAGGGATGTATGAGAAATGCCTTTCAGTACTTTTTTTTTTATCAGACCCAACTGCAATCTTCAATCGAAGGATGTCCATTTCTGAGCTTGCGGTGCGATTTGCTGCGTTGAGAAATGTGCGAACATTTGAAAAAAATGCTCACGCACACAAAAATGTACTTTTGAAAAATGGGCATAAACATGCTTTAATCAATGGGAGGGAGTCTGTACATTTTGAAGATGTGCACAACTGATTCATACGTTTGGGAAAATATTATGTAAATGAAGCACACATTTCCATGCAAAAAGGATGGATGCATCCAACGGACTCCCCCGACCCCTCAACCTCCTGGACTGCATCCACTCACCTGCCACCCTGTTCACTGAGCCATGCAAGCCTCCGCTCGTGAGAACCCAGCACCGTCTGCTCCCTCAGCGAGTCACCGTTTTATGAAAAAAAATGGTGACTCATTCTTTTCCATAAGTCTAATTTTACACAAATGGCAACCAGAAAGAGCCATTTCCACAACATTACAGGCATCAATGGACCACTTACGCCTGTAATGTTGTGTAGATGGCCCCCTTATGGCTGCATTTTTTGTAAGATTAGATTTAAGGAAAAGAATGAGATGCCATTTTTTTTGCAAAATGGTGACTTGTTGAGGGAGCGGACAGATGCTGGACCTGCTCGCAGGGCATGCAGCTGCTTGGTGAGCAGGTCCAGATGAGCGCAGGGGCTTGTAAGCGGGTCCAGGGGGGTAGTGACTTGGCAAGTGCTCAGAGAACCTGGACGGAGGCAAGTCTGTCCATCCCTAGTAGAATAATCTTTAGCAAAGTCAATGCTTATTTTTTACTGAGCTGCAATGCAGTTTGATTTATGGCAACTGTAGAGATATGAACGAGTTGTCCAATTAAGTAAAGAACACACCATTTTGCAGAGATGTTGTGGGGTTGTGGTTGCTCTTGTTGTTTGCAGAAAATTCATAGCTATATTAAGTTTCAAAAGTAATATAAAATGAAGAAACTCAGGATAGGGATGTTCATTACTTGGAAATTCGGCCCTTTTGGGGTTCAACAGACTTCCGCTGCCTGCCCGACTCGGCTTGCATTTCCAAGCCAAGCCATAGATTTTTCCCCAACCTCCAGGGACATTTTGCAGTTCTTGTTTTTTGTTTTGTTTTTTTATTGCCAGGCAGTGTAACTGATGCCTGTTATATTAATGTATGTGTTTGCATTGTTAAATGTGACCCAGGTAAGACAGGATCAATGGGGTGTTAGGGAGTGAAAGGTGGGTGGCTCTTGTGTGTGAGTGGGGATTCTGAAGTTATAAAATGGATGAACTGACAGCAAGAAAATGGATAGAGCCTTAGTGATTGAGGAAGCTACATCTAGTGAGTGGGGTTTTGGGAACAGGATTTAGAAGGGACGGAGTAAATTTGCAGGTTAGGACCAAGCATAGATTGGTTAATAACAATACATTCACAGCCCTTAATGGCTTGGGGCCAGGTTACCTGAAGGATTGCCTCCTCCCATATGTGCCTGCCTGGACCTTAAGATCATCCTCAACGGCCCTTTTCCAGGAGCCCCCACCAAAGGAAGTGAGGCGGGTGGCTACTAGGAGGAGGGCCTTTTCTGCTGTGGCACCCCGGCTGTGGAATGAGCTCCCTAATGAGGTTCGCCTGGCACCGACATTGTATTCCTTCTGGCGCCAGGTGAAGACCTTTTTATTTTCCAAAGCATTTTAGCATTTTAGCTTCCTAGACTTTCCTAGACTTTCTAGGCTTTTCTCTGTTTTAAATCTGGATTTTAAATCTCTGCATTGCTGCTAGGTTTTATTCTGGTTTTATTCTGGTTGAATGATTATATTGTGGTTTTAATGTTTTTATATTTTAATGTTTTTATATTTTATATTGTTTTACTGTGCGCTTTTTGGTTTAATTTTTGTGAACCACCCAGAGTGCTTCCGCTATTGGGCGGTATAGAAATGGAATGAAATAAATAAACAAACAAATTGCTCTTCTTGCGTTTCATAAATGTTATTTGTTTGTTTTCAATGCAAAGTCCCATCTGTTGGTTTGCCTTATTGCACTACCGTTAGAAAAAACATATTTCCTTGCTACTTCTCTTGTATTGGGTAGAGGGAACCAATTAGTCATATTGAGTGTCTCTTTGACCCAGAGAGTAAAGAAGCTGAAGCTCTGAGTGTCTGTGAGGACAACTGACCAAAGCGGAGGCAGATGTCCTGATGGGGTTTTCTTCTCTGTTTCAGCAGGTGGAAGCTGGAGAAGGTAGAACCCAGGGCAGGAACATCACAGGCCTCAATTTGTGCAAAAAGAGGTTTGCACAAATTGTGCCCAAAATTTGCACAGTTGTGAATTTGCACAAATTCTAGTCATAAGGTATACAAATTAAAGAACCTGTGAAGTCTGCTAACTGGCAGACTGAGTTGGGTCAGTTAGCAAAAAACAGAGTCAAGCCAATGAAAGCTTGTCGAGTCTCCCCCCACACACACAAACGGGTTCGTCTAACATCCCTAACTCGGGGTGGGGGACTGAGGTAAATGTAAGCTGTTCTTGTTTAAACCTCTGATTTTGAGAACTGATATACAAAAACACATCTATTTTGTGAATTGCCCAGAGAGCTCTGGCTATTGGGTGGTAAAGAAATGTACTCAATAAATAAGTAAAGATCTATTCATGTGGAACTCATTGCCACAAGATCTCACACCAAGAATGTAAGGTAACTTGAAAAGTGATATGCTAAAACAGATGTTAGGAAGTCTTTGACACACAGTAACTGTTCAAGAAAGAACAGCTGAGCATTTAGGGCAGGTACAGAAAACACAGGTGCTTTACGGTTTAAGCCAATTAAGTACAAAGGGTTTAGAAGGAATTTTTCCCCCTGTGGAGAGTTTATCTTGTAAATACCAATTTCTGAGTTTCCTGGGGGCCTCCTCCTATGAAACAGCTGCTCGAAAATAGCCTTCCAGACTGGGCTTGGAGGCTAGTGTGGTAATTTTTAAGCTCTTAAGAAGCAATCACTACCAGCGGAGTAGTTTATCAACTGTGTATTATTTCTATACTAGGGCTGAACCAAATGATTATGATGTTCAGTTTTTCGATTCAAAATAAACATTTTCAAGGGGAAAAATTGCTTGGCAAACGTTACTCAAACCACATGAAACCTCTTTTTCTGGAGCAACTTGGTCTTATTTTATCTCCCCTCCTCTCCCCAAATTCTTGTCTGCTGCTGTCCTCACTTTATTAGTGGTGGGTGAGTGTTTCACATGGTTCATTTTTTTTAATAAGAACATACTAAAATTCAGATATTTCTTCCATAGGGGATGGAAAGAACCCGCACTTAAAAAAAAAAAAAAAAAGTGAATGTGGAAGAAAGTGAAACTGACATATTCATCCATCCCTAGACTTGATAATATCACATGGATCAACATATACAATTAGATAGAGGGGCACATTCAAATCACCAGACCTTTTAAACAAGTATACTAAGTATACTTAATATACTAAGATGGACTTGCAGGAGGCCACAGTAGAATCAAATACACTGAAAGCCAGGGAAAATGCAATCATCTTTACTTGTCACCTAAATGCAGAAACGGTGAATGAATGCCTAATGAATTGTCAGGAGCAGAGAATTCCAAAGTGGTGGTGCCAAAAGTGAAAAGGCCCTGTTTTTTCAAACATTCTAAAGAGCAACTTTCATGCTCCGTAGAGACAGTGTCATTCAAAATGCAATCAACACACTCAAGAGGGTTTTGAACAAGAGGCTGACAGAATGTTTGAAAACTTCAACAGGTCCAGAATGCTGCAGCCAGATTGTTGACCACAGCTAGTTATAGGAAGCATGTGACTAGGGATGTAAAAGAATTAGGGATCTATAGATTTTGTTAAACCCCTTCCATCTGTGTTTCATGTATTGTAAGGTGTCTTTCGTTCTGTCATCCGTAGAGTTGGCGTGGATGCCCAACTGGGTCCAGGAGTCCATTGGGTTCCCTCCTGCCTGAGCCCTCTGACTATGCTCACTGAGCCTCTGGCCTTGCTCACCCCCGCTTGCACCCTCCAGGACTTTTCCCGTAGTCACCTGGACCCATCCGTGAGCACCCACCATTTTGCTGAGCTTATTGTTATGGAAAAAGGAGGTCATTAAAAATGTATATATTTAAATATGCACACATTTAGGCTGGGAAAGCTCAATATATGTAATATTAGCAGTATATTTGGCCCATTTATACCTCTAATACTGTATATATCAAGCTATCCTAGCCAAATTTGTGCATATTTAAATATGTGCATTTTTAATTACCTCCATAAAAATTTAGCGGGCACCTGCCAATACCAGACGGGGGTGGGTTCATCCACCCCTAGTGGTCCACTCACTGACAGAATCGGATTTTTGCATGAAAATTTCATTCATTTGCAAATGCACATTAGCACAAATGCACAGTTGTGCTAATGTGCATGAGCACAAATCCTCCCCCGCCCCCCTTGCCAAAAAAGTTCTTTTTAAAAATGGTCTGCAAGTCCATGGAAACTGTGCAACTCAGAAAAAGTTAGTTCACTGTGGAATCCTCAGGTTGGATTCACAGAAATCCAAACTCATTTGAATACATTGTCGATTTCTCTAACAACCCTAAAGAGAACTTCATTTCAGTTCACAAATCATCAGAACTTGTTCTTTTCCCAGTTCCGAATGCAAATGCAAATGGGAGTGCTGCATTGTTCAGAAAAAGCGCACACATTCTGGAGCTTTTAATCGTGTTTGAAAAATGCATATATAGTCAATGGCCTATGGGGGAAAGTGTACCCTTTTGGAAAAATGCACACTTTCCCCATCTGAACTGTGCACTTTCCCTATTCCAACAAAGAAAGAAAGAAAGAAAGAAAGAAAGAAAGAAAGAAAGAAAGAGAAAAACCCAAACAGGATGAAAATGAAAATGGGAGCAAGCCGACCAAAGCTTGGAAGTGCAATTCAGAGAAACTTGGTCAGCTCAAGCATCCCTGGTTCTCCCATCCCTAGATGTGACTCCCTTTTGTTTTAGAAAAGTTTCACTGGCTACAGCAAATTTTGATTCTGAGCACAATGAAAAGAGCTGGTTATGAGCTATGAAGCCCTGCACATCTTGGAACCAGGCTATCTGAAGGAACACATTCTCCCTTATGAGCATGCCTATGTTTGAAGATCCTTGACAGATGCCCTTCTCTCCATCCCACCACCATCACACACACATTTGGTGGGAGCACAGGACAGGGCCTTTTCAGTTGCTACTCACAGTCTCTGGAACTCCCTGCCTAGGGAGGCAAGGACAGTTCCATCTTTATTGTCCTTCTGCCAGCAGCAGACAAAGACATTTTGACTCAGGCCAGCTTCGGGCTGTTAAACTATTTTAGCTGGTGGGTGCTGTTTATTTCTTATTTATTTTTAACAGATGTGTTCCAACTGATATAGTTATGTTTTAATCATGTCACATTTTATCTGTATTGCATTGTTGCTAACCGCCTTGAACAGTGTTTTTAGGGGAAAGGCAGGGGATAATTTAATTAATGAATTGCAGTTGAACTAACTCAATGAATGAATAAAACAAGATCACAGCAAAATAAAGGCATGTTTCAATGTAAAGGAAAGGAAAATGAAAAAGGAGGAGGAGAAGGAAGAGGAGGAGGAGTGTAATTTTGGTTCAGGCCTTGTGTGAGTAGTTGTCAGGGTGGAAACTGAGCCCATAGGGCCCCAGAGCAGTTCTGATTCTTAGGAAGAACAGCAATCCATGGGAGAGGAGCTCGCTCATCTCTCACAAGCACAGTAGCTGGCAGAGATTCTTCCTGCCAGCACTCCTGGGAGAGATAGTGACCCTGGCAGTGAGAGAGCGCTGGAGGGGGGCTTGCTGGATGCTCGGCGCAGACGCAGGGAGCGGCGCTAGATGGAGGGCGCCGAGAGGAGGCGCTCTGCTCGCTTGGTGCTAAAACAACGGTCACGTCCCGAGGACCCAAGGGTAAGAGGGAGGACCTCTCCATAGCCCGTAAGTTCAGGGTCTTCCCACGCTTCTCCTTCAAACGGGAACAAACTGCCTTACCTGGAGCTTAGGCTACTCTGCTATCTACCCAAGTGCAGTTCCTTGCTTAGTCACTAGTGATTAGTATCTGAAAGAGTCATAAAGTAATAAAGGAATAAAGTCTCGGAAAGAATCCTCGTCGTCTGTGTCCCGAGTTGGCTATTGGAGGGGACTGGAAGAGGCAGCTAGGGCGCTCCTGACAGTAGTGTTATTATATAGCTTTGTCACTAGGTGGCACTGGTTGTGATTGTACCCAGGCAGAGTCAGGAGTTTCTTGTTGCTCTCCTGTCCTTGTTGGAGAGAGACAATTTAGTTCTTGTCTGGCTTCCTGACTAGTGTGTTTTCTAAGCCCTCCATGACAACCCTATGATTGGCTGTTGTTTTGTCTGTTGTCAATGCTCATCTTTCCCCAAATCATGTGACCTCTTCATGCCCTTGGCGATTGCCCAAGCGATGCCTAGGGGAGAAGGGGGACCAAAAAAACATGGCAGGGGCATTGCATCTGCATGCTTTTTGATTTCAACTTTAGTCTTGCTAATAGGCTTGCTTGCTGGTTACATGACTCCAAGATACATGACAGAGGGAGCTCAGGAATCAGCCTTCAGAGGTCATGTGGTTAGCAGGAAGATCACACGAATCCCTTTCAATGTGTGATCCTTTCAGATGAGAATATATACACATAAATACATATATATTCCCTTTGGTATCTGAGTTTATATCACTTTCCCAGAGAGAGAGAGAGAGAGAGAGAGAGAGAGATTGATTCCCGTTGGTATCTGAGTTTATATCACTTTCCCAGCTGTGTAAACCAGACACCGATGCTGCCTTAAAGAATTCCAGATCACAGCAGGGGGTGAACAGCAGCAAGGAAAAAGAGAACAAATGATACCTATTAAAAGATAGGGGCCCCAGTGTGAATAAATATGGTTCCTTCTCCCCCGCTCCAACTTGCTTTGCTGTAGGCTGACACTTTGGTGTTCACACAAACCAATGAAGTCTTTTATCTGGGACCGCACAGCCGAAAACTCGAAAGAGAAAATGCAGCTCAGTTTTCCTTTGAATGCACATGTTCAGTGAAAGAGACAAAACTTTGAAATTTCCCCTCCCTACACCAGTTTTCCAACCATTATTGTTTGACTCTGTAGGCAAAAGAAGATGACTACATAAATGTCTCTGGAAACAGGTTGAGGCTGAAATTCCATACTCACTACTGTCCTGGCTTGGCTTGGCTTGATACACAGGGGAAAGAGGCTATAGCATGTGTCACTCACAGATGGTTCAGTGTCAGGGAGAGAGGAGGCATATCTGATAAAATAGAGTCACAGCAAGTTAAGGAACTGTTAGAACCCTGGACAACATACTGTAGGGGATACTGAGTACAGAGTCTCCTCACAAGGAGAGCTGTTGTTGCAGCAAAAGAGTGCAGGCATTCACGCCTGTAATTTTACATGAATCACAGTATTTAGGGCTGCCATTTTGTGCAAAGTGGCAATTTCCAGAAAAGGCTTACCCACAATTTTATGCAAAATGGTGGCTCACACACAAGCGAGACTCCATGAACTCTTGCCAGGCATTCACGGACCATCTGGCAGCTTGTCATGTGCACCCTGTGGGAATATTGGGAAGTTGTTTGATAAATTTGCAGATAGCAGTTGCAATGAAGAAGCAGTTAAGGCTTATAGTCAAGGTGAAAAAGAAGGATTTTTATTATTATTATTCATGGTCAAAAAGGAACATACATAATCTTCCCAGCTGGCAGAAAATAAAATTGCACCTCATTGTAGACAAAGGAGAAAAAAGGGAGGAGGTGAGATAAGAAGGGAAGTGGTCAAGATACAGGAGGGGAAAAGGGCAATTAAAGACAGGTTAAGCAAGTTAGACCCTTATTTAGGGCTAACTTTAGAAAACTTTAGAAAAGGGGTTTTTCTGCTGTGGCACCCCAGCTGTGGAATGAGCTCTCTAGAGAGGTTCCTCGGGCACCTACGTTGTATTCCTCCCGGTGCCAGGTGAAGACCTTTCTATTCTCCCAGACATTTTAGCAATTTAGCTTCCTAGTCTTTTAGCTGTGGTGTTTTAAATCTGCATTTTACATCTCTGCATTTCTGCTAGGTTTTATTCTGGTTTTATTCTGGTTTTATTCTGGTTGTACTGTTATATTGTGGTTTTAATGCTTTCATATTTTATATTGTTTTATCCTGCACTTTTTGGTTTTGAGTTTTGTGAACCGCCCAGAGAGCTTCAGCTATTGGGTGGTATAGAAATGAAATGAAATGAAATGAAATAAATAAATAAATAAATATTTACCAGAGAGAGGGTTAGTCAGCAAGGACAGAAAGATTGTCACAACTATCACCTCCTACCGGCCCAAACAATGAACTAACAAGCATTGTTGCCCATTGCCATTTCTAACGCACCCACCAGGGTCAGGCAAGCGTCAGGAGTCCCATGAGCAGCGTCATGGGCAGACAGGTGGGAGTTTGCCCATCCCTAGTTTATATACATATTAGTTAATTCGCATGAAGAAACAGAGACAACTCCTGGATCCAACTC
This sequence comes from Heloderma suspectum, assembly GCF_057233095.1. Lineage (NCBI taxonomy): Eukaryota > Metazoa > Chordata > Lepidosauria > Squamata > Helodermatidae > Heloderma > Heloderma suspectum. The sequence goes on from NC_139470.1 coordinate 12,955,499, forward strand.
TTACACTGGAGGTTAAATTTGCAGGGTTTAATTTAATTTATCTGCACATCTAATATTTATAGGCTCAGCGCTTTCTCACAGATGAGCTGATAATTTGCTCATAGCCCCACAGTTGCCATTCCATTCCATCAAAATCATGGTAATATCTTAGATAATGGCAAAATTACACTGCAGTTGAAGTATATATTAAGTTTTCCACTTCGGTTTGGGGGAAGTTGCATACATAGATTTTAATGTGTGTTTTTATAAAATAATTGTAGACAGATCCAGGATTTTGATGGAACATATTCATGGCTGAATACATGTGAAACAGACATTGGCCAGATATAAACCAGTTAAACAATTGTAGAGATAGACCAAAGTGGCCATCACCTTACAATGGACAAGATCAGATTTTCCTTTTGATTTTCCTTTTCCTCCGCTACAAGTTACCCTACCTTGTCTATGTGCATAAGCTAAATCACACTGTTGATTGGGGGGGGGGGTCTTTTTTGCAATTATTACAAGCTGGGTCAGGTTAAAAATATGTAGCATACTAATAAGTTCCTGCCTTACCCAGAGATTATTCCCAAAATGGAAGTTGACAAAATGGAAAAATAGACCTACATTTTCTCAATATCTTCAAGAACCATTGTCATAATGCTTGCACAGACATATGGAACTTTTTGAAAACCAACTGATGCAGAGAATTTGTTGTTATGCAGTCATTAAGTCGTGTCTGACTCTTCATGACCCTCATGCATGCCAGGCCTTCCTGTCCTCCGCTCTCTCCTGGACTGTGCTCAAGTTCATATTCATTGCATCGGTGATACTATCTAGCCATCTCATCCTCTGCTGTCCCCTTCTCCTTTTGCCTTCAATCTTTCCCAGCATCAGGGTCTTTTCCAGGGACTTTCCTCTTCGCATTAGGTGGCCAAAATATTTGAGCTTCAGCTTCAGTATCTGTCTTTCCAATGAGCACTCAGGGTTGTTTTCCTTTAGGATGGACTGATCTGACCTCCTTGCAGTCCAGGGGACTCGTAAGAGTCTTCTCCAGCACCACACAGTTCGAAAGCATCAGTTCTTCGGTGCTCAGCCTTCCTTATCATCCAGCTCTCACAGCCATATGTTACTACTGGGAAAACCATAGCTTTGATTAGACAGACCTTTGTCGGCAAGGTGATGTCTCTGCTTCTTACTGTGCTGTCTAGGTTTGCCATAGCTTTCCTCCCAAGGAGCAAGCGTCTTTTAATTTCATGGCTACAGTCACCGTCTGCGGTGATCTTGGAGCCCAAGAAAATACAATCTGTCACTGCTTCCATTTCTTCCCCTTCTATATGCCAGGAAGTGATGGGGCCAGATGCCATTATCTTAGTTTTTTTAATGTTGAGTTTCAAACCAGCTTTTGCACTCTCCTCTTTCACCCTCAATAAGAGGCTCTTTAGATCCTCTCTGCTTTCTGCCATTAGGGTGGTATCATCTGCGTATCTGAGGTTGTTGATAATTCTCCTGGCAATCTTAATTCTGACCTGCGATTCATCCAACCCAGCGTTTCTCATGATGTACTCTGCATATAAGTTAAATAAGCAGGGCGACAATATGCAGCCTTGTCATACTCTGCAGAGAATTTACTCATCACTATTAGACAGAGAGTATGTTGACAAAGTGGCACCAGACACTTCAAAACATAAAGAAGATGGAGGGGAAAAGAAGATAGATGTAATTTTGACCAGATAGATTTAAAATGGACTTGAATGAGGCAGTCTCCATGGAAGACCGGATTTGGAAGTATCAGAAGGTAGCAACGGCTATTATATCCGCTGACCTTAAAGAAAATGACCACAAAACACAATTCAGATGGTGTCTTACTCCTGCCTGTCATATCAGTCAGAACATATTTCGGCCATTTTCTGAAGTGATGGGGAGAGAGAGAGAGAAAGAGAATGAGAGAAAGAGGGAGGGAGAGAGAGATTAATCTTCTACTTGATTTTATTTGTGTAAACTGTATTCAAATATGATGTCCCTGTAGAGGTGTCAGGGACAGGAAGTGTGCCTTTTTCCAAATTCTTTGGGGAGAAAAAATCAACCAACTCAGCTCAGTTGTGGGCCTAACATAGCCCATGAGATAATTTTTATCTACAGTTCACACATACACACACACACGCACACAAAACCTCTGTAGTTTGATGAATCTTATATATCACAAGTGTGAAGGTAGGAGAAAATTGTTTCTGTTTGTTTTTGATCAGGGTTTTACCAAGGTTGCACCTTCCAGACAAAACACAGATGTTTTCCATCTTGCAATGTGATTTTTGGAACTCCCTTTTAAAGCTTGTTCCAACTTGTGCCCCCCTCCCAACACATTTGATAGTCTACATACATTTGAAAATTGTGCATGAAAAATTGCAAACTTTTGAAAAAATGTGCACAAATAAGCTTTAATCAATGGGAGAAGAATGCATACATTTCAAAGACTGGCACAATTGATGCATACATTTGGGAAAATACTCACAAAAATTGATTCATACATTTGGGAAAATGCACACAAACATATGCATGGATTCTCATGTGAAAAGAAGGGAAAAAAACAAAGCTTGTGATCAGATGTGGACTCGAGTTGGGACATGCTTCGAAATTGAATTTGAAGAACTTCAGCAAGCTCAAATTTTGCTGATTCTCACACCCCCAATTGCAAGGGAGATTCCACAGTTTTGTTTACTAGGATTAACATTCCTAACATGACCTCAAATATATATAATGGCAATTTGAATAAGGGCACAATCCTATGGGGATAATCTGAATTTGGAGGTGACCAACTATCCAATGCAGGGCTGGAGAAGTATGGAGGGGATCATCCCCTCTGTGCTTCAGCTGCCCTGCATTTACTGCTAGACATCTGATTTTGGCTGTCTAGTCAGGGCACCTTGGACAGGGGGAGGGAGAGAGAGGCCAGGCAGCACATCGGAAGCATAACTGCACTTTCTTCTATGTACTTCATGTCTGCAAATACCATAAACTTCCCAATTTATGGTCATATTTTTCTCACAGTTGGCTAATGGAGGCTGCCATTAGCCGATCACACCATTTAGAATAGGGAAGAGCCGCCCCATGAAATCCAGTGGATTCAGTAAAGCTCCAGGGAAATCCATGGGGCCCCAAACAGCCTCAATTTCCCTGCTGTGAACCTCCCTTGGACCAGACATCACGGGGTTCATAGACCCCCTAGTGGGTCCAGGTTCAAAACTGGATGTCCAGGTTCAAAACTGGCACCCCTGCCATTAATTAATCTGCCATCTAGTTTGTTTGTTATGTTGGGGGGGGGGTGTTTGTTTTTGTTACAGATTTATGATAGCTATTACTCTATGCAATTTACTGCTTAAGGAATATGGAACTACACTCTGCACAAAAGAGAATTTTGATTAGGTTTGATCTCTCTCTCTATGCATCAAATATATTTTGCCTTGCTGTTCCCTCAAAGCAAATATATTTTATTTCTCCCCATGCCCAGAGTGCTTCTGATTAGCACAGAGGGTGTGTGGACTGGAACAAAAGGAGCTTAAGGCAAGAACTGTCTTTTTCAAAGGAAAAAAAGAAAGAAAAGATTGCTAATTCAAGGACTTTTCCATTGCAAAATGCAACAGATGTTCACAGGATAGCAACAGAAATCCTCTGATGCAAATTGTGGAGGTAATCTAGATTTAGCAGCAGCAGCAAGAATTTTGAACAAAGGCAATCAGGGAAAGAAAGAACAAAAATGATTGGCTAAGGGAGCAATCCTATGGCTGCTAGAGAGCGGCTAGACAGCCATAGGATATCTGGTTTTCCAGGAACTGACCTCAGGGCCTGCGCTTCGAGGTCAGTTCCCCGAGAATTGACCTCCCCCCACTTCCACGCTGCCTCAAAGGCTGCACAGGACAGCCCCATGTGCTGCACTCACAAGAGGAGTGAGAAGTGGCCGAAAAGGGGCATCTCTGGGGGCGTTCCTGGGCAGGGAGGGCGGAAATGCCTGTATCTAACATCCAATGTGTCGTCTGGCAGCCTCCTCCCCCTCTCCGTCCTCCCGCGGCTAGACAGCCACAATCGGCTGTCTAGCTGAAAATGCAGGGCAGGAGAAGCACCTATCTGAATAGGATTGTGCCCTAAGTCAATGTTAAAGAAGCCCCAGTAGTGGCAGCATCCCTAGTCCTTAACAAGCCCTCAGAATTCTCCTCTTTTTTTTCCTGCTCTGAAAATTACGAAGATAAATCCGTACCGACAACCGTAATTCTGGTGCCCAGCCATCTCCATGAGTCTGCATAACTTCCTTAAGAATGGCTATTTTTGTAGATATTTACGTATTTTTCCCCCTGCCCCGAGACGTGCAGTAATTACTTTCAGTAATTACTTCCATATCGGGGTAATTCTCACTGTATTCTTCCATTATGTATGTGTATGTGTGGGGGAGCTTCTCTCTCAATCCAGCTGTTTCCCTGGTATTTTGTCCATTCCCTCAGCATGTTCAGAGTGTGCTTTTTATTCAGACAAAGAGCTTACTAATCTTTCCCTTCATGCTGCATTTGTACAAGTGTGACTGCTTCAGAAAGAACTTTCCATTATACTGTCTCTTTTTCATGAGTTTCATAACAGAAGTGTGGTGTAGTGGTTAAAGGCCAGCCCAAAGTCACCCAGTGAGATAACTAACAGGAGGTTTGATCATGAGCTGGATGTGGAAATACAAAGCTGAGCTGGGGGCAAGTGGGGTGCTGACATGTGTAGGAGTAAGTTGCATTGAACTCAATAAGACTTACTTCTGAGTAGACATGCACAGAGTTGGTTCTCCTCTCCATTTTAGCCTCACAACGTCAACAACAATGCTGGATGTGGAAATATACAGCTTAGTAGGGAGAATAATACCTCATGCAGGGCTCCAGGACCCGCATGGTCATTTTAAAAGGTTTTTTCCTTCTTTCAAACAGCGTTGCTTTAAACAAAGAGTGCATCGCTCAGGCACACCCAAGACAGCCTTCTTTTGGGAAGCCCCTAGGAGGAGGAAGTGTTTTGGCTGAAAGTAAACAGGGACGGAGGATTTCAATTTAAAAAGAACACCCACAAACAAGGCGGTGAGCACAATTCATTTTTTAAAAAAAACTTACGTATTTATTATTGGAACATACTACACTGCATTTTTATTTACGGAAATTCCACGACCCTTTGTGGATGATGAAAGAAAAGCCGCATGACTGCTGGCTCCGCAGGACCTCGTGGTGCCATTCCTCAGAGGATTCCGTGGCACGGACTGAAGGGAATTCGATCCCATTTCAGTCCATGGCAGAATTCTCTGACATCCCTAGTTACGTAACCGATGCCCTCTGAATGTCTTGGTCTGGACTACAACTCCAATAAGTCCTGACCATCAGCCATGCTGGCTGGAGCTTATGAGAATTGTAGTCCAAAATATCTGAATGTCACCATGCTGCCCATCCCTGAGTATTTCTGAAGGGGTTTCTAATTTCAAAAACAAAGTAGGACAGCAGCTGCCCACTGAGAAACATTGGTCAGAGTGTTGGCTGTTTCAGTGAGTTTCCCCCTCCCATCTGCATTTTCAACCATCCCAGAAAATAGATGGGGAGTCCAGCCTCCCTTGTACCCTTTAACTTCCCTGCACATGTGCACAGAGTCAAGGTGTTGTCCCATGTTGACAGCTGCCTTGGAAAACATTCAATCAAAAAGTAGGTTAGAGATCTTTCAGATAAATAAATGCAGCTCTAAGGTTGCAATCCTATAACCACCTACTTGGGAGGAAGCCCCAATCAACCTAAGGGAAGTCCAGTCAAATATAAAACTCCATTTTCCCTAAGAGGAAGATGTGCTTTTCGATGTCAGGATTCAATTAAATGTTTCCTGCTTTCATCTGACCTGCACCTGCCTATTGTGTTCATTTACCCTTCTGTATTCATATTCAGGCTTCGTATGCTTCAGATCCACCACATCATCTCCAATAATGTGCAGGCTGTGGCAGAAGCATGTCTCTTCACTGTACAGATGTTATGTTGGCCTTGGAGACCTCAATCAGTGGCTGACGGTGGGGGTGGCAGAGACACAGCTAGAAGAATGGAAAATGGTTGGGAAAAAAGGGATGCAATTTGTAAGATAACGGATGGAACATGGTGTTTTTGTATCTTAAGCCCTGATGTTTGCAATGATCAGCACCTTCTTCACCTTTCTTCTTTTTTAGCTGAGTAATCATTTCTTTAAAAGGTTTCAAACCTGAAACTCCATGGCATGAGGCAGCATGCAAATCTATTGTAACGTTAAGAGCCTCCACAGTGTTCAGATATTTTAAAACCTGACCCGCTGTTGCTTTTTGTTCTACCACCCAAGCCCTGGCCTCTTTCTTGGCTGCCCCCTGCTTGAAAAGCCTGCTGCCCCTCCAATTGGGTCCCATCCTTCTTCAAGCTGAGCCCAATGCAAAATGCTGTTTCTATGCTTCCTCCACTGCTGTGCTGCCCAGTTAGAAAACTACAAGCCGTGTGATCCCTGACAAATCATCATCATCCATATGTCATTTGAAGCTAAGGAGAAGCCTTATCATGCCTCTGTTCCACGGTCTTACTTGGTACCTGTTATCCCCTCCCATTTATTCTGCTCGAGAAAGATGTCAGGACCCTGGCTGGGAAGTGGAGGGGAGGCACACTAGGAAAAGGAACCCATGAAAAGCCTGGTTAGTTTGGGGAGAGATGGAAGAGACTTACACATCTCTAAAAGTTAGATGCACATGCATACATAAAAGGAGAAGGGGACGGCAGAGGATGAGATGGCTAGATAGCATCACTGATGCAATGAATATGGACTTGAGCACACTCTGGGAGAGAGCGCAGAACAGGAAGGCCTGGCGTGCTATGGTCCATGGGGTCACAAAGAGTCAGACACGACTGAACGACTGAACAACAACAACAACATGCATACATGTTAGTGATGCACGAACATCACCACATCCAGAATGTGGAGAGGGAGACATTTTTCTCCCTCTCCCAAAATACCAGAACCCAGGGTTATCCAATGAAGCTGATTGGTGGGAGATTCAGGACAGATAAAAGGAAGGGCTTCTTCACACAGCGCAGAGTTAAACTATGGAATTTGCTACCACAGGAAGTAGTGCTGGCCACCTATTTGGATGGCTTTAAAAGGGGGTTAGACAAATTCCTGGAAGAAAAAGGCTATCAATGGCTACCAGTCTTGATAGCTATGTGCTACCTCCAGTACCAGAAGCAGTGAGCCAGTTGCTGGGGAACATGGGTGGGAGGGTGCTGTTGTGCTCATGCCCTGCTTGTGGGTTCCTGGCCTAGATGGACCCTTGGTCTGATCCAACAGGGTTCTTCTTCTGTTCTTATGTGCCTGTGGACACCTTCTATGGTGCCTCCAAGGCCCCCTGCCCCTCCAGAATTTAATTTTATTTCTTAAGAATACATACACACACACGTGTGTGTGTGTGTCCGCGCGTATGTGTGTATATATAGGGGGGCTGTCACCAACAGCAACATTTTTATTTGAGATCAAAAGAGTGGCTTTAAGTTTTGGAGCTCAGGGCAGTATCCGACAGGGCACTTACTCCCCCACTGATTCTCTTGTGCCCCTCAGTTTGTGTTGCGTGAGTGGCAGGTCTCACCGATTCCACTGCACAAGCAGGACAAACCACTTGCGCAACAGAGATTTAACGCTTCCCAGAGATAGGCCCCAAAATGATTGGAACCGCTTGTTTCTGGATCAGGACTGCCCAGTGTATATCCTTTATGCAAACTCTGTGGACTGGCCCTGTTACACCTAGGATTCTGGGGAAAAGCATCAACCTCCATTTTTGAAAACCCAAAGCTCAGCTGTTCCCCAGATCTGTCTCCAGCCTTAAGCGAAACACACAGCTTCCTAGTTAGGCGAACAGCAGACGTAAAGAGGAGATCCCGTTCCATGGATACAGATTTTTATGCCTGCACAGCATCAAAGTGCATCTTGGGAACTGTAGTTTGGAACTGTGTAGTGTGGCATGACATCATATGTCACCATGGTATATATACCGCTTTCCCGATTGGTTGTTTTTGCATGGCTTGCCTGTATGATGTGATGTTTACCTGCTGCTGCCCATTTCCGGTATACGGAGGAGAGACAAAGGTGGATCAAGAGCTACAGCAGTGGCAATGATGAGGGAAGCAGCTGTAGACACACCAGATAATTCCAGGGTGAAACCAACCAACTCAACGCATGTGCAGAAACGGTGTTGTTTAGATGGAGATTGTGCATGCTTCGAAGCATGCGATCAATTCTGAACTTCACAGCATATGTGCAATACATCAATCTGGGTTTGCTACAAATTACAAAATGGCAGGCTTGGCGGAGAATTCCGCCACAGATTTCAGTGAGGCCAAATGCACTGGCATTCAGCTCCCTGAAACCCGTGGCGGAACGGCCTCCCACCCCCTGCGACCCCGCGGAATCCCCCCCAGGACGAAGCTTACCTGGGGCGGCTGTTCCAGCGGTGGCCGCTCTGGCGGCCACTTCGATGGCAGCTCCGGCAGCGGTGGCGGCAGCTGGTCTCTTGGCTGGCTGCTGCAGCCACAAATGGCAGCCGCCATAGCAGCTGCCATTTGCATCCTGCCTTTACCGTGATAGGCTATGTAAATACTAACATAGCCTATCACAGAAAGAGCAGTGGCGCAAATGGTGTAGCGGCCACCGTTTGCGCCCCTGCTCTTTGCCATGATAGGCTATGTAAATACTTACGTAGCCTATCATGGCAGCCTGGCAGGATGCAAATGGCGGCCGCTACAGCGGCCACCATTTGCAGCCGCAGCAGCTGGCTTTGGCCGGAACCTCAGCGGCTGTGGCTGGAACTTCAGCTGCGGATGGCCCTGGCTGGCAGCTCCATGGAGCCACCGCAGAGCAGAGCTGGCCCAGGGAGGATTCCGGGGGGAGGGATGGAGAGCCTCCCCCCCACCGTGAATCAAAGCTGCGAAAAGGTAAGTGACTTTTGTACATCCGTACAAAATGGATGAGTTTTGACTAGGGATGGTGCAGACGCCTGACTGGGTCTGGGAGTCTGTCAGGCTCCTCACCACCACCTGTGCCCCTGGACCACACCTGTCGAGTCTCTGGCCTCAGTCACCCCCACTCGCACCCTACCAGACAGTCCTCGCACTCATCCGGACCCGTCCATGAGCTTATTTTTATGGGAAAAAGGAGGTCATTAAAATGCACATATTTAAATATGCATAAATTTTGGCTGGGAAAGCTTGGTATGCACAATATTAGAGGTGTAAATGGGCCATTTATGCCTCTCATATTGCATATATCAAGCTCTCCAAGCCCAGATTTGTTCATATTCAAATGTGCACATTTATAATGACCTCCTTTTTTTCCGTAAAAATAAGCTCGGCAAAATGGTGGGCACTCACGGACAGGATCCAGGCTGAATGCAGGTGGTTCGGCAAGCTCATGGGGGCTCGAGCATGGGGCTTGAGTGCGGGCGGCGCTTCACCGGACACCCACCAATAATGGACAGGGGTGGGTTTGTCCATCCGTAGCTTTGACCAATGAGACAACTCATGGTGAAATTCAGTGGCATCGCTAACATACACACACATATACACACACACACACCAGGTCATGTGTAAAACTACCAGCCAGGGGGTACTCAAGGTCTCACATACTCCTTGTTTACATATCGCAGATGACTTTTGAAACTTACCTCCATTTTAACATAAGAACATAAAAGCATTCCAGCCTATCTTGGCCAGCATTCTCTTCACACAGTGGCCTACCATATGACTATGAGAAGCCCAGAAGCAGGACATGAATGCGACAGCAGCACACTGGCTCTCTTTTACAATGCAGAGGATTCTAACCACTTAGGGATTTTAACATATTAAGCAGTATAGAAGCATTACAATACACGACACATATTTCTATGTATTATTTCAATATGGATAATAAAGAAATAAATGTCAGTGTTCACTGTCTTTTCTCTCTCTGGTTTCCTTCTTGTAAGGAATCATCACAGAAAGAATGCCAGTTTTCACTGCCTGGTCAAGTGAGTCGAACTTTTGGGGAAGAGCGATCAGTTTGCATTTGCTCTTAAACACTGGGTCATTACATTCCTAGTGAGTAGACATGGCCCATTAAGCATTCGCATTGCCTCTTCCTTGTGTCTGCTTCCACTTGAGCCCACATGTGTCAAAAGTGCCAGGAAGCTATTGTTTAAAATTAAGAAACTCTGCTGGTTCTTGCCAACTGGCAGGTCACAGGTGTGGCATGTTGAGACCTTGGGGGCAAAACTTTCAACGACTGGATAGTGTGTTCTCCTAATTCTTGTCCTTCTTCTGGGTAGTAACTAGGGACTAGGAAGAGGACATTTTACATCAGCCTCCCCCAACCTGATGCCAATCAGATGATTGGACTTCAATTCCCACCAACCCCATCCAGCATGCCCAATGGGCAATGATGATGGGAGCTGTGCTCCAAAACATCTGGAGGGCACCAAGTTGGGAAGGACAGTTTTACCTCCTTGTTTGCATCCAAACTTCAATGCTTTTAAAGTTTTTAATGTCCAATGTCATATTATTTTTGATACTTTTATTGGATGATTATGTGTTTGTTTACAATATTTGTTTACAACTACATATCTAAAGCAGATTTTGGAGTGGTGAACACAAAACATAAAACAGCAAAAGAATGAAAAGATTAAAACATATTATAAATTATAGAATCATAGAATCATAGAATAGTAGGGTTGGAAGGGGCCCACAAGGCCATCGAGTCCAACCCCCTGCTCAATGCAGGAATCCAAGTCAGAGCATCCCCGACAAATGGCTGTCCAGCCTCGTCTCGAAGGCCTCCAGTGTGGGAGAGCCCACCACCTCCCCAGGTAATTGGTTCCATTGCCGTATTGCTCTGACACTCAGGAAGTTTTTCCTGATGTTCAGTCGGAATCTGGCTTCCTGTAACTTGAGCCCATTATTCCGTGTCCTGCACTCTGGGATGATCAAGAAGAGATCCTGGCCTTCTCTGTGACAACCTTTCAAGTACTTGAAGAGTGCTATCATATCTCCCCTCAGTCTTCTCTTCTCAAGGCTAAACATGCCCAGTTCTTTCAGTCTCTCTTCATAGGGCTTTGTTTCCAGTCCCCTGATCATCTTTGTTGCCCTCCTTTGAACCCTCTCCAGCTTGTCTGCATCCTTCTTAAAGTGTGGTGCCCAGAACTGGACACAGTACTCCAGATGAGGCCTAACCAGTGCTGAGTAGAGGGGAACTAGTACTTCCCGGGATTTGGAAGCGATGCTTCTATGAATGCAGCCCAAAATTGCATTTGCCTTTTTTGCAGCCACATCACATTGTTGGCTCATATTCAGCTTGTGATCGACGACAATTCCAAGATCCTTCTCGCTCGTAGTGTGGTTGAGCCACGTATCCCCCATCTTGTAACTGTGCATTTGGTTTCTTTTTCCTAGGTGCAGAACTTGGCATTTGTCCCTATTAAATGCCATTCTGTTGTTTTCTGCCCAGCACTCCAGTCTATCCAGATCACTTTGAATTTTGTTTCTGTCTTCCAAAGTATTAGCTATCCCTCCCAATTTTGTGTCATCTGCAAATTTGATCAGCATTCCCTGCACCTCCTCCTCCAAGTCATTAATAAAAATATTGAAGAGCACTGGGCCCAGGACTGAGCCCTGCGGTACCCCACTCGTTACCTCTCCCCAGCTTGAGAAGGTCCCATTGATAAGCACTCTTTGAGTCCGATTCTGTAGCCAACTGTGGATCCACTGGATCGTTGTTTCATCTAGCCCACTTCGAGCTAGTTTGCTCATCAGGATATCATGGGGCACTTTGTCGAAAGCTTTGCTGAAGTCGAGGTATATGATGTCTACAGCATTCCCACGGTCTACAAGGGAGGTGACTTGATCAAAAAATGAGATCAGATTTGTCTGGCAGGACTTGTTTTTGACAAATCCATGTTGGCTTCGAGTAATCACTGCATTGTTGTCAAGGTGCTTCCAGATGGATTGCTTTATGATCTGCTCCAGAATTTTCCCAGGGATTGATGTCAGACTGACTGGTCTGTAGTTCCCAGGTTCCTCCTTTTTACCCTTTTTGAAGATAGGGACAACGTTAGCCCTCCTCCAGTCATCTGGCACTTCCCCGGTCCTCCATGATTTCTCAAAGAGAATAGACAGCGGTTCTGAGAGCTCTTCTGCCAGTTCCTTTATGACTCTAGGATGCAGTTCATCTGGCCCTGGAGATTTGAACTCATTCAAAGTAATGAGGTGTTCCTTGACCATATGCCTGTCGATCTCAAGCTGCAATCCTGCCCCTTCAGCCTGTACTTCGCCTTTGCCAGGGGGGTCATAGACCCTCTTTTGGGAGAAGACTGAGCCAAAGTAGGAATTGAGCACCTCTGCCTTTTCTTTGTCCTCTGTTATCATTTTGCCATCCTTATTTAATAGCTGAACAACCATTTCTTTCCTCTGCCTTTTACTATGCACGTAGCTGAAGAAAGCCTTTTTGTTGTTTTTAGCATCCCTCGCTAACCTCACCTCGTTCTCCGCTTTAGCCTTCCTGACGCCATCCCTGCAATTCTGTGCTACCTGCCTGTACTCTTCCTTTGTTACTTGGCCTTCTTTCCACTTCCTATATGTGTCCTTTTTTGTTTTCAGGTCATCCCTAAGCTTTTTGTGAAGCCACATTGGCTTCTTCTGTTGTCTTCCACCTTTTCTTCTTGTTGGAATTGTTTGTGATTGTGCCTTGAGAATTTCCTTTTTTAAAAGTTCCCACCCATCTTGGACTCCTTTTCTCGCTAGCATTGCTTGCCATGGGACCTTACTGATCATTGTTCTGAGTTTATTAAAATCAGCTTTCCTAAAATCCAGGGTACGCGTTTGAGTACACTCGGCTTTTGCTTCCCTTAGAACCAAGAACTCAAGTACAACATGGTCGCTTTCCCCCAGAGTTCCTGTAACTGCTACTTTATCCACTAAGTCATCTCTGTTGGTTAGGATCAAGTCAAGGATAGCCGATCCTCTAGTTCCTTCCTCTACTTTCTGTAGGAGGAAGTTATCCGCCACACAAGTCAGGAATTTCCTGGAGGGGCCATGTTTTGCAGAATTTGTCTCCCAACAAATATCGGGGAAATTGAAGTCCCCCATTACTACTACATCATGCTTCCTTAAAACATTGGCTATTTGTTTTTCAAAAGTTTCATCCTTGGCTTCTCCTTGATTGGGTGGCCGGTAGTAGACTCCGACCACCAGGTTCCTTTTATTCTTTGCTCCATTTATTTCAACCCAGATGCTCTCGATGGGGCTACCAAGCTCCTCCTCCTGTATTTCTGTGCAGAGATATGTATTTTTCACATACAGTGCAACCCCGCCTCCCTTTCTGTTCCTCCTGTTCTTTTTGAACAAGTTATATCCTTCAACTGCTGTATTCCAGTCATGAGAGTCATCCCACCAAGTCTCAGTTATACCTATCAAGTCATAATTTCCCTCCTGTATTAAGAGTTCAAGTTCGTTCTGTTTGTTTCCCATACTCTGGGCATTAGTATATAGACATCGAAGACCATGTGCTTCATAGTCTGGCTTTCTTCCTACATGTGTCTGAAGACTATTATTGGGCGCTATCAGCGCTGTTCTCTCCATTGCAGTGCATGCGCCTACGTCCATTGTTACCCCCAACATTACATCTCCCTTCCCCGTAGGATTCAGTTTAAAGCCCTCCTGATGAAGTTCTTCATGCTGTGGCCAAACACATTCTTCCCAGCCTTTGTGAGGTGCAACCCATCCCTAGCCAACAGCCCATCTTCCAGGAAGTATAGCCCGTGGTCCCAGAATCCAAATCTCTCTCGTCGGCACCACCTTCGTAGCCAGTCATTCACCCGGAGTATTTTTCGTTCCCTTTCTATCCCTCTTCTAACTACTGGAAGGATGGATGAGAAAACTATCTGGGCCCCAAAGTTCTTGAGTTTCCTTCCCAAAGCTTCAAAGTCTGACGTGATCTCTTCGTAGCTCCGCTTGGCGGTATCATTTGTTCCCACATGGATGAGAAGAAAGGGATACCTGTCAGTGGGCTTTATGAGTGCAGGCAACCTTTCAGTCACGTCTCTAATCTGTCCTCCCGGGAGACAACATACCTGGCGAGTCCACGGGTCTTCGCGACATACTTGGGTCTCGATCCCACGCAGCAAGGAGTCTCCCACTACTACCACTCTTCTCTTCTTCTTCTTGTAGGCCTGGGTTTCATCGCCTCTGTTTGACTGACCTTTAGCCTCTTGCTCACTCTCATGCAGGTTCCCCTGTGATTCTTCCTCTGCAGGCTGTCCTCCAGTCTCATCTGCAAGTACCTGGAATCGGTTCCACAGCTCCACCGCTTCCACTGGTGCAGAGTGGCGTCTAGTTCTTCTTCTCCTAACTGTCACCGTTTTCCAAGGAGTATCCTCTACTCCATTTTTCTTCACCTCAGCATTTCCCACTGCCTCATCTTGCTGTTGCTCTTCAAGCTTCTGGTCTGCCCTTTGCTGCTGTAGTTCCCCCATTCTGTCCAAGAACTCTTCGTGTTCTCTTATTCCCCGGAGGGTTGACAGTCGCCGCTCCAGTCCACTTACTTTTTCCTCCAGCAGCGTGATCAACTTGCACTTGTTGCAGGTGTAGGCCATGTTGTTCTCAGGCAAGAAAACAAACATTGCACACACCTTGCAGGTCACCACCACTGGAGAGTCTTGTCCTTCCATAGCCTCTTTTCCCTTTTTGTGTCTAGCTTTGTGATTGTTCTAGACTAGCCTGTGCCTGCTCCTCTACTCAGTAGAGGTTAAAAGCAGAGTCCTACTGGTGTGGAAGTGTGTGTTACAAGACAAATAAATGAAAAAAAGTTAGTAAAAAAAAATAATAAAAAAAAATGTTAGGGGCCTCCCCCTTGACCTCCCCTGCCGAACTCCCCTGGCCAACTCCTGTTTGCTCCCCCTGTTCGCTCGCTCTCTGGGAGCTTGCCTGCTTCTGTAGTCCCTGGACCAGCTGGAGCAGCTTGCTCGGCTCTGCTCTGCTCAGCTGGGAGGCGGGAAACAGACTGAAGCTTCCCGCCCAGTCAGCTGCTGGGAGTACTCAGGCCGCACCCCTCCAATTCAGTTGGAGCTCTCAGAAGCTCCTGGTGAGCTCACAGCCAGTCAGAAGGATAAAGGGCAGCCCCCTGGGCTTCCTGCAACCCACTTACCTCTTAGCCTCTGTCTCCTTTGTCTCCTTTGTCTCTTCAACCACTGCAACTCCCCTGGCCAACTCCTGTTTGCTCCCCCTGTTCGCTCGCTCTGTTCGCTCGCTCTCTGGGAGCTTGCCTGCTTCTGTAGTCCCTGGACCAGCTGGAGCAGCTTGCTCTGCTCTGCTCTGCTCAGCTGGGAGGCGGGAAACAGACTGAAGCTTCCCGCCCAGTCAGCTGCTGGGAGTACTCAGGCCACACCCCTCCAATTCAGTTGGAGCTCTCAGAAGCTCCTGGTGAGCTCACAGCCAGTCAGAAGGATAAAGGGCAGCCCCCTGGGCTTCCTGCAACCCACTTACCTCTTAGCCTCTGTCTCCTTTGTCTCCTTTGTCTCTTCAACCACTGCAACTCCCCTGGCCAACTCCTGTTTGCTCCCCCTGTTCGCTCGCTCTGTTCGCTCGCTCTCTGGGAGCTTGCCTGCTTCTGTAGTCCCTGGACCAGCTGGAGCAGCTTGCTCTGCTCTGATCTGCTCAGCTGGGAGGCGGGAAACAGACTGTTTTAATTATGCTTTAAAAACAGAATGCCAATAGAAGCCATGGCTGGTCAGTTAAGGAATGCCTCCTGGAACTGTGCTGTTTTGAGAAGGCACTGGAAACAACACACTGTTGGTGCCTGCCTGGCCTGCCTGACCTCCAGGGGCAGGGAGTTCCAAGGAAAGGGGGCCACCTCATTGAAGGCTCCTCTTCTGGTGGACTCCAATTGGGCCATAGGTCCATGATGATGATGATGATGGTGATGACATTTATATCATGCCTGTGTTCCTCTTAAAAGGAACCCAAGGTGGCTAACATGATCCTCCTCCTCTGATTTTATCTTCACAACAACCCCGTGAGGCAGATTAGGCTGAGTCACCCAGTGAGCCTAATGCTTGAGGGGAACAGGGCTAGAGGACTCTGTGGGCTCCATCTTCATACCAGTGATCAATGATGGTGAGTAAACATCACATGACATCATCACACAGGCAGGCGATGTGAAAACAACCAATCAGAAAGAGGCACATAACGTTATGATGTCATATTGCAGTACACAGTTCCAAACTACAGCTCCAAAGATGCACCTTGCCAGTTTGCTTGCACAACACCTCATATACATGGAATGAGAGTTCATATTAAAGGAAAACTCTCATCTGAACTGACATGGAGAAATGCATTACTTTCTGAATAAATAACATGGAATCAGGGTATGCTCACTCATCGCTAATGTTAAGCAAAATAAAGTTTAAAGAAGTTTTCTGATGCTCCAAGCACAACAAGTATTTATTTCTAGGGAAAAGAGATTCCAGAATGCCTTGTGAAACTGCCATATAGCAGTTCAAGCTGTTTCAGCTCTGTAGTCATAAGAGAATTGTATTCTCCAAAGCATAAAAAAGAGAGAGGCGGTTATGCCCATGGCATATGCTTCTCCCATAATCAAGGCAAGTTGGAGGAATGGTCGACATTAAACGGGAGTTCTTCTACAGTTGTATGAGTGAACCCAGCACAAGGGGTGTATGAACCCCACTTACCTGGGTCCGCTGGGGGGTCCGCGGGAGGGGAGGCAATCCGGTCCTCCCCCCAGAATCCTCCCCGGCTGGCTCCGCTCCATGGCAAGTCCGCAGAACCACCAGCCAGGGCCGGCCGCTGCCAAACTTCCAGCCACAGCTGGTCTGCGTCCACAAATGGCGTCAGGCGTAGCAGACACCATTTGCATCCCTGCACTTTACCGTGATAGGCTATGTAAAGATATATGTAGCCTATCACATTAAGGAGCAGGGACGCAAATGGCATCCACTATGCCATTTGCGTCCCTGCACTTTACTGTGATAGGCTACGAAAATCTTTACATAGCCTATCATGGTAAAGTGCAGGGATGCAAATGGTGTCCGCTATGCCAGACACCATTTGCGGATGCAGACCGGCCATGGTATCCATTTAGCATGGTAGCCATGGTAGCCATTTAACAGCACCATCTACTGACTAGAATGGAAACCAAAACATTTAACTTAAATATGTTTTTTTTAAAAAATACTCTGTTGTTAATCTTCCTATCTTATTTATTTATTTATTTAAAATATTTGTATATTGCTCCATATGTAGAACAGACTTTGGAGCGGTGAACACAAGAGATAAAACAGTAAAAGGATAAAAAAAGATTAAAATACCAGATTAAGATTATGCTATTTTTAGAAACAGAATACCAATAGAAACCATGACTGTTGAATTAAAGACTGCCTCCTGGAAGAGTGCTGTTTTCAGGAGGCACCAGAAACAGCCCAGTGTTGATGGCCACCTGACCTCCAGGGGCAGGGAATTCCAAAGAAAGGGGGCCACCACGCTGAAGGCTCTTCTCCTGGTGTACTCCCATCGTGCCATAGGTCCATTTCATTATACATTTTACCTTAAGACTGAATGCATACACAGTGGATCCAGACCCTCCTTGTTGCTTTGCTGTTGTGCCACTTTTCACACACACACACACAGAGAGAGAGAGAGAGAGAGAGAGCAAAATTAAATTCTCACCCTTCTGCACCAGCCAGATTGAAAAGTTACAGCTATTTCCCCAGCATGGAGAGGAACAGAGGACCACTCTCTACCTTCCTGCCATCATGTAGCTGTTAAAGAAGAGGATCCTGTCAGGAAAAAAAGAGGTGGCGACCCTAAGTCAGCTCTGAAAACATGCATCAATTCACAGGGATTGAAACCCAGTCTTTTAAAAGTCAAGCAATGACCCACAGTGGAGCATCAAGTTTTAAACCCAGTTTGTCCAGCTTCAATCACCTTAGCATCATGGATCTGATCCTTCAGTTTCAAGCACAGATATGATGCATGCAGCTTCCCAGTCCCTGATAATAAACTGATCAGGTGACAGAAGGATTTGATCTCTCTCCTTTTGTATATTCAATATCCCCAGAATCACAAGGACACTTTTAAAAGCTATTCTAAACACTCAGTGCCCTCTGTCTGGATGGACAAACCTGTCAGTTTCATTTTCTCCCATATATATATATATATATATATAAAGTTCACAAGTTCTAGCTGTCCTGTTTACAAAGAAATTTTGTAAATTTGGGGAAGTTCTTATCAAAATGCAAAGCAAATTAATTTCTCACCCATCCCCAAGTATGCACCTGAATCTGAAGTTTATCAAGCTACCATGGCTAAAAACTGCTGATCCAGAAATTTCTCTAATTTCCTGTTAAAGCCAACTGGATCAGTGGTTGTTATCACCACATCTTACAACAATGAATTCCAATTTTTTGATGGCTTGAGCATTGAAAGAGTGGGCAGACTAAAGAAATAGTCCATGAAATGGAAGCAGCCTGAGTGGCAAACTAAGATGTCTCTGAGTTGCAATAATAAATTAAGGCAAAACATGATTCAAAAACCATGGAGTTTACGAACAGACACCTTGTGCTTTACTTGAAGGATGAAATGTGTTGTCTGAGTGCACTGAGAGAATTGACAATGAAGCAAATGAAAAAGGACCTTGTCCTTGATCAACATAAGAACTGTTGTGAGATGCTGTCAATCTCACAACATCCTGGCAAAACTCATTATGATTATTCTGAATCAGGTTTCTCTGCAACTGATAATTGACTGGGGATTTATTTATTTTTTTCTTTTTCAAAAATGTTATGTTTGTTAACGACCCACATGGCTTCCATCCAGCCTTGTCACTTATCTACCTTGAATTCTTGCCACTTAGGAATTTCTGAAAATGGTGCCATTATCACTGTCTGAGATAGATGGATACCTAACTTCCAATTGGCTTAATCTTATTACTCTGAATGGAGTATCGATTCCAGCTCATTTTATCAGTACTACTCCCAAGGCCTGTTGGATGCCTGGGTGTCATTATGACAAATGGATCCTGGAGCCTGAGTGAAGGGGAAGTCTGAGCAATCCCCCCCCACACACACACACACACTTTTAAGAAAGCAGTGCCTGCAAATCTACCAAGAGGCATTGCCATGGCCATTTAATTTCAGATAACTACAGGTGATTATAATGACACTGAGGTAGTGCAGCTTTTGTTTGATAAGGACACAAAGCAATGGAAGTCT
This sequence comes from Heloderma suspectum, assembly GCF_057233095.1. Classification (NCBI taxonomy): domain Eukaryota; kingdom Metazoa; phylum Chordata; class Lepidosauria; order Squamata; family Helodermatidae; genus Heloderma; species Heloderma suspectum. Next base: position 12,974,781 of record NC_139470.1, read on the forward strand.
ACATATTTTTCATTCTATTCTTCTGAATGGTAAAAGTCTTTCAGTCTGGGTGTTTTGCCTCCTACTCATGTTTGCTTCCCACCATAATTTTCAACTAGCAAATGAATTCCCAAGCTCCAAGGAGCTGAAAATCCATTGGACTAGAAAGGTAGGAGATGTTCAGAGAAAAGAACTAGGGAGCTTACATGAAACAGGGTTGTAGCTCAGTGGGGTAGAGCATCTATTTTACATGTGGAAGGTCCCAGGTTTGATCCCTGGCATGTCCAGGTTGGGTTGGGAAAAGGGATGTTAGAGAAATCTGCAACTTATTTAACTGAGTATTAAATGAGTTAAATGACACTGACCCATGAATTCCACAGTGGACAGGCTTTTTCCAAATCATGCAGATTCCTTGGACTTCCGGACCTATTTGTCACTTCTGGGGGGATTTTGGCTCACTTTTTGGCTAACTTGCAATTAGTGCTAATTTGCATCAGCTGATATGAATTAGCACTAATATGAATTACTGCAGTGAGAATGAAATTCTGGTTAAAAAACATGGATCGCATCAATGAGCGAACAACAGAATGAAAGGCACGTGACAATCCGCAAAACACAGAACAGATTTAACAAAATCTTTATGCTGCTAGCTGGGAAAGTCCCTTGTCTGAAACATGATGCCCACTGCCAATATATGCAGATAATACTGAGTAAATGGACCAATGATCCATATTATCTATGGTTAGGGATGTATGAAAGTCACTTACCTTTTCGCAGATGTGATTCATGGTGTGGGGGGATGCGCTCCATCCCTCCCCCCGGAATCCTCCCTGGCCGGCTCCGCGGAGCTGCTAGCCAGGGCTGTCCACACCTGGAGTTCCGGCCGCAGACGGGCTGCTGCGGATGCAAATGGCGGCCTCCATAGCGGCCACCGTTTGCATCCTGTTCTTTGCCATGATAGGCTACGTAAATACCTACGTAGCCTATCACGGCAGCCTTGCTTGGACACAAATGGCGGCCGTGGCAGCTGGTCGAAAGACCAGCTGCCACCGCCGCCAGAGTCGCCGCTGCCGCTGGAGCCCCAGGTAAGTTTCGTTCCGGGGCTATTCCGCAAGGTGGGGGGGGGTGGGAGGCCGTTCTGCCATGGATTTCGGGGGGCCGAATGCCAGTGCATTCGGCCTCACTGAAATCCATGGCGGAATCCTCCGCCATCCCTATCTATGACTATGGTCCATATCATCTATTGGGCACCACATTTTAAGAAGGATGCAGACAAGCTGGAGAGGGCTCAGAGGAGGGCAACAAAGATGATCAGGGGACTGGAAACAAAGCCCTATGAGGAGAGACTGAAAGAACTGGGCATGTTTAGCCTTGAGAAGAGAAGACTGAGGGGAGATAGGATAGCACTCTTCAAGTACTTGAAAGGTTGTCACAGAGAGGAAGGCCAGCATCTCTTCTTGATCATCCCAGAGTGAAGGACATAGAATCATGGGCTCAAGTGACAGGAAGCCAGATTCCGGCTGAACATCAGGAAAACTTCCTGAGCATTAGAGCAATACAACAATGGAATCCATTCCCTAGGGAGGTGGTGGGCTCTCCCACAGTGGAGGCATTCAAGATGAGGCTGGACAGCCATCTATCAGGGATGCTCTGATTCCTGTATTGAGCAGGGGGTTGGACTCGATGGATTTGCAGGCACCTTCCAACCCTACTGTTCTATGATTCTATGATTCTATTATCTACCAATGGTCCATATTATCTATGCAGATAATACTGAGCTAAATGGACCAATGGTCTGAATAAAGCAGCTTCCCATATTCCTATTTAATTTACAAATGTCAGCCTTGTCCTTCCCAAAATATTGACCTTCTGCATGGCTTACAAAATCCAGGGATGATGATGATGACAATGATGATGATAAATATATTATTACATTTATATCCCCTCCTCCATTTTATCCTCACAACAACAACCCTGTGAGGTGGGTTGGGCTGACGGTCTGTGACTGGCCCAAAGTCACCTAGTGAGCTTCCATGGCTGAGTGGGGACTAGAACCCAGATCTCCCAACTCCCAGTGCAACACTAGCCGCTACACCACCCTGGCTCTCCATACTGGTTATTAACAACAACAACAACAACAACAACAACCAGAATCACTCATTAACATAATCATCAGATGAAAGCCATTAAAACCATCAGTAATTAGTCAACCAAAAAGCAAAGCAAACAGAGAATGTAAAAAACAAAACCAGATTAAAAATGGCAACCACTACCACCAAATAATTTTAACCACACACAATACAGTTAACTTCCATAAGCCTGAGAGAACATGGTGGGCTTTGCCTGGCACCTAAAGGATAGTGATGATGACTCCAGGTCAACTTCCCTCAAGAGGGAATTCTACAATCCGGGCACAACTAAAAGGCTGCATCTCCTATTGTAGCCTATATAACATCTAGAGGCAGGGATGGGCCTCTGAGGACTGTCTCAGCTGGTGGGCAAGGTTCCAAGGAGGAGAAATCCTTCAGATGACCTGGTCCCAGGGTTTAATACGTGAAAACATGAAACCGCTGGGGGAGGTTATCCGGAGGTGTGGGCTGAGGTGCCATCAATATGCGGATGACACCCAGCTCTGCCTCCCTTTCTCATCAAACCCAGGTGAGGCAGTGGCTGTTCTGAACCAGTGCCTGGGCACGGTAATGGACTGGATGAGGGCCAATAAACTGAAACTCAATCCAGACAAGACGGAGGTACTGTTAGTGGGTGGTTCGTCTGCCCGGCTAGGTGATATTCAACCTGTTCTGGAGGGGGTTGCACTCCCCCTAAAGGATCAGGTTCGTAGTTTGGGGGTGCTCTTGGATCCAGAACGGTCACTTGAGGCACAGGTGAACTCAGTGGCACAGAGCACTTTTTATCAGCTTAGGCTGGTATACCAACTACGCCCTTATCTGGACAGAGATAGCCTAGCCACAGTGATCCATGCTCTGATAATTTCTTGTCTGGATTACTGCAATGCATTATACATGGGGCTGCCTTTGAAAACGGTCCAGAAACTTCAGCTGGTCCAGAATAGGGCAGCAAGATTGTTAACAGGGACTGGACAGTGAGCTCATATTATGCCAGTACTTTTTCAGCTGCACTGGTGCCAGTCCATTTCCGGGCCCGATTCAAAGTGCTGGTATTAACATTTAAAACCCTTAACAGCTTGGGGCCAGGTTATCTGAAGGATCGCCTCCTCCCATATGTGCCTGCCTGGACCTTAAGATCATCCTCAGCGGCCCTTCTCCATGAGCCCCTGCCAAAGGAAGTAAGGCGGGTGGCTCCTAGGAGGAGGGCTTTTTCGGCTGAGGCACCACGGCTGTGGAATGAGCTCCCTAATGAGGTTCCCCTGGCACCTACATTGTATTCCTTTCGGCGCCAGGTGAAGACCTTTTTATTTCCCCAGGCATTTTAGCATTTTAGCTTTCTAGACTTTTAGCTTTGCTGTTTTAAATCTGTATTTTAAACCTCTGCACTGCTGCTAGGTTTTATTGTGTTTGTATTCTTATATTGTGGTTGTATTGTTATGTTGTGGTTTTAATGTTCTATATATTTTAAATTGTTTTATAGTGTGCCATTTGGTTTTAATTTTTGTGAACCGCCCAGAGAGCTTCAGCTATTGGGCAGGATAGAAATGAAATAAATAAATAGAAATGAAATAAATAAAACCAGCTGGGTCAGAAGAAATGGAGGGCAGCATGAAACGGGAGGAGGGGATACCAGAGACAAAAGGACTCTATACTCTCTGCCTTATAACAGACCCATGCATTCCAATTATCACAAGAGGAAAATTCACCTAGCAGCAGCTAACCTAGTTAAGGGTGTAATCCTGTCTGGATAGTAGGCATGGTGGAGAATTCCGCCACGGATCTTGGTGAGGCCAAATGCCAGTGCATTCGGCCCCCCGAAATCCGTGGTGGAATGAAGCCCCCCTCCCCCCACCCTGCAAAATGGGCCCGGAACGGAGCACCTACCTGCTGCCATCCGCGCTGCATTGTGAATGGCAGCCGCGTCTGTGGCCCCCATTCGCTTCTTCCATATAGCCGTGATAGGCTACCTAAATACTTACGTAGCCTATCACGGCTAACGCAGGGACGCCATTTGCGTCCCTGCAGAAGCCGTGATAGGCTACGTAAGTATTTACGTAACCTATCACGAAAGGAAAAAAAAACAGCAAACACAAATGGCGGCGGCTACAGCAGTCACCATTTGCGTTCCCTTTTTTTCCGCCGTGATAGGCTACGTAAATATTTATGTAGCCTATCACGGCAAAACAGAGGGGCACAAATGTCGTAGTGGCCGCCATTTGCGCCCCTCTATTTTGCCATAATAGGCTACGTAAATATTTACGTAGCCTATCATGGTGGGAAAAAAAGGGAATGCAAATGGTGGCTGCCATAGCTGCCGCCATTTGCGTTCACTGTTTCATTTTGTTTTTTCGTGACAGGCTACATAAATATTTACGTAGCCTATCATGGGCCGGCATAGGGACACAAATGGCATCCCCTACACAGGATGCCATTTGCATCTGCACCAGCCAGGCAGCAGCTGGGGGCCCTGCTGCAGGTTGGCCTGGCCAGTGGCTCCGCAGCCTGGCTGCGGCACGGAGCCAGCCGGGCAGGATTCCAGGGGGAGGAATGGATCGCCTCCCCCGTCGAGGGTTCCGGGGGGAGGAACGGATCGCCTCTCCCCACCTGCGGAACCCAGCGGAGCCAAGTAAGTGGGGTTTCGTACACCCCTACTGGATAATCCCTACCCTCTGAAATCAGAGGCTGTTGACTATCCTGTACAGAGTGCTAGAGCAAGGAGGGGACCTTCTCCTCCATGCTCTAGCTGCCCAGCATTTTGACAAGATGGGTGATTTAGCCCGTCTAGCCATGGCTTCAGGGAGGGGGAGGGGAGGAGCCTGGAGATCTGATAGGAAACTGCATAGAACAGTTTCCGCAGTCTCCTCCCCTCTCCACCCCCAGGACTGCCCCCTTTCCCCCGTTTCCGAGTGCGGAGATGCAGCCAGCGTGGAGAAAACCATGCCTGCTATGAGGGGGAGGGAGCAGGAAGCATGGTTTCTGATCCCTGAGGTTGGAGCCCTGGTTCCAACCTCAGATCCCAGAAACCAAACAACCCCATCCCGCCCCTCACGGCCCATGCTGTCTAGGGAGCATAGGATTGCTCTCTGAGCCAGCATTCCATCCTAAAACATTTACGCTCTGCTGACTTCAGGGTTATTTCCATAGGAAAGACAGGAACCTTTTACTGGGTCAAGTTACACCTCCCTCTCTCCCCCCTCCCCGCCCCAGTAGCCCCATTTTGGCTGCAATTCTGTTGGCACTCGTCGCCACCAGAGTTTGCTATTAGAGGAAGTGAAGTGTTCCTCTCCCCAGTTCTTTGTATGGATTTACAAGGAAGATAGAAAGCTGCCTGAAAAGGACAAAATACCAAGGTGGCCATGGGCATCAGCAGTTGAAAATGTGACATGTCACATAACTAAATGTACCGCACAGAAAAGTTGAGAATCTTTATAAATACCTGAACTTCTGGTGCCTTTAATCTTTAGCCTTGTTTGTTTGTTTGTTTGTTTGTTTGTTTAATACCACCTGAGATCAAAGTGGTATTTCAGGAAGATGGATGGGAGGCCCACAGGAAATGACAGGGATCTAGCCCACAGCACAGCATGCAGCTGAGCAAAGAGTAAACTCCTCCGAGCTCCTTCAGTAGAATGCTCTCCATGCATTAAGCTGGAAGGACTTTGTAGCATTGTGCTATAAACTGCATTTGACTCAGGCAGTGACCCAGGAACATAAAGAAATGAACAGAAATAATGTGGGTGAGAAATGCTATTCTCACGCATCTGCTGTGTGGTCAAGGGATTGCAATGTAAGTGCTTGTAAAGATGCTGCTCCTTCCCCCTCTCTAGAATTACTAGAACCTGGGATCTGCCTTTGGTGGCCATGTGTCCTCCTTCACAGAGGAGAGTTCTGTCTCTGAAGGGCTGTCAAGGGATAGTCCTCTCTTTGAAAGGGTCCTTTATTTGAATGGCTGTGTCCAGTCCAAGTCCAGTTTAAAGATAAAGAGAAGACTGAGGGGAGATATGATTAGGGATGTCAGAGAATTCCGCCACGGATCTTGCTGAGGCCGAACGCCAGTGCATTCGGCCCCCCGAACTCCATGGCGGAACGGCCTGCCACCCCCCACCCTCCATGGATCCCCCCCGGGATGAGACTTACCTGGGGTGGATGTTCCGGACAGCGGCGGTTCCAGCGGCAGCTTCGGCGGTGGCAGTGGCAGCGGATGGTCTTCCGAATGGCTGCCGCCGCCGCCGCCATTTGCAGTCTATGTAAAGACTTACGTAGCCTATCACATCTGGCTTTAAAAAAAAAACGCATACGCAAATGGCGGCGGCTACACCACAAAAAAAAAAAAAAAACCCACCAACCCTTCCCCCCAGCCCCCTCTCACTCACACACACAGAATGAAATATATCTGTGAAGCAATGGAAACATCAAACAACCCCCCCCCAACATAATGCCTTCCCCTAGATATTCCAGCTCTAAGATAAATCAATTAAGCTAAATGCACTAAAGTTTGCTCAGAATTGTTCTTTTTTCCATTAAAGTATGTCCAAATATCCTTTCGGATAGGGTAGAAACAAATGAAGCAATATCAAGGTACAATCCAGTAAAGAGCAAAAAGAAGAAAAAAGTGTATATTTTTTTAAAAACTGTTGGGTCTGCTGTAGCAGCATTTCAAATGGTGGATTTGTCAATAAATGTAATCGTCACGATACAAAGTTTGATTTGAGGTGTCTGGCCAGGCTAAGGGCATGTCTGTGTGCCCTCCAACCACTTGGCAATGCTACAGACTTTGGCTTCAATTGACTTTTTAACTTACTACAGCATCCAAAAATTAATCTGTGGCTTTGCTGATATAAAAACTGCGAAGCTCCTCTTTACTTTTGCCTTTCACCTAACTAGGAAGCTGTGTGTTTCGCTTAAGGCTGGAGACAGATCTGGGGAACAGCTGGGCTTTGGGTTTTCAAAATGGAGGTTGATGCTTTTCCCCAGAATCCTAGGTGTAACAGGGCCGGTCCACGGGGCTTGCATAAGGGAGCTACACTGGGCAGTCCTGATCCAGAAACAAGCGGTTCCACTCATTTTGGGGCCTATCTCTGGGAAGCATTAAATCTCTGTTGCGCAAGTGGTTTGTCCCTCTTGTGCAGTGGAATCGGCGAGACCTGCCACTCACGCAACACAAGCTGAGGGGCACAAGAGAATCAGTGGGGGAGTAAGTGCCCTGTCGGATATTGCCCTGAGCTCCAAAACTTAAAGCCACTCTTTTGATCTCAAATAAAAATGATGCTGTTGGTGACAGCCCCCCACCTCTCTCTATACACACACACTCACACACACACACACACACACACACACATATTTGTTGTTTATTCATTCAGTCACTTCTGACTCTTCATGACTTCATGGACCAGCCCACGCCAGAGCTTCCTGTCAGCCGTCGCCACCCCCAGCTCCCCCAAGGTCGAGTCCGTCACCTCCAGAACATCATCCACCCACCTTGCCCTTGGTCGGCCCCTCTTCCTTTTGCCTTCCACTTTCCCTAGCATCAGCATCTTCTCCAGGGTTTATCCTGTCTTCTCATGATGTGGCCAAAGTACTTCAGTTTTGCCTTTAATATCCTTCCCTCAAGCGAGCAGTCTGGCTTTATTTCTTGGAGTATGGACTGGTTTGATCTTCTTGCAGTCCAAGGCACTCTCAGAATTTTCCTCCAGCACCACAGTTCAAAAGCATCTATCTTCCTTCGCTCAGCCTTCCTTATGGTCCAGCTCTCGCAGCCATAGGTTACTAGGGGGAATACCATTGCTGTAACTATGCGGACCTTTGTTGTCAATGTGATGTCTCTGCTCTTAACTATTTTATCAAGATTTGCCATTGCTGTCCTCCCAAGAAGTCAACGTCTTCTGACTTCCTGGCTGCAGTCAGTGTCTGCAGTAAACTTTGCACCTAGAAATACAAAGTCTGTCACTGCCTCCACGTTTTCTCCTTCTATTTGCCAGTTATCAATCAAGCTGGTTCCATAATCTTGGTTTTTTTGAGGTTTAACTGCAACCCAGCTTTTGCACTTTCTTCTTTCACCTTCGTCATAAGGTTCTTCAGCTCCCCCTCACTTTCAGCCATCAAAGTGGTATCATCTGCATATCTGAGATTGTTTAATGTTTCTTCCAGCGATTTTAACTCCAGCCTTGGCTTCATCAAGCCCAGCATGTCGCATGATGTGTTCTGCGTACAGGTTGAATAGGTGGGGTGAGAGTATACAACCCTGCTGTACTCCTTTCCCAATCTTAAACCAGTCCGTTGTTCCATGGTCTGTTCTTACCGTTGCTACTTGGTCGTTGTGTCCCTCTGTGTGTGTGTTTGTGTGTGTGTGTGTGTGTGTGTGTGTGTGGGTGTATGATAGAGAGAGAGAGAGAGAGAGAGAGATAGGCAGGCAGGCAGGCAGGCAGGCAGGCAGGCAGGCAGGCAGGCAGGCAGGCAGATAATGTTAAGAAATAAATTAAATTCTGGAGGGGCAGGGGGCCTTGCAAGCACCAGGGAAGGTGTCCACAGGCACATAGGAACAGAAGAAGAGCCCTGTTAGATCAGACCAAGGGTCCATCTAGCCCGGCATTCTGTTCACAGCTGTTGAACAGGAACCCAAAAGCAGGGCATGAGTGCAACAGCACCCTCCCACCCATGTTCCCTAGCAACTGGCATACATAGGCTCACTGCCTCTGGTACTGGAGGTAGCACATAGCCATCAGGACCAGTAGCCATTGACAGACTTCTCCAGGAATTTGTACACTGGAGACCCCAGCCTTATTGGTACAACATCCAACCTACTTTCTCGTTCTCCCCCTCTTCCTTCCCACCACTGCTTTGTGTAACACCCAGAGTCATGAAAAATTCTGGAGAATTTGAATGCTCACTTACCAATAGGGATGGACTGACACACTTCCATCTGGGTTGGCCAGGAGTGTGATGAGCCGCCGCCCGCTCGGCAGGACCTGAGCGCCCGTGCACCCAATGAGTGGGTCTGATGGCCACCTGCAGCAGAAGCTGGGATGCAGGGAGGAGAGGGAAGCCTGTCCTCCTTCTGCCCCCACCACGGTGGCCAGGATGGGAGGAGGAGAAGGGACTTCCCTTCTCCTCCTCCCACCTTGGCCTCCGTGGAGGCAGCAGTACCAGTGGCAGTGGGGCAGCTAGAGGAGGAGAGGGAATCCCCTCTCTTCCTCTTCCTGTCAAGCCGCTGCCTGTAATGCAACTGAGCCATCATTTGACAGAAGATGGGGGCTCTAGGTTTTCTATATCTACCGTTGTGCACAACAGCGGCCGTAAAGGGCCATTTCCACATTAGATCCATGAAAAAGGTGGAAATGGCCCTTTGTGGCCAGTGCTATGTAAAAACCTAGAGCCCCGTCTTCCATAAAAATGGCGGCTTCCATGGAGGGCGGGTGGCAGTGGGGTGCTCCTGTGTGTGTCCAGTAAGTCCCGTCTCCCCACGAGGATGGGCGGGAGGGGGGGCAACTTGCCAAGCCATGTTTGGGGGGCAAGGGTGGGAGGCAACTGACTCCCAGACCTAGGTGGGTCCCTACGCTATCCCGGCTTACTATTTCATGACATTTGGGTTGGCTGTAATAAAGTTATTTCCCAACTGTGGATTTTGGAGCACGGGTGCATATGTGTTTTCTTATGGATCAACAGAGCTCTGTGTTTTGAATGGGATCTCTCATCTTCCATCCATCGCCTTGCGTTGGCTATTTTTGCCATGCGTGCGTGCACACACAAGCACGCTTTAATTACGCCTTCATCAAAAGCAATCAAGAAGGCTTGAGCCTGTGGCTTTTGCTCCCATATGCTTAGGAGTAAAATAACCCTCCAGGCAGCGCATTTACTTAGCTGAATAACCATGATTTCTGGCAAACGAATGTCGCATGAAAAATTAAGAACTGTGATGCTTGGGAGACATTTGAAACAACTGAGACAAAGAAGTCGGAATGAACTTGCCAAGCTCCATGAGATATTTTTGATTTGATTTGTGTTGTTTAGTTTAACATATAAAAAGAGTGAAAGAGGGAGGGGGAGAAAGACTGAATAAAATCAAAGGAGAAACCGTATGGTGAAAGTGCCTCTACACAGGCAAAAAAACAGAACAAGGTCAAATGGGCAACTGAAATTAGAAAACAGAATAGTAATGGAGAAAACCATTGCAAGGTTTTAGCTCCCAGTGACTTTCACTTCAGCTACAGCATGGATTAAAGTGGCCACATAAAAGGTGGTGACACCACACACAAAAACCCTTTTCGGAAGGCCCCAAACACAAGTCTCACAAAATCCCAGCATGTGCAACACCTATTTGGCTTCATTTGAAGATAAACCCATTAGTGGATAATACAGAAAAACAGAAGAGCCCTGCCACACACACACACACACACATTACACCAAAGGTCAGTTTACTGAAAAATCCATTGCATAGCTAGTGGTCAGCCAAGATGGGTTTGGCCATTTTCCTTTTCTTCTTTTTCAATTGCCGGTTCAATTACCAATGCCATCTGACAAGAGAGCTCCCTGGTGGGAATTCGTTTATTTGGTAGCGATTGGAAGACGGCCACTGAGAGAATATACAATGCAGAACCCCAGCAGTTTCTAGACAGCAGGGAACTTTGGCAATGGTACTTCGAAACTGATTGTGTTCCAACATCTAATGACAATGATGGTTCTTGAAGGAAATCTCAACAGAGACGGCAGAGCTCTGCTAAGTGGTTTTTTCTTAGGAGCAGACCAGGAGTGGCTTGGCCCATTATTCCCACTGTGAGGGGAATTTCCCCCACCCCACCCACTTTCTAGTGTGCTTCTGGACGATTCTTCAGAGACCCAGAGAAAAGGAGAGAAATCGTCTAAGCAGAGTAGGGTTTTAGTTCAACAATTTTAGTATCAAACAAGTCCTGATGTATATATAGTACAGCAGCTTGTTTTCTATGGCTGCCAACACCAGAAGCCTACAAGCAGCACATGAAGGCAACAGCCCTCCCTCAATGTTCCTCCTCAGCAATTGGTTATCAGTGGCATACTGCCACTGATCATGGAGGTTCTACTGAGCTCTTCATAAATGGCAAAGAGCTGCTGATAGACCACTCTTCCTCCATGAATTTGCTTACTGTGCTACATGAGTCCTAGTGAAAGAAATCTCAAATCCAGGAGGGAGTGGGGGATTTCCTGAAATACTAGAGACTTAATATCAATTCACGTTGGATGGATTTGATTTTATTTCTTTCAGAAGAAAACATGAATGAATCAGCTTGTGTGGGATTGTAAGAAGGCTTTGTGCTACGCAAGGGATATGACATGAATTAATACACTCTCTTGCATGCATGTAAAACTAATTTTCTCTGCCATGACTGGTAAGTGTGAGCAACACCAAGAGTATCTATGGATGTATGAGAAATTTATTTCAGTGCATTTTTGATCTGAATTGACCCAGTTTGCGCCTTCCAAACCAAACACATTGGATGCAATCTAGGGTCGAAATCCATACATTTTAGAGCTTGCAATGTCATTTGCGGAACCCCCCCCCCCAATGTGTTGGGGGCATCCATACATTTGAAAAAAATGTACACATTTTTTTCATGCACATTCGGAAAATGCTCACAAATACGCTTTAGTCAATGGGAGAAGAATGATTACATTTCAAAGATGCGCACAATTGATGGCTATGTAGGGATAGGTGAATGAGCAATCTTCAAGATCACCAGGATTGCCTAAACATCATCTCACCACTTGTCTCGTGCCTGATCCCTGTTCGCGTTTGTGATTGCTGCTCACTCTGGGTGAACTGCAAACTTCTGTAAATCGAGCAGCAAATAGTGATTGAATGGGAGATTTGCATAGATTTCCCAAAATTAAATGGCGATCGCAAAAATGTGCATCTTTTTGTATGCGTGAAAAACTGAAAATGCACATTTTTGCAAATGCACATATTTGTGGGTGTGAGAGAGAAATGTGCATTTTTGCAAAAATGTGCATTTTCGTGCATATAGAAGTATGTGCATTCATAAATATGCGCATTTTTGTGGTTGCCATATTATTTCTCAAAAATGTCTACTGTGAAGCATGACGAGGCTGACAGGGTGAGTGCAGGCCATTCACCAAGCATGGTCAGGGGGCAAGCAGAGGCAGGGGCTCAGTGAGTGAGGCTCAGGGGTTTGGGCAGGGGTGGTTCTGATGGATTCCTGGACTCATAGAATCATAGAATAGTAGGGTTGGAAGGGGCCTATAAGACCATTGAGTCCAACTCCCTGCTCAATGCAGGAATCCAAGTCAAAGCATTCCTGACAGATGGCTGTCCAGCCTCCTCTTGAATGCCTCCAGTGTGGGAGAGCCCACCACCTCCCTAGGAAATGGGTTCCATTGTTGTATTTCTCTAACAGTCAGGAGGTTTTTCCTGATGTTCAGCCGGAATCTGGCTTCCTGTAACTTGAGCCCATGATTCCGTGTCTTGCATTCTGGGACGACCGAGAAGAGATGCTGGCCTTCTTCTCTGTGATAACCTTTCAAGTACTTGAAGAGCGCTCTCCTATCTCCCCTCAGTCTTCTCTTCTCAAGGCTAAACATGCCCACTTCCTTCAGTCTCTCCTCATAGGGCTTTGTTTCCAGTCCCCTGATCATCTTTGTTGCCCTCCACTGAACCATCTCCAGTTTGTCAGCATCCTTCTTAAAGTGTGGTGACCAGAACTGGGCACAGTACTGCAGATGAGGCCTAACCAGTGCTGAGTGGAGGGGAACTAGTACTTCCCGGGATTTAGAAGCTAAGCTTCTATTAATGCAGCCCAAAATAGCATTTGCCTTTTTTGCAGCCACATCACATCGTTGGTTCATGTTCAGCTTGTAATCAACAACAATCCCAAGATCCATCCCTATTCAAAGATGACTAGGCTGAGAAAGCTCTGCATTTCAGTTCTTCCTCCTATTCTAAATCCAGGTAGGATAATGACTGACCCAGGACTAGGGATGGGTGAGAGTTTAGTTTCAGTTAATTTTTGATTAGAATTTTCCAAAATTCACAAATCGCTATATATTTGAAACAAAAAGAATGAGATATTTAAAAAAAAAAATGAATGTGTGAGAAATGTTTAAGCCTCATCTTTATTACTCAGTGTAAGGCAGCTTCCTATGTTCTTAGCCTATATTCCCCACAAGTACAGAACTACCACCACAGTCCAATTTGTGTGCAAATGGGCCTTGTTGTCCTTTACATCTGCTTCCCCTACATGACACTGATGCTTTCTGCAGAGCTGAGGGCATATTATGAGGTGATGCCATGAACTACAGTGGCACATGGCTTTGAGAACCCAGATCCTCTATTCTTTGGGCACTTGACCTTTCCTGATCCTATGAATCATGACCAAAGAACAGAAGACAGCCGACCATTGCTTTAATTAATTCATTAGACCCAGCCGATCTGCATAGTTGATTCTCATTTCATGTACCTGCACACATCTCCAGAAAACAGCAGTAATCACAAAATCCATAGCACGGAAGATTAGAGCGAAAGTATTAGGGACTCTGTGGACCTGGAGACTATAATGATAACCCACATTTATCTGATTTCATGGAGATAAATGCAGTAACCAGGCAGCCTAAGCCCCTTTCCTTGTTATTATTATGGTGTAGCTTATTAAGAAAAGCAAAACCTTAGATTGGAGGCAGATCATGCGTTGAAACATAATAAGTCAAATGCTGAGTTAGAGGTACTCGGAACTGCAGCTGATTTAGCAGTCCCCCCCCACACACATACACACACACACACAAGCTATGTTTAAGGGAGGACCAGGAAAATATTTAAAATTCTTGGCAGGCAACATCGGATTTTGGGGAGCTGCCCCAGTTGGTCTCAAATTAAAATTCCACAATGATAGCATCAGTTTATCACCATCATCCCCATCTTCTCAAGTCTAGATATGGGATCATTTTAAGACTCCTAGAGTTTATTAGCACCCCACCCTCCTTGTGGGGTGTTGTTGTGAAACAACAACAACAAATGCATTCCTTAGCATACGAACGTTTGAAAAATGTGCATGAAAAACTGTATTTTTGAAAAAATGTGCGCAAATACACTTAAATCAATGGGAGAAGAATGAACACATTTTAAAGATGCAGGCATTTGGAGAAATACACACAGAAATGCACACATATGATCATGTGAAAAGAAAAACAAAGCAAAACTTGCAATCAGAGAAGGGGTTGATTCAGAATGAGCTTCAAGACAGAATTCAGAGAACTTTGCTGATGCACACATCCCTACCATCCAGACGTTATTTATTCATTTATTTATTTATTTCTATGCCGCCCAATAGCCGAAGCTCTCTAGGTGGTTCACAGAGTTCTCCAACTCCAGCCAGCCCCAGTCACCATTGTCAATAGTCCAACAACATCTGGAGGGCCCCCGGTTACCCACACCACCTTACAATGTTTTATCTATGGGCCATGTATATGTAGGTAATGCAGAGGAGGGAAAGATGCAAATGAACTGGAGGCACTGACACGTGTGGCAAAATGAGCATGCACCAATGGTAAGATTTCTCTTTGAATTCTTCCTAGGTGAAATGGAAAGGAGGAGGAGCAGAATTCAAAACACCATGAATACCTGGAGCTAAAAAAAAAAAAAAAAGGGATAGTGGAAGCCCAATTTTCCCTAGCAGTGACCAGTGGGACACAAAACAAAGAGAGTTGGATCCAAGATCTGCCTTCCACAAGAGGAAAGGATCTCCTTTGACAGGAAGGGCTCTGCTCAGAGAAAGTTCCTCCACCCAGCTTTTGGGGATCCCCTACCACCCCCTCACACACCCCATTCAGCAGGATCTCCTCTCTGTGTAGCATTTTCAGGGGTCTGGAGGGGTTGCCATGGGAAGGATGTGGCGGGGTTGATCCAACTTAAACCTGGATCCAATCCCAACCAAATATCATTTCTGAAATAGTTTGTAATCTTTAACCATCCTTTCCCCATCCCTACTTTTTCAATATTTTGGGCACTGGATGCCCTACAATTTACTATGGTGATGGCTGGTTCCCTGATTAGCTACACTGTAATAGATCTTTAATCCTCATATGCCATGTTTTCATCTTTCTCCCTGATATTTAAATCCAAAGCTGCTTTTTCTATGCGCAGTGGACAAGAGCTGCAGTTGCTCCCCACCCACTTTCTGGCAATTCTTCACTCTCTGAACATTGCTGTTATCTGCATGTATAGCAGGCATAACAGCTCCTTAAGAAAAGGGGGGAAAATAATAATCTAGAGTTGAAGTGTACTGTCCCCGGCGGGAAGGATAAAGATTTTCCACTGAACTGTTGCAAGGCCAAAGAAAACTGGCCGATATTTTGTGACACCAGATTTTCATGGTTCCTTCTCCCAAGTAATAAAATATAACAGGATCAATGAAAGTGCTGCTCAGGAAAAAAAAAAAATGGCCAATTAAATTGAGGTGAACAATTCATGTCCTTATGTAATGCAGTGTGATTTAAGAATACAGCTTTATACATCTATACTGCCTTTTCCCGACAGCTTATTCCAATATTGCTCTCATGAGATACATTTCAGCTTCATTCAGATGGAGTACCATAGTATAGTACAGCTTGAGGGTACCTTGGAGGACATCTAGTCCAACCCCCTTACGCAGTGCAGGACTCTTGCAACTATAGCATCCCTGACAGATGGCCATCCAGCCTCTGCTTAAAGGCCTCCAATGAAGGAGAGTCCATCATCTCCCAAGGCATAGCTCTTACAGTTCAGGGTGTTTCTTGTAATGTTTAGCCAAAATTTGCTTTCAAAATCTGCTTCGACCTGCTCCTTCTCATCCTGTGCCCTGGAACAAGAGATGGCTGGCACGTCATCAAGTTTCCCTGAGCTAGGCCTGCCTCCTCTGGCACCGGTGCTCCCTGGGACCTGGGGGGTGCTCAGCCTCTGAGGCAGAGTCCCCCTCTCCCTGAGTGGCTGGGGCCTCAGCAGGCTTCTCCGTGGACTCAGGCCACTGTTGCTGTGGTGCAGGCCCTGGCAGTGTCATGTTTCCTTTGGGCCCCCTCTTTCCCGATGCACTCACACACACAAACAGAGAGGCTTCAGTCTCAGGCCTTTAATTCATTATCAACAGGTTCTTATTACAGATGCAGATCCTCGAAGACTCAGGCTACAAAGGAATGCCTCTGGGGGATTCGAATGGGAACACTGACCTTGCCTGCAGTTTGCTGGCTAGACTCACTTAGGGAGGGAAGTCCCGCCCTTCCAGTGATGCTTCCCTATGTCGCCTCTCAGGCATCGCTAACCGGGTCGACCGTCTGAGCTCCGCCCCTGACGTTTCCCTCTTAGCTCTGCACCGCAGTCTAGCATCTCTTAGGTCACAGCCCCCACTCTCCTCCTCCTCCTTCTCCTTGTCCTCCTCCTGGCTTCTCACAGAGGGGGGCAAGGGGGGGACTTCAGGCCCGGCCATCTGGGAGTTGGTAACCTGAGAAGCATGCCTACCCATATCTGAACTGGCTTGGGAAAATGCATCCCCCAGTTCTGGCTGTTCCTCTTCTGGATCTGAGCTAACTATCTGCCTGCTCTCAGAATCAATCCTAACAGGCAGGAACTGGGAATCATCCTCTGTTGGGGACTCTAACTCTTCCTCTTCCTTGGAGAATTTCAATAGGGGCCGGGCATGACAATCAGAGCCAGCATAGCCAATGGCAAGGCATAATGGCAGTTCTAGGCCAAAACATACGGACGGCCTGCAGTTGCCAACCCCTGCCTTAAACTTGCCCTTCTCCAGGCTAAGGCCCAGCTCTTTCAACCATTCTTTGCAGGACTTGGTTTCCAGAACCCTCACCATCCTGATGGTGGCCCTCCTCCAAACATGATTTATTTTGTCAATATTCCTTCTGGAAATGTGGCACCCAGCGTGGGACAAAATGCCTAGGAGAGAGTGTGCAATCTGAATAAGGCGTTGAATGATACATTAATCACCTGATAGTCTCACCTAGGGATGCACAGATTTTATTACATCTGTCTTCTCAGTGTTTTGCAGACCGTCAGGCATCTTTCGTTCCATCATCGGGTCATCAATGGAATCAGAATATTTTGTCTGAGAGAATGCAACTTTGTTTGCAAATGCGGATTTGTGCAACCACACATCTGTGCAAGTGTGCATTAGTTAATGTGCACTTCAACAAACATGCATTTGGAAATGAACCAAATTGTGCAAATCCCCCCCCCTTTTAAAAAAGTCCACAAATCGGAGGAATCTGCAGGACACAGAAAAAGTCAGTCCACTGCAGAATCTGCTAGTCAGATTCATACAATTCCAAACTCATTTGAATCCATTCTACATTTTTATTTATTTTTATTTTATTTCTTGTATTTTTATCCCACTCCTCAGCCTCTCACCCATGCCTAGGGGTGGCACTGGAGTCCAAGGAGGGGGTGAGGCCTGACTGACTCCCCTCCCCCATTCGGCCACATGGATCCCAGTCCCCGGGCTGCAGGGGGCTCCTTTGCCCACTCAGTGACCTGCGGGAAATACTACGAGGCCGGCCAGCCCCTTACCAAGATGCAGTTTTGCGCACAATCACAGCTTGGTTACTTCTGCATATGTAAAGTGGCATCTATGGTGGCCAAACGGGCAATGACTCAAGATTACAGCATAAGGCCAGTGTGGTGTAGTGGCTAGAGTGTTGGACCAGGAGCCAGGAGATCCAGGTTCTAGTCCCCACTGGGCCATGGAAGCTCACTGGGTGACTTTGGGTGAGTCACAGACTCTCAGCCCAACCTATGTCACAGGGTTGTTGTTGGGAGGATAAAATGGAGAGGAGGAGGAATATGGACACCATTTGGGGTTCCTTAGAAGGAAAAAAAAAGTGGGATATAAATGTAATAAATAAATAAAATAAAATATAAGGCCCTTTATGCCTGTAATCTTGCATCATTGCCACTTTAAGGCAGCCATAGACTCAACTTTACATATGCAGAAGTAACCTGAGCCATGATTTCTGCGCACAATTGGAGCTCCCTGAGGTGACGGATGGCCTCGCAATGACACAATGCTTCTCAGGTGATCGCTGAGCCATCCTGCAGCTCGTGCGGGAGGGCAGCGGGGATGACTCTTTGACCACTCAAAAGGAGCGGATGGAAGTGCGTTTGTCCATTCTGACCCATGCTTGTGTTTATCTGTTCAGAAACAGCATTCACCAGGGGATCAAACTCCTCCTTCTCTGCCTTCTTCCCCCCACCTCTACTTCATCATTAAAATCAAAAGGCACATTGCAGCAACACTAAACAACATTTCTATTTTTAATGTTGTTCATTTGGGAGGCCAGTGGTAAACCTCCTACTGTGTTAAAGGCTAGTGAGTTGTAAATCCTTTCTAATCCTAACACTTCCAAATTGATCTGGGTGACTCTAGTTAGTTTCAGGATGGTCAGTTGTTTGTTTAAAGGAGGAAGGGACGGATCGGTATTTTCCCTGTCCATATGAGTTTTACATGTATAAATGTGTTTGGTCATGAATGGTTGTGAGCCCCCACACTTAAAAAAAAATCTGCAGTGTTTGAGGGTTTTAAAAAAACAAACCAGGGGAATTTATTTTTAAGCAGCACCATCCTCATACACACACTTGCAGAAAAGTGATACAGTCCATTCTATGAGGATGAACAAACTGGAAAGCATCCAACAGAAATCCACAAAGAACATGTTTCTCGGGATGCTAGAAAAAAATGCTTTATTCTTAAGCTTCCTGAAGAATTTGTTGTTCAGTCGTCAGTCATGTCCGACTCTTCATGACCCCATGGACCATAGCATGCCAGGCCTTCCTGTCCTGCGCTCTCTCCCGGAGTGTGCTCAAGTTCATATTCATTGCATCAGTGATGCTATCTAGCCATCTCATCCTCTGCCGTCCCCTTCTCCTTTTGCCTTCAGTCTTTCCCAGCATCAGGGTCTTTTCCAGGGAGTTTTCTCTTCGCATTAGGTGGCCAAAATATTGGAGCTTCAGCTTCAGTATCTGTCCTTCCAATGAGCAGTCAGGTTTGATTTCCTTTAGGATGGACTGATTTGACCTCCTTGCAGTCCAGGGGACTCGTAAGAGTCTTCTCCAGCACCACAGTTCGAAAGCATCAATTCTTCGGTGCTCAGCCTTCCTTATAGTCCAGCTCTCACAGCCATACATTACTACTGGGATTCCTGAAGAATAGGAAGAGGCAAACAAGATTCTCTGAACATCAGCTGAATGTTCATCTCTCCTCATCTGCAATCTCTCCACGTCTTTTGGACATGAACACATGTCTGAGAATTCGCAAAGAGTTTCGGAGAACACGTTCTTCTGCTTGTGTCCATTTTCAGGGCTGTGGAAACACAGCGTGTTCACACAATTTGCACACAGAAATGAAATGCTCATGCATCCCTGCTTAAAGCATTGTTTCAGAGCATCGTGAGACATGTACCCTCTTTGTGGAGAGTCAGTTTTATCACATCGGAATTCTACTATGGACTTATGGACTGAGGGAAATGCAGCCTTATGGAAACTTCTCTGTCGCTTTTTTGCAGGGGGGGGGGGGGCTGTTTTCTCCAAGTAGGGGAATCCCGTTTTCTGAGGCATGAGGCTCAGTGTGCCTGCATCGGAGCTGGCTGCTTTCAGTCTGTGGATTCACTGAGGCTAAACGTCCTCTAGCAATAGACATGAACAACTAGTGCAAATGTAAACACCTCTGTCCTTGTCCCTTTGAAGGGCAAAAACATGTTTTGCCTCCAGTTAGCTTCAGGGCCTTGCCCTTGAGGAGACCCGAGCTGTTCCTTCATGCCTCACAAGCCCTTGGCAAGAAGAAAAAGCATCCAGCAACTGTCTGGGGGGGGGGGGTGCATAAAAAGACAGAAAACAACACTGATGGTAAGATCCATGTAAAGAAAAAAAACTCAACTGTTTTGAATTCCCACTGTCTTAGGGTGTTTCTACATTAAGCAAAAAAACTGCAAAAACCCACATCCTTTCCAGAGCTTCCTGCTTTCAGTTTCTTTGCAGGATTAGGAAGGGCTTCTTTACATGGCAGACACCTGGTTTGAACTGAGGGGGTGCCTCCTTCCCCTCCTCCCTGGCATGTGCGCAAAGGAAAGGGGGGAGTCTTGTTTTCGTAGCTTAACTTCTGCTGTACGGTTTTCTCGCAGCCCCCAGGAAACCTCTGACTTACTTCTGAGTAAGCATAAAATGTAAGATTGTGCTGCAAGTCTGCAACCCTCTGCACACTTACTTGGGAGTAAGCCACACTGAACTTAATAGGGTGATCTGAAATAACAGAGGACATTGCTTCTGAGCTTGGTGGGGCAGGGGATCAGATGTGTCTCCCTTCATTGCAGGGAGGCATTTTACCCTCTTCTCCCTCCAAATGAGAAATGCAGAGGCAGGAGATGCAATCAGCAGGCGATTCTTGCCCTCGTGCCTGTCAAATCTCATCCCGACAACTGAAAACAAATGCCCACAGCAGGCAGACACAGCAGTTTTTTCTGCTATTGGAGAATTTCACAGGGAGGTCATGGCACTCCAGTTCCAGGGGCTAGAAAAAATACATTTTTTTGCATTTGGGGAAAACACGAGATAGGCTGGAGAAAATGGCGGGAGACACGCTGGAGGGTAACGGCGTCATCTAAAGAGCCCGCAAACTTCTGAGAGAGAGCCATCTCAATAGCAGGATAAAAGCTCCGTGTGATGAACCCCTTAGAACTAGCTGTGAGTGGTTCAGGCCAAGCAGTAAAGTTAAGGGGCTATGCTCCCCTCTTCCAAGCAGGGCTGCAGAAACTGAGGACCCATATCCAGCCCTCTGGTGCTCCCAATCCAGCCCTCTGGGGGTCCCCAGATGTCCACACCCCTTCCTCAGGCTTCACTCCTATTCCCCTGACTATTTATTTATTTAGTTATTCACAGCATTTATATACCACTCCCCATCTAAACAGATTACCCGCAGCAGTGAACAATACAAGATAAAGAGAAATAAAACACCATATTAAAAATTCTTATTTAAAAAAAAAAACAGAGTACCAATAAAAACTGTGGCTGGTCTGTCAAGAAAGACTTCCTGGAATAAAGCTGTTTTCAGGAGGCACCAGAAACAAGTTTTGGCGCCTGCCTGAGCTGCAGAGGCACGGAATTCCACAGAAAGGGGGCCACCACACTGAAGGCTCTTCTTCAGGTGGACTCCAAGCGGCCATAGGTCCATGTGGAACCACCAATTATTTCATCGTTTCTTGGCTTTTGTGCACCCCCCCCACCCACCCACCCCCACACACAAACACACACACACACACCAATTCTAACAGGTTGAAATGCCTCTCCCAAGGCTCAGTTACTGGGCAGTAAGAGCTTTAAGTTAAAATATGCTGGTAGCTCCAGTGTTTGGCTTGGGGACCCAGCCACTACCGCCAAGAGCTTCTCTGAAATGGAATTGGGCCCTTGTGCTGAAAGAAGTCCAACACCCCTGGCTTATGGGTGCTTTCAAATGGAGGGCTACTAACACTACCAATTGGATGAGACTGTGCACTTATTTCGTCTTTTCTTTGTGGATGGATTTTGTTGTTGTTGTTAAGGAGGAACACAGATGAAGCAGTGGGAAAACATAGGAGGGCTACAAATGGAAGACGTGGTGCCCATGAGATGTTTTAAACTACAACTCCCCCTGACTATTAGCCATGCTGACTGGGGACGTTGGCATCACATGCAGGAAGGGTGGGTGGCAATCCTGCTAAGGCTATTTAGGCAACCTGCAGGAAGCGCTGCAAGGCCAGCCATCCCCTTACTGAGCTGCGATTGTGTGCACAATCGTGGCTTGGTTACTTCTACATATGTGGCATCTATGGCTGCCTTAAAGGGGCAATTACACAAGATTACAGCATAAAGCCAGTGTGGCGTAGTGGCTAGAGTGTTGGACTGGGAGCCTGGAGATCTGGGTTCTAGTCCCCACTCAGCCACGGAAGCTCCATGGGTGACTGTGGGCCAGTCACAGACTCTCAGCCCAAAATACCTCACAGGGTTGTTGTTGGGAGGATAAACATCTTGACCCCTGTAAAATTCTGTGAATTGGACAGAAAAGACCTCTTCTCAAAGCATCCGAAGCGCAACACTAAACACCACACTTGTGGTTGTGTTCATGTTTAACTGTCAAAAGCAGGTGTGATTGGGGGAGTAATCATGACTATGGGATGTTTTATCAACCCTTCCCTATCCTACTGCAGCTACACACAAAAATCCAACTCCCCAAAATTATTAGTAGTGCCAGTGGAAGCTACCCCCACCAATAGAAACTTGGGAAGGGGAATTTTCATCAGGTTTGTAGTGGGGGAAGGAAGAGTTAAACCCACTCACCCTGTGACCCCATGGTCCTGATGGGCCCCACCCCACCCCACCCCACCCACAATCCCCTTATTAGCAGTGCAAAAAACCCAAATACAACTGCCTGTTTGACTTAGCTTCATGTCCATTTTGGCCATTAGTTTCCTTTGGATAAGACAGCTGTAGCAATTTATGACTTCATTTACACATACATACAAGAAAAGCATAAGGAGACACACACAGAACCTCTTGCTCAGGGATGTCTGTCGCTGGGAAATCCGGCCCTTTTGGGGCTCACCAGATTTCCGTGGCAACCCCGACCCAGTGTGCATTCGCAAGCCAAGCCAGGGGTTTCTTCCCTAAATCTGAGAATTTATCTTGTTGAAAAAAAGATGGATAAAAAGCCATTTGTTCACATTGCAGGAGCAATTTGCATAATGTGTGCAAATTGCAGCCACAAGCTGTGCAAATCGCTTTTTATGCAAATTTTAAAAAAGAAAAGAAATCTGCGAACCAGCCTGACATGATGCAGATCGAGTCGGGCCAGCTTGCAAGAAAACAAGCCGAAGTCCATGGGGCCAGGCTGATCAAAGCTCGATGAGCTTCACCATCACCACCCCCATATGGATTCCTTCAACATCCCTACCCCTACTGCAGGCAGCTTCCCAGGCAGTGACTTGAGTGTCTCCCCCTACCCACTGCAGGGCTACACCCCTAGTTTCAGCTGAATATTAGCCAACCATCCTTAGCTTTGAACCCGCAATCTGCCTAACAAAAAGTCAGTTGGCCTTCAACTATAATTTAATCATAGAATCATAGAACAGTAGGGTTGGAAGGGGCCTACAAGGCCATTTTTTATGTCATTTCTATCCCACCTTTCTTCCTTTGTGGAACTCAAGGTGGCTACATGTGGTTCCCAGGTGGTCTCCCCTCCAAGCACTGACCAGACCCAGACCTGCTTAGCTTCAGCAAGGTGGCTGCCTCATGTGCCCTCAGACCAAAGCTAGTGGACTGTTGGTCCTGCTGCTTCAGCTGTGGTAAGGGCTTCACATCACTGGGTGTTGCTATGGCTTCAGTTGTGGGTTCTGCTAGGAGTCCGATCTACCTGGAGATGCCAGGAATGAAACCTGGGGCTTTCTGCATGCAAACCTTGTGCTCTACCACTGAGCTACAGCCCCTGATGTGCTCTGCTCTGCCTCCAAATCTTTGTTCTACGCATGGACAGATGTCTGAGTAGGGCTAATGTGAACTTGAAATCAGTTAATAATTCTTCATACATGAAACTCCCACAAATGTCTTTGATTGTGTTTGGTCTTAATTTTTTCTAACATTCCTTTTTTCTTTTCTTTTTTTGTCAATGACATCCATGTTCTTTCTTTCATGTAGGACATGCACTTCAAGGAACGGAGATGATCTGTATGACTTTGTTCCCAGGAGGTGATCATTCTTTTATCTACTTAAAGAAATAAAGAAATAGAATTTTTAAAAAGTTAACTTAAACTTTAAGGGGGGCAGATACTTCTTTCCTTGAAGTATGTTTACAAGGATATGTCTGGTCTTTAATGTCATACAGCAATGCTGGAAAGAGCCAAGGTGCTTAAGGACTTGAAGCAGTGCACCTAACTGCTGGGATTCATAACATTAAGAACAACAGACACTTGGTCCAGCATCTTCACTGCAAAAGCCAGAGTTGAAAGGAGAAATAGATCCCAGAAAACGGGAATCCAGGCAATAGAGGATGGGCGGGTACATCCCAGATTTGGAAGGCAAGCCACTGTGGTGGCATATTCATGTTCCATTAAGGGCACAATCCTATTGGGATGGCAGCAAGCCTCTGAACTCGGAAGGTTACCACCATCCAATGCAGAGTGGGAGGAGCGTTGGAAGGAATCTTTGCCTCCACGCTCCTCCCACTCTGTACTTGATCTAGACAGGTTTTTTTGCCCAACTAGCTAGGGCTTTGAGAAGTGGGAAGGAAGGAGGCTGGGGAGGCCTGGGGATACAGCCTGAGCCAGCCTCAAAATTCCCCTCCCTGCCCCACATACCAACACCCCTCTTTCCCTCTTCCCCGAGGTTGCTTTTGCGAACTCGGAGAGGCAGCCAGTGCAGTTCTTTCCATACCAGCTGTGAGGGGGGAGCAGGGAGCTCAGATTTCTGGCTTTGAGGTTGGAGTACTGTCTCCAACCTCAGATCCAGGAATCTGAACTATCCTATGCCCCTCCCTCAGACTCTTGCCTAGGGGCTGTGGGATTTCTCCTCCTGTCACATTCGTAGAAGTGTAAAATCTCAAAGATAAGCTATGTTCTGATCCACACATTACTCCGAGTGGTGCGGACCAGGTCAGTTCATATTGGAAGCCGCAAAATTCAAATTCCTCAAAAGTATCCCTAGTAGCAATAAAGATTAGCGATACAATAGAAGATCATGACAGAAGTGCATTTAAAGAGCCAGATAAATCCATCAGTCAGACTAAATATCCTACAAATATCCTGTTGCTGGATAACATGAGCGGGAGGGGTGCTTTTGCAATCATGCCCTGCTTCTGAATGATCAGCCACTGTGTGAAGAGAAAGCTTGACTAGATAGGCCTTGGTGTGATCCAGCATGGTTCTTCTCATGTTCCAAACAATTACACAGCAATTAAACAGAAAGCGGGGCACTATTTCTTTATGTAGCTCCACTGTAGGTGGCATTCATTCCATCCAATCAGGAGGGGTCTGAGGAAAGTCTTACTCTCTGGAGCAATCTCATTCTAAGATTTATTAATTGGCAAAGATGAACAAGCATGAGTGCTAGCAGAGATAACAAAGTGGGGGGGAGAACTACCAATGTCTGCCAAAATGTTAATGTCAACCGTTCTTAAATTATCTTCCAGTCAGGATTGATGGTCTTTCACCTCCTTGTTTGCAGGTATGCTGGAGTCCTGAAATAGCAAGTGTTTTACTTAGGAGCTGTGTGTGTGTGTGTGCACGTGTGCTTGGGGTGTTGATGCATAAATTATTAAAATCCAAACGACAAAGGCATTCTGCAAACTTTGCCTGTGGAGGCCTACAGTTAATATGGTTTGAATGCCAGTTTTATGCAGGCAGACACCTCTCCATTATTTTGCTCACAAGTACTCAGACAATTAGCATCTAAGCCTTGTCGCATTAAGCCCCATCCATCTGGATGACTGGGAGAAGAGTGCAATATGGCCACAGCAGTTGTGCGCTTTGTATATTCTGAACATTCTAAATTTCTTGGTGCTATTTTAGCCTGCTTATCTTCAATTTTTTTTTCAGAAAAGTTATTTAATAAATTTATATATCATTGTATTTTAAAATATCTCGAAGTTAAGCTACCATATGATACAGATCCACAGAGTTTCCCTTTATAACGCAGACATCTCAGGAACCGAGGCAAGGACTATTTCAGCTTTGGCAGTTAATTGCTGTGGTGATGTTTTAATTTAACAAAGCCACCAGTATATTACACAATTACTGTTGTTGTTGATTATTCAGTCAGTCGCTTCCGACTCTTCGTGACTTCATGGACCAGCCCACGCCAGAGCTTCCTGTCGGCCGTCGCCACCCCCAGCTCCCCCAAGGTCGAGTCCGTCACCTCCAGAATATCATCCATCCACCTTGCCCTTGGTCGGCCCTTCACACTTCCTTTTGCCTTCCACTTTCCCTAGCATCAGCATCTTCTCCAGGGTCTCCTGTCTTCTCATGATGTGGCCAAAGTACTTCAGTTTTGCCTTTCATATCATTCCCTCAAGTGAGCAGTCTGGCTTTATTTCCTGGAGTATGGACTGGTTTGATCTTCTTGCAGTCCAAGGCACTCTCAGAATTTTCCTCCAGCACCACAGTTCAAAAGCATCTATCTTCCTTCGCTCAGCCTTCCTTATGGTCCAGCTCTCACAGCCATAGGTTACTACGGGGAATACCATTGCTTTCACTATGCGGACCTTTGTTGTCAGTGTGATGTCTCTGCTCTTAACTATTTTATCCAGATTTGTCACTGCTCTCCTCCCAAGAAGTAAAGTCTTCTGATTTCCTGGACTATACTATATATATATATATATATATATATATATATGTTTTTCTTCAGTCTAAAGGTTAAACCATAAGAACAAACTGAAACTGAATTTAAGGAGTTCGTATCTCTAAAATCTATTATCTGTTCCTTGGAATGTTAGGAACATAGGAAGCTGCCTTCTACTGAGTAAGACCACTGGTCCATCTAGGCCGGTATTGTCAACACTGATGGGCAGCGGCTCTCCAGGGATTCCATTAAAGCTTACCTGTGCACATTTTCAAGAAATACACAATTTTTCATGTGCATTTTTCAGATGTATGAAAGGCATTGTTACTTCAAGAAGCTGCCCGTGAGTCACCAGCCATGGTTTATTAAGTTCAGAATCTGTTCCTTTAAAATGTTTTAATTGTTTTATTTATGGGGTTTTATTCTTTTATCTTGTTCACCACTCCAACATCTTCAATGTGGAGTGGTACATAAATATTGCCAATAAAGAAATAAAATGAATGTATGCATGCTGTCAAACACAGTTTGTTGGTCCACAAATCACATTGCAAGCTTGGAAATATACGGACTTTTGACTGCAGATTGTGTCTGCATCTATGTTTGCTCCGATAGGTATGAACTGGGTAAATCTTGATTTAAAAATTGTCATACATCCCTAGGTAGCAGAGAAGCCAAGAGTTCTGATGTCTGTGAGTGACCCCCCGAGCTCTATATTTTAAATCTCTGCATTGCTGCTAATTTTAATTCTGGTTGTATTGTTATTTTAATTATTTATATATATATATATATATATATATATATATATATATATATATAGTTTTACTGTATGCTTTTTGGTTTTAATTACTGTGAACCACCCAGCGAGTTTTGGCTATTGGGCAGAATAGAAATTAAATAGATAGATGAGCATTAAACATTTAAGCCTCAGAAGAAGATACACATTTGAGGAATGAGATGCACACCAACTGCCCCAACTCCATAGCTTCAGACCCTCCAAAAGTCACCCCAGGAACAGAGGTGGTGGAGAGTCCAATTCTAGACCAGAAGGCATGGCACCTGCCCAGAATAGGACAAGGATTCCTTTCCCTGAGCCCTGCTTTGGAGTAGGAAGCTAAAAGAATCATTGCTTGGGAAGGGGGCCCAGCTGATGCTCCAAAAAGGGACAGGGCAGCAGAGTAATCTGTACAGGTCATGAGTTAGTGCCTTGCCGTTGCTGATGCATGACCTCCACTCCCCAGGCCTCTGAGCTGAACAACTCATCTGCTCTCAAGAAAAACATCCTCACTGACCAGTTAGAACAACTTTCCCCAACACTGGATCCCCAGATGTTGTTGGACTACAGCTCCCTGTCATCCACAGACATTGGCTATATGGTCAGGGAACAATGGGACTTATATTCCAACACGTTCTGGGGACAAAAGGCTAAGTAAGACAAGAGTTCAAAGAGAGCAAGCTAAACCATGCAGTAGAGCTGGTGGGTGTCTTGCTTACAGTGATTCTCAGGCAGAGTTCCACACTTGGGTCAAGTCCAAAAGTAAGATCAGAATGCAGTCCAAAGTCAAACACAAAGAAAGTGAGAGAAGACCAGATAAACACACACAAGGAAGCTGATACTAAAACATTGCTCCAGCACTTGCTGTCTGGAACTGAGGTCTTTTTAAGCCTGAGCTTTCAGAGCCCCACCCAGAGTGTAGATGCAGGTCATTGTTGCCACTTCAGGAAAGCTCTACTCATGAGCAGGGCCTTGCTCATGAGCATACCTTTACACACAAGGAGTGGGAACTTTGGCAGCTGGCTGAGCCTTGATCTTCAGATGCCTGCACTCTCTGGGGCTAGGTGGCCACTTGGCACCCACGTTTAAGTCTGAGAGAGGCCTACCTACGTCTTGAGGGTGAGGGTTGTCTCCCCTGCAGGTCCAGTATCTCCCTGATCCACCTTAAGATCCCCAGACACAGGTTGCTCCCCTGTGATGCTTGGGTCAAGGTGCTCCAGGACTTCCTCCGAAGAGGAGTCTTCTGGGGGTGGGGGGATGACATCAGGAACAGGACAACAGTCTGAAGTGGAACCTCTTGTTCTGCCTCTTCAAATTCCATTCATACTTCATTCTATTGCACATTTATTGTTCAGTCGTTCAGTCCTGTCCGACTCTTCGTGACACCATGGAACATAGCATGCCAGGCCTTCCTGTCCTCCGCTCTCTCCCGGAGTGTGCTCAAGTTCATATTCATTGCATCGGTGATGCTATCTAGCCATCTCATCCTCTGCCGTCCCCTTCTCCTTTTGCCTTCAGTCTTTCCCAGCATCAGGGTCTTTTCCAGACAGTTTTCTCTTCGCATTAGGTGGCCAAAATATTTCATCTTCAGCTTCAGTATCTGTCCTTCCAATGAACACTC
The DNA here is from genome assembly GCF_057233095.1 of Heloderma suspectum. Taxonomy (NCBI): domain Eukaryota; kingdom Metazoa; phylum Chordata; class Lepidosauria; order Squamata; family Helodermatidae; genus Heloderma; species Heloderma suspectum. The sequence continues at coordinate 13,003,595 of NC_139470.1, forward strand.
AGGGTTGATTTCCTTTAGGATGGACTGACTTGACCTCCTTGCAGTCCAGGGGACTCGTAAGAGTCTTCTCCAGCACCACAGTTCAAAAGCATCAATTCTTCGGCGCTCAGCCTTCCTTATAGTCCAGCTCTCACAGCCATACATTACTACTGGGAAAACCATAGCTTTGATTAGATGGACCTTTGTTGGCAAGGTGATGTCTCTGCTTCTTACTATGCTGTCTAGGTTTGCCATAGCTTTCCTCCCAAGGAGCAAGCGTCTTTTAATTTCATGGCTACAGTCACCGTCTGCGGTGATCTTGGAGCCCAAGAAAGTAAAATCTGTCACTGCTTCCATTTCTTCCCATTCCATATGCCAGGAAGTGATGGGGCCAGATGCCATGATCTTCGTTTTTTTAATGTTGAGTTTCAAACCAGCTTTTGCACTCTCCACTTTCACCCTCAACAAGAGGCTCTTGAGATCCTCTTTGCTTTCTGCCATTAGGGTGGTATCATCTGCATATCGGAGGTTGTTGATAATTCTCCCAGCAATCTTAATTCTGACCTCTGATTCATCCAACCCGGCGTTTCTCATGATGTACTCTGCATATAAGTTAAATAAGCGGGGTGACAATATGCAGCCTTGTCGTACTCCTTTCCCAATTTTGAACCACTCAGTTGTTCCATGTCTGGTTCTTACTGTTGCTTCTTGACTCTCATACAGGTTTCTCAGGAGACAGGTAAGGTGGTCTGGTACTCCCATCACTTTAAGAATTTGCCACAGTTTGTTGTGATCCACACAATCAAAGGCTTTAGCGTAGTCAATGAAGCAGAAATAGACGTTTTTCTGGAATTCTCTTGCTTTCTCCATGATCCAGCGAATATTGGCAATTTGATTTCTAGTTCCTCTGCCTCTTCGAAACCCAGCTTGTACTTCCGGTAGTTCTCGGTTCGCATGCTGCTGAAGCCTAGCTTGTAGGATTTTGAGCATCACCTTGCTGGCATGTGAAATGAGCGCAATTGTACGGTAGTTTGAACACTCTTTGGCGTTGCCCTTCTTTGGAATTGAAATGTAAACTGACCTTTTCCAGTCTTGCGGCCATTGTTGAGTGTTCCAAATTTGTTGGCATATTGAATGCAGCACTTTAACAGCATCATCTTTTAGGATTTTAAATAGCTCAGCTGGAATACTGTCATCTCCGCTAGCTTAGTTGTTAGTCATGCTTCCTAAGGCCCACTTGACTTCACTCTCGAGGATGTCCGGCTCAAGTTCAGTGACTGCACTATCATGGCTATCAGGGACATTAAGATCTTTCCTGTATAGTTCTTCTGTGTATTCTTTCCACCTCATCTTAATCTCATCTGCTTCTGTTACGTCCCTGCCTTCTTTGTCCTTTATCATGCCCGTCTTTGCACAAAACGTTCCCTTGAGATCTCCAGTTTTCTTGAAGAGATCTCTAGTCTTTCCCATTCTGTTGTTTTCCTCGATTTCTTTGCATTGTTCATTTAAGAAGGCCTTCTTGTCTCTCCTTGCTATTCTCTGGAACTCTGCATTCAGTTGGGTATATCTTCCCCTTTCTCCCTTGCTTTTCGCTTCCCTTCTTTCCTCAGCTACTTGTAAAGCCTCATCAGACAGCCACTTGGCTTTCTTGCATTTCTTTTTCTTTGGGATGGATTGAATTGCTGCCTCCTGAACAATGTTACGGACCTCCGTCCATAGTTCCTCAGGCACTCTGTCAGGTCTAATCCCTGAAATCTATTCCTCACCTCCACTGTATATTCATAAGGGATGTGATTTAGGTCATACCTGAATGGTTTAGTGGTTTTCCCTACGTTCTTCAATTTAAGCCAAAATTTTGCAACAAGAAGCTCATGATCTGAGCCACAGTCAGCTCCAGGTCTTGTTTTTACTGACTGTATAGAGCTTCTGCATCTTTGACTGCAAAGGACATAATCAATCTGATTTCTATATTGACCATTTGGTGATGTCCATGTGTAGAGTCACCTCTTGTGCTGTTGGAAAAGAGTGTTTGCTATGATCAGCGTGTTCTCTTGGCAAAACTCTATTAGCCTTTGCCCTATTTCATTTTGTACACGAAGGCCATGCCTGCCTGTTATCCCGGTGATTTCTTGACTTCCTACTTTAGCATTCCAGTCCCCTATGATGAAGAGGACATCTTCTTTTGGTGTTAGTTCTAGAAGGTGTTGTAGGTCTTCATAGAACCGATCAACCTCAGCTTCTTCGGCCTCAGTGGCTGGGGCATAGACTTGAATTACTGTGATGTTGAATGGTTTGCCTTGGATTCGTACTGAGATCATTCTATCGTTTTTAAGATTGTACCCCAGTACTGCTTTTCCCACCCTTTTGTTGACTATGAGTGCTACTCCATTTCTTCTAAGCAATTCTTGCCCACAGTAGTAGATATGATGGTCACCTGAATTAAATTCGCCCATGCCTGTCCATTTTAGTTCGCTGATTCCCAAGATGTCGATGTTCAATCTTGCCATCTCATGTTTGACCACCTCCAGCTTACCTTGATTCATTGATCTGACATTCCAGGTTGCTAAACAATATTGTTCTTTACAGCATCGGACTTTCTTTTCACCACCAGACACATCCACAGCTGAGTGTCCTTTCGGCTTTGGCCCAGCCGCTTCACTCTTTCTGGCACTACTTGGAAATTCCCTCTGCTCTTCCCCAGTAGTATATTGGACACCTTCCGACCTGAGGGGCTCATCTTCCGGCGTCATATCTTTTAGCCTTGTGATACGTTCCATGGGGTTTTCTTGGCAAGAATACTGTAGTGGGTTGCCATTTGCTTCTCCAGTGGACCAAATTTTGTCAGAACTCTCTGCCATGACCTATCTGTCTTGGGTGGCCTTGCACGGCATAGCTTATGGCTTCACTGAGTTACACAAGCCCGTTCGCCACAACAAGGCAGTGATCCATGAAGGGGTTGCACAGTTAGACAATGTCTAATCTCACTACGAAAAGAAAACGAAGCCAGGCAGACAAGAACGGGATGCTCTGGGATGCTCTGGCTTGGATTCCTGCATTGAGTAGGGGGTTGGACTTGATGGTCTTATAGGCCCCTTCCAACCCTACTATTCTATGATTCTATGAGTGCCCTGGCCTCTAAAAAAGGATAAAATTAAATGATACACAGTGTATATTTTAAACTTCTGATCTGCCAAGCTGGAGGCTAAGCTCTGAAGCTCACAGGCCCATCCTTCTGTCTTATAAGGCAGGCTACCAAGCATGGCCTACTGCATATAACAGAGAGATTAAACTTTTTTGAAAAAAATATCTATATAATCACCAATCCTGAACAAATTGTTCCTGGCAGGTGAAGTGAACAGACTAAATTATCCTAACAGGACTTCTTTGCTCCTTCTCCTCCAGTTTTTAGCTACGATTGATCTTTGACATTCAAGAGATTGAACTGCTTGTCATGGTGTGCTTTCATGGACTTTTGTTATATGCAGTAATTTACTGAGTACCAGTTCGGAACCAACCAAGAAAGGGGGTCCATTATCCTGACTGCTGAGCAATGTTGCAGAAGTTTACAATTCTTTGGCTTGGAAAGCCAACTCATAAGGATTGCCTTAAATATGAGGTGAGCACAGAATCATAGAATAGTAGGGTTGGAAGGGGCCTATAAGACCATTGAGTCCAGTCCCCTACTCAGTGCAGGAATCTGCATGACAACCCCTGATTTGTTTTCCCCCTGTAGTTTGTATTTTAATGTTTTTTTTCCGCAGGGGGGGCTCAACTGAGTAGAGGGGAGGGGACGATTTGTGTGCGAGGGTGGGGTTTATACTTCTGGGAGGGATTGGGTCCTATCACACTCTAAATTATGTCATTGTGGGCATAATGGGGTCTGGTTTGATTCATAATGGGGTTTGGAATAAATCAACATATTTCCTGATTTAGGGAAAGAAATATTAATTTGCTAAGCCCAGTGGGATTTCTGTTGAATTGGATCCAGATTTAGTGTTGCTTAACTCCCACTGGAATCTACATGAAAGGTTAGGCATGGCTACCTTCAGTCCCACTGATTTCAGTGGGACTAAAGGGCATAACTTAGTCTGGATCCAATACATTATCAGTACCATCCTCCTGCATAGTAGAAAATGCCCACTTGGGTCCCAGTTAGACCACATGATCCAGATGATGGGTTTGAAGAGCGCATGGCTCAGTAGTCACTGAGTGAAGTTGTCAAAACATAAAAACATGAGAAGAGCCCTGCTGGATCAGACCAAGGGGCCATCTTGTCTAGCATTCTGTTCACACAGTGGGCAACCAGCTGCCTGTGGGAAGCCCCCAAGTAGGATATTAGTTGCTTATGTTCCCCAGCTGGGAGATATTGGAGGTAGCCAAACACCATAAGGTCTGGTAGCCATTGTTAGCCTTATCAGCCATTAATCCCCATTCAAAGCTATGCAAATTGGTGGCCATCACTACATATTGTGGTAGCAAACTCCATTGTTTAACGATGCACTGTGGGAAGAAATCCTTCCTTTTATCTGTCCTGAATCTCCCACTGATCAGCATCATGGGATGACCCCACTGGGTTCTAGCATTATGAGAGAGGGAGAAAAATGTCTCCCTATCCACTTTCTCCACACCGTGCACATTTCTGAACACCTCCAGTATGTCTCTCCTTAGTAACCTTTTTTTTTCTAAACTCAGAATTACCTGGTTGGGAGGAATACTAGGGGTGTACGAAATTGGCCTTACCTGGCTCCGCCGGGTTCTGCTGGGGGGGGAGGCGCTCCATCTCTCCCCCTGGAATCCTGGCCGGCCGACTCCACTCTGCGGGGATTCCGCAGAGCCGCTGGCTGGCTCCGCCAGCAGCCAGACATCCAGGCGCTGACTAGCAGGGACACAAATGGCGGCGGCTGTAGCCGCTGCCATTTGCATTCCTTTTTTTGTCCCGTCTTAGACTACGTAAATATTTACGTAGACTAAGACGGCGAAAATAAGGGGAATGCAAATAGCGTAGCAGATGCTATTTGCATTCCCCCTTATTTTCGCCGTCTTAGTTTACATAAATATTTACGTAGACTAAGACGGGACAAAATAAGGAACGCAAATGGCGGCAGCCGTAGCCGCCACCATTTGCGTACACGCTTTTTTAAAAAAAAAAGTCAGACGTGATAGGCTACGTAAAGATTTACGTAGCCTATCACATCTTTTTTTTTTAACACTGGAAATGGCAGCAGTGGCAGCCGGTCGGAAGACTGGCCGCCGCAGCCGCCGCTGCCGCAGCCGCCGCCAGAGCTGCCACCACCCAGAAGATCCACCCCAGGTAAGTCTCGGCCTGGGGGGGATCTGCGGGGGGGTGGGGGGGCAGGCCGTTCCACCACGGAGTTCGGGGGGCCGAATGCACTGGCATTCGGCCTCACCAAGATCCGTGGCAGAATTCTCTGACATCCCTAAGGAATACCAGTTTATCTCACTGGTAATACTTGGAAGCATTTTGCAACCCATTTCCAAACTGAAAAAGGAGACCTGACACAGCCCTTCTTAGCACTATTTAATGTCTGAGGTGCCACAGTAGGTATGAATGTGGGAATACATGAGGCTATATCCAGACAGTTATTCTTGGAGTGGACCATTGGAATCAAAGGGACTTATGGTAGACTGACTTAAGTCCCATTGATTTCAGTGGGTCTGTTCTAAGCCTGACTAAGTCTGGATCCAACCGATGGTGAACAACTACAAACAGGCAATGTGAACCCAAGTCCTAGCCAAATCCAACAATTGAGCTTTGGCAGAATTATAGCCCATGATTATGGGGCTCTACAATGCTTGCAGTCCCTGGCATACCAGAATGTGCATTACAGCAGCAGTAATTAATTGCCCATCTAGCCATGCAGCACTGCATATTTCCTGCATGGTCATCGGTGGGCTTTCAGTCCCTGCAAAGGCGCCACGCTGATCCCACCCACAGCTGGTAAAGTCAGAATGAGCCAGATGGTCCCTTGCTCTCTTGACACAGCTGGCTGCTCGTGAGGCAGCTGGGAGCAAATGCTCCAGCCACAGCTGTAAGAGGAGTAGAGTAAGGAACTAGATTTCCCACAAGTGAAATCTCAATTTATTGCTTCAAGAAATACAGTGCAGTTGAGGTATGTATGTATGTATGTATGTATGTAGTATGTATGTATTTTTGCGTCTTTCCAAAAGGGAGCAACAAAGGAGAAGTTTCTTTGCAGAGTCAGAGCAATGCAGGCACAAAAGTCTGGTTTTAAGGCAGGCGAAGACTAACTTCACTCTCGCATTGTCTGCTTTCCCCCACCCCCGCCCCGCTGCCTAAAATCCAGTGGAGGCTGATGGTTCCGATTTCAGTGGGGCTGTGAATCCATTCTGGGTTTTAGTCAGAACCAGCCAGAACTCAAAAGGAGCCATCCAAAGTGCTGAACCTATTTTGGAGATAGGGATCCTTAAAGATCCTTAGGCCCTCAAAGTCCATTCCAATGTGCTAATAAAGGGAAGGCCCTGGAATTTCAGTTCAGTTCGTTTTTTATAAGAACATACCAACGTTCACAAAGTTCTCCCTATCTGGGACAAAAAGAACTTTATATTTAAAGGGGGAAAAAATCAAATGTGGGAGAAATAGAAGTGAACACATTCAGCTATACAACCAGTGGAGGCTGGTGGCTCCCATTTCAGTGGGGCTATAAATCCATTCTGGGCTTCAGTCAGAACCAGCTAGAACTCTAATGGAGCCATCCAAAGTGCTGAACCCTATCTCCAAAATAGGTTCAGTGCCTTGAATAGCCCCTTTAGAGTTCCGACTGGTTCTGACTTGTTCTGATTGATAGCACTGAAATCGAAGCCACCGGCCTCCACTGCATCCAGCGTTGCATTGTGGGACAACATGGCGGTTCCCACTGATGTTGGTTACAGAAGCTGTGTGCCAGTTGAAGCAATGCGGCCAATGCTGGTTTACGCCCCCAAATGGGCTGGGGGTGACGGGAGGGGAGAAAGATGTTGCTGCTGGCTGCTGCTTTTCCTAATAAGTAAGTGAGTGGTTAGAGTGTTGGACTGGGGCTTGGGAGATCCAGGTTCCAGTCCCCACCTGGTGAGGAAGCTTACTGGGTAACTTTGGGCCAGTCACAGACTCTGACCCTAAACTACTTCTCAGTGTTGTTGTGAGGATACAGTGTAGAGGAGGAGGACCATATAAGCCAGCTTGGTTTCCTTGCAAGAGGGAAGAAAGGCAGGATATAAATGTAATAATGAAAGAGGAAGGAAGGAAGGAAGGAAGGAAGGAAGGAAGGAAGGAAGGAAGGGTCTCCTGTCTCCCAAACTTTGCAGATTTCTCTTCCCTCCCACCCCACCCCGGAAAACTACTTCCATTTTCTTCTCCCCTTTCACCCCATCCCCACCCCAAATTTTCCAGGAAACATAAAAGTAGAACCTTCATTGCAGCAGTCATTCAAACAAAAGTACCCAGAAAGAGAGGAAAACAACAGTCGCAAAAACAGCTCAAACATTTTTTCCCTGTGTCCAAATGTTAGGATAAGCTGACGCGGAGGATGAACGGCTGCGCTCTTCATCTTCCCAAGTCTTTGCTGGTCTCATTGCCGAAAGGCCATAAATAAAGGGAGAAGTAGAAGTAAACAGCTCAGCGGTTAATGTGGCAGGATTTACAGGCTGGGCTTCTCATATGTAAAGCACAGCGCCCCTGTCACCTCCCTTAGTTGCAGAGATTTGTAACAAGGGAGATGCTGACGCAGAGTCGCCGACTTCCAATGTTGCCGACTCAGACGCAGGGCACAAGCAATGATCATATTTTATCATTAGAGGCTGACGCTTTTATGGATGTGATTTAGGGCTTAGGCTGAGTCGCAGGCCGCTTTTCTGGGAGGTGGTAATGGCCTGATCCTCAAAAGGAACCAAGCTGGCAGTAGCATTGGTCCATCATGATGGTGAGAAAGCTCGAGCTCCTGGTTTTTGAGGGCCCTTGGCCAAGATACCCTCAACATGCCCCTCCCTCGCTGAGTCTACCTTCTCGCCACCATTGTCACCAGCTGCTGCTTAGGGATGGCCGTCACGGGGAAATCTGGCCCTTTGGGGGCTCACCAGATTTCCCAAGAGTCCCCAGCTCAGCTTGCATTTGTGAGCTGAGCGGTGGGCTTTTTCGCAGAATCCAGGAAATTTCTCAGATTCCCCCTGCCCATAAAATCGGCATTGACATGAACTCATGTCAGGATGTGGCCTCCCATGAACACGTCACAAGTGATTTCCTTCCTTGTCCAGCCAGCCCTGGGAAATGCTGCCCAATGGAAATGGACTAGAGTAAGCCAGAGGTCAGCAGCAGGCAACCGCTGTCCCTTCCTGGGCCAGCCTGGTCTCTACCAGGCTTTTATGCTGATTGAAAGCTGCCAGCCAAGTGTGCTTTGCCAGCTGGGCATCCATTTCCAAACTCATCAGCATGCCTCGGAATGATATGACTTTGGCAGCTGGAAAGGCAGCTGATGAATGGGTCTGCATAGAGGCTGTAGCCCCACCAAGGCATTGCCCTCACAGTACGTGTTAACTGTCTGCTTGTTGCTCCTCAATCAGGACCGTCAGCTGTGCCATCCATAAGAGCAGAGTCTTCCCAGAATCTGCCCAGGAATTCCATTTCTGCTAACCATCTTGTCCCAGTTTGCTATGCCTGGACCTAAAGAGATTCCTTTTCCAGGTAGCAAGTACTATTCTTCTAGATTGGAGTTGGCAACATGGTGCCCCTAGGCACCAATGCACCCCTAGATACCTTTCTTGGTGCCCACCAAGGTGCCCTACCTCTCCCATTATTATTATTATTTTAATTAACCTATTTTCTAACTGGCAGCTGAGATTGCTGTGACATAGGTTTCTGCTGATGCTGAAAACTGTAGGTTTGAAGGAGCTGTTTAGTTTGTTGTGGCTCAGGTCACATCTCTGCCTTGTACTCAGTCTTTTGGGCAGGTTATGTTTCCTTTGTCATGCCTCCTATGGCAGCCATTTTGTGTGGTGTCCAGGACAGTTTATCAAATGGCCAAATGTGCCCACAGCCCCAAAAGGTTGCCTACCCCATTCAAAATAGGGGTAAGGCCTTGAACCAGGGCTAGGGGCATAATCCAGACTCTCTACCAAGCATGAGGAACCGTTTACCCACTGGGAGTGCTAGACTGCTTTTCAGCTCAATACCTGGGAGCTGTATGATAGCAGAGGGTCAATCCCTCCCATCCAAAGCCATGCCTCGTAACATCATGAGGGAGTTTCTCTTTGCAGACATAGGCAGGAGCGATCACTCTTTGCCTTTCTTTTCATGACAAAAGGGCAGTCCCTCTCAGCAGTAGAGAAAGCCATTTTTCTATAGTCCTGGGAGAGGGGAGAGGCATAGGGTAGGGGGCAGTGCTTGGGAAAGGGGCAGTGCCTGGGTGTTGACCTCCATGGGCCAGGTGGGAAACCTCTGCAGTCCAGATTAGGGCTGCAGGACAGAGATTCCCCACCCCTGTTCTCAACATCATGGTAGCATGGTATGGGTAGTTTGCTTCAGCAGTGTCACCACCGATGGATGGAGAGCAATGTTGAAGCTGCCAGCTCAGCAGGGGGCAGCTGAATCCAGGGCTGGACAAGGGCTGATCAAAATTCACCCTCTCCCCCAATTTGCCACCTCGTTCGCCATTTTCAGTGACTTAGAATCATAGAATCATAGAATAGTAGAGTTGGAAGGGGCCTAGAAGACCAACCCCCTGCTCAATGCAGGAGTGCAAGTCAAAGCATCCCTGACAAGTGGCTGTCCAGCTTTCTCTTGAAGGCCTCCAGTGTGGGAGAGCCCACCACCTCCCTTGGTAATGGGTTCCATTGTCGTATTACTGTAACAGTCAGGAGGTTTTTCCTGAAGTTCAGCTGGAATCTCACTTCCTGTACCTTGAGCCCATGATTCTGTGTCCTGCACTCTGGGATGATTGAGAAGAGATCCTGGCCTTCCTCTCTGTGGCAACCCAAAGGCTTCATTACTGGCTCTAAGAACATAAGAACATAGAATCATAGAATAGTAGGGTTAGAAGGGGCCTACAAAACCATCGTGTCCAACCCCCTGCTCAATGCAGGAGTCCAAGTCAAAGCATCCCTGACAACTGGCTGTCCAGCTTCCTCTTGAAGGCCTCCAGTGTGGGAGAGCCCACTATTTGTGGGAAGTGGGTGGAGCAAAAGTCACACGGGTCACACTTCTTAACACCTGGACCAGAGAGGGCAGCAGTATTCAAACAGGAGATGGTAACAGGAATCAGTTTCTGATAAGTAGTCAGTCAGTCTGCCTGACTTTCTGTGTCCACTTTACCCCAATATACCCATTTTTGTACACATGATTTAATTGGAAAACTCTGTGCAACATTCGGAGCTGCGTGAAATTTGTGGCGTCAGTGAGTTCTGCCTTAGTGGCTTTTTAGTAGATAAGGTGGTATATAAATTAGGATTATGAGGATGATACTGTTACAAAAGTTCACATTAAAAATATCTACTGAACAAATGGCTCCTTCTTCCCTATTGTTTTGTTTATTTGTTTCTTGCCAGATCCTGTTCTTCCAAACTCCTTTAATGCCATCTGCAGTGCTTCAGCCCCTGAGGATGTTATATCTCAATCATGCCTGCACTTAATCTCCTTCTTTCTAATGAATTCCAGACTCATTTTCCTAACCTCTCCTCACAACCAGACCCCCGAGGCCTTTAATTGTGCCGGTTACCCTTTCGTGCGCCTTTTCTAATTCTTCAGTATGCTTTCGGTAATAAGGACAAACCATCAGCAGCAAAAGCCACGTTCCTGGCATGCCAAGGGAGCTTAATTCAAGAGAGCCAGAAACTGCAAATCCTCAGCCACTCCTTCTAGTGATGCCTGTTTATGAGCAGCTATTGAAAAAGCCTTAAAAATATAATGAAATAGTCTTCATCATTCAGATGTAATTACCTTAATGATTTAGTTGGTTAATGGACAGGTTGAGTGGAAGGGAAACTGTGCACTGCCATTTTTGTCTATATGCATGCATTGAAATGTGAATGCAATAAAAGTGAGATGCCATGAACAAGAGATTTCACTTTAAGGGTGCAATCCTATCCAGATAGGAGGCCGCCTCCGAACTTGGAGGTGACTGCCTATCCAAAGCAGGACAGGAGATGCACGGAGGGGATCATTACCTCCACGCTTCTCCTGCCCTGCATTTTCTGCTAGACAGCCGATTTCAGCTGTCTAGCCACAGCAAGGCGGAGTGGGGGAGGAGGCCACTGTACGACACATTGGATGTGTCGTACAGGCATTTCCGCCCTCCCCACCCTGGAACACCCCCAGCCAGGCCCCTTTTTGGCTGCTCCTCACTCCTTTTGCAAGCACGGAGGACGAGGCTGTTCCACACTGCCTCAGAGGCAGTGTGGAAGTGCGGGGAGGTCGGTTCTCTGGGAACCGACCTCGGAGCGCGGGCTCTGAGGTCAGTTCCCAGAAAACACCACATCCCTTGACCATCTAGCTGCTGTCTAGCGGCCATAGGATTGCTCCCTAAGAGACACAGAGGTGCATGCATGTGAAACCAAGTCCTATGAAGAACAGTTGGAAGAGATGGATATGTTTAGCTAGGAGAAGAGGAGTTGGCAGGGAGACACAGTAGCTGTCTTCAAATTGTTGTCTGAAGAACTGCCAAGCAGAAGGCAGAGCAGTCTTGTTCTCCGTTGCTCTGTGAGGGCAGGACTAGAACTGGTGGGTGGAAATGGGAAGGAAGCAGATTTTGGCTAAACACTAGGAGAAACTTCCTAAATGTAAAAACAACTTAGGAGTCTTGTGGAACCTCAAAAACCAACATCCCAAAAACTAACACAAGGTATCTTAGGGAGCACCTTCTCCCCTTTTGCGTCCCAGTCTGCCACCTAAGGTCCCCTGAGGGCTCTCTCCTGAGGTTGCCTAATGTGAGACTGGCAGCCACATGCAGAAGGACCTTCTCTTTTGCTGCCCCTCAGTTGTGGAATGGCCTGCCGGTTGAAATGCGCCTGCAGACCTCTTCGAAGGTCTTCAAGCAGGCATTAAAGGCTCCATTCTTCCGGCAGGCCTTCCCTGTTTATAACTTTCATTCCTCTTTGCTGACACTTGTATACTGTTTTTAAGTGGCATTGTTTTAAGCTCTGTTGTTTTGTTGTCAGATTTGTTAAAAAAAATGTTTTTAGTTCAAAGGGTTTTTTTAGATATACTGTATGTTGTCCGTATATATTGTCCATATGCTTTTATGTAAATGGTTTTTAAACTTTGTATACTGTATTTTAATGTTTTAACTTCTGTGAACTGTCCAGACAGCTTCGGCTATGGGGCGGTATATAAATGTAATAATAATAATAATAATAATAATAATAATAATAATAATAATTTATTCTGGCATAAGCTTTCATGGACACCGTGCATTTCATCGAGTGCCCTTGCATCTGAAGAACTGAACAGTGTCCATGAAAACTTATGTCAGAATAAATGTGTTATGAGGTGCCACAATAGTAGGGATGTCAGAGAAATCTGCAATGGATTCAAATATGTTCAGATTTCTATAAATCTAACATGCAGATTCTTCAGCAGACTGGCTTTTTCCAGATCTTTTGGACCGGTTTTTTACTTGGGGGGGTGGGATTTGCACTACACATTAGTATTAATGCACATTAACTTGGACATTTGCACTAATGTGCTAATCCACAGTAGTTAATGCTCATTAGCACTAATTAGTGCAAGTTCACATTAGTGCTAATGCGAATGAGTGCCAGTAGAATGATATTCTGTTTAAAAACATCCCATTCCTTCAATGAGCGGATGATGGAATAAAAGATGCCTGACGATCTACGAAACAGGAATGGGACAGATTTAACAAAAACATACATCATCCTAGCCACAAGACTCTGTTGTTTTTGCTGCAACAGACTAACACGGCTACTCCTCTGGAAATTCCTAAAGGTAAGAGCTATGTATTTGACAGTGAGGCAGACTACTTTGGCAAATAGTGGACTCTTCTTCACTGGAGGAATGTCAGCAGAAGCTGGATGGTCACCTGTCAGGGTGCTGGAGTTGCAAGATTCCTGCATTGAGAAAGGGGGGTTGGACTACATAATATCCAAGGTACCTTCCAATTCTATAATTTTATGTGTACAGTAAGAGTATTCTTAAAAGGCATCTCAAAAGGCAAAACCAATACCAGGGACAAGTACCAGAAAATAGGAACTGTCTCTGGTCAATATGAACAACTAGAGCATGTTTGCTATAGCATACAGCAAGGCCCATAGCTCAGTAGTAGAGCCCATGTGCTTTGTATGCAGAAGGTTCCAGGTTCGATCTTTGGCATCTCCAGTTAAAAGGAGCTGGAATCAGGTGGTGGAAAAGACCTCTGTCTGAGACCCTGGAGGTCTGCTGCCAGCCACAGTAAACAGTACGGTAGGGATATATAAGAAATTTGTTTTTGATCTGGATTTACCCAGTTTGCAGTTTCCAGATGGAATGCAGACTCAAACACAATCTGCGGTCAAAGTCCATACCTTTCTGAGCTAGCAGTGTGATTTCTGGACATAAAATAATATGTTTGACACAATACGTACATTTGAAAAATGTGCATGAAAAAATGTGTGCTTTTGAAAAATGTATGCAAATGCTCCTTAAGCAGAGGGAGAATAATGTGTCCATTTCAAAAATCCAGACTATCAGTGTGTACGTTTGGAAAAATGCACACAGAGACATGCATAGATTTTCTCACACACACACACACACCAAGCTCTCAGTCTGATATGGAATTGAGTCAACTCAGGGTTTGAGATGGAATTCAGAGAACTTCGGCGAGTCCAGGTTTTGCTGATTCGCACATCCCTAGAATACTGGTCTAGATGAGCAAATAGTCTGACTAAGGCAGGTTCCTATGTTCATCATGCTATTTTAGGCTTTATACTTTCTAGAAGGTTTCCAAACAGGTTTACAGGACCATTTTCCAAGTCCAGATAAGGAGAGAGCTGTAGACAATTACGATATTTAAGACCATTGGTCCATCAAGCTCAGGACTGTTCACAATGACTGGCAACAGCTCTTCGGAGTTTCAGACAGGAGTCTTTGCCAGCCCTACCTGCAATCTCTCTCTATTTACAAATGTATGGATGGAGCAGGTGTTCCTCAGGTTCTACTAGGGTGAGTTCAGGAGCACCCCAACATCATGGCATCATCCCATATGGTTAGTGCTTCTTAGTGTGGGATGCCATTTTCAGCAGCATCCTTGTGGAACAGGGATGCAAAATCTCAGACCCTGGAGCAAAGTCTAATCCTGCAGGGTTGCCCAGGTGACCAGAACCCCTTCCTGTGACACCCCACACACCTTTCTCTGGCCTCCAATGTTTCGGTGGTTTCCCATATTTTGTGCAGTTCCCCACCACCACCTCTAAAAGGTGAAAATCCCCCTCCAAAGGCTTCGTTACTAGAGCTGTATGCAAGTGGCCTCTTGAAATTCTCCACATCACTTGTGGGTAGAGAAATTTGGGAGACGATTTCACTGAATTTCTCCAAGCGGAGGAGAATTTCTCAACAGTTTCTCCCAGATACAGCTCCCCATTAGCAGGGCTTGTAGCACAGCTTCTTTATTTCTTTATTTATTGCAATGGATTTGGGGTTTTTCATGGTCCAACAGCATCAACTGTCTTGGCAGGCCAGCCCACAGATTGCCTCCACCACAGTGCAGGTGGGGGCGGTGTTGTGTCCAGCTCCAGGGATGAAGTGGAGTTTGTGCTCTGCCAAAATCTGTCCTCCAATGTTCTGAAAGGTTTCTCCCCCCATGAAAGAGGCTTCCTCATTCAGAATGTTTTATAATATATTTTTGTGGTGTTTGTCCTGATCTGAAAATGCCCCATGGGAGGAATTGCCTCATGGTGCCTTCCACTGGGTAGAAATCCTCCACAGTTTCTCCTAGCTAGGACTCCCCACTGGCAGAGCTTGTAGCACAGCATCTTTCTTTTTTGGCAAGCAGGGGTGGGGGTGCTGCAACAACAGAATCATTTTTCTGCTGTGGCACCCCGGCTGTGGAATGAGCTCCCTAGTGAGGTTCCCCTGGCACCTACATTGTATTCCTTCCGGTGCCAGGTGAAGACCTTTTTATTTTCCCAGGCTTTTTAGCATTTTAGCTTTCTAGACATTTAGCTTTGCTGGTTTAAATCTGTATTTTAAATTCCTGCACTGCTGCTAGGTTTTATTGTGGTTGTATTGTTATATTGTGGTTTTAATGTTCTATATGTTTTAAATTGTTTTATTGTGTGTTGTTTGGTTTTAATTTTTGTGAACCGCCCAGAGAGCTTTGGCTATTGGGCAGTATAGAAATGAAATGAAATGAAATGAATGAATGAATGAATGAATGAATGAATGAATCAGCTGTCTTGGCAGTCTAGCCCCCAGTTTGCATCCACCACAATACAGGTGGGGGTAGTGTTGCATTTAGTTTCAGGGATGAAGTGGCATTAGTGTTCTGCCAAAATCTGTCCTCCGATTTCCTGAAAGTTCCCTTCCCCAGCCCCCAACCCATGAAATAGGCTTCTATTGTTCTGCCTCATTCAGGATATTTTATAATTGATTTTTGTAGTGATTTTGAGATTACCTAATCCCAGCTAGCCTCCCAGACTGCCTGCACATCTGAAAAAAAAAAAGCCCTATGGAAGGAATTCCCCTTCATGGATTACTGCCTTGTTGTGGTGAAGGGGCTTGCGTAACTCAGTGAAGCCATAAGCTATGCCATGCAGAGCCACCCAAGATGGACAGGTCATGGCAGAGAAGTCTGACAAAATGTGGTCCACTGGAGAAGCAAATGGCAACCCACTCCTGTATTCTTGCCAAGAAAACCCCATGGAACGTATCACAAGGCTAAAAGATATGACGCCGGAAGATGAGCCCCTCAGGTCGGAAGGTGTCCAATATACTACTGGGGAAGAGCAGAGGGTATTTCCAAGTAGCGCCAGAAAGAGTGAAGCGGCTGGGCCAAAGCCGAAAGGACACTCAGCTGTGGATGTGTCTGGTGGTGAAAAGAAAGTCCGATGCTGTAAATAACAATATTGTTTAGGAACCTGGAATGTCAGATCAATGAATCAAGGTAAGCTGGAGGTGGTCAAACATGAGATGGCAAGATTGAACATCGACATCTTCGGAATCAGAGAACTAAAATGGACAAGCAAGGGCGAATTTAATTCAGGTGACCATCATATCAACTACTGTGGGCAAGTATCCGTTAGAAGAAATGGAGTAGCACTCATAGTCAACAAAAGGGTGGGAAAAGCAGTACTGGGGTACAATCTCAAAAATGACAGAATGACCTCAGTACGAATCCAAGGCAAACCATTCAACATCACAGTAATTCAAGTCTATGCCCCAACCACTGAGGCCGAAGAAGCTGAGGTTGATCGGTTCTATGAAGACCTACAACACCTTCTAGAACTAACACCAAAAAATGATGTCCTCTTCATCATAGAATGGAATGGAATGCTAAAGCAGGAAGTCAAGAAATCACCGGGATAACAGGCAAGCATGGCCTTGGTGTACAAAATGAAGCTGGACAAAGGCTAATAGAGTTTTGCCAAGAGAACACGCTGATCATAGCAAACACTCTTTTCCAACAGCACAAGAGGTGACTCTACACATGGACATCACCAGATGGTCAATATCGAAATCAGATTGATTATGTCCTTTGCAGCCAAAGATGCAGAAGCTACATACAGTCAGTCAAACAAGACCTGGAGCTGACTGTGGCTCAGATCATGAGCCGCTTGTTCCAAATTTTGGCTTAAATGGAAGAATGTAGGGAAAACCACTAAACCATTCAGGTATGACCTAAATCATATCCCCTGTGAATATACAGTGGAGGTGAGGAATAGATTTCAGGGATTAGACCTGACAGAGTGCCTGAGGAACTATGGACGGAGGTCCGTAACATTGTTCAGGAGGCAGCAACGAAATCCATCCCAAAGAAAAAGAAATGCAAGAAAGCCAAGTGGCTGTCTGATGGGCTTTATAAGTAGCTGAGGAAGGAAGGGAAGCGAAAAGTAAGGGAGAAAGGGGAAGGTATATCCACCTGAATGCAGAGTTCCATAGAATAGCAAGGAGAGACAAGAAGGCCTTTTTAAATGAACAATGCAAAGAAATCGAGGAAAACAACAGAATGGGAAAGATTAGAGATCTCTTCAAGAAAATCAGAGATCTCAAGGGAACGTTTTGTGCAAAGACGGGCATGATAAAGGACAAAGAAGGCAGGGACGTAACAGAAGCAGATGAGATTAAGAAGAGGTGGAAAGAATATACAGAAGAACTATACAGGAAAGATCTTAATGTCCCTGATAGCCATGAGAGTGCGGTCACTGAACTTGAGCCAGACATCCTCGAGAGTGAAGTTAAGTGGGCCTTAGGAAGCATGACTAACAACTAAGCTAGTGGAGATGACAGTATTCCAGCTGAGCTATTGAAAATCATAAAAGATGATGCTGTTAAAGTGCTGCAGCCAAGATGCCAACAAATTTGGAACACTCAACAGTGGCCACAAGACTGGAAAAGGTCAGTTTACATTCCAATTCCAAAGAAGGGCAACGCCAAAGAGTGTTCAAACTACCGCACAATTGCGCTCATTTCACATGCCAGCAAGGTGATGCTCAAAATCCTTAGGAGTGCACGAAAGCCACTTACCTGGTCTCGCAGCTTGCTTCACGGTGGGGGGGAGGCGCTTCGCTGCTCCCCCCTAAGTTCAGGCTGGGGGGGAGGCTTCCCGCCACGCCCGGCCGAAATTCAGGCCGGGGAGGAGGCGCCTCGCCTTGCCCGGCCGCAAAATAAAAAGTTAAAAAAAAAAACACCCCCGTGATAGCCTACGTGACGATTAACATAGCCTATCACGACTAGATCTGCAAAGTCAGCCATGATAGGCTACATAAATCGTCACGTAGCCTATCACGGGTGACTTAAAAAAAAAAAAGCACGTACGCAAATGGCGGCCCCCATAGGGAGCCGCCATTCCCGTTCCTTATTTGGTCGCTGTAGTCTACGTAAATCTTTACGTAGACTACGGCGAAAATAAGGGCAACGCAAATAGCATTGCCCTTATTTTCGCTGTAGTCTACGTAATCTTTACGTAGACTACAGCGACCAAATAAGGAACGGGAATGGCGGCTCCCTATGGGGGCCGCCATTAGCCGTACGCGCTTTTTTTTTTTTTTTTAAGTCACCCGTGATAGGCTATGTGACGATTTACGTAGCCTATCACGGCTGACTTTGCAAATCTAGCCATGATAGGCTACGTTAATCGTCACGTAGCCTATCACGGGGGCATTTTTTTTTTTTTACTTTTATTGGAATGGCAGTGGCGGCAGCCGGTCGAAAGACCGGCTGCCACCTCTGCCCCTGTCGAAGACCTGATGAACCGCCGCCAGGACCTGCCGCCGGGAGGGACATTCGGGAAAGGTAAGTCCCATCCTGGGGGGGGTGTGGGGGGCGAGGGGGGGAGAATTTTTCCCCGAAACTACTTCAGGGGGCTGAACACGTTGGCACTCGGCCCCCCAAAGTTTCGGGGAGAAATTCTCCCCCATCCCTAAAAATCCTAAAAGCTAGGCTTCAGCAGCATGCAAACTGAGAACTACCGGAAGTACAAGCTGGGTTCCAAAGAGGCAGAGGAACTAGAGATAAAATCGCCAACATTCGCTGCATCATGGAGAAAGCAAGAGAATTCCAGAAAAACGTCTATTTCTGCTTCATTGACTATGCTAAAGCCTTTGATTGTGTGGATCAAAACAAACTGTGGCAAATTCTGAAAGAGATGGGAGTACCAGACCACCTTACCTGTCTCCTGAGAAACCTGTACGAGGGTCAAGAAGCAACAGTAAGAACCAGACATGGAACAACTGATTGGTTCAAAATCGGGAAAGGAGTACGACAAGGCTGCATATTGTCGCCCTGCTTATTTAACTTATATGCAGAGTACATCATGAGAAATGCCGGGTTGGATGAATCACAGGTCAGAATTAAGATTGCTGGGAGGATTATCAACAACCTCAGATATGCATACGATACCATCCTAATGGCAGAAAGTGAAGAGGATCTCAAGAGCCTCTTGTTGAGGGTGAAAGTGGAGAGTGCAAAAGCTGGTTTGAAACTCAACATTAAAAAAAACTAAAATCATGGCATCTGGCCCCATCACTTCCTGGCATATGGAATGGGAAGAAATAGAAGCAGTGACTGATTTTAGTTTCTTGGGCTCCAAGATCACCGCAGACGGTGACTGTAGCCATGAAATTAAAAGACGCTTGCTCCTTGGGAGGAAAGCTATGGCAAACCTAGACAGCATAGTATGAAGCAGAGACATCACGTTGCTGACAAAGGTCCATATAATCAAAGCTATGGTTTTCCCAGGAGTAACGTATGGCTGTGAGAGCTAAGGAAGGCTGAGCGCCGAAGAATTGATGCTTTCGAACTGTGGTACTGGAGAAGACTCTTACGAGTCCCCTGGACTGCAAGGAGGTCAAATCAGTCCATCCTGAAGGAAATCAACCCTGAGTGCTCATTGGAAGGACAGATCCTGAAGCTGAAGCTCCAATATTTTGGCCACCTAATGCGAAGAGAAAACTCCCTGGAAAAGACCCTAATGCTGGGAAAGACTGAAGGCAAAAGGAGAAGGGGACGGCAGAGGATGAGATGGCTAGATAGCATCACTGATGCAATGAATATGGACTTGAGCACGCTTCGGGAGAGAGCGCAGGACAGGAAGGCCTGGCGTGCGATGTTCCATGGGGTCACGAAGAGTCGGACATGATTGAACGACTGAACAACAACAAATGGGAGGAATTACCTCCTAGTGCCTGAAACTGGGTGTTAAATGAAGTATAGGAAGCTGAGGAGGATACAGGCTGCTGGAGGGATAATTGTACAATGAAAAACAGGACACTTGTGCTCACTCCTCGGCCACCTCCTAAGTAAGGTAAGTCCAAGAAACCCAAACCCAGCCCACGAGAGTTCCTTCATCATTTCTTCACCATTGAATTTCTTTTCGGAAGCAATTTCTCTTCTTTCAAGCTGAATGAGGATGGTCGAAAGAAATGTGGGAGAAATTTTTGGCACAGCGCTATTAGCTACTGGTAGTAATAAGCTTTAAAAAATGTTGATATTTGGGGTATTTTTTGGAAAGAAAGAAAAAACTTTGTTTTGACCCCGCCCCTTTTGCCTTCAGTCCCATCCACCAATGGAATGCAGGCCCACATGAGCTTCTCCAGAATGGAATGCAGGGCTCGGGCTGAAAGAGGTTTTGCACCTCTGCTGTATGGAAGGCAGTCCTAAGATACATTAAAATCCAATCCTATTGAAAATTAGGTCATCACAAGACATCTTGGAACAGCTCTGAGTTGATTAGCTTGAGGGCCTTTGGCTGTACTCTCCTGGTGTGAGGAGGGAAGTCTAGGTTGGCATGCAATAAAGCTCCGTACACAAGGCGTGTTGTAAAACCTCCGTTTTCACATCTTTTCATAAAATTGTACATCTTTAATACGGGACCTTTGCTTTTTATGGCCCTAAAGCTATTTATGATCTCCAAATGGTCTTCTCGGCAGTACTTGTGTGCTTGCCGAGTGCCAAAAGCTGAGTATTAAAAGAAAAGGTGGAGGGGGGAAGTTCTAGGAACTGTATTAAACTGCCTTCAGCTAGAGCAATACGACAATGGAACCAATGCCCTAGGGAGGCGGTGGGCTCTCCCACACTGAGGTTCAAGATGAGGCTGGACAGCCACCTGTCAGGGATGCTCTGACTTGGATTGCTGCACTGAGCAGGGGGTTGGACTCGATGGCCTTGTAGGCCCCTTCCAACCCTACTATTCCATGATTCTATGTTCTTATGTTCTTAGAGCAATATGACAATTGGACCAATTCCCTAGGGTGGTGGTGGGCTCTCCCACACTGGAGGCATTCAAGATGAAGCTGGACAGCATCTGTCAGGGATGCTCTGACTTGGATTCCTGCACTGAGCAGGGGGTTGGAGTCGATGGCCTTGTAGGCCCCTTCCAACCCTACTCTTCTATGATTATATGATTTTATGAATTAGAACTTAATGCCTTCTGGTACAGAGAAGTCAGTAGTTTGCCAGGGTTTCAGGCAGAGGTCTTTTCCAGCCTTGGTGCCCTATCCAGAAAAATCTGATGGTTTCCCAGCTTTTGTGTGTGTGGGGGGGGGGTTTCCCTCCCATTCTAAAAGATTGGAATGCTTCTCCTAAGGCTCAGTTACCAGCAGGAAGAGTTTTAAGCTTAACTGGGCATTCAATGGAATTTGGCCCTTGGGTTGAAATTCTGCTTTAGGCAGAATTGGAGAGGCTTCCAAATTTCTCCTCATTCAAATGTTTCCCCAAATTATGGAGTTACAATTTCCTTGGTCTTGTTTCTGAAGTGGAAATGATGCATTAGAAACTGTTTTCTTTCTGATGTTCTTGTTGTTGTTGTTGTTGCACAATTCACTATGCATGCACACTTTTGTCATAGCTTTCAGATCCTTTACTTCAACTGTGTCTTCTCCCCTCCTGAAGTCACAGATCCACCTATGTTTATTCATAAATCACTGGATAAATACCCACTTTTGAAGTGTCCCCCCCATGCACTTGTGTACATTGATAAAACACGACAAAAAGCAAACTTGATGTGATTGTATAGATACAGTTACGTTGCGATCCTATTGCATGATGTTCCCTATTACCAATGTGGGAGAGCACAAGTGTTCATAAGTGAAACACTGGACAAAAAGAATCTTGATGCAATGATAAAGATAATCACATTAAGGTTGTTTGGGCACTTGTGTGCAACTGATCCAACACCACAACGCCCCCCCCCCCAAATGTGAAGTGATCATCCATATAGTTGTGCAAATATCTATCTATCATCTATCTATCTATCATAGTGGTTTACAAATGTGCAGGTCACAAGTGTGCATACGTAAAACACTGCACAAAAGGAATCTTGATGCAATACTACAGGCAACCCCATCAAGACTGCTTTTTGCTGTGTTTTACCAACACACAACATGCTGATCAGTAACACTGAGAGAGGAAAAGGTGCAAATGACTTGAAAGAACAGAAAGATGTGGCAATCTGGGCATAGTTGAATTCAAGAGTTTATTTTAGAAAGTCTCCTAGTTAAACTGGAGATCAGGATGGAAGAATGGGACACAAGACAGTGTAACCATCACAACAATAATGCAGAGGGAAATCCTCCCTTGCCTAGGTAAGAGTTTTTGGTGATGAAGTTCTCCCAAGAAACACTCAGAAATGAATTTCAGCAACTTCTTAAAGCCCACCTTAAGTACTTAAGAAAAGCCCTGCTCAATCAGACAAAATGCCTCTCTAGTCCAGCATCCTGTTTCCCAGTGGTCAACCAGACACCTCTTGAGAAGCAGGACATGAGGGCAATAGAGCTTTTCTGCTTTTGTCCCTCAGTGAGTGGCATTCAGAGGATGCTGCCTCTTGATCCTGGAGGTAGCATACAGACATCAAGACAAGTAGCCACTGATGGCCTTAAACTCCATGGATTCATCTAATCCCCTTTTAAAGCCATCAAGATCGGTGGCCATCCAGATCCTGTGGTGGCAAACTCCATAATTCTACTATGCATTGTGTGCAAAGGAGTACTTCCTTTTTGGGGTCCTGAATCTCCCACCATTCAACTGCATGGGATGAACCCAGTGTTAGTATTACAAGAGAGGGAGAAAAAAAGGTTTCTCTATCCACTTTCTCCAAAACATGCATAATTTGATACATAGCATGCATCATTTTATACAATACTATCCTGTCCCCATTACTGTCCTTTGTTCCAACCAATGTTGGAGCAATGTTGGAATTTGTTGCCTGGCAAGGCAGTTGCTTCAATACAGGAATGGCATAGGCACCTGAGCAGACCCAGGAACCCACCGAATCCCACCCCCCAAGCCCAATTCAGTGAACCCCCACCTGCCACGGGACTTATGGCAGGCGCCTGGTCTCCATGTGAGACCTGTTTTAGAGAAAGGTGGGGACTCTGTATTGTTTCTAGATCGACTGTTGCACACAACAGTGGCCATAAAGGGTCATTGCAGCCATATTAGAGGCCTCTAATATGGTCGAGATGGACCTTCAGGAGATGGCTAGTGGACAGGGATCTGCAGTAGATCTAGGAAAAACACAGAGTCCCCATCTTGCACTAAAATAGGGCTCACATGGAGACTGGGTTGGCAGCCAGACAAACGGATGCCTGTGCCACTGCTGAGCCCCCACCCTCGACAACTTCATTGGCTCTCCCCACACTGCTCACGGCGTCACGGGAGAACAGGGGTTCGGTGGGCAAAGCATGGGGCTGGCTCAGAGGGTTCCGGCCATTAGGGATGTGCGAACCCACCCCCACCTGGGTGCCCCCCACTCCCACCCCCCAAACCTGTGCTCAAGCCCCCAGGAGCTCAGCAAGTTGCCAGCACTCAATCCGTACCCATCCAGCGAGTGCCCACCATTTTGCTGCCTTTTTTTAATGAAAAAAGGGAGCTTAAAAAGTGTGCACATTTAAATGTGTATAGTTTCTTTTTGCTCCCTTTTTTTCATTAAAAAAAAGGTGGCAAAATGGCTGGTGCTTGCTGGATGAGGCCTGGGTGAGTGTGGGGAGTGTCTGGGATGGTGCCTGTGATGGGGCGCCACTTCCTCTTCCTCTTGCTTGGTCCGCTGTCAAGGACAGCCAACTGGGCAGCCAAGTCCGAGCTGTTCCCAGCCGCTTGCCGAGCTCCAGGGCAGTCATTGGCTGGGCCTGTCAGTGCCCTGGAGCTGGAGTTCGGCAAATGGGCTGGATGGCTGGATGTGAGGGATTTCACCGGCCTCCCAAACTAAGTTGGGCACTTGAGACATCCCTCTCAGCCTCCCTACTCTTAGCCACACTATCATTTTGGTTCCCTTTAGACTGAAATCACAGCAGATTTGGCTCCATGAACTTGGATCGGGGTGGGGTGGGGAAACTTGCAGGAAAAAGGGCAAGCGTGTTTTGTGAGCTTCCTAGGATTTGATTGGGAAAACTACCTAGGACTATTCAATATTTCAGGGAAGATCTTGGGTTCCAGTTTAATCCAAAGTGATGTTCGGAGAGCTCACCCATCTCTCATGAATCCTCAAACCAAATGGTCTGTGCTGGCATATTAGCAGTCCCAGTCTCTGGCATACTTTGCCAGTCCATTTTGCCAAAAAGAAAGACTGCTGTTCCATCCATTGACTCCCCTGAACACTGTGGAAGTGACATGACTGTAAGCAGCATTATCCTTGCAGTCACTGGGGACCTCAACTTGCCCATGCCTCCATAACTGGAATGAGAACTAATTTTCGATATACAGATGACATAAAATGTCTTCCCTTTCCCCAGCAAGCCTCTCCCTGTCAGGGAAAACTGTAACACAAATATTATTTGTCTTTCCCTGGAGACCCATCTCATCTCCCAAAGCTGAGTTCTGGGCTGTTTTTCAGACACCGATAATGGAGGCTCCTGGCATGAAAGACCACCCGCTGGTATTTTTTACCCCAGCCTAGGCCAGTCACATAGCTGCAAAATGGCCAGGTTCAAATCTGACACATTAGCACGATACATTTCAATGGGTACCCACTAGCTTTCCCCCACTCCAGTGGTGCAGTGGTAAATGTTGATGTGCAGGGGCTCATCATGACAATCCCCATAGCCACGCCCTCCAAGGACAGGCCAAAAATGCAGGCAAATGTGTTGAGCCATATCAACAAACCAGTTCTAGCAGCTTTCATCTCCCCTAGGGGATGTGCGAACCAGCAAAATCCAAGCTCAACAAAGTTTTCTAAATGCAATTTTGAAGCTAATTCTGACAGGAGTCCATATTAGATTGTGAGCTTTGGTTGTTGTTTTGGTTTGTTTTTAAAGTGAAAATATTTTTCCAAATGTATGCATCAATTGTGCACATATTTGAAATGTACGTATTCCTCTCCCATTGATTAAATCTTAGTTGTGCTCATTTTTCAAAAGTATGTGTTTTTTCCATGATCATTTTTCAAATGTGCCCATGCTGTCCTATGCTTGGGGGCAGTGGGGGAGAGGGTCAGCCAATCACACTGTAAGCTCGGAAACATATTGACTCTGACTGCACATTGCGGCCAAGTCTGTTTTTGGACCAGAAGGTGCGAACAGGGCAAATTCTGACCGAAAACAAACTGAAACGAATTCCTCATACATCCCTAATCTCCTGCAGGAGAAGGTCTTCCATAAAGCTCATGGGCCTTAACCGCGGCATTCAATTCTAAGCCACCACAAAATACTTTACATTACAAGAGCGAATATATTGTTGTTGGGAAAAGTCATCCCCCCCTCCCCACTTTGAGAATTGTGGCTAAGCTGTGAGGGAACAGGGAATCCTGAGGGTGGGGGTGGCAGATGATGTCAGCATCCCTGGTAATAAAAACAGCGCTGATGCTGCATCCCTGTGAGCCCTGACTCCACTACACCAGAGTCATCCCCCCCCCGCCCCCGACATCACTCTATGTGATGGTTGCTGCTGGTGGATGAGCTCCGTCCTGCTTGGATTGGCTCAGACATCAAACTATGAGGACTCTCGTGATGAGCAGCTCCACTTCAAAATTTATCACTACACCACTGGAGTAGAGGAAAGCAAGTGGCACCAACTTAAATGTGTCTTGGTGATGTGTTAGATTTGAAGCTATTCAACACCCACCCACCCCGAACATAAACTCATTCATTTCCAAAGTGATCTGCAGATGGACTGAAATTAATAACCAAGACGGGCGGGGGGAATGGAGTACTGTAACACTCACCTCATAATCAAATACATCTCCCCAAGACTTGTAATTCCAAGCCTGGAAGTATGAGACTGTGATAGGTAGATGGGGCTGGAGCAGTCTTGGTTACACCCTTTGTCATTCGTATTTTAATATCCTGAGCAGATGATGCATGGGATTCCAGGGTAAATAGGAATGTTGTGATGCACAGCAAAGCCTTTTTCTGAAAGCAGGCAATGGTTTTCAAGGTAGGGATGGGGAATGTGTGCCCCTCCAGAAATTCTTGGTCTGCAGCTCCCATCAGCCCTCACTGTTGGCTATGCTGGCTAAAGTTGATGGAAGTTGCAGTCCAACAACATCTGGAGGGCCACGCTGTCCCTCACACCTGCCCTGCAGGAAGGAGGGAGAGGACTTAACTGGTATTCTAACCCCCTTTTCTCAGTGTTGACCCACAAAATACACAGCCACCAAATGCCCTAACGAAAACATTGTTTTTCATTTCCAGTTCACATTGACACAACAGCAGTGAGCTGAGTACTGTACAGAAGCTTAATAAAGGAGGGGAAAGTTGGAATGGATGCCTACAGGAGCCTGTCTATATCTTGCTCTTTATAGGTGCAAGGTGCAGGATTGCATCCTATTGGGATGAAAGGCTGGTTCAACAGATCGCACACCCTCCCTCCACTTTCATATAGAGCCATGTCCCTTGCTGACTCTTATCTCCTCAAGCAGTGCAGAAATGCAGTTAACTAAATTGCACCCATTGGGTTTCCTCTCAATAATACATCATCAAGCAGAAACGGTTTGGATTTAAACTCAGGACTGGATAGGTTTGTAGATCTTCCTTGTAACAAAGCACTTTTTCTTTAGGGATGTTGGAGAAATCCGCCACAGATTCAAAAGAATCCGGCCTCAGGAATCCGCGGCGGATCAGCACCACTTACCTCCACTCCAGGAGGATTGGAGGTGGAACGGCACTCGGCTGCTTCTTGCTATCGGCAGGATGTGCCCATAGACTTATATGCAAAATAGAGCTGTGAATCTTGCGTATAAGCCTATGGACACATAGACTTATGTGCAAGATTCATGGCTGTCTTTGCATATAAGTCTATGGGCACATCCTGCGGATCGCCATTAAAAAAAGAAAAGAAAAAAGAAATGGCGATCAGCAGGGAGGAGGTGAACGGCTCTGGCCGGCAGGCAGCAAGGTAAGCAGCCCCCAAGCCAGGCTTCCCCCCCCCCGGAATCCTCACAGAGCGGAGCTGCTCTGGAGGATTCCGGGGGGGAGGAACGGATCCCCTCCACCACCCCCACATGGATTCCCCACTGGAATGGACAGTGGGGAATCTGTACATCCCTATTTGGGGGGGGGGGATGACAACGGCTCATCCCATCATTATTTCTCCCTGCTTTCTCCCATTCCGCTTCATTAGGGACCATTTTTAAGGGCTGCTCTGTCTCCAGATCAAGAATATGGGTCACAACAGAGAGAGAACAAGCCGTATCCTCTCCCCTAATCTCAGACCTCAGTTCTCTACACCATAGTTTTCAGGATATAATAGAAAGGACTTTGAATAACAAGGCCAGGTGGCAGTGATGTTTCATAGAGAGCCTTCTCAGAAAAAATGTGTGTCTACCTGCACAGCAAAAAATAATGAGACCCCAAGCATGGGTGGAGGTCTTTGAAGAAACCATTTTCACCACACACCAGTGAAAAATATAATGGGGTTTAGAGTTCAGGGACCCGAAGAAAGTACATCCTCTGCTCTTCCTAGCATTGAGACAGACTGAATCACATAAAGGTCTGGGTGTCCCCTGGCAGCTGGGTGCAGAGTCTTTTTAGAAAGGTCACTAACAGGCATTCATGCTTTAAGGAACATTCCTCTTCACTGTGTTCCCACTGAATGGATTCAGTTTCCATCTGTCATGTCTCCATGTGGTGTGGAGGATATCATTTTTTGAAATCCCAGCTCCAAAACACCCTATATTTTCAAAGTATTTGATCTTGCATACCTAGGGATGTATGAGAAAATCATTTTCATTTGTTTTTAGTGGAATGTGCCCGCTTCGTACCTCCTGGAACTGAACATGAATGCAATCTGTGGTCAAAGCTTGTACATTTCCAAGCTTGCAATGCAATTCGTGGACCAAAGTATTTGCAAACTGTGTACATTTGGAAAATGTGCATGAAAAAACACATCCTTTAAGAAAATGTGCATAAACATGCTTTAAATCAATGAGATAAAATGGGTCTGTTTCATAGACACACACAATTGAAACATACATTTGGGGAAGTGCAGATGAAAATCTGTCTGAATTTACAAGTGAAAAGAAAAACAGAAAAAAAAATACCACCAAAGCTTGTAATCTAATATGGACATGAGTCAGAATGGGCTTTGAGGGAGAATTCAGAGAACCTGGAAGAACTTGAGTTTTGCTCATTTACACATCCCTAGTGCAAATAAGCAACCCTGGTGACATCAAGTGAATACTGAGGCACATTTCTGAAGGTTGCCCCATACATTTGAAACTCTTCTCCCCAGGGTTTAATCTTATTTGTATGTGGATCACTATTATTATGTAGGCAGGGGGGATGGACTTCTACAGTGCTGAGTTGGAAAAAGGGGACCTTTAATGCAGATATGACCAATGGGTAGGGATGGGGGTGATTTTTGTTTTGTCCACAATTATAGGTGAACTGACCTAATCCACATCTCCCAGCTGAAAGTGCAGATCAGAACACAGTTATCCTTCAGATGTGCAACCGTAATTTGCACAAATCTCTATTTGCTCAAATCACAGCCGAAACCAAAATAAATAAATAAAATGCATTTAAAGTCCCCAGAACTAGGGGAAACCACATGGCTCAGCTTGCAAAAGCAAGCCAGGTCAGATGCACTGCAGAAGTCTGGCGAGCCCCAAAAGTGCCAGGATTTCCTGGTGACGGACATCCCTAGGAACAACCAAGAAGGCCTCCTCAGAAGATATTAAAGCTTGAATTGGTGTATCAAAGGGGAAATGATCCTCTAGGTATCCTGGTCCCAAGTTGCATGTTATGGAAAGTAAGATCGAAAACTGACATACTAGGGAAAGTTGCAAATGAAAAGGAAATGTGAATTTTCTTGCAGTCTTAAAAAAAAAAATCAAAGACAGATTTAAAATTGGATGAAATGGAATTATGACTGAACACATGATGAAACTGACACAGACTGGATAAAGAGTGAATTGTCCACCCCCACCAATGGGTACAATTAATGGGATTTATTTTTTTTCATTGTCCTCACTGGGACATGGCTTATGCATTTCAACTACCTGGCTCCTTATCTTCAGAGCTGGTTATCTCCGCTAACTTATACAAATCACAAAATCCATAAGTTGATTTTGACTGATCACAACCCCCACCACTCTTTTGAGTGGGATTTCACTTGAAGTTCAAGAGCAATTCATGCACGCAAGGAACTATAAACGTTATTGACAACGGAACGGTCCCAGGACTATCGTCTTGGACTTTTTGTCCAGGCATAATTCAGAATTCAGGAGCGTTTAATGGAGAATAACGAACTGACTGTAGATATCCTGAAGCTGAAAATGAGAAGACGGGCAGATCACTCAGGAAGACTTGCCTTTATGTTCAAATGAACTGAGTCTGACTCCACAGAGAAAGCATTTAAAAAATGACCAAGATTATGGCAACCAGCTTGATTGATAACAGGCAAATAGAGGGAGAAAACCTGGAGGCAGTGAGAGACTTTGTCTTTCTAGGGGCAAAGATTACTGCGGACGCTGACTGCAGCCAGGAAATCAGAAGACGTTGACTTCTTGGGAGGAGAGCAGTGACAAATCTGGATAAAACAGTGAAGAGCAGAGACATCACACTGACAACAAAGGTTCACATAGTTACAGCAGTGGTATTCCCCCTAGTAACCTATGGCTGCGAGAGCTGGACCATAAGGAAGGCTGAGCGAAGGAAGATGGATGCTTTTGAACTGTGGTGCTGGAGGAAAATTCTGAGAGTGCCTTGGACTGCAAGAAGATCAAGCCAGTCCATGCTCCAGGAAATAAAGCCAGACTGCTCACTTGAGGGAATGATATGAAAGGCAAAATTGAAGTACTTTGGCCACATCATGAGAAGACAGGAGACCCTGGAGAAGATGCTGATGCTAGGGAAAGTGGAAGGCAAAAGGAAGAGGGGCCGACCAAGGGCAAGGTGGATGGATGATATTCTGGAGGTGACGGGCTCAACCTCGGGGGAGCTGGGGGTGGCGATGGCCAACAGGAAGCTCTGGCGTGGGCTGGTCGATGAAGTCACGAAGAGTCGGAAGCAACTGACCGAATAAACAACAACAACAATGTATTACATTTTCATCCTGCCCTTCCTCCAAGGAACTCAGGACTGCATACATGGTCCTCCCTGCTGCTTTGATCCTCACAACAACCCTGTGAGGTAGGTTAGGCTGTGGAAGAGAGAAGGAGGGAATGGCTCAATGTCACCCAATGACTGAATGGGGCTTTGAAGTTGCACCTCCTTAGTAATAATTCAACACTTTAGCCCAGCCTTCCTGAACTTGATGCTCTCCAGATGTTTTGAACTACAACTCCTGTAAGTCCCAGAAAGCATGCTGAACAGTCAGGGATGATGGGCATCTGTGAAGGTTTGAGGCCTACAGAGGCAAAGGGAAAAAAAGGTCAGGCTTCAAGGCCTGGAGTTTTCTGCTGGAAGGGAGTAACCCTGAGAGGAGTAGTTTCATTTCTCCAGTTAAATGCCAGTTTATTTGTCCACATCAGTTTCAGTTCTTCAGGTTTGAATCAGTACTTTTGGTTTTGAGGGAGGAGAGTATATAACGACAGTGAGAGAGCCAGTAAGGGCAAAGACAGCCAGAGCCTGAAGTGGGAGCAGAGTCTGAAGAGTGAGCAGGAAGAAGCAGCCTAGAAAAGTCTAAAGTCAGCCAGGGTAAAGGAACTTGCATTTTGCAACTTTTCTTTTAAGGCCTTTTGTATCACTGAGCTGGACTGTGTAAATACCTTTAGTTATTATTTGCTTGCTTTAATTTACCAGTAAACTGTTGTGGTTAAACCCTGTGTTTAGAGTGTGTATCTCCCCACGCCTACAGCCTAAACCCCATGTTACTGGAAAGGGGGAGGTAAAAGAAGGAAGGTGGGACTCTTAAGGGGGCAAGAGATCCTTAAGGAGTTGCTCAGGGTGTCCAGGTCATAAGGGGAACCGTGACACTGGGCCTAGATCTTTGTTCCAAGTACTTAGCAAGACCATCTGGAAAAGAAAACAACTGAGTGGAGGCACCAGAAGTTGCTGGTCTCTTAACAGGACTGATGGAGGGGTTCAGCTTTCCTACTCTTGCTCCCACTGCTACAGCTTGATGTAACAGCCGCTGCTGCTAGTTGACAGTTGATGGACCAAGGAGTCTGATGGAGCTGGCAGTAGAAAATTAAACTTACAGAAGAAGAGACAGGTCACACAGGAGATAATTAGGATCTTCTGAGGAAGGGGTGTGTGTGTGTGTGTGTGTGCACGCGTGCACGCGTGCACGCATGCATGTGTTTGCAAGCTCCCCCCACTACTTGAAGAATGTCAGGTGGCTACAAGATCTAGGTCCTTCTTGGTGGTGGCACTAGAGTTCTTGGAACTCCTTGCCCAAACATTTCTTTCCTGCCTGCATCCCTCTCTTTGTTTGGAATGCAGGAAAAGGCCTGGTCTACACAAGCAGCAAAATGACAGAATAGATTCCTGAGGTGACAGAGTGGGCTAAAAGTGGGGGTACTGTTTTTAATGCTCCCCTGAGTAGTAAAAAAAGATCCTTGCAAGTAAAGAACTAGCATTCCAGTAACATGGGGTAGTATCCAGTGTTAGTCCTACATAGAATAGACCCACTGAAATGAATGAGAGTTAAGTTAGTTATGACTAATGTAAACCTCATTAATTTCAAAGGGTCGACCCTTTGAAATGTAGGAAAAGCATCGGATACTACACACAGTTTCTAGCCTAACCCACTCCCTGCTTCACTACTTTCCCACTTGGATTGAGTTTGGTGTTTCTTTGTTTTTGTAAGTGGAGGAGCATTCAAAAATTAGATCCTGACCTGTACTTTCATCCTATAACTTCAGGATTCTCCCATCCCATGTCTACCTCATTCTGCTGCCTATCTAGCAGACCAGACCCAAAAGTGTTCTCGACTCTTTTAGGGATGTATGAAAGTCACTTACCTTTTAACGAAATTTGATTCGAGGTGGGGGGGAGGCGCTCCATCCCTCCCCCCGAAATTCTGGCTGGGGGTGAGGCGCTCCGTCCCTCCCCCCTGAAATTCTGGCCGGGGGGGAGGCACTCTGTCCCTCCCCCTCCGAATCCAGGCCGGCCGGGTCCGCAAATGGAGGCAGCCGTAGCCGCCGCTGTGTGCGTCCCTGCAGTCAGACGTGATAGGCTACGTAAATGTTTACGTAGCCTATCACGGATGAGTAAAACAAAAAACAAAAAAACGCGTGTACGCAAATGGCGGTGCCCATGGGCACCGCCATTTGCATTCCTTATTTTGGCACGTCTAGTCTACGTAAACATTTACGTAGACTACAGCAAAAATAAGGGGAACGCAAATAACGTAGACGCTACACTATTTGCATTCCCCTTATTTTCTCCATAGTCTACATAAATGTTTACGTAGACTAGACGTGCCAAAATAAGGAACGCAAACGGAGGCGCCCATGGGCGCCACCATTTGTGTATGTGCATTTTTATTTTTTGTTTTTTACTCAGCCGTGATAGGCTACGTAAACATTTACGTAGCCTATCACGGTATTTTTTTAAAATCTAGCCATGATAGGCTACGTAAATCTTTACGTAGCCTATCACGTTTTTTTGTTTTGTTTTGTTTTTTACTGGAAATGGCGGCGGCGAACCACCGCCGGAGCCGCCGCCACCAGGAAGATTCACCCAAGGTAAGTCCCGTCCCGGGGGGTGCGGCGGGGTGGCAGACCGTTTCGCCACCGATTTTGGGGGGCCGAATGCGCTGACATTCGGCCTCCCCGTGATTCATGGCGAAATTCTCTGACATCCCTATCTCTTCTAGACAACATTTGCCTTGCCAGAAAATGAAAACTGCTGCTGCTGCTTGTATTTATTTGTTGGTTGGCTAGTTTTCCTAGTCTGCTGCTGGTGGTTTTTTTGTTTTTTACTTTCTCTTGTTTAATTCCTGCAGTTGTTTTATATCTCAGTTTATTGTTTTTAATTAAGTTTTAATGTAAACCACTTTGAGAAAGCATTGGCTTCAAAAGGCATGTAAATGTGAGAAATAAATAATGAAAATAAAAAAAGAAAATACAAACCAGTATAAACAGAAAACTCGCCTTCCAGCATGACAGCTTTTATCTTTCAAAAGTTAACCGCAATCTCTACTGAGGTGCAGGGAATAGTGACACTGGAAAAATCCAAAATGGATTCAAAGATCTTTGGATTTCTATGAATTCAACAAGTGGATTCCATAGCGGACTGGCATCCTCTGAGTTGTGCAAATTTTGTGAATTTGCAGACTTTAAAAAAAAAAAAAACTTTCCAGAATTGTATGCAAATTTAGCCATACAAAAATACTAAAGTTGCTGGAAAATGCTTTCACACACACTCACACACACACACACCTGATCTCTCTTCAGCCCCTGCTGTGTAGCACTCTTTCTTTGTCTGCTCTGCTCATTTATTGTATGCTGAGCTAGGAAAAAATACAAAATGTTATGTGCCAGTAAAAGTTATGTAAACTGCAGAGGACTTTTTGGTGGACTTTTCCAAACCGGGCTGGGTGGGATCCGATTCTGTCAATAAGTTGATACCCGGATGAAAGACTCCTGATCATCAGTAAAAAACTCCCAAATAGCCCTAACAGGATTGCCACTCACCCTTCCCGCATGTGGGGCCAACATTCCCAGTCAGCATGGCTAATCGTCAGGGTTCAGGGGAGTTGTATTTTAAAACATCTCATGGGCACCACAGTGTAGGGATGCTGGAGAAATTCAAGATGGACTAAAATGAGCTCAGATTTCCAAGAATTTGACCTGCGGAATCCACTGTGGAGCAACCCCCCCAGGCCACCCAAAGTCTGTGGACTTTTGGATGATTTTTTTACTTTCCCAAAATTTACACATATAAATCCATAAGAAAATACATACGTTTCTGCTGAGGAAACGTTGAATGGAATGCGGGACAATAAGCTAAATGTTATGTACTAAGGTAAATTATGTAAATACGTAAATACTTACGTAATTATTTACGTATTTTTCCGCATGACACAAAAAAATCCCCATCCGCCTGTGAGTGGACGACGGAACAAAAGGCACCTGACAAGCTGCAAAACACAGACGGAGCAGATTTTACACAGTCTGTACATCCCTACCACCTTGGGGAATGTTCCTATACACCAATTCCACCAATATGGGTGGGGGGATACCACATGGCGATGCCGGAAGAATGGCCACCCTCTTCTCAACACATGACTTGGAAAACCTCCAAATGGCATTAAACTGGCAGGCCCAGTGGCCACCAATCAGAGTCTGTGTGAGCGGTTATGCCCACGTCTCACCCATGGATGGTGGAAGCAAATGAACTCATGGTGAGAGGGGCAGACACCCCAGCACATGCCATCGCATCACAACACACAGTGCACGAATCTATCACTCCCAGTGGCTCAGTCAGACAGGAATTTTCATGTCCTTGTGTCCCTTACAAAGACTGTTTTGGATCACAACACCTGAAGGGAAGGAAGGAGAGCTGACACAATGCAACACCCACAACTCCCTGGGCAGGAGGCCTGGAGAGAGCACAAGGATCCCTCATGGAACAAAGGTTCAAGACCACTGGTACAGTGGTAAATTCTGAAGTGGAGACGCTTATCCTGATGGTCCCTAGAGCCATGACCCTCAAGGACAGTCCAACAATAAGCAGCTGTGTTGATCCATATCAACAAACCAGTTCTAGCAACTTTATGTATACCAGGAGCAGGTCTTTTGCACAGCTAATGGGTCTTAATTGGCTGTTCAAGACCAGGGGCTTCTTCACACAGAGCTCTTATCCTGCCATTGAGATTGCTCACTCCTGGAGGTTTATGGGTTCATGACGTCATTAACCTCCAGGGCACATCCAGAGGCATTTCCTGGTTATTTCATCTCAAAAAGATCCAGAACTAATTAACTATCTTTTTAACTCGGAGTGTTACGCAATTAAAACAGCCACTAGATGGCAGTGTTTAATTGAGTTCTACGGAACCTTGAAAATTAAAAGCTTCCCCTCTCAGCAATCACATGGTCGCTGTCTGGGAGCCTGCGGTAAACAAGGAAAGGCTTCAGAATGGGAGGGCTGCGGTGGCGGGGGGGGGGGTGTTCTCTAGTGCAAAGGTAGCCCAAGCCACCTTGTCAAGGATAACAGCCTGCTTTCCGCCATAAGATCGGGTCAGGCTGTCACATCAGATGTAACCACCTGGAATTGTTTGTAAACTAAAGGCGCCTCAGCCCTTTGCCCAAGGCCAGACGTAGCCCCTGCTAACTAGAAAGTGCCAACAGCTAGAGGTGGTGGGGAGTTCCAGCCTCTCGGAGGCCAGGGCGGTCCACCCAGGGACGGAGCCAGCAATTGGCTGAGGCAAAATCTGTCCTGGGTTGCCAGAGTTGGGCTTTAAAAGTGGGCTGAGGTCGAGGCATGGGATTTCCCTTCATCCTGGTGGTCCTGTACCTGCAGATGGCTAGGGGTGGACGAAAGGCACTTACCTTTCGTCGAAGCTTGTCCGCAGTGGGGGGGAGGTGCTTCGCTGCTCCCCCCGTGAAGTTCAGGCCGGGGGGGAAGGCTTCCCGCCTTGCCCGGCCGAAATTCAGGCCGGGGGGGAGGCTTCCCACCTTGCCCGGCCACGAACTCCATTGTTTTTTTTTAAAAAAAAAAACACCCCCATGATAGGCTACGTGACGATTAACGTAGCCTATCACGGCTGACTTTGCAAATCTAGCCATGATAGGCTACGTTAATCGTCACGTAGCCTATCACGGGGGCGTTTTTTTTTTCTTTTATTGGAATGGCAGCGGCAGCCGGTCGAAAGACCGGCTGCCGCTCCCGCCCCGCTCGAACACCCGCCGAACCACCGGCCGGACCCGCCGCCAGGAGGGACATTTGGCGAAGGTAAGTCCCGTCCCGGAGGGGGGTGCAGGGTGCAGGGGGGGTCCAGAGGATTTCTCCCCAAAACTTGTTCGGGGGGCCGAACACGTTGGCGCTCAGCTCCCTGAAGTTTCGGGGAGAAATTCTCCACCATCCCTACAGATGGCTGGTTTCTATCTGGGGAGATCCATGCTTCTGTATGTAAGGCTAGGCCAGGTAGATTTATTTTTTTGGCTTGGGTGTGCATTCATGAAGCTCTCTGTATTTAGTTAAGTGATTGAGCTTTGTACCCTCTGTGTAACTTGCTATTTCCATTCTTCCCTTTCCCTCTACCCCTTTATTTTGATCTTAATAAACCTTTATCCAACCTTTGGTTGGTGTGGTCTCTCTGCATAACCTCAGCGCTAATTTCAGTGCCTCTTGGCTTACAAGGGTGGCTACTGGGTATTTTGGGGGACTGAAAGGCCAGGTTTGGCCAGTCCTGTTTTGGGGAAGGAGATCCCAGGATTGGGTCCTGGGTGGTCCTCCCTCACAGGGAGGTTGGGCTGGTCCTGGCGGCTGGTATCTTTCCTTCCTTCCTTCCTTCCTTCCTTCCTTCCTTCCCTCCTTTCTTTACACACCCCAAAAGACTTCGCATTGCAACAGGGAACAATATGCTGTTGCTTCAAAATTCCTTGAAAATTCAAAATTCAAAATTTACCAACAACAACAACAACAACAATAATAATAATAGTGCTGGCACTGTGTCCCCATAAGCCTTGGTTCAACTACACCACTGTTCAAGACCCACCCAGGGAGGGAAAAGACTATGAGCTTTTCTACACCAGGCTGTTAATCTGCTGTATCTACTTTTGGTTTCGTCACAGAATTGAGACCCAAGCCCTACAAAAAGAGTGTTCCCTTTCCAGCTTTCCCACTACATAACCTCTAGGTGGCATTGTGGTGTATTGGAATAGCATGATTACACAATTGGGGAAAGGGTTTTTTTTCACTTTCAGAAATAATATAACATTTTCCCTGCTCTTAAAAAAACAAAAAGCCTCACCAAAAGTAATGTTTAAACAGAGAAGTGAAACTGGAGGGTCACAACATCATCTAAAGAACCCATAAACAAACATGAGTAGGCAATGACAAGTGCACAACAAATGCCTCATGTAGAAAAGTGGTTTTTTTGCCAAGCAGCAAAAGGCAGAGGACAGGTCATGCAGCAAGGCCATCAAGAGCACTCTGTTTTGAGAGAGAGAGAGAGAGAGAGAGAGAGAGAGAGAGAGAGCACTAGCAACCTCTAGTCCCTCCCACACACACGCACATACACTGTCTTATTGCAGATGGGGGGGACACATCAAGGCACATTTTTCTGCCTCCAAGACCTAGTCATAGACACTAGGAGCACAGGGGCTGCAGGAGAAGCCAAGTTTCACAGCTCACGTTTTACACAGAGGAGTAAATTGCCTAGTCTTTGTCAACAGAGAGCTTAGCTGTATATTTGGATGAATGCTCCCCTATGTGTGACAGGCAGTTCTGTCTAACAAGTCCAGAACCTCTCCATAAACAAGAACTCTGCTCCATTGCTACAGGAAAGGGTTCTTTTGTTCCATCTCCCAAAATATTTCTTCCTTCATTAGTGCTCCTTTTACGGTCCATGGGTGATAAGGCAGGAGAACAGGCCCTCGGTCTCCTGCGGGTTAGTGTGTGTGTGTATAATTCCCTCTAGGATTCCTAGCGCCATTGAACTCTAAGACAACCTTGCTAGATAATTCTATAATCATCACAAATTGAAACAATGCATGATGGATGGGAGAGGTTAACTGAGTTTGATCAGTGTTAAGAAGCGTGTTTTACACTCAATAAGTTCACAAATGAGCAGATGCATTATCAGTGTCCTACAGTCAGGGCCAGAAATATTGGAACAAGGATAACTGTTTTGGCAGTTGGCCTCTGTACACCCACATGGAAGTTGAAAGGAAACACACCCAGATGGGAGTGAAGTCAGGACTTTCAGCTGTAATTCAAGGGGTTTGACAAAAGTGGGGCGCTAACCATTCAGGAGGTACAGCCAGTGGCATACACACACGCCCATCATTGGTGGCTCATAAGTAATGGAACAAACCAACATCATTTCAAACTTAAGGATCGCCTTTAATACCTGGATGAAAATCCTTTGCAGACTGCCTGAAGTCTGGAACCCATGGACATGACCAAATGCTGAGTTTCCTCCCTCGAGATGCTTTGCCAGGCCTTTACTGTAGCTGCCTTCAGCTGCTGCTTGTTTGTGGGTCTTTCTGCCTTCAGTCTTGTCTTCAGTAAGTGAAAAGCATGCTCTATTGGGTTGCCATCAGGTGACTGACTTGGCCATTGAAGAACATCCCACTTCTTTGCCTTCAGAAACTCTTGGGTAGCTTTTGCTGTATGTTTTGGGTCATAATCCATCTGCAATATGAAGCGGCGTCCTATCAGTTTGGCAGCATTCGGCTGAATCTGAGCAGGAAGTACAGCCCTATACACTTCAGAATTCATCCTGCTACTTTTATCAGCAGTCAGGTCATCAGTAAACACCAGTGACCTGGCTCCATTGGCAGCCATATATGCCCATGCCAAAATGCTGCCTCCACCATGTTTGACAGATGATGTGGTACGCTTTGGATCATGAGCTGTTCCTTTCCTTCTCCATACTTTTCTCTTCCCATCATTCTGGGACAAGTTAAACTTGGTTTCATCAGTCCAAAAAATCTTATTCCAGAACTGGGCAGGCCTTTTTAGGTGTTTGCTGGCAAAGGCTAATGTGGCCTTTCAGTTCTTGAGCGTTACCACTGGTTTGCACCTTGTTGTGAAGCCTCTGTATTTACATTCATAAAGCCGTCTCTTGACTGTAGATGTTGACAATGACATGCCTACCTCCTCAAGAGTGTTTTTGACCTGGCTAGAAGTTGTGAAAGGGCTCCTCTTCACCATGAGCAGAATTCTGTGGTCATCCACTTTAGTTGTCTTCCGTGGTCTTCCAGGCCTTTTGCTGTTGCTGAGCTTGCCAGTTAATTCCTTCTTTTTCAGTATGTTCCAAACTGTTGTATTGGCCACTCCCAATGTTTTTGCTATCTCTCTGATGGGTTTATTTTGTTTCCTCGGCCTAATGATGGCCTCCTTCACTCGCATGGACACCTCTTTGGACTTCATGTTGGGGGTTCCAGTGAACAGCTACCAAATGCAAATGTGACACTCAGAACCACCTCCAGGCCTTTTATCTGCTTGATTGGTCATGGGGTACCCAGGAAACAGGCCACACCTGGCCATGCAGCCGCTTGTCAGCCATTCGTTCCATTACTTATGAGCCCCCAATGATGGGTGTGTGTGTATGCCACTGGCTGTCCTTCCTGATTGGTTAGTGCCCCACTTTTGTCAACCCCCTTGAATTATAGCTGAAAGTCCTGACTTCGCTCCCATCTGGGTGTGTTTCCTTTCAACTTCAATGTGGTGGTGTACGGAGGCTAAGGATGTAAGAAAGTGACTTACCTTTTCACGGATTCTGTTCATGGGGGGGGAGGTGTTCTGTCCCTCCCCCCGGAATCCTCGACAGGGGGGAGGTGATCCGGTCCTCCCCCCCGGAATCCTTGATGGACGGCTGTGCTCTGTGTTGGCTCCGCGGAGCAGCTGGCCAGGCCCAGGCCAGGGCTGTCCGCAGCCGGATTTCCAGCCACGGAGGGCTCTGGGTAACAAAAAAAACAACAACACATATGCAAATGGCGGCGGCTATGGCCGCCGCCATTTGCATTCCTTATTTTTCACCGTCTTAGTCTACGTCAATATGTACATAGACTAAGACAAAGAAAAGAAAGGGGAACGCAAATAGCGTAGTGGGTGCTATTTGCGTTCCCCTTTCTTTTCTTCGTCTTAGTCTACGTAAATATTGACGTAGACTAAGACGGCCAAAAATAAGGAACGCAAATGGTGGCGGCCATAGCCACCGCCATTTGCGTACGCATTTTTTTTTTTAAACCCAGACGTTATAGGCTACGTAAGTCTTTATGTAGCCTATCACGTCTAAGGGGGGGGAGAAACAGACTGCAAATGGCGGCAGCGGCAGCCATTCGGAAGACCAGCTGCCGCCGCCGCCGAAGCCGCCACTGGAGCCGCTGCCGTCCGAAACATCCGCCCCAGGTAAGTCTCGTCCCGGGGGGGATCCGCAGGGGGTGGGGGGGTGGCAGGCTGTTCTGCGATGGATTTCGGGGGGCCGAATGCACTGGCATTCGGCCTCACCGAGATCCGTCACGGAATTCTCTGACATCCCTAATGGAGGCCAACCAGCCAAAACAGTTATCCTTGTTCCAATATTTCTGGCCCTGGCTGTATGTATGGTGATAACATTTCACTATGCCAATTGCTGTAGCTTTCCAAATAGATCAGTAGATAGCCATTTTCTGTCTGTCTGTCTGTCTGTCTTCTTCTTTTCCTTAGCTTGAATTGAAAAGAACAGAAATCCTTTAACCTCCATGGATGACTGTCCTTTAACATTA
Source organism: Heloderma suspectum (assembly GCF_057233095.1). Lineage (NCBI taxonomy): Eukaryota > Metazoa > Chordata > Lepidosauria > Squamata > Helodermatidae > Heloderma > Heloderma suspectum. The sequence continues at coordinate 13,043,989 of NC_139470.1, forward strand.
ATCTAGCCCATCTGTACTTGCCTCCATTATTGGCGATATCAACACCTTTTGTTTAACCCATTGATCCTTGGTTTCCTTGGGTTTGGTGCCAACATTTCCCCACCCCAAAATGCGTTTCTCCTGTAACAGACTTACACATCTGCCAGAGAATCTGCCAAACCAGCCAACGTGGTGCAGGTAAAGTTGGGACTTAAACTGAATCTGCTTTCTGGATGTTGAGCCTCGAACCTGGACCATGCATGGCCTAACAGGCACAAGAGTACCTCTGAATATCTAGAAAGTATGGTCCCTTTACCAGGTCCGAGGGGGATAGCATGGTTCTTCTGTTATGGAAAGTCCAACAGTGTAGGGTTAGAAACAGCATGAGCTGGAACAAGCATGAATAACATATAACCAACAAGCTGAACACAGCCACCAGCCAAATAAGGTGGTTTACCAGGTGATTGACACACCAGCCTATGTTTGCAGTACTAGGCCATCTGAAGAAACAAGAGCTGCATAGTAAGGTGAGGACTCCACTCTGTTTGTATTGTATTTGGGCCACTGATTACCAGCTTTCTCTGTAAATGGTAGGGGCGGTAGGGAGGAGATTGTTTCATTCACAATGTTTTGGTGCATACATGCTTCCTGGCCCTCCTCCTTACCATCGCTGCCTGTTCACGTGTCCTCTCTAAGAATATAAGCAGTGACAAGAGTGAGAAGATAGAGCAGTAACCTCTACTTGTCTTGCACTCTCCCTCTGAGTGGTTGTGTGAAATGGGGTCAGATGGAGAGGGCAAGCAAAGGAGCAGTGATGACAGCAGTGAAAAACAGGAGGTTGGGCCACTCAGATGGGTGGAGGGCATTGAGGGCATCTTGCCTAAGGGGCCTCCAAAGCCTGAAATCAGTTGTGGGAGGCATCAGAAGCTCTGGTGTCATGACTCATTGGTGGCTGAAGCAGTCTTGCCAGCCAGATGGTGGGTGACTGGAACCATAAAAGAAGTGCCCATTCCAAAATATATCATTAGGGATGTGCAAGAATGTTATTTCACTCCACAGATCATTTGAACTTGCCCCGCTCACAATTGCAAACATGAATGAGAATGGATTTTTTTTGTTAAAGTTTGCCAATTCCCATAGTTGTGATCACATTCGAATGATGCATCTTTAGAACAATGTGCACTTTGAAATGCACTTTAAAAAAGAATTCACAGTTTCATTCTTTCAATGGGGGCAAGTGTGCACTTTTGAAAAATGTGCACAGAAGTGCACACTTTTCCAATTCATAATGTGCACAAATTTGCACATCTTTCCCATTCAAAAGGTGCGCTTTTCCCATTTGAATGAAAACAAAAACAGGTCATAAATGAGTGAGATGAACCAAATTATGGAGTTTGGAGAATCTCAGCAAACTCGAGTATCCCTGGTTCTCCCATCTGTACATACTATTCCTCCCCAGTCCTCCTCCCCATCTGTAAGTGAAGTCTAATGATGGTAAGTTGAGGTAAAGGCAGGAATCAAGAGGCCAGGTGCTGGGACTTGATACTCTAAATTTTGGGATGGGGATTGAGAAGCCATACAGATGTCATGTCTCCTACTTTTGGGGCCCAGCATCACCCCAAGGAGCACTCAGATGGGTCACAGGTCACCCAACTTTGTGAGACCTCATATCCCCTTCTATACCTTCCCAAATTGAAGACATTGCCTTCTCATCAGCCTCTGACTCTGAGGCTGACTCCCCTGCAGCTTCTCCTATCCCTCAGCCATGCAGGAGAATGAGACAGCAGAAGTAGCTACAGACCTTTTAAGAATTATAGTCAGTCCTGCAGGAGTGGAATCCCTGGAAGACCAGGCTTTGCCAGTCTGTATGAGGCCTCAGTTGACAGCAGTGCTTTGCTGAGACAACTTTTTTTTTTTCCCCAGCAGAGCTAAAAGAGCACTCTGAATTAGAGATGGTGCAAGTGCCCAATTGGGTCCGGGAGTCTGGTGGACCCCCCACCACCACCTGAGGCCCCAAACCATGCCTGCCAAGTCACTGCTCCCACTTGAGCCCCCAGCTGTAATTGGGCATTCATGGGGCCATTTTGCATAAGATGAGATGTGCACATATTTGCAATCACCATTTGCTTTCACAAAATGGTGCTCACGATGATTGCGGACCAGTCCAGGGTGAGCGCAGGTGGCTTGGAAAGTGGCAGGGGGGTCGAGTGTGGGTCTGGGGTTGTGCAAGCTGTGCTAGTGGCTCGGTGGATGCCTGGAGGACCCTAACTAAGGGAGGTCCCTCCATCCCTACACTGCATCCTGGTTGCTGCTGACAGGAACCCACCAAGACTACATCAGTAATGAACTGACTTGCATTGGCCTCTCCTGACTTCCTGTGACCTGACTGACTTTAAACTGACTGGACCTGACTTACATTGACCTGAATGACTCAACCTGATCTACTCAACTCAATCTACTTCACCTAGGTGTGTACAAAACCCCGCTTACCTGGCTCTGCAGGTGGGGGGAGGCGCTCCGTCCCTCCCCCTGGAATCCTCGCCGGCCAGCTCCGCTCTGCAGCCAAGCCGCAGAGCCACCGGCCAGCTCCGGCCGCCTACAACCAGACATCCAGCCGCTGGGCAGCCCTGCAGGGACGCAAATGGTGGCTGTCGTAGCCGCTGTCATTTGCGTCCCTGTAGTGAGCCGTGATAGGCTATGCAAATATTTACATAGCCTATCACGGCAGGGGGGAAACCCCAGCATACGCAAATGGTGGTAGCCACTGCCATTTGTGTACACTGGGTTTTTTTTCCCCTTGCTGTGATAGGCTACGTAAATATTTACGTAGCCTATCATGGCAGGGGGGAAAAAACCTCAGCATATGCAAATGGCAGCAGCTACCGCCATTTGCGTACCCTGGGGTTCCCCCCCCCCGCCGTGATAGGCTACGTAAATACTTATGTAGCCTATCACAGCCTCCGCAAGGACGCAAATGGCGTCCCTGCATTAGCCATGATAGGCTATGTAAGTATTTACATAGCCTATCATGGCTGAAGAAGGAGGAAGCGAATGGCGGCCGCAGGATGGCCGCCATTCGCACAGTAGCGCGGACGGGAGCAGGTAAGTGCTCCGTTTCGTGCGCCTTTTCGTGAGGTGGGTGGGCGGGGGCTTCGTTCCGTGACTGTTTTTTTTGGGGGGGAATGCACTGGAATTTGGCCTCACCAAGATCCATCACGGAATTCTCTGACATCCCCAACTTCACCTGGATCTCTTCTGTGCACCATGCCTTTTCCCTCATGAGCTCTAAGCCCTGGCAACCAGGATAACAGCCTCCCTTAGTTATGGGGATTCTAAGAGTGGACTTAAATGAAGGAACCACAGTTTCTCATGGTGACCAACATTTTAATAGGACGTGCCCCCAAAAGTAAAAATAGAGACCAAATTGGGACCATGATAAGCAGGGACTGGAAAATCAAGACTGTCTTGGGTTAAATAGGGATACTTGGAGCTTCTGCAGCTGATGCTGTGCTTCTCCTCATCACGTGAATCATTTGTCCTTGACAAAAGAAGAAGAAAGGAAAGATACCATCTAAGCAAATAAGAGAGAGAAATAAATGCATTATCTTCTTTACTGAAGGGAAGTACAGAAAGATTAACTGATCCAAGGTTACACAAGGAGAACTGACAAAGTCGGCCCAACATCAAGATTTTGGAATGCACATTCCCCATGTGCCCTTATTGCAAAACTTTCCTGCCTCTCCAAGTCCGATCTCAGCTGCCGGCTGTTATCTGTTCGGGTTGATTTATCCACTTCATTTTTGTTCTTTTTTACACTTCCTTTCAATTGTATTTTGCTGCTTTGTGCGGCGTAGATGGCTGTGACTAGTGTAATCAATTTATTTTTTTATCTACACTCTTTGGTATCCCTTGTACCCTTGAGACTTTAAAATACGTGGCTCACTGCTTGTGACTGCAACAAAAAATGAAGCTGTGGGTGGGGAGGGAGTTGGAAAACCCTGCACTGTGGTTTTAAAAACAAAAGGAAGGGAAGAAAAGGTGACATGCTGAATGTGTTAAGCAAAAGGGGAAGGGAGTTTTCTGGAGACAGTGTCTCTAAGCCAGTGAGCAACCAGGTTTGGTGGTGATAAGACTCATTTTTTATTTTGCTAAAGTTCGTTTTTAGCTTCTCTGCTGTAGCTAAGAACAAGGGTCAGACGCACCCTAGCAATGGGCCTTAAGAAAAGGGGAACCTAAGAAAACAAACTTGGAATGCTTCCATAATGTGCCAGACGTTTCCTAAAACATATTCGCTCACTTTGCCAACTGTTGCTGTCTAACTTTGCTAATTGTTGAGTCTGTAAAAGCTTTGCAATAAAGCAGTCCTAATTTGGAATAATCATATGAGTAAGAAACTGCTGTGAATAGCAGATATAGATGCCACATATGGTGATATATTGTGATTGGTCCTTGGGCAGGTTTTTTCCTCAGGTATATGAATGTGTTGTTCTGGGAAGAGGGTTGTTGTTTCCCCTTCGTTGGCGGCCAACCTTCATGCATGAATGAAGGATGTCATAGAACAGTAGGATTGGAAGGGGCCTACAAGGCCATCGAGTCCAACCTCCTGCTCAATGCAGGAATCCAAGTCAGAGCATCCCTGACAGGTGGCTGTCCAGCCTCATCTTGAATGCCTCCAGTGTGGGAGAGCCCACCACCTCCCTGGGTAATTGGTTCCATTGTCGTATTGCTCTAACAGTCAGGAAGTTTTCCCTGCTGTTCATCCGGAATCTGGCTTCCTGTAACTTGAGCACATTATTCCGTGTCCTGCACTCTGGGATGATTGAGAAGAGATGCTGGCCTTCCTCTCTGTGACAACCTTTCAAGTACTTGAAGAGCACTATCATATCTCCCCTCAGTCTTCTCTTCTCAAGGCTAAACATGCCCAGTTCTTTCAGTCTCTCTTCATAGGGCTTTGTTTCCAGTCCCCGATCATCTTGGTTGCCCTCCTCTGAACCCTCTCCAGTTTGTCTGCGCCCTTCTTAAAATGGATGAGGCCTAACCAGTGCTGAGTACAGGGGAACTAGTACTTCCTGGGATTTGGAAGCTATGCTTCTATTAATGCAGCCCAAAATAGCATTTTCCTTTTTTGCAGCCACAACACACGGTTGGCTCATATTCACCTTGTGATCAACAACAATTCCAAGATCCTTCTTGCTTGTAGGGGTGTACAAACGCCACCTACCTGGCTCCACTGGGAGTCCGTGGGGGGGGGAGGAGATCTGGTCCTCCACCCCAGAATCCTCCCCAGCCGGCTCCACTCCTGCTGATGGCATGTGCCCATAGACTTATATGCAAAATACAGCAGTGAATCTTGTGTATAAGCCTATGGACACATAGACTTATATGCAAGATTCATGACTCTATTTGCATATAAGTCTATGGGAACATCCTCCCAATCGCCTTTTTTTTTTTTAAGACATGGCAATCGGCAGGGACAGGGAGGAGGTGAACAGCTCTGGCTGGCAAGAAGCAGCCGAGTGCCGTTCCGCCTCCAGTCCTCCTGGAGCAGAGGTAAGTGGTCCCGATCTGCTGAGGATTCCTGAGGCCAGATTCCAAAGAATCTGGCCCCATTTGAATCCGCAGAGGATTTCTCTGACATCCCTATGATAAATCCATGTTGGCTTCACTTAATCACTGCATTGTTTGCAAGGTGCTTCCAGATGGATTGCTTTATCATCTGCTCCAGAATTTTCCCAGGGATTGATGTCAGACTGACTGGTCTGTAGTTCCCAGCTTCCTCCTTTTTGCCCTTTTTGAAGATAGGGACAACATCAGCCCTCCTCCAGTCATCTGGCAGTGCTGGCACTTCCCCCGTCCGCCATGATTTCTCAAACAGAATAGACAGCGGTTCTGAGAGTTCTTCTGCCGGTTTCTTTATTACTCTAGGATGCAGTTCATCTGGCCCTGGAGATTTGAACTCATTCAAAGTAATGAGGTGTTCCTTGACCATATGCCTATCGATCTCAAGCTGCAATCCTGCCCCTTCAGCCTGTACTTCGCCTTTGCCAGGGGCGGTCATAGACCCTCCTTCGGAGAAGACTGAGCCAAAGTAGGAATTGAGCACCTCTGCCTTTTCTTTGTCATCTGTTATCATTTTGCCATCCTTATTTAATAGCTGAACCACCATTTCTTTCCTCTGTCTTTTACTATGCACGTAGCTGAAGAAAGCCTTTTTGTTGCTTTTAGTATCCCTCGCTAACCTCAGCTCGTTCTCAGCTTTAGCCTTCCTGACACCATGCCTGCAATTCTGTGCTACCTGCCTGTACTTTTCCTTTGTTGCTTGGCCTTCTTTCCACTTCCTATATGTGTCCTTTTTTTGTTTTGGGGTCATCTCTCAGCTTTTTGTGAAGCCACATTGGCTTCTTCTGTTGTCTTCCACCTTTTCTTCTTGTTGGAATTGTTTGTAATTGTGCCTTGAGATTTTCCTTTTTTAAAAGCTCCCACCCACCTTGGACTCCTTTTCCCATTAGAATCACTTGCCATGGGACCTTACTGATCATTGTTCTGAGTTTATTAAAATCAGCTTTCCTAAAATCCAGAGTACGCGTTTGACTACACTCGGCTTTTGCTTCCCTTAGAACCAAGAACTCAAGTATAGCATGGTCGCTTTCCCCCAGAGTTCCTGTAACTGCTACTTTATCCACTAAGTCATCCCTGTTGGTTAGGATCAAGTCAAGGATAGCCAATCCTCTACTTTCTTCCTCTACTTTCTGTAGGAGGAAGTTATCCGACACACAAGTCAGGAATTTCCTGGAGGGGCTATGTTTTGCAGAATTTGTTTCCCAACAAATATCAGTGAAATTGAACTCCCTCATTACTTCTACATCATGCTTCCTTAAAACATTGGCTATTTGCTTTTCAAAAGTTTCATCCTCGTCTTCTCCTTGATTGGGTGGCCGGTAGTAGACTCCGACCACCAGGTTCCTTTTATTCTTTGCTTCATACATTTTGATCCAGATGATCTCGAAGGGGCTACCAAGCTCATCCTCCTGTACTTCTGTGCAGAGATATGTATTTTTCACATACAGTGCAACCCCACCTCCCTTTCTGTTCCTCCTGTTCTTTTTGAACAAGTTATATCTTTCAATTGCTGTATTGCAGTCATGAGAGTCATCCCACCAAGTCTCAGTTATACCTATCAAGTCATAAATTCCCTCTTGTATTAAGAGTTCAAGTTTGTTCTGTTTGTTTCCCATAGTTTGGGCATTAGTATATAAACTAGGGATGGACGAAAGTCCCTTACCTGATCCCACAGCTTGCTTCATGGTGGGAGGGAGGCGCTCCGTTCCTCCCCCCAAAATTCTGGCCGGGGGGGCACCCCGTTCCTCCGGCCGCGAAACCTTGTCTCCTGCCGGGATGCAAATGGCGGTGGCCGTAGCCACCGCCGTTTGCGTCCCTGCAGTCAGCCGTGATAGGCTACATAAATCTTTACGTAGCCTATCACGGCCGACTTTGAAAAAAAAAAAGCGTGTACGCAAATGGCGGCGCCCATGGGCTCCGCCATTTGCATTCCTTATTTGGGCACGTGTAGTCTACGCGTAGACTATGGCGAAAATAAGGGCAACGCAAATAGCGTTGCCCTTATTTTCCCCGTAGTCTACGTAAATGTTTATGTAGACTACACGTGTCCAAATAAGGAACGCAAATGGCGGTGCCCATGGGCGCCGCCATTTGCATACGTGCTTTTTTTTTTTTCAAAGTCAGCCGTGATAGGCTACGTAAAGATTTATGTAGCCTGTCACGGCTGACTTTGGAAAAAAAAAAGCGTGTACGCAAATAGCGGCGCCCATGGGCGCCACCATTTGCATTCCTTATTTGGGCACGTGTAGTCTACGCGTAGACTATGGCGAAAATAAGGGCAACGCAAATAGCGTTGCCCTTATTTTCCCTGTAGTCTACGTAAATGTTTATGTAGACTACACGTGTCCAAATAAGGAACGCAAATGGCGGTGCCCATGGGTGCTGCCATTTGCATACGTGCTTTTTTTTTTTTTTTCAAAGTCAGCCGTGATAGGCTACGTAAAGATTTACGTAGCCTATCATGGTGTTTTTTTAAAATCTAGCCATGATAGGCTACGTAAATCTTTACGTAGCCTATCACATTTGTTTGTTTTTGTTTTACTTGGAAATGGCGGTGGTGGCAGCCAGTCGGAAGACCAGCCACCGCAGCCGCCGCCACCGCCGAACCACCGCCGGGAGCCGCCGCCACCAGGGACATTCGCACAAGGTAAGTCCCATTGGGGGGGCAGGGGGGCGGACCATTTCTCCACCAATTTCGGGGGGCTGAATGCGTTGGCATTCGGCCTCCCAGAGATTTGTGGAGAAATTGTCTGACATCCCTAATATAAACATTGAAGACCACGTGCTTCATGGTCTGGCTTTCTTCCTACATGTATCTGAAGAGAAGAATATTATTGGGTGCTATTAGAGCTGTTCTCTCCATTGTGGTGCATGAGCCTTCTTCCATTGTTACCCCCAAATTTACATCTCCCTTCCCCATAGGATTCAGTTTAAAGCCCTCCTGATGAAGTTCTTTATGCTGTGGCCAAACACATTCTTCCCAGCCTTTGTGAGGTGCAACCTGTCCCTTGCCAACAGCCCATCTTCTAGGAACTATAGCCCGTGGTCCCAAAATCCAAATCAGATTTGTGTTAACTCAACCTTGACCTCCAGGCTCATTCCTCATTGAGTGGAGAGCCCAACAGTGGAAAGATGGAGAACTCTGTCCTTCTCATAGTCCTGATGTGGCGATGAATAAGGTGAATGTTCATTTTACTTGGCTATCCTTTCTAAGAGGTGGGGATGGAATGAACTAGCTCTGTGGGCCAGCCCTAACATTAGGCAGAGTGAGGCATCTGAAAATGGGGCATCTTTTCCTAAGTGCAGCTGCCATGAGTGGGGGTCAATTGGATTGGGATCATGGCTGGAGTGGTAAGGGTTAATCCTCCCCGCCCCCATGTGTGCTGTGGTCTCTAGGATTATACCTAGGAAAGCATGTCCCATTGGTTTGAATGGGACATCTATTCCTAAATGTAGGTGTCGCATACGGTGGATCCAGTTTGGATTGGGACTGCAGATATGGGGAGGGAAAGGTTAATCCTGCCCACATGCTGTGGCCCCAAACTAAATTGGGGCATCTTTACTTTCATTTTAATTGTTCAATATACCGCACCATGGAGAACTTCAGAAACATCTTTAGTTCCTGCAATGGAGAGTCTCCCTGGATGCGACCATGGAAGCATTTTAAAGAATTAAAGAAATAAAAAAAAATGCCACTTCATCCTAATAAGTGAGCCCCACTCCACTTCGGTTGAAAATTTCTCTGGGGAAAGAATAGGGATGTGCAAATCAGCAAAATCCGAGCTCTCCAAAGTTCTCTGAATTCCATCTCAAAGCTCATTTCGACTCAAGTCCGTATCAAATTTAAGGATGTCCATCACTGGGAAATCTGTTCTGTTCAAGCCCAATGTATTTCCACAGTGTGTCCACTCTGGTAAGTGGGGGCGGATTTGTTTTCCGGGTTCTGGGATGTTTTTCTAGTCTCCACCCCCATTTGAGAGCTATGAAATGGGAGCCATGAAACAGGGAGGGGGGGTGAGATCTGGGTTAAAAGCCCTTGCTTGAGACTTGGGGAAGTGTGGACTGGAAGCAGGGAACCTAGAAATGTCAGTTCAAGTCTTTAGACCCTGAGGATCAGCTTTCTAAGTGGGCGATCTGGCACCCTTTTCTGACCTGTCATACATATACACCCAGTTACTCAATTAATTGTGCAATTAATTACAATTTCACAGATCATAATTTCTGCAAATGATGGAACTAGGTGGGCAGGGGGGGAAATGCCACCATTAAAAACAAACAAACAAACAAGTCAGAATCTGCATTTTGGTTTGACTTGTTACTGAATGAGTTGAAGCCAGCAGAGAAAAACAGGTTGAAATCCGCATGGCTGAGCTGGAAAAAATACGGTGACCTTCACACTGCTAATGGAATGTGACAACACTGCTAATGGAATCCGACAACATCCATACTCAGATTCTGAGCTTGCTTTTCTTTTTGTTTTACTTTTACCAATGTACGCATCAGTTGTGCGCATCTTTGAAACCTACACATTCTTCTCCCATTGATTAAAGCATATTTGTGAGCATTTTTCAAAAGTGTGCATTTTTTTCATGCTCATTTTTTAAATATACTGTCAAATGCATTTTTTTGATCCTCACACTCAGAAAAGTATGGACTTTGACTTCAGATTGCTTTTGAGTCCATCTTCGATCTGGAAGGTGTGAGCTGGGTAAATCCTGAACCAAACAAACTGAAACAAATTGCTCACACTTTCCTCCCCCCCCCCCACAAGCAGGTGGACACATCCACAAAAATGCATGTGGATTTTCAGCCCTGTGCTAGTTTCATAGGATGATTGCATCTTTCTTCCTATGAATGAATTTAAGCCCCCACCCCATGGCAGTCACCCCACCCCAGCTAGCAGCCAGCTGGGACAAAATTTGGCGACATTCCTACCAGCGCTCTGCCAAAAATTTCCCCCACATTTTCCCAACCATTTTCATTCAATCTGATGGAAAAGAAATGGCTTTCGAAAAGAAATGCAAAGAGGAAGAAATTGCAGGGAAATTCTCATGGGTTGGGTTTGGGGTTCTTCTGCTTACCTTACTTATGAGGTGGCTGGGGAGTGTGCATGCTTGTCCTATTTTTCATTGTACAGTCATCTCTCTGGCAGCCTGTATTTATTTTATTTATTTATTGCATCTATATCCCACCTTTTTTCCTCTTGCAAGGAAGGAACCCAAGGAGGCTTACATGGTCCTCCTCTGCTCCATTTTATCCTCACAACAACAACCCTGTGAAGTAGGTTGAACTGAGAGTCTGGGACTTGCCCAAAGTCACCCAGGGAGCTTCCATGGCTAAGTGGAGACTAGAACCTGGATCTCCCGACTCCCAGTCCAACACTCTCACCACTACACCTCACTGGCCCCTGTAGCCTCCTCAGCTTCCTGCACTTCAATTAAAGCCATCATGAAGAAAACATCATAAGGCAATTCCTTCCACATGAGGCCTTTTCAGTCCAGGAAATGCAGGTGGCCTGGGAGGCTGCAGAGCAATGGAAAGGTGTATGAGAGAGAGAGAGAGAGAGAGAGAGAGAGAAGACACACAGCACGCTCGGCCTCCTCACAGTGATTAGGCAAGCTCAGAAATACCACCAAAAGAAATTCAAAATTCTGCCTCAGAAACGTGGAAGTCTGAGGAGAAAAGAAAGAACCTGTGCTACAGCCCCTGCTGATAGTGAGCCCTCTCTGTGAGAAACTGTTGGAGAATGTCTCCTCCCCTAGGAGAAACCCGGTGAAATTGCCCCCTCCCCCCCCCCGCATGCCATTTCTCTGCTCGCAAATAGGCTGGGGGATTTGGAGAGGCCATTTGTGCCCAGCTCTTATTCCTACATCTGGTCACTGTTACAGCTGCTTCCTAGAATGTCCTGCACTCTTTCAATTGCCCAGTGGGGTGGATTCAGCAAACCTGGCTAGATTCAGGGCTAAGGAGAAAAATCCTCATTTGATAGAGCCACAGCGCCAAGTGTGCAGTAGGGATGTCAGAGAATTCCGCCACGGATCTTGGTGAGGCCGAATGCCAGTGCATTCGGCCCCCTGAAATCTGTGGCGGAACGGCCTGCCCCCCCCCGCCCTCCCAATCCCCCCCAGGACGAGACTTACCTGGGGCGGATCTTCCAGGCGGCGGCAGTGGCTGGTCTTCTGACCGGCTGCCACCGCCGCCATTTGCAGTCTGGAGAGGTTTTTTTTTTTTACGGAGTCGTGATAGGCTACGTAAAGATTTACGTAGCCTATCACGGCTGGGTTAAAAAAAAAAACACGTACGCAAATGGCGGCGGCTACAGCCGCCACCATTTGCGTTCCTTATTTTTGGCCATCTTAGTCTACGTAAATATTTATGTAGACTATGACAGCGAAAATAAAGGGGAATGCAAATAGCATAGCGGGCGCTATTTGCGTTCCCCTTTATTTTCGCCGTAATAGTCTACATAAATATTTACATAGACTAAGAAGGCCAAAAATAAGGAATGCAAATGGCGGTGGCCGTAGCCGCCGCCACTTGCGTACATGGTTTTGTTTGGTTTGGTTTGGTTTTACCCAGAGCCCTCCACAGCCAGAAATCTGGCTGCGGACAGCTCTAGCCTGGGCCTGGCCAGCTGCTCCGCAGAGCCGCCACAGAGCACAGCTGGCCATCGAGAATTCCAGGGGGGAGGAACAGATCGCCTCCCCCCCGTTGAGAATTCCAGGGGGAGGGACGGAACGCCTCCCCCCCACCATAAACATAATCCGCGGAAAGGTAAGTACATTTCGTACATCCCTTGTGTGTGGTATGACAGCTGGTGATTCATCACTGGCAACCACCTTCAAGGTCTAAGTGGCGCCCTTTGAAATGACGCTGCTGTTCTTGGTTAAGCTCTTCCCTACAAGCTCTCCTCACACTCTGCACTGAGACTAACTGGGCATTTTCCAGTGCTTTCTAGTCCCGCTGCTACCAGATCTTTCTGGTTTGGTTTGCCTCTCCGGGTTAATCTTTTCGTTCCACAAACTTCCTTTATGAGCATTCCTATAATGCTGTGTGTAAGAATAGTCCCAACAAGGAAATGACATCACACCAGACAAATGTGTGAAGGGGCAGCAGAATAATGTCTCATACATGTCACACAGTGCCTGATCTTCAGGTGTTCACAGCGATTCAGTTAGGTCATTTTAGACTCTGAACATCATGGTCTTACAGAGTGGACCACCTTTAGAGGGTAATGTGTATTACTGCCCTTCTTTCAAAATGTATTAAGTGAGCACTGACACATTTGTGGACTCTGCTAAGGGGCGGGGGCAGACGTCTGCCCTGAAGTCCTGTCCTGATGGCATCCTTGTTCCTGTGCCCAGTGTATGTGTGCACAAGCTATACATGCATGGATCCCTCTGCATATTCTGTACATCTGTATTTATAAGCCCACCCTGTTGTCTAGACACGCACATTCAGCCCCTCACAAACAACTAGGCTCAGTCAGGCTTGACATGGCCATGCAGCGCCCTTGAGCAGTTTCTGGCCCCCTCTCCACTTATGCTTGCCAGCATCCTGTCTAGCTCACTCAAGGTTCCCAGGGCAGTTAATCTGAAGCAGTTTCACTTACTGGAAGAGCAAGACAGAGTCAATTCTAATGAAGCAAAATGGCCAGGCAAGGCCAGGGCAGACAGTGTCTTTCAGGACCCTGGACAGATCTATGCTGGCTTGAACTCAATGAGGAAGAGTTGTTGTCTCAGCAACATGCAGAGGTCTTTTGCGGCTTTATGAAGGCTGGCTGATCTCAGCCTGCTGTTAAGTCTAGCCCCTCCAAAAAGCTGCCTGTCTCTTAAAGGGGCATTACTTGATTCTGCAGCTGCTAGCTCCTCTGGAATGGGGTTGGTGAGAACTGCATCAGGGGCAGGTGTCCTCTGAGTCTGCATAGTCTGGTAAAGCCACATCCTCTGGCCTGGAAAGTCCTGGGGTGACAGATGATGGCTCACTGGATGATGCCTTCTCCACCTTGGAACCCTCCTCTGAGCCAGAGGGGGTGATAAAAGCCAGCGAACACATCCTTTAAAAAATCAGGCCCTTTCTGTGTGGCTATGAGTCACCATTTAAATGCCTTGGAATGACACTAGGATGGGGCATTGTCGGAAATTAAAATAGTGGCTCCCAGGCAGCCATTGAAGAATGCTGCTACTGCCCACCATTGTGGTCAACTAATCCTGCCAGGTGACCACTAGTTGTCATTTTGCCAAGGACCCCCTTAAGCCTAGGGCCAGCCATGGTCACCAACATAGGAAGCTGCCTTTTAGCCAGTTAGATCTAGCTCTGCCTTGCCTCTTCTGACTGGCAGCTGCTGCCTAGGGTTTCAAGCAAAGGAATTTCCCCAGCCCTACCGGGGGATTGAACCTGGGACCTTCTGTGTGCCAAACATGTGCTGCGCTACAGCCCTCCCCTTCCAGAATGAAGTTAGTGCCATCTAGGAGTAAGAGCTTCATAGTCATGGAGCAAATGTATTCATGCATATCGCTGCATGCAAATATGTGCATTAACTGTACATACACACACACGCGCACACACTCCTCTTGCATATTCAATCTGAGAGAGAGAGAGAGAGAGAGAGAGAGAGAGAGAATACTGAAGTGCTGAATATTGTAATCCCTTACAAATTGAAAATACTTTGTATCCCATTTACTTATAAGAACAACTGTAGGTAAACTTTTTCCATACCTTGATTAAGAGCCTGGGCTGCCAAAGGGCAGACTGAAAAAAAACAACCTCAGAGGGGCAGGGTGAGGAATTGCTAGCTTTTGCCTGCAAGCCGGTAATGAGCCATGCTTAATTTACGCCAGTGGAAAGCTCAGATTTGACTATGGGTTTGCCTGCAATACAAAGCCCAGAAAGGAGAAGAGGGCAATTATGGCAGATGCAAGTTCTTCCACCCCAGGAAGACAAGCTGCTCTTGCCAACATTCCCCTCTTTCTATTAGAGCAGGGGTATTAAACCTCAGGCCTGGGGACCACATCCAGCCCACCTGGGGTCCCAGTCTGGATGTCCAAAGTTCCCCTTCTAAAAGGTTGAACTGGCTCACCTAAGCCTTAGCTCCTGGCAGTAAGAGCTTTAAGATAACATATGCTGGTAATTTTGTTATTTGACTGCAGCCCTTTTGCCTTTGGCCACACCCACCACTGGAACACAGCCCCCGAGAGGTTCTCTAAAATTGAATGTGTCCCTCACACTGGAAGAAGTTTGACACATCTATATTAGAGGGTCAGCAGCTCCTTCACATGTGGGCACCCCACCACTCCTTTGCACCCTTTTTTTCCTTTTGTGCAGTGTCACTGGGCAGGAGTAGAACCAACATGCAGAAATTGCATGGGCACAGATTTCAGCTCAACATTAGGAGGAACACCCTAACGTTAAGAACTGTCCAATGGTGGAAAAGACCTTGGGATGTGGTGGGCTCCCCTTTGCTGGAGGTATTTAAGTAGAGTCTCGACAGCTGCCATCCGTCAGGAATATTGTAGTTGAATCTTGCATTGCAGCTCCTGCACTGAGCATAGGGATGTTGGAGAAATCCATCCAGGGGTGGAGTTCGATTAGCTTTCTTAGGCTCAGCCCCTCAGACTTCATTTTGGTTCCCACTGCAGTGCCCGACCTGATCTGCAGCAAGTTGTGCCAGTTCACAGGTTTGCTAGGAATTTTGCATAATGGGGAGGGCTGCAACTTTGCACAAATTTCCAAACAATTTGTGCAAATTACAGCTGAATTTCCACAAGTTGAAACTGAATTTGCAAAATTTGCAATCTAGTTTCACCATAATTTGGGCAAATTGCTAAAAAAATGTGTGCAAATTGCAAAACTTCCAAAAATGTGCAAAAGCGTTCCTGGAATTAGAGGAACAGCCTGCAGCTTGGCTCACAGATGAAAAGTGAGTCATACATGTCACAAAATTCAATAGAGAAAAAAAAATGAAATGGGTTTCCCAGTGGCAGACATCCCTAACTGTGCAAGGAGTTGGACTAGATGATCTCCGTGGTACCTTCTAATTCTATGTTTCTGTGATTCAATGAAGAGCCTTAAAAGTACAGTTTACATAATTTAACACTTTTCCCAAACATGAGACCTAAATAATTAATGCTAAACAACATGCTAATCGCCTCGAAACACCGAGAGGCAACTCCCTCTCCATCTCTTCCCCACAACCACACACACACTTTTCATTAATAGATAACAAAGGAAGCAACAAGACAGAAGCCTTCTGAGTACTGCAAAAGGCTTCCCCTTTTGTCTTTTTTGTCTGTGTCTGCATGCAACATTGAAAACATGGAAGCCTAATACATTATTTAAGTGAATTACCTGCAATAGTATATCTGCTCTCCTTTTGCAAAGGCTGATAGACTTGTCTTTTGTAGCCCAGCCTGTCTTTGGGTGTGCAACATTGAGTAACGCTTATTTAGCACTTTCATTTTCTCCAGATTCAATGCCTAGCACCTTCAGAATTTTTTTTTTTAAGCATCAGATATTGTATGATAGGAAAACCCATCTTCCTCAGACCTTGGAGAGCTGTTGCTGCCAGTCAGAATAGGAAATGATGGGCTAGATGGAGAAATAGCCTGCCCAATTATAAGGAAGCTTTCTATGATCCTACTAGGGCTGTGCATGGAAACCCCCCCCACACACACACACACTCCAGATGCTGGTACAGATCTTACAAAGTGGCCCTGCTCTGCTTCGGACTGATTCAGACCCCCTCTGCTTTAGGGATGTGCGAACTCACCCCCGTCCAGGTTCTCTGGACACCCGCCCAGCCCCTGCCCCCACTCGTCAGTCCCCAGACTGCGCTCGAGCCCCTCCCACACCCAGCAAGCAGCCTGCACTCACCCCAGCCTCATCGAGCTTGGCGGTCACCATTTTTTTAAATAATAAAATGGCAATCGCAAAAATGTGCATCTTTTTGTATGTGCGAAAATGTGCATATTTGCAAATGTGCATATTCTCATGTGCCAAACACACATTTTTGCAAAGGCAAACATTAGTATGTGTGCGAAAACATGCATTTGGGGGGAAATGATCATTTTCACACACACTTAAACATGTGCATTCACAAAAATGTGCATTTTCGCATGTGCGCAAATATGCACATTTTTGCGATCGCCATCTTATTTCTAGAAAAAGGGCGACCACAACGCTCGATGACACCACCGGGGTAAGTGCAGGCCATTCGCCGAGCGCAGGCAGGGAGCGAGCAGGTGCTGGGGCTCAGCGAGTGGGGTTTGGGGGTGCAGGCAGGAGTGGGTCCATTGGATTCCTGGACAGAAGCAGGCTCCTGTGCCATCCCTACTCCACTTTGACTCAGATCCAGATCCAAAGTGAGATTCAGACATCCGAATCACTTGTTTTGGGTGTCTTCCCATTGACTTGCCTGGGAAAACATAAATGGCCATGATGTTTTCAGTTTTTATAATACATACATGAAACTTGGGGACCTCTCAGCCCCCATGGAGGGGACTCCATCTGCCCAATTTCAGACAGTTTGGCCCAGTGTTTTTTGGTGCTAGACAGAATTAAAATTAGATTTTTTTCCCCACAAAAACTCTTAAAGCAAAGGGCTATAATTTTTCACTGTTTCCATAGAAGTGCTTGAAATCTGGGCCCCTCTCAGCCCCCCTAGAGGGCATCCCACCTGCCAAATCTCAGACAGTTTGGCCCAGTAGTTTTTTTGTGCAAGGTGCAGGTAAAATGTGCTGTTCTCAGAAACTCAAGCCAAAGTTGATAAAGGGAGACTCAAGTTAGCTGTTGAAGTGGTGAGGAGGTCACTACCCTTAAACCCTGCTGTAGGTTTCTTTGAAGTGCAAATAATACTACTTTCCTATTCACAGTCAATAACCTCAGAGTCTCTTTGGCTGAATTGCCTGGGAAAACACTGGCTGGTAGGCAGGACTCAAACAAAGACAGCAACCCTGCCAGGTGGGCACATTGACTTGAATGAAGAGCAATGACAGTTGTCTGCTGGTACTGACAGAGGCAGGAAGCAACATAGCAACCCTGCCAGGAAGGCACAGCAGCACCTTGCCTACCTCTGCCAAGTGCCCGAAGATGCCTCATATTGGGCTTGCTTGTTTTGCAACACACAGTGTAGTATTGTATTACTTAAATAATAGCTGTTAATGTGTAGTCCTTTCCCCACTGCTTTTGGAAATGTGGACCGTGTGTAGTTGTTTGACACACACTGTTTGTTTGTCTACACAGCACAAGCGCACACACACACAAGCAAAAGAAAAGCAAACACTAAACTAAAGGCAAGGGCAGGGAGGGGGGAACTAATTATAATCCTAACAGAAGAGAAAGGGGTTTTTGTTCTTTTGATTTTGGTTTTTTTAGGGGAAAGAGATAAAGAACAGAAAGGGAAGGGAAGGGAAGGAATACAGGAAATGAGAAGGGGAGGTGGAGGGGAGCTAAGAACAAGGGAAAGTACCACACACACACACACACACACATCTAGACAGAATCAAAGGGCGAACTAATGGCTGAGAGAGAATTGAAAAGGTGTGTGTGGGGATGGGGGTAGATAAGCAACTACAGTGACATTTTCCGGATTTTTAACTGAACAAACAACAAGAATGATCAGTAAACCTATGGGTGGGGTGGGGTGGGGAAACACCAGCATAGCTGTCATAGCACGGGAAGAAAGTAAAACAAGGATCATGAGGAAATCAAGAGGATCCCTGCCAAGGATCCACATTTTTGCACCATGGCTGTTCTGATCCACTTTGTAGCAAGTCGAGGCACCTCCGAATCAACCCGTTTTGCCTCGTTATTGGGGCTCAAAGCCCCATAGACCAAGTCATCCAGTTGAAGAGACTCAGTGGCTGGCTTATGAACTGCCTCATCCTGCTTAGATAGGGTTGTTTTGAAGCAACTGAGCTTTCTGTTCAGTCAATAGATAGCAATCAGAATGGGAAAGTTCCATTCCCTCTGATTCTGAACAGCTATCTTCTGTGTGTGCAATGAAAGCAAATGTGTGTGTGTGTGCGCGCGCAAGCTCGTGCATTTGTAAGAGAGAAAAGATAAAGTGGGAGGGAGATGGAAAGATGGATTGTGCACAGCTGAAATTGGTGTAGGTTATTATGCTGTCAGAGAGCAAAAATTCATTGCCAAGCCAGATGGAGTGCAGAATGCCCACAAGTGTGAACTCCAAATATTCAGCAAATCCATCTGGTGGTGGCTACAAAAAAGTCCTTTTCTGAGCAGATCAAGGGGAACATGCCGGGTGAATTTGCATTTCATCATTTTGCACTGAACAAAATGAGTTTTAATCAGGTGGCGAATATGCAGGGGAGGGGGGACAGTTTTGGATACTAGTGAGTCTAAGGATACATCCAGATGTATATGATTTTTAATAGTGAGGTGTCTGTGGAAATGCACACATATCCCTTTTTAGTCAGACATACCCTCTTCTCTCCCCTATATTGAGCTCAGGGGAAACCTGTTTGTTCCTCAAACCAGCTATGCACAACACTGATTGGCTAGGAATGATGAGGCCAATTCCCACGTTCCTAACACAGTTTTTGACATTTTGAAAGTTGATTCTTTTATTTTATTTTTACAGGGTGTGTGTGGGGGGGGAGGGTACTCGCATATACACACACTTTTAAAAACACACACACACAAAAACACCTGAAGCTTGGGGGAGTGGGTATCAGGAGTTAGGGGAAGGGTTAGGACTGGAAATAGTCTTTCTGCAGCTGCCACATGTGATAGACACAAGAACTGCATCTTCTTGGGCAAGGCAGTAATCTCAGGCTCCAGACTGCTCCCACCTACCCTGGCTCACCATTGGACAGGCTGTAATCCTAGACAGGAAGGGCTATAAGAGGGCTTCCTGTTTGGGCCAGGACTTTGCCTGAATAACAATGGTCTTCCTGGCTCTGGTGTATTTGGGTGTCTTCTTTGGCTCCGATACGTGGCTTCATCCAGCATAGCTCCTGGTCCCTGCATCCCCTCTGACATCCATTTGTGGCTCAGCCGTGGGAAGAGGGCCAAGATAGTTTCAAAGGGGGTTGGGATTCAAAGGGGGTTGGGATTGACTCAAAATCAGGCATGCCTCTTTGAGCAGGGAGGAGTTCATCTTTTCCAGACCTCCCACCGCCACCACCACTCAGACACCACCACAACCACTGTTCGTAGTCATCACGTTGTATTGGATAATAGCAAAATGGGATCAAGCAACTATCCTTTATTATTCTGTAACATGTCTCAACTAAACTCTATCCATGAGCCACTGTAGCAAGCAAACTACAGGAGCTCAGATATTTATATATTTTGAGTCATTTATCTACCACTTTTTAGGGCCAAAAGCCATCTCAAAGCAGTTCACATTAACAACAAATCAGAAAAATCAATTCAACACATAAAATAACACATGAATTCCAAGTAATCATTTGCTTCCCATTTCCAGATGTGTCTGCTGCTGCATTGCCTACTTGTGTTGCTGGCTTTCCTTGGCTCACAGCACCTGTTGATTCCTCCTAGCCATCCCCCCCATGCTTCTCTAGGAAAGTGACACCTCCAGATCACAATGGGTGCTTCTGGACTGATGGTTTGGGTGAGTCTCGGATGCACCGAATCCCTCTGCTTGTTACCTGTGACCCATACGGCCATAATGACAATGCTGGTGTTGACAACAGCTCTTCCAAATGACTGCCTGGATCATAATAATAACAGCAAGAGCAGCAGAGTCTCCAACAGCAATTGTTGTGCTAGCGGGCACATCTTTTCTTGGAGTATCTCTTCCCCTGCTCCCAGTTTACCACTCCAGTGCTCAATCAGCCATGAGGAAAGCTGACGGTGCTCTTGTTAAGCCCTCTAGATGATTTTTAGAGCAAGTATTTGCTGGTAGCAGACTATAAGTACCTCCTCCTGCTGTCCTGCCAAATCACGTTGACATAACAACACTACCATCTAGTGGGCGAAGCCAGCCTCTCTACTGACGTTTCGATGCGTTGCTAGCACTTCCCAATGGAGCCATTTGGGCTACGCAGATTCCAAAGCTCCTGCCCTGTGAGGAAAAGCTACAATGTTTGGGGCTTTTTAAGTTCAGAGAAAAGAAAATGAAAGGGGGGAGTTGACTGGGATTTTTAAAATGTTACATGGGATGGAGAATGTAGAGAGGAGGAATGGGCGGGTTTTCTTCCTAACCCTAATTGCAGTACTGGGGGTGACATCTCTCCCCATGGCTGGGGAGGGAAGGGTAAAACCTCCCCTCCCTGTATGCTATGGTCCTGATAAGAAACACATACACACACACGCACACACACACACTGTTAAGTTAATTTTGAAAAACAGACATCGTTGCTAACCATGCTGTTAAAGTAATGTCTCGTTTGGCCCTTAGGGTCATCCATTGAAAAAGTTTGGCAGGAGCTTTGGCAACGACAAAAGGAAATACTCCTTCACATACTGTGTCATGCATCTTGATTCCGTGAGATGTGCTGGTGGCAACCAACACCAATGGCTTTAAAAGAGGATTAAGGGAGCAATCTTGGAAGCTAAGCAGGGTCAGCCCTGGTTAGTACTTGGATGGGAGACCACCTGGGAATTAGGCTTCCTGCATTGAGCAGGGGGTTGGACTTGATGGTCTTGTAGGCCCCTTCCAGCCCTATGATTCTATGATTCTAATCCTATAGAAATAGGCGGCCACCTCCAAACTCGGAGGCGACCGCCTATCCAATGCAGGGCAGGAGAAACGCAGAGGGGATCGTCCCTGCCGTGCTTCAGCTGCCCTACATTTGCGGCTAGACAGCTGATTTCGGCTGCTTAGCTGTGGGAAGTCAGAGCACGGGGGGGACACTGGATGACATATAGGAAATGTCAGAATGGCACTTCTGCCCTCCCCGCCCCGGCATGTCCCCAGGAATGCTCCGTTTTCACCACTCCACGCTCCTCTTCTGAGTGAGGGGCCATTCCGAGCTGCCTACAAGGCAGAGCAGGAGGGGTGAAGGTCCAACTCGGGCTCCAAGGTTGGTTCCTGGGAACTGACCTATCCTGTGGCCATCTAGCTGCTGACTAGCAGCCATAGGATTGCACCCTAAACGAATTCATGGGTTCAGATCCAGGTTTAAGCTGGGCCAACTGTGATGGTGGAAGTGGACTTCCCCACCACTTCCTTCCCCTACAGCTCTCTGAAAATGCCACACAAAGAGACCCCACTGAATAGGATGAACTGGGGTGCGTAGGAGAAAAGGAGAACCCCCAAAAGTGGGCAAAGGAGCCTTCTGCAAATGGAGCCCTTCCTCCTGAGGAAGGCAGATCCTGAATCCAACCCATGAAGGATGAGTCTATCAATGACTGGTAGTCATGATGACGATACACAAATTTCAGGTTCGGAGGCAGTGTGCCACTGAATATTAGTCACATGGGGCTACAGTATGGGAATATTCTTGCCTTCATGTCCTACTTGGGGGCTTCCTATGGACATCTGATTGACTACTGTAGGAAACAAGATGCTGGGGTACATGGACCATTGATCTGATCCAGCCAGGCTCCTCTTTTGTTCTAAGGACCACACCAACCTTGGATTGCAAGGCCGCTCCTATATTTTGATGGAGAAATACATCCAGGGATCCGGTGTCCATGATACAACGAATGCATGAGTTCCACTTAGTGCTGGAGCCACATCCAAATAATTCCTGGTTTTTTATATATTTGAAAAGAGGGGACAGCCATGATGTGTGCATTTTTTATAAGTATTCTTCATTATTTAAATAATGTTTAAGCCACTCCTTATACTATACCTTCACAATGTGATGGATAGAAAAGAGTAAGAAAACATACAAAGACACAGTAGCCACTTCAGACAATGTACAGATTACTCTGAGAAAGCTGATCTGACATACAAGAGCCAGTGTGGCATAGCGGTTAGAGTGTTGGACTGGGAGCCGGGAGATCTGGATTCT
This sequence comes from Heloderma suspectum, assembly GCF_057233095.1. Classification (NCBI taxonomy): domain Eukaryota; kingdom Metazoa; phylum Chordata; class Lepidosauria; order Squamata; family Helodermatidae; genus Heloderma; species Heloderma suspectum. Next base: position 13,066,533 of record NC_139470.1, read on the forward strand.
AGTCCCCACTTGGCCATGGAAGCTCACTGGGTGACTCTGGGCCAGTTGGGTCACAGACTCTCATCCCAACCTACCTCACAGGGTTGTTGTTGTGAGGATAAAAGGGAGAGGAGGAGGCTCATATAAGCCGCCTTGGGTTCCTTGCAAGAGGAAAAAAGGCGGGATATAAATGCAATAAAATAAAATAAAAAATACAAGCAATGTATGGTCTCACTTAAAGGAATTCACAGCAAACCTAAATGTCTGCCTGTACAGAAGGGGCAAGTCAATTAGAAGAGAGTTCCAAAGTTTGAGGGTCAGCACCGAGAAGGCCCTGTCTTTTGTGCATGCCAGCCTAACTGATCTCAATGGCAGGCACTCAAGAAGAACCCCTATTGATGAATTTGGTGTATGGGGAACATTATACAAGTGATGGTAGTCCTTCAAATATTTGGGACAGTTGATCTTTAGCCATTGGTGCAGCCTAAAATCTATTTTTAACCCAGCATAATTAATCCTTTTTAAGTCCATATAACACCCTCCTACACTCCATCATAAGACTATTATAGACTTTTCTATGATGCCAAACATTTCGACACCACCACCACCACCACCACCACTCGAATTTAGGGGGAGGGGATGTTTGTTAGCTTTGTTTCTGCTAATCATCTGATCTGGAGAAGAGATCTGGAGAACTGAAAAACTTGTCAGAGGAATTCATCTGGGTGCTGCAGCTCGCTGAGCTTTCATCTGCTCAGCCCCCTAGGTTCTGGCTCGTGTCCCCATGAGTTGACTTGACTTGATCTGCATTGAGTCAGGCCAGCTTGCAGGTTTTTCTGGGTTTTAAAAATTAATCTAAATAGAAATGTGTGCAAATCGCAGGATGCAATTTGCATGATGTACACACATTACGACCATAATTTGTGTAATTTGCACAAATTGCTGCCAAAATTGGCAAAAATTATGCCATCCGCAGCTGAAATTTTCATAAATTGCAGAAATAGTACCCTAGAATTTGTGCACATTTTTATTTATGTATTTTTTAAAAAAATGGGAAAAGTTCCTAGATTTCAGAAAAAGTCCTGTGGCTCAGTCCACTAATATGGGCTATTGTGCGTGCTCGCCAGGAGTCCATCAAGTACAAAAAGGCCCAAATTCTGCAGCAACAGAATTCCTTCTAAGAGCAAAATAAGATCTCCCCTTGGTCCACTGGACCAACAGAAACAAAGCCAAAATGGAGCCACTGATAAACAAGAAGGCAGTATCAGCATCTTAAGGGGGAACTAGGAGATATGCAGGAGTACAAAATAATCTTTAAAAAGGGGGGGGGAGTAATTTCACCCCCAAAGGCAGCCTCATGGGGACTGAGAATGCTCATTGGACACCCTCAACCATGAAATGTTGATTGGCAGCTGGAAAAGAAAAAGGGAAAACTGACGGGGGGGGGGGGGAATTAGCTTGCTTGAGCTCCGAAGAGCTTCCCCAACTTAGGGATCTATGAGGAGTTTATTTCAGTTCATTTATGATGAGAATTTACCCTCCCAAACACAAATGTAAATGCAATCTGCTGTCAAAACTTCTACATTCCGAATCTGGCAATGCTGTCCGCAGGGGAGAAATGCATTCGAAAAATGCATACACTAGAAAAATGTGCATCTAAAAAGTGTGCACCAGTATGCTTTAATCAATAAGAGAAGACTGCATTTTGAATTGGACCCAAGTACTCTGCAATTTTCACATGAACAGGAAAAATAAACATAAAAGCTCACAATCTGATATGGACATGAGCCAGTCTGAGCTTCGATCTGGAACTCAGAGAACCTCAACGACCTCAAATCTTGCTGATTTCCACATCCCTCTCCCCAACAGGTTGCCTTCATCTGTTTTGGGGTACAACTCCCATCAGCCCCAGGCAGCAAGGCCAATGGTCAGGGATGATGGGAGTTGTAATTCAGCAATATCTGGAGGGCCAAAGGTTCCTCACCCCCTGCTCTAGAGGAAGGGTAATAGCTCAGCGGTAAAACACACGCTTTGCAAGCAAATGGTTCCCTTATCTTCAGGAAGCCAGAATGGGCGACAGACAATGAGGGCTCATCACTACATGGGAGAAGCCAGGGAGGGGGGATTTCTTGGTGGGAAATAAGGCTCAGAGAACCAAGCCCTACAATCCCAGGGGATGTGTTACAATGGGTATTCCATTATGTTGAAGCCTGATGGGATTTTGCAGTGTTTCCCTACCAGTAAGTGGTAATGGATTGCAGCAGACTTTCCCCCTCAATTCCAGCAATGTTCCTATTTTCCTGAGCACATTAAATAAATAGACATATTGGGGGGTCCCCGTGATTTGGATTTGTGTTGTTGTTGTTATGGTTTCTAAGGTCCTTAAATGTGCACAAATGGGATCAAAAATAATATTTTAAAAAAGATCCCATTTGCACAAATCACGGGACCTGAGAAATAAAAATAAAAACCCACAATCCCATTTGTGCAAATTGCTGCCACCATTTTTTTTAAAAAAAATCCAAATTATGTATATTGGATCGACAGATTGAGTCAATGTCAGCAGGGGGAAATGGAATGAAATCTGTCAGGACCAAACCAGTAAAATCCGTCAGGATGTCGCCCCCAAAATGGAATTCTCATACATCCTTAGTGATCTCTAGGATGAAATGACACCCTGGGCCAGGGCCAGCGCCAGGGGTCAGCATTGTCAGGCTCCTGCAGATGCCCATACGCCAGCAAGGGGCCCTACTCCTAAGCTCCAGCAGCTCCACCTTGCTGTTATTTATTTATTACATTTCTGCCCCACCTTTCTTCCATCATGGAACTCAAGGTGGCTACATGGGATTCCCAGGTGGCTACATGGGATTCCCAGGTGGTCTCCCTTCTAAGCACTGACCAGACCTAGACCTGCTTAGCTTCAGCAAGGTGGCTATCTCATCTGCCTTCAGACTATGCCCTGTAAGTGGCACAGGTGATGGGTGAATCCCATTTTGAGTCGGACCCAGCCAAGAGATATTTGGAATGGAATTGACATGATTCCAGCCATTTCAAGCTGTGGGGGCAGGGGGGTTACTTTATAAGTTCCCTCCTCTTGAAAGCCCCATGCCATCTCTTATCCTAGCCCAGTGGTAGGCAATTAGTTGCCTTCCAGTTGTTGTTGGACTGATACTCCCATCATCCCTCACCATCAGCTATGCTGGCTAGGGCTGATGGAAGTTGCAGTCCAACTACCCCTGTGTTGGATAATACGAACAACTCTGCTTTCTTCCAGTCACTAGGGGGTGGTAGAGAAGGTGTTGCATCAACAGCCACTTGTCTTGATCATCCCCCCTGTTAACTTCCTGTTCCTTTTTCCTGCTCCCTCCCCTTCCTCTTTTTTCTTCCATCTTCCTCCTTTCTTCCTCTGCTTCTGCAACAAGTGCCATGTGGGGCTCTCTCCAGAGAGGAAGCAAGTAACCATATTTCATGCCTTTGCTTACTTACACTCTCTCACCCAACTTAAAGGGGTGCTTGTAGTTAAGCAGCATTAGACTTCTATTATGATGATGTGTATAAAAACACTAATAAAGTAATTTGATTTGAACGTCTTCTAAATGGGCTCTAGCCTATGTTTATTGCCTCTAATACTAAATGTTGTGTTGCCATACTTCCTCTATGTAAGACAACTCTGCTGTAAGTCACACCAGACTTTCTAACACCCTGGAGCAGGACACATTCCCCAGTCCTGTTCTAGCTCCTCCACCAAGCATTTTTGAGAGGGAATCCAAAGGCATATAAAATTAATCCACCCCTGCTGCAGAATTCTTGATCCACCAGCTTCCACCCCATTATATGATGAATAAGAACAGAAACTAGATGCACACATTACCCAACTCCCTTCTTCAATGTCATGTTCAAGGCTACCCCAAGTATGGAAACTCACCTTTTACACAAATTCTAACCAAGGCTACACCTGAAAATCTGGCTTGAACCAGCAGATGTCACACTTGGTCTTTGAGTCACATTTATTTGTCTTCTCTCTTCTCCTGATTATGTCAGCCAGTGCAGGAAACTGATTCATAGCCCTGCTGAATCACACCAAAGTCCTATCTAGTCTGGCATTTTGTTCACACAGCAGCCAACCAGCTCCCTGTGGGAAGCCCACAAGAAGGACATGAGCCTCTTGTGTTCTGCAGCACCTAGTATACACAGGTATACTGCTCCGGTACTGTAGGTAATAATTCATGGCTACTAGTTGTGATGGCTATATATTATCTCCAGTATCAGGGGCACTACTTCTCTGTATACCAGTCGGGAACTCAAATGGGAGGGTGCTGTTGCACTCGTGTCCTTCTTATGGGCTTCCCATGGGCATCTGGTTGGCCGCTGTGAAAACAGAACGTTGGAGAAAGTAGGACTTTTGTCTGACTCAGCATGCCTCTTCTTATGTCCTTCTTTCATGTACTAGAATTATTTTAATTGAGGGAGGTCTACAAGAGTATCATATGGCATCATACACTCCAATGGCCCCTGTTGACCAGGGACCACAGAGGAGGGGAGAAAGGAATATTTCCCCCCACCCCATTCCTCCCTCTGAACGCTGCTGCTCAGATATCCCTTAGAAACTGGGGAATGGAGGTTGAAGACTTATGGGGAAAGGGAGGGGGAAAGAGAGAGGAATAGGAAAGGGAAGCTGGAGGTTCATAGGGTGAGAGGGTGGGATACCTGTGGGTGGAAGTAGGGGTGGCGGAGAATTCCGCCATGGACCCCAATGAGGCCGGATTCCAAAGAATCCGGCCTCCAGAGTCTGTGGCGGAATGGAGCACTTACCTCAGCCTCCCTCTGGAATCCGTCTGAGCCGGCTCCTCTGCATGGTGATCCTGCGGAGCCGGCTACCAGCTCTGCATCACTGGCAATACGGCCGGCCGCCATTGCCGTGCCGTATCACTGGCTGAGTGAGGGCTATCTCCGGATGCAAATGGCGTAGTGGGCACCATTTGCGGCTGTAAAGCTGTTAGATTAACCTAAATGCAGCCATTTACGGCTGCATTTAGGTTAATCTAACAGCTTTACGGCTGCAAATGGCGTCCACGATGCCTTTTGCATCTCTGTTTTTTCACATGATAGGCTAGATTAACATTTCTCGTAATATCTCCATTTTTACATAGTTTTGCCTAATATATACCTTTTTGCAAGCATTTTCCAAATTGCATTTTTACTGCTATGTTCACAAATATATGCATTTTTCCTGTGTTCCCCCCCCCCCAATATATACATTTGTGTATGCATCTTTTGACTGGAAGGCACTACAAAATTCAAAGTGTGAGTTTTGAATGATAACTGAGTTTTATTTTGTTTTTATGTATTTGAAGGTGCAATCTTATGCATGTTAAGACAGGGAAAAGGCCTACAGCTCCCATTATGCCTCAGCCAACATGGCTGGCTGGAGCATACTGGGAGTTGTATGCCTTTTCTTTGTTCAAGCATGCATAGGATTGCATTCTAAAGCATTTTTGTTCTGCTCGTCAGTCAAAAAGGCTACTGGAGTGACATACATACAGTCGATAAAAACAAGGCTGTCCCTGCCTGTAGGCTTAAAATTTTAATAAGCACGATACAAAAGGAAAAAGGAATGGGGAGGGAAGAGGAAAAAAGCAAGTGGTCATTCAGCAGGGATGATGGAATGGCCCTGCGCCTGCTGGAACAGCTATTAGTGGTGACAATTCACAAATTGATTGAAATGTGCAAAATTATGAATTTCTCCCCCATCTCTAGCTGGGGGAATTGAAGTCCAAAACCCTCTGGAGGATTGCCAGGTTTGGGGAAGGCCATGTTAGGGGCTCTTCTGAGAACTGTACTATCCAATTCATGCAGAGCTGGTGTTCCCACTGCTAAACACAGCACTTCTATCATGGTTAACATAGAGGGGAACATCTTAAGGGAGTTTGAAGTGGTAATGGGCCATGAAGCATATGGCAGTGTTCTGCCATCTCGAGAGCCATATGTACAGGCCTACAGACTGTTGGGATGTGATACACTACAGATAATATCCATGATAAATTATTCACTTAACCAAAAATTGTACATCAAACCTCAGCAGCTGGTAAAAGCTGGAGCAATGCCCAGTACATTAAGGGAAGTTTGCTTCCTCAAAGCTCGACGATTCTTTGGGGGATTTTGAATTATGCATGTTACCCTGAAAGCTAATGCTGTACATACACATTCAAAGTTATTATTAACCTCATCAAGCGGGAAAGGGATAGAGAAAGCAGCTGGTTTTCGGCTAACACATTTAGGATGGGGATGATTTTTAAGGAGGTCCTGACAAAGGGCACGAGCATCTATTTTTGACAAGACCTTGTGAGATACAGCCTGCTGTCTCTGCTCAGAGTTGGAATAATAATGCATGATCCATCCATGCTCCCTGTTTTCTGGCACCTGCCCCTAATAAATCAGTGTTCTCATTTTGCCGCTCTTTCATTTTGAGGGAACTTTGGGGGAAATAAACAGTTTAAATGGTACTACAGGTGCCATTTTTAGGCTTCACCCTCCTCTACATGGTCACACACACCCCATCTCAATGTGTGGGGGTAGGGGATGAGGATTAGATCCCCCTTTTTTCTATTGCTCTCTGTTCTTCTCTCTATCCTGAAGAGGTACTTCTGGTGGTCCCACACATTGGTCAGAGATCCACTCAGAAACCTCCAGGAGTAGGGCCTTCAGTGTGGTGGCTCCCACCCAATGGAACACCCTTCTAAATTGATCAGACATGCACCTATACTAAGAACAAGAGCCACACTGGATCAGACCAAGGGTCCATCTAGTCCAGCATTCTGTTCACATGGTGGCCAACCAGCTGCCCACGGGAAACCCACAAGCAAGACATGACTGCAACAGCACCCTCTAGCCCATGTTCCCCAGCAACTGGTGTACGTAGGCTCACTGCTTCTGGTACTGGAGGTAGCACATAGCCATCAAGACTATCTGACTCCGCCATTGAGCAGGCGATGGAACAAAAGGCTCTCGACAATCTGCAAAATGCAGACAGAACAGATTTTACATAATCCATACATCCCTAGTTTGGAAGTATGGTGACGCATTCACACAACCTGTTAACCATCAGCACAGGGCAATCCAGGCTTGAACAAAAGTGGTTTTGTGAATCAGCCCTCCAACAGATGGCTGGCTGGCTGTGCACTGGAGTATCTAGCTATAAAGCAAAGCTGCCTGCCTTAAACTCACGGTACTGTATTATAAAGTAAAACAGACATTGCAGTCTTCATTGTCTAGGCTTGCCCTCTTCTCACCTGACAGAACGTAGCTGGCAGGATTTGAGATGCAAGGGAGACAGCTCAGGACTGCAGAACCAGGAGTGCAAATAAATATTTCACCAGGCGTTAGCACCCAAAACCTGGCAACATAAATAAAGCGGAAGCGCAAGGAGAGCAGCTTCAAAGGCCATTTGGCTTAAGTCATCGGTGCCTTCGCTCTGAGAGATTTATTCCAAGGCAAAAATGGAGGCAGGGGCTGGGAAGAGAGATTTTTATTATCATTCGCTTTGACTCGCATGCAAGCAGCAACGGGAGAGTGCAGAGAGGGCAGGAGGCGACAGAGCAAGCCATGCCCTTCGGTCTGGCGAGGTTGTTAGGAAAATCAGAACCATTTCTTCAAAGATGGCCTTGGGCAGTGAATATGTAGGGGTGTCCAGAAACCTTATCTACGGCTCCCCCTTGTTACTACATCATTGTCTGGACCAGAGCAAGAGGCAGGGGAATAGGCAATGGTGAAGAGGAGGAGCAAGTCCAGGGGGCTTTTGTCAGTGGGCCCCTGCCGGGGGGTGGGCCCTTGGCAGCTGCCCAAACATGCCTGCTTTTGACGCCCGCCCTGAGCGAGCGAACATAAAATTTCTTGTGGAACAGATTGAACCGCTTCATGGTTTATAGGAGGAAAAACAATGGGTTGCATCTTAGACTGTGAATACTGAACAAAAAGACTGGTTGCATAAAGAGAAACGGTCAGGAACAGATGCCATTGTTCTGGATGTCGGCAGCAAGACTTCAATTGACTCCCAACATGAGCAATGTCTGGCTAATCCTGAGTGCTTCAGAGATTCATGTTGTAATGTTTTTGGCCCACTTTCCAGACTAAAGAGGGTTTGATCCATTTTGCATGTTGAATTGAATATTGAATTTGGTTGGTGCAGATGGGTGAGAAGGTTTATCATTTGAGAGCCAGTGTGGCGTACTGGTGAGAGTGTTGGACTGGGAGCCGGGAGATCCGGCTTGGCGGCTTCTAGTCCCCACTTGGCCATGGAAGCTCACTGGGTGACTTTGGGCCAGTCACAGACTCTCGGCCCAACCTACCTCACAAGGTTGTAATTGTGAGGCTAAAAGGGAGAGGAGGAGGGTTATGCATGCCGCCTTGGGTTCCTTAAGGAGGAAAAAAGGTGGGATATAAATGCAATAAATAACAATAACAGTAGTAGTAGTAATAATAATAATAATAATTTTATAATAACTTAACAAAACTGGCAAATTTTTTCATAAACAGGACAGAAAAAAACTTGTGATTTTTTTTAATGAATGTGGGAGAAAGAGAAACTTGCAAGATGAAGTATAACCTTTCCTAGCCATGTTCCCAGGCTGCCCTAGACCTCCAGCAAACATGGGCATGGTGATGTCACCGATCCCTTGTTGTGCTGGAGACTTCAAAGCATGTGCAGAGAGATTTCAAAATCTGGATCCATTCTGCTCTCATCTGGAATGGATCCCCCATTCAAATCCAAGCATGCACAGAGAGGCCAGGCATAGCAATAGGTGCAGCTGTTCCTAACACGGAGAGGATCATTCATGACTCGCCTGCCATGTGGCTCTTAAAGATGAGGAGCCAGTCAGAAAAAAAGTGGTGGCAACCCAAATTCAGCACTTAAAGGTCTTCTCTACAAGGTGCCAGGCAAAGCTGAAATAGTTTGAAGGTCGCACTTGGTTGCAGCAAGTAGCCAGTGTTTCTGATGCCTCGCCAAATGTATCAGCAGCACCTCTTTAGTCTGGAAAGTGGGCCAAAAACATTACAATGTGAGTCTCCAAAGTACTCAGAATTAGCCAGACATTGCTCATGTTGGAGCCAATTGAAGTCTTGCTGCCGACATCAGAAGAGCAATGGCATCTGTTCCTGACCATTTCTCTTTATGCAACCATTCTTTTGTTCAGTATTCACAGTCTAAGGTGCAACCCATTGTTTCCTCCTACAAACCATGAAGCAGTTCAATCTGTTCCACAAGAAATTTCACGTTCACTCGCTCAGGGTGGGCATCAAGGACAGGCATGGTCAGGCACCTGCCAAGGGCCCTCCTCCCAGCAGGGGCCCATGACAACAGCCCCCTGGACTTGCTCCTCCTCTTCACCATTGCTTGTTCCCCTGCCTCTTGCTCTGGTCCAGACAATGAAAGTAATGAGGAGGGGGAGCCGTAGATGCTCACTGGCTCTCTGGCAAGCAAGGAAGTTGAAGCAACCAGAAGAAAGACGAGGAGTCCTAGCAACTAGTGACAATGGTGGTGAGAAGGCAGACTCAGCACCACAAGCAGGGCTGAAAATAATGAAAGAAGTGAAGCACTGCAGGCCAAGTCCTCTGCTTGGATGGCGCAATCTGTCAGTTTCCCTATCTCTCACCTTCGATGGTTTTTCTTTCTTAAATCTCACTTTCTTTCTGTCCCGTTTAGAGTTTGCATCAAGGGCAAGTTTGCATCAAAAGATGAACTGAATGGAATTCTCACCCATCCTTAACAACTCTCACTCATTACTTGTAACAGATTTATGAATGAACACTTTTGAAACTGATGTGTACCAGGATGCAGTGATACATCCGTCCATTTAAAGTGATAAAGAAAAACCCACAGGGATTCTCAAACACACAGAGACAGTCTGAGGGAGGGAGGCAGGGGTCAGACATCGCTCAGTGGAGGCTGCTGGCTCTGATTTTGGTGGGGCTGTGAATCCATTCTGGGTTTCAGTCAGAACTAGCCAGAACTCCAAATGAGCTATCCAAGGTTCTGGACATATTTGGGGAGTAGGGTTCAGCACCTTGGATAGCTCATTTAGAGTTCTGGCTGGTTCTGTCCGAAACCCAGAATGGATGCACAGCCCCACAAAAATCACAGCCACCAGCCTCCACTGACATTGCTACTCTAACTTGCAGAATTTGCAGATAGCAGCACCTGCATGGAAAAACGATTTCCCACGCAGGCAGTTCCGCAAAATACTCTTTCGCTAAAACCCACACAATTAAAAGCAACTCGTTAAAACCAGCAGCAGCCCTGTTAAGTACCTTGATATATTTTTCCCATCTCCTTCTTCCTCCTCCTCAGTGTAAGCTCCATCGAGCAATCTCTGGAAGCTAAAATCAGAAGGGATACAAATATTAGTTTATGAGACCACATAATGTACCCCCCCCCCTTTATTCAGAGGGCTTCTGCCATCCTTTGCTTCACCTTGACAAATCTTTATTTTGGACTGAAAATGAGCCGTGAATAGTATTTGCTTCTTATTGACTTCCTTCTTAAGGCAGTGGTGTGTGCATGGAGGGGTGGGGAGGGTAGCACTGAACTAATACTGACCTCTCAGACACACTTCAAATCACAACAGTCCATCAAAAGAATCCAGAAGTCATCTCTCTGGGTCAGTGATTGCTTACCAGCACACACACACACACACACACACACACACCTCCTTCTAAATGTGTTTCTCCCAAAGGTATGCGTTTTGCTCTCTCCACTTCTCCAACTAGCAGGAAGTTTCGGAGACTGCTTTACATAGTGACTAGCGATATAAGAGAATGTTGTTTATGTCCTCAAATCACATTTGCAAATGTGAGCAAAAACATATTTGGGGGAATATTTCACAATTTCCCAAACTTACATTTACTTTTTTAAAAATGTGCACTTTAAACAATATCCATTTGCCCACAAATGTGCATTTTACTCTAGCAGGGTGCTGTCTGGGCAGTAATATCTTTAGACTGTTTCTCTCTCTCTCTCTTTCTCACAGCTCTTGCTACTGTCAAGTTCTTTTGGTGAATATGTACATAGCTTTGTTACAAGCAAAGCTCAATAAACCAGACTATTTGACTTCATAATTTCTGGCTGATTTCATATCTAGCATCATTACAGATCATCCTGCACACACACACACACACACACCACACACACAAACTGTGGTAATGAACTTAAGGAGACTTAGGAGAGGCAGGTAGTGTTACAATCAACATTTTGAGAGATGTCTGCAGATCCTTGCTTGGGTTAAATATCTGAGGAATGCTGAGGGAAGCAAAAATAGTTTCAGTGACTAGGGAAATCTATCCAGAGAGAGGTTCCACTCATGTGTTAGGGTGAACTGATGTAAGAATCCCTATTGATGATCACTCTCTTGAAAATATGTTCAAGGAATAGTTGCCTGGTCCATTAAAAAATCATTTCCATTGCTCTCTGTTTCTCATTGGCTATAGGACAGGGGTGAGCAATATGTGGTTCTCCAGATGTTTTGGTCTTCAGGACCCATTGTCCCTCACCATTAGCTATTCTGGCTAGGGAGGGCCGATGGAAGTTATAGGCCTAAACATCTGGAGGGCCACAACATGCCCAGCCCTGATCCACATGAAGGTAGTCAACTTGTGATCTCTCTCTCTCTCTCTCTCTCTCTCTCTCTCTCTCTCTCTCTCTCCCTCCCTCCCTCCCTCCCTCCCCTTTTTCTGGCTCACTTAGGCTTAGAGTAGCCATTCCAAGCTACCTCTCTCATTAGGCAGATATTATTTTGACTGATTTATGGTTCTTTCAAGCTTGATATCCCCACAAAGGATTGTTAGTGAAAAGCCCAAAGTAATCCTTTGGTGCTGGGATTCATGATGTTTAACTTAGCCATTCTCAGCAAGCACTCTAACAGGATGGAGGTGGGCTGAGGGCAATAAAAGGTCACTCCCCAAAGAGAGGCAAATGCAGTACAAAGAGGGAGAAACAATGCATCTCCATTCTCCAGTGGCTTCAGAGACACAAGAGAGTCATCTTCATAAAACATTCACGGGGTGTAGCTCAGTGGTGGAGCCTAAAATTTGCAAGTATAAGGTTTCCTGATTCATTCCCTTGCATCTCACAGGAACACAGGAAGCTGCCTTATACCAAGTCTAGGGATGGCAGAGAATTCCACCATGGATTTCAGTGAGGCCAAATGCACTGGCATTCGGCCCCCCAAAATCCATGGTGGAACAGCCTGCACCCCCGCCCCCTCCCCCGCGGATTCCCCCCGGGACGAGGCTTACCTTGGGCAGATGTTCGGGACAGTGGCGGCTCCAGCGGCAGGTCCAGCAGCGGCTTTCGACCAGCTGCCATGGCCACCATTTCAATCCTGGTCTTTGCCATGATAGGCTACATAAGTATTTATCACAGCAAGCCAATCAAAAAAAAAACACCAGCATACGCAATGGCGGCGGCTATGGCGGCTGCCATTTGCGTTCCCTATTTTTCGCCATTTTAGTCTACGTAAATATTTATGTAGGCTATTATGGTGGGAAAAAAGGGGAACACAAATAGCGTAGGTTTTTTTGTCGTAATAGCCTACGTAAATATTTACATAGACTAAAATGGCGAAAAATAGGGAATGCAAATGGCGGCTGCCGTAGCCACCGCCATTTGCATACGCCATTGTTGTTATTTTTTTGATTGGCTTGCTGTGATAGGCTACGTAAATACTTACATAGCCTATCATGGCAGCCTGGCTGGACGCAAATGGCGGCCGCTACGGCAGCCGCCATTTGCATCCACACCAGCCAGTCTGCAGCCGGAACTCTGGCTGCGGACAGCCCTGGCTGGCTGCTCTGCGGAGCTGTCGCGGAGCAAAGCTGGCCGGGCAGGATTCCAGGGGGGAGGACCGGATCGCCTCCCTCCCGTCAAGAATTCTGGGGGGAGGGACGGAGCGCCCCCCCACCGCGAACAGAATCCGCGAACAGATAAGTCACTTTCGTACATCCCTAACCAAGTCAGGCCATTAGTTCAGCATGCTCAGTATTGTTAACACTGACTGGCAGTGGCTTTCCATGGTTTCTGGCAGGATGCTTCCTAGCCCTACCTGGATATGCTGGGGACTGAACCTGGACCCTCTGCATGCAAAGCAGATGCTCTACCACTGAGCTACAGCCCTTCTGGTTAAAAGGTTCTCACAGGCTCATACCAGAGATGCCAGAGAACCACTGCCAACTGGTTTGTTTGCTTACAACATGTGCATGTCACCCCATAAGGTGTAGTTATCTGGCTGTCTTACAATAAACATACTGTACTGGGTTAGATCATGGCTGGGGAAATTGTGGTTCTCCAGATGAACTATGATGAACAACGTAGTTGATAGACAACTATGAACTACAACAATGGAACCAATTACCTAGGAAGGTGGTGGGTTCTCCCACACTGAAGGCACTCAGGATGAAGCTGGACAGCCATCTGTCAGGGTTGCTTTGACTTTGATTCCTGCATTGAGTAGGGGGTTGGACTCAATGGTCTTCTAGGCCCCTGCCAACCCTACTATTCTATGATTCTATGATGCTCATCATCCCTGACCTTTGGCCAGGCTGTCTGGGGCTGATGTGAAATCTAACAACATCTGAAGGGCTACAGGTCCCCACAGCCCTGGGCTAGATGGACCAGTGGTTTATATAACTTTGCTTTGTGCTCCCTACTTCTCTAAACAATTAGAAGTTCCAAGGACAGCACTATGAGGTTTAGTTTATTTTCAATGAGATGGCACTCGGAAATTGAGTTGTCAGGTATATTTTGCATTGGAGCATTTAAATGTTGTTGTTGTTTTCTGTTGACCCCTTCCTAGGAATGTCAGAGAAATCTGCAATGGAGTCACAGGAGTTCATTTCATTCCATACATTCATTCTGTTTCTATACTGCCTAGGGATGTCAGAGAATTTCGCCACGAATCTTGGGGAGGCCGAATGCCAGCGCATTCAGCCCCCCAAAATCGGTGGCGAAACGGTCTGCCACCCCCCCACTGCCCCCCCCCGGGACAGGACTTACCTTGGGCGAATCTTCCTGGTGGTGGCGGTTCGGCGGCAGCGGTTCGGCGGCCAGTCTTCCGACCGGCTCCCGCCACCGCCATTTCCAGTAAAAAAAAAAAACGTGATAGGCTACGTAAAGATTTACATAGCCTATCACGGCTAGATTTTTAAAAAATACCGTGATACGCTACGTAAATGTTTATGTAGCCTATCATGGCTGATTTAAAAGAAGAAAAAAAACATGCGCGTACACAAATGTAGACACTACGCTATTTGCGTTCCCCTTATTTTCGCCATCTTAGTCTACATAAATGTTTACATAGACTAAGACGTGTCAAAATAAGGAACGCAAATGACGGTGCCCATGGGTGCCGCCATTTGCATACGTGCAGGTTTTTTTTTTCTTTTAAATCAGCCGTGATAGGCTACGTAAACATTTATGTAGCCTATCACGGCTGACTGCAGGGAAGCCAACGGCAGCAGCTACGGCTGCCGCCATTTGTGGACCCGGCCGGCCAGGATTCGGGGGGAGGAAGATGAAGCGCCTCCCCCCCCGGCCAGAATTTCGGGGGGGAGGGACAGAGCGCCTCCCCCCCGGCCAGAATTTTGGGGGGAGGGACGGAGCTCCTCCCCCCCACCACAAATCAATTTCGTTAAAAGGTAAGTGACTTTTGTACATCCCTAATACCTCCCCATAGCTGAAGCTCTCTGGGTGGTTCATAAAAAATAAAAAACATTAAAATACATTATATAAAATATTAAAAAAAACCATTCACATACTGACATAAAACAAATAACACACACAACAACAACACGTATCTAAAACAATTTAAAACAATCAGCCAGAGACAATCAAGAGACTCATTATACGCTGCCAAATGCCTGAGAGAAGAGGGCAGTTTTAACCTGGTGCCAAAAAGATGACAGTATTGATGCCAGGCGGGCCTCATCAGGGAGATTATTCCATAAATGGGGAGCCACCACAGAAAAGACCCTTTGTTGTTACCCTCCAGGCCTCCCTTGGAAGAGGATCCCAGAGGAGGGCTTTAGATGCAGAACGTAGTGCATGGGTTGGTCCATGCCGGGAGAGGCATTCTGTCAGATATTGTGGTCCTGAGCAATGTAGGGCTTTATAGTTCAGTTTTCTATTAATCCACCCCTTGGATTCCACAGCACACCAGCTTCTCCCAAGTTGCACAGATCCTGTGGACTTGCAGACTTGTTTGTTTTCTACTTTCCAAAATTCTACACAAATTTAGTCATAGAAAAATACATAAAATAACAAAACACTGGCAGAGAATGCACATTTGCCCCATAAGCTAAAGCATGAAAATGTACATTTTGACGGGGATTTGCTCGGGGGGGGGGGGGATTTGCACATTTTTGCAATTGTGAACTTGTGCAAATTTGGGAAATTGGAGGGGAAAAAACTATTAGATCGATGAGCAAATGATGGAACAAAAGGCACCTGACAATCCGTGAAATACAGATGGAATGTATTTTATAAATTCCATACATCCCTACCCCATCCAGTGATTTTTTATGCACTTCCCACAACTCACCCCCAAAACCTCGCCAGGCTCCACCCCCTGACCAATCAAAAACCATCTCAAACTCCACCCTGGCCTCGCCCAGGTTAAAACTAACTAGTTTTAAGAATACAAGTTAGCTACCTTAGCCAAATCCCCTTTCGACTGCCTGCCGTGGTACATAATCCAGTCCTGTTTAGTTTTGTTTTCCTAGTCCACAACTGTCAACCAATTTAAAAAGAAATGGCAAACTCATGCAAAGAGCCAATGAGAACATGGCATTTGTCTCATGTTCAAGGGCTGTGCCTGTGCGTCCTCACTTTATCTTGGGAAGGAGACTCCTCATGGTGTATTTTTCCAACAAGTGCCTCCTCATGTTCTAACACAAAGCTCTTTTGAGCTTCAGGCCAAATCTCCTCACCATAATATCTTTTTCATCCTCAACACACACACCCTTTCCCCTTCTTTCTTTTTTAAAAGGCAATGTTATTATTCCTCCATCCACCCCACACCCATCCACAAAAGAAAAAAATGCCCAGTTATGTCCTTCATTTTAACTGAAGTAGTCAGGGAATACTATGGGTCATTCTGTCACCATGGAAACCACAAATAGGCCTTCAAAGTTTTGGAGAGGTACTATTAAGACCACAGAGGGTCCTCTGGTGGAAAATAATAAGGACACCAAATCAATGAGTCCCTTTTTATATGGATTGTGTGAAATGCAAAGGGGTATCAAACAGCATTTCTCTGCTGCTGTGAATTACTCCAGGCGGTGGTTTAATACAGCTTCCTCTTGACACCTGAGCCCAAATGGAAAATTAATGAGGCAGCATGATCTATGGATCTTTTTAAATCTCATAACCAGATGCCTTTTGAGAATAAAAATGGCCCAATCAGCTTGATATTAGCAGAGAGGGTTCAGAGCATCTCCTCTCCTGCCAAACTTCGGGCAGCAAGCAGAGATGGAGACGCTCTTTGTTTTTTACACAAATGGCAGACGGGAGCTAATGTCTTCTCCGACATCAGCTCTCTTGAATGCTGAAATATTTCGCATATGTTCTGAATGGATAGAAATAGAAAAAAGGGACAGGGAAGGAGGAAGCAACACCAAGGCTAATGGTATTAAAGAGCGACAATGTAATTCATAACATAATGAGTTGTCTGCAGCAACTTCCGTACTGACCTCTGGGCACCATTTCACCAATGAAGCCAAGGGATGGTCCCCAAATGTCTAAGAGATTCAGTGCCAGCTGCAGGTTTCTGGGGGCCCCTGGGCAAGACACACTCAATGGCTCCCCCCCCCCGCTGCCCCCGCCACCATTGTCACCAGCTGCTCTTCCTCCGCATCCTCTTTCTCATCATTCCTACTCATAGAATCACAGAATCACGGAATAGCAGGGTTGGAAAGGGCCTGTAAAACCGTTGAGTCCAACCCCCTGCTTAATGCAGGTATCCAAGTCAAAGCAACCCTGACAGGTGGCTGTCCAGCCTCATCTTGAATGCCGCCATTGTGGCAGAGCCCACCACCTCCCTCGGGAATTGGTCCCATTGTCGTCTTGCTCTAACAGTCAGGAAGTTTTTCCTAACTTCAGCCAGAATCTGGCTTCCTGTAACTTGAGCCCAGGATTCCATGTCCTGCACTCTGGGATGATGGAGAAGAGATCCTGGCCTTCCTCTCGGTGACAGCCTTTCAAGTACTTGAAGAGCACTATCATATCTCCCCTCAGTCTTCTCTTCTCAAGGCTAAACATGCCCAGTTCTTTCAGCCGATGAGCAAGCAGACAGTGGCCTCTTTCTCACCACCGTGACTGCCTGGGCCAGAGCAAGAGGCAGGTGAACAAGCAAGTTGTCATGATGAAGAAGAGGAGCAGATCCACCAACTCACGTCAGTATGGCCCCACTGGGTTGAGGGCCCTCAGCAGATGCCCAGCCAAGCCTCCCCTAAAGAGATTATATCGTTCTTATAAGCCACATGGCCTCCATCCATAGACTATGAAAGCACACAAAAATGTGTATATTCAGGGAAGGGTGCACAATTCTTCATTATATTAGGGGAAATCACTCACAAAAATCTGTATATTTAGGGAAAACATGTGTACAAACATGAATATTTGGGAAAGTGCACACAAAAATGCATATGTTTAGATAAATGCACATGGAAATGCATACACATTCCTGTGCAGGCCTTTTCACACACACACACACACACACACACACACACACAACCACACACTTGCAGATGTGGAAATGGGAAGGAATGAACTTAATGGAGGAAAAATGAGAAAATGAGAGGAACTAAACTTGACATTTCCATCCCTCCCTAGCCTTTGGATCCATTCAGAATTTTAGAACAAGAGACCAGTCAGGGACAGGCTAAAGTCTAAGCCAAAGAGTCGGTCCAGGGGTGAACTGAAAAGGAAGGAGGAGACAGGCATAGGCACAAAAAGAGCCAGGATTCAGGGAAGTAGAGAATAACAAACATTAAATGCCAGCATGGGGTTCAGAAAAAAAGAGCTGAAGCAAAGCATTAGGTAAATGAACCTGTTCTTCAGGCCAGAAGCTAGTTGACTTGAAAATACAGAGAGCTAGCAAGTATCAGGAAGGGCAAATCCTGGACCTGGGAGAGGTACCGTTGAAGGCCTATTGCCAGGTGAAGAGGCCTTTGGTGGTGCCTTTGACCCAGGAAGACCAGGGTTTGAATTTCTCCTCAGCCATGAAGCTTACTGGGTGATCTCGGACCTGTCTCTATCTCAAAGGGTTGCCGTGAGGATAAAATGGAAGAAGTCCATGTATGCCACCCTGGGATCCTTGAAGGAATGTAAATGTGATTGTGATATTGTTGTTGTTGTTGTTGTTGTCAGCATCACCACCACCACCACATGAAAAAACTCACAGGACTCTGACACTAGGGCAATAAGGTACCTGGGCCTTCATCCAAGGTCTTTGATACCCCAAGCAAAGAAAATAGAATCGTAGACTTTTAGAGGTGGAAGGTGCCTTAGAGGTCATCTATCTAACTCCACTCCCTTCTCAATGCAGAAATCTTGCAACAACCACACAGATGGTCATCCAGCCTCTGCTTCAATACCTCCAGCAAAGGAGAATGCACCAGCTCCCAAGGCAGTTTACTACACCGTCAAACAGGTCTTATCTTTAGGAAGTTTTTCTTAATGTGTAGCCAGACTCCCTGAAATTTCCATCCCTTGGTTCTAGTCCTAACCTCTGGAGCAATAGAGAACAACTCTGCTCCATTTTCTATGCAACAGCCCTTCAGATATTGAAGAGAGCTATCACATCTTCCCTTAACCTTCTCTTCTTCAGGTTAAACATACACATTTTAGTACAAAGACAGCGCTCTCCCAGAAGCTGGGAAAAAGGAGGAAGGAAGGAAGGAAGGAAAGAAAGAAAGAAAGAAAGAAAGCAAGAAAGAAAAGGTGAATGGATTCAGTTAAGCCATATCTATACTAATACTAGTATAGATATGGCTTATAATACTAGTATGCAAATACTAGGGGAAGTTTGCCCACCTGGAGAAGTTTGAGGGATTGGGGAAAACAGCTGTGCTGCCGCTCATATCTGAGGGCATGCTGTGTTACACCTATGATAGGGCATGTCTCTTAATAAGGATGGTTAAGAAACCTGATTGCTCCTTTGATGCTGATGACCCATGCTACACCAGGCCCATAAAGCAGAACTTTTTATGCTTTCTATCTCAGTCACTTAATTTGGATTTTAGAGCAATTCCCCCATTTTAATGGCTGATCTGGGTTGTTATTCTCATTCTTTCTAAGCACCTGGATTTTAGGTACTTAATTGAGGGGAAAAATATTACAATTGGGGTTAATCCTCTAAGTGGTAATGAAGGGTTGCTATTAATGCCTTCTGCTTCCTTTTAGCTCCATCTCCAAAGCAATCAATGGCTGATTGTGAATTTTAATTGTGTGAGAGAGCCATTAAGCTGGCCCCTTTCAGAAGTGCAGGAACTACATTACAAGGGATTTCAGGTTGGATGAGACAGCACTTTCACCTGCTGAATGAGGCCAGGGTTAGACCCAGAGCTGGAAGGGTGGGGAGGTCTTCAACTTTCTGATGGTCTCCAGGAGAAAAAGCAAGAGCTCAGGGAAAAGAACCAGAACCCAGGGCAATGTAATGTACTGGTTGGCTCCATGAGAGCTTTTCTTATAAGCTCCAGCCTGTGTCCATCACGTTCCACCCCACACGCCACCAGGCACAGCTTTTCGGAGTCCCCGGGCTTGTTTTTCCATTTTTGGAGGAGATTTGCACTGAATTGCATTAGCGTTAATTCGCATTAGCATTAATTCACATTAACTAATGTGCAAGTGAGCATTAGCACCAATGCAAAGTAGCGCAAATAGAACAAAAGTATGGATAAAAACATCGGATTCCATCAATGAGCAGGCGCCTGACAATCTGCGAAACACAGATGGAACAGATTTAACAAAATCCATACATCCTTACCTAGGGTACAAGCATAAAGCTGGGACCATCCCTAAACGGAAACATACTCTTAAAGCTCTCTGTGGGTTAGTACTCTTGGCTGTAATGGAAGGAGGAGGAAGATTGTTGGCTATACCTAATAGCCTTGTGGGGAATCATGCTTGTGTGCGCCACAAGAACAATAGCAATAATGTTCTATTGTCTCTCTGGGCTAGCAAGCCACTAAGACTAATGAGCTCATTTATAGCCCCTGATGGAAGTAATTAAATCTGAAAAATCAAAGCACAACATTCTTGTTTACTGCTCTTCAAAAAGCGATATTCTAATGGAATGCCATCAGCAGCTAATTGAAGCACTAATCTTGACCAGGCCTGGGTCCATTGCCCAGATAGATAATCTATCATTTTCTTGTCTGGCAAGCGACACATCACGGCGCCTGGAGAGAGCCCAGATTAGACAGATCTGGAAGGACACAAAAGGAAGCACTGCAAACCTTTTCAGTCAATATTTTGATCATGATGATGTTAAATATCTATCAAGCGGCAGGGAGTTTTGTCTAATGGCAAGGGCCTGTTTATGCATGACAGATCAGCTGTCCATGGTGTGCAGTGGATCATCTCTCCTTGCCAATTGCCTCCCATGCACTGCAAAGGGTTGGAGGGGTGTATGTCAGCCTTTCCCAACTTGGGTATGGAAGAGGGAGGCTTCCATCCTCTGCCAATTCCTCTGTTAAGCCCAGAGGATGGATGTTGGGCAATCCATCCCTCCTCCACCATCCTGCTCATTGACCACTGGATTTCAAACAGCCTTCCCCAACCTCGTGCCCTCCAGAGGTTTTCAACTTCACCTTGCATCAGCCCCAGGCAATGCAGGCAATGGTTAGGAATGCTGGGAGCTGTAGTTCAAAGCATCTAGAGGGCACCGTGTGTTGAGGAAGGCTCGTCTATGTTATTTCCGTCTCCAGCCCAATCTCCATATATATGAAACATAACAAATTACTTCTAAGAGGCCCCATTCCCACCAGCTTCGCAAAGAGCACTGAATGGCAGTACCCTTACCACCACCACCCACCACACACACACACACACACAAGGTTAAAAGAGATCTACTAGGTTTTATGATGAGAAATAGATTTCTTAGGCCAGGGGTGTTGAATTTCTTTCAGCCCAAGGGGCAAATTCCATTTTGGAGAAGCTCTCAGAGGCCACATTCCAGTGGTGAGTGGAGCCCAAGGCAGAAGAAGTGGAGCCAAAAGTAGGAGATATTGTAATCTAAAGCTCCTGCGGCCAGTAACTAAGCTTTGGGAAAGGCATGTCAACCTTTTAAAATAGGGATAATAACTGCGGCAAAGCCAGGTAACCACCGAACGATCAGTGGTCAGAGGAAAGGGGGTGGAGTCAAGGGAAGAGGACATGGTCCTCTGGAGAAACCCAGAAGGCCAAGTTGACACCCTAACTCGAGTCCATATCGGATTGCGAGCTTTGGGTTTGTTTCTTTGTTTTTCTTTTGGCATGAAAATCCATACATATCTCTGTGTGCATTTTTCCAAATGTACACATCAATTGTGCATATCTTTGAAATGTACACATTCTTCTCCCATTGATTAAAGTGTATTCCTGTGCATTTTTCATGCACGTTTTTAAAATGTGCGCATACTGTCGAATGCATTTTTGTGGGGGTCAATAAATAACATTGCAAGCTCGGGAATGTATGGACCTCAGCTGTGTCTTGTGTCTGAGTCTGTATTTGGCCTGGAAAGGTCAAACATGGTAAATCCTGATAAACAATTAGCTGAAATGAGTTTTTCATACATCCCTACCCTAGGCAGGCCAGATTTGGCCCCTAGGCCTGAGGTTATACATCCCTGTTTTAGGTTCATATCTGCCTTCCTGACCTGGTGTCCTCCATATGATCTGGGCTTCAGTCAGCAGTTATAGTCCAAAGCATTTAGAAGGCACCAAGTTGGGAAAAGAGGATACATGTATGCGTATTTGTGTTTGTTTGTATATGAGTATGCACTCGAGATAACAATATAAAAATCAAAGCAATTCACATCATTCTAAAAAAACAAACCTTCTGACATCCTTCCTTTTTTACAAATGGAGGTGGGGTAGGACAGGCTTTCTCAGCCTCACTTTCCCAATTTTAAACTGAGTTTTGGAAACGAAAGCATTTCAGAGTAGGGTGGCCATCTCAGAGAAATCCATCCCTTTGCGGGCTCGCCAGATTTCCCCAGAGCCCCCAACTTGGCTTGTATTTGCAAGCAAAGCTGCAGGATTTTTCCTCAAAATCCAGGAACTTTGTCAGATTTTTTTTTAATCGTCATTTACGCAAATCATGGCAGCAATTTTGTGCACATTGCACCCACGATTTGTGGAAATCACACCTGCAATTTGTGCAAATTAAGCATATAACAGCCATAACTTGCATAAATTAGGCAAATTACAGCTGAAATTCACATAACTTATGCAAATTGCAGCCATAGTTTGCATAAATGGTGTTTAAAAAATAAAATCCATGAGCTCAGTCTAAAATCCATATAGACTGAGTCAGGCCAGCTCATGGATAAGTAAGCTAGAGTCCAAGGGAGTGGGTGGCTGAGCTGCTGAAATCTTGGCAAACTCCCCTCCCCCCGATGGATTCCTTCAACATCCCTATTTTGGAGAGCACTCTAAAGTGCAAAAGATGACATCGCTGAGTGTGATCAGGACAGAACTAACCCTTCTTGGGGCACAATTAGTTGAGGCAGTGGGAGATTAATGGCTGCAATTCTCCTGTGGTCATCACCACATGGATACATGTATACTGTAGAATAATCAGTCCCAATCACTGTTGCCATTTTAAAAAACAGTGCAGGAGAGCCAGCAATGAATCTCCCTCAGTCTTGTGTAGTTTTTGGCCCTTAGTCCCATTGATTTCAGTGGTAGAGTTAAATATATAGATAAATCTCTCCTATTGAAGTCAGTGGGACTGGTAAATGCTTACCTTTGGTTGGATCATGTCCACTGGCTGCAACACACAAAACTCGCACCCATCCTAGTAGGGTCAGAATGCACCTGCTGGACAGTCTGTGAGTAACTGGAAATACAGGTGGCAGACCAGAACAGCAATCATACCTTGGACCAGGAGTCCAAGCCAACCTCACCATCCCTGAGGATAAAGAATGTGGTGGGGAAGGCCAGCAAAGAGCACCAAAAAGATGGTGTGTGTGACAGTCACATAAATGAACATTCTGCACAGTGTAGAGGTATAATATGTCAACAATAAATTTCCTAAAACAGAGGTGGGCAACTTGTGGCCCTCCAGATGTCTTGGCCTACAACTCCCATCAGGCCTATTATGAGGGATGATGGGAATTGTAGGCCAAGACACTTGGAGGGCCACAAGTTGCCCAACCCTGGCCTAGACTGAAGAAGTATAAGATGGCCTTGAAGCTGCATTACAAGCAGTCACACAGGATTGGCAATCCAGGATCACCTGACTCCCAAGCTCCAATGGTTTCTGGGCATCAGCCTGTTGCCTAACCTGAAGTGACTGCAGCTATTTCCACTGGCCAACACCCACTGTCACAAGCTGCACTGGGCAGAAGTCTAAGCTGAGCCAGGAGCCATGGGACAAGCCTGAAAGGTGGGTCAGGACCAAAGGACCAGAAGACAGGACAGAAGAACCAAGTAGGAATGCATCAAAGCTAAGGAAGACTGGCACAGGAAGCCCTCTTCAACTCCTTCCTGTCCAGGAGGTAGGGATGTGTGAACCAGCAAAACTCAAGCACACTGAAGTTCTCTGAATTCCATCTTGAAGCTCATTCTGACCCCAAGTCCATATCAGATTGTGACCTTTATTTTTTTTTTCTTGTCGCATGAAAATCCATGCATATTTTCATGCGTATTTTCCCAAAGGGATACCTCAACTGTGTGAGTCTTTGAAAACTACACATTCTTCTCCCACTGATTAAAACATATGTTTGCACATTTTTCAAAAGTATGTCTTTTTCATGCGCATTTCTTTCAAACGTACGCATGCCGTTGAACACATTTGTGGGGACTGCAAATCTCATTGCAAGTTTTAAAATGTATGGACTGTGACCGCAGATTGTGACCGAGTCTGTGCTCAGTCCAGAGGGTGAGAACTGAGTAAATCCTGATCAAAAACAAATGGCAATAAATTCTTCATACATCCCTACCAGGAGTTTCCAATGGCCAGCTTGGTGGGTGGAGTCAATCCAGGGTTGAATGTACTTCGCTGAGAAGGCTGCTGCTTGTGGTTTAGTGGATCCCCACAAGGGGAGCTATGAGGGAGGCCCATGCCTGTGTATAGAGCTGCCCTGTCTGCCGAGCCACTGGGCTACAAGTTGGGGCACCTCCATAGGGAGGAAAGAGTTTCCAGGCACTGAAGTGACTCCACCCACCTAGGATGGCCACTGGCTCCCTTCAGTGGAAGAGCTCTAAACATTTCATCTTCAGAATGGGATTTTGCCAAGCAATGAGAAGTTTTTCTTGACTCTCAGTTTCCTGATTCTGACCTGCTGGTTTGGCCTCCTTGGCTCTGACTGCTGGATCCTAGGGTGGCCATGTGCCCACTTTTACAAAGGACTGTCCTGTATTTAAAGACCTGCTAGAGAACTGTCCTCTATTGGAAGAGCTGTCCAGTCCAAGTCCAGTTTAAAGATACAAAAACCCTAAGAAAAGAGAGCCTGAGGACCTTGGAGTTGCCCATCAACAGTTCACACCTGACCTGAACAAGCAACTGCCAGGGTTGGATCAGAGCCCATAGAGTCCCCAAACTATTCTGATTCTGAGGAAGAGATAGAAACCATGGGAGAGGAACCTGCTTGCTTTTCAGAGGCGCAGCTGGAGGGAGAGCCCCTCCCTGCTCACATTCCTGAGAGTGACAGTGACCCTGGCAGGGAAAGGGAGGGACAACTGGAGCTTCTAGATGTGAGGTGCTGGCGCAGAGACAAGTGGGAGGTTGCAGGTGCCAAGAGGAGGCACTCAGTCTGCTTGGTGTGATGAAAACAGCTGCGCCCCAATGCCCCATGGGAAAGGGGTGGACTCTCTCCTCCTAGCCCTTAAATTCAGAGGCTTCCCGCCTTTTCCTTCCAAACAGAGACCAACTGACTCTCTAAAGCTAGAATCCCCTGGTAGGCTGCTTCCTTCAGTTTTCCTCTTAGGCTCAGGCAATTAGCATCTGTAAGCATCATTAGGTTGAATGGAAATAAAGCCTTGGAAAAGAGCCCTTTTATCTGCGTGTTGATTCTGGCTACTTGAGGATTTCAGTAGGCGGCAAGTGCGCTCCTGGCAGCAACTGAACAGGCAGGCAAGCAGGTCACCTGGTCAGAGTGGTGTGACGTGCTGTATTTCTTTCTAAATTTGCATCTATACATATGAATTAGCATATGCACATTTCATGCAAATCTGTGTTCTGTTCTGACTGCCTTTTTTGGAGATTCATAAGTGACCATCCCAACATTTGGCAGCTGCCTACAACTCCATTCTGGCACAACCTGGTGGCACACAGGGGCGGGAATGGAGGCTGCGGTCATAGGCACAATTACCTAGGTGTAAGCCCCCTTGAATTCAGTGGGACTTGCTTCAAAGGGCAAGCAGCAGTGGAGGATGGTGGCTCCAATTTTGGTGGGGCTGTGATTCCATTCTGGATTTTAGTCATAACTAGGGATGTCCGGATTTTGTGAAATCCATCCTGCATGTGTTTCATGGATTGTGCAGTGTCATTTGTTCCAGTGTCCGTTCACAGATATTCAACTTTTTTTTCGTTAGGCAGAAAAATATGCACATAATTCTGTAAGAGGGTTCGCAACAATTTATGTAATGTATGTTAGTACTTAATGTTTAGTGTATTGTCCCCCATTCCATTCAACATTTCCCCACATATATTTACCAGTCGCAGCAGAAACTTGCATATTTTCCTATGAATAAAGTTGTGTAAATTTGGGGAAAGTAAAAAAATAAAAATAAAAAAATCCAAAAGTCCATGGACTCTGTGTGGCCTGAAGGGGGCCAGTCTGCAGTGGATTCTGCAGATCAGATTCTTAGAAGTCCAAGCTCATTTTAGTCTGTCTTGAATTTATCTAGCACCCCTAGTCAGAACCAGCCAGAACTCCAAATGAGCTATCCAAGGTGTTGAACCCTAGTGGCAGGATTGATTCTGAGCGTATGGAGATAGCAGTTCAGATTCAGAAGAGGAACAGCCAGAACCGGGGGAGGCATCTTCCCAAGCGAGTTCAGATATGGATAGGCATGCTTCTCAGGATGCTAACACCCAGATGGCTGGGGCTGAAGCCGCCGCCCCCCTCCCATCGTGAGAATCCAGGAGGAGGAGGAGATCATAGGGTGTGACCGGAGTGATGCTAGACTGCGACGCAGAGTGAACTGGAAAAAAGTTAGAGGCGGAGCTCAGAAGGTTGACCTGGTTGGCGATGTGTGAGGGTCGACATAGGAGAGCATCACTGGAAGGGAGGGGTTTCCCCCCCTAAGTTATTCTAGCCAGCAAGTTCATGTTTCAAACTCCTGGCAACATCGTAGCTCCCATTTGGATCCCCTGTTGTCATTTCTTTGTAGCCTAAGAGTCTTCGAGGATTTGCATCTTTAATGAACCTGTTGATAGTGAATTAAAGGTGTGAGACTGAAGCCCCTCTTCTTGTGTGTGTGCATGAGGAAGGTGGGGGCCAAGGGAACATGACACCTAGCTCTAAACTAGGTTCAGCACCTTGGATAGCCCCTTTAGAGTTCTGGCTGGTTCTGACTGGAACCCAGAACGGATTCACAGCCCTACCAAAATCACAGCCACCAGCCTTCACTGGTAAGCATGCATTCATTTGCACCATTAGTCCCACACCCTGCCCCCCAAGGCTCCTATCTCTTGGCAAGAAGCACAATCCAGGGGGAGGAGAGGGATTTAAGCCCTGCTTGCAACACACACTTGAGCTGCTAAGTCCCATTGACTCATTCTAAACCGATGTCACTTTCTTACCAAATGTGTACAATTTTGATGGCTGGCAGACTGAACTAGCTAATCCTCAACAGCATACAAAGAAAGGACAGTATGGTTTGTCTTCTACCATCTGTCTATTATTCCAGAACATACCGTTAACAATCACATAGTTCTAGCATCTCTAGTACACTAGACGAGCAAAGGGCTGGATGTGCCAGATCTCGTCTGATCTCGGAAGCCAAGCAGGGTCAGCCCTGGTTCGTACGTGGATGGGAGACCTCCCGGGAATCAGGCTTCCTGCACTGAGCAGGGGGTTGGACTTGATGGTATTGTAGGCCCCTTCTAACCCTATGATTCTATGAAATCTATGAGATCTATTCTGGGCATAATGATGTGGCAGGTATGTTAAGTGTATCTGTGGTTTTTTGCCTGTTAAGAAGGAGCGAACTGACCTTGTTGAAAGGCCGTGATGATTGAAAAGAGCCCAAGTTCCACAGCTAACATTACGGAATTTCACAACAGCTAACCTTTATTGCCAAAGGGCTAATTGTAAACTCCTCTTTATGTCCCTTCATGCTTAATTAGGTTTTGTTGTAACGAGATAAAAGACGAGTTGTATCGGTCGACCGTCTTTTTTCACTTGCTGAATTAAATTCGCCAAAAAAAGTGAGATGGGGGGGCAGGAGGCATTAATAGACTTTAGAATAAAATCCAGACAGATTCAAATTGATTTCACTGCCAGAAGAAAATTGAGTGCACAGGGAATTAGATTTATGCACTGTCAAATATAACTGCCTGGCAGTATCCATATAGAAAGCTGTTAAAATGGTAATCTTTAGAGATGTATGAAAATTGTGTGTGAATAGACCAATGAACCATCTCAGGGAAGCATGCTTCTTTGGAATGGACTTTACAAGACAGTGTTATTATTATTAATAATGTATTACAATGCAAACACTATGCATTATGGATGTAATTTAATCACAGCATCTAAATGTATAAACAACAGCAAAGGCTTTCAAGCAATGTTTTCTCTCTCTCTTTTTTATAAGATTGTGCATTAAAAAGAAGATGAAATAGAGATATGTAGTTCCCAGCACAGGTGGCTCATGTTAACTTTCGGAAATCTATAGGAAAAGGATGGTTGGTTCATGCAATTGCAGGAATGATAAGGGAGTGACTTAAAAGAAAGGTGTGACAAGTGGTGTGACATTTGTAAAGCATTCAGAAGGACCCTCAGTGTATTCAGTACAAATATAATGTTTTCTCCTCTCCAGAACTGAACTATGGGTAGAACGTGGGGAAGTGATCTGCAAATTTGTAACCATAACCAACTTTGCAACTGTATTTAGGAACATAAGTACATTGGAAGCTTCCTTACACTAAGGTTCATCTAGCACAGACCTTCAAACTAAATTACCCAGGATAGGGGAATGATGGAAACCTTGCCCCTTTATCCTGTGCTGCCCAGGACTAGAGATAAGTGAAATTCACCCATTTTAGTTTGGAATGGGTAGATCTTTCCAAACTATTTCTGGACAATTATTTGGGAAAAACCCAGGCTTTTTCTGGGATTTCTACAAATTTCAGAAAGACCTAGCCTAGGGGAGTTCTTCCACCAATCCACCACACACATCTGCCCTTTCCCATGTTTTCTAAAACTTAAGAAGTTGTGAGGGACAAGTGGGGAAACAGCAGCCAAGGGGGCTGACAAAATCTAAGGGCTGTTTCTACGCTTCATTCTTTGCAAGGCACATTTATGTGCCTAGTCAGATCCTGAACTGCTTATGGGAATTCTGGTATCTGTAGGATATTCCTCCTGGCCAATGAGTTTGGAGCTTTAAAAAAAATGCATTTCCCAGAGTTCATGTTGATATGCAGACTCTGAGCAGGTTCATACATCTTCACTGCAAAGTCCCAGGGCATAGTCTGAGGTTCCAGGGCATAGTCTGAAGGCACATGAGTCGGCCACCTTGCTAAAGCTAAGCAGGTCTGAGTCTGGTCAGTGCTTGGAGGGGAGATGACCTGGCAACCACATGTAGCCACCATGAGTTCCATGATGGAAGAAAGGTGGGATGTAAATGTAATAAATAAATGAAAATAAAATAAAGTGTGAGAAGCAGCTGAGAAACAGCCTTCCTCCCCAACTGACTCCATATAGTGAATTTGGGAAAGTGTAGAGAAAAGAGCAAAGTGGAAAATGACCCATTGGGAGGGCTGACTAGAGACGTCACAGAAATCCAAGGGGGTGGAGTCCAGTGGATATCCACCCACTCAGCCCCCCAGATGCTAGCCTGCAGACCCCCGAGCTTGCCAGACATTTTGGGCCCAGAGGATTCCTGCGGTGCCCCAACTTGGCTTGCATCTGTGAGCCAAGCTGGGGGTTTGTTCCTGAAATCTGAGAACCGGGGAGGGGGGTGTTTGTTTTTGTTTGGGGAGGGGTTGCATAAAAAGCCATTTGTGCAAATTGCAGCTTTACACAAATAAAAAAATGTTGCTGTTGTTGTTGTTGTTTAAAAAAACAGAAATCTGCAAGCTGTCCCAACTCAATACAGATCAGGTCAGGCCAGCTCACAGGAAAGCGAGCTGAATTCCTGTGGGCTGAGCGAGGGATATATGGACTGTGTGAAATCCACTCCTCCTATGTTTTGTGGTTTGTCAGGCACCTTTTGTTCCGTTGTCCACTCGCAGACGGATGTGATTTTTTTTTCATCATGCGGAAAAAGACGCAAATACTTCTGTAAGAGATTTCATAAAAATTTACATAATTTACCTTACTATGTAACAGCATATTGTCCCCCATTCCATGCAACTTTTCCTTAGTAGAAACGTGTGTATTTTCCTATGAATAAATATGCATACATTTGGGGGAAGTAAAAAACAAAAAAATCCAAAATTCCATGGTCTCTGTGTGGTCTGAGGGGGTCACTCCACAGTAGATTCCGCAGGTCAGATTCTTAGAAATCCAAGCTCATTTTAGTCCATCTCAAATTTTTCCAGCATTCCTAGGCTGAGCTGACTAAAGCTCAGTCAACTTAACCCCCCAGATGGATTCCTCCAACATCCCTAAACAAAACCAGTGGAGGCAAAGATACTGTCCTATATGTCCCACCTATATGTCCCACTTTGGAGAAAAGATGGGATTCAAATGTAATTAATTACAATTGAAAGACCTCTTAAGAAGGGTTTGGGATGCTACGTATTTTGAATCAAGATCATATTCAAGGACCCTTTACACACACACACAAAGTCATCGGGGGTAGGGGACCCTATCAAGAATAGTATGGACTGGCTGCTTATACAGGGTCAACTCCCTTGTTTTGCACCCTTGTGGGAAATGGTTATCACAGAAGCCTAAGATCTTCAAAACCTATTTTCATTCACAAAACAGTTGAGTATTCCACAAGACTCATTTTATACAATCGATCACAGCTGGATAGAAATGAGCCACATGAGAATTCCAACTTGTTTCAGCATTTCATTTTGTTCAAGCAGATGGGGGGGGGGGCACTGCTGACAGACTTTGGCATAATATGCCTCTTTAATAATTTGAAGGAGAGACAGACAGAGAGAGAGAGAGTGAGAGAGAAAGTTTGATTAAGAAAACCATGATCAACACAAGACACACTGGAAGCTGTTTATTTCCTTCTCCAGGGGCAAACCTTTCAAACAGGGAAGGAGCAACAGCAACTGAATTTCCCAGTGTTGTTGTGAAACTGGACTTTGGATATCTGCAAGGCTTCTCTGTTAAAGAAATGGAGCTCAAAAAGGTGCAAAGGGTTAGGCAATCTGGTGCCCTCCAGATGTTTTGGATTACAATCCCAGAAGCCCCAGTTAGCATGGCCAATAGTAAGAGATTATGGGAGTTGTAGTCCAAAACATCAGGAGGGCACCAGGTTGCCTATTCCAGGCCAAAGGGATCAGACATTTGGAGCACTTTCCTTACAGTGGAAGTCTAAAGCATGCAGGGGAGGGTGTTTAAGTTAAAAAGAAGACTGGGCGGACCTGAGACAGCTTTGTGATCCCAGTGGAGGCAGCCATCTTTTTCGCCCCAATGATGCCTCTGGAATGGTGTTCTGCTTCCTGACATATTGTGATCCAAACAGAGGCACTGAAGAGAATTGCAGACTATCAGTCTCTGATTGCAGAGTGAGGAAGAGGGTAGTTAATGACAGAGCCCCTGAAAAAGCCACCATTTATCTGATAAACCTCTGTGGACCAATTATTATCATGTTGTTGTTGTTTTCACACATACACACACACACAGAGAGAGAGAGAGAGACTGAGAGAGAGAGAATGTTTCTTTTCCCCATCTGTAATATGACCTGGTACCCACCAGCAACATAACCTAAACCTGCAACACAGCCTGACTTTTAGTTTCTTATTTTATATAACCATCTTTCTCCTTTCCTCCTTCTTTTGTTTACTCTCTCCTTCTATTTCACATTCATTGGCCACATTCAGACAATCATATATCAGCTTAATGAGCCAATGAATGAGCCTCTTGAAGAAAGTTAAATGCAGCCCCAAGTTAGTTCCCCTGTTTGCGCAAGCCATGATTACACCAAGAGATCCGTAATTCCCCATTGTGCCTGGTTTGTACAAAATAGAAAACTATGGTTAATTAGAGGCTTCCTGGTAACTAGCTTGAGAACAAACCAGGATATTAAACCAACTTCAAGCCAGGATTTCATAACCTGACTTGCTATGAAGCTGGTAACTGTATTTTCTAAATTCAGATGGAATAGGAAACTGATTAATCCAAGATCACCTGATTTGACTACTCACACCAGGAGGGAGAAGGGGCTGCATGTGCAGCCAAAAGACTCATTCATATCTTGGCTTATTAAGCCAACATGTGACCATCCAAACACACTGGGTATTGATACATCTGTCAATCTGGATGTGATTGTATATATGAGTGAATGCAGAGTCTTTTTTGTGTAATGTCTTGGTGCTACACACATACACTCCTGCACATTGCTGCCCTCCCTCTGTCACCCATCAGAATCTTGAGTGAAGCACTGTTTTATCAGTAAGCAGTATTTTATCAATGCACACTCATGCATCAGGGGAAAGATGAAAATGAACTGAAAGCTGTGGCAAAATGCAGGTGCACCATGCTCTGTACAAAAAAATAAAATAAAAAAGGGATGATGGGAAGTTCATAACACATCAATTCCTCTTCAGGTACATGATCAGTTAATTTGGGCTGCCAAAATCAGGAAGCATCCCTAGAGAAACTTACAGTGAGCTTTTAAAAAATTGGAGCATTTCAGTAAATTTTGGGGTGAATATTGTACAGCAGACAACTGCCCACATACCTTTAGGGGTGGAAAAGATATATATATATATATATATATATATATATATATATATAGAGAGAGAGAGAGAGAGATTTCTTTTCAGTTTTCATTTCAGTGGGAACTTCTCTAATTTGCACTTTCCAAACCAATACACAAACCAAAACACAGTTATACTTCAACGTTTGCACTTTTCCTAATCGTGCAATGCATTTCTCCAATCTATGTGCCCACATATACTTATA
Organism: Heloderma suspectum; assembly: GCF_057233095.1. Taxonomy (NCBI): domain Eukaryota; kingdom Metazoa; phylum Chordata; class Lepidosauria; order Squamata; family Helodermatidae; genus Heloderma; species Heloderma suspectum. The sequence goes on from NC_139470.1 coordinate 13,099,023, forward strand.
TGCAAAAATCACTGTGAATTGCCCATAGACTCTAGTTTACAGAGCTATTTTGCATATAACTCTATGGGCAAGTGCTGCCAATCGCCTTTTTAAAAACAAACGAACATGGTGACAGGCCTGGGTAAGTTGCAGGCTGCTCATCGAGCTTGGAGGGGGTGCTCGACTGCAGCCCGGAGGGCCAGCGAGCAGGGGGGAGTTTGGTGGGCACAGCTCAACAGGCACGGGTGCCAGCTGTCCATCAAATTTGGGGACCAAAACAGGTGCCCGAGACATGCCTACTGAGCTATGACCTTGGAGAAGGAGGTGCATCTGTGAATCTACCCTCCAGCCCTTTCTAGTTGCCACAGAAAGCTGCAGTGGCTCCCTCACCAGAGATCATGTCTCTAACCCCAGGATGGGAGGAAATGCCTATCTTGGGGGGCAAGCCAGTGGGTGAGGAGGGAATTGGCAATGGATCCCCTGGCAGCAGGGCCATGTTAAATGGGCTCAGAGGCCCATCTAAAGTAACACGCTGCAAAGGAGGGCAAAGAGGAAAAAATAGCCTCTGCTGCTTCTCCCACCCTGCAGGCAACATCCTTGCAGGGCTTAGGATGGACCGAGGGCTCCAGTGTAAGAGCCCTCTGTCCTTTGAGGTTCTGTCCCATTAGATAGCACCCTACAGAACAACAGATTCACCCATCTCTACTTTCAGCAAGCTTTGGGGAAAAGCCCCCAAGGGAGTCATGTTGTTATCGTTTTGAAGGTGAAAATCCTCAGCCATTACCATTCACCCAACATGAGGCAGGCGATGTTTACTGCAGAGCACCCAGCTTCAGAGAGAGAGGGAGAGGAGAGGAGAGGAGAGGAGAGGAGAGGAGAGGAGAGGAGAGGAGGAGAAGGCTATCATGCATGATTTGTCAACCTATTAGTTGATAATTCCATGAGAAATGTTAGATCTTGGAGGCAAAGCTCATGGCCCGATGGGGTGAATGTTATTGACTCTGACAGATTGCTGATGGCATGTCCACTCCCTGGATCAGAAGCAGGGCTGCATTTAGACAAGATTAACACAAGACAGGGAGGGCAGGAGGGGGAGGTGGGCTGAAGAGATATTTGGTTATCTATTGCTATCTATCTGTCTATCCATCTCTCTATCATTATCTGTTGCAGCATCTGTCTGTTTACCTTTCACTCTTTCAAGTGTCTAGCCTCGATTAGTTCCTGAGAAAACTGTACCCTTTCAGGCCATGAGTTCTGATGGCACTCTAATGGGTTGCCAGGTTCTGCTAGGAATCAGATCTTGAGCAAAGATCAGGTTGGGTCAGGTTTCTGGGGAAGCAACAGAAAGCTCCAGATGGTGCTGGTAGCCGGACAGGCTTGTCTGCATATTGCTCCAACAAAAATCAGAGCAAGGATGACGCTAAAAGAGGAAGTTACCGGTCTGGCTAAGTCTGCCTCTACATTGACTGAGACTTTGATCCGTGAAGGCTTTGATCCTGGTTTGCTGAAGCAACCCCAGGCTGCACCAACATGGGACTGGCTGTAGCATGTCAGTGTACTCATGACCTGAGTCCTCAGAGTCTGAGGGTGGTGATGCGATCTCCTTTAGATGCAGGGGGGAGGGCACACCCTGGGGTTCCTCTGGAAAACTGGGTCCTGGGGAGATGGAAGCCTCATGGATGTCTTTCCATGGCTGAGTCTTCTCCTGTTGACTCCAGAGACTCTTCTGAGGAGAAGGGGTCAGAATCTTCTGAGGATGATGGTTCAAGGTGCTGGTCCATGATGAACACATGATAGGATTTCACAAAGCTGATGGTTGTTTCTCCAATTTAGAAGCAAACAACAGCTCTGCTCCATTGTCCAGACTTGTGTCCAACTGCCTGTTCCAGCAGATCCCCTGATTTCTTGAGGCTCAGCCAGCAAGCCAGTGGGCCAGATGTAACTCCAAAAAGATTTCTTGTGCATGGCCAGAGTGTCAGTCAAGGAACAGAGAGATCCAGGTTGAAATCCCCACTCAGCCATGAAGCTCAAATGGTGACCTTGGGCATAAGGACATAAGAACATAAGAAGAGCTGTGCTGGATCAGACCAAGGTCCATCTCATCCAGCATTCTGTTCACACAGAGGCCACCCAGCTGCCTATGGGAAACCCACAAGCAGGACACGAGACCAATAGCACCATCCCACCCATGTTCCCCAGCAACTGATGTACATAGGCATACTGCCTCTGACACTGGAGTTACCATATAGCCATCAGGAGTAGCAGCCATTGATTGCCTTATCCTCCATGAATCTGTCTAACCCCCTTCTAAAACCATTCAAATTGGGGGCCATCCCTATATCTTGTGATAGTGAATTCCATAGTTTAACTATGTGCTGCATGAAGGAGTCCTTCCTTTCATCTGTCCTGAATCTCCCAGCAATCAGCTTTGTGCAATGACCCCTGCTTTAGTGAGGGGAATTATGAGAGACGGAATCACTGTCTCTACCTCACAGGGTTGTTGTGAAGGTAAAAGGGGGGTGAGCCATGTATGCTGCCTTGAGCTCCTTAGACAAAAGGTAGGATAAAAATGGAATAAACAAAGAGCTGGCCTTCAGGGAAGCTAGAGATCTGAAGGTCTGGGGGGTGGGACAGAAAAAAATGGGAGGGAAATGAGTTTTTTCCATTTTATCCAGAGATTTTTGGAAAATGGGGGGACTGTATTTTTTCCTGAATTTTTCCATTTCCCCCCAATTGTAAGGAGTGAAATCAAAGGGGATTAAAATGCAGAATATACAGACAGTGATAATTAACTTAACAGTGACCATTCACAAACCTCTTGTGGGATAACATAACACCAATCCTTACATTGGTGAACTGATTAATACATATATTGTGTTGAAAGCCTTTGTCTATGTTGAAACTACAGGAGATAAAGGACCTGTAAAGGTGCCCTAGATATAATTTTAGATAGACGATGAAAGTTAACCTAAGTCTAGCCATCATGAGTGCTCTCCTTATGGGCACATAACTCCAGTTCGGTCCTACCAAGGGAAGAAGCCACCACCAACAACAACAACAACAACAACAACAACAAAACAAGATGTCATGTTAAAAGTTACTGCAATTCTTGTCATTGAGAAATCGGGTAGCTTTGAAGGTTTGAGGCCTACAGAGGCAAGGAAAAAGGTCAGGCCTAGAGGCCTAGAGTTTTTTGTTGCGAGGGAGCATCCCTAAGAGGAGCAGTTTTATTTCCCCAATTAAGTTTGATTTCTTCAGGTTTGAAGGAGTATTTTCAGTTTTGAGGGAGGACAGTACATAAAGAGAGTGATTGAGGAGTAAGACTGTAAGAGCAGAGTCAGGAAGAGCGGAGCCTGAAGAGGGAGCAGGAAGAAGCAGCCTGGAGAAATCTAAGACAGCTAGGGTAAAGGAACCTCCATCTTGCAACTTTTATTTTCTCTTAATGCCCTTTTGTATCACTCCACTGTATTGGGTAAATACTTTTTGTCATGACTGCTTGCTTTAAATTTACCAGTAAAGTGTTGTGGTTAAACCCTAAGTGTCTGGTGTGTCAATCATCCCACGTCTACAGCCTAAACCCTATGTTACTGGAAAGGGAAGGTAAAACAAGGAAGGTGGGAATCCTAAGGAGGCAAGAGATCCTTAAGGAGTTGCTCAGGTGGTCCAGGTCATAAGGGAAACCCAAACAGTGGCTATCTGCTCTCCTTTATAAGATGACAATCCTCTATTTGAAGGGCTGCTAGAGGATTGCTCTCTATTTGCAGGTGTCCTCTGCTGGAAGGTCTGTCCTGTCCAATTCTAGTTTAAAGATAAAAAAACATAAGAATTGCTGCCCATCCACAGTTAGCACCTGAACAGCCAACTGGACACATACGGTGTCCTGTATTTCTATTTAAATTAGAATAATTATTTCTACATTTGCATGTATACATATAAATTAGCATATATGCCTTTTTAAGGAAATGTCTCTCCTCTTTTCTCCTCTTTTTTGGTCATTCGTTTCCTCGTAGCTGCTGATTCGTCACTGGCCACCCTATAGAGAAGTCCCACACCAGAAACATGATGTGACCATAGTGTCTGAGCTGAGCCCCAGCAGCCTAGGTGTATTGCATTATGGGAGTCCTGCAGTAATAATACTCTGGGTTCAGTTTGACCAAAGGAAATTTTCGTAATCAATAGGTAGTAATAATCGACATTCCCTTCCCCTCCTGGCCTCCAGAAAGGAATCGAGCAAAATCTAGCCAGGAGTTATTTCATTTAAAGCTGGGGAGATAACATGGGATCCTAACCCACATGTGTAGGGGTGACAGTTTGACAGTGTAACATGCCAACCACCTGGCCAATGGGGTGGGGAAACATATGTTTGGTTTATGCTGTACTTGAAAAGCATTGTGTTCTTTTCTGCACCTGCAGGGAGAACAGTGCATTAAATCATTCCATTCATTTCTCCTCCCGGGTGTCCTTTTCCTTCCACCTTTGAAACTTGAAACCTCCCTCCCTGCTGCAGCTTGCTTCTCGCTGTAGACAGAACTGCCTAGGGAGTCTGAGCATCTTCCAAAACAAACAGAGCATGTTCTCTGATTTGGCCAGCTTGAAGTAGCAGAGGTTGAAAACTAGAAGGGGGATTTTTCCAGGCAGGAGTGTGTGTGGGGTGAGGGGATGAATTTGTTGCTGCCAAGTTCCATTGGAGGAGAGATGGAATTTGGAACATTATAGGGGGCTGTGCGGGAATTGTCCTTGTGCAATGGCAAGGGATTATAGGAGTTGTAGCCAAAACATCTGGAGGGCCACAAGTTGCCCACCACTGGCGGAAACCAATCAACTCAGCATATGTGCAGGAATGCCATAATTTAGATAGAGACTGAGGTACTCCAAAGCTCATAATCTATCCCGAAATTAGTAAGGAATTCATGACACAGTAATCCAAGCTTGCTACAAAAGTGAGCATTCTGAATGCGTTTGTTTGGAACAACAAGCAAACTTATTATGAAATGTGGTGGCATTGCTACATGTGGCCACCTCCACATACCCAACTGTGACACAAGAGGGGAGGGTAACAGCATGATTCATTGAAAACAGAAGAATGCTCAAGGTAGCTTCCTGGCAGATTGCGGCCTTGATTTGTGGATGTTTTGAGAAGTAGGTGCCTCCTCTAAATCATCATCCACAATAATGCCAGTGTTACATCTCAGTCAGGGTTGCATCTCAGTTCAATAAACATGTGTGTATATTTTCCCTCATCCAGAAGCTTATACGTGGCCTCTAAGGGCACCCACATTAATAGGCATTGAATAAACCAATTTGTTTCCTCCCCTCATATGCTTATATTCAGGCTGTTGGTTCCACTTGCCAGAGGAAAGGTTAATGGCTAACAGCTTCAGTGTCAAATGAGGCACTGATTTAACCCCAGTGGTGGCTCCATTTTTGATTGTCTTTGGCCTTTAGTGAGTTGAAGGTTAACAGCTGTCTCCCATATGTTAATCCAAACAGAAGAGCACTCCATTGGACTGTTATATATTTCATGGCTTAAAGAAAAATCATAGGCCCAGCATCTAACACCAAAGTAGGTCATGGTAACAATATCTGGGGTGTGTTGATTAGAGGGCCCCAGAGAACACCCCATGGTAGTTCTGAAGCTGGTTTTCCAGCTGCTAGTCCATTTCTGAGCATAATTCAAGGTGCTGGCTTAAAGTCTGGGATACGTGAAGGACCATCATCTCCCAGATGAACCTGCCCAGATGTAAAGAAATTCTTTGGAGGCCCTACTGCAGGTGCCCTCCCTCTGGAGATAAAGCGGGTGGCAACTGCAGACAGGATCTTCTCAGCTGCGGTGCCCCAACTGTGGAATGCTAGGTGACCGACAAACTGGACCATGTCTAGAGGAGGCCAAGCAGGATGGTGAGGGGCCTGGAATCCAAGTCCTAAGAGAACTAGTTAGGTAGATTTAGCCTGGAGAAGAGATGATGAAGGAGAGACATGATTGTTGTTGTTGTTGTTCAGTCGTTCAGTCGTGTCCGACTCTTCGTGACCCCATGGACCATAGCACGCCAGGCCTTCCTGTCCTGCGCTCTCTCCCGCAGCGTGCTCAAGTTCATATTCATTGCAGAGACATGATAGCTATCTTCAAATATCTGAAGGGCTATCATGGAGAAGTTGGAGCAAACTTGTTCTCTTGCTCCAGTGGGCTGGACTAGAACCAGTGGGTGGAAATCACAAGACAGCAAATTTCAACTAAACATTGGGAGAAACAGGGAAGAGCTGTTTGCAGAACAGACAGCCTCATGTGATGGTGGGCTCTCCTTCACTGGAAGGATTTATCCAGAGCCTGGACAGCCACCAGTCAAGGAAACTCTAGTTACATCCTCCATTATAGATACTGCATTGAGCAGGTGGTTGGATGAAATGACCTCCCAGGTCCCTTTCAGCTCTAAGAACAGTGTACATTGGATTGCATCCTTATTTTCTTTGTAGCAATAAAAGTATAAAAGGGGGCCTCTCAAACCCTGATATAGCCTTTAATTTCTTTTTGGCTGAGAAAGCAAATGCCAGAAATGCTGATTCAAGCTTCCCTTTTTATCTGCAGGTAAACACTCAGATCGACCGGAAGGGCTGCAGAAGATTGACAGGAGGAGAAATCCATCACAATTGCATCACCTGTGTCATCTAAAAAGGCAGCAGGATGATAGTATCATTCGACAACACGGAACCTCACCAGAAAACAAGTCCTGGCAGATTCCAATTACAGGGAAAAAAAATCTTTTTGGCAATTTGATTCTGTTCTATATTTTATTTGATGCCTTTTAGAGAAAACATATCCCATGCTTTTTGACACAACGCACCATTCCTCCAGTACAGAGACAATTCCCTGCCTGATTCAGGCATGTGCCAACAAGAATTACATCTCCTAATTACCACCTGGCTGACGCTTGGAATGTTCACATCATTATTATTATTATTTTCCACCAGTTGCTAAATAAGTTAATCACTTCTTGAACAAGGAAATCGGCGGATGCCTTTGAGGCTTTGTTAACATAGCTTCTAAGCCAGCTTTACCCTACCTCCTAATCCTCTTTAAGACAGTATGAGGCAGTGAAGTACCCTATAATCAGTTTTTAAGGTTAGAGACAATATCCCCACTCAAGCTGGTTGCCCAGAGCAACAGTGCGGGAACTGAATAATACTTGCAATGAGATTGGATTACTTGCCTTGTTTATTCATTCGTGTGTGTGTATTCATACCTCTCTACTCCCTACTCTCTGGTGCTAAGATTTAGCATGCCCCCGCAGGGGGGGAGGCGATCCGTCCCTCCCCCCGGAATCCATCCAGGCCAGCTCTGCTCCGTGGTGATCCTGTGGAGCCAGCCACCAGCTCCGCAGCGCTGGCGATACGGCCGGCTGCCATTGCTGTGCCATATCACTGTGCTAAGTCCAGACGCAAATGGTGTCCACTATGCCTGTCCCTGTTTTTTCATGCGATAGGCTATGCAAATATCTACGTAAATATAATTTGTGTGGCCTGTTTTTTCACGCGATAGGAAAGCTACACAAATTATATTTAGGTAGATATCTGCGCAGCCTATCACATGAAAAAACAGGGACAGGCATAGTGGACACCATTTGCGTCCGGACTTTGCACAGCGATATGGCACAGCAACGGCGGCCGGCCATATCGCCAGCGCTGCGGAGCCGGCAGCCAGCTCCGCAGGATCACCACGTGGAGGAGCCGGCCTGGACGGATTCCGGAGGGGTGTGGAGGTGAGTGCTCTGTTCCGCCATGGAGCCCACTGGAGGCGGATTCTTGGAATCCGGCCTCATTGTGGTCCGTGGCAGAATTCTTCAACATCCATAGTGGCTGTGTAGGGTTTCAGACAGGGTTCTTCCCAAGCCCTATCTGGAGATGCTGGGGATTGAAACTGGGATCTCCTAGGTGGAAGGCAGGTGCTCTCTCACTGAGATACAGTGTACCGGGAGCTGGAGAGGGGGACATATACAAATGAGACCAGACGTTGCAGGTGGGAGGTCTGCATGGTAAACCCAGTCTCAAGGTGTGGATTGCAGACTGAATTAATTAGTCACCACTAGGGCACTACCTGCAGTAGCGGTGCAGGTATCACCTGGTGCAGGTGATACCTGCACCACTCTGCAAGTATCAGATTAGACCTGGGATCTGGGGACAAAGAAGCAATGGCTGATCTGACCCTCCTCCCCCGCCCCCATTTCTGAAAGCATAAAGGCCAGGTGTTACCCCAATCTGTCTCTTGGCTTCGGTGAAATGCACAGGTTCCCGGTTAGGTAGAGAGCAGAAGAAAAGAAGAACATGACAGTTCTTATATTAGCAGGGTGCACTACCTAAAGAAGTCAATGGAAGCCAAGCTATATCAGGAAAAACGTCCTGACTGTCAGAGCAATACGACCATGGAATCCATTCCCTAGGGAGACAGTGGGCTCTCCCACACTGGAGGCATTCAAGACGAGGCTGGACAGCCACCTGCCAGGGATGCTCTGACCTGGATTCCTCCACTGAGCAGGGGGTTGGACTCGATGGCCTTGTAGGCCCCTTCCAGCCCTTCTATTCTATGATCCTATGATTCTAACTGGGGAGAGGTAACGAGCGGGGTCCTGCAGGGCTCAGTCCTGAGCCCAGTGCTCTTCAACATTTTTATTAATGACTTGGATGGGGAGGTACAGGGAATGCTCATCAGATTTGTATGGTATGACCTAGTGGTTGGAGGAAACGGAACCCTCAAAATACAAAGCCTCTCTTCATGGGTGGAAAAGGGGCTGTAGCTCAGTGGTAGAGCTCCCGCTTTGCATGCAGAAGGTGCCAGACTCAATCCCCGGCATCTTCAGGTAGGCCTGGAAAAATTCCTGCCTGAAATCCTGGACAGCCACTGCCAGTCAGTATCAGCAGTACTGGGTTAGATCAGCTCTGGCGCACTCATGAAGCAGGGTAAGGTGCCAGATGATGTGGCGGAGCCAGAGGTGAGGCAAATTGTGCTGCTCCCTCATCCCAGCTCCAGCCAGGAGAGCCCACTGCTACCTCCAGTGAGTGCTCCAGAGAGCGCCACCAGCCACTCTCACACCGTGGCATTTCCCACTGCGAGAAAGCAACCAAGGGAGCTGTCTGGAGCAGCTGCCAGCTGATTCTGTGGGGTTCCGGATAGAGATTTTGGCTGTGTCCTGTAAAATCTTGGTCATGTCCCACGAGATCTCAGCTGTGTCCCCATGAGAACTCATGAGATTGTGGTCATGTCCCTACAAGTTCCAGTGAGAACACAACCATGGCCCGTGAGATCTCAATGGTGTCTCATGAAAACTTTGGCTGGGTCTCACAAGGCCGTGCTGACATCTCACAAGGCCCCGCTGAGAGCCCAAGCGTTGTAGCAAAGGGGGACAGGTGTGTGGCAGTTGCAGGAGGGTGGGAGGGAGGGGTGCGCCGTGACCGCAGCGTGGGTTCTGCTTCAAGCAGCAAGAGAGCTCATGCCGGGTTTGGGCTGGATGGACCAAGAGTCTGACTCAGAAGAGGCAACTTCCTATGTTGCATCTTCTGGTTGAAGATTCCGCCAGCCCGAATGGCCGTTCTCCAAGAAAAATAAAGATCAAAGATAGTCAAGGTAGCCCATGAGGAAAAAACATGATGAGGATTATTCTTATCCCCACAACATTTTCTGATGTGTCTCCGGTGAGCTCCAGACACCCCTTCCCCTGCCCTGTTGCTCCGTTCCATCTTCATGTGAGCCTTACAACAACCTCCTTGGAACAAATGAGCAGCCCATTACTGCTGGAGAGGCGTCGTCAAAGTGGCGAGCCAAAGTTCATCAGTTCACTGTGGGTGGGAGCTTGCGATAATGAGCTCACGCCAAGAAGCTGATCAGAAACATACAAATAGTTCTGATTAATGCGCTCCTAATGCAATCAGTGCCGACTTGATGGCAGAAGGCAGCAAGAGATCTCAGGGGTAGCCATAGCCATACATCCATGCTAAGGAGGGGGCGCGGCAGTCCAAGGCGGATGTGCCAGCTCCAGGTTTTTGAGAGCCCTTGGGCAAGACCCCCTCAATGGGCCCCCTCCCTCAGTGACTCTACCTTCTCACTGCCATTGTCACCAGCTGCTCTTGCTCTTCCTCCTTTCTCATCATCACTACCACTTGCTTGCTTGACAGGCAGAGAGCCAGGGAGCAAGCAGGCCGTGGCATCTGCTGACCTTCCTTCTCACCACCACTGTTGTCTGGGCCAGAGTGAGTGGCAGATGAGCAAGCAGGTTGTCAAGGGCTCCTTGGAGGCCTCTCTCAGTCTAATCCAGTAGCCAAGTCCAGACACAGACAAAGAGATTCCTTTTCAAAGCTTTATTCCTCTTTTACAACTTAACAACTCTACTGTTAGCAACTAGATATGAGCAGCAGAGTACCTATGCCCTCAGTTGGAACAGCTGGTCCCCGTTTGAAAGGGAATCACTGGCAGACCCTGAACTTAAGGGCTCGGGAGAGTCCCTCCCCTTTTCCCTTGGATCCTCTGGGCGCAGCTGTTCTTTGCGCGCCAACCGGGCACTACGCCTCCTTTCCGCGCCCTCCATTTGATGCCGCTCTCTGCGTCGGCGTCACGCGTCCAGCAAGTCTGCTTCCCGCGCTCTGTCACTCCCAGGACTGCTATCTATGCTAGGAATGCCAGTGGGAGGAATCTCCATCAGCTGTTGGCCCTGGGAAAGAGGAGCGCTCTCCTCTCCCAAGAGTGACTCCTCTTCCTCAGAATCAGAACTACTCTGGGATTCTATGCGCTCAGTATCCACCCTGACACAGGTTGCAAGGATGGAGAGAAGGAGCACCTTGGTGTATCCTACCATCCCATCTACTTCTTCAGCCAAACACTATTTGTCTTCCCTCCCTAACAGTAGGGATGTACGAAACTGACTTACCATTTCGCGGAATCTTTCATGGAGGTGGGGGAGGCGCTCCATCCCTCCCCCGGAATCCTCGATGGGGGGAGGCAATCCAGTCCTCCCCCCCCCGGAATCCTTGATGGCCGGAGGATTCAGTGGTGGCGGCGGCGGCTCCAGCGGCGGCGGCGACAGCAGCAGCGGCGACGGCTCCGGCGGCTGGTCTCCTGGCCGGCCGCAGCCAGGCTGCTGCCGCCGCCATTGCCATTCTTGCAGCTGTGATAGGGTATGTAAGAATTTACGTAGCCTATCACGGCTGAGTAAAAAACACACACCAGTGTATGCAAATGGCGGCGGCAACGGCAGCCGCCATTTGCGTTCCCTATTTTTCGCTGATTTATCCTATGTAAATGTTTACATAAGATAAATTGGTGAAAAATAGGGAATGCAAATGTCAGCTGCCGGAGCCGCTGCCATTTGCGTACGCTGGCTTTGTTTTGTTTTTTTACCCAGCCGTGATAGGCTACGTAAATTCTTACATAGCCTATCACAGCTGCAAGGATGGCAATGGCGGCGGCAGCAGCAGCCCAGCTGCAAGTGGCCAGGAGACCAGCCGCCGCCACTGCCGGAGTCGCCGCCGCCGCCGCCACCGTGGGGGGGCGGGGGGGCAGGAGGCCGTTCTGCCATGGATTTCAGGGCGGCGAACGCACTGGCATTTGGCCTCACTGAAATCTGTGGTGGAATTCTCCGCCATCCCTACCTAACAGTTAGGGATGTACGAAAGTCACTTACCATTTCGTGGATCTGCTTCGCGGTGGGGGGGGAGGCACTCCGTCCATCCCCCCAGAATCCTCGATGGGGGTGGAGGCACTCCGTCCCTACCCCCAGAGTCCTGCCTGGCCGGCTCCGCTCCACGGGGATTCCACAGAGCCGCCGGCCAGCTCTGCCCGCAGCTGGACATCCGGCTGCTGGGCAGCAGGGACACAAATAGCGGCTGCAGGATGGCTGCCATTCGCAAAGCAACACGGACAGGAACAGGTAAGTGCTCCGTTTCGCGTGCCTTTTGTGTGTTAGGGGCGGCAAGGACTTCGTCCCGCGCGCCTTTCATGGGTTGGGGGGGCTTCGTTCTGCGATGGATTTCGGGGGGCCGAATGCACTGGCATTCAGCCTCACTGAGATCCGTCGTGGAATTCTCTGACATCCCTAAGTACAATGTACAGCTCCTCTGAAGATATCTTTTCCATCCTTTATTTATATAAAATAAACAAATACATAAATCATAACCGAAGCCATAAAAACAGATCACTGGATTAACAGGTAATTACTATTCTTTGTGCTATCAATTTATTCCAAAAGAGGGAAGGGTCGGTCACAGAATGCTGAGGAACAGCACAGCTGGTACGAGCAAACGATGCTTAATTTGGCTTTGGGGCCAAAAAAACCAGCATGCTATGCCCTTCTGGGTGGGAAGATCACAGAGACACAAGGAGGGCAGAATTCCGCATGTACTGTAAGTTTGAAGTAGCGGTGTGCAGAAGGCCCCAACAAACAGAGCAGGTTGCTGGCTTCCCTTGAAGTCCCTCACTTGCTTAACCTGAAGAGGAACCCCTGAACTGGGAAAAGTGAGGAGCATGTTCTATTCTCTCATTGGCCTCTAGATGGCAATGTGGTAACATCTTACCAGCACAACCGATTGCTTCGAAAGAATGGAGACATGGAGCCTTAAGTGTCTGGTCTCCCTCGTATAATCTTTTCTACTACAATAATTTTCTTGGCCTACCCCCCCCCTTTCTTTTGTCCCAAGAAATTATTTATCATCGGAGACTGTAAGCATGCAAAGAAACATCCCTCAGAGGATAAATTTGTTTATCTGAGGCATTTCATTATGGTGCCTTAGGTAAAATGAAATCATCAACTCCTGCGGAATTTTTTTTTCTTTTTTTTTTCTTTTTAACTGAGCAAACAGTGTCCTTGAACAAACTTTCCAAAGAGGTCTGTCAGAAGCAATTGCTACTAATAGGAGACCTGAGTACACAGAAGGAGCTAAGGAACTTAACGTCTGCGGCTGATGTGAATTATACAGTGAGTGCAACAGCAGGAGTTGTATTTTATTGAAATATGGCAGGGTTCCAGCACCGAGGTGCTGCTCAGGCCCAAGAAGACCAGGGGCACACATGCCCACCACACAGACTAGCCCTGGGTAACCCATGGCAGGTAGCTGGGCATGGAAGCTGCCATAGGCAACCGTCTGGAGTGAGAATCCATTGAATCCATAGACAACAGTCTGAGATTCAGAATTCATGGAACCAGCCACTGGAGAATAAGTCAAGGCCAACAGACAAACTAGGAAGCAGGATTGAGGAGCAAGCCAGACATTAGAATCAAAGAATAACCAAGGCTATAGGAACACAGCAAAGCTTAGGAAGAGCTAGTTAATCAGCCAAGGCTCTGTGGGAACAGGAAGCCCTCTTACTCCTTCCTGCCCAGAAGGATCCAATGGCCAGTCGGTGTGGGCGGAGTCATTCCAGGATCTGAGCGTACTTCCTTCCTTGAGAAGGCTGCCACCTGCAGTTCAGTGGTTCACCACATGGGGCACAGGCACACAGATCCAGCAGTTTTGACATCATCTGCCATTTGAGCTTCCCACAGTATCAAAGAACAATGCTGTGTTGGATGGTCTGGGGCATTGTGAGGAAATGTTGGCCAAGAGGCCTCCAATGCAGGAAGGAGCCCACCATGCCATGAATCTCTCTGGAGCTAGTCCTGAATTGACTCATAGATTTGTTTGTAGTAAATGGCCATCATCCAGAGGAAGGTAGACGAAGTTACCATCGACAGTACCCATCCATCTCCCACCATCATGGAAGAATGGATAAAGCCCCTCATGCCTTGAAACAGGTAGCTGTCACTGCCAAAGGCATGGAGATACATGCACAATGCCACCTCAATTGAGCCTCTCAAAGTACCTCTTGGATTAGACTGGATGGGAGCAGTTGGATTCAGATATAATGAATCATTTGATGGGGGTGGGGGTTCACACAGGCTCCAGCACACATCCAAAGTTCATGATGTGGATTGCAGAACTGCACTGGCTAAACTTTCCTAATGATAATGCGCCCACTGACCATATCACACACTGGTCAGCCAAAAATGCAATTTCCCCAATAGACTAAAGCCTGAAAATGCACATTTGGGGGAATTTGCACATTTTTTTTCAAGTGTGAATTTGCACAAATGTACATTTTTGCAAAAAGAGTGTTCAAACTACCGTACAATTGCACTCATTTCACATACCAGCAAGGTTATGCTCAAAATCCTACAAGCTAGGCTTCAGCAGTATGTGAACCGAGAACTACCGGAAGTACAGGCTGGGTTTCGAAGAGGCAGAGGAACTACAGATCAAATCGCCAATATTTGCTGGATCATGGAGAAAGCAAGAGAATTCCAGAAAAACATCTATTTCTGCTTCATTGACTACGCTAAAGCCTTCAATTGTGTGGATCACAACAAACTGTGGCAAATTCTTAAAGAGATGGGAGTACCTTACCTGTCTCCTGAGAAACCTGTACGAGGGTCAAGAAGCAACAGTAAGAACCGGACATGGAACAACCGATTGGGTCAAAATTAGGAAAGGAGCACGACAAGGTTGTATATTGTTGCCCTGGTTATTTAACTTATATGCAGAGTCCATCATGAGAAACGCCGGGTTGGATGAATCACAGGTCGGAATTAAGATTGCCGGGAGAATTATCAACAACCTCAGATATGCAGATGATACCACCCTAATGGCAGAAAGCAAAGAGGATCTAAAGAGCCTCTTGTTGAGGATGAAAGTGGAGAGTGCAAAAGCTGGTTTGAAACTCCACATTAAAAAAACTAAGATCATGGCATCTGGCCCCATCACTTCCTGGCATAGAGAAGGGGAAGAAATGGAAGCAGTGACAGATTTTATTTTCTTGGGCTCCAAGATCACCGCAGATGGTGACTGTAGCCATGAAATTAAAAGACGCTTGCTCCTTGGGAGGAAAGCTATGGCAAACCTAGACAGCATAGTAAGAAGAAGAGACATCACCTTGCTGACCAAGGTCCATAAAAAGATATGGTTTTCCCAGTAGTAACGTATGGCTGTGAGAGCTGGACTATAAGGAAGGCTGAGTGCCAAAGAATTGATGCTTTTGAACTGTGGTGCTGGAGAAGACTCTTACAAGTCCCCTGGACTGCATTGAGGTCCAATCAGTCCATCCTAAAGGAAATCAACCCTGACTGCTCATTGGAAGGACACTGAAGCTCCAATATTTTGGCCACCTAATGCGAAGAGAAAACTCCCTGGAAAAGACCCTGATGCTGGGAAAGACTGAAGGCAAAAGGAGAAGGGGACGGCAGAGGATGAGATGGCTAGATAGCATCACTGATACAATGAATATGAACTTGAGCACACTCCGGGAGAGAGCGGATGACAGGAAGGCCTGGCGTGCTATCGTCCATGGGGTCACAAAGAGTCAGACACGACTTAACGACTGAACAACAACAACAACATTTTTGCAAATGCGAATTTGCAGAAATTCTGGAAAAGGGGGGGAAATCCAAATCTGTCAATGAATGGATGATGGAACAAAAGGCATCTGACAATCAGTGAAATGCAGATGGAATGGATTTTACAAAATGCATACATCCCCAAGGGGCCCTTCACTTAACCGTTGAACCAGCGTGTGGGTCAGCAGTGGGGCATCTGGGCTAGCCAACATGATGCCCCAAGCTGCTCATACATGCTTTCAACATGTGATGGGGGTTCACATGAACCACCCATTACACTCATTTCTGGATTTCAACGTTTTTCCCACTTGAAGTTTAATAGTAACAAAATGGTGTCAAGAACAACAACAACAGCAACCAACAGCTTTGGACTGAAGCTCAATTTTTATATTCTTTTTTTAATAACTGTCAGAAACAAGAGGTTAAAACCAGGAAAACAGCTCCCCCAGCCCCACTTTGTAGTCTGCTGACTGAAGCCACTGCTTCCTGTCGCTTCATGATCAAGCCAGCCCTGGATGTCTTGCGGAAAAGATGAGAAAAGGCAGCCTGTATGCATTTATGTAAATGGAGAGTGTAATGGAGCTCATTTGCAACTGGCACCAGCCACACATTCATTCCCATGCCTGAAAAACAATTTGTTATAATGGGTAACTCCTATTAAATCTCTCTACATGTTTTCTTGTGATGTCTTGTGGCATGCACAGATTCTTATTTTTAATCTGCATTTCACAAATGGCAAAATCACACTGAGCACTACCAACTGCCCGAGGTCACCCAGCAAGACTGTTTTTGTTCATTCTTTCATTTGATTGATACCATCTGCCCTGGTAAGAAGCACAGACAGAGCTGGAAGTGGACTCCACAGGCCACCTAGTCAAAATGCCCACCAGGCGGTGTCAGGGGCATTTCTGAGTACAGGGAGTGGGACAGCAGTTCAGATTCTGAAGGAGAACCATCAGACATAGGGGAAGTGTTTTCCCAGGCTAGTCCAGATATGAAGCAGGTAGGCCTGCTTCTCAGGTTACAAACATCCAGATGGCTGAGCACGTGGGTCTCTCCTCATCCCCTCCCCGGGGGGGCAACAAACAGGAGGATGACCTTATAGATGCCAGGTGCAGAGCAAAAACAGAGAAGGCAGGGGCTGATCTTAGATGGTCTACCTGATTGGCCTTGCACGAACAGCTGCACTTACAGGCCTCATGACAAGAGAGGGACCTCCCCCCCCTTAAGTTTGGCTAGTGAGACCGCCTCCATCTTCAGATGGCTGGCAGCTCTCATACATTCTATATGGATCCCCTGAAGGCCTTCCTTTGTAGATGGAGAGTGCTTTGAGAATTTGCATCTGTATGACGGTGTGAAGTAACAGATTAAAAGCTGTAGATTGAAGCTTCTCGTCTGTGTCTGTTTGGGCACTGAAGTAAAGTGGGGGCTAAGGGAATCCTGACAGGCGACTGGCCAGCCTCTGCTTCAAGGGGGAAGGCACTTTGGGGAGGTCCAGGAGCCATTCTGCCTCCAGAACCCTCCCTGTGGGCTGCATCTCCCCCCTCCCCAATTGACACAAAAACAGTGGCATATGCAGCAGCTACAGAGTGCCAAAGGGGTTGAAATTAATTTGTTTTCAAGCTGAGTTTGACCCTTTGGGGCCAAAAATGGTTATAAAGGGTTCAAAATGGCCACTCCAGACATCATTTCATTTTTTTAAAAAAATCTTTTTCAATGGGGGGTGGGGGGGGCTACCTTAGACACATGGGCTGCCTATTGGGCTCTCCCCTTCCTATTTAACTATCCTTGGATAGTACAAAATTTCTAGTTAAACAGAGGTTGTGAGATATTCGCCTCCAAGAACTCTATTGTGCTGCACAGGGCCCATGTTCCCCCAGATTTTGGGGTTTGCCAGCCTCCTCCTCCAAAGATGGAATGGCTTATTTCAACTGGCTCTCAATTCCTAAATATAGGGATACATTCTCTTTGGCCCAGCTTAATGTTTTACCCTCTAAACTCTTAGCTGGAAGGGATGTACGGACTGTGTAAAATCTGCTCTGTCTGTGTTTCATGGATTGTCAGATGCCTTTTGTTCCATCATCTGCCCACAGATGGATGCGAATATTTTTTTTTATCATGCAGAAAAATACACAAAGAACTACGTAAGTATTTACACAAGTATTTACATAATTTACCTTAGTATGTAACATTTAGTGTATTGTCCCCCATTCTATTCAACATTTCCTCAGCAGAAATGTATGTATTTACCTATGAATTTATAAGTGTACATTTGGGGAAAGTAAAAAGAAATCATCCGAAAGTCCACAGAATCCGTGCAGCCTGAGGGGGTCGCTCCGCAGCGGATTCCTCAGATTGGATTCTTAGAAAACCTAGCTCATTTTAGTCCATCTTGAATTTCTCCAGCATCCTTAACCACATGTTTTGTTCAATTGCTGTTACTATCAGGGGCTCAGAGGTCCCATTTTCTCAGTCTTTTCCAGGCTGGTGTTTAGAATTCCTTATCTGCATCTTACTCAAAGGATCCATCAGATTAATTACCTAGAAAGTGGCTAAATTTTTGCACGTTGCTATTTTAACTAGATCCTCTATGGCACTGTGACTTAAACTTATGATGTAGAACAATATATTTTATTGTTATGTATTTTTGTATCTTTTGCTGGTGGTCAGTTGACCGTAAATAAAGGATTCATTCATTCAAGGCTGCCTATTGTCTGCTCCTGCCCTGCTTGGAGACCACTGGCAAGGGATCTACCCACCTCTCTAGGAAATTGGTTCTATTGTCAAACTGCTCTTCTTGTCTTACTCTGCCCTCTTTGACACTAGCATCTTGTCTTACCCAGGCTTGGTGCTCAGTGGTATATTGTATGAGAGGGCCTGGGGAGGGAAGAACATCGAGTCCTTATGAATGTCAGTGGCAAGGATTCCCGCTAAGAACATGTTTAAAAGGCACACACACACCCAAAACAAAATGGCAAGAAATGAAGACAGAGAATTTATGCAGACCATCCCTGTTGAATCAGATCAGGATTCTCACTCAGAAGGAGGCCATGACCTGTGGTCTATCATCCCACACTGTAACATATGAAATAACACACTTAGGTTTAGGGAAGTCAGAGAAATCTGCGAGGGATTCAAATAAGTTCAGATTTCTATTAATCCGACCTGCAGATTCCAAAGCAGACAAGCTTTTCCCAAGTCACGTGGATTCTACAGGCTTGCAGACTGGGTTTTTACTTTCCGGAATTGCACACAAATTTAGTCATATCAAAAAAAGTAAGTTGCTGGAGAATATGCTAATATATAAGCCATTTTCTAAGGGTGTCTCAGGCTCCTGGTTTTTAATGGTAATATCTTTTTTTTAATTGTTGCTATATATTTTTTAATTGGCAATCACTGTTTTATGCCACTTCTATTGAATAAGTATGTATTGCATTTTTATTCATTGGTAATCACTGTTTTTTATGGAACTTTTATTGAGTGTGCATTGATGGAATTTTTATTGTACCTGTTCTGTGTACTATGCCTTGGGAGGGTTCCACCCTTACAGGTGGCCTACAAATCATAATAAATAAATAAATAAATAAATAAATAAGACAAATCTGTCAGTTTGGCTTCCTCCCACATTCCATTTAAAAAATAAATGAATACATTTCAAATTATTTCCATCCTGCTTATGAATAAATGAATACGACCATTGGTTGTGGCGAAACAAAACAAAAATAAACAAAGAATATGATAAAAAATACCATATGATAAAAACAGTAAAAATGCATCAGTAACAACAGTTCATAATCAGTAAAAGTATTTATCACTCCTCATAGAGAGTAAAAAAAAAATGGCTTGACATTTAGCTGCTATAAGAGCAAAGTCCGCTACTGCCAATAAAATCACATTATTATGAGATGTAAGCAAACAAACAAACAAAAATTCATGAGGCATTTGTGAATGTTGGTAAGTTCTTTTTTTAAAAAAAATGGATTGAAATTCTCACCCATTCCTGCTGGTAGCAAACACAGACTATGGTGCCTTCAATGAATGATAATATTCCTACTCAAGATACAGGTGCTAAGACAGATTGTATATTTTGGGGGAGAGGTTGGCAGAGTTTAGGAAGCCTCCTGAGGACATGTCCACAAGCAGGAAAGGCAGCATAGAATGAGACCTTGTGTGTTAACCATATTTGCCTGGCTTTCTCCATCCCGCCTTCTCCAGATGGCTTGCAGGTTCTGCCTCTCTACAGCGGTGACTCATTCACAGGCTAACAGATTGTCTTCTGCCCAAAGGGAGGGATGCTCCACCAAGATGATTCTCACCGCCGCAAAGTTATCAAGAAATGCCAGATGGGTCCCTGGCATGTGCAGCCTTGGGCTGAGCAAGTTAGATGGAGAAGCTGCAGAGAAATTCATTGCAGAGGCTGGCAGCCAGATTATTCATCGTCAACAGGAGAGAGAGGCTGAGGCGGCATCAATAATGCACCAGCATTTACCAGCACCTGCAAAACAAGGAGCTCTGTGCATCTTTTCAGGGTCTCCTCCCTCTTCAAACTTTGCTTGAAGGGGCCTCAGGGGAGCAGCTGAGCTCATAGACAAAGCACAGCATGAAATTTGCCAGGCTACAGTCATCATCATGCTCATTGCACAAACCCAAACTGGATGGGTGCCTACAAGAAGCTGATACTCTGCTGCTATTTACGGGAGGATATCCTGTGATGTACGAATCCCTTACCTGGCTCCACGCAGGGGCATCCGCGGTGGGGGGGAGGCGCTCCGTCCCTCCCCCCAGAATCCTGCCCGCTCTGCGGCCAAGCCGCAGAGCCACCGGCCGGCTCCGGCCGCCCGCAGCCAGACATCCGGCCGCTGGGCAGACCTGCAGGGACGCAAATGGCGGCTGTCATAGCCGCCACCATTTGCGTCCCTGTATTGAGCCGTGATAGGCTACGTAAATACTTACATAGCCTATCACGGCAGGGGGGGAAAAAACCAGCATACGCAAATGGTGGCGACTACCACCATTTGCGTACTTTGGGGGTTTTTTCCCCCTGCTGTGATAGGCTACGTAAATGCTTACGTAGCCTATCATGGCAGGGGGGGGGGGAACCCAGCGTACGCAAATGGCGGTAGCCACCGCCATTTGCGTACGCTGGGATTTCCCCCCCCCCCGCCGTGATAGGCTATGTAAGCATCCCTGCATTAGCCGTGATAGGCTACGTAAGTATTTATGTAGCCTATCACGGCTAGGAAGTGGAGGAAGCGAATGGCAGCCAGGACGGCCGCCATTCATAAAGCAGCGTGGACTGGAGCAGGTAAGTGCTCTGTTTCGCGCGCCTTTTGTGGGGTGGGGAGGTGGGGGCTTCATTTCGCGACGGATTTCGGGGAGCCAAATGCACTGGCATTCGGCCTCACTGAGATCCGTCGCAGAATTCTCTGACATCCCTACCTGTACTATAGGGGTGCACAAACCAAATTACCTGGCAGTAAATCCCACTGAATTCAATAGGACATACCTCTGAGTAGACATGCATCAGATTACACTGATACGTATTAAGGATGGATAGTTCAGATGATTTCCAGTCCATGCCAGTTTCACATGTGTTTGTCTGTAAGCCCTTTCCAGCCTGTTTCCATAAAAACCTGTGATTTTTTAAACATTCATGAAAATCCTCATTGTTGGTTGATGTATTTCTTTTCTTCAGAAAATAATCATTGTACCATAAATACTCATTTTTGAACACATGTTGGTCCATTTTGTGAACCGATAACTGTAGTGCAAAATGTGAAGTTCAGATACAGAAGGATAACTGTTCCAATCCATGAATCAGTCCTGGAAGTAGGATCAGTCAGGTCCTTTCATTTAACAGTGAAGACTGGAGTCCTTGAGCATTGCTAGCACATACATACATATGCAGTGGGGGTGGGGTGTGTTAAGACTTTAGGATAGGTAAGCTTAGACAGCTCCATTAATTAATTAATGTAGTAATTAATTGCCACTGCATTTATGTATTTAAGTGTTTTGATCCCACTCCTCAGTCAAAAAGAGCAGCTTATGATCCATCAGCAAAAAAGAGACTCTCTGCCCATAGGCTGACCACTTAAAAAAGACACAACACACAAGGAAAAAGGGATGGGGAGGGAAGAGGAAAGAAATATTCAGCAGGGCTAGCGGAATGACAGCTTTCCCTCTCATCTCCTTGGGAGCCAGTCAAACTAGGGAAGGCCCTGTTGTTCCTTTTGCCTGTTCCTGTCTCCCTCACTCCTCCTTCTTTCCCACAGGTCAGTTAATGTCAGTTAGCCCTGGGGGAGGAAGGGAGGGTAGTCCAATTCAAGCAGGCCCTGTTGTTTCATGTGCGTACATTTCCTGAATCCCCACTGCTTTTCTAACTGCAAAAAGTTATCTTCACATCACACAGTGTTTGTCCCGACTCTGGGCTGCTGACTATTGTGAAGTTGCCTTTCAGACAGACTCCATTGTGGGAAGGTAAAAATAATTGGCTACTCAAGAATGGCATGCTGGTGAAGTGGTTCTCTCCAGCAAGAACTCTGAGGCTCCAACGTCTTAGTGACTCATATCTAATTAAGGCCAAGAGCTTGGCAAAGATCAGGGCCTTGGTTTGTTCTGAGATCTTGGTGCAGGCAGAGAAACCTATTCACCATTTATCTATCCAGTTTATTTTTAAAGCAATCATGAAGATGATAGATAGAAAGATAGATAGATAGATAGATAGATAGATAGATAGATAGATAGATAGATAGATAGGCCACAAAAGGCTGAAACAAAAGACAGCACTCACCCTGCGCTGTGAGCAGGGGTGGGTGGTGGCAGTGGCTCGGTGGTGCTCAACCAAGCCAGGCACAGGTGAGTCCATCTATCCCTACTCTGGCTGCACCCACCAATGGCTTCAGCTGACAATAAATGTTCCCCATGGATCATGGGAAAAAGTTTCCCCGCCACTGCCGTGCCGGCAACAAAATGTCATCAAAGTGTCAGAGGGAACCTTACACTCACAGCTCCTCTGAATGTGTTAATCATTATCCCATTACACAGGGCTGGCCCTACCATTTGGCAGAGTGAGGCAGTTGTCTCAGGTGGCAGATGCTGGGAGGTGGCAGCAAGGTGTTGGAGGAGAGTACTTGTATGTTACACACTCTGTCCTGCACTCCCTGAGTTAGCCTGATGCCCTCAGGTGCAGGGGAGGATGCTGTTCCATCATCTGCGTGGAAGAAAGATTCAACAGCCAGTCCAGCTGGCTTTCATGCATGGAATGGGAGGGGGCACCATCTTGTTCTTTGCCTCAGGCAGCAAAATGTCTTGGGCCGGCCCTGCCATTACATCCTATGAGATACAATCAGTGGCACCATTAGGGCAGGAATTTCAGGCAAATGTCCAGAGCTCCGCTCAGGAGAATGAGTGGAGGCAGAGGGATGAACACAGCAGGACAGGCGATCCACATTTTGAAGTAAGTGAAGTAAAAAAGACATTACCATATAGAGAGGCCCCTAGAGGGCCATTAAAGCCCAGATTCTAAAATTACCTAACTGCTCTACCAGATAAAGAAAGCAGACAGCAATTGGCAAGATCGGATAAGGAAATTTAGGGAGCAGAACTATTCCCCACCCAATAGTGTTCTTGAGTGCACCCCTTTATTTATTCAAAATATTGTCTATCTTGTCTTCTGAATGGATAATTCCCAAGACAGCTTGCAAAGCATCATTGAAACCAACATTATATTTTAAAAAAATCAAACAATCTGATCATGCTTCTCACACTGTCATGTGTAAGTTACACCCCGGGGCAGCTGTCAGACTGCTTCTGGCTAGCCCTTTTGAAGGCTAATGATAATTGCAACTGTAGAAGATACAGTTCTGTTGGATGCTATCTTTGCTGGCCTTCAGTAGGCTAGCATTATGTATTTATTTTTAATTCCTAGAGGGAGGGATGTATGGATTTTGTAAACTCTGTTCCATCTGCATTTTGTGGATTGTCAGGTGCCATTTGTTCTGTCGTCCACTCATTGGCAGAATCGGATTTTTTCCAATTTCCCTAATTTGTGTAAATCCACATTTGTGCAAATTTGCGCTTGTGTAAATTTGCACTTGGACAAATGCACAACACACACACACACTATGCACACATCCTAAAATGTGCAAATCCCCCCCCCCATGCACATTTTCATGCTTTAGCCTATGGGGATGATCCACATTTTCGGCCGGTGTTGTTTTTTAAAAAAAAAAAAACACTTATTTTTCTATGACTACATTTGTGTAAAAATCCTGAAAGTTTAAAAAAAAAACTGCAAGTCAGAGGAATCTGTGCGATTCAGAGAAAGCTGGTCTCCTGTGGAATGTGTGGGTCGGCTTCATAGAAAACTGAACGCATTTGATTCCGTTGCGAATTTCTCTTTCATTCCTACCTGGAGGTCAAGCTCCGAATGTCACCCTGGCAGCAACGGCATCCTTTAGCGCATCAAACCAGGCCAAAGTATCAAAATTGGCTTAGTAGACTCCCTGCCATTGGCAAGGGTATTCCTTTCCACCTGCCCCATTATGTTCTGGTTGCCTTACATTCCCATACATTTCCCGGTTCCGCTGATGGCAGTTGCTTCTTTGCCATCTGGGAATCTATCCAAAGCCATTTTTACAGTGCTTCCTCTCTCCCAGCCACCCACCCCCCTTTCAGTGGAGAAGAGCATTGTTTAGTCTACAATAGCTTAAGAGGGCTTTCATTCAGAAGCGGGTCAGTCATAACAAAGCACTGACATTCAGATAAAGGCTTAAAACTGTAGTGTATGCAAAGCATTCAGCTCTTGACAAACTGCCACTCTACTGACATGTTTGTACAAGAAGCACTTTGCACACATTCAGCTATTTTGCTGTTTGGGTACAGGAAAGGTTCCCATCCCCCCCCAACCCACCCCCAATTTCCTATTCGTGTCTTTGCCATTACAGTCTGAAAACCAGTGTGGAAGCCAGTGTGGTGTAGCCAGTGTGGTTACCCTTGAAGACGGTTTGGAAGCTGCAGCTGGTGCAGAACGCGGCGGCTCGCCTGATTAAAGGCAGCCGCCAGCGTGATCGCCTCACTCCGGTGCTGAAGGAGTTGCACTGGCTACCAGTTGTTTTCTGGGCCAAATTCAAGGTGTTGGTTTTGAACTTTAAAACCCTATGCAGTTCCGGCCCAGCCTATCTCAGGGAGTGCCTCCAACAACACCAGACAGGCTGTTCAACAAGATCAGCTTCGGATGGCCTTCTCTCTATCCCATGAGCCAGGACAGCTAGGCTGGTGAGGATGAGGGAGAGGGCCTTCTCTGTGGTGGCCCCCACTCTGTGGAACTCCCTCCCTAAGGAACTCCGCCATGCTCCCTCTTTAATGAGCTTCCGCCACGCACTGAAAACTTGGTTATTCAGGCAGGCATTTGGGGTGGGTTAAGGTATTTTTAAATAATGTTTTAATGTATAATTTTACTGTTTCAAATTGTACCATTGTACATTGCCCAGAGTGGCCGGGTGACCGGCCAGATGGGCAATTAAGAAATTAAATAAATAAGTAAGTAAGTAAGTAAGTAAGTAAATAAATAAATAAAGTGGTGGCTAGGGTGTTGGACTGGGACTCGGACGATCCAGGTTCCAGTCCCCATTCAGCCATGAAGCTCACTGGGTGTCTTTGGGCCAGTCACTGACTCTCAGCCCAAACTACCTCACAGGGTTGTTGTTGTGAGGATAAAATGGAGAGGAGGAGGAAGATTATGTACACCGCCTTGGGTTCCGTAAGGAGGAAAAAAGGCGGGATATAAATGTAATAAATAAATTAATAAAGAAAGAAAACCACACTTTCTCTCATTCCCCTTCAGCTGCCTATTAAGGAACGAGAGAGCTGAACCCTAGTGAAAGACCACCAGGTGCTGTGTTTTGCTTGCATGACACCTGTAAGTCCTGTAACCCACATGATTCTGGAGGTTAGGGGGAGCAGAGGAGAGTTGCCCTCTTCTATATAAGATGGGGATTAAGTCCCCCTCATGATATGTTCATTTTCATTGGATTCAAAAAAGATTTCCCAGTGATATTTTCAACACAACAGGTTGGACAGGTTTTATTCTTGTGAGAAAAACCTGCAAAACCTATGTTTCCCTATACTGTGCTTCTCTTCTTTATACCAGCTTTCTCCTTATTCCACCCTCCTTTGCCCGTGCTTGTCTTTGAACCTATTGGCCACTTCTTTTGCTGTTATCTGTAAGCCCCTCCTGGAGGCTTTGTGGGTGAAGCGCAGAATAAAAAAAATACTCTAAGTACCGACGATGGCGATGTTGAAGTTGACGCTGATGATAACAACAACTCCACATGTCCATATATCACCTCCTACAGTCATGTTCCGTAGGGTGCTAGGCTCAGCGTCATCTGGCTTTCTAAGACGGGCTGCTGTCAGTCTGGATTTATGCTGAGACATCCTTAGGAAAACCACACCATTATTTGTTTAGGCTTCAGTCCAGGTTGGCGGCCAGTCTTATGGAGGCGGGGACTTGCTTGCCTCTTTCTGTGAGCCTGTAGTTGTCTATCCATGCCTCTTGTCTTTGCCCCTGTCTCTTCTCTTGCCACCCATCCTATTCCAGCTTGTAGTAGCTTATATATAGATGGGGATGTGTTGTGTAGATGGTCTCCATGGGATGGGATCTCCGACATGCCTACATGCAGCCAGGAAGGTCAGGCTTCAAAGGAACCCTGATAGAAATGGCTCCCTCAGAGTTTATTTATTTACAATATTTATATACTGCTCCACATCAGAAGATTTTGGAGTGGTGAACAACAAAGATAAAAGAATAAAACACCAGGTTAAAATAGTTAAAACTTCTTTTAAGACAAATTCTAATTATTTGTCTTTTTAATAATTATTAATAATTATTATTAATAATACTATTATTACTAAAAGTACCTTATTGGATATTTAGAAAAGGACTGCTTTTAATAAAATAATAATTATTATGTATTATTATTAACTATTCTAATTATGAAAAGAGTACATATATTTTATGTACTAGAGTAGACCTGCAGAACCTCAGGCCTGGGGTCCCAATCCAGCCTGCTGTTTATTGTTTTGTAATTACTTAATGGGTATTTTAATACTGATTTTAATATTTTACCATGTCAGCTAGTTAGTGATTTTATTATATCAAGTGGAATAGAAGCATAATTAATTAATTAATCAATCAATTAATTAATTAAAATACAGTGCTGCTTTGCAGCTTAACCTTCTAATTAAAGCACCTCAGGGAGAAACTAGAAGCTTTTCTAGATGAGGCTGCTTCACTTGCTTTTGCTGCTTCTGCTTTCATTGCAGAATTAACATTGGAGCTCTGCATGTAGTTATGTTCCTTTCCTGCCTTTCTGTACCTTCCGTTACAAACCTCTAGGTGGCCCTATGGTGTAGTGGAATAAGGCAACTACACTGGTGGGGCCTTGCTGTTTGTTTTGCGATGCCAAGAAATACTGGATTTTCCCCACTATATAGATAAAAAAGACACCTGAAAGCACTCTTGAAAAAAGACACAAAATTGGAGAGTGATGACATCCTCTGAAGAGCCCATAAACAATTGAGCAGGCAATAAAAGCCTCATCTTGAAAAGCTCCATAGCTCAGAGGATAGGCACATGCCAATTCCATGCAGGGATGTCAGATGAATCCATTTGGGGGGGGGGGGCGGGAGCTTGACAAGTTTTTATCGAGTCGTCTCCCCAGACTTCAATCCATTTTCTGTTAACTGGCCAGGCTTGATTTGCAGTGAGTTGGGCCAGTTAGCAGATTGTCCGTGTTTTTTTATTTGTGCAAATTACCGCTGTAACAGGGCCAGCGTGCCAACACAGTTGATGCTGTTGCCACCTGCAGTCACAGCACACACACACAACCAAAAACCCTTACAAAGAATGAAAGAATCTGTGCTACAACCCTTGCCAAGGGTGAGCCCTTCCTGTGAGAAACTGTTGGAGAATTTCCCTTGCAAGGGGAAAAAACGGTGGGATATAAATGTAATAATAAATACATAAACATTTAAAAATATCTAATTCCTCAAGCAGCCCTACTCAGTAGACATCCACTTCACATTGCACACAGACAGAGAGAGAGACAGAGAGACAGAGAGTAACCTGTACAATTCAACCCTTAATCCAATGTTTAATTACTTTTCTAAATTGCAGCAAAAATACATAAACAGGACAGGACACATTTGATAGACAGCACTGATTATAAAACTCCATTAACAAAGTGATTTCAAAAACAACCATTAAGGTTTCATGAAGGCAGCTGCTTTAGTTGAGTTCCAAGACTTAATATTTCCTAATTTTCAATGTATGTCCATTAACTAATGGGTAACAATGAGGCAATTCATCCTGCCTTTTGTTTGCTCCGAGGGATGAAATAATGGTGTCCAGTAACATTCATTGAACATCGTGCTAATTCAATGAGAAAGCAATGCTGTTGACAGCTGGACTCATTCCCCTAGTGGGACTAAGAATAAAGAGCTCCCTAAGTGTGACTGGACCATAAACACAGTTGATGTTTCCTTCCCAGAGATTTGGGGGTTAATTTGAGCCATGAATCAGCGTTTGAAACTATTCAAAATGAAATGCCTTTGTTAAAGTGGTTACCCATATTGCTAAGGCTAGCACTATCTGTGATACATGCCACAGGGATACTGCCCAGAACAGCACGCCTATGTCAGAAGGGGCCATAGCTTAGTGGCAGATCATACCATTTGGCATGCAGAAGGTCTCAGGTTCAATCCCTCGCATCTCCAGTTCATGGATATTGCTTAGGAGGTACTAGAGAGTAGGATGTCCGTCGCTGAGAAATCTGGCTCTTTGAGTGCTCAATGGACTCCCTGCAAGGACCCAACCCAGCTCGCATTTCAGGCTTTTCCTGAAATTGGGGGACTTTATCCATTTTTAAACAATTCAGTTACATAAATGGGTGCAAATAGCAGGGTGAAATTTGCATGTTTTATGCAAATTTCAGCCACAATTTGCAAAATTTACACAAATTTTGGCCACAAATTGCACAATTTACACAAATCGCAGCTGCAACTTGCACAAATTACAGTCGAAATTGGCATAAATCACACAAATTATACCCCACAATTTGTGCACATTTCTATTTACATACATTTTTAAGACCCAGAAAAATCTGCAAGCTGGCCTGACTCAATGCAGGGGAAAAAAACTTTAAAACCATGACAACACAAAAGTCCAATTTAAAATGATGTCTCTTGACCCCCTTTCTGAATGCAGAGAGAGGGAAGCAATCAAGTCTTTGAAAAGACTGGCCATATTTCTCAAAGATGTTCTGTACTTCCCTATTTGGGATGCCCAGAAAGCCTTAATGTGGGATGAGAATCATCTTGTCTTGTGGGCAAATCCTCTTTCTCACCAGCCCTGGATATCTTGTTCGGAATCCACATCTGGTGTCTGCTGAAGACATTCATAAGAACATACAAGCACCCCATAGATAGGGATGGGAGAATCTGTCAAGTTTATTTTCAGACAGTTCATTAGATTTCCATAGTCAAAGTCATTCCAGCCCATTTCCACATTGATTTGCAAACTCTTTTTTTTAAAATGTTTTTGTACAAATGGGCAGTATAAATGAAAATTTGTACATGTTTCATGCACATTTCTTCAAATATACACATTTTTTATGAAATTTCCCAAATTATGCATTTTCAAAATGTACACATCTTTTTCCCCTGATAGGCTAAAGTGATTGCATGTGGACATTTCCCTAATGTGCCCATTTTGTGTCCACATTTTCTGAATGTGCCCATTTTTATTTTTTATTCTTTTGCTGCATATGTTTAAACTGGCAAACTTGAGCTCAGTGTTTGGGAAAGTGTAGATTTTGGAGCCAACTATCTTCCAATTCACACTTTGGTTTGGGGAGTGTAGATTAGGAATGTTCACATCAAATGGTGAACCAAATAAAATTCTCACCATCCCTGCCTATAGATACATTTTTGTGAGCTACCAAAGAGACCCTCCTGAAAGGACCATCTTATATGGAGGCCAGGTTGGGGTTTGTGGCTTCCAGGGGAACTGATAGCAGACTTACTACAGTAAGGTCATATCAGGCAAAGATTCTTCCAGGAAAGTCACATCAGGTAAAGTCACAGTACTAAGCAAGGCCACGTCAGGTAAAGTCAGGTTCATGAACATAAAGGTTGGTTTGGCCTCTGCAGCTAGAAGGATAAGGTAGCAGTTGATGAGAAAGAGCCATCTGTACCTGAAGCCCTGGAGGCTGCAGCTGCCAGTCAGAGTAGACAATACCAAGCTACATAAGAACGTAAGAAGAAGAGCCCTGCTGGATCAGACCAAGGGTCCATCTAGTCCAGTATTCTGTTCACACAGTGGCCAACCAGCTGTCCATGGGACACCCATAAGCATCACAAGTGCAACAGCATCCTCCCACCCATGCTCCCCAGCAACTGTACATAGGCACACTGCCTCTGATACCAGAGGTAGCATATAGCCATCAGGCCTAATAGCCATTGATAGCCTTCTCCTTCATGAATTTGTCTAACCCATCTACACCTCTATCATGTTCCTCGTGTTTGCCTTTTCTTCAAGGCAAAGCATCCCAACCTTCCCTCATAGGGGAATTGCTCCAGCCTCTTGATCATTTTAGTTGCCCTTTTCTACACATTTTTCTATCTGTACAAGATATCTATTTGAGGTGTGGTGACCAGAATGGTATACAGTATTCCAAGTGTGGTACCACAGATTGTTATAAGGTCAAGGTGGACATGGAAAAGACCTGGAAAAGGCCCTGATGCTGGGAAAGACTGAAGGCAAAAGGAGAAGGGGACAGCAGAGGATAAGATGGCTAGATAGCATCACCGATGCAATGAATATGAACTTGAGCACACTCCGGGAGAGAGCGGAGGACAGGAAGGCCTGGCGTGCTATGGTCCATGGGGTCACGAAGAGTTGGACATGACTTAACGACTGAAAAACAACAACAACAACAACAACAACAACAACAACAAGGTGGACATAAAGGCTAGGTGGACAAATATGAAGGCTAGATAGACAGATATCCTGATCTGGTGTAAGGCAGCTTCTTATTTTCCTGCAAACACCACCAATATAGCCTTCCGCATGGTTCCGAGGAATGCCAACCTCCCTGCTTAGAGAGAAGTTGATCTGTTAATGCAATAAAGGCTGCAGCTGTTGCAAGTTCCAACATGGATGCTATGTTCTCACCAGTGTGCTACAAGTTCTGTGTGGCAGTCCCAGAGGTCTGTGCATTATTTAGGGCCTCTGGCACCAGCCAGGAAAAGTCAAGGTGGAGAAGAGATTTGGAGCAGAGCAAGCAACGCGTGCGTTCAGCATGCTGCTGGCAAAATCCCTGGTTTGATTTGCAAACAGTACGGATTGTGCCATCTCCTGAGTGACACAAGATGCTTCAGTCATTCTGCCCCATTTATGAGAACAAAGAAATCCCTGTGTAATTAAATTTCATAGGCAGTGAATTGCCACAGTTGTTTTCTTCCACCTCGGATGTGCATTTGCTGTGCAATTCAGCAGATACTTGCCTCTCAGATCTGCACCAGGATCTAAACCAGGGTGGGCAACTTTTGGAGGCCCAGGGGCCATTTTGGCCTCCTGGAATCCCCCTGTGGGCCACCTTCCCACAGGCACTCGGATTTTGTTTTAAAATGGCCTCCTTATTGGCTACAGGGCACCAGATGGGTCCAAATTAGCTTGTTTGCAAGCCAATTTTGATTAGGGGTGGACGAAAGGCACTTACCTTTCGTCGAAGCTTGTTCGCGGTGGGGTGAGGCGCTTCACGGCTCCCCCTGCGAAGTTCAGGCCGGGGGGGGAGGCTTCCCACCTCGCCCCGGCCGAAATTCAGGCCGGGGGGGAGGCTTCCCGCCTCGCCCGGCCGAAATTCAGGCCGGGGAGGAGGCTTCCCGGTTCCCGGTTACGTAGCCTATCACGGCTAGATTTGCAAAGTCAGCCGTGATAGGCTACATTAATCGTCATGTAGCCTATCACGGGTGACTTTTAAAAAAAAAAAAGCGCGTACGCTAATGGCGGCCCCCATAGGGAGCTGCCATTCGCGTTCCTTATTTAGTCACTGTAGTCTACGTAAATGTTTACGTAGACTATGGCGACCCAATAAGGAACGGGAATGGCGGCTCCCTATTGGGGCTGCCATTATCCGTACGCGCTTTTTTTTTTTTTAAGTCACCCGTGATAGGCTACATGACGATTAATGTAGCCTATCACGGCTGACTTTGCAAATCTAGCCGTGATAGGCTACGTTAATTGTCACGTAGCCTATCACGGGGGCGTTTTTTTTTTCTTTTATTGGAATGGCGGTGGCGGCAGCCGGTCGAAAGACCGGCTGCCGCTCCCGCCCCGCTCGAACGCCCGCCGAACCGCCGGCCGGACCCGCCGCCGGGAGGGACATTCGGCGAAGGTAAGTCCCGTCCCGGGGGGGGCTGGGGGGGCAGAGGATTTCTCCCCGAAACTTGTTCGGGGGGCCGAACACGTTGGCGCTTGGCCCCCCGAAGTTTCGGGGAGAAATTCTCCGCCATCCCTAATTTTGATCCCTTTAGTGCGCCATAACCACTATGGACACCATTTTTGAAAAACTCATGTGGCCCTGGGGTTGCATGTTGTCCACCCCTGATCAAAGCTCACTGATAAGGAGGATGTAAAAATGTTATCCTGCCTTTCATGGGATCACAGCAGACATAGCTGCTAGGGATGGATGAAAATTTTGGTTTCTCTCATTTTCTCTTCTTTTTTTTTCCAGTCTTGCATTCAGTTCAACTTGAACTTCAAGAATTTAACCAGCCTGACGTTCAGCTCATTCTGAACTCAGAGATTCCCCCCCAAAAAAAATTTGCAAGAAAATTCATAAGCTCATAAGCATTTTTATGTACATTTCTCCTCAGACATGCCTCTTCTGTATGCCTTTTTACTTAACGTACACATTTTTGCAAACATGTTTTTTTGTTCATTATTATTAATATTGTTATCATTATTGTATTTATTTTGTTTCATTGTTTCTTTACTACTTTTCCATACTGCCCAAAAGCCAATGCCGTCTTGGCAGTTCACAAAAGTTTCTGTTCCTTTTGATATGTTTATTTTTAGATTGGAGTACTCCATTCCAAAATTCAGAGAAATGCTAATTTCAAAGGACAACTGGTTCAAACTGCAAAACTGAACAAATTTCTCCCACATTCCTACTAGCTGCCAAATTTGGAGTAGGGGAAGTTGGTAATCCATGCTGTTGACAAGGTGAGATCTGTTATATTCAGGAGAGGGGAAACTACCAAGTTGACTGTCCTGCCATCTTGCAACAAGCTGTCAGTCATTGTGAGTGGAATATGCAAACACAGAGTCCCATCAGATTTGCTTAGGGTTAAGGGTGGGGGAGAAGGCAGGTTTTATCTGCTTCCTGCCATGCTGCAGCTGCATTAACAATTTCCTCTGATATTTCTTCCTGTATTGTTCGCACTGTATAAATGAGTTCTGGCCACCAAGGACTCCTCCAGGCTGAGTTATTCCATTATGAAGACGCATATTCAGCCGAAAACTGAAGAGAATTCTGATGACGCCTCCATGGACTTCACATTAAATGTGGAGGATTCTGGCTATTATTTAAACCACAATGTCCATCAATCACTTTTCTGTCACCACATGTTGCAGTGCAGAAGAAACGAGAGAGGCCCGACACATTACATTTGCCTAAGCAGTGGGCTGTTCTGTTAGTACTATGCTTGGAGAATAAAATGTTCGTGGTCTTAGGAATGTTGATGCATAGTCTCAAAGGGAGAAGATAACGTGGCATGCTTTCCTTGTCACTGCAACACAGATGGATGAGTGTCATTGGGGACAGGGATGCCCCTACCATTAGGCAGAGTGAGGCAGCACTCTCAGGCAGCAGATGTGTGCGTGTAACCAAGAAGACATGTTGGTATGCTGTTGGAGGTCACATGGCCAACCCTGTGCCCCTACACGAGCCTGATGCCCTTAGGACGGTGCTCTGCCATCACCAGTGTCAAAATACGATTCAACTGTTGATCTGATCAGCTTCTGTTCATGGAATGGGGGGGGTGCCATTTTGTCCTTTGCCTCCACTGGAGGCTGGTGGCTGTGATTTCAGTGGGGCTGTAAATCAAATCCATGTTGGGTTTTAGAGAGAACCATCCAGAACTCTAAAGGAGCTATCCAAGGTGCTGACTTTGAGGATAGGGTTCATCACCTTGGATAGTTCCTTTAGAGTTCTGGCTGGTTCTCACTAAAATCCAGAATGGATTTACCACCCCACTAAAATAGGAGCCACCAGCCTCCACTGTTTGCCACAGGAAGCAGAATCCCTTGAGCCAGCCCTCTTCAGGGACCACGGTATGAGGGGAGCATCCTAGGCAAGAAACCATTAGTGTGCCATTTAATCAGCAATTTTTGGAGGGGGGAGTTTGTACAGACACAGGACAACCCACAACCCAATTATTTTTCTACAACATGCTGTCCATGTTGTAAAAATGTCAGCTGTGCTAGCACCAGCTCATGGTTTGAGGGGTCCATGGGCATCATGGTTTGAGGGGTAACTTCTGGAAATGGCCATTAATGCCGTATTAGAGAACGTTATCCCTGGCACATGGATATTAAAGGCAGAGGAGACCTCTTTGTGTCCCAACAGTTGTGTCTTCATGGCTGCAGTTGATTTTCTTATTAAGACATTTGTCTACTTGGTGTTTCTTTAGGTCCAGCCTTCAGGACATG
This sequence comes from Heloderma suspectum, assembly GCF_057233095.1. NCBI lineage: Eukaryota > Metazoa > Chordata > Lepidosauria > Squamata > Helodermatidae > Heloderma > Heloderma suspectum. The sequence continues at coordinate 13,133,181 of NC_139470.1, forward strand.
ACTTTCTAAGAAGAGGACAAAAGCAACAAGCCAGCTGTATGAGCATGTCTCTGATTGTGATCTCACCAGATGTGCTGGGGGAAAGGGATTCAACCATTTCCCCCTGCATTATTTCCAGGTCTAAATTTCCCAAAGCTGCTATGGGAAATTTTCTACCCCAGTTCCAGATCAAAATCTCTCCCTAAGTTCATAGAATCACAGAGTTGGAGGGGGTCTCATAAGCCATCTAGTCCAGGGGTGGGGAACCTATTGCCCTTTAGAAGTTCTTGGACTACACCTCCTATCAGCGCTGACCATTGGGTATGCTAGCTGAGGCCATTGGGAGTTGGAGGCCAACAACATCTGGAGAACCAAAGGTTCCTCAGCCCTGATCTAATCCAAGCTCTTGCTCAGTACAGAAAATACAGAGCTATAACATTCCCAACAGATGACTGTCCAACCTTTGCTAGAAGACCTCCAGAATAGCAGCAAGTTGATCATTCTGATCCATCATTATTCGGCCTTCCACCAAGAAAGAAACACAGATATGGCACAGGCACCAGACTCCCCCTGCCACCACAGGTCTTATATCAAGGTCAGCAAATCAGTTTATTTGCAGTCCATGTCACGCTGACATGTATTCACTCATAGTTCTGTTCCGTCTCATTTCCACATTAATACGTGTTTTTATTTGTTTTGTTTTTATCTGTATTAAAATCACATTTATATATTTATTTCAATATCTATTTCTAAACACCTTCTCTCAAAATCTGAGCATTAGAACACATTTTAATTTAATTTTATGTATTGATTTATTGCATCACAACTAGTGATGTTGGGGAAATCTTCAATGGATTCAAATAAATTCAGATTTCTACAAAGCTGAACTGCAGATTCCACAGTGGACTGGCTTTTTCTGAGTCATCCGCAAACTTGTGGTCTGCTTTCTCACTTGGGGGGGGGATTTGTGCTAACATGCATTAGCACATTTGGCCATTAATTAATGTGCATTAGCACATTTGCGCTAGTGTGCATTTGTGCTAATGTGCTATTATGCAAATTTGCGCTACTGCAGATTAGGATAAGTAGAATGAAATTCTGGATTTAAAAAATCTGATTCTGTCAATGAGCAGATGACAGAACAAAAGATGTCTGACAACCTGCAAAACACTATCAGGACAGATTTAACAAAATCAATACATCCTGGGTTGTAACATTCCAGGAAGTGCAAAATCCAATGGAGAGCTCCATTGCAATCCACATTTTATGCCAGGAAGAGTGAATCAATATCAGAATCTGCAAAGATCAAATCCCTCAAACGTGCCTAGGCTCACTGAAGCTTTGGGGGGGGGGGGCGGTGTTAGATCCGGAAAATGTTGCAGAGGGAAGGGCTAACTGCCCACCCCATCATTCCTCAACAGCATGACTTTGATCAAATTTATTTATTTGGGGCTGGTTACAGGGAGCATACAACTCCCTTGTTATAACAGCTTCACTGGCTTCCAGTCTGTTTCCGGGCACAATTCAAAGTGCTGGCTATGACCTATAAAGCCCTATATGGCTCTGGTCCAGGTTATCTGAAAGACCGTATCCTCCCTTATGAACCTACCTGTGTTCTGACTGAGATCTTCTAGGAAGGTCCTTCTCTCAGTCCCACCACTGTCACTGGCACCTTTGGTGGGAACCCGGGAGAAGGCCTTCTCGGTGGCTGCCCCACAGCTGTGGAACACCCTTCCCAGGGAAGCTAGGATAGCTCCCTCCTTGATGTGTTTCCAGAGGCAGACTAAAACATTCTTGTTCCAGCAGGCCTTTGGGACATAGTTGGAACCTGGGGATAAGCTGCTAAAATGCTGTTTTAAAATGCTGTTTTAATGTTTTAATATAATTTTAATTATATTGTTTAATTTAATATTTTAACTTTTGTATATTTTCATATGTTTTAATTGTATATGTTTTAATCTGTGTAAGCCACCTTGTGTCCCAGTACTGGGAAAAAGGCAGGGTATAAATATAAATATAATAATAATAATAATAATAATAATAATAATTTATTGCATTTATATCCCACTTTTTTTTTCCTCCAAGGTACTCAAGGTGGCATACATAATCCTCCTCCTCTCCATTTTATCCTCCCAACAGCCACCCTGTGAGAAAGGTCAGGCTGAGGGTCTGTGACTGGCCCAAAGTCACCCACTGAGCTTCCATGGCCAAGTGGGGACTAGAACCCGGATCTCCCGACTCCCAGTCCAACAGTCTAGCCGCTACACCACACTGCCTCTCCTGTGTGTCAAATTAAAATTAAAGCCTCCACCCCAAAGTGGGGGGGAGAGGGAAACGCCAGGAAATCCAGTCAAGCTTCTCCCAATCACTTTTGTTTTGGCCTGTCATTCTCCCCAGAGATTCACGGATGGGAGGTATGACTCCTCGCCGCTCTCTGCCTGTCTGTCCCCTGATAGAGATGTTAGAACAAGGCAAACGAGCAGCGGCATTGTTCGGAAACAGTATCAGTCCACAGCTGCTGAGCTGGCTAAACATGCTTGTATCCTCTGGGGCATTCGTACAGTACAAGGCTGACCCAGCCCTTCCAAACATCTTGCCTGGTGACATGTCGTCATGCTGTCTGTGCTACCAAGAGGCAGAAACACTGCAACTGAGCAGACGCCCAGCCCGGCCCTCTCCCTTCCTGGACTCTCAGAAAAGAGAAGGAGATTTTCATTTGGACAGAGAGACACTCTCATGACAGCAGCTGTTGGGAATATATGTTGTATTTCTTCAGGCTTCTTCCCAGATGAATGCTCTTTTCCATGAGAAAGCAAAGGGACCCTCCTGACCTGACCTGTGGAGGTGAGATATCCCACAGTTTGGAGATATAATTGGTCTTCTTTCATTCCTCTGCCTTACCAGGGGGATCTCCCACACACTTTTTTTTTTCAGGGCTAATCTGTCAGGTATGCAAACTGGTGGTGGGCAAGGCCTAAAGCAGTGATGGGTGGAGCCAGAACAAAAATGGGTGGGACCATCCCTTCTTGCTCCTCAGCCATCTCTTTCTTGATGTCACCTCCTCCCCGCTTTCGTATTCTGCTGGGGGGGGGGGACATGCCAGTGGGCAGAGCATAAGCCAGCAGTGGGCAAGGCCAGAACCAACCTGGGTGGGACCATCTCTTCTCCCATCTCTATCTTTCTGCCACCTTCTGTCCCCCACCTTCCTCCTCTCCATCCAGCGCATTGCTGGGAAAGGGAGAAGTCACACTTGCCAAAGTTCTGAATCCAGGGTTTACAGGGTTTTGAAATCACTAAAAGCGGCCCATTCCTGTTTTCTGAGAATTGCCATGGACTTTTGGCACAAAAATTTGCGGGTTCTTGCTCAGGCAATAAAACAAGACGATTTTGAGGGAAACACAAAGAATCTTGTGAAAGGCCATGTTTTATCAGCATGCCGATTGTGTACAGTAAGGGTGGGCAGATTGTAGGACTGTGGAAACTACTGTGGGGTTTGCTGTTGTTACTGTTGTTTACTAGATCCACCAAGAGGAGCTAAGAGTTTGGCCGTTAAAGAAGGCTAAATGGTATATCTGAGCAAAAGCTCAGCCCAGAAATTTGCTTTCAGTACCAGAAATGAGCTCTCGCTGGTAGAGTGGCCATGTGTCCTCTTTGACAGAGTACAGTCCTCTATTTGAAGGGCTGTACTGTCCAGTTCTGGTTGAAAGATAAGGAACTATAGGAACTTCTTGCCATTAGCAGTTAGCAACCCCCGGACAGCAGACTGAAGAGGCAGACACACATGTCATCTGGTCACTGTCTTCTGCACTAGGGTGACATGGACTTTATTTCTCTTTAAAATTGTAGAGTTTTCGAAATTTGTGTCTACACACATAGATTAGCATATCTTATGAAAATCAATGTCTTATTTTGGGGTGATGCATTTCCTCTCTTTTTTGGCTGCCCTAGACAGTTCTGTCTGAAGCCAGTGCTATGGAATCATGGGAAATTCCTCAAAGCTGGAGTCGTATTCGGCTGTCTCAGAAAATTCACATTAAGATGCAAAACTGGGCTGGCCTCACCAACCCTACCACATGCTCAGCTGGGGAGACTTGCACAGATCCCTGCTGAACATCAGCTTCTGGGAGGCTGATGGGAAAAAATCCAAAATATAAGCAACTGCAAATTTCAGTTGCTAAATTTCAAGACCTAGCTTGAACTGCTCACAGTTAATGGCATGCAGGAGACAGAAGTATCTTTTACACATCACCATCTTTCTCACCTGCTGCTTTTAATATTTAAACCAAAGGGATGAGTGACGGCCTAGGCTAAGGCCTTTCTATCTTCCCCTGTAGTTATCTCTCTGATGCATTGTCATGTATAGACAGCTCCTACATGGGTCTCCAAAGGCCTCTTGATAATGGATATTATACTTTGGCGATGATCGCAGTTGAAAGCACCCCAAAATTACCAGCTTTCCTCACTGGGTAATTTGTTATTTTAATGCTGTCAACCTGCAGAAATAGATTTATTGTTATTAATAATAGTGATTTGCCACATTTTGCTAGTTAAATTACAGTGCTGTATAGTTAGTTCAACAATAAAGCGCTGGAAGGAAGCCAAGAGATCGCTCATAGCATTTTGAGTGCAAAGGCAGTTGGCACCCTTCCCATTAAGGCATTAAAATTTGAATCAGAAACATAACAGATGCAAAACAAAACATGAGCTGGCTCGCGGGGATTATATAGAAACAATTAAAACAAATTAATTACCAGTTATGTTAATGTTGCGCCGCGTACATGCAGCATGATTACCAAATCCATTGCTGAGATCTTTAGAAGACCATAAAGTCAATAAGAATCCCCCAGAGGGCTCAGAGGACCATCCTGGATGACAACATCTATCGTGCCCTTACAGGAAATGGAGAAGAATGAACAGGAAATCTGGAAGGAAGCAAAACTCAGCAGGAAACATTTTTGATAGGAGATGCGGGAAGTAAAGCCGTGGTGTAGTGGTAAATTTTGAAGTGCAGGTGCTCCTCACGACCGTCCCCATAGCCACGCCCCCAAGGAGGGTCCAACAACTCAGGTGGTGGTGTTAATTTATAATTATTTATGTATTCATTACATTTATATCCTACCATTTTTCCTCAAGGAACCCAAGGTGGTGTACATAATCCTCCTCCTCTCCATTTTTATCCTTACAAATAAGAACCCTGGGAGGTGGGTTGGGCTGAGAGTCTGTGACTGGCCCAAAGTCACCCACTGAACTTCCATGGCCAAGTGGGGACTAGAACCCGGATCTCCCAACTCCCAGTCCAACACTCTAGCCACTACACCACATTCTCTCTCCAGTGTGTCAAATTAAAATTAAAGTCTCCACCCCAAAGTGCGGGAAAAAGGGAAACATCAGGAAATCCAATCAAGCTTCTCCCAATCACTTCTGTTTTGGCCTGTCGTTGATTCTCCCCAGAGATTCACAGATGGGAGGTATGACTCCTCGCAGCTCTCTAATCCATATAAGTTTACCAACCTGCCCAGTCCCTGAGGTCTTTCGAGGGCTTGCTTCTAGGGATGTACGAACGTTCCGCCACGGATCTCTGGCATTCGGCCACCAGAAATCGGTGGCGGAACGGCCCGCCCCCCCGCCCTACTGGGACAGGACTTACCTTGGGCGGATCTTCCTGGCGGTGGTGGCGGCGGCTCCAGCGGCGGTGCAGCGGCGGTGCGGCGGCGGTGCGGTGGCGGTGCGGCAGCAGTGCCGCGGCAGTGTGGCGGCAGTGCGGCGGCGGCGGCCGGTCTTCTGACCGGCCGCCACCGCCGCCATTTCCAGATTAAAAAAAAAACAAAAAACAAAAAAAGTGATAGGCTACGTAAAGATTTACGTAGACTACGGCGAAAATAAGGGGAACGCAAATAGCGTAGACGCTACACTATTTGCATTCCCCTTATTTTTGCCGTAGTCTACGTAAATGTTTACGTAGACTAGATGTGCCAAAATAAGGAACGCAAATGGCGGCTCCCATGGGCACCGCCATTTGCGTACGCACGGTTTTTTGGTTTTTTTTTTACTCAGCCGTGATAGGCTACTTAGCCTATCACGGTTTTTTGGTTTTTTTTTTTTTTTTACTGGAAATGGCAGCGGTGGCAGTCGGTTGGAAGACCGGCCGCCGCAGCCGCCACCGCCAAACCGCCGCCGGAGCCACCGCCACCGCCAGGAGGATTCGCCCAAGGTAAGCCCCGTCCTGGGGGGGCGGGGGGGCAGACCATTTTGCCACCAATTTCGGGGGGCCAAATGCACTGGCATTCGGCCTCCCCGAGATTCGTGGCGAAATTCTCTGACATCCCTAATCACGGCTGACTTTAAAAAAAAGCAACAACACACGTACACAAATGGTGGCAGCGCGTTTGTTTTTTAAATCAGCTGTGATAGGCTATGTAAACATTTACGTAGCCTATCACGGCTGACTGCAGGGATGCAAATGACGGCGGCTATGGCCGCCGCCATTTGCGTCCCTGCTAGCCAGTGGCCGGATGTCCAGCTGCTGGCAGAGCCGGCCGGCGGCTCCGCAGAATTGCTGCGGAGCACAGCCGGCCGGCCAGGATTCGGGGGGGGGGGAGGAATGGAGCGCCTCCCCCCCGGCGAGGATTCCGGGGGGAGGGACGGAGCGCCTCCCCCCCACACCATCAGCATAATCACCGAAAGGTAAGTGATTTTCGTACATCCCTACTTGCTCCGCGTGGTTCCACCCAGACCTATGTCCCAGTTGGAATCCACCAGGAAAAGAGCCTTCAGTGCGGTAGCCCCCTTCCTGTGGAACCCCCTGCGTTTGGAGGTCTGGCAGGCACCAACGTTGTGTTGCTTTCGGTGCCTCCTGAAGACATTGTTATTAGGGCTGTGCAGGGACCCCACCATCTGACTCAGTTGGTCCCAATCTAGCTCAGGCAGGTTCAGGGGGGCCCCGACCTGCCTCGGCCCCGAACCCAAAGCAGGTTCCCCTCCCGATGCCCTCACGCAACCCAGCTCCTTACCTGGGCCGCCACCGCCTCCTCTGCTGTTGCTGCCTCCACCCGCTGCTGCTGCCTCCACCCGCCGCTGCCTGCCACCATCCTGCCTCCTGAGGCCTGGAGACATGGCGACTGGTCTTATTCCAGGGAGCCGCCATTTTTAAAATGGCGACCCCCTGGAAGAAGACCAGTCACCGCACGTCCAGGCCTCAGGAGGCAGCGGCGGTGCAGCAGAGCATGGTGGCAGCGCACAAAGGCAGAGAGGCAGTGGCAGCAGAGGTGGAGGAGGCATGCGGCAGCGCAGTGGCAGTGAGGAGAAGGAAGCTCAGGTAAGGACCTGGAGGCACTAGGGGGGGCTGGGCTGGGGGCCAAAGTGCACCAAGCCCCCGACCCGCTCCGGGCAGCTTCGTGCCCCCTCCACTTTGCCTCAGAAGGGGCACAAAGGGGCCTGAAGTAGCCAACTTCGGCTCGGGGTTCGGGCCTCGGGCCGAAGTGGTGCACAGCCTGAATTGTTATTTCGAGAGGCCTTCCCTGAGTGACCAGCTGTGGTTTATTAAGTTCAGAGTCTGTTCTTTTAAAATGCTTTAATGGCTTGAATTATGGGGTTTATTCTTTTATCTTTGTGTTCACCGCTCCAAAACCTTTGATGTGGAGCAGTGTATAAATATTTAAATAAATAAATAAAATAACTAAGGGAGCAATCCTATGGCTGCTACTCAGTGGCTAGACGGCCATAGGGTATGTGGGTTTCCGGGAACTGACCTTGGAGCCTGCACTCCAAGGTCGATTCCTGGAGAACTGACCTTCCACCCATTCTGCGCTGCCTTTCAGACAGCATGGAATCGCCCTGCATGCCACGCTCAGAAGAGGAGCGCAGAGCAGCCAAAATGGAGCATTCCAGGGGGCGTTCCAGGGTGGGGAAGGCAGAAATCTGGTACGACACATCCTATGTGTCATCTGGCAACCTCGTCCCCTGCTCCACCTTCCCACAGCTAGACAGCCAAAATCTCCAAGAATTTTTCCCTTGATAAAGACCAAGTGCTAAAATGTGTTGGGAATTCAGACGTTGCAGCTATTTCTTTTTTGACTTTGGTTTCCAGCCTTACAGCTGTTTTTTTTTTTTTTTTCTGGTCCATATTGGCACTGTTGCTTGGAGAGATTCATGACCAGATCTTCCACAGGTCTTAACTGAAGGCATGATGGGAGTAAGCTAAATCAGTGAGCCATGGGAGAGGGGGATTTATCAAACTTATATGGTACCTGTGTGTTTTGGTCCACAGGGCAAATATAAGATTCAGGGTGATCAGCATACAGTCAGGGAGCTCTCCACCTTCTTGTCTTCTTACACCCAAACTGTGACGGTTCTCCAGTTGTATTTTGGAAAGGAAGGGCAAAATGGCAGTCCATGCTGCATGCTGGAAATTCCCCTTACATTCTAAAAGATACATGTGTATATAACTTTTCAAAGGGTGTTATTAATATTAACTACATTAAGTAATATTAAATATGCCACTGTAGAGAGAAAAAAAAAGATATATTCATTAAGGAAGCATCACCTGTCCCCCAGTTCCATTCAGTGCCAAAATAACCAGGGGCTCCAGACCCCCAAGAAAAAACCTCATTGTCTAACAGTGCAATCCTATACATTGCTATTCAACCATAAGTTCCATCAAGTTGACTGGGACTTACTCCCAGCTAAATGCATAGGATTGCAGACTCAGGGTTGGATCAAAGATCTGTCTTCCATGAGCGGGAAGGACTCTTATACCTGGCCACCCAGCTCTGGAATTCTCCCTCTGGGGAAGCTCTTCTGGAGCCCACATTGCTATGGTTTCTGGCCCTAGACTAAGACTTTTCTGTTCTCTCAGTATTTTAATATTTCCAGTATTTAAGATCTACTATTTTAGTCCCTACAGGGTGGCTTTCACTCTTATACCTGATGGCAGTTTTAGTTTTTTGCATCCATATTATATGATGAATCAGAGGTCGGAATTAAGATTGCTGGGAGAATTATCAACAACCTCCGATATGCAGACGATACCACCCTAATGGCAGAAAGCGAAGAGGATCTAAAGAGCCTCTTGTTGAGGGTGAAAGAGGAGAGTGCAAAAGCTGGTTTGAAACTCAACATTAAAAAAACTAAGATCATGGCATCTGGCCCCATCACTTCCTGGCATATAGAAGGGGAAGAAATGGAAGCAGTGACAGATTTTACTTTCTTGGGTTCCAAGATCACCGCAGACGGTGACTGTAGCCATGAAATTAAAAGACGCTTGCTCCTTGGGAGGAAAGCTATGGCCAACCTAGACAGCATAGTAAGAAGCAGAGACATCACCTTGCCGACAAAGGTTCGTCTAATCAAAGCTATGGTTTTCCCAGTAGTAATGTATGGCTGTGAGAGCTGGACTATAAGGAAGGCTGAGCGCCGAAGAATTGATGCTTTTGAACTGTGGTGCTGGAGAAGACTGTTACGAGTCCCCTGGACTGCAAGGAGGTCAAATCAGTCCATCCTAAAGGAAATCAACCCTGAGTGCTCATTGGAAGGACAGATAATGAAGCTGAAGCTCCAATATTTTGGCCACCTAATGCGAAGAGAACACTCCCTGGAAAAGACCCTGATGCTGGGAAAGACTGAAGGCAAAAGGAGAAGGGGACGGCAGAGGATGAGATGGCTAGATAGCATCACGGATGCAATGAATATGAACTTGAGCACGCTCCGGGAGAGAGCGCAGGACAGGAAGGCCTGGCGTGCTATGGTCCATGGGGTCACGAAGAGTCGGACACGACTGAACGACTGAACAACAACATGTCCACTGGTTTTACGTTGTATTGGATTTTAATGTTTTACTGTGATTTCATATTATTATTTACTTATTTTATTGTTTTAACTTGAAATGTACAATGCCTAGAGAAATCTCCTTTATGATGCATTTAACAAATAAATTACAGATAGGGATGTACGAATTGTGTACCTTCCGTGCCGCTTGACTTCCGCAGTTTGCGGCCAGTGCTCCGTACCGTCATTCGCAAGCCCCTGGAATTCTCCTCTTTTTTTTCCCGCTCCGAAAATTACAAAGATAAATCCGTACCAACAGCTGTAATTCTGCATAACTTCCGTAGAAAGGCTATTTTTCATAGATATTTACGTATTTTTTCCCCTGCCCTGAGACGTGCCATAATTACTTTCAGCCATAATTACTTTCAGCCAAAACACTTCCTCCTCCTCCTCGGGGCTTCCCAAAACAAGGCTGCCCTAGGTGTGCATGAGCGATGCACTCTTTGTTTAAAGCAACGCTGTTTGAAAGAAAGAAAGAACCTTTTAAAATGACCATGCCGGTCTGGAGCCTTGCACGAGTATTATTCCCCCTGCTAGGCTTTCTATTTCCACATCTCCAGACCGGAGATGGAGGATTTCAATTGAAAAAGAACACCCACAAACAAGGCAGTGAGCACAATTCATTTTTTTAAAAAAAAAACTTTCGTATTTATTATCGAAATATACTACCTTGCGTTTTTATTTATGAAAATTTCACGACTCTGAGTGGATGACCAAAAAAAAGCCGCATGACTGCTGGCTCCGCAGGGCCTCGGGGTGCCGTTCCGCAGAGGATTCCATGGCACAGACTGAAGGGAATTTGATCCCATTTCAGTCCGTGGCAGAATTCTCTGACATCCCTAATTAGAGAGAGAGAGAGAGAGAGAGATCTAGAACTCCCTACCAAAGGTAGTGTCAGAATTGGATCATCCTTCCCCCTTCATAACCAACACCACAAGGAGACAAAACTTCAGACTACTACTACTACTACTTTATTTTGCTAGAAATTAGCCTCTTTACAAATGCAGATTCCAGGAAGCTGTCAGACTGCCTCAGGGTCTAAACAACTAATCTGCAATCCCTAATTAGAGGAGATGAACCAGAGGGTAGTGAAGTTGCAGACAGTTTGGGTGTGAAGCTCATGGCCAGACTTGCTTCGCAGTGATGCCCGTCCCCTAGGGTGGCTGTTTCCTATATTGGCTTCCAAGAGTGGCTATCCTAGCTGAGCATCTGAGCCCTGCCCCTAACTTTTCCTGCTTTGCTTCCCCTAGGGTCCCACAAGTTACACCCCTCTTCCTCTTCTGTGGAAACTTGAGTTCTCACTGTGGAGGGAAGGAGCAGCAACTCAACCTGGGCCATCTGTTAGTCAAGGTCTTCAGAGGAATCTCTCCCAGGATCTTGGCTCACTAGGGAGGGTCCCTCCCCCAGGCACTGATCTAGCTGCTCTAACCTTGATTCAGAATCAGAGCTGTCAGACATCTCAAGGCACTTAGACTCATCCCTGACAGGTAACTAGGTTGCATTCCTCTTTGTTGTCCTTGTGATAGCAGGGAAATATGCTTTTATCCAGGCAGTCCTCTTGGCAGACCAACTATTTTATTACTCAAGGGTCTTTTTAAAAATAGTTGGGCAATATTTATTTCTTTTATTGTGTTTTTAATTGATTTTATATATTTTTATTTATTTATTGCCGTTCTATACCACTCCATAGCCAAAGCTCTCTGTGCAGTTCACTGAAGTTAAAACATTAAATACAAGATTAAAAAGTTTTAAAGCCACTTACAAAAAAAGCACATAAAAGCACACAGACAATATACACAAACAACATATAAGTAACTAAAAACAACATTGAACTATCAGTCCTAATAACTAAAGACACAGCCAGGACCAATTAAAACTCATCATGTGCTGCCAAATGCCTGGGAAAAGAGAGAGGTCTTAACCTGGTGCCGAAAAGATAATAATGTTGGCACCAGACGGACCTCATCAGGGAGCTTGTTTGACAGATGGGGGGCCACCACTGAGAAGGCCCTGTTCCTCATTGCTGCCTTCTGAGCTTCCATGAGAGGAGGCACTTGGATGAGTACCTTACATGCTGAATGTAGCGTACAGGTAGGTTCATTTTGGGAGAGATGTGCCATCAGGCATTGCGGTCCCAAGCCATGTAGGGCTTTATAGGTTAAAGCCAGCACCTTGAATTGAGGTCGGAAGCATATAGGAAGCCAGTACAGGCAGCCAGAGTCGGTCTTCTGTGTTCGGACCTTCTGGTCCCTGTTAGCAATCTGGCTGCTGCTTTTATAATATAATATATTTTAATCAAAATTCTCTTTTTTATTAGCATTTTATCAGTATTAGTAGCCTTGAGTGCCATTTTTGGTGGAAAAGCGGAATATAAATGTAACAAACAAACAGATCCCTGTGGGGCCACTTGTTGGGTTTGTTGTCAAACCCCATGATCCCTGGTGGAAACAAATACTCCATATGCCAAAACAGACATTGCTCTCAATCTCTGTCTGGTGTGGGGGCAGCATGGGATACTGCCCGAGTCTTTTTTTCATTTCTTGTGCAAGGAGCCCAATTCAGATCTTAAAAGTCCCCCTACCAGTAGGATTAGGGCCCCTACACCTACTCTAGAGTAATAATGGGGGGGAGATGCACCTGCTAGACACAGATTTAAAGTGACGTGTGTTTTGAGCCTGAGAACATTCTCCATGGGGCCTCTCCCATGCTGAGGGAGTTCTCTGGCACCTGATCCCTGAAGGGGAAATGATAAGGAACTGAAAGCCTGAGGGAGGTGATTCCCAATTCAAGGAAGGGCCTGACGGATGAGGTGTGGCTGTGCCTGTCAAATCAGGACTGCTGTAATTCGAGCAGGGCACTTGCATATCCAAGCATCACTCTTCAACTAATTGTCCCGTCCCTGATCAGTGGCTCATTTTGATGGCGCACAGGAGGGGGGGGAGTGAATTCTCTGCTTGGTGCATGTGGTACTTTGGGGTGCTACCAACATTGCCCCATTTCAAAGAACAATCAGCATCCCCTCCAGCTCTCTTTTCCTACTCTTCCTAGTTGTCTCTTCCTACTGTAGGGATGTTAGAGAATTCCACCACGGATCCCAGGGAGGCTGAATTCCAGTGAATTTGGCTCCCCAGAATCTGTAGCGGAACGGAGCAACCCACCTCACCAACCCGCGAAAGCCCCGCGAAATGGAGCTGTGGCTCTGGCAGCGGCTCTGGTGGCGGCGGCGGCGGCGGCAGCTCCAGCGGCAGCTCCGGTGGCGGCTCCAGTGGCAGTGGCAGCTCTGGTGGCTCCAGCTGCTGCCAGGCTGTGGCTGTAAATGGTGGCCGCTACGCCAGCTGCCATTTGTGTCCCTGTTAAGCCGTGATAGGCTACGTAAATATCTACGTAGCCTATCACAGCTCAGGGCAGGGATGCAAATGGCGTAGCCGCCATTTGCGCCCCGTCTTTTGCCATGATAGGCTATATATATATATTTATATAGCCTATCACGGCAAAAGACGGGGCGCAAATGGCGTAGTGGCCGCCATTTGCGCCCCTGTCTTTTGCCATGATAGGCTACGTAAATATATATGTAGCCTATTACGGATAGGAAGGACCGCAAATGGCGGCCACCATAGCCGCCGCCATTTGCGTCCGTGTCTTTAGCCGTGATAGGCTACGTATATATTTACGTAGCCTATCACAGCTAAAGACACGGACACAAATGGTGGCAGCTACGGCGGCCACCATTTGCGTCCCTGTGCAGCCCAGCGGCCAGATGTCCGGCTGCGGATGGCCCCAGCTAGCGGCTCCATGGAGTTGCCGTGGAGCAGAGCTGACCGGGGAGGATTCCAGGAGGAGGGACGGAGCGCCTCCCCCCCACTGCGGACTGCCAGGCACGGAGCCAGGTAAGAGTATCGTACATCCCTACTTCCTAGCCACTCTCTCATGCTGCTCTCTCAACCTCCAAATAATTACAGCAGAATAATCAGCATGAGAAAGAGTCAGGCAAGCACCCTGGTAATGGCGTCGCTTTAGGGGAAGGCAAGTGCAGAGCCAGGCAATGCTAATTACTGAAGTGGTTTCCCCCAAGCTGAGCGAGCCGAACAGCAAATGGCCGCCTCCACTTTTCGAGATCTTTCAAGTGCAGTCTTGGGAAATGTTAACGATCACAATTAATAAGCACAGTGGCGGCAGCCCTGGAGCAGAGTTGAAAAGCAGTCGCCGGGACAAGAACCGCAGGGGGAATCTGCTCGTCGTCTCATCCCAGCCACTTCCCAGCCTTTCTGTTGCCAGATCTGCAAAGAAGTCGCACGAGTGAGCCCAGACAGCGACAAGGAACTGACAGCACAGAAGCCGGTCTTCAGATCTGAGCAAACCAGAGCAGATGTTTGGCTTCTTCGGGGGAGATGTCGAGACAGAAGGGAGCAAGTGTGGTGTGGGCAGGGCTGGCCCTGCCATCTGCACCCCTGCATGAAGCAAAGCGAGGTAGCCACTTCAGAGAGCAGATGCTAGGGGGTGGCAGTGGCAATACATCCGCCCAGCCATTCCTCCTGGAACTCATGCACACACACACACTCACAGCATGGATGCGATCAGTCTGCAAAAGGAATTCCTCTGAGTAAAGGCAGCCAAAAATGTGTGTTTGGGGGTGGGGGTTGCATTCATAAACCCAGAGAATATACTGTGCCTTATAGCAAATGTTCACCTCTGGCCCAGCCTCGGTTCGTTAGGTGAGGGGAGGGAATAACTTCAGCTTTGTGGGAAGAGGAGACAAGCTGCATAGTAGTGTGGATTGTGTCTGTGCTCTCTACTGACCTAAAATTAAATGTCCCTGTGAAGTTACACTCTGCGCATGTTCAGGAATACTATGCCTCTTGATGTGGGGGTGGGTGGGGGTAGTTGCAGCTCTGCCTCAGGCAGCCTGAGTGTGTACACGGGAATACTTTGGAGTAGAGCTGTGGATTGGGAGAACATAAGAAGATCAAGAAGTTGCATATGTTCCAATTGCCCCCACTTACCAGGGGAAATCTCTATTTCCGCCTTTGGGGGAGACTTCATTTTAAAAAGTTGCTAGTGCAAGTTGCTAGCATTGTCATTCTTCAGGATTCAGTTCCCTGTCCCCAGAGACTCTAGAACAAAGGCGTTGAATCTCAGGCTAATGGGCTAAGGCCAGTCCGCCTGAGGTAGCGATGGACGAACATGCAATATTTGAGCTCATTGAGGTTCACTGAATTCCCCTGTAAAGCTCTGTTTGCTTCGATTGCAATGCATTCCCAAATGCAGGTGTCTTTTTTTTTTCCCGATCAGGAAAGATGCACAATTTTTTAAAGTGTGGACCCCAAATGCACACTTTCCGCCCATAGGCTAAACTGTAAAAAAGCAGACTTGGGTAGGAAATGCACATTTTCATAACTGCACGCTTGTGCAAGTGCACACTTTTCAAATGTGGAATTCCAAACAGGAACACATGTTCGGGAAATTGCAAACTTTTCCCAGGAATTGCACCCCTGCTCATGTTCACATTTGGGGTTGCAAATGGAAAGTGTCTGCATGAATTGCGAAAAGGACAACATTCTTGTACATCCCTAACCTGAGGCACCCAAAAGGGCTGCATCATTTGGCTAAGAAAATGCTGAAGAGGCTACTACAAACTGCAGATGGCTAGTTTGCTCTGGAATGGCTGAATGGCCTGAATGAGGGTTCTGGGGAAACCTACAAGAACCCCCCCCCCAAAAAAAGATCCCCAACTCATATTTAAGACTACCCCAGACTTATATTCCATACCCCCAGCCCATGGACGAGAAGACCCTGAAATTGTGATTCTGTGCTAATTAATGTTATAACATTATAATACCTCTAACTAAGACTTTAAAGAACTGATTTGGAAAGAAGGGGCAGGGATTACAAAGCAATAACAAAGTCACAGTGAGCTGTGTTTGTAGAGCTGATGGTATGAGTGATGGAATGGGAGAACTAATGTATGCTCAGATACCAACTAGGAAGGGGGGAAAAAAGCTTTGCTAAGCAGCTTCTGTTGTGCACTTACGCTGATAAGGGATGCTGAAGAACATCCTTATTCGATGCCTACTGATCTAGGGAATCATAACAATATGCATGAATAATGACTGGGAAGAGGTGTTAAGGCACATATGACCAGAGATGACCATAAGTTCAAGGAAGATATACCAGGGAGAAATACATCAGTCACGGTCATGCACCCAGATGGTAGACCTTCAACAACATTTTGGGAAGTCTCAAATTAACGTGTTAGTGATAATCCCAGAGATATACCCAAAAAGGCATGGGCGTAAAACATGAAATTGTTAGGAGACAGTCACCACACTTCTTTTTGGTGAATGGGTGATCTAACCAGCCATGCACCCAGTTTTGATTAGAAAATAGTAGGGATGTCAGAGAATTCTGCCACGGATCTTGGTGAGGCCGAATACCAGTGCATTTGGCCCCCCGAAATCTGTGGCAGAACGGCCCGCCCCCCCGCCCCCCATGGATCCCCCCCGGGATGAGACTTACCTGGGGCGGATGTTCCGGGTGGCAGCGGCTCCGGCAGCAGCTCTGGCGGCTGCTGGTCTTCCGACCGGCTGCCACCACCGCCATTTGCAGTCTGGAGGTTTTTTTGTTTTTTGTTTTCACAGAGATGTGATAGGCTACGTAAAGATTTACGTAGCCTATCACGGCTGGGTTAAAAAAAAAAAAACCACATACGGAAATGGCAGTGATTACGGCCGCCGCTATTTGCGTTCCTTATTTTTGCCGTCTTAGTCTACATAAATATTTACGTAGACTATGACGGTGAAAATAAAGGGGAACGCAAATAGCATAGCGGGCGCTATTTGCGTCCCTTTTTGATTCGCCATTTTAGCCTAGGTAAATATTTACATAGGCTAAAATGGCGAATCAAAAAGGGGTGCAAATAGCGCCCGCTACGCTATTTGCATTCCCCTTTATTTTCGCCGTCATAGTCTACGTAAATATTTACGTAGACTAAGATGGCAAAAATAAGGAACGCAAATGGCAGCAGCCATAGCCGCCGCCATTTGCGTATGCAGTTTTGTTTTGTTTTTACCCAGAGCCCTCCACGGCTGGAAATCCAGCTGCGGACAGCTCTGGCCTGGGCCTGGCCGGCTGCTCCGCGGAGCCGCCGCGGAGCACAGCCGGCCGTCGAGGATTCTGGGGGGGAGGAATGGATCGCCTCCCCCCCTGTTGAGGATTCCGGGGGGCAGGACAGATCGCCTCCCCCCCACCACCATGAACATAATCCGCGGAAAGGTACGTGATTTTCGTACATCCCTAGAAAATAGTTATCTCATCACTCATTGGGGGGCCCTTCACTGGCCAGAACAAGTGTATAAAAGCACAGGTAGCAAAAATTCCTTCCTTCCTTCCTTCCTTCCTTCCTTCCTTCTTCCTCCTCTCCTCCTGCAACTTGCAGTGTCTTGCAACTTCGCTTCTGATCTTGGTTGGACCGCTGGACCCAAAGATTTGGGTAACTATGGACCCTTTTAAACTCTTAGACTTTAGATTGTATACCTTAACTTGCAAATATCTTTAACACTTTACTTTCTGAAGTTAGGTCTTAGAATATTTTCTCAACGTGGGATTTTGTTTTATTTCTGACTTGGAATCATGTCCAGTCTTCAAGCTATCTTAGAAGCAAACTTGGTTAACATTTTTAATCCCAGATTCAATTAACTACTTAAATGTCATAACATTTTATGTTCTGGGTGAAAATTTTGGATGTAAGATTGAATAGCTGATGCAACAGTTCTAACACTCACATGACCAGAATTAACCCCTTAAGTCCCAGAAAGTTTTTTATTTAGACCACCTAATTTTCACTTTTAGCCTTTGTGTGTGTGGAGCAGGGGCGGGGGTTCCACACTAGCTTCTACATTTAACTGCATAGGTGTCAAGTTTAATTCGTCGAATGCCTAGAGAAACTTAGTAATGGTTTAGCATAGCTTTTTACATTCAAGTAGTGTGTGAGAAGAAGTCAAGGGGAGTTAGAAATATTAGCATGTTTAGTTTAGCTTTTAAAGTGCAAGTAGAGTTCAGGAAGGCACTGGGGGGGGGGGCGCATATTATCCAAACAACAAGGATAGGAACTCAATTTGCTATCTTGCTTGCTACATTTGTAGTGCCAGCTTTGTCAATTGCAATCCTTTTAGTTAATCTTACATTTTTTAGTGTCTGGTGATGTTTGCCTGTTTGGATTTGGCTTAGTTACACACCAGGGTGTCTCAAACCCAATTGATATAGGTTCTGAAGCTAAACAGGACCAAATTAATACTTACAGCCAAGTAAGTGCATTTGGGATTGCAGACTCAGCCACCAACCATCATGATCAGATGAGAAATGCTATTCTATGCTGTTCGTAGTGCCCTTGTCTTCTTCCTGGGGGTGTAGCCCCTTCTGTACTAGAAAATTGCAGCTAGGGTGTCATATATACTAATAGCAAATTCAATTCTCTGAGTTCCAATCCTTATGTAGCCAAAACAGCACCATGCATGCTGAAGGGGGAGGAATCAGCAGGTTTGGCAAAACCCAAAGGTTTGCAGAAGTACAAAACACTTATGGGGGGGGGGGACATGGAGGAGGGGACACGCCCAGCCTCATGAGGACTAGCATGCTCAGTGGCCATGGTATTCCATTGGCATGCTCACTGACTGTTGGTATTCCATTGGGTATTCCATGGGGAAATGGAAAGGAGTGTCCTTCAAGAGGGTGTGGCTGGCTAGCTGGCTGGGACTCTGGAGAACTCCACAATGGAACATTTTGCTGCTTGCCCCACTTGCTGTTTAGAACACAGACATATTCATATTGGCACATGCATACTGTCCAGTGGAGAAAGAAGAGAAAACACAACAAGCCAACTGAAATTTCTCTCAAGAGGAAGAGGCACTTTTAGGACCATTGTGGCAAAATTTCCATGGTAAGCCCTTCTCAACAAGTCTCAAGTGTGAGCAGAAGGAAGCTTGCTCTTCTGCAGACCTTTCCCACAGCTCAACCACATTTTGTGAACTGGATTTTGCTGCAGGAAGAATAGTGCAAGTGTCGTTGAGCGGTCTGTGCAGACACTGGATAAACGCTGGCACTGAGCCAACAATGGCATCATTGGGGAGGTGGGAAGGGAAGGGAGAGAAGGAGGGATGTTAAAGAAAAAAGCTAATGTTTGTAATCTTAGCTGTGGCAACTTTACTAGGCCCTTGCTAAGCCCTAAGGGAAACAAGGAAGATGAAAGACAGCTCCTGGTTCTTCTAGAAGGCAGAGGAAATGCCTCATCCACTCACTCCAGTGGGTCTTCCTTGTTGACATAGCCAACCCACTGCATCCTGACTCACTTGTTCTTCTAAGCAGCTTCTGTTTACAGGCAGAGAGGAGAATATGGCCTCTGTCCATGCAAATGTGTGATGCCAGGGTTGATTAATCTAACCCAAGATGATACAGCCAGTAGCAGCCATTGCATCGAGCATAAAGAGGACAGATATTGAGTTCTTTGACATAAGGAAATGCAGTCGAACGGCATCATTTGGATTCAGTGCCAACCCTAGCATTAGGCACAGTGCATCACGCAACAGATGAGGGGAATGGAGTGTCAGAGAGCACACAGCCTGCCCTGCACTCCTAAGCTAGCCTGTTGCCCTCTGGTGTGCTGGAGGATGTGATGGCTTAAGGCACTGTCTGGGCTGCAGCACAAAAGTTTAATTCGTTGAATGCCTAGAGAAACTTAGCACAAACCCCGGCAGCAGCTTCGAAAGTAGGGATGGCAGAGAATTCCAGCACGGATCACAGTGAGGCCGAATGTCAGTGCATTTGGCCCCCCGAACTCCGTGGCGGAACAGCCTGCCCCCCCCCGCCCCCCCCCGCAGATCTCACCCGGGACGAGACTCACCTGGGACGGATCTTCCAGGCGGCAGTGGCTCCGGCGGTGGCGGCAGCCAGTCTTCCGACCGGCTACCACCGCCACCGCCATTTCCACTCTGGAAAAAAAAAGAAAGAAAGAAAGAAAGAAAGAAAGAAAGAAAGAAAGAAAGAAAGAAAGAGAAAGACGTGATAGGCTACATGAAGATTTACGCAGCCTATCATGACTAGGTTTAAAAAAAAAACACGACGTGATAGGCTACATAAATCTTTACGTAGCCTATCATGGCTGGGTGGGTTAAAAAAAAAAACACGCGTACGCAAATGGCGGCAGCTATGGCCACCACCATTTGCATTCCTTATTTTTGCCCTCTTAATCTACGTAAATATTTACGTAGGCTAAAACGTGGAAACAAAAAGGGACACAAATAGCGCCCGCTACGCTATTTGCGTTCCCCTTGATTTTCGCCGTCATAGTCTACGTAAATATTTACGTAGATTAAGAGGGCAAAAATAAGGAACGCAATTGGCGGAGGCCGTAGCCGCCACCATTTGCGTACGCGGTTTGTTTTTTTTGTTTTTTTACCCAGAGCCTTCCGCGGCCGGAAATCTGGCTGTGGACGGCTCTGGCCTGGCCGGCTGCTCCGTGGAGCTGCCGCGGAGCACAGCCGGCCTCGGAGAATTCCGGGGGGGGAGGAACGGAATGCCCCCCCCACACACCATCAACATAATCCGCGAACAGGTAAGTGGCTTTCGTACATCCCTATGAAAGCACGCAGCTAGCTGGGCCCAAAGACCAATCTGGTTTCACCAGGCTCTGTGAAGTCTGGGGCCTTCACTCTGACCCACTTCTCTTGCTGCTGGCTTTTTAAGTGGCATTTGATAGTGGCTGTACACTCATAGGAACTGGCTCATTCGAATGTAAAAGTGCTTTTCGGCATAGAGCAAAGGGATTTGAGCCTCTGGCATGCACACTAGCACTGGGGCTTTGAACTTGTCCATCAAAAGTTAGCCCCTGGACAACAGATTGAGCAGGCACACAGGTCACCTGGTCACAGTGTTGTCTAATGTGGTGAGATGTGTTGCATTTCCTCTAGGACAGCAGTGGGGGGGCATGGGACCCTGTTGTTAGACTGAGACACCCATCTGTCCTGGCCAACGTAATCGATAGTGAGGGACGACAGACTTGCAGTCCAACAACATCTGGAGGACCTCACATTCCCCATCCCTGCTCTGGGAAGAAAGGCACCAGACCTTGACTGTGAGAAGAGGTGTCACAAAGCCCCGTGGGCCCCCCTTTCCTTAAGCACTCACACACCCACAGAACGAGAGGCTTCAGTCATGCCTTTAATTAATTGTTCGCAGGTTCATTACAGATGCAGATCGTCGAAGACTCTCTGGCTGCACAGGAATGCCTCCAGGAGATTCAAATGGGATCACCGAAAGTTGCCTGCAGTTTGAAAGGGAGCCTATCCAGCTAGGCTAACTTAGGGAAGGAGGTCCTGCCCCTCACACGATGCTTCCCTGTGTAGCCTCTCACGCATCGCTAACCGGTTCGACCGTCTGAGCTCTGCCCCGACGTTTCCCTCTTAGCTCTACATCTCCACCTTGCATCTCTTAGGTCACAGTCCTCAAGCCCCTCCTCCTCCTGCTCGCTGCTTCTCACTGAGGGGGGCAAGGAGGAAGCTTCATGCCCGGCCATCTGGGAGCTGGTAACCTGAGAAACACGCCTACCCATATCTGAACTGGCCTGTGAAAAAGCCTCCCCCAGTTCTGGCTGCTCCTCTTCTGAATCTGAGCTGCTAACTATCTCCCTGCGCTCAGAATCAATCCTAACAAGAGGGTATGTTTGTGGGGAAGACAAGTCTTTCTATTTATTTTTACTGTAGGGGATCCCCACCTGAGCTGCATGGCATAGCTCAGCCATGGTGGTGGTGGCACTGGTAAACTCAAGACTGGATTACTGCAATGCACTCGGCATGAGGCTGGTCCAGAAGCTGACACAGAATGTGGCTGCCCAGTTGTTGTCTGGTGCCACTTCATATCAGCATGCAGCACCTGTGCTGAAGCTCTGGCCGCCCATCTGCTACCAGCCCAGGCTGAAGGTTCTGGTATTAGCCTATAAAGCCCAGAACAACTTGAGACCAGGATTTTTCAGGACATGCCTTCTCCCTTCTCATCCTGCCCAATCGCGGAAGCCTTCTGAGGAGCCAATCCTGGTGTACCTCATGGGTCAGAGGTCCATTTGAATACCACCAGGAGTAGGGCCTTTAGTATGTTGGCTCCTGCCCTATGGAATGCCCTCCCAACTGTGATCAGGCATGCACCTACATGACTTTGCTTCTGGCATTTGCTGAGGACTTTTTCTTTTCTTTTCAAGCAGGCATTTCCTGATTATCACTAAATTCCAGCCACTGTTCTATGAATGTTCCTGCTTTTATTGCATTTTTGTAGCTTAATTTGTTGTAGACAACTCCAATATCTTTTGATGTGGAGTGATTTATAAAATGTATCATAAATAAATAAATAAATAAATGGGAAGCTCAGTAGCAGCACAGCTGTACATAACTCCCAAGGCACAGTTTGGACACCACTTATTGACACTTGGCTACCTCCCCGCCATTGTGTTGGTTTGCATTTTGGAGAAAGAAGGTCACCTAAGACCTAACTGAGACAAATGATGAAAATCAAGCATGGCTTATCATCAACGTAATATTGAAAGACTCTCAGCCAAGAAGAAGATAATTTTTTATTTGGCTGTCAAAGCAAAACTCTTGCCTGGCTATTTTCCAGAATCCAATGTGTGTCTTCACTCTTAAATGGAGAACTAGATAAAGAAATGAAATATTCCTCACTGAAGTCCAGTAAGTTAATGTGTTGTTGGATTTGGACTAACAACAGTGAGAGATGGAACTGACAGAGGGAATGTTCTTCTAAATCTTGCAGTCTATAAAAATAAAAGAGGATGTGTCTGTCTGTCAGCAGTGCAGCACCAAGACCGTGAAATCTAGGCACTTGCAACTTGGCATGCATATTAAAAGGAGCCTAGGGGTGTGCACCCCAGGGTTGTTTTGATTATTAAAATGCATTAATTAATTTAATTTTAATGTGTTTATATGTTTGAAGCCTGCAGTATCATCTTCAGTCACAAAGTGGCAGACTTCCCTAACCAATGCACAGCTTCATGGGGGATACTATTTGCTGCTCCACTTGTCAGCAAAATATCTTGAGCCAGCCCAGCTTACATCGGTTCATTAAGACTAAGTAGTCCTGCTTAAGGCAATTCTCAATAGTGATAAGTGCAAAGACTCACCCTGATCCAAATTGTATTTGGAGTTAATGATTTAGACATCTGCAGTGCATCCAATAATTAATCTGTGTTATCCCCAGATTAGTCACAAATGGACCTGGCCGCAAGGATCATGTATATACCCGTTGATGTCACTGGGCATGTAAAGGGGAAATAAATAAATGGGAGCTCAGTAGGGGCACAGCTGTACATAACTCTCAAGGCACAGTTTGGACACCACTTATTGACACTTGGCTACCTCCCCGCCATTGTGTTGGTTTTCATTTTGGAGAAACAAGGTCACCTAAGACCTCATTGAATTAGACAAATTCTTGGCACAGCTGTGACTGCCCCCCTACTGACCCTCCCCTTTGTGCTACTTACTGGGAAATCCATGGGGCAGACAGAACCCCATTCTCTTCATCCTGGAGATGCCAAAGAGAATGCATCAGAAACAAGACCAAGTAAGTCACAACTCCAAAATACAGGTAGAAATTGTTGTATGTCACCTTGGGAGGGCTCCTGCTAGGGATAGTACTGGTGCTCAATTGGGTCCAGGAATCCGGCAGACCCCCCACCACCCACTGCCCTGAGCTGCACCCACAGAGTCCCCCCTGCTCACCTCTGCTCTTGCGTATATTGGCCATTCACTGCGCCATTTTTTGCGGAAGGGCAAATGTGCACATATCTGCGTCCACCATATATATATATTTTTTTTGCAAAATGGTGGGTGCAGAGACCACCAGGGGGGCCTGGGGTGAGGGTGGGCAACTCAGTGAGCGGGGGGTCCAGGGGGGTCCAGGGGAGTGCAAGCAGTGGCAGGGGCATGGCAGGCACCTGGAGAACCTGGACGGGGGAAGGGGGGAGTCAATCCATCCCTAGCCCCTCCCCTGAAAGGCAGCCAAGAAATATTTTAAAAATTGTAAACAAACAAACAAAGGAAGGATCTCCCCGACAAGGCCCGCCTGGCAAAAATGTTGTTATCTTTTCGGCACCAATTTAAGACCTTCCTCTTCTCTCAGGCATTTGGCAGCATAGGATGGGGTTTTAATCAGGTCCTGGATTTTTCTTATTGTTGACTGTTTAGAATTGTTTTGGATATATGTGTGTCTCTGTGTGTGCTGCCTCTTTATACGTTTGTATGTCAACGGTTTTTTATACTATGTAGAATGTATTTTGAAGGTTTTAATCTTTGTAAACTGCCAGAGAGCTTCAGCTGTTGGGTGGTATAGAAATGTAATTAATGAATTTATTCATTCATTCATTCATTCTTTCATTCATTCATTCATTCATAACAGGAGAATTTCAATAGCATCCTGAGCAATGATATAAACGTGAATTTGGAGGGGGAGGTCTTTAATCTTCCCTTTCTTTAAACACACTATGGATATATGAATCAGCAAAACCTGAGCTCATCAAGTTTCTTCAAATTCCATCTCAAAGCTTGTTCTCTGACTCATGTCCGTTATCAGGTTGCTAGCGTTGTTTATTCTTTTTGCACAAAAAACTGTCCATATTTTCATGCATATTTTTTTCCAAATATACACATAAATTATGTGCATGTTTGAAACATATGCATTTTTTCCTCCCATTGATTAAGAGCGCAATCCTACTGGGATAAGCGGCCACCTCCGAACTCAGCGATCGTCCCCTCCACGCTTCAGCCACCCTGCATTTGCGGCTAGACAGCTGATTTCAGCTGTCTAGCCATGGGAAGACAGAGTGGGGGAGGCAGCTGCCAGACGACACATAGGATATGTCATACTGGAATTTCCTCCTTCCCTGCCCCGGAATGCCCCCCAGAATGCCCCGTTTTTGCCACTCTGCACTCCTCTCCTGAGCGCGGAGTGTGGGGCCATTCCAAGCTGCCTGCAAGGCAGTGCAGGGGGTGGGGGAGGTCGGTTCTCCAGGAACAAACCTCAGAGCACAGGCTCTGAGGTTGGTTCCCAGAAACCCACATATCCTATGGCCATCTACCTGCTGACTAGCAGCCATGGGATTGCTCCCTAAAGCATGTTTGTGCACATTTTTCAAAACTACACAGATTTCAAATGTATGCATTTGGGGGTCATTCTGCAAATTGCATTGCAAGCTTGGAAATGTACTGATTTTGCCCACAGCTTGTGATCAGGTCCACATTCAGGTCCAGGCAGTGTGAACGGAGTAAATCCTGATCAAAAATAGGTGAAGGAATTTCTCATGCATCCCTAACTCCCACCCCACACACACCCGTCTTGGATGCTTTCTGTCAGGGTAGAAACTGAGGCCATAGAGCCCCAGAGCAGTTCTGATTCTGAGGAAGAACAGCAATCCGTGGGAGAGGAGCCAGCTCATCCCTCACAGGCACAGCAGCTGGCAGAGATTCCTCCTGCCAGCATTCCTGAGAGAGATATTGACCCTGGCAGCGAGAGAGTGGGGGAGGGGGGCTTGCTGGACGCTCGGCACAGACGCAGGGAGCAGCGACAGATGGAGGGCGCCGAAAGGAGGTGTTGCGCTCATTTGGCGTGCAAACAACGGTCGCGTCCTGTGACCCAAGGGAAAGAGGGAGGATCTCTCCATAGCCCACAAGTTCAGAGTCCTCCCGCAGTTCCCCTTCAAACGGGGACCAACTGCCTTACCTGGAGCTTAGGCTACTCTGCTATCTTTCCCCCGTGCTGTTCCTTGCTTAGTCGCTAGTGATTAGTATCTGAAAGAGTCATAAAGTAGTAAAGGAATAAAGCCTTGAAAAGAATCCTCGTCTGTGTCCTGAGCTGTCTATTGGAGGGGACTGCAAGAGGCAGCTGGGGTGCTCCTGACACTTTCGTTATGAGAATCCAAGGGCAAAGCCTCCAGTTTCTGAAGGCAATGATGACACAGAGGTGGTGCAGCAAATACTCAGCAATGAAAAACAGATGGGAATAAGATTGCATACTTTCCCTGTATACAAACTGTGAAAAATACAGTCCCCCATTGATGTGCAACAACCTGTGCATCAGAACAGGTTGACAGCTAAGTGCTATGCAAGTCAGTTTCCCCCCCAAGCAAGTAGACATTTAGAACTCAAAATAACCGTGATCTGTGTTGTCGCAATGCAATTTCAGGGGTGGCCTCAACTCAGCTTCCCTCTACCTAGCATATTATTAAGAGCTCTCTCTCTCTCTCTCTCTCTCTCTCTCTCTCTCTCGCTCTCTCTCACTGGGCATTTCTACACCAGCCTAAAATCCTGCATTTAAAACGGGGCTTTCTGCTTCCATTTGAAATGCAGGATCACCACAGACTCCCTTTGCAGGCGCTTCCTCCCCCCCCCCCCGCCTTATCCCCATACCTGAGTCTTCCCTTATCTTTCATTGATCTCGCTCCTCTTCTTGCCGCTTTAACTGTTTTCACAGAGGAAACTAAAGCGGAACACAAGTGGGGTGATTTGATAGCTCGTGATCTGCAATCTATTTAAAAATGGAACAAAGGGCATTTAGTGCAGGAGGGTCATGGCAGGGTCACAGCATCATGTAAAGAGCCCGCAAACTTCCATGAAGGAGCAGTCTCAATCGCAGGATAAAAGCTCCATGATGTGATGAAGGCCCCCACCCCCCGTCTCTCTTTCCAAAGATCTATTCTATCCTATCTTATCCTTTCCCACTGCCCCTCTCTCTTGTATCAACTGTTTCCCAATCCTTGGCAAGTCTGCCCAGTAGATGGCACCTTCATCAAATGGTTCGTGCATTCCAGGGAACCTGCATGCCATGATAAATCCCAGGCGTCGGCACAAAAGGCTGGGGTAATTGAGATCTCGTTCCAGCTAACACTAGCTTGAGTGCACGAAGGCAGAAAGGCCCAGCGCTTTGGCAGCCGGGAGGACTCCGCTGGGAGACCCTGCCGCTTCGAGCGCAAGGCTTTGGCTGAAAGCTGATAATGTGGTGGTGTGAGTGCTAACAGGCGGTGGCTTGAGGTTCCAAATTCCAAACACAAAAATAAAACACACATTGGTTCAAGGGAACAGGGGGGATCTGGTACTCTGTTCACGCACAGCTCAGGCCAAGCTCCCTGCTGGATCAGGCATGCCAGCCATTTCACTATGCCGTTCTTGGTTGTTCATGTTACAGTTATGTGCATCTTCTAGCCTGCATTTGAAAACAACAACAACAGGAGAGATGGATCCCCCATCCGTCTTCAAGGCCTCCAAACCAGCTCTTTGGTATTTGACCTATGCTTACCCTAAAAATGAAATTAAAAATGCCTTTGACTTTTCCATCCGCATTCACAGCCCCATTCTCAAAATAGGGTGAACGGTTTTACCCCAACGCCCTTCCACTCCCAATTGAGTGGAACAGTAATTGGGGAGATGGAGTTCATCCCAGCCGACTGTAGCTCCAAAATAATGCTGAGAAAACTGTGGTTACATATTTGGATGTCTGCCTATATACTACCCATGTTTGATGCTTTAAGTTGCCGGAATTAGCAACAGCAAGGCATGGAGGAACAGGCAGATTAGGGTTGCCAAGGCACAATTAGATCAGGACTGAACTTTTGAACAGTCAAATGCTTGACTCAAATTTGGGGAAGGGGGGGGGATGCGACCTCTTTTGTATTTGGAAGGGCATGGGTTCAAAGAGCAACAATCACAGGAGCTGCCTTACAGAACCAATTGTCTGGAAGCTACCATGCCCTTTTTCCCAGCATGCCCCATTCTGAAGAACATGCTGAACATTTTCCCTGGAGATTTAAAGGGGGACATGTTGTTTATGGGCCTAGTCTTTTTCCTGTGCCTTGAGCTGCAGTGTGGCATGCAGAAATTAAGCACAGGAACATTCCCAAGCATTTTATCCCTCTGCCAAGAGAGATTTCACCTATTGAATTTTGACACAGCAGGCTGCTATTAAAAAGTACAGGAGCAAAGTCAGACCAGAAAAGAAACAAGGAAGTATGATTACTTGAAAACCTACCTAGGTTTTTAAAAGCATGAGCATTCTAGGTATTGTTCATTGTGTTTATCTGAAGGATTGATATCCCAACCTTTTGTGCTAGCCTCTAGGCAGCTAAGAAACTTCACATCATATCATACAGCAGCCTTCCACAGCCTTGTGCCCGCCACAGGGGTTGGACTCTGGGATAGCTAATACCTTGGAAGTAGGGATGTCGGAGAATTTCTCCACGAATCTCTGGGAGGCCGAATGCCAACGCATTCGGCCCCCCGAAATTGGTGGAGAAACGGTCCGCCATCCCCCGGAATGGGACTTACCTTGGTCGAATGTTCCTGGCGGCGGCGGCGGCTCCTGGCGGCGGCGCGGCGGCTCCCGGTGCAGCAGTGCAGCAGTGCAGCAGTGGCGGTGCAGCAGTGGCGGCGGCCAGTCTTCTGACCAGCTGCCGCCACCGCCATTTCCAAGTCTAAAAAAACCCCAACAACAACAAACATGATAGGCTACGTAAAGATTTACATAGCCTATCATGGCTAGATTTTCCAAAAACACCATGATAGGCTATGTAAATGTTTACGTAGCCTATCACAGCTGATTTTTTTTGGGGGGGGGAAGCGCGTACGCAAATGGCGGTGCCCATGGGCGCCGCCATTTGCGTTCCTTATTTGGGCACGTGTAGTCTACGTAGACATTTACGTAGACTACGGCGAAAATAAGGGCAACACTATTTGCGTTGCCCTTATTTTCGCCGTAGTCTACGTAAATGTCTACGTAGACCACACGTGCCCAAATAAGGAACACAAATGGCGGTGCCCATGGGTGCCAACATTTGCGTACGCGCTTTTTTTTTTTCCCCAATGTCAGCCGTGACAGGCTACGTAAACATTTACGTAGCCTATCACGGCTGACTGCAGGGACGCAAATGGCGGCGGCTACGGCTGCCACCACTTGAGACCCGGCAGGACAGCAGGATTCACGGCTGGAGGGATGGGGCACCTCCCCCCTGGCCAGAATTTCAGCCGGAGGGACGGGGTGCCTCCCCCTGGCCAGAATTTCAGCGGGGAGGGATGGGGCGCCTCCCCCCGCCCAGAATTTCGGGGGGAGGAACGGAGCGCCTCCCCCCCACCGCGAAGCAAGCTGCGGGACCAGGTAAGGGACTTTCATCCACCCCAACTTGGAAGACAGAAACAGAATTCAAAGTGATCTTGATAGGCTGGAGCGCTGGGCAGAAAACAACAGAATGACATTTAATAGGGATAAATGCCACGTTCTGCACCTAGGAAAAAGAAACCAAATGCACAGTTACAAGATGGGGGATATGTGGCTCAACAATACTACAAGCAAAAAGGATCTTGGAATTGTTGTAGATAGCAAGCGGAATATGAGCCAACAATGTGATGTGGCTGCAAAAAAGGCAAATGCTATTCTGGGCTGCATTAATAGAAGTATAGCTTCCAAATCCCAGGAAGTACTAGTTCTCCTCTACTCAGCACTGGTTAGGCCTCATCTGGAGTACTGTGTCCAGTTCTGGGCACCACAGTTTAAGAAGGATGCAGACAAACTGGAGAGGGTTCAGAGGAGGGCAACAAAGATGATCAGAGGACTGGAAACAAAGCCCTATGAGGAGAGACTGCAAGAACTGGGCATGTTTAGCCTTGACAAGAGAGGACTGAGGGGAGATATGATCGCACTCTTCAAGGACTTGAAAGGTTGTCACAGAGAGGAAGGCCAGGATCTCTTCTCGATCATCCCAAAGTGCAGGACACAGAACAATAAGCTCAAGTGACAGGAAGCCAGATTCTGGCTGAACATCAGGAGAAATGTCCTGACTGTTAGAGCAATACGACAATGGAACCCATTACCTAGGGAGGCGGTGGGCTCTCCCACACTGGAGGCATTCAAGATGAGGCTGAAGCACTGCACAGCCATCTGTCAGGGATGCTTTGACTTAGATTCCTGCATTGAGCAGGGGGTTGGACTCATGGTCTTATAGGCCCCTTCCAGCCCTACTATTCTATGATTCTATGACTACAGCTCCCATTATCCCCACACTGGGGGTGATGGGAATTGGAGTCCAACACCTCTGGAGGGCACCAGGTTGGGAAAGCTGCAATGTAGAATGGGAAAATACATAGATGTTTAAAAAGGAATAAGAAATTTTTAAAAGGTAGATAAGCAAAGCAATGAAGTGGTAACTTAGGTGTCAATTCTGTACACACTTACCTGTGAGTAAGGCCAATTAAACTCAATGGCATGTACATCTGGGCAGACATTCATCCTCTTATCTGCAGCAATGACCAGTTCAAAGGGACATGATGGTCTCCGAACACAGTGATTTTATCTCAATAAATACGTTCACATGGATTTGTTTATATCCATAGCAATGAATACACATGCAATGCATAACACATTCTAGCAATTATATGTAGGCTTCAACAAAAGCAGACCAAATATCCACATATGTATCCGCTGGAAGTTGGCATCTATGTGCCTCCCATTCAAATACTGAAAGTGGTATAAGGTCCTCCATCCATTGTATTCCAGGACATGGGTGTTTATACTTCCAATGTTGTAATATCAGTCTTTTAGCTGCCAAAGGGGCACAATCTGATGAAAGCCCAGTGAGGTCCACTCCCCAGAGAGATTCCTCTGCCTTCCCTAGTCCCCAGTTTCCATTTCAGTGAACAGAATAGGACTGGCCAGCCCAGTTTTCCCTCTGTGAATGTGCGGCACTTCTCCCTTTCATCCAGAGTGGTGCAGCAATTTCACAGCCTGTGGTGCTCTCCTGACAATGACAACTCATCCTTCCACATCAGATCTTGGTGAGTGACAGCAGCCAGAGGCTATTCATAACTGCGGCGTATCAGCATGTAGTAATCATAATTACATGAAATAATAAACTATCTAAAGGGCACTCCGATGAGTGACAAGCTTGAGAATGCACCTTGACACCTGCCAAAGATGTACTAAGCACACACAAGGAATTATCCCCGGCCGTTCTGTCACTTGGTCAGCGAATGCAGCCAGCCAGAGTTAATCAAATTAACCTGACAAAGTCAGGCAGGATCAGTTGTATTCTTCACCTCAGCATGTCAAAGGCATGCTGCTGTGGCGAGAAAAGAGGTCCATGAAGTCCTCCAGGCTATGCAGCCAAATGTGGAAAGAATGAGCAGTGGTTGAGGAGTGCTTAAGAACACAAGCTTTGAGTTTGGAAGCCCCTCTCTGTCAGGTCCGGGGCGTGGGTGGTAGGCGTCCTTGGCGAGAATACCGGGACCAGGAGGGACGGAGGAGGGTGGAGAGCAGAGATTCCCTGGGCAAGGGTCAGACCCAAACAAGGTGCGGCGGGGCCAGAGCAAAAGCAGAGTCCAAACTGCCAGGCATCAGTTACCAGCAGGTTTGCAGCAGGGCCGGAGCAAAAGCAGAGTCCAAACAGTCAGGGGTCAAGAACCAGCAAGGTACAGCAAAGATCAGGAATGAGCAACTGGATCACGTATGTATGCTGCCACCACGATGACTCATGGTGTTGCTATGGCAAGGTTTGAAAGGAAGAGGAAATACTTACCTTGGGAAAGGGAGAATGCAGTATTTGAATTACATGGGGGCAGCAGAGGGGTCTTGACCCCCTTACGTACTGTTTTAAGAAGGCCACAGGAAAGGCCATGATTTGGCCAAATTTGGAGGGTGCAAGAGGATGGGGTTTATGGGTTTTTAAAGTTTTACCTGTGGCTGTTTGCTCTTTTAAATTTGTATGTTGTAAAGCACTTTGAAATGTCTTTGTAGATATAGGTAAGCTGTCTTGGAATTGATTAAATAAATAAATACAGTTTTGTCCTGAGAGCAAAGTGAGTGATTGATAGGAAAGGTAGCAACTTCCACTTGAGTTGAGACAAGCTTCAGTACTCCTGGTACAACTTTTTGCCATCTGTTGTTCTTTCAGTTTTCACCATCTTTGCAATCATTAAGATCTGTCCATGCTTGTAAAAGGCCAACATTCAGTCAGCTAATTAAGTACCACTGTACTGATTTAAATGTTTAAATTTGGTCTCGTACATCAGGCTGGGCCATCTGTGTGTCAAGGTCTTGGGGAGAAAGTCTTGCCTTATCTGGGCTCACTAGGGAGGGTTCCTCCCTCTGTTCTGGCTGCTCCCATTCTGAGTTGCCAAACATCTCTGCACGGTCAGATTCATTCCTGATAATTCCATTTAAAATAATGGGAAACCGAGGACTGTGTGTGTGGTGGTGGCATCTGGTATAGTGTTTATCATTCAGATGACAAGAAGGAAGAGCCATGAGTTGACTCACTCATACTATCCAGTGCAAGATATGTGGCAGGGAGGAGATGGGATACAGCTCCACCAGTTGTTTAAATCCCGTTAAGACCATCTCCATAAACCTGCCAAAGCCAAGATGTGATTTCGAGAACATCCTGAGGAAACGACAAACCCCTTTGACAGTTGAGGCATCCCTTGGTTCTCTTTGTACCTGTCAGGAGCGCTCTGGCGGCTTCTCCCAGTGGATTCCAATAGCCAACTCAAGACACAGACGAAAGGATTTATTTTCAAAGCTTTAATCCATTTACAACTTAATGACTCTTTCAGACGCTAATCACCAGCGACTAAAGCAAGGAACAGCAGAGTGGCCTAAGTTTCAAGTAGTCAGTTGATCCCCGTTTGAAAGAGAGTCACTTGAAGACCCTGAACTTATGGGCTAGGGAGAGACCCTCCCTCTTTCCCTTGGGTCCATGGGAGGTGGCCGTTGCTTGCGCGCCAAACGGGCGCTACGCCTCCTTTCCGCGCCCTCCATTGCTCGTCGCTCTTTGCGTCAGCATCCTGCGTCTAAGAAGCCCCCCTCCCGCACTCCCTCACTACCCAGGTCGCTATCTATCTCAGGAATTCCAGCAGGAGGAATCTCTGCCAGGTGCTGAGCCTTTGAGGGATGAGCTGGCCCCTCTCCCACGGATTGCTGTTCCTCCTCAGAATCCGAACTGCTCTGAGGCTCTCTGGCCTCAGTTTCCACCCTGACAGTACCAGGGCTCCTGCCTGTGCACCAGAGATGGCCTACAGGGCCTCTTCATCTGGCCCGCAAGGCCTTCCATTGTCACCCTTCCCCTCCTCACTCCACCCTCCTCACAGAAATTGGGCTTCTTTTAATAAGCTTCCACTTGGTGTGTCTTTCAAACACATGCCCATCCAGGCTCTCACTCTCAGCACACGCGCCCATGCTGCAATGAGACGTTTTAAAAATCATCTCATTGGAACAACGGATATGTGCGAGAGTATGAATGAATGAATGCCTGTGTGTGTTATATATGGATGCGTATAAATGTACAGTATGTGTGTGGAGGGGATGTGAGTGTTTATGACTATGAGTAGATGAGAAATAGAGTGAGGTGACCCCGAACACTTTTGCTTTGACCGTGCTAGGGGTGTATGGATTTTATTACAACCTGTTCCGTCTGTGTTTCACAGATGGTTGGTCGTCTTTTGTTCCATCATCTGCTCATTGAATCAGATACTTTTTTAGAGACGTGTGAGAATTTTGTTCCTGTTTGCAAATGCACATTTGCGCTAATGTGCCCTTGTACTGATGCACGTTACCATGAGGGTGCATTTGCACAAATCCACCCCCAAAGTTAAAAACAAAGAAAGTCCACAGGTCCACGGAATTCCACGCAACTCGGAAAAAGCTGGTCCGCTGCAGAATCCACAGGTCAGACTCACAGAAACCTGAACTCATTTGAATTTGTCACAGATTTCTCCGACATCCCTAGACCATGCCCACCACTGCACAAAGCCCCTAGAGGGCTAGTCACAAAAGGCTGTGGTCCTCCAGTTGAAAGGGATTCCCCACCCCTCCTTTATGCAATGGTGCTGGAGGAAAAACAATGGTAGAGAAGTAACTCTCGTTTACACAAATTATCCTTTGCTCCTTGCTTCTCCATGGAAGTGAAGAGGTGGTGTTTGCATCATTTTCCATCCCACCCAATAGCCACTGGTCCATTTGGAAGTTCAGGCACTCATCCAGACAGCCCCATAGTTATGCCATAGCTGTGTTGATCCATTTCTGCTAGGACCAGGTCTTTTGTGACGCAAATGGGGGTTGATTGCCCGTTGGAGACCAAGCCACTCCAAAATACTTTGCATGACAACAGGGGACAATGACTTGTTGCTGGGGAAACTCATCTCCCCACCCCGCATCTACTGCAAGGATTGCAGCTAAGCTCAGAGGGACCAGGGAATTCCAAAGGGGATGGCAGACGATGTCAGCATCCCTGCTACGCAAAAAGTGTCAGTGCTGTGTCCCCATGAGCCCTGGCTCCACTACACCACTGCTAACAGCCAATGACAATTAAAAATAGCAATAAACACAGACTGGCAACTGTTGATGTCAATCGATCACTTGTTTCTGTGTACAGAGAGCATGAAGCCAGCCTTTCCATTGGCTCCATTGAAAACGGGATATGAGGAGTTAGAGAGTTTGCACCCTGTTGTAGCTTCTTTTCTTCTCTACTTCGAGGTTTTTTTTTTTCTGTTGTTCCCCCCCCCCTCTTCAGTCACTGTCACGTCTAATCATTCTGGCTTTTGTCTGGGCTGAAGGAGCACTGAAACTGAAGCAGGTTCATGAACTCTTTCCAGCAGGTGCTGGCTTCCTTTCAAATCTTCCCCCCCGCCCCCAGCTGAACTCCAACAAGAAAGACAGCCTATTGCGAGACGAGCAGCATTATATCCGGGCGCATTGTTGGTGGTAGAAACGGCAGAAGTCAATGGCCGTGTGATGTCAGCAGGCCTGCGACCAATTGCAGGTGCCTCCATTGCTGGATCCGTAGTGTGTCATTACCTGGACCCAGTACCAGCTCCAGGTTTTCAAGGGCCCTTGAGCAAGACACACACGCCCGTGTGCCCCCTCCTTCAGCGAGTCCGCCTTCTCACTGTCATTGCCACCAGCTGCTCCTCGTCCTAGTTCTCATCATTGCTACCATTTGCCTGCTTGCGAGGCAGAGAGCTAGTGAACTAATAAGCAGTGGCATGGCATTTCCTGTTCCACCTTTTCACCCCCACCGCTGTCTGGGCCAGAGTGAGAAGCAGGTTAGGGATGTCAGAGAATTCCACAACGGATCTCGGTGAGGCCGAATGCCAGTGCATTCGGCCCCCCGAAATCCATCACGGAACAGCCTGCCACCCCCCCGCCCCCTGCGGATCCCCCCCAGGATGAGACTTACCTGGGGCGGATGTTTCGGACGGCGGCGGCTCCAGCGGCGGCTTCGGCGGTGGTGGCAGCTGGTCTTCCGACCGGCTGCCGCCGCCACCATTTCCAGTCTGTGGTGTTTCCCCCCCCCCCCATAGACGTGATAGGCTACGTAAAGACTTACATAGCCTATCACGTCTGGGTAAAAAAAAAAACGCGTACGCAAATGGCGGCAGCTACGGCTGCCGCCATTTGCGTTCCTTATTTTTCGCCATCTTAGTCAACGTAAATATTTACGTAGACGAAGACAAGAAAGGGGAACGCAAATAGCACCCAGTACGCTATTTGTGTTCCCTTTTCTTTTCTTCGTCTTAGTCTACATAAATATTTACGTAGACTAAGACGGCGAAAAATAAGGAACGCAAATGGCGGCGGCCATAGCCGCCACCCATTTTTATTTATTTATTTATTTTTACCCAGAACCCTCCGCGGCCGGATATCCGGCTGCGGACGGCCCTGGCCTGGGCCTGGCTCCGCGGAACCGCCGCAGAGCACAGCTGGCCGTCGAGGATTCCGGGGGAGAGGACCCGATCGCCTCCCCCCCGCATTGAGGATTCCGGGGGGAGGGACGGAACGCCTTCCCCCCCACACCATGAACAGAATCCGTGAAAAGGTAAGTGACTTTTGTACATCCCTAAAGCAGGTTGCCATGGTGAAGAGGGGGCTCTTCTCAGTGGGCCCCGCTAGTGTGCAGGCCCTCAGCAACTGCCCAACCATGCCTACCCTTGACATCGCCCCTGCCTGGACCACATGAGTATTTGGGGGCTTTTCATTAAATAACACCATGTGCCCTGCTTGGCACCCCAGAAATGGAGCTCTGAAATGGATATCCCATTCTCCTAGACTGCCCCCCACGTTACATAGAGCCAGGGCCTGCAGGAGAAGCCACCACCACCACCGGGGAAGAGGCGTGCTTGCTGCTGCTGGGCCTGCTGCTGCCGCTGCTGCCACCACCACCAGGCCTTCCCTGTGGACTTCTGCCTGGCAGACCGCCAGTCCCTGCAGGACCAGGCCCCCAGGTACCGAGCCAGCTGTGCTGCTCCACCTGCCCCTCTCTGGAGGGGCTACATAAGCTGGCTGGCTGAGGTGGCCTGGGAGAGCCAGGGCCTGCAGGAGAAGCCACCACCACCACCACCGGGGAAGAGGCGTGCTTGCTGCTGCTGGGCCTGCTGCTGCCGCTGCTGGGCCTGCTGCTGCCGCTGCTGAGCCTGCTGCTGCCGCCACTGCCACCACCACCAGGCCTTCCCTGTGGACTCCTGCCTGGCATTTTTAAGGGGATTTTAATTGTTTTGTTTGTTTGTTTTATTTTGTTGGGGGGGATTTTGTTGTGTTCTTAGGGGTGGGTAGCCTGCCTGATAGGCGGGAGCGAGGGGGCATGTGTCCACCTGATGGAGGCAGTGGGGGGAGTGTTGGGGGCCAGAACATACCGAGGCTGGGCGGCAGGCGCTGGCGGAGCGCTAGGGGCAGGCCATGCCAGCTAAGGGGAACAAGGGAGAGATGTGTAGTGTCTGTCCCCTGTTCCGGGCCTGTCCAGAGCCAAAGGATGGCTGGGGGAGGCGTGACCCCATCTTCTGGCCTTCGTTCGCTGCTCTGCAATGCCAGGTCTGTTACCCAGAAAACCTCCCTCATCCATGACATGATCCTGGATGAGGGTGCAGACCTGGCATGTATTACGGAGACCTGGCTGGCCGAGGCTGCTGCTCCAACCCTTGCAGCCATGTGTCCAGCCGGATTTTCGTATGCACAGCAGCCGAGGGCTGGGGATCGGGGAGGGGGAGTGGCTGTTATCTACCGAAAGTCCTTGGTCTTCACCAGACCCCCTCTCCGGGAGACCAAGGTTGCTGAGTGCATGTACTGGAGGTTGGGCCCGAAGGGCAGTCTGGGGATTCTGCTCGTGTACCGTCCACCCTGCTGCATGACTGACTCCCTGGCCGAGGTGCTTGAGGTGGTCTCTGATGTGCGTGTACAGTCCCCTAACTTACTGGTGTTGGGGGACTTCAACGTACATTCGGAGGCCATCCTCACAGGAGCACCTCGGGACTTCATGGAGACCATGGCCTCCTGGGAGCTGCACCATATTCTAACTGGGCCCACCCATGTAGCCGGTCATGCACTAGACCTTGTGTTTGTTTCTGGAGAAGCGGGGAGTGATCTGGAAGTCGGGGTATATCCACCACCCCCTTGTCATGGTCAGATCACTATCTGGTGACATTGGACTTCTCGGTTCCACAACCCCTCCGCAGGGGTGGAGGACCCATTAAAATGGTCCGCCCCAGGCGTCTTATGGATCCAAATGGATTCCTGAACGCGCTTGGGGATTCTCTGGGGCATGCCAACGGCCACTCGGTCGAGACCCTGGTGGGTGGCTGGAATGCCGCAATCACTGGGGCATTAGATCGGGTGGCTCCGAAACGCCCTCTCCCCCTGAACAGGGCTCGGACTGCACCATGGTTCAATCCGCGGTTACGAGCTCTGAAACAGGAGGTGAGACGGCTAGAGCGCCAGTGGCGGAAGTCTCGCTCCATAGACGATCAGACACGGGCTAGAGCTGTATCTTCAGCCTATCACGTGGCGGTGAAGGCAGCAAAAAAGGAATATTATGCTGCTTCCATCGCGTCTGCAGAGTGCTGTCCCAGGAGGCTGTTCCAAGTGGTCCGGAGCCAGGGCCTGCAGGAGACTGGTTGGTCCTGTGGCTCCGGAACCACTGGAGCATTCTAAGGCCTCCTGTGAGGCCTTGGCAAAGCACTTTGCAGATAAAATTGATCAGATTAGGTGTGTTACTCTGCACGCTGTGGACACAGTTAGTGAGCAAGAGGCGGCCTGTGGCAAACCGGTTTTGTGGGATCGGTTCCAGCTTCTTCCTCCTGATGAAGTGGACAAGGTGCTTTCATTTGTAAGGCTGACCACCTGCTTACTTGATCCTTGCCCATCTTGGCTCATTATGAGCTGCAGAGAGAGACTGGGTGAAGGGATCAAGGCGGTGGTGAACGCCTCCCTTGAGGAGGGAGTGATGCCATCAGCCCTCAAGGAGGCAGTGATAAGACCGCTCTTAAAGAAGCCCTCCTTGGATCCTCAAGTTCTGAACAACTTTCGCCCAGTCTCAAATCTGCCATTTTTGGGCAAGGTGACTGAGCGGGTGGTGGCGGTGCAGTTGAAGGCACACTTGGAAGAAACGGATTATCTAGACCCATTTCAGTCGGGCTTCAGGCCTGGGCATGGGACAGAAACGGCCTTGGTCGCCTTGGTGGATGATATGAGGAGGGCTCTGGATAGGGGTGAATGCTCCTTCCTTGTTCTCCTCGACCTCTCAGCGGCTTTTGATACCGTTGACCACGGTATCCTCCTGGACCGCCTGGAGGGGTTGGGCATTGGAGACACTGTATTGCGGTGGTTCCGGTCCTTCCTCTCCGGCAGGTACCAGAGGGTAGCACTGGGAGAGGAGGTTTTGGACCCGTGGCCACTTACTTGTGGGGTGCCACAGGGTTCCATCCTCTCCCCGATGCTATTTAACATCTATGTGAAGCTGCTGGGGGCTATCATCAGGAGGTTTGGGGTGCAGTGTCATCAATATGTGGATGACACGCAGCTCTACCTCTCATTCAAATCTTCACCAAGGTTGGCCGTAGAATCCCTGTCCAAATGTCTGGAGACGGTGAGTGGCTGGATGGGGAGGAATAAGCTGAAGCTGAACCCTGACAAGATGGAGGTACTTTTGGTGGGAGACAAGAGGAGGCTGAGGGATGTTGACCTGGTGTTGAATGGGGTACGGCTACCCTTGAAAGACCAGGTCCGCAGCCTGGGGGTCATTTTGGACTCCCAGCTGTCCATGGAGGCTCAGGTGTCAGCTGTGAGCCGGACAGCGCTGTATCAACTCCATCTGATACGGCGGCTGCGCCCCTTCCTTCCCGACCATCTGCTCCCATCGGTAGTACATGCCCTGGTCTCCTCTTGTTTAGACTACTGTAATGCGCTCTACGTGGGGTTACCCTTGAAGACGGTTCAGAAGCTGCAGCTGGTACAGAACGCGGCGGCTCACCTGATTAAAGGCAGCCACCGGCGAGATCACATCACTCCAGTGCTGAAGGAGTTGCACTGGTTACCAGTTGTTTTCCGGGCCAAATTCAAGGTGTTGGTTTTGACCTTTAAAACCCTATATGGTTCCGGCCCAGCCTATCTTAAGGAGCGCCTCCAGCAACACCAGACAGGCCGCTTAACAAGATCAGCCTCGGATGGCCTTCTCTCTGTCCCATCAGCCAGACAGCTAGACTGCTGGGGACGAGGGAGAGGGCCTTTTCTGTGGTGGCTCCCACTCTGTGGAACTCCCTCCCTAGGGAAGTCCGCCATGCCCCCTCTTTAATGAGCTTCCGTCGTGCATTAAAAACGTGGTTGTTCAGGCAGGCATTTGGGGTGGGTTAGGGTATTTAAAAAAAAAAATTATGGTAAAATTTAATTGTTTTAAATTGGTTTATGGTATGTTGTACATCGCCCAGAGTGGCTGGGTGACCAGCCAGATGGGCGATTAATAAATTTAATAATAAATAATAAATAAAATACATAAAACCCATACATGACTTTATCCCAAAGTGGAAAGCAGTTCACCCACTGCAGCCAAACTGAAAGCATTTTTCCCAACAAATATCAGTTACATTTATATCCTGCCTTTCTTCCTCTTGCAAGGAGCCCAAAGCAGCTTGCATTATCCTCCTCCTCTCCATTTTATCCTCTCCAGTCCCAGTCCAGCGCTCCAACTGCTACGCCACACTGGCTCTCAAATTCTAAAATAAAGAATTTAAGTTGACTCCTGCTCTTCCTTTTATAACAGGTTCATTGATTAAAGCAGCAGCAATCCTACTAGGCCCTTAGTCTCAGCAAAGTCCATGTGACTAAAACCCTGTACAGACATTTATTTCCTTACTTGCTGCGTTTTTTAACCCACTTTCCACAGAATTATTGTCTCCCAAACCAGCTCACATCAATCAGAGAGAGAAAGACACACACAGAGAGACAGACAGACAGACAGTCAGACAGAGACAGGCCCGGCCATCAGGCTTACAAACTAAAATGACAAGATGGAGAAGGGAATTGTGGGGGTGGGGGAGAAGGGAGACTAGTTTTTCAAGGCCAGAACAAGGTGGTAAACTACAAGCTGATCTTCCCTTGCTAGTGTTCTTGCTGAATGAGGCTCTTGTACCTTAGGGTGATGGCTGGGGCTGGAGAAAAAGGGCAAGTAAGAGGAGACATGAGAGAGGTGTGCAAAACTATGCATGCTGAGGAGAAAGTGGACATTTTTCTCCCTCTCCCATAATACTAGAACCCAAAGGGGTCATCCCGTGAAGCTGATTGGTGGGAGATGCAGGACAGATAAAAGGAAGGGCTTCTTCACACAGCGCAGAGTTA
Organism: Heloderma suspectum; assembly: GCF_057233095.1. Classification (NCBI taxonomy): domain Eukaryota; kingdom Metazoa; phylum Chordata; class Lepidosauria; order Squamata; family Helodermatidae; genus Heloderma; species Heloderma suspectum. The sequence continues at coordinate 13,173,666 of NC_139470.1, forward strand.
AACTATGGAACTTGCTACCACAAGATGTAGTGATGGCCACCAATTTGGATGGCTTCAAAAGGGGGTTGGACAAATTCCTGGAGGAGGAAGCCATCAATGGCTACTAGTCCTAATGGTTCTATGCTACTTCCAGAATCAGAGGCCATGATCCTATGTACACCAGTTGCTGGGGATCATGGGCAAGAGGGTGCTATTGCACTCATGTCCTGCTTGTGTGTTTCCCAGGGGCAGCTGAATGGCCACTGTGTGAACAGAGTGCTGGACTAGATGGACCCTTGGTCTGACCCACCAGGGCTTTTCTTGTATTACCTTATGATATTTTAGTGTTCTTCTTTCCCCTTACTTCTGCAGTCCCAGGACATCCTTTTTTTGTGTACGTATGGACATGTGGAGAGGAGAGATTGTAGCTCTGCCCACTCACCCTACCCTCCATGCATTCAATCTCCTATTTACACAGAGGCCTATGCACGTACGCCTTAAGATACATAGGCTTTTATACACAATCTATAGCCTCTCTTCTTGCAGGACAGAGAACCGACGTGCATTTGAGTGCAAGTGTGCAACCTGTTGTGCTAAAAGGCACTTGAACACATGGAAGCTGGGAGCAGGGCAAGTGAGTTTGACTCCAATACCCACCATACACAGTGAGAGACATTCGTTCATTTGTACTTACCAATCAAGATCTGCACCGGGATATACTTACGACAGGGTGTTGCTTTTCAGGCCCCGGGGGGCTAAATCCAGCCTGCATGGGGTCTCAATCTGGCCCTCTGGGACTCCTTAGAGGACCATGTCACCCAGATCTTGGTGAGGACCCGTCATTCAGAATATGGAACACTGATTTTGCACTGGCTGCACTGGCTGCCGGTGTGTTTCTGGTGGTAGCAAAAACAAGTCTATAGAAGGAAAGGGAATCAAGAGTTAGGAAATAGTAAAATGGACTAAAATGCTGCTTTTCCTGATTCTTATCAGATTCTGGAGTTCTTGAGCCTTCCTATTATCTTCCACCTGGGCCCCTGGCCTCCTATACATTCCTATCCAGGTTGTGCGAAGGCTTTTACCCTGAAAAGTAGATTGTAAATCTATAATAATAATAATAATAATAATAATAATAATAATAATAATACATTTTTATTATTATTAACAACAACAACAACAACAAGGCATTGCCAGTGCATTATCCCCCTCATTATCTGGAAACAAGGATGGCATCCAGATCTCTCTCCATCTCCGATGTCCCACGTTTGCTGTCATCTTTCCTGCTGAAAAGGCTTTCATTGTATCTTTCAAATTAAGGCCCTGAAGAGCAGAGACAGTTCTTGTCCTCATAACAGCACACACAGCAGGGCAGAGGGAGTCAACAGGGCATCGCTGGCTCTGCTCCGCACCATTACAGCCATGCCTAATGATCATGAAAGACGCCTTGGCAAGCCTCCCCCATTCTGGGCTAAAGTGCATTGTGCCTGCTGACACATCAGTTGATCCACTTAAACAAGGGCATGGATTTAGACAGGGGTCCACCATCATGCCAAATCCTCTTCAGGCACTCCGCTCCTCGGTGCCTTGCCAATGGCCTCGTGCTTTTTGACTTAATGAACCTGCCAGCCCAGTATGTGGCATCCGGAATCTGATCTGCAGGGGAAAGAAAAGGAAGCTCACAAGGAGGGTGTCGGAAAGGTGTCATGCTGCCATCAAAGCAGTTTCGGCGGCAGCAATATGTGCTATGAGAGGAGCATTCCTTTAATTTATTGAAAGGCAAGGCAAGCGACAACAGCCGTACAGGAACAAGGTTTTCCCACCCGCCTGGAAGGCCAGAATCTCTTCTCATATTCTAACCTGGTTGAAATTGCTTCTTAGACTTCACTGTAAAAGAAAAGGGAGACAAATATGTGAGTAATATTGCATCTGGACTTTGTTTCCTGAGCTCTTGGACTTAACTCAGTAAATCTGTTATCTTTTGCCCCCCTTTGGGGAGATGCATAAGTGGCAACCGTATTCCTACAGCTGTGATCTCTGTCAAATGACTGGTAGCTTTTCTTTTCTTCTTTTCCTCCTATGCCTTTCCTTCCTTGGCCCTTGGCTAATGCTTTCCTTACCAAAAGTCCCCGTTTCAGACAATGAATGGCAAAACAATTCACCATGAGTGTGATCTATATGTTTACATCATGTTTCCAGAGTCTGAGCTTAGCAGTTGCAGGTTCAAGGGTTCCATGATGGTCAACACAAACAGGGACCAGGCAAAAGGCAAGGTCTCAGTGGTCTAGGACACAGGCAACAAGGTTCTAAGGCCACACAACAGACAACAAGCACACAGAAGAAGGGTCAGAGTCCAATCCAAGTAACAGGCAACAAGGTTCCAAGGCAACACAGCAGACAAGGAGCAGGCAAAAGAATAGTCAGAGTTCAGTCCAGAAGTACTCACACAAGCAAACAGTCAAGGCAGCAGTCAGGAGTCAATGCAAGGGAAGCTGGATTCAGGAAGTATTTAGCCTTTTAATCGCATGCAGTTAGGAGGTTGTGTACAGATCTCTGTATTCTCACGATCCAACCCTTTATTTGTTTGTTTGTTGCATTTATATCCCTCCTTTTTTCCTCCTTAAGGAACCCAAGGAAGCATACATAATCCTCCCCCTCTCCATTTTATCCTCACAACAACCCTGTGAGGTAGGCTGGGCTGAGAGTCTGTGACTGGCCCAAAGTCACCCAGTGAGCTTCCATGGCTGAGTGGGGACTAGAACCTGGATCTCCCAACTCCCAGTTCAACACTCTAGCTACTACACCACACTGACCCAACCTCTCTGTTCTCGCTATCCAACCCTCTGTGCAACCCCCTGCCCTCTGCATCCGCAAAGTAACAAACTAGGAGGGAGACAGGAGCAGGCAAGGGAAACATTAGGGCCTCCTTCAGTTGGATCCCCCCCCCCCCCCGGGGCTAACTGACATCAATTGCTCTGTGAGAAAGAAGGAGTGAAGGAGACAGGAACAGACAAAGGGAACTTCAGGGTCTGCTCCAGGGAATGCCCCCCAGCACACACACAAGCAGGGCCATTCCACCGCTGACAGCCTATGCAATGTTTTCCTCTTCCCTCCCCAGCCCTTTTTCCTTGTGTGTCATGTTTTTTTATATTGTAAGCCTGCAGGCAGGGACTGTATTTTTTGCTAATTAATTACAAGCCACTCTGTGAGCCTTTTTTGGCCGAGGATCAGGATAAACATGTTTTTTAAAATAAACAAACTAAGCTGTAATTCCCAAGCAAGTCTACTGGGAGGGCCTTGCACAGGGGCCTTTTTAGGATATCATCGCCAGGAAGGTTGTTTTTGGTTACACACAGGGAGACCTCCTACCTTCGTGCAGTTATGAAAAAGTAAGAGACAACAGCAGACACATTTTATGACTTCTGAGCGAGGCATAAATGGATCCCCTCTGGCTTGCACTTGTAGCTGATTTGGGGGCCTCCTCACCCTTAAACCAGAAACACCACAAAACACAGAGGGCCCCTCTCCCCACACAAATCACATGGAAGATATGGGCATGTTCATAGTGGGGGGAGGCTCTTCATAATTAGTGCAGGAGAAATTAATTCAGTTCACATTTTAATGCAAACTTAACTAATTTTGCACTTTCAAATCACCATGCAAACCGAAACCAGTTATCCTTCCAATTCGCACTTCCCTGAATTTTGCAATGGAGTTCTCCATTCAGAAAAAGTGTACAAAAATGCATATATTAGGTCAACTAATGTTCAAAATGCATTATATTTTTTAAAAAAATGCTTGCAAAAATGTGTTCATTAGGCAAAAGTGCATACAAAAATACATGCATTAGGAGAAATGTGCACAAAATGGTTATATATTTTCATTCAAACTTTTAAAAAAAACTCTCAAAGTTTGGATGAAATGAATGTAAGACTGAAGATATGCTCAAAGTTCATGATGAGCCCAATATAAGACTGAAAAAATGAGAAACAGAGAAAATGGAAATTGACAAATTCATGCATCCCTACTTACTGCTCTTCACTCCTCACACTCTGGCGTTGGGCGCGGGTGGGGGTGTTATAGTTTCAAAGGTGTGTTTTATTTGTAAATGTATAGCATGCACAGCCTGTGTCCCAACTCTCTGCTACCTGTCCCTACTAAATTGCTGCCCTCAGTTTCTCTCTTTTGCTTGTGGGGGATGGGGGATGGCTTTTTAAAATTTAGGGAATTTACACAAGGGTTTTTGTCTCCCAACATTTATGCCAGCTCTGCAAATGCTGCATCTCCCAATAACCTAAGAGCATCATCTTCGTAACAAGATTTTTGTTTTGATTTGTTTTGCTGGATGTACAGTTGACACCGCATCTTGTGATGAAAAACAGATCGCTCTTTCCTCTGGGGACCTCAGAAACATCTGCTTTGTGCAACTCTGCCATGGAGGCCATTTAGCATCTGTCTGCCTCCAAGGATCTTGCTGACGAAAGCAAAGCCCTGCTCTGACTCAGGGAGTGGGTAAAACTACTGGGGTAGCCACATTTCAGGGTTTCACCAACAGCACTGAGGGTTTAGCCTCCTTCTCAGGGACTTCGTAACCCTAACACGCCAGGGTGGAGTCAGAAGCAAGAGGTGAAGCTATTTCTCCACAAATGCCAACCCCAGCTTTCTACCCCTTTCTAAAAGTAAAGCCACCCAATTTCCCACCCCCCAGTATGTGCATTTTGCGGGGAAGAGAAGAGAGGCAGACAACAAAGTAGGCACAATAAATAAATATATGATGAGAACAGAGGAGAAAGAAGGAAAGAAGCTTGTGATAGAAACCGTGTGGAGTAATCTCGCCTCGCCTCAGCTCCATTCCCACCCTGTTTGCAAGGCTGCAAAGATGGCAGGTGTATTGGGGTGAGTGGAGGGGCCAGCAGGGCCAACATGTTTTCCTCACTTGGTGCTGGTGGCAACTGCATTCCCCATTGCTCCAGAGTGCCTCTCCCCCCCCTTTTTTTTTTCTTAATCCACAATCAGTGGTTTTGTAGGGGCCTTGTGTTGGTTCAGTTCTGGGCATCTCCAGGGAGGGCTTGGAAAGGCCCCTCTCTGAAAACCCGGAAAGCCACTGCCAATTAGTGCAGCCAATCAGTGCCAGCTCCATGTTTTTAAGGCCCCTTGGGCAAGACACCTTCAGTGCCCCCCCCCCGCCTCAGTGGGTCCACCTTCTCACCACCACTGCCACCCCCTGCTTTTGGTCCTCCTCCTCTTTCTCATCATTGGTACCAGTTGCTTGCTTTGCAGGTAGAGACCTGGAAGTACGTAGGGAGGGACATCTACTGCTCCTCCTTCTCGCCACCATTGTTGTCTAGGCCAGAGTGAGAGGCAGGGGAATAAGCAGGCTGCAATGGTGAAGAGGAGGAACAAGTCCAGAGGGCTCTTGTCAATGCCTGCTGTTGGGTCGTAGGCCCTTGGGAGATGCCCAGCTACGCCGACCTTCGATGCCAGCCCTGGTGGGCCATCCCTTCCCACTCTTCCCCCATCTCTCACTTTCTCCTGCTCTTTCTGCTGTCCGCGTATGCATGCTGGTGGGCACAGCCTAAGCTAGCAGTGGGCAGGATCAAAGTAGGCAAGGTTAGTGCCAGCTCCAGGTTTTGGAGGGCCCTTGGGCAGGACACCCTCAATGGGCCCCCTCCCTTAGTGAGTCCACCTTCTCACCAGCATTGTCACCAGCTGCTCTTGCTGCTCCTCCTCTTTCTCATCACTGGTACCAGTTGCTTGCTTTGCAGGCAGAGAGCCAGGGAACAAGCAGTGGCATCAACTGCTTCTCTTCCTCACCACCACCTCTGCCTGGGCCAGAACAAGAGGCAAGTGAACAAACAGGCTGCAATGGTGAAGAGGAGGAGCAAGTCCAGGGGGCTGTTGTCAGTGCCTGCTGCACTGCTGGGGTGTGGACCTTAGGCCCCACTATGCCTACCTTGGCAGTTGCCCCACTTTGCCTACCTTTGATGCCAGCCCTGGCTGGGCCATCCCTTCTCACTCTTCCCCTCTCTCTCACTTCTTTCGACTCCCTCTGCTGTCTGTGGGTGGATGCTGGTGGGCATGGCCTAAGCTAGCAGTGGGCAGAGCCTAAATCAAAGTAGGTGGGGTCAGTGCCAGCTCCAGGTTTTTGAGGGCCCTTGGGCCAGGGTGCGAGCCTTGACAGGTGCCCAACCATGCCTACTTTTGACCCCGGCCCTGTCCACAATAATCCAGATTCCTGGCCTCACCCTGAATTTGGCTTGATGACAATGCTGCATGCACCCTAGTCTGGCATTGAGTCTGAAGACACGAGGGCACAAAGTGTGCAGGGGGCCCAGAGCATGCGTACAAAAATGTGTACAAATTTTCATTCAAACTTTTTCTTTGAAAAATTCTCAAAGCTCAAGGGAAACTGAACTGAAGATTCAACAAGTTCTTGAAGTGCAGGGAGATTGAAAAACTGGGGCACTGGGAGACATTGAAATTGGCAAATTCATCCATTGCTGCTCCTGACCTTTGCACATAGAGTGAAAAGGTCTGAAGGCAGATTCTAAGCACCTTCGCTTCAGGTGAACCTGCTTAGAAGACAACCCACAAAACCTTGGTCAGGTAGCTGAATACACACTTAGAAGATCCCACCACCACCTTCAGACTGTCACACTGGACACACAGGAGGAGAGGGGGTGAGACCATAAACACACCATCCCCCTCACACATTACATCCTTCATATCCCTGCCTCGCTGGGAATTAGCTGTGGTGGAATCACGGGAGACAGTTATTTTGAGGAGTTTAGTGGTGTACAACAAATTGCTTCTTTTCATGTCAAGACTTGCAGTTGGGCCTGCTGCTTTAAGTGGTTAGCTATGCTTCTTCCCAGAGTCAGCTATCTGTTCAAGACTCAAGAGGCTAGTAGATAAGCCTCTGGTGAGATCTCAAGGGTTAGCTACTTGTTAAGAGAGTAATTGGCATGGAGTTGTCTATGGTGGCTTACTGCCAAACATTCTCAAAGTCATTGGACTACGACTAGGATTGGGGGTGGGTTAATATGCACATAATAGTACATATGAATCCCTGAGATACTCCCAAAGTGGGATCTCCATGCAAGCTGATCCAGAAAGTAGCTGCATTCCAGGCAGTTACTGGAGTCACGTCTGTTGCCATATTTTCATAGGATTTCCAGCAACTGTAGGAATGGTCTTGCTCTGAAGTTGCTTGCTGAAATCATTGCATTATACTGCTTTTCTGCTGTGTTAGTTTATCCTTGCTTATTACAGTCTTTAGCCTTCACACATTAGTGTGTTCATTGCATTCTGAATCCTAAAAAAAAACCATTGCCTCCTGGCAACACACCTGCCTGACAACTAAGATGTGCAGGAGAGGTAGGGATTTATGAGAAATTCATTTCAGTTCATTTTTGATCAGGATTTTATCCAGTTCACTCCTTCCGGACCAGACACAGACTCCGACACAATATGCAGTCAACGTACATACATTTCTGAGCTTGTGATTTGATTCGGGGACCAAAAAAGAAGAAAAAATGTGCTTCAGAGCTCACATACATCCACACAATTGATGTGTACATTTGGGGGAAATGTGCAGGGAAATACACATGATTTTCATGTGAAAAGAAAAATGCAAAGCTCACAGTCTGATACAGACGTGAGGTGGAACAAGCTTTGGGATGGAATTCAGAAAACTTTGACAAGCTTGGGGGTTTGCCAATTTGCATATCCCTAATGAGAAGCCCTTTTGAGGGGACTATTACCTACAAAGGCCTTTTTGTTGGGTGCCCATGAAAGGGCTTTCTCCTGTGTTGCCCCCAAACTATGGAATGCACTCCCTCAAGAACTACAATGGCCCCCATTCTCTTGGCGTTTAAAAAGGGTACCAATATGCACCTTTTCAATTTACCCTTTTAAAATCTGTAGGTTTAAATAAAATGTTTTCTATTTTACCATGTTTAATGTTCTTGCTTTTCTTGTTGCAAGGTGTTATTGTTTTACAATGTTGTACACCACCTTGATGGCTTTTTAGAAGGCGATATGTTAATGTTAATAACAAACAAATAAATGTCATCACTCTGAAGCATTGTGGGCAAAGACATGGCTAAAAAAATGGCAGCCAGCAGGAGCAGTAAGTTCAACTGTTATTCTACCAGGACCAAAGAGGATCCTGCAGCAGCAAAAAGAGTGGGGAGAAGTGGGCAGTTTGGAAAAATTGCCCACTTTCCTCCCGCATGCCCTCCTTATTTTGAGCCCCACACATTGTTGTCACGGAAGGCTTTGAGGACCAAGTAGTCATGAAACTGGACAACAACTTTATTTTCTCTCTCTATCAAGAGCAGGACACAGGAAACTCCTGACACCACCTGGATACAACCAAGTCCAGTTCCACCTACTGACTAAACTAAACTATATAATGGCATTACCACTATAGTGGACTAGACCCTTGGCCTGACCCAGCATGGCTCTTCTTGTGTGCTCAGTTCAGAATGCATCTGCTCATTACAGGCAGGACCAATTTGTACTCTAAATCAGACAAGAGTTATGCATTTGGGAACAAAGCCCTATGAGGAGAGACTGAAAGAACTGGGCACATTTAGCCTTGAGAAGAGAAGACTGGGGAGAGATAGGATAGAGCTCTTCAAGTACTTGAAAGGTTGTCACAGAGAGGAAGGCCAGGATCTCTTCTCCATCATCCCAGACTGCAGGACACGGCATCATGGGCTCAAGTGACAGGAAGCCAGATTCCAGCTGAACATCAGGAAAAACTTCCTGACTGTTACAACAACACAACACTGGAACCAATTCCCTAGGGAGGTGGTGGGCTCTCCCACAGTGGCGTCATTCAAGATGAGGCTAGACAGCCACCTGTCAGGGGTGCTTTGACCTGGATACCTGCACTGAGCAGGGGGTTGGACTCAATGGTCTTTTATGCCCTACTATTCTATGACTTTGATTTGGGAAACATCACTAACTCTCCCTATTTGGTGATAAACTTCCCAGTCTTTTATAAAGTTAGACCTTTAGGATCTGAGAGGAGAGAGGCATAGGTATGCAACGCTTGTGAGTTGTTGTGTGCACAGCTCACTGTAGGGGAAAAAAAGCTGAGCCAGGAGGAACCTTCTAATCCCACTTCTTATTTATTTTTATTACACAGCAGAAAGCTTGGCTGATGAATGCCTCCCTGGTTCCCGTTGCTCTGAGACACAACAGCAGGTAAACTGCAGTCAGCAGCTCATTCAGACTTCATTCTGAGCTCTCCCTTTGCGCAACCCACATGTCAATAAAAGAACCCCCTGGCCATAAACCACCTGGCAATCAAATGAAAACCTCCACTGCTTTATTAACCCCATGTGGCCTTAGAAAGGCCCTACAGGAACAAAGACAAAGGTGGGGAGAGGAAGAGGGCAGATGAGAAAGGGAGTGTGTAATAAAAACAATGGCAGGGTTGCCAGCACACCAAAAATACAGCCTGCCCTGCTCTTGTGTCTTTAACAGCCAGCTCATTTGCTGAACTCTGGAGATGAAGTTGATCTTCCATACTGTGAAAAGCATAACCACCCGATACCACCTGTGAACTGCAATTAAAAGTGCAGCTACAGAAGCCAATTAGAAAGTTGGCAACCCTAGGCAACAGCACCATTAGTATTGCCTACCACTCCCTCTCCCCCTGCAAGTTAATTAGTTGTTTGGAATAATTCAATGGATTCAGCATTCCACTTTCCAGCTGATTCATCCATTTCAGAACCACACAAACCACTTGGTAAAGAAACAAAGATGCAGCACGCCATCCACTGTGTGACTTTACAAGCTTTTCTTCGCCATCACCACCACCACCCGTCCCAGCTATGTTTTGCAGCAGAATAGGATGCATTTGCTGTGTGGGACAATATCTGCCTTAACTAAGGCAATATCATCCTAGTCTTCACTAGGTGTCAGGGCTGGGCCTGAAGTCTGAGGTGAGTCAGGAGCTAAGAAACAGAAGCTATGAGAGAAGCCAGAACTGAAGGGCAAACCAGGAGGCAGGGTCAAGGAGCAAGACAGAACCCAAACATACAGGAACACACCAGAGTTCAGGAAGATCTTGCTGCTCAAGGGAGGCTCAGCTGGAACAGGAAACCCTTTCATACCCCTTCCTGCCCAGAAGGATCCAATGATCCTTGGCTGGGCAGAGTCAGCCCAGTGTCAGGGTGGAAACTGAGCCCATAGAGCCCCAGACCAGTTCTGATTCTGAGGAAGAACAGCAATCCATGGGAGAGGAATTTGCTCATCTCTCACAGGCACAGTGGCAGGGAGAGATTCCTCCTGCCAGCATTCCTGGGAGAGAGAGTGACCCTGGCAGCGAGAGAGCGCTGGAGGGGGGCTTGCTGGACACTCGGCGCAGACACAGGGAGCGGCGACAGGTGGAGGGTGCTGAAAGGAGGCGCTCTGCTCGTTTGGCGCTAAAACAACGGTCGTGTTCCGAGGACCCAAGGGAAAGAGGGAGGATCTCTCCCTAGCCCATAAGTTCAGAGTCTTCCCGCGCTTCTCCTTCAAACGGGGACTAACTGCCTTACCCAGAGCTTAGGCTACTCTGCTATCTATCCCCAGTGCAGTTGCTTGCTTAGTCGCTAGTGATTAGTATCTGTAAGAGTCATAAAGGAATAAAGCCTTGGAAAGAATCTTCGTCATCTGTGTCCTGAGTTGGCTATTGGAGGGGACAGCTAGGGCGCTCCTGACACCCAGGGCCAGAAGGTACTTCATTGAGAAGCTGCCCCCTGCAGTTAGGGTTGTCACAGCACAGGGGAGCAGCACACAAATCCAGCAATTCCTGATAGTCCGATGCTTACGTCAGCAGTGGGCAACCTGTGGTCTTCCAAATGTTGTTGCATTGCAACCCCCATCAGCCCTAGCCAGCATAGCCAGTGATGAGGGATGATGAGAGCTGTAGGCCAGAACCTCTGGAGGGCCACAACTTGCCCATCCCTGCTCTAGCCTCTAGGGCAAGAGTAGGCAACCTGGTGCCCTCAAGATATTTTAGACTACAACCCCCATAAGCCCCATCCAGCATGGCCTAACATCTGAAATTATGGGAGTTGGAGTCCAAAACACATGAGCACCGGGTTGCTTACCTCTGCAGGGAGTTGGATGGATGGAGACTGGAAGTTGGCAGGGTGGTAACTCCATACTCCCGCCTTATCGCTCCCCACAAGCCAAGTAACTAATCCTGCTGTTCTGTTAACTCAAGAGGTGGTGGTGGCAGCTAGTGGTTCAGTGGGATATTTTATTGTGGGTTTTGCCCCAGTGCCAATGCTGGGACGCTTTGGCTGCAAACCTAAACCCGCTTACCTCAGAGGAAACCCCATTAAACTTAACAGGGCTTGCTTCTGAGCAGACATGGATAGCATCCTTTTATTTTGACTTACTAAGCAACACCCTTCCCCCACCTGGGCTGCCAGTTTAAGGCATCTCTCCGAAGGATCCCAGGACACATCACACTCCTCACTCCATTCCTCTGGACCGGTGGACGCATCCGTCACAATGGCCTAATTTTTTTTCAAAGCATGGTTTAGCCGCTCCTGCAGCACATTAGTACGCTGTGGTACCCACTTTGGGGCTCACAGAGATAAACCTTTGATCTGAGTCTCACTGTGAGTTATGCACCCGAGTTATGCACCCTTCTCAAGCTCATTCCTCCTGTCCCTCCATATCTTTATTGTGTCCATGATCTTATCTCTTTGGACAGTTTCCACAGGTGCTCATAACCCTGAGCTGCCAGGGCTGTGCACTCAGCCACTCTCCTGGCGCATTAGCTGAGCTACATGCACACTCCACCGATGAATATTTCTGTGCCCTTTGTGTCACCTTTGTACATGAACATCTTGCAAGGGGCAAATGGTAATTAAAAGAACTGGGGTCTATTTAATTACTTTCCAAGGCGAGATTGCCTGGCAAATTGAACCTAATGGAAGTCAAGGAGTAGCTGGGGATTTGACATCCCATTAGCGCACGTTGTCTACATTAGAGAACAGAAGTAAAAACAGGCTCTCGGATCTAATTAGCTTGGGATCCTGCCAGCTTTAAGATCAAAATGAAGTTACATTTCAGATGGGAGATGTATATAACAGTATTTTACTATTGGCAAGAAAGGCAGTGAGGGGGCACTTTGGCCACATATAGGTTTCACCTCCTGTCATATGTAATTCTGGGCACAGCCTTTCAATTACTATGCATTTATTCAGAAGTTTGAATGCCACTATACACAGACACGCGCATGCGTGCTGCTGTCCGGCATTCACATATACTCCTTTTTTTATATAATATTTTTTTAAAAAAACAAAACAACAACATAAATACACAATAGACATACAGTAAAATATCTCTTACGATTATAAGTTATCTACCTTTGGCTCCACCTACACAATAAATTCTCATTATTATTCTCTAATTCTTATCTTGGTTGTATGTCATACATTGAGTTCACAGACATTATATTATTTCTCTCCTAATTTTAACAACAACAAAGGAGAGTTAACCATCAAAGCTCAAAATCCAGATACATAGATATCATTTTTCTCTATTTCTTGTACAAATTCTATAAAAGGTTTCCAGTCTAACATAAATTTAGTTGTTGATCCTTCTTTAATTATAGTAGTCAGTTTTGCCATCTCTGCCAGCTCCGTCATTTTCATAATCCACTCATTTGCAGTTGGTATTATTTCATTCTTCCACTTTTGTGCATACAATAACCTTGCAGCCGTTGTCATGTAGAGAAAGAGGGTTCCCCCCTTCTCTTTTACGTGTTCATCTATTAGTCCCAATAAAAAAAGTTTCTGGCTTTAATTCTATAGTAGTCTTTAATATTCTTTGCACTAAAGACTATATTCGTTTCCAAAATGTTTTAGCTTTTTTACAAGTCCACCATAAAAGATAAAACGTTCCCTCTTGACCTGGCATTCACATATACTCCTAATGGCTGAGGGATGATGGGAGTTGTAGTTCAACCCATCTGGGTTCAACTGACTTAAAGTGACTGAATTATATTTTCTATTAATAAAATAGATTTGGGTTTTACAAAATGTACATATAAGCAGTGGGGGCTGGTGGCTCCGATTTCAATGGGACTGGGAATCCATTGTGAGTTTTAGTCAGAACCAGCCAGAACTCTAAAGAAGCTATCCAAGGTGCTGGATTTGGGGGATAGGGTTCAGCACCTTGGATAGCTCCTTTAGAATTCTGACAGTTCTGACTGAAACCCAGAGTGGATTCACAGCCCAACTGAAATTGGAGTCAGCAGCCTCCACTGGATATAAGCACCCTGTCAGACATCCCAGTGCCTTTGGTCTCATTGGCTAGAATGCTAGAAGGTGAGAGTAATAGGGAAGAATCTTAGATACATACTTTCCCATGCACATCCATAAGTAAAATGGCTAGAGACTCACTTACCTGGGACTAGGCCTCATTGAACTCAGTGGGGCTTATTTCTGAGTTCACACATATAAGATTGCACTGTCAGCTTCTTTCTTTCTTTCTTTCTTTCTTTCTTTGTTACTGAAGGCTAAAAAATCAGAGCGGGGCTTGGAATATCCTCAGGGGGTCCAGATCCGAACAACTCCCCTCTCCTCTGGCTTCATCCATGAGCTCCAGCCCTAGATGCAAAGGGAAAACTGGAATGGACAGGGAGGACAACTACACAGGAACACAAATTGCAGAAGTATAAGCCTGAAGTGTGCATATGGTTTGAAATAACCAGCCAGATCTTGGGCTGTAGACCTTTTGTCATTATTTCTAAGGAACTATCTTTAAAAAAAAAAAAAAAGTCATTTGATCCAGAGTTAATCATATTTAGAGTAGATCCACTGAAATCAATGGGGTTTAATTTATTCATTACTAATTTCAGTCCCACTGACATGGGGACTGTCAAACATCAGAGACACCTTTGATGTCCATGTTCTGGCCAGAGCAAGTGTATAAAAGTTCAGGTAGCAAGAGCTCAGCTTCAGTTCACTTTGCTCCACTCTCTCAGTTCTTCTTGCCTTCCCTTCCAATCTTTGCTGGAGCACCAGACTCAAGACTCTGGGTAACTATAGAGCTTTTTCAGCTCTAGACTTTAGACTTTAACTCACAAATAATTTTAACTTGACTTTCTGAAGTTAGTTCTTAGGAAACAAGTGATGTTTCTGAATTATTTTTAATTGTTTATTATAGTTACCTTGTTTTTATATAGTTATGTTGCATTTTAAGGAAAACCGCTTAGGGATCTAAATACATTGAATTGTATAAAAGTATGATAAATAAATAAGTGTTGAACTGGTGGATGGCTGCTTCAAGGGGGAGCAGGGAACATTTGACATCTGTCCGCTTTCCTGGGCATGGCATATACAGATCCCCAGGACTGGTTAGAAGGCTTTTGCCATGTGACTGACATCTGCACACTTTCCAGCCCCCCTCCCCACCTTTTTCCTTAGCTGTAATTGAGAAAATCACCAGCAATCAGAGGAAGTCAGCTGCGCGGGGCCCGTAATGAAAGAGGGCTGAAACAGCTGTGCCACATCTCTGCACAATTATCCTCCACCTCACTAACTAATAACAGTTCCCCAGAAGAAGAAATCCTGCCTTGCCTGAAATGCCTCCGGAAAGAGGGTCCCGTTCCCTGCTGTGGCTGTCGCCAAAAAAGGGGATAACGTCGAAGCACGAGGCCATCGCTGGAGTCATTCAGTTGCCAATAATGGGTGTCCAAAGAGAAATGTTGCAGGCAGTGGGCCAGCCTATGAGCCAGGCCATCCATGCAGTAAATAGCAGAGGGAAAGAGTTTCTTCCAAGCAAGGAGTCCAGTGAACACTGAAATGCAAGGCAGGAGAGGAAAATGGCAATTCACAGAAGCAGAAACATCACACTAAGGAATGAGAGCTCTCTCTCTCTCTCTCTCTCTCTGTCTCTCTCTCAGTTCCATCCCCTGATTGTCTCTCTGGTTTGCACTGCCCTTTCTTCTTCTCCTCCTGGATCCCAGCTTAACTCGGAGCGCATGTCATTTGCTGGATCTTTCTGCTAGGGATGCGCGAACACACCCCAGCTCAGATTCTCTGAGCACCCAATGATGCCCCCACCCCGGACCCGCGCTCGCGTCCCCACGAGCTCAGTGAGTCGCCCACACTCACTGCGATCCCATCTGACGAGCACCCACCATTTTGCCGCCTTTTTTTCTGCGTAAAAAAGGAGTTTAAAAAATGCACATATTTAAATATGCTCGGTTTGGGGGCCGGGGAAAGCATAATATGTGCAATATTAGAGGCCATATGCCCTAGAGAGGAAGACACATAAATAAACTGAAGGAACTGGAAGTTGAAACATGGGGCATGTGCACAGGGCTTGTGAAAGGTTTAGAAATAAAAAAGGAACCATGGAAGACTTCTGAATGCATTGGTTCCACTTCAGAGATGAGGCCAGGTAATTTAGATCTCCAAAAGCTGGGGGGAATTCACATTGTGTCTAACTGTGGGTGCTTCTGTCTAGTTGTGGAAGCTTCTGTAAGACAGGGTGGACTACAGAAAAGATTGATACCTTAGCCAGCACTGGAATACTCCAAGCATCTGAGGGCTCAAAGATGCTTGCTTGCATGACTATTCATAGGTTTTGAATGGCTGGTGGCTACTAGCTATTGGACACACCCCATCTGATTTCTTAATAAGCACTGAGGGCTAGAAGACGCTTGCTTAAATTAGCATTCATGTAAGATACACTGTGGTATAGTGGATGCAGGAGAGTACAGCTGTAAAGTTCATGAGGTCACCATCCCCTCAGCCTAAAGTTCCTCACTAGGTTGTTGTCAGAATAAAATGAGGAGTAAGTACACTGCCTTGAACTCCTTGGAGGGAGGGTGGGAGATATATAAAATTGGTTTTGATGGCTGGTGGCTACTATCTACTGCAGTGCACAAACCCCTACCTCTTTGGGTGGGGAAAGCAGTGAGCATTCATGGCTTCTAATAGTTGGTAGGTACTAGCTACTGCACTCATCCACCAGTTTGGGTGGGTGCTGGTAGAAAGCAGTTGGGCAGTTGTGAATGTAGCCAGTGATGGAAGAAAGGAGGCTGGGGATGTCAGAGGAATCCATTTGGAGTTTGACAAGCTTTCATTGGTTAAGCCCCCACAGATTTTGGTCCATTTTCTACTGTGGAGTCTGTCTCAGTCTGCAGCGAGTTGGGCCAGTTCATGGATTTTCTGTGTTTTTGAACTTGCACAAATTGCAGCTGAATTTTGCCAAATCTGCATAATTTGTGCAAAATACACAAATTCTGGCTGTAAATTTCAGCCACAATTGGGGCAAATCTCTATTCATGCAAATTATGGCTCACCACAAAAAAAAATGTGCAAGAAGTTCCCAGAGTTCGGGAGAAAGGCCGCTGCTCAGCCTGCAAATGCAAACCGACTTGGGCATGCCACGGAACTCCATCGAACAAAAAGAGAAACAGATTTTCCAGCAATGCACATCCCTAAAGGAGCCTGAATTTTAAAGCTGGCTCGCAAAGAGGAACTGAAGCTGCCAAGATGTGCTATTGTTGTGGGGAAAACTGATTGCGTTTTGAAGCTTAGCACTGTCTCTCTGGGTGTTTGCCTACTCAGCTTATATACTTGTAAATAAACAGTTATTAGAAGAACATCAATAACTCTCCAGCATTGTCTCCTCAGAAGGGAACTGACCTCATACATAGCTGCCACAGGAACTGGGGAAGTGGGGAGCCATGAAACAGTATATTGTTTCCCGAGCAGCAGTTTGATGCTCGTTAGTTCCCACCTCCATCAATAACGAAAATCTCATTTTCTCCAAAGAGATGCATCTCTAGCCCATATGTGAGGCAGGAAGAAGGGCCTCTATATGTACATCTGTATCAGCAGCATGAAGCCTGTATAAATCACAGTGCTGTTATCAGGGGTAAAATTAGCTCCTGTTACTGATAGCATCTATCACTCATTCCTGCTCTAATCTCTACCATGGGAAAGATTTACAAGCAACTGATAAAAGAGAAGGGCGGGGGGAATCAAAGCTGTACAGGAGGGAGAAGAAGAAAATCAAAGCTGAGATAACAAAAGTATTTGCGAGCCCGGTAGAAACAAATAAGATGGGTTACTAGAAAAGAGGGGATCGTTATCATTTAAGATTATTTTCCGTTTAACCTGTCAGGCCAATGTTCTTCTAAAGAACCTGCAGAGAAAGCATTAATGATCTCAGGTGGAGCACTCTCCCAGTCACCTGCATGAATAATAAGAAGAAAACAAGGAAAGCATGATGATGGGGATTCTCAAAAATATCAATGTTGGCTGCCACTCCATTCATTTTGATGGCATATGCAATGCTTGGTGCTTTAACAACTCAGGTGATATGTTGTAGTTGTTGTTCAGTCATTCAGTCATGTCCGACACTTCGTGACCCCATGGACCATAGCACACCAGGCCTTCCTGTCCTGCGCTCTCTCCCGGAGCGTGCTCAAGTTCATATTCATTGCATCGGTGATGCTATCTAGCCATCTCATCCTCTGCCATCCCCTTCTCCTTTTGCCTTCAGTCTTTCCCAGCATCAGGGTCTTTTCCAGACAGTTTTCTCTTCGCATTAGGTGGCCAAAATATTTGAGTTTCACTTTCAGTATCTGTCCTTCCAATGAGCACTCAGGGTTGATTTCCTTCAGGATGGACTGATTTGACCTCCTTGCAGTCCAGGGGACTCGTAAGAGTCTTCTCCAGCACCACAGTTCGAAAGCATCAATTCTTCGGCGCTCAGCCTTCCTTATAGTCCAGCTCTCACAGCCATACATTACTACTGGGAAAACCATAGCTTTGATTATATGGACCTTTGTCGGCAAGGTCATGTCTCTGCTTCTTACTATGCTGTCTAGGTTTGCCATAGCTTTCCTCCCAAGGAGCAAGCGTCTTTTAATTTCATGGCTACAGTCACCGTCTGCGGTGATCTTGGAGCCCAAGAAAGTAAAATCTGTCACTGCTTCCATTTCTTCCCCTTCTATATGCCAGGAAGTGATAGGGCCAGATGCCATGATCTTTGTTTTTTTAATGTTGAGTTTCAAACCAGCTGTTGCACTCTCCTCTTTCACCCTCAACAAGAGGCTCTTGAGATCCTCTTCACTTTCTGCCATTAGGGTGGTATCATCTGCATATTGGAGGTTGTTGATAATTCTCCCAGCAATCTTAATTCCGACCTCTGATTCATCCAACCCGGCATTTCTCATGATGTACTCTGCATATAAGTTAAATAAGCAGGGTGACAATATGCAGCCTTGTCGTACTCCTTTCCCAATTTTGAACCACTCGGTTGTTCCATGTCTAGTTCTTACTGTTGCTTCTTGACCCTCGTACAGGTTTTTCAGGAGACAGGTAAGGTGGTCTGGTACTCCCATCACTTTCAGAATTTGCCACAGTTTGTTGTGATCCACACAATCAAAGGCTTTAGCGTAGTCAATGAAGCAGAAATAGACGTTTTTCTGGAATTCTCTTGCTTTCTCCATGATGCAGCGAATGTTGGCGATTTGATCTCTAGTTCCTCTGCCTCTTTGAAACCCTGCTTGTACTTCCAGTAGTTCTCGGTTCGCATACTGCTGAAGCCTAGCTTGTAGGATTTTGAGCATCACCTTGCTGGCATGTGAAATGAGCGCAATTGTGTGGTAGTTTGAACACTCTTTGGCGTTGCCTTTCTTTGGAATTGGAATGTAAACTGACCTTTTCCAGTCTTGCGGCCATTGTTGAGTGTGCCAAATTTGTTGGCATATTGAATGCAGCACTTTAACAGCATCATCTTTCAGGATTTTAAATAGCTCAGCTGGAATACTGTCATCTCTGCTAGCTTTGTTGTTAGTAATGCTTCCGAAGGCCCACTTAACTTCACTCTCTAGGATGTCCGGCTCAAGTTCAGTGACCGCACTCTCATGGCTATCAGGGACATTCAGATCTTTCCTGTATAGTTCTTCTGTGTATTCTTTCCACCTCTTCTTAATCTTATCTGCATCTGTTAGGTCCCTGCCTTCTTTGTCCTTTATCATGCCCGTCTTTGCACAAAACGTTCCCTTGAGATCTCTGATTTTCTTGAAGAGATCTCTTGTCTTTCCCATTCTATTGTTTTCCTCGATTTCTTTGCATTGTTCATTTAAGAAGGCCTTCTTGTCTCTCCTTGCTATTCTCTGGAACTCTGCATTCAGTTGGATATATCTTCCCCTTTGTCCCTTACTTTTCGCTTCCCTTCTTTCCTCAGCTACTTGTAAAGCCTCATCAGACAGCCACTTGGCTTTCTTGCATTTCTTTTTCTTTGGGATGGATTTCGTTGCTGCCTCCTGAACAATGTTACGGACCTCCGTCCATAGTTCCTCAGGCACTCTGTCTATCAGGTCTAATCCCTGAAATCTATTCCTCACCTCCTCTGTATATTCATCAGGGATATGATTTAGGTCATACCTGAATGGTTTAGTGGTTTTCCCTACGTTCTTCAATTTAAGCCGAAATTTTGCAACAAGAAGCTCATGATCTGAGCCATAGTCAGCTCCAGGTCTTGTTTTTACTGACTGTATGGAGCTTCTCCATCTTTGGCTGCAAAGGACATAATCAATCTGATTTCGATATTGACCATCTGGTGACGTCCATGTGTAGAGTCGCCTCTTGTGCTGTTGGAAAAGAGTGTTTGCTATGATCAGCGTGTTCTCTTGGCAAAACTCTATTAGCTTTTGTCCTGCTTCATTTTGTACACCAAGGCCATTCCTGCCTGTTATCCCAGTGATTTCTTGACTTCCTGCTTTAGCATTCCAATCCCCTATGATGAAGAGGACATCTTTTTTTGGTGTTAGTTCTAGAAGGTGTTGTAGGTCTTCATAGAACCGATCAACCTCAGCTTCTTCGGCC
Organism: Heloderma suspectum; assembly: GCF_057233095.1. NCBI lineage: Eukaryota > Metazoa > Chordata > Lepidosauria > Squamata > Helodermatidae > Heloderma > Heloderma suspectum. Next base: position 13,193,516 of record NC_139470.1, read on the forward strand.
TCAGTGGTTGGGGCATAGACTTGAATTACTGTGATGTTGAATGGTTTGCCTTGGATTCGTACTGAGATCATTCTATCATTTTTCAGATTGTACCCCAGTACTGCTTTTCCCACCCTTTTGTTGACTATGAGTGCTACTCCATTTCTTCTAAGGGATTCTTGCCCACAGTAGTAGATATGATGGTCACCTGAATTAAATTCGCCCATGCCTGTCCATTTTAGTTCACTGATTCCCAAGATGTCGATGTTCAGTCTTGCCATCTCATGTTTGACCACCTCCAGCTTACCTTGATTCATTGATCTGACATTCCAGGTTCCTAAATAATATTGTTCTTTACAGCATCGGATTTTCTTTTCACCACCAGACACATCCACAGCTGAGTGTCCTTTCGGCTTTGGCCCAGCCGCTTCACTCTTTCTGGCGCTACTTGGAAATACCCTCTGCTCTTCCCCAGTAGTATATTGGACACCTTCCGACCTGAGGGGCTCATCTTCCGGCGTCATCTCTTTTAGCCTTGTGATACATTCCATGGGGTTTTCTTGGCAAGAATACTGGAGTGGGTTGCCATTTCCTTCTCCAGTGGACCACATTTTGTCAGAACTCTCTGCCATGACCTGTCCGTCTTGGGTGGCCCTGCACGGCATAGCTTATGGCTTCACTGAGTTACGCAAGCCCCTTCGCCACAACAAGGCAGTGATCCATGAAGGGGAGTTGTATAGATACACACACTATAAAGAAATACAGAGCCCAAAGTAGCCACTGACACATCAGACCCAACCATATATTAGAAGTATGTTCTTCCCAAACATGTCACTTGAACTGGTTAAAGTTTATTATTTTTGTTTGTTTACCTTTTGATAATGTTATTCTTTTTGTAAAATACCCTGGGAATATGATTCAAGTGTGGTATTTTTTAAAAAAAAAAACAATCCTTGTAAAAGAAATAATGTATTTATTTGTTTAGTGTTCTGTTATTGCTTCATTATTTCTGGCTTCCCTACAGGAAACAGAGACCAGTTTGTCTCAAAATGATTAGAGGTCCCCCGCCCACTTTCCTTCTTTTAACCTAACACAGTAGCTTAGTTTCATCTTTTCTTTCCTTTTCTTTTTACAATAGCACAGACCTTTTGAACTTTCTCATTGATCAAAAGAGGATTTGGACTTTGCAGAGGGAAACAGAAAGAAAGTCCTTTTGTCGCTATTGTAAGAGTCATGGCCAACCCTCCATACTTTTTTAGAATAAAGGGCCTGCCAGAAGCCTCAAAGGATTATCAAAACATTGTTAGGAACCCTCATTCCTAAGGTATCTCACACACACACACACACACACACACATACACGAAGCTGCTGTACAAACAGTCAGACCCTGGGTCCATCTAGCCCAGAATTGTCAACACTGACTGGCAGGGGCTCTCCGGGGTTTCAGGCTGGGGGTTTCCTTGCCCTACCTGGAGATGCCAAGGATTGAACCTGGGACCTTCTCCATGCAAAGCAGGTGCTCTACCACTGAGCTATGGCCACTCGCCTCTCCATACTCAGCCCTCTTCATACTCTTTATACTCAGTGGCTATGCCCAGGCTCCAGAGCCCCCTCCCAAGAGAGTAGAGTACAGTGGTAGAGCATATGCTTTGCATCCATAAATCCCAAGTTCAATCCCCAGCATCTCCAGATAGAGTTGGGAAAGTGGCCATAAACCCTGGAAGGCCATTGTCAGTCAGCGTCAACAATACTGGGCTAAATGGACCAATGGTCTGAGTCAGTATGCGTCAGCTTCATAAGGTTCATCTTGCTCCTTCTTTAATGGACCTCTGCTGGATTGTCAGTGCATTTCACCATTGTGTGGAGAACAGTGACCAGGTGACCTGTGTGCCTTGCTCAGTCCACTGTCCAGGTGCTGTTGGAGGGCAACTTCAGGGCTCTGCTCTCGCTTCTGATGTGTCTTTATCTTTACACCAGACTGGGACTGGAAAGCCCGTCAAATAGAGGATGTCTTCAAATTAGAGGAGAGTCCTGTGGCAACCCCTCAAATAGAGGACCCTCCTCTGTAAAAGAGGACACATGGCCACCCTACATCACCACCCCATTACTTGATTGTGGCTCATTTTTAGTAATAACATTCAAAACCCTAAATGGCTTGTGGCCAGGTCATCTGAAGGATCGTCTCCTCCCATATATACCTGCCTGTACCCAAAGTTCATCTTCAGGTTTCCTTCTCCAGGAGACCTTGCCGAAGAGGTAAGGCAAGTGGCTACCAGGAAAAGGGCCTTTCCTGCTGTGGCACCGCAGCTGTGGAATTAACTCCATAGAGAGGTTTGCTTGGCAGCTGCGTTGTAGTCTTTCCGGCACCAGGTGAAGACCTTTTTTATTTATTTTCCAAGGCATTTTTAGCATTCGAACATTCCAGATTTTTAGCGCTGCTGTCTTAAATCTGCTATTGCATTTTAAATATCTGCACTGCTGCTAGGTTTACTCTGGTTGTATTTTATTCTTTGGTTTAATCTATTGTATTTTATATTGCTTTGCCTGCTGAATTTTTGTTTTAATTTTGTGAACTGCCCAGAGAGCTTTGGCTACACGTTGGTATAAAAATGAAATAAATACATAAATAAATAATACATCCGCTGAACCTCTGGCTCCCCTTTCCTTGCCATCATCAATGTCACTTTGATATTCTCTGTTGGTCAGGGCAGGCCTTGTCTACACATGCAGGAGGACAACTAGGGATGTATGAGAAATTTGTTTCAGTTCATTTTTGAGCAAGATTTTACTCGTTCATACCTTTGAGGATGAACACAGGCTGAGACACAAACTGCATTCGAAGTCCATATATTTCTGACTTGCAGTGTGATTCACAGATACCCCCCCCCAAAAAAATGAATTTGACAGCATGCATATTTTTGAAAAATGTGAATGAAAAATGTGTACTTTTGAAAAATGCACACAAATACACTTTAATCAATGGCAGAAGCACAGGCACATTTCGAAGATGCACACAATTGATGAGTACCTTTAGGGAAATACTCATGGAAATACACATGGATTTTCATGCAAAAAAGAAAAAACTCACAATCTGATATGGACTCAGGTTGGAAGAAGCTTCAAGATGGAATTTGGAGAACTTCCATTGAGTTTGAGTTTTGCCGATTCTCACATCTCTAAGGATGATGAGGCAGATGATGAGGCAGTAGAATTCTGAGGTGGTAGAGTAGACTGTACCACTTCAGACTGTAGTTGGGGTGTGCCATTTTCTAAAGCTCTCCCTCCTGCAAATAAAATAACAATAACCAACTAGCACATCAAGGAGGAAAGTCTTAGCCCTGCCTGCTCCCTGCTGGGCTAATTTCCTACTTCCAGGGACATTCGGGGAGATCCAGCCACTCCATCCATTTTCCCTCCCCCCCCTTTGGGGGTGTCCTTCAACATTCAATCAGCAAGCTGTGACCACTGAGCCTAGTAGGACTTTTGCTGGGTTTTGCGGGGGTAGATTTCCCCCCTAAATATTTTTTTGTACTTCTGCAAACCTCATCATCTCTCTAAACTTGCTGCTATCTCTGTCGTGCATGTAGGTGTTGACACTCACACTCCGAACATCAGAAATAGAAGGAATTATATGGCAGCCAGTACAGGGATCCAGACATGCCCTGGGACTAGCAATTGCATGCGATAGGTGAGATTCCTTAAGGTGACAGGGCAGACAGTGAACATTCCCAGCCTCACTAGCACTCTTCTGAACTATATCATTTGCATTACTAGAACTTCAAACAGGATTTACAGTGAGCGGCACCGATTACTCTCACAGTTAATCAAAGCTCATAAATAGCTCTGATTGTGGGGATATCGTGCCTTCACCAGCACCGGCTGTTATTGGAGGCCTCTGTGTTAATTCTAGAATCCATTCATCAGCCGCGTGAGCCGGATGGCGGGAAGAGTGATATTTGCCAGAAGTGGTTTGGAAATTTCTAAATGGAGCAGGCAGCATTGAGAGACCCAAGACGGATCTCTCCATTACAAAGGGCTGTGCGAGCAGTTGTGGTGCCCTAGTCACTAATGGATGACTGATATACTCATGCTACTGCAGCAACAATCACAGGGGTAGGCCAAGTCTCTCCTTTCCTATGTTTGTTTTGGGGAACTCTGATTCACCAGGCCATGGAGTCACAGGGCTGGTTGGGGAATCGAAATTACATATGTATGTATAACATGTTGATTCATACTGAGCTGAAGTATTGCCCTACAGAAAATATGGGGCAAAATTTTAGGGTTTATGAAGTGTGAAATTCCCCCCCCCCATGCATTTAAAAAATGCATTACTATTGATTGTTCATTGCCATGATGAATGGCACCATTTTGTTCTTAGAAACAAAGGAGGTTGTCCAATACTGAGTCAGATTATTGGTCCATCTAGCTCACTATTGTCTTGCCCATATAGTGTCAAGGGTAGGCATGGTTGGGCACCTTCCAAGGGCCCTCACACCAGCAGGGGCCCACTGACAAAAGTGCCCCTGGATTTGCTCCTCCTCTTCACCATTGCAACCTGAAACCAGAATTTTGTGTTGTTATTAGTATTGTATGCTGCCTAGAGTGGTTGGGTACCTGGCCAGATGGGGGGATAATAAATCGAATAAATAAATAGATAAATACATAAACCTGCTTGTTCACCCACCTCTTGCTCTGGCTCAAACAATAGTGGTGGTGAAAAGGAAGAGCAGGAGATGACCCTGCCTGCTTGCTCACTAGATCTTTCTGCCTGTCAAGCAAGCAAGTGGTAGCAATGATGAGAAAGTGGAGGAGAAGCATGAGCAGGTGGTGATGATGGTGGTGACATGGTAGACTCACTGAGGGAGGGGGCCCATTTGGGTGTCTTGCCCAAGGGGCTTCAAAAACGTGGAGCCAGTACTGATTGGCTTCAGTGATTGGCAGTGGCTTTCCAGGGTTTCAGAGAGGGGCCTTTCCAGGCCCTACCTGCAGATGCCCAGAATTGAACCTGGGACTTCTTGCATGTTAAGCATGCACTCTCCCATTGGTCAGCAGCCCCTCCCCTTCTGACGAATTGGGAGAGGCAAATGGGGGCACCTTTATTTCTTCTGGTGCCATGCTATGGAATACAGCATGGTAAGAGGGCAGGAGAGAGAAGAGTCACCCTGTTGCCTAGGTAACCAGCCAGCCCTGCCTGTCATCTGGCACTGCTCCATTGCACAGCTCCAGAAGACAAGGATGCTGTCTGACATTGCCTAGGCAACAGGGTGACTCTCCTGCTACCATATTGCAGCTAGGTTTGGGCAAATCTGTTAATTTGGGTTTTTCTCGGTTTCTTATTCCACTCATCCCAAACTTATTTTTCTCAGTTTATTCAACTCATCCCAAAATTCAACTCATCCCAAACTTTGAGAATTTTTCCAACCTTAGGTTCAAGTTCATCCCAAATGTTTTAAAACATTTGCACGAGAATTTGTATGAATTTTTGTGCACATTCCTCCTAAGGTATGCATTTTGTATTCCATGTTGCCTTAGGCACAGCTTTTTTTTTTTTTTTTTTTGCAAGCTGCTTTCCTAACGTGATGCATTTCAAAATTATTTTCATTCGTTGAATCTATGGGTTTTTGTGTGTGCTTCGCCCTAATGCATTTTGTATCCATTTAAAAGAAAATATGGAGAACTCCATTGCAACACTGGGAGAAGGACAACTGAGTTTCAGTCCACACGTTGGTTCAAAAGTGCAGAAATTATATTCACGCTAAAATGCCGACCGAATGAATTTCTCCCCCAAGCCTAATTGCAGCACAGCACAATAAGAAAAGAGGTGGCAAAATATTGGGATGGATGAGAAATTCATTTCAGCTCATTTTTGGTCAGGATTTGGTCAGTACAGCATGTGGACATTTGAAAAATGTGTAGGAAAGAATGCAGACATTTAAAAAATGTGTACTTTTGAAAAACACTTGCTTTTGAAAAATGTGTACAAACATGCTTAAACCAATGGGAGAAGAATGCGTACATTTCAAAGATATGCACACGTGTGTGTACATTTGGAAAAATACACGTTGCTCCTTTTTATCCCTTTCATTATGTATATGGGGGGGAGCAACTAGGGATGTACGAAAAGTACTTACCTTTCCGATCCGGGGCATCTGCGGTGGGGGGGAGGTGCTCCGTCCCTCCCCCTAGAATCCTCCCCGGCCAGCTCCACTCCGAGGCGACTCTCTGGAGCTGCCGGCCGGGGCTCCTGCAGCCAGACTTCCATCCGCTGCTGGGCTGCGCCAGCTGCAAATGGCAGCCGCCGTAGCAGCTGCCATTTGCGTCCTTGCGGAGGCCATGATAGGCTACATAAGTATCTACGTAGCCTATCATGGCAAAAGGCAGGGACGCAAATGGCGGCTGCTACACCATTTGCATCCCTGCCTTTTGCCGTGATAAGCTACATAAATATATATGTAGCCTATCACGGCCTCCGCAGGGACACAAATGGCGGCTGGCGTAGCAGCCGGAAGACCACCCGAAGCCGCCACCAGAGCTGCCACCGCCGCCAGGTAGGCTCCATCCCAGGGGGATTCCGTGGGATGGCGGGGGGGATTGCCCCGTTCTGCCATGGACTCCGGGGGGATGGATTCTAAAGAATCCAGCCTCACTGGAGTCCGTGGCAGAATTCTCCAACATCCCTAGGAGCAATGCAGCCTCCCTTTCACCATACACTCAGCCACGCTGAGGCCCACCTCACAGAAGACTCGTGTTGAAGTCTGAGCCAGGCTGAGAGTCCTGAATTATTAAACTCACCATTAAGCCTCTGCTAGCTACACCTAACAGTGTGATAAATTGATCAGGTGCTGCAGAATTTCAGCCATGGCCTGGCCTCCCTCCCTCCACCGTTTCTTTCTCCGTTCCCTCCCCACGGGTTTCCCAGCCCAGTTGGAAGGGAGATAATTGCCCGTGGTTTGCAGCAGCAAGGGAGCTCGTCTTCTCAGCAATGAAGTGTTTTGTCTACCACTTCCAAAGGCCAACGGAGCCAAGTCATAAAAATCTCTCATCGGGGTTAGCTCTGGCAGGCCCAGCAAGGCAGCCAATGTAACTTCTTTAATGACTCTTGTTTCGTCAAAATTAAATAAAACTGGCTAAACAATTATGTTTTGCTACAGCAGAGCAACTGGCTCTACGGATGGCTTGTCCCTTTCCCAGATGGATGGCAACAAAGCCCCAGGCCGTGACTGCAGTGTGAGGTGTAATAAACCAGGGTTAAGAAACCACTAAATACTTTACTAATTGGTTTCAGCTTTTATGGGAGAGAAGGGAGGCTAGATTAGCTGGCACAGGCTGCAATCCAATCTGGGCCGGTGTCAAGGGAAGACATGCTCGTTCCCTTGCCAAAGTCCCACTCTCCAGCAGGGGCCCACTGACTGTCAGGATTCCCTTAGCTCCCACTTCACTCCAACACCCAAACATACACAGATGAGAGGCTTCAGTCTACAGCTTTTAATCCATTACTTCACAGGGTCATACAGATGGAAATTCTCAGAGACTTTCCGTCTACAAAGGAACACCTTCAGGGGATTCAAATGGAATTGACGAGAGTTGCCCACCGTTTGAAGAGGGTGCCTAACTAGCCTAGCCTAACTTAAGGGGGGGGAGGTCCCTCTCTTGTCGCGAGGCCTCTAAGCGCAGCTTTTCATGCAAGGCCAATCGGGTAGACCGTCTAAGTTGCGCCCCTGCCATCTCTCTCTTTGCTCTGAGCCGGCGCCTGGCATCTATTAGGTCATCCTCCTGTTTGCTGCCTCTCATGGGAGGTGGGGTGAGGAGGGACACTCGTGCTCAGCCATCTGGATGTTTGTAACCTGAGAAGTTGGCCTACTCATATCTGAACTAGCCTGGGAAAACACCTCCCCCATGTCTGATGGTTCTCCTTCAGAATCTGGACTGCTATCACACTCCCTGCGCTCAGAAACATGCCTGACACTGACAATGCCCCTGGGAATTGCTCATCCTGTTCACCATTTCAACCCGCTTGTTCAACTGCCTGTCACTTTGGTCCAGAGTCCAGACAATAGTGTTGGTGAGAAGGAGGAGCAAGAGATGCCACTGCCTGCTTGCTCACTGGCTGTCAAGCAAGCAAGCAAGCAGTAGAAATGATGACAAAGGGGATGAGGACCAGGGGCAGTTGGCGACCATGACAGTGAGAAGGGAGACTCACTGAGGGAGGGGACCCGTGGAGGGGGTCTTGCACAAGGGCCCTCAAAGAAAATGGATCCAGCACTGCATTCTAATACATGCTTAAACTGAGACTGAGCCCCATTGAACTCAATGGGACTTCTGAGTAGACATGTATATGATTGTGCTGTGTCAGAGGCCTAATTCTCACTGAGTCTGGGCCATACCACTTCAGATGGTCTGGGCTGTCCCACCTCAGATGGAAGCTAATAGGTTGGAATGCTTTTTCCACCCAGACATTCCCTCCTCTTAGAACACCAAAAGGACCAGGGAGAAGGGATATAACATATATCCTAACTTCATAGCAGGAGTGCTCTTGTTCAGGTTTCCTTCTTTCCAGACAGCCATGCCTTCCTCCAGGACCCTTCAATCCATCCTCCCCCCCCCCCAAATCACACTCAACATTCCACAGCAGGGCCGGCCCCACTATTAGGCAGAGTGAAGCAACTGCTTCAGGCAGAAGATTTTGAGCATTATGAAAGGGAGATAGCGGAGGACAGGAAGGCCTGGCGTGCTATGGTCCATGGAGTCACGAAGCGTCGGACATGACATAACGACTGAACAACAATGAAAGGGCAGCAAATTGCTCTTGCCTCATACCAAAATAACTTGACTGGCCGTGGGTACTATGCACCTTGACTGGGTGGGTCTTGTTTGTGGGTCTCCCATTGGCAGCTGCTTGGCCACTTTGTGAACAGAATGCCGGACTAGATGGACCCTTGGTCTGATCCAGCACAGCTCTTCCTATGTTTTTATTGGTGGGGATTTGCTGTTACACCTCAGCCAGCAAAATGTCATGGGCCAGCCCTGTTCCACTGCCACTGAGCATGCTCAGTTCTCATCAGGTGTTGTCCCCTTAAGTTTTGTTTCTGTATTTCTGCAAGCCACAGGGCTCCTCCAAGCATGTCAGTAATGCCCTCTTGTTTCTCATTGGCCCCATTTTGACTTAGGGATGTACGAAACGACTTACCTGTTTCATTTCGTGACATCTGTAGGGATGTACGAAAGTTCCGCCACAGATCTCGGGGAGGCCGAATGCCAGCGCATTTGGCCCCCTGAAATCGGTGGCGGAACGGCCCCCCGCCCCCCACCCAGGATGGGACTTACCTTAGGCGGATCTTCCTGGCAGCGGCTCCAGCGGCAGTTCGGCAGTGGTGGCTGCGGTGGCCGGTCTTCCAACCGGCTGCCGCCGCCGCCATTTCCACGTAAAAAACAAAACAAAAAAATGTGATAGACTACGTAAAGATTTACGTAGCCTATCACAGCTGACTGCAGGGACGCAAACGGCAGCGGCTACGGCCGGATGTCCAGCTACGGCCGGATGTCCGGCTGCTGGCGGAGCCGGCTGGCGGCTCCGCAGAATCCCTGCGGAGCGGAGCCGGCCGGCCAGGATTTCGGGGGGGAGGAATGGAGCACCTCCCCCCCCAGCCAGGATTCCGAGGGGAGGGACAGAACGCCTCCCCCCCAGCATCAGCATAATCTGCGGAAAGGTAAGTACCTTTCGTACATCCCTAGACATCCGCGGTGGGGGGGAGGCGCTCCGTCCTTCCCCCCGAAATCCTCACCGGCTGGCTCCACTCTGTGGCAACTCTGCTGAGCCGCCGGCCAGGGCCGCTCGCAGTGACATCCAGCCGCTGCTGGGCTGCGCAGGAACGCAAATGGCGGCCGCCGTAGCCGCCGCCATTTGCGTCCCTTTTTTTCGCCGTGATAGGCTACGTAAATATTTAAATTCCGCCACGGATTTCAGGGGGCCGAATGCACTGGCATTCAGCCTCACTGAGATCCATGGCAAAATTCTCCGCCATCCCAATTTTGACTACATAATTATTGTCATTCACTGTCTGAGATCACTATTGGAAGGACAGATAGACAAGAGACAAAGTTATAAGGTTGCTTTTTATGTTCACACACATGTGAACACACAGCTGCCTTATACCAAGTCAATCTATTTGTCCATTTCACCCATATTTTCTACTCTGAATGGCAGCAGCTCTCCAGAGTCTCAGGCAAGGAGGGTTTTCCCAACACTTGCTGCCTGATCATTTTTTAACAAGAGCTTGTAGGCTGCCCATAGGCATCTGGTTGGCCGCTATGGGAAGCACGATGCTAGGCTAGACAGGCCGTTGGTCTGATCAAACTCATCTTCTTAGAGGTGCTAGGGATTGAACCTGGGCCCTTTTGGATGCAAAGTATATGATCTACCATTCAGCTACGGCCAGTCGCTCCCCACAAAAAAATTCAGAGCAGCCATTGTCTCATGTCCCCACATGTCTTGGGCCCATATTTGCCAACAGATCAGGGTCTGACAGTCCTGAAACTTCATCCTCCTATCTACCTTCCCCAGTTTCTGTTCCTGGGGAAAACACTGCTAAGATCTACGTTGGTCATGGGCCAAATCCTGTGGACTTCAAGGTCATGGGATTCTCCAATTTTGGGATTTGCAGAAGTTAGCAAGAGTGAGCCAGAGAGAAGCCGCAGTTCATATTTCAGCCTTGGGATTCCAGCACCTATTGCCAAGACAGTCCTTCCCCCCATCTGCCTCTATCTCCTCTGAGCAGACTGACATCAACCTTTCTTTACCCTGAGGTGCCCATCTGCCTTCGTCTTTCAAAAGCCATGGGAGATGGAGCCATGGGTGTTTCATGGAATCTGTGCCAATGGTTATCACACACAAACCTGGACTCATTACTCAGCAGGAGAATCCAAGGAGTTTCTCCTCTATTCTCAAAAATGGCAAGTCGGTGGCAATATAACCTCTGTCGGAAAGATATCAAGGATTTCTCTCCATATTTACTTGGTGATGAATGGAGACAGTTCAACTGGCAGTATTTTCCTAAGAGTTGAAAAATTAGACAGAAAAGCTCCAGAGGCACAATTTGCCCATCTATCATCTCCTCCCCACCATCTCTGGGGAAAGTCATCTAATAGCAACATTCTTTACCAAGATTTAAACAACAGTCATTCTGTCAGAGATGGAGAGAGCTGACTAGCTATCATTAGAAGTACCGTTTCTTAAAAAGTCTCTGGCACACTCACAAGGTACCACCAGGCACATAAAAAAGAGGAGAGGAGAGAGGACCTCAATGTGTCAGGTGAGAGCTGCGGAAGTAACATCCCTTTAGATGTTGGGATGGATGAATCTGTCAATTTTGCTATCTCCCACATTCGATTCTTTTTAAAAAATGAGTTCTTTCCCAAATATGAAGAACTTTGCAAATGTTGGTAAATTCTTAGCAAAAATGAATAGAAACAAAATTGTCACCCATCTGCATCAGCCAAATTCAATAGGTTCAGATATTATTCCCAGCATGGAGAGAAATATGATGTGCCTGCCTTCCTGCCATGTAACTGTTAAAGATGAGGAGTCTGTCAGAAAAAAGAGCTTGCAAAGAACTAACATGGGTGAATATACAGGGATTCAAACCCAGACGTTAAAGAGCAAAGCACTCAAAGCCCTGAGTCTGGATGGACAAATCTGAGCAGTTCAACATGAGGCCATTTATCTGCTGTATCTGCTTTCAATTTCATTGCAGAATTGCGATCCGGGCTCTAGACAAAGAGCTTTTCCTTTCCTGCTTTTCCACTACATAACTTTTAGGTGGTGCTGTGCTGTTGTAGAATGTCACAAATAGGAAAGTATGTTTCCAAATACTCAATTTTCCCCACTCTAAAAAAAAACCTTGGAAAGTGCACTTAAAAAAACAGAAGTGAAACTGGAGGGTCATGATGTTGTCTAAAGAATCCGTAAACAACTGTGAGTAGGGAATGATGAGCAGACAATAAATTCCTGGAGTAGAAAGCTCTCTCTCCATTTTTTCTTTCTTTCTCCCATACTCATTTTTGTTTTTAAATCTCAAGTTCCTTTTGTCCCAAATATGGCAAACTTTGTGGATTTTGGTAAATTCTTATCTGAACCAAGTTGAAATTAAATTCTTACCTGGCACCATTTAGAAGCTCCATACCCCCCAAGCCTGGCCTGCTAAGGGGAGAAAGAGTTCCAGAGTCTACTTTGGAGGAAAGAGTCTACTTTCTTGAGTTCTTTCTTTCCTGAATATAAAGAACTTCATGAATGCTGGCAAATTCTTATCAAAAATGAACTGAAACAAAATTCTCACCCATCTGCATCAGCTAAACTCAGTAAGTACTGGGGGCTCAGGGAGGTGAGAGGGAGAAAAGTCTAGGGCTGGGCCGAAATTTCTCAGAAAATAATTTTCTGAATGATGTTTGGGTTTGGGTTTTTGGAGCTCACCCTGTTCTGTTGAAGAATTGCAATTCCCTCCCTGGAGAATATTCAGCAAAATGGCCTCCCCAGTTTCACTGTCTGTGAATGGGGTGGATAATTTTAGACACAATTATGGATACAATTTTAATATTGTTTAATATGGTTTTCATGTCACCGAAGGAGACAATGAGCTTAGCTCCTTCTTCTTCCACTGTTCCTCTCTCAGTGCATGGTTTCCTTCATCCACCAATATGACTACCAATAGAGTTTCATTCAAGGCTGAATTTTCTCAGAAGAGAGTTTTCACAGACATTTTCTTTTTTGACCCTACCCAAACTGTTGGACAACTTCATCTATCTCCCCCCACCCCCAGGAATCAGCAGTAAAATGCCTCCACCCACAATAGCATAACAAATTGAGAACATAAGAAGAGCCCTGCTGGATCAGACCAAGGGTCCATCTAGTCCAGCAATCTGTTTGCACAGTGTCCAACCAGCTGCCCATGGGAAACCCAGAAGCAGGACAGGAGTACAACAGCACCCTCCCACCCATGTTCCCCAGCAACTGGTGTACACAGGCATACTGCCTCTGATACTGGAGGTAACATATATCAATCAGGACTAGTAACCACTGATAGCCTTCTCTCCTCCAGGGATTTGTCCAACCTCTTTTTAAAGCCATCCAAATCGGTGGCCTTTGCTATGTCTTGTGGTAGTGAATTCCATAGTTTAACTCTGCGCTGTGTGAACAAGTCCTTCCTTTTTATCTGTCCTACATCTCCCACCAATCAGCTTGACAGCTTCATGGGATGACCCCAGGTTCTAGTATTATGAAAGAGGGAGAAAACTGTCTCCTTATCTACTTTCTCCACACCATGCATCATTCTGTACACCTGCATCATGTCTCTCCTTACTCAACTGTTCTCTGAGCTAAACAATCCCACCTTCCCTCATAGGGGAGATGCTCCAGCACCTTGATGATTTCAGTTGCCCTTTTCTGCACTTTTTCCCAACTCTACAATATCTTTTTTTCTAGGTGTGGTGACCAGAACTGTGCACGGTATATGAAATGTGGTCACACCACAGATTTGTGTAAGGGCAGTATTTTATTGGCAGTTTTATTCTCAATTCCTTCCCTGATTATAGAATTTGTAACACAGATTACAAATTCTCCTGATTACAACATAGAATTTGCCTTTTTCACAGCAGCCACACGCTGGGTCAACATTTTCAGTGAGCTGTCCACCACAACCCCAAGATCTCTTTCTTGGTCAGTCACTGCTACCTCAGATCCCATCAGCTTATACTTGAAGTTGGGATGTCTTGCCCCAATGTACATTTGAAGAAGCCATTTTGCAGCTGGTGAACCAAGCCTTTGGATGGCCCAAGGGTTACACATGGTCAAACATTTCCTAGAATGTATATCAGGGATGGGGATCATGTGTCCCGCCAGATATATCGCTGGATTGCAACAACCTAATCAGCATAGCCAACGTTGAGGGATTTGCAGAGTTTAACAACATCTGAAGAACCACACGTTTCCCACCCCTGATGTATACAATCAGTTTGACAAACTAAAAAGCTTTACCCCAGTCAGTCTTCATCTCTTGCCCTGATGGAAAGATACCCTGTTACCTCACTCATTGACTTAGCTGCCGATCCTGTGCTGGGAGTTCAAGGGACATGACAAGACGGAAATATAAGCATCCAGCACAAAACAGCGATCAGCTTCTAATGCAATTAACAAACCCCTGGCAAGTGAGCCAATAAGAGCACTTCGTCAGCCCCCTAATAACCCTGGAGGGTGGAAGAGGAGCCACCACAGTAATGCCTTTAATTGTCCTTAATGTTTCATTAAACACAATTAGATGTAAAACGTCAACTGCACCATTTGTTGTGGCTTTAATTACACAAAGGGCAAGCTGATGGAGATTTGATTAACCCCCTTCTTTCTGGAACACTGGGGAAGATGCCCCCTGTGAAAGAAGACCAGGACTCCTCGAAGGTGGAGAGCCCAAACAGGGAGCACAGTTGACTCGTAATGTTGGCGTAACCACCCACACATAGACACATTTCACAGGCAGACATAGGGCCAAGCTTGTAGCACCCAATATTTTTCTACCAGGGTTCATTGTGTAGTAACGTTTAGTAATGGATCTTTTTGTTAAAGATATACTAGGGGGGTGCAGGGGACACATATCTGTCGGGATGCTGGTGAAATCCACAATGAGAACAGATTCCTGTGAGTCTGACCTGAATATTCCACAGAACACTGGCTTTTTCCAAGTCATGCAGATTCCACGGATGTGCGGACCAGTTTTTTACTTGTTGGAGGGATTTGCACAAATGCACACTTGCCGTACTGAGCATTAATTCTAGTGAGCATTTGCAAATGAACAAAATTCTCCAGCAAAACTTCTGATTCCATCAATGAGGAGACAATGGAATGAAAGACGCCTGACAATTTGCAAAACACAGGAAGAATGGACTTAATTAAATCCGTACATCTCTTTTGGGAACATACCATGGTAACTGCAACATTATGTGTGAATTGGCAGCCTGTGTACTGCTTGGTGTCTTAGGCTGCAATCCTCCACAACAGTCTGGCTGGTGCCCTCTGGTTCAAAAGTCTAGAATTGGGTACGTTCACATGAAAATGGAATAAATCCCTTCCCCATCCTTAGTAACAGCCCCTCCTCCTCCTTCTCCTTGTTGTTGTTTGCTTGCTCACTTCCTCTGGGTCAGAAGGAAAAGGCGGGTGAGGGAGCAGGCAGCAGTAGTGAGAAGGCGCATCAGGGGGCATGGACCTCTTGGCAGTGGCATGGCTCTCAACAGGTGCTCAGCCATCACTTATCTCCCATTTCCCAGTGCAATTAGCTCAGGGATGTTGAAACAGCCCTGCTAGCAAAATCCAGCCCTTTGGAGAAGGGAAGCCAGGGTAATCTGACGCGGGGGTGGGGGGAACTCGCTGAGCTTTCACCTGGACTTTGGTTCATTTCCCATGAGCTGGTCTGATTCGATCTGCATCAAGCTGAGCTGTTTTGTAGATTTTCCTATTATTATTATTATTGTTGTTGTTGTTGTTATTGCACAAATTGTGGCTGAAATGTGCGCTAATTGTGCAAATTATGGCAAAAATGTGCTAATTACATGAATTGCAAGTGAAATTTGCGCAAAGTTCTATTCATGCACATTTTAAAAAATGGAAAACTTTCAAGGAAATTGTGGCTCAGCTTGCAAATGTCCCAGCAATGGATATCCCCACACTTGAGTTCCCCAATGGCCATGCCCTTTTGTCCTGGCCACACCTCCTTTCCCCCAGCTACCAGTCATTGGGTGGTTTTGCATATTATTTCCATTCTAAAAGGTTGAATGTGCTAATATATTTCTTTTTGGCCCTTCCCCTTTTGCCTGTGGCTCCACCCAGCATCAGAATACAGCCCCTGAGAGCTTCTCGGCAATTTAATTTGGTCCTAATGCTGAAAGCATTTTGACACCCCTGATTTAGCTACGCTTGATCCCCAGCCCCACTGCTTTCTCAGCAATAAAAGGGATAAGTTTTGTGTTCCTGAACAGCAACATTAAAGATTCCAGCCTAACTCAAAGTGACAAGATTGTCTGCACAGGCTGGGGATTCCACAGTATTATTAAATGTGCACCTCACAGCTATTTGGGGGGGGGGGACTCACCAGGGAGACATATCTTAATTTGTCTCCTTTCCAATTACATCATCAGTCTTTCAACATTCTGTTTTCCCAGAGATAACACTCTAAATAGTTCCATTAAAGCAGATGGGTGTGGGATTTATCGCTCCCCCCTCAGTGACTCCTGTCACTGTTCCTACTGTTCTATTGATCTTCAAGAAATGAATTGCAGTATAAGCAGAGAGTGGTAAAACAGGAAAAGAGTGAAGGGCATTCCACACATTACGTGGCACCAAACCTGGGTTTTGAAACTGAGTGTACACTCAGGCAGTGAGATGCAGCCAACCCCCACCCTCTGACTAGTTGGGTTCACACATTACATTGCAACAAAACCAGGTTTGCCATCTGATGTACTCTCAAGAAGGAGCTGTAGCCAATCCAAGATATCTGATGAGTATACCTGTATGACCCACATAGTTTGAAACTAGGGCTAAATGTAAATCCACACACACGCACACACAAATATCTGCCCCTTTCATGACCAGCAAAATTGGAGGGGAGATTTCACTGAAGATTCATCGAGGGGGCAAAAAAAATAGAACAGAAGTGTGGAACCTCCAGCTCATGGGCCAGATCTGGCCTACAGTTCCACATCTGGCCTGTGGAGCCTCCTTGGGTTCTATCAGGGGGTGGGGCTTGTCCTCCGAGCCCCACCTCCTGGTTGAATCTCCACTGTTATCCCCAATCTCAGATCACAGATAGCAGCAGTGATGCAAGCGGTGTGAGGCTCAGCCAGTGCTGGGAAGAGCGCCCACTCTCCCTAGTGCCAGCTGAGTAGCTTCACGTGATGTCTGGCATCCTCATGTGGGTGGGTGGCACTGCATCAAGCCATTCAGCTGGCACTGGGAAGAGCAGCCATTACTCCCATTGGCAGCCAAGTCCCTGGATTCACGCTGTGCCTGTTGTCCCCATGTGAATGGCAGGCACAGCAGGAAGCCGCTTGGCTAATGCTGGGAAGAGTGGCCACACAAAGGCAAAATGGAGGGGCAATGACATGAGTAGCTGTGACTATGACCACGTCATCCAGCCCATAGTGGGTTTGGTGGGTGGCAATGTGGTCACAAGACTGTTCTGCACCATGTAAATCTCCACAGTCGCTGGGAGGATCAAGGAAATGGCTGTGACATCAGAAAACACCCTCAAGTTGGAGCTCTGACTAAGACCTCAGAGGGTTTTTTTCTATAGACAACCCTATGGACCCTGGGATGCTGTTGAAGCACCGTAGGATGACCCCTTAGAAGATCATTTCTTTTATTTTTTTCATGTCATGTGAACATTCATGATTTTGATACCTCTTTGGCATCTGTGCTTTCTGAACCCAACAGAATCAGGGTTCTAGTTTAGACTCAAGAAGCTATTGGGGAAAGCCAGCTGATTTATCTTTGAGGATATTTGACCCATAAGGCTAGAACCTGTTTGGAGTGGCTAATGAGATTGGTTGTAAACTTTATCTGTCAGGCAGTTGCAGCTGCTAAAGATAACACTCCTGGTAAATTTAACTTCTGATCTGCCACACAGGGAGATTCATGTTGTCCAGCGTTTTCCCTCAGTTCCTGTAATATGCAGATATGTTTTATACGCACAACTTTTTCAAGCTTCCTGGTTCACCTTTTCATCTTACCTGTACAAAACGAGTCTGATAACTTTTTAAAAAACTACAACTAATTCTTATTTATTTTTAAATCTATTAGATTTCTGGTCTGCTGGGACCTCACGACAGTTTACCGCATAATACAGCAGGAAGTTAACTTGCTGCCACACCTACACCGTCATTTCCTCCCCCACATTGTATAAGCTATCGTATAACCTCCCCAGTGATTTTATTAACCAATGAAAAAGAACCAATACCACAGGTGGGCAAAATGTGGAGGGGAATTCTTGGTGGTGGGAGGGAGATGGTTGTCCCTACTGGCCACAATGGGTCCAATCATTTTTTTTCATAAGAATGTCTCTGGGAACAACACTATGTCATGATGTAGCATCATTCCCAAGGACATTCTGTCCTAGGACCATGGCAAAATTTCTGAGAGAAGCCAAGCCATGTAAGAAAGGAAGAAAGAAAGAAAGAAAGAAAGAAAGAAAGAAAGATCCTTGCTCACCTTGTACTTAATGGTAACACATACACAGACATGAACATTTGTAGAATTTGCCCAGCCCCTGAAAGTCTCCAATTATCCCCCCATTTTAGTGGAGGATGAATGGTCCCACAAAAGTAGGGGTGGGATTTTTTTAATTATTATTTATTATTACATTTCTATCCTGCCTTTTTTCCTCTTATAAGGAACCAAAGGTAGCTTACATGGAGGAGAGTCCTTCTCCTCTCCATTTTATCCTCACAACAAGCCTGTGAGGTAGGTTAGGTTGAAAGTCAGTGACTGGCCCAAAGTCATGCAGTGAGCTTCATGGCCAAGTGAGGACTAGAACCCAGATCTCCCAACTCCCAGTTAAGTCCTCTAACCACTACACCATACTGGTTCTCATATTCTGCCCAACTCTGAGGCTGATGGAGCTGGTCTCTCAGCAAAATGGATAGAGGTGCCCAGCTTCCCATCCCTTGCTCTGCTGGATCCAGATGGGATGCATTTGGAAGCCCTATATTTCTAACTCCCAAGGCTGGCCTTGTCACACAAACAGCACGATGAACATTTTGTATAGCACTACTGTGGTATTTGCACAGAACTCATAGATTGTCAAGGCCTCCTGTTCTGTAGTGGTCCCTAAGCAGGTTGTAAAACAGTATGCATGTGTCATAGGAATGTCTTTTTTCCCCCGCTTGTGATATTGTTGTTTGCCCCCTTCATACAAAAGCAAACAATCAGTCCCCCCTCCCATCCAGCCCATCACAAGCTCTTTAGGGTACCTCTAGTCTATCAGTAATGACAGTCAACAGAGCCTCCAAGGAGAAGAACTTGGCAAGCCAAGACTAGATTCTGACAGCCAGTTTATTCTGGAGAGGGATCCATGAGTTTTGTTCCCCTCCAGATGCAATCTTGCTTGCTTTCATAATGTTGTTCCTCGAGACTTTTTTTATAAGGCTTAGAGATTACAGACATGCCAAACTTGGGGGTTGGGTGGGAGGACGAGGAGGGGGGGAAAGCATCTTTTCAAGAATCAGCTAAATAGCTTTTTCTTAACTGCTTTGGTTAGCTACAGAAATATCAGCATCAGAGGTTACTGGAGGCACAACAGATGCTGCCAAAGCAAATGCCTCCTCTCAGATCCAAAGAATGCTAATGAAAATAGCATAATGGGGTCCAAATGCCTCCCCTCAAACTCTTCACCCCACGATCCTGTGACTTACTCATCCCATAACCACCCCCTCCCCTGTCCTGCCCTGCCACCTGTTTCACTTTTCAATTATCTGGACAAGAACAGTTGCCTCTAAGAGGACCCTGCTCCCACCCACACCCACCCCTGGCCACCTTAGAATATCCAGTCATGTCCAAAGTACAGGAAACCCTGGAAATGTAGCTTTGAAGACACCTACATCCACACTAAAGATTCAAGCACCTTAAGAAAACAACACTTCCCAAAGTACCTGGCCCCTGGGATGCTGTCATTGCAATGTTCAAGACACCAGGGAGGGAGGTGCACTGGTCCAGACTGTAACCCAAAGCAGAGATGAACTTTTGGGAATCACTGAGCTCAGTTCATAATACATCAAACCAGGTCATTATGGCTTTCGGCAATATCATAAATCAATAACATCACTACTTCCTTCACCCCCAAACAGTGGGGAGTTTAGGGGCAGCACAGCAAGGTTTAATTTCCTTTGCATGACAGAGGAACAGAATGCTTATTTCATTTACAAATATACTAGCAGAGTATGTGGAGGCAAACAAACCTATGCAGCAAGTAGCACAACTACTAATCCTGCATCAGATTCCAAAAAGAGAGCAATACCACCCAAAGGATGCTTTGCCATTAGCAAACACCACCTCCCTTTCACTCTCTTTTTGGCAATCTCTGATTGACAGGATGAAAGAGCTGCTAAACTAATTGGACCAATTAGACAACTCTCACCAGGGATCAGAAATGTACGGATAGTGTAAAATCTGTTCCGTCTGTGTTTCACAGATTGTCAGGTGCCTTTTGTTCCATCGTCCACCCATCTATGGAGTCAGGCTTTTTCGGTTTCGGAATTTGTGCAAATTCACATTCACATGAGTTTGCGTGTGTGAAAATGTGCAAATTCCCCCCAAATACACATTTTTACACTATAGCATATGGGGAAATGTGCATTTTGGGGTGAGACTTTTTTTTTAATTTGGTGCATTCTTCTATGGATGAAATTTGCACAAAATGTGGGAAAGTCAGAAAAACAGTCTGCAAGTCTGTAGAATCTGCCCGGGGGGGGGGGGAACCAGTCCATTGCAAAATCCAGGGGCAGATTTACAAAAATCTAGGGATGGCGGAGAATTTCTCCATGAATCTTTGGGAGGCTGAATGCCAACGCATTTGGCCCCCTGAAATTGGTGGGGAAATTCTCCGCCAGCCCCCCGCCCACCCCCAGGATGGGACTTACCGTGGCCGAATGTCCCTCTCGGCGGCGGGTCCTGGCGGCGGATTGGCAGCGGTTCGGCGGGGGCAGGGGCGGCGGCCGGTCTCCCGACCGGCTGCTGCCTCTGCCATTGTAAAAAAAAAAAGTAAAGTAAAAAAAAAAAAAAAACACCCGTGATAGGCTACGTAACGATTTACGTAGCCTAACACGGCTAGATTTCCAAAGTCAGTCATGATAGGCTACGTAAATCGTCACGTAGCCTATCACGGCTGACTTCGGAAAAAAAAAAAAAGTACGTACGCAAATGGCGGCGGCCCATGGGCGCCGCCATTTGCGTTCCTTATTTTGGCACGTCTAGTCTACGTAAAGATTTACGTAGACTACGGCGAAAATAAGGGAATGCTATTTGCGTTGCCCTTATTTTCGCCGCAGTCTACATAAATCTTTACGTAGACTAGACGTGTCAAAATAAGGAACGCAAATGGCGGTCCCCATGGGAGCTGCCACTTGCGTACGCGGTTGTGTTTTTTTTTCAAAGTCACCCGTGATAGGCTACGTGACGATTTACAGAGCCTATCATGGCTGACTTTGGAAATCTAGCCGTGATAGGCTACGTAAATCGTTACGTCGCCTATCACGGGTGTGTGTGTGTGTGTGTTGTTTTGTTTTTTACTTTTTTTTTCGCCTCCGGGTAGACGGGGCGCTTCTACCCG
The DNA here is from genome assembly GCF_057233095.1 of Heloderma suspectum. Lineage (NCBI taxonomy): Eukaryota > Metazoa > Chordata > Lepidosauria > Squamata > Helodermatidae > Heloderma > Heloderma suspectum. The sequence goes on from NC_139470.1 coordinate 13,214,851, forward strand.
GCCTGAATTTCGCCGGCGAGGGATGGGGCGCCTCCCCCCCAGCCTGAATTTCGGCCGGGCGAGGCGGGGTGCCTCCCCCCCCTTACCTGAACTTCGGGGGGAGAACTGAAGCGCCTCCCCCCCACCGCGAAGCAACCTTCGAGAACAGGTAAGGGACTTTCGTCCATCCCTACAACAATCTGAACTCATTTGGCTCTCCATGGCAGATTTCTCTGACGTCCCTAATCATGACACATTTTCAAGTATCCAGGGTCATCAGTGTCCAGATTCATATTAGGAAACCATCACCTTGCCCCACAAAACCAAGAAAGGCCATATCTCAGTGGCAGAGCACATATTTTGAATACAGAAGGCCCCGGGTTCAATCCCTGGCATCTCCAAGTAGGGTTAGGAAAGACTTCTGACTGAACCCCTGGAGAGATGCTGCCAGTCCACACAGAAATATACTGAGCTAGATGGACTATAGGGCAGCTTCCTATGTTCTTCCAATGTTTCCCTTGTTCCACCTCTCCCTATGGTAATTGGTCCCAGCCCTTTCTTGTTCCCATGTATGTTTGCACTTTTGTTTTGTCTATACAACAATGAACCTCCATTTACAATTCAATGCTCTATTCCTCCCGCGCTTCTTCATTCTGCAAGCCAGCTTTCCTCGACCTGGTGCCCTCCAGATGTTTTGGACTACAACTCCCATCATCCCTGAGCATGGATCATACTGGCTGGGCTCCATGGGAGTGAAGAACATAAGAAGAGCCATGCTGGATCAGACCAAAGGTCTGTCTAGGCTAGGGGTGTACGAAACCCCGCTTACCTGGCTCCGCTGGGTTCCACAGGTGGAGGGAGGCGATCCGTTCCCCCCCCCCAGAATCCTCGACGGGGGGGAGGCGATCCGTTCCTCCCCCCCAGAATCCTGCCCAGCCGGATCCGCTCTGCAGCCAGGACATGGAGCTGCCGGCCAGGCCAACCCGCAGCGGGGCCTCCAGCCGCTGCCAGGCTGGTGCGGACGTAAATGGCGTCCTGCGTAGGGGACGCCATTTGCGTCCCTATGCAAGCCCGTGATAGACTACGTAAATATTTACACAGCCTATCACGGCTAAAACGGGAATGCAAATGGCGTAGGGGATGCCATTTGCGTCCCTGCTTTAGCCGTGATAGGCTACGTAAATATATACATAGCCTATCACGGGCCAGCAAAGGGAAGCAAATGGTGGCTGCTACGACGGCCGCCATTTGCGGCCGCAGCAGCCTGGCAGCAGCCGGAGCCGCTGCCGCCGCCACTGCCACCGGAGCCACAGCCAGGTAGGCTCCGTTTCGCGGGGCTTTCGTGAGGTGGAGGGGCGGGGGGCTCCGTTCCGCCACAGATTCTGGGGGGCTGAATTCACTGGAATTTGGCCCCCCTGGGATCCGTGGCGGAATTCTCTAACATCCCTAGTCTAGGCCAGCATTTTGTTCACACAGAGGCCAACCAGTTGCCCACAGGAAACCCACAGGCAGGACATGAGTGCAACAGCATGGTTCCACCCACATTCCCCTGGTATACAGAGGCATACTACCCCTGATAATGGAGGTAGCATATCGCTAGGGATGGCGGAGAATTCCTCCACGGACTCCAGTGAGGCTGGATTCTAAAGAATCCCCCAGAGTCCATGGAGGAATGGAGCAATCCCCCCACCACCCCATGAAGTCCCTACGGACCGGATCCTACCTGCCTCCGGCAGTCCGGATCCAGCCACTGCTGGTCGCTGCTCCGGTGTGCAGCCGCGAATGGCGTCCTGCGTAGGGGACGCCATTTGCATCGCTGCTTTAGTCGTGATAAGCTACGTAAATATTTACGTAGCCTATCACAGCTACAGCAGCAACACAAATGGCATCCCCTATGCAGGGTGCCATTTGCATCCTCAGCAGCCTGGCTGCGGATCAGCCCGGCCAGCAGGTCCACAGATACGCCGCCGAGTGGAGCCGGCCAGGGAGGATTCTGGGGGGGAGGAACAGATCACCTCCCCCCCATCAAGGATTCCAGGGGGAGGACCGGATCACCTCCCCCCCCCCCGCGGACCCCAGCGGAGCAAGGTAAGTGGGGTTTCGTACACCCCTACATATAGCCATCGGGACTAGTAGCCATCGATAGCCTTCTCCTCCAGGAATTTATCTAACCCCTTTTAACACCATCCAAATTGGTGGCCTTCACTACAATAAGAACAGCTCTTTTGGCTCCTCATCCTCTTTCTCATCATCATTACTGCTTGCTGGCTGGCTTGCTTAGACCATAAGAACGTAAGAAGAGCCCTGCTGGATCAGACCCAGGGTCCGTTTAGTCCAGCATTCTGTTCACACAGTGGCCAACCAGCTATCGACCAAGAAACCACAAGCCGGAGGCGAATGCAACAGCACCCTCCCGCCCATGTTCCCCAGCAACTGGTGTACATAGGCACACTGCCTCTGAGACTGGAGGTAAGACCTCTCAAGGGCACCAGATTAGGGGGGGATGTTTTAGTGCTTGACACCGCAAATCCGGATTGTGGCATACGTCAAGAAGCTGCACCTTCAGAAAGCCTCGAGCACAAGGGTTACTACCTATGTTTTTAAAAACACAACAGGACAGGCCGCCCTTAGCCCCAAGGTCACCTTTTGTGTGCATCAAAGAGGATGAGTAGGATGAACGGATCATTTGTGCTTCTTCCCTGTTTGGGGAAGTTTGGGGGGAGGGGGAATACCATGAACCTGCTTCCTGCCATGAAACACAGCATTGGCTTCACATTTAGGGTTAACAACAGAGTTTTTTTATATTCCCGAGGGTAGGCGCTTTACTTTGAAAGCAAAGATGTCAGAGCGAGTTCAGCCTCCCAGCTTGATAGATTTAAACACGGCCTATGACTAACAAGACCCGCTGCGGTACAGATTACTGGTGTTTATACAGCTTTAGAGAGGAAACGGTAAAGTGCTCTTTAGATGAAATCAGTACATATTTGCACATTAACGTAATTTAATCATAACACTCACATTATCACTTCACTCTCAGCAGGGGGAGGGGGGGACACGCATCAGCCAAGACAGAAAGAATTCTGCTTCCATTTCCAGACTAATTATGGAATTATACTGGGGTGTCCCCCTCCATATATTATTTGTTCCTGAAATATACAAAGAGCATTAAAGAGACAACAAAAGCAACTAATGGGGTTGGAGGAGGGCTCTGATATAAGTTAAAATCGCTTCTCTTTAAACTGGTTTGAAGCAAACCGGTTTCAGATGGCCATTTTTAACACACCGTTTTCTTCTCCAGATCAAAAGGGTCAGCCCAGGGTAAGGCCATGAGTCTCTATATCTGAATCTAGACATGGAGGATGTATTTCTCCAGCTCAGGGTCTCTGAGGTCAGTGGCTTTTGACCAGGAAAAGGTACTGACTGGTAGACTAGGCAGGAGGTAAAGGCCAGGTGCCAGGGATTTTCACCAGACTGGGCCAATCCAGTGGCATTGTGGTGCCTACCAATCATAACAGGGGATGCCACACACCCTCCAGGCCCATGTTGCAGAAAAGTGGGACAATTTAGCCAGGCTGGGAGGTTCAGCCCCCCACCCCCCGCCCAGTCTGGAACATCAATCTTATTACCATGAAGGGGGGGAGTGGGCTAAAATGTAGATTGTGCTTGAGGATGTTTATGCAAACTCATTTCCTGATAACTATATGGAGTATTTTGTAAGATCTTGCAAACAAAGAGGGCTTGGGGTGTTGTGGGGGGCGGGGAGACCAAGAGAGCAGTTGTACAGGATGTTCTAGGACATGGTTGGGGAGCCTCTTTACCGCTGAGGGAAGCATTCCCTCGTAAGTAATGGTAAGGAAGGAACAAAGCCAGCAGTGAATGGCTCTTCAGCCATCCCACAGATTCGCTCTCTTTGTGTCTTAAGATCATAGCACTCTACATACTCTCTCTCACTCACTCACTCACTCACACTGTCTCTCACCATTCGTATACTCCAGGGACACACACATCCATCCAACCAAACTCATCCAACCAACCATCTCCAGCGTGAATCCTAGATGCATGGGAGTGGGGGATTCTTGTCAGATTGGCAGCTGGGGAGGGAAGGGAAGAAGTAACCCTGTCCTCCCCATGCATTTTTGTCCCAGTAGGACGCATGCACACCATGCAGCACTTAGGCTTACGGGGGGGGGGGAGACTTCCATTGGGGGGCAATTCTTGCAGGAACAGCAGCTGGAGAGGGAAGGATTAACCCTCTCCTCTCAGGGGGCTGTGACCCCAACAAGTATTGCCCCCTGCACAGTAGGACCCAGTGGGAGGAGGATGAACACAGCCAGGAGGATCCAATAGGGTGTAGCAGCAGCAGGAGATACAAACTTCATAAACATTAGGACCATGGTTTTCTCAAGGACAGGAGATGTGAAACCCACAGAAGCTCTTCCAGCTCCTGACCACCATGGTTAAAACCCCATAATGTCTCCAAATGATGCCATGTCATGACACAATATCAATCTGAGACATTATGGGAATTTCAAGATGGCAGTCAGCAACACAGAAGAATCAGAAGGAGTGTGGGCACATTTCACACCCTTAGTCTTGAATTTCATCCCACCCATCCCCAAAATACCCCCAAGCTATTCCTCCCACTTTTACATCCTGTGAACAAGGCCACAAAAGGTGGAGAGCATTTTGCTACAGCCTATCTAATTTTATAGACAGACCCAGTTCACCTTCTAGATCCTGGCTGGGACACTAAGCCACATTTGGCTTAATTCTAATTGAAAGTGCTTACCATTGGGCTGCAAACACATCTGGCAGACTCAGTATGCTGTTAAACTGGTCTTGAGAGGTGTGTCGTAGTTGAGTGTGTTCTCTACTTTTCATGCCTATGCAGAGTTTTGCATTGTTAAAACTCATACAAAGGCAACCCCAAATTAAGCCCATCTTAAATACCATTGGTTTCCGAAGGAGGGAGTCAAGCTAATGTTTAGTTAGCACTAGCTGAATCATTTTCAATAAGGTGCTTTGCTTAGTAGCCATCCTGAACAATATGTAAAGCTCAAGGCAATTATTCAAATAGAGATAGCTGGAGCAGGACGGGGCGGGGGGGGGGGGAGAGTTCATTTTATGGCTCTAAAAAGCATCAATCCATTCAAAATGCATTCAGCTCACATCTAAAAGCTTAACTGCTTTGAATCAGAAGGTTATTCTATTTAATTGTATTTATTTGAAGCAGTTGTTACCATAGCCCCTTTCACACATACATTGCATGCAAAATAATGATGTGATGTGGAGAAGGTGTTCCTCCACTGTCTGTCTTGGCTAGGGTTGGGCCCCAGGGAAGGCAGCTGGTCCATCAGATGCTCAAGCAGGCTTTGGTAGAAGGAAGCTACGTCTGGCAAGGCAGAGGTCACATTCGGTCAGCAGTCCAAGAGCATGGACTTACAGCATCTTGGACAGCACTATGCAGATGCTGCTAGCCTGGGGTAGCTCCTCATGGAAGGAGCAGTTTCTCCAGCAAGGGGTTAGTAGCAACTGAGGGCTTAAGTAGGCCAGTCAGCTCAAGTCTTACAGGAGCTCCACCTCCCACTGGGTAGCAGTGGCAACCTTAAAGGGCTCACGCTCATTTTTTTTCTGCACCCTTAAACTCCTACACACCTGACAGACCTGAGAGGCTTTGGAAGAGCTTTCTTGGAGGCTGAGGTGGATGGTAAGGCCCGGTCCTTCAGTCTGGGGAATGCATCAGGGGTTCCCAAGGGTCCTCCTTGGAGTGGGGTGACCAATATTTTGCTTGGTTCATAGTCCTCTTTGGGGTGACACTGAGCTAGTGATGTCCATTGTATGCAAATTCAGACCTTTGGGGGCCCAGTGGATCCCCACTACCTACCCGGCTCAGTTTGCATTCAGGAGCCAAGCTGTAGGTTTTTCTTGAAATCTGGGAACTTTTCTAAGTGATTTTATTTATTTATTTGGTAACTACAAATTTGCACAAATTTCTAGTTATTAAAAAAAGAGAGAGGAAAAAAACGGTGGAAAACCCATAGCTGGCCCGAGGTGATGCTGATGAAGTCAGACCAGCTTATGGGGAAGCAAGCTGAGGTCTGGAGGGCCAAGCTGATGAAATCTCGGTGAGCTTCACCCCGCAGACAGATTCCTCCAACATCCCTATGCTGAGTCTCCAGACCCGGGGCCATGACACAATCAGGAGCCCCATCACATAAGTGTGCCTTTCACATATCGCATTCGACACATGGGCATTAGAGGCAGGGTTGGCATGGCAACATTGGGACAAGGCCAAATCTGGGGAGCTCAGTCCCACCCCCTCTTCACATGATGATTTCATGTGATGCACCCGTGAAAAGGGCTAAGGAAAGATCTGATTTTGAGGAAGCTTTCAAATTGACTGTCCAGTGTTTATATGCTACATTAGAATAGCATATGGGCGGTGTGTATTCCTTCTTGGCAAGAAGAAAAACAAAGAGGGTGCCTTGTTAATGTCCAGGGGTTGCTTGTCGACTGCCAGAGTGGTGATTAATTGATTAAAACAAGCTGCAGAGCATGGGACATCAGGATTTCGAACCGCAAGCTGGAGTCGTTTAGGTGCAATCAGTACTTGTTACTTGTTCCCTTGATCAGCATGATTTGAAATGAAATGCAGGGTAAATTTGGTTTGCATATCTAATGCCCTGGAAGCCACCTTGAAGATGATAAAACAAGGTGAGATTCATTAATCCAAGTCAAAATCGGTTATTGACATGAGATGTCATTGTACAATATGCACAGAAGATCGGGTACCCACAAGAAGAATGTAAGGTAGAAACTTGCCCTATCACAGGGGTGTGCAGCCATGGCCTACAGGTTGCCTGCAAATCTTGGCTGTGGGTTTTCTGGCCCCCACCCACTTTTCCCTGAAGACCAGCTGATCATCCGAGCTGTATGGGGGGGGAACCCACTGCTATTATAAGTGCTGGGACAGCCAGAGTGGGGTCACTGGGAGAGGAAGGGGGAGTTTTCTTCAGCAATAAGCAGCAAAAAAAACCCATTAGCACTGACTGGAGACACGAGTAACTTAAGGTGCAATCCTATGCATGTTTAGAGAGACAAATGGCCTACAACTCCCAGCATGCCTCAGCCAGCATGGCTGTCTGAGGCATGCTGGGAGTTGAAGGCCTTTTCTCTGTCTAAACATGCATAGGATTGCTCCTTTAAAGACATTTAAACTTCAAATACCCTGCTCTTTGAATAACTGTGTATTGGTGGGAGTGATAGAAATACCCTGGTTTTTAAATTATGGGACAACTAGTTCCATAATTCCCGACCATTGGTCATACTGGTGTGGGTTATGGGAGTTGTAGTTCAAAATTTCTGGAGAGCAGGCTGCCGAACCCTGGTCTAGATTATTCACCTGTCATGGAGATTGGTATGTGTTTCCTTTCTGTCAGCCATGAATGACAGTTTTGAATGACTCAGCGCCATAGAGTTGCAAATGGGCTCATCCATCCAACTTCCTGCCAATGCAGGAAATCTGCTACTGCAGGATCCCTAATAGGTAGCCATCCAGCCTCTCTTTCAAAACCAAGGAGAGTCCACCACCTTCCAAGTCAGTCTGTTCCACTTCCACTGTTGAACAGCTTGTGCTCCATACAAAAGATAAAGGAAAGAACGAAATAGTTACAGAGTGGGTATAAGTAAGGAATGATGAGAGAAGATGCTGGCGAGCTCTGGAAGAGAGGAAGGTTGCCAGAAGTGAGAGATGTAACTGCCAACCTGTGCATGTAGGCTAATTTTGGAGAACCTCATGTGGAATGGAGACTTATTTATGTTTGTTAATATTTTGGTATTTTGCTTTATTCTCTCTCCTGTTTAGTGCTCAGTTGTTTAATTAGTTTGGTTTATTTGTACAGTTTTATTGGTTTTATATGTATCTGTGAAAGTTTCGGGAATTTATAATTGTTTCTATTGTATTCGTTGGATACTATTATTATTTTTTGCTCTTTGATATCTTGTAAATTATATTCATTTTTGTTCATTTGCTGTGAGCTGCTTTGGGCTCAATTTCGTGGAAAAGAGGCATACAAATACAAGATGATGACAATTGTGATAGTATAATATAAATATAGTGTGTTTGTTATAAGACAACAATTGCAATTGTCGTGGTTGGTGGAACAGTTATTATTTCTTGACGAGATCTCTGGATTATATCCCATTTCATTACTTCATCAAAACCAACTTAAAACCAAAGATCCTTCCATTAAACCTGCATTTCTTACTCATGAAGGGCAGCTGAATTCTTTCTCGGGCCTATAATATACCCCTTACACACCAGTCGTGAAGCTTCCAAAAATCTCTAACCACAATTTGTGTGTGGGGGGGGTCTTATTGCCCCAAGCAAAGCTCCAATGTGGGAGACAAAACAAATCCCTAATCACAGAGTTTATCAGGGTCCCATGGCATAGTCTGAAGGCACATGAGGCAGCCACCATGCTGAAGCTAAGCAGGTCTGGGTCTGGTCAGTGCTTGGAGAGAGACCACCTGGGAACCACATGTAGCCACCTTGGGTTTCACAGTGGAAGAAAGGTGGGATATAAATGAAATAAATAATAATTCTATTGTTTTTGTTTGTTTGTTTTACTGCCCTGCAAACAGCTTCAATGAGGGAGACCAAACTTTCACAGATGAGGAGCAGCTGCTCACATCCCCTGCTGTGTTCCTATATAAATAATAACGTCATTATGGCTATGTATGAAGGGTAGGAGCAAGGGCCTGGGCTGGAATGTGGAGCCGTGGAGAGAGACAGAAGGGAAGGTATGGAGCAGCAAACCCCATGCCCACCCACCTCACCCCACCCCGGAGCCTGAACCTATGGATCTCACACTTGAACGTGAGTCCTATTTATGTTCTCAGATATCTGGGGATGTTTGTTACATAGCTAATGTACCCTTTTTCAACAAGGATGGGGAGAGAGAGAGAGAGAGAGAGAGAGAGAAGCCTCAAATCTGTCTAGCTGTGAAATGTCTCACAGAGAGAACATGAGCAACCACTGGGTTTTCATTTTGACATTCCTTTTGCCTTTTCAAGCCCAATGTCTTCCTTCTTTTTTTAATGGTGGAAGGTGGGTGGAAGGGGTGTAAAATACTAACCACTTTAGTCTTTCAAGGGCCTGGAAATTGAATTTGCCCTTTCCTGCATCAGGTTCCATAAATTCCAAAAATACAAGGACAGAAAAATCAATGCTCAAGAGGAATGGATCATTCGCCTACCTATCCACAGGAAGAAATGGCTTGAGTTGTATCACATCTGTAATAAGTTCAGTGCAGCATGTCAAACAGTGCTTTGGGGGCGGGGAGAGAACAAAGTCTTTTGTTTTGGTGGGGAAAGTAGAAGAACTTCTACAGGGAACCCCTGAAGGAAGAGAGTGACCTAAAAAAAAAAAAATAAAGCCTCCTGTTAGATAACCCAAGGTTATTGTACGTATATCCCGGACGCCGTTTGCAGCCACAGTCAATCTGGCCCACCAGCGATACAGCAATGGTGGCCATATCGCTGGCACTTCGGAGCCGGCCAGCAGGGAGGATCTGGCTGGCGAGGATTCCTCGTGGAGGCGGAGGTAAGTCTTCTGATCCTCCACGGACTCCGGGACGCCGGCTTCTTTTGAATCTGGCCTCACTGGGGTCTGTGGAGGATTTCCCCCCATCCCTAAAAGAGAATAGACAGTGGTTCTGAGAGTTCTTCTGCCGGTTTCTTTATTACTCTAGGATGCAGTTCATCTGGTCCTGGAGATTTGAACACATTCAAAGTAATTAGGTGTTCCTTGACCATATGCCTATCGACCTCAAGCTGCAATCCTGCCCCTGCAGCCTGTACTTCACCTTTGCCAGGGGGCTCATAGACCCTCTTTTGGGAGAAGACTGAGCCAAAGTAGGAATTGAGCACTTCTGCCTTTTCCTTGTCATTTGTTTTCATTTTGCCATCCTTATTTAATAGTTGAACCACCATTTCTTTCCTCTCTTTTACTATGCATGTATCTGAAGAAAGCCTTTTTGTTTCAATCCATTCCAGTCCATGACAGGTCTGCATATGTCTTATCATAAGTCTGGCCTGTCCCATTTCTACATCAATCTGCCATAATAATAACGATAATGATGGTGATAATTTGTGTTAAATACCTTATTAAATATGCATTTTTGTATGATTTTTTTTGTCCTAACACACACATTTTTGTATGATTTTATCCAAAAATTCAATTTTTAAAAACCCATTCCTGAGGACATTTGTCACTTTGGATAATGCACTTCAGTGAAGTGCATTATCCAAAGGATAACTGCATTCTGATCTGCCTATCCATCTGAGAAGTGTGAATCGGGTCATTTCAGTTAAAAATGTGGATGAGATAGACTCCTCAGGCTTACACAACACATCTGCCTGACCAGTTGGGTTTTACCATTGCTCTGCAAAAACTGAGAATACATATAGAATCTCCACTTCTCCTTCTTTCTCTCTACCCCCCCTCTGGGTCCACTTTGCACCACCACCCAGAGAAAGATGACAAAGTTTGCAAGCAAGATACTGCTTCTCCTTGTTTCTCTCAGCATGTGCTGACTCAAAGAGAGGAAGTGAAAAGTAGGGATGTCTGTCACTGGGAAATCTGGTACTTTTTTTTTCTTTTTTTGATGTGACGGAGTCCCATGGCATGTACAGCTTGATTTGTGTTTGCGAGCCAAGCTGTGGGCTTTTCCCCAAACTCCAGGGACTATTTTTGCACCTTTTTTCACAGGTTCTGAGGTTTGGGCAAATTTCTGAGCAATTTGTGCAAATGTCTAAGCAATGGAGCAAATTATGGCTGAACTTGTGCAAATTGCTCAGAAACTATGCAATTTGCTCAGAAATTTGCAGAAATTGCTCAGACATTTGCGCAGGTTGTGTAACCTATGAAAAGGAAATGCTCAAAATGCCCAGAAAATCCGCAAACTGGCCCAACTTGTTGCAGATCAAAGCAGGCGCTGTAATGGGAACCAAAATGAAGTCCAAGGGGTAAACCTAGAAAAACTCATCGAACTCCACCCCCCAAAGAGATTTCTCTGACATCCCTTGCGAAAAGGCAGCAACAGCAAGCAAGAGATGCAGCAGGGCCCAGATGGTTTGGAGATGGGCAGTGGGACCCCTACTGGGTGTAGGCCAGAACAAATGCCCAATCGTGCTGACTTTGACTCTGGGGCTCTTTTGTGCTTAGATCCTTTATTTGGGGGAAGTCCCCCTGCCCCAAGGAGAAAGAACTCTGCCATGCTCAGACTCTCTGTGTTTCTCTCTCTCTCTCTCTCAATCTGATGTGGCAGAAGGTTTGCAGCCAAAGTTGACAACCATGGCTGGATCCTTCAGGCACTGAAGCAGTCTAGCCAGAAAGAGACAGAGATAATGCATCTGTATGGAGCTAGACATGTTGTGTTCATGTTTGAATAAAGGCCATTTAAAAAAAAAAGAAGAAGAAGAGGGGCTAAAGAAAGATCAGCCTTTGAAATAAGCAGCCCCACTCTGAATAACACACACTGCCTCTTTATAGTGACATGAATTGCCGATGAAACACTACAAGTGTCTACGGGAAGTTCTCGTTCTGATCTCATCCAGAGCTGTTGCTCCAGCATGCTCGCCTTTGATATGCAAAAATTTGCCTCCCTTCCCGACTGAAGTACTCAATGTAACTCATGAAATGGTAAACCTGGGAATTCACCCAGGAGACGGGGGGGGGGGGTGTAACAATGCAAATCGACAGCTCTAAAATTGATGAGTGAATATGCAGACTGCTTACAAGATGTAGAGTTTGGTCCTTTTTTTCCTTAGTTTTTTGCCCTCGGTGGCAAATCCATTGAAATGAGGACTGGAAAGAAGGAAATCCTGGAATGTCCCCAACCTCATCATTTCTGATGCTTTTTTAGCATTAATAGATACGCCCACTAAACTATAATTACATTAAATTAGAACTGTCCCAACTTCTCTTTCCCCCATATTATCTCATAGAGGTGATCTCTTGCCCCTCAGAATCCTGGCTGCTATATTATAGCTTACTTATACATTTACCTCACACTGTGATTACTCACTACTTTATAACCTGCAGCCGAATGAACTGATTCCATTAAACATGCTTCAGTTTATATTCTCTGATGCAATTATTTGGTTCTGTAATGGTTTGGCTACCATTTTTGACAGTGTCCAGAAACCTCACCTTTTCATCAGAGTTTTGGCTCTCATTGAGATAGATGTAGTTTTGGGTGCCATCTGATTGATTCTGCCCTCGATGATCAGAAGCCCTTGAACTCAGAGGCTTCCATCATTCAGTGTAGAATGGGAGAAGCGGTGGAGGCAATTTTAACCTCCCTGTCCTCCCACTTTGCAGTTCTCACAGGACAGGCTTTTTTGCCCATCTAGTCATGGTGCTTCAGAGGGAGAATGAAGGAGGCTGGAGAGGCCTCAGGATAGCTCATATTCTGGCCTCTCTGGTCTCCTCCCCTCCCTGCCTACTGAAATGCCCCCTTTTCCTCCTCTCTGAGATCACTTTTCTGGCCTCAGAGGGTAGCCAGCGCTGTTCTTTCCCAGCTGGCTGCAAGGGGGTGGCGGAGGAGTGTCAGATCTCCGACTCCCCCCCTTCCAATGTCAGAGCGCTGTCTCCAACCTCAGAGAGGGGAATCTCCAGTATCCTATGACCCTCAGACAATGTCTTAGGGGCCACAGGACTGCTCCTTTATTCATTTCTATTGCCCTCACTTACCTTCATCCTCAATTGCCCTCACTTGTCCTCAATGGCACCATTACATTACCAAATCCCATTAGCAATAGAGCACTGCAACATCATCCATTCAAAGCAAGATCCCTGATTAGGCGGGATGGAATCACCCACGTCAGTCGTTCATGAAGGGCAAAGCAGCAACAGCTGCTAGGGGATGGAAAAGGACCAAACAATAATGCCAAACAAATCTTTCTTCATGTCCCCCCACCACCTGCAAAAGTCAATATGGTCACAGTTCAGGTGTTTGGGGATAAAACTTTCTAATTACTACTTTCTACCCACAAATGACAGATTTTACTTTCTTGGGCTCCAAGATCACTGCAGACGGTGACTGTAGCCATGAAATTAAAAGACGCTTGCTCCTTGGGAGGAAAGCTATGGCACACCTAGACAGCGTAGTAAGAAGCAGAGACATCACCTTGCCGACAAAGGTCCCTCTAATCAAAGCTATGGTCTTCCCAGTAGTAATGTATGGCTGTGAGAGCTGGACTATAAGGAAGGCTGAGCGCCAAAGAATTGATGCTTTTGAAATGTGGTGCTGGAGAAGACTCTTACGAGTCCCCTGGACTGCAAGGAGGTCAAATCAGTCCATCCTACAGGAAATCAACCCTGAGTGCTCATTGGAAGGACAGATACTGAAGCTGAAGCTCCAATATTTTGGCCACCTAATGTGAAGAGAAAACTCTCTGGAAAAGACCCTGATGCTGGGAAAGACTGAAGGCAAAAGGAGAAGGGGACGGCAGAGGATGAGATGGCTAGATAGCATCACGGATGCAATGAATATGAACTTGAGCACACTCCGGGAGAGAGCCCAGGACAGGAAGGCCTGGCGTGCTCTGGTCCATGGGGTCACGAAGAGTCGGACACGACGGAACGACTGAACAACAACAACAACAGCAACCCACAAATCAAACCCAGATAATATTCAGTGCAGCCCTAATCTCAACACAAATAAAGGAATCATTAGTTTTAGGGATATTACATTTATTTAATGTTAAATTGCTGATTATATTGTAATCTAATTTTCCTTATTATGTTTTTGTAAAATGCTTAGAGAATTTGTATTATGGGGTGTTTAATACAATAAATGAATAATTATCACTAAATAACAATAACAATAATGAATAATAATAATAGCAACAACAATACTTATTACTAATACTAATTAACTGGGGGGGATTTGCAAGGTTCATCCTGAGCAACCAAGTAGGGTCTGACCCAACTAACCTTGTTGAAGTCCACATTGAAAGTCTGGGTTGTACTGAGCCATTGATTAGAAGTCTCTTAAAGAACCCAAAAATGTACTTTTGGCCTCCGCAGCAAACTCTTTCCTCCCAATCAATCTGCTAATGAGCAAATTCATTATGCATGGGAATCCATTAGGGAAACATACAATAACCTTGAGAAGCCAACCTTTGCCTCTGCACTCCAATGAGAGTGCTCAGCACACTCCCAGCTGCTCTGATATTTGGCTAGCAGCCCCTAATCTGTTCAGGAGTTCAGGCGTAACCTCTTTGACATGTTGAGGAGGTCCCATGGGAATCTGGGTCGTGTTTAATAAAGTTAATGATGGCCTGGCTGAATGAAGCCATCCTTGCTACAGGTCATCAGGTGTGTGAGTTCCTGAAGGAGCAGAGCCTCAGTGGACTTCTCACAGAACCACTTTGCATGTGATTAGGAGACATTTTTGAGTTCAGCCCCTAAGAAGGCAACATGTAAATACAAAAATATATACATATTGACCCAGTTTGCATGTTGTTAAACACCACACATTGTTTAGAAGACACATGGGAGCAAGCGTGTGGTTCCTGGTCACCCATCTGCCCCCACTGCAATGAACAACCCAGATCCTCTTAATTAAAACATGGGTTCACACTCTGGGTTGTTTGTCCCACAGCAACCCAGAGTTCTGGGTTTGGACGTCACAGAAACAACCCAGAGATGAAGTGTCTCTAGGGTGTTTATCACAGCAGGCATGTGAACAGGTAAGCAGGAACCAGTACACCTGCTTGGTCCCGCTTGTCTCCCAAAGAATCCATGGTTTGTTAACTGTGAGTTGTTATGACATCCAACCCCAACCATTATGTACCTCTAGTATGCATGGCACCTTGCCTAAGCAAAAGAGATCAGTCTTAGGTTTCTGCCCCACAGAGCTTATGATCTAAGACAAGCAACTGAGAAAACAGAGGCTGGGAAAGGAGAAATAAGAGTAGAGAGGAATGTAAGAACATAGGAAGAGCCCTGCTGGATCAGACCAAGGGTCTATCTAGTCCAGCATTCTGTTCACACAGTGGCCAACCAGCTATCAACCAAGAAACCACAAGCAGGAGACGGGTGCAACAGCACCCTCCCACCCATGTTCCCCAGCAACTCGTGTACATAGGCATATTGCCTCTGGTCCTGGGGGTAGGATATAGCCATCAGGAATAGTAGCCATTGATAGCCTTCTCCCCCAAGAATTTGGCTAACCCCTTTTAAAGCCATCCAAATTGGTGCCCATCACTACATCCTGGGGTAGCAAATTCCATAGTTTAACTATGTGCTGTGTGAAGGAGTACTTAATTAATGTGGACAACTGAATGTGGACAAATGTCATTGCACATACTTAAAGCTTGTTGACAGTTGGGGATGGGAGAAAGGGGACACATCATGGGCCAAATGGAACATGTGGTTTTTAAGGAGGAATCTGAAGAAAGGGAGAGAGAGAGAGAGTGAGAGAGAGAGAGAGAGAGAGGTCCATATCAAATAGGTCTGCTTGTTGACGAGTGGCAATTGGCTGCCACTCCCTGTTGTGTGCACGTTTGGTTGCAATCCCAGATTTGCTTCTGGTGTAAAACACACCAGACCCAGGATTTAATCTCCTGTCCCTGGGAAGATTTCTCCATCACAAATTGATAGCTGGAAGGATGCTGATGGCAAAGGAGTTCAAGATCCCCTGTTCCGCAACTCTCATCCCTTAGGCCTGGATTCAGAGTTCTTTTTCCACAGGAGGAGCAGCTGTTTTCCTTGTGCACACAAAGCATGCACGTGCAAATACAGTCACCTTGCTGGGTTACCACACTTTCTCTATATAAGGCAACTCTGCTATAAGTCACACCAGACTTTCCAATAAAAGGAAGGCCATGCAAATTCAAATTACATGGTTTAAATTTTACTGAAGAAAAATGGCAGTAGGAAAACATTTTGAAATCTGGTGGATATGCACTTTGTTGTTCAGTCGTTAAGCCGTGTCCGACTCTTCGTGACCCCATGGACCATAGCACGCCAGGCCTTCCTGTCCTCCGCTCTCTCCCAGAGTGTGCTCAAGTTCATATTCATTGCATCGGTGATGCTATCTAGCCATCTCATCCTCTGCCGTCCCCTTCTCCTTTTGCCTTCAGTCTTTCCCAGCATCAGGGTCTTTTCCAGAGAGTTTTCTCTTCACATTAGGTGGCCAAAATATTTGAGCTTCAGCTTCAGTATCTGTCCTTCCAATGAGCAGCCAGGGTTGATTTCCTTTAGGATGGACTGATTTGACCTCCTTGCAGTCCAGGGGACTCGTAAGAGTCTTCTCCAGCACCACAGTTCGAAAGCATCAATTCTTTGGCGCTCAGCCTTCTTTATAGTCCAGCTCTCACAGCCATACATTGCTACTGGGAAAACCATAGCTTTGATTATACGAATCTTTGTCAGCAAGGTGATGTCTCTGCTTCTTACTATGCTGTCTAGGTTGGCCATAGCTTTCCTCCCAAGGAGCAAGCGTCTTTTAATTTCATGGCTACAGTCACCGTCTGCAGTGATCTTGGAGCCCAAGAAAATAAAATCTGTCACTGCTTCCATTTCTTCCCCTTCTCTATGCCAGGAAGTGATGGGGCCAGATGCCATGATGTTAGTTTTCTTAATGTTGAGTTTCAAACCAGCTTTTGCACTCTCCACTTTCACCCTCAACAAGAGGCTCTTTAGATCCTCTTCACTTTCTGCCATTAGGGTGGTATCGTCTGCGTATCTGAGGTTGTTGATAATTCTCCCAGCAATCTTAATTCCGACATGTGATTCATCCAACCCAACGTTTCTCATTTTGTACTCTGCATCTAAATTAAATAAGCAGGGCAACAATATACAGCCTTGTCATACTCGTTTCCCAATTTGGAACCAATCAGTTGTTCCATGTCCCATTCTTACTGTTGCTTCTTGTCCCTCATACAGGTTTCTCAGGAGACAGGTAAGGTGGTCTGGTACTCCCATCACTTTCAGAATTTGCCACAGTTTGTTGTGATCACACAATCAAAGGCTTTAGCCTAGTCAATGAAGCAGAAATAGACATTTTTCTGGAATTCTCTTGCTTTCTCCATGATGCAGCGAATGTTGGCGATTTGATCTCTAGTTCCTCTGCCTCTTCGAAACCCTGCTTGTACTTCTGGTAGTTCTCGGTTCACATGCTGCTGAAGCCTAGCTTGTAGGATTTTGAGCATCACCTTGCTGGCATGTGAAATGAGGGCAATTGTACGGTAGTTTGAACACTCTTTGGCGTTGCCCTTCTTTGGAATTGAAATGTAAACTGACCTTTTCCAGTCTTGTGGCCACTGTTGAGTGTTCCAAATTTGTTAGCATATTGAGTGCAGCACTTTAACAGCATCATCTTTTAGGATCTTAAATAGCTCAGCTGGAATACTGTCATCTCTGCTAGCTTTGTTGTTAGTAATGCTTTCTAAGGCCCACTTGACTTCACTCTCGAGGATGTCCAGCTCAAGTTCAGTGACCGCACTATCATGGCTATCAGGGACATTCAGATCTTTCCTGTATAGTTCTTCTGTGTATTCTTTCCACCTCTTCTTAATCTCATCTGCTTCTGTTAGGTCCCTGCCTTCTTTATCTTTTATCATGCCCATCTTTGCACAAAACGCTCCCTTGAGATCTCCAATTTTCTTGAAAAGATCTCTAGTCTTTCCCATTCTGTTGTTTTCCTCGATTTCTTTGCATTGCTCATTTAAGAAGGCCTTCTTGTCTCTCCTTGCTATTCTCTGGAACTCTGCATTCAGTTGGATATATCTTCCCCTTTCTCCCTTGCTTTTCGCTTCCCTTCTTTCCTCAGCTACTTGTAAAGCCTCATCAGACAGCCACTTTGCTTCTTGCATTTCTTTTTCTTTGGGATGGATTTCGTTGCTGCCTCCTGAACAATGTTATGGACCTCCGTCCATAGTTCCTCAGGCATTCTGTCTATCAGGTCTAATCCCTGAAATCTATTCCTCACCTCCACTGTATATTCATAAGGGATATGATTTAGGTCATACCTGAATGGTTTAGTGGTTTTTCCTACGTTCTTCAATTTAAGCCGAAATTTTGCAAGAAGCAGCTCATGATCTGAGCCACAGTCAGTTCCAAGTCTTGTTTTTACTGACTGTATGGAGCTTCTCCATCTTTGGCTGCAAAGGACATAATCAATCTGATTTCGATATTGACCATCTGGTGATGTCCATGTGTAGTCTCCTCTTGTGCTGTTGGAAAAGACTGTTTGCTATGATCAGCGTGTTCTCTTGGCAAAACTCTATTAGCCTTCACCACAACAAGGCAGTGATCCATGAAGGAGGGATATGCACACACAATGCAAAAAAAAAATGTATCTGCAATAGGGTAATAAAAGGATTGAGAATTGACTAAGAGAGTTGGAACAATGGCAGTAAAATATTGCCTGTATAAAGTAGGGACATGAACGAATCAGATTAGTTGGATGCATTTATCCCTGCTTATGAGAGAAAGCACTTGGCATATGCTTAGAGGCCTTTTATTATACCTTGCACACACTTCAGAGCTGAGAGCTTAATGGCATTAAATGAGGGGGTTAAGTTTAATTTTTATTTATTTTATTTATTCCTTACACCTATAAATAATTAAAGTTCTCTGGGCAGTGAACATGTAAATTAAAAACTTAAAATACAAAGCAGTAGACAATGATAAAAAGAGCACAACATAAAATCCAGATAAAACCAGAAGCAAATATTTTGTTTTTAAGTGTAGCAAAAACAAACCAAAACCAAAAACACCAGCAGCAGAATAAAAATGTGAAGCTATAAATGTGCTAAAAGCAGTTCTTCAAATGCCTGGGAGATTAAAAAAAAGCATTCACCTGGTGTTGAAAAGACAATAGTGTAGGTGCCAGGTGAACCTCTCAGGGGAGGGCATTTCATAGACAGGATGCCACCATGAAAAAGGCCCTCTCTCTTGTCACCTCCTGCCTCACCTCATTTGGTGGGGTTACCTGGAGGAGGACCTTGGGTCTTAGGGTCAAAGTAAGTAGATATGGGGGGAGATGTCCCTTCAAGTAATGGCTCAGAATAAAGCCCTTCTCATAAAGCAATGCAAATCTGTTTGACTCTGAGGAGACCAATCACATCCACAGTACTCACCTTCTCTCCCACTCTGCCGCCACCACTACCACCCACCCCTAATCTTCCCTTCTCTGTCTTCCGTACTGAACGCTACCTCATAAGCTGAACAAACAACCCTTCTCCTGTAGGTCTGTGTGGGCAAAGTTAATTATCTCCAAATAGCTTCCAGAAGCCTCAAATCAATTTATGAAAACAAAAATTAACTTCCCATATAAACATAATTACAAGGGAACAACAGCATCCCAAGCTGGTATGTGTGTTCTTTTGGAGGCTGGGAAGGGAGCCAAATGAGTTCATTAGGCGGTGTAATTAATAACACTCTTCTCCCCCCCCCTTGCTTTAGGAAGCTGTCTATGGTCCTCAGAGTGGAAGGCAGTTCTTTTGAAACACACACACACAACCGACAGGTTTAAAAGGTGTTTCAATAATCAAGAGTATGGGAGGGTAGCTTGAAAAAAAAGCAAAAGGAGTTTCACCACTTCGAGGAGTGAAAAAGCAGGTTGGGCAGAACTACATGTTACTGGCATACAAGACTGCCCTCTTCTTCCTCCATCAGAGCCAGCACATCAGGAACCATAGCTTGTTGGAGGCAGAGCATTGGCTTTACAAGCAAGGAAAGAGATAGCACCTAATCAATAGAATTTTTTTTTAAGAATTGAATTAATATGTGCAAAATGGAAAGAACAGGAAACACAGTGCTGTCATGTTCTCTGGCCTTGAACTCCCCACTGGTTCCTGAGGTGGAGGAGGCATCATCCAGTGAAACATCTTCTGTTACCCCAAATACTTTCCAGGCAAGAGGACTTGGCTTTATTGGACCCAGAGAGCGCTCCCTACAATGCAGTCCTCACCACCCCCCATGCCAGAAGAAAATGAAGCAATTGCCTTTTAAAAGACAGACAGCTCCTCAAAGGGGGTGGAGTTAACAGCAGGCACAGATCAGCCAGCCTTCCTAAAGCATCAGAAGACCTCTGCATATTGCTGAGACAACAGCTCTTCCTGAGTAAGTTCCAGTCCAGCCAGCATAGATCTGTCCAGGGTCCTGACTGATGTTGCTGTGCCCTCTGATTCTAGTAAGTGTAGCTGCTTCAGAGATCAGCTCCCCTGGGAGCCATGAGCTGAGCTAGACAGGACACATGCACGTCAAGCTATGCACCTCATCAAAAGCATATAGTTTGAAGTGCACCTATTTGAAATGCACTCAAACAACAGTGGTAGAGAAAAGGATGGGAATTGTAGTCCAACACATCTGGAGGGAGCTTGGTTAGAGAAGGCTGAGGTAGATTTACTAAGAGAGGTGGGTCCATCAAGAGGGTCTTGCCCAAGGAACCTCAAAAACCTCAAGTCAGCACTGGATTTAAGCACCCACACGCACACCCTGTTTCCCTTACAGGTACCTACATCCCTTCAGCATACAGGGTTTATTATCACGTATGTTTGCTTCCACCTATACCTCATCCTTCCAACAAGGAGCTCAGAGCAGCAAACAGGGAAATAGAGATACGATGGTGGAGAATTCTGCCATGGACTCCAATGAGACTCCCGGAGTCTGTGGTGGAATGGAACAACCCCCACCTGCCACCCCGCGAAGTTCGCCTGGACAGACCGTACCTGCCGCCAGCCGGGGCCAGGGCCATCCACTGAGTCTGCAGCCGTCCGCTGCCGGTCTGTGTCCGCTACACTATTTGCGTCCCTGCTCTTTTCGTGATAGGCTATGTAAATCTATACCTAGCCTATCACGGCAAAGAGCAGGGATGCAAATAGCAGCAGCGGGAGGACGTCTGGCTGCAGACGGACCTGGCTGGCGGCTCCGCAGACTCACCGCGGAGCGGAGCTGGCCGGAGAGGATTCCAGCACCTCCCCCCCACCGCGGACCCCCACGCAGACTGGTGAGTGGGGTTCATACACCCCTAAATAAGAGATAGACAAATCTGTCAATTCTCCCACATTCAATCTTTTAAAATCTCCAGTTCCTGGATATGAAGGAACTGGCAAATGTTGATCAACCCTTATCAAAACCAATCCAAAATGAAATTCTCACCCACCTGCACCAGCCAAATGCAATAGGGACAGGTATTCTCATCACAGAGTGGACCATGATGTGCCTGCCTGCCAGGCCATTGTGAAAAATGGCTGAATACATGGGGATTCAGAGACAGATTTGTAAGTGCTAACTACACCAAGAGGGTGTTTCCATGACAATGGAAGGAGAAGCGAATGGATTTTTTAAAAGGAATTTGCTTTGCTGTGCTTTGGTTCCACGAGTGAGTGCTCTACACCAGTAAAAATTGCTTCACAGAACATACTTAAAGAGTGCCTCCAGCAGCACCAGACAGGCCGCTTAACAAGATCAGCCTCGGATGGCCTTCTCTCTGTCCCATCAGCCAGGACAGCTAGACTGGTGGGGACGAGGGAGAGGGCCTTTTCTGTGGTGGCCCCCACTCTGTGGAACTCCCTCCCTAGGGAACTCCGTCATGCCCCCTCTTTAATGAGCTTCCGTCGTGCATTAAAAACGTGGCTGTTCAGGCAGGCATTTGGGGTGGGTTAGGGTATTTTAGAAAATGTTTTTATTGTAGAATTTTATTGTTTTATTGTATGTTGTACATCGCCCAGAGTGGCTGGATGACCAGCCAGATGGGCGATTAATAAATTAAATAATAAATAAATAATTCTGGGTGGGCGTTGGAGTGAATGTCACCTCACTGGCAGGGGCTGCTCAACCAATAAGGGAGGCTTCCCTCTGCTCCCCCCCTCCCAATTTCTCCTTTCCCCTGAAGCTCCAGATGCACCTGCATTTCAGGAGCAAACCTATATTGACCACAATGGGAGTTACTTCTGAGTAGACACACATATGCTTGTGCTAGGAAAGACAGGGGAGGACACAAGGATGGGAAACCAGCCACTTTTCTAACCCAGTGCTGTGCAGGATCTCTATAACAAAGGTGTGATGTAGTTACTTCCTAAGGCAATGAGCCAAACAATGGAGAATCAGAGCCTCGAGATTGCGCTTTACAGCCTTTAGGGAATTTGTGGTTTAAACTGTGCCATTTCAGTTGAGGGGGGATCTCTGTAAATTCTGATGTAGGCATTCAGGGGACAAGTCCCATTGAGCACAATGGGAGTTACTTCTGAGTAGACGTGAATTGGTTTGTGCAGGGATGGGAAACACACAGGAAACACCCCTTGACCGACGTCACAGTGAAAGGCACACCCCCGGGCAGAGCTAGCATGCCGGAGGTCAATGTGGGGGTTGGGGCACACAGCAACTATAATGCAGAGAACCTGACTTAAGCGAAAATAATTGGACTTTAAGCAGTCTCAGGAAATCCAGTTTTTCCCAGATAAGCTCCAGGGTGGCTGCTGGATGGCCACGATGCCATGTATCCCTAACGGCCTCAACATGCAGCCAACTCAGAGTAAATCGCTCATGGCGACACACACACACCCTAGCCTGGATGGATGGATGGATGTGTCCATTTCAGTTTCTCCCATATTTGATTTTCTTAAAAGTTCTTTCCATACTTAACATGAAAAAATCACAAAGTTTGGTAAATTCTTATCAAAAATGAACTGAAATGAAATTCTCATCCATCCCTAGACGGCAGCTGTCCCATTTTAACTATTTTATCCTCACAATAATGCAGTGGGGAAGGATACCTTCCTGCTCCAATTCCAGTGTTCACAGAGTGGCTTTCTCCATGTTCCTGGCAGCATGTGCAAGGCAGAGAACATTTGTGAACTGGCTTACTGTCACTCGAGTTCCGCTCTCTTGATGATCACTAATGAACTGGGATGCCAGCAGTGGCCCTATTGGCCCAAAGGAGCGCTGCAAGCTGTAAACACAACAGGGTTCTTTTATCAAGCCCCCTGATCACACCTCCCAGGAAAGCAGTTGTTAATTACCACTCTCATTTGCTGCATGGCCTACAGCTCTTCTGGAATGCCCTCAATTAATTTCTCAGACCACAGGAATTGCATTTGCCAATGACAGACACAACCAGCAAATTTTTAAGTAGCGCGTGATGGAAAACATGTGACTCCACAGCTGAGTTGCAGAGGTTGTTCCCCCCCCCCCAGAAGTACACTGCAGTTGAGCAAATTAGTCTGTTTATGAATGGCAGTGGGAGCCAGAGATTGAATTAGGGTGTTGGGGGGTGGGGCAAGGAGATTCAATCAGGAAGGATGTATCGTTGCCTTCTGCAGTGCACACACAGGCCAGAATGTTAGAGTAAAGTGCTGACTTGGATTTTCTCTCTTTCCTGCTGCCCTACTGCTAACTTTTGTTGCTATATTTTGTCCATTTTCTAACAATGGTGGAGCTGCAAGGCTCAGATACTGCCTACCAGTGAGGTGGGGGTGCCGGCGTGCCGCCCAGCAAGAAAGAAGCAGGTTTCAAGCCAAGTTTGCCGAAACCCTGGGGAAACTATCCAGGGATATGGAGAGTTGGATGTGGAGCAAGGAGCTGGTGTGCAAATAGGTTGCACCGGCAATATCCAGGCAACAACTGAAAGGTTTTATAACTGGACTTAGCGCCTCACCCATTTCTGGAGTTCATGATTCGTCTGTCCAAGTAAGGCTCAGAAATTGAACATCTTCCACTGCTAACCATCATGTGCCACATATTCTGAACTGGGCTTCAGCTTGGACTCATTCCCATCTCTGCTCCTGCTGTGCTAGAGGTGGTGATAAGGAGTGTGGAGCAGGAAGATGTACCCAGTCAGGGTCCATCAGATCCCCTGACTCTACAGACTCCCCAGGGGATGTCCTGCTGTAGCTGGGTCAGGGTCAACGCTCTTGCCAACTATGAGTCAAAACAGATAGCAAGTCAGCAAAGATTACAAAGATGGACCATTTATGCCTGTAATCTTGAGTAAATGGCTGCTTTATGGCCATCATTTGCTTAAAAGGCCCTTTACGTAAAAGAACGAGCCCCCATTTTTACTCAAAGTGACAGCTCGCTGAGGATTGGGCAACCATGCACCACTTGCTGGGAGTCAGTGGACTGCCCAGAGGCTCACTGCACATGGTGAGCAGGGGCGGCCAGCCATCAAGGGTCTGGCAAGCAGCACGCGAGGCAGACTTGGGTGAGTCCAGCCATCCCTATGCATCCATTGTGTACATTTCAAACAATAGCCACGAATTTTCATCTGAAACAAAAATGACAAAGATCATAATCTGATGCAGACACAAGACATAACGAGCTTTGAAGTAAATTATAAAAACTTTGACAAACTTGAGTTTTGGTCAGATGCACATCCCGAGCTATCTGTATCCATAATGTCAGCAATCTATTTTAAAATCTCACTCTCTTTAGGCATATCTGCTTATTCCCATGGTTATTTCATGTCCTGGTTGTTGTTTGGTTCACCCCATGTAAGTCACCAGCTACAAAGTGTTTGTTACCACGCTGCTGAGAATCTGAAGATAGCGCTTTGCTTTTCACCTGCTGATTGGATGGCATGGCCAAATTAATGGATGGCATCTTCATATATCGCAGCTTTAAGCTGTAGATCGCTTATTCTCATAACAAATGCACATCAGACAGTATATGCCAGGAAGGTTGCTCCCTCTAATAGTGGGGGGAGTCTATGTTTTGCTGGAGTACAAGGAAAAAATCTTCCCCAAAGCATCTCGGTGGTGCTAGACTACATGGCTACTTGTGCTGATCCAACAAAGTTCTTAAATTCTTAAGGCAATGTGTGCCTTGACAGATCAGTTCACACTCCCTTAGTGTTCAAATAAGAAGAGTTGTGCACATGTATTTCAAGTAAACTGTGGGATCTGGTGATGGGAAAGGATTAGAGAGAACACATGTCAAAGAGCACCAGATGTTTGAAAGGAGCATGCCTGATAGAGCAGGATTACAGTGTTTGATGGGGAAAATCTATTGTGTTTTCACTTGCAAAGGAGGATTACTGTGTATCTGATCTAAGAGAAGGATCAACAGTGTTTGAAGCAGAAGGAGCTGAAGCACAATGTATCCAAAGGTGAGAACGCAGGTGGAAAGGTTACAGCCAATCTCTTACTAATAAAAGGTGAGATGTGTCCCAGCTGGATGTTGAAAGAATAGGAGAAAGTTCCCCTTTACAAATGGCCATTTGCATTTCATGCAAAGGGAGTTCCTGTTGTACTAAGGTCACACCCAAATTCTGCAGTCAGAATTGGTTGCACAAATTAAGTTGATTGGCATATATTTCCTGTAGTTCTGCATATTCTTTTTCAGGCTTTTCAAAGAATTTGTCACGTTCCATGCCAAGAAAGGGTGGACCTACACATAGAGGCAACAATTAGGGAGAGAGGGAGAGAACCAATGGGGAATTTAAAAGAGAACGTATCTATATTAAAGGAGCCCAGCAGTGCCTCTTTAGATAAGGCGAATCTCTCTCTCTCTCTCTCTCTCTCTCTCTCTCTCTCTCTCTCACACACACACACACACACACACACACACACACAAAATGCTTCTGCCATTATGAGCCTCACAATTCTACTCCCTATAAAAATAACACTTGTAGAGCTAATAACTTGAAACTTGGAAAGTGTAATCTACCTGATGAGTTCTGAAATTGTTGAAAATTTCAAACCACTTTGATACAAATTGCCACACATACAGCCAGTTCAAAAGTGCTGAAAATTGACATATTTGCACTTTTTACTCAAGCTCAGTGTATCGTATCTTTCTTTCAAATTCTGGGGGAAACTACTGATGTACTTTATTCAAGCTTTTCAAGGAGATGCGCCTTTCATTTGTCTGGTGAAATTCTGAGCAGCAGTTTAAAAGTTATCAAGGCTTTTCTGCCCCATGAAAGCCTCTGGCAGCAACTGCTGGCAAAGGTTATGTCGGGCATGCTCAGTTTCATTCTGAAGCTAGCATGCTGCCAGTACTCCAGTGCTTTGAATTCCAGTGTCCCTGTCAGCATTCTAACAGTGGGGGAGGAGTAGCAAGGAACTGTCAACTAAGATAAGAGTGAGGTACTTTTGAAGGCTGAGGGAATCACTCTCACTGATTGACAGATCAATGATGGGGGGGAATGGAAGGGGAAAAGCCATGGTGGAATCCTGTGCAGGCTTATTCGGAAGTCAGCTATTCTGAACATACAGGGACAAATCTATTCACCTGTACACATCTCCTCAGTTACTGATATGTTTGTGTTTTGTTTATTTAGAACACTGTAAAAATAAATGTCCTTTTTAAAAACTAGGAAAATTCAATGAAAAAAAAAAATCCTGCCAGTTTAAGACCAGAGTTAAAGCTATCTGTTGGTTCAAACACCTCAAAGCCAGGAAATTGGAAGCTATGGATGATGCCTTAACAGATGTGCCCCGTGATCAGTAATGATGTTGTGCAATGTCACACATTGTGCTTGCTTTCAAACAACAAACAGGCATGGGTCAACTCACAGGAGGATTCCTCTAGCAATAAAGTTCAGATGCTTCATTAAGTGATACAGGACCCGGAAAACATGGGGTATCTTTGCTGGTCCCAGGCATTCCATCCTCCCTATCTTTCCATCCTGATAGACCAAGGAAAAGTATACGTGCATTAAGGGTAAGTTGTAAGCAAGCATAATTTGTGATATTGCACAACATCATTACTGATCATGGGGCACTAAGGTGTCATGAATATAAGAAGAGCCATGCTGGATCAGACCAAGCTCCATTTAGTCCAGCATTCTTGTCACACAGTGGCCAACCAGCTGCCTGTGGGAAACCCACAAGCAAGACACAAGTGCAACAGCACCCTCCTGCCCATGTTCCCCAGCTACTGGTGTACATAGGCATACTGCCCTGATACTGGAGGTAGCATAGAGCCATCAGGACTTGTAACCATTGATAGACTTGTTCTCCATTCATTTGTCTAATTACAATTTAAAGCCATCCAAATTTGTGGCCATCACCACATCTTGCAATAGTGAATTCCATTGTTAACTATGCACCATGTGAAACTCTCCCTTTTACCTGTCATGAATCTCCCACCAATCAGCTTCATGGGATGACTCCATTGGGTTCTAGTAGAGGGAGAAAAATGTCTCCCCATCTGCTTTCTCCACACTACACTACACAAAGTTGTACACCTCTCCCATGTCTCCCCTCACTTGCCTTTTCTCCAAGCTAAGCAATCCCAGCTGTTGTACCCTTTCCTCATAGGGGAGTTGCTCCAGCCCCTTGATCATTTTAGTTGGCCTTTTCTGCACTTTTTCCAGCGACACACTGTCTTTTTCTTAGATGCAGAGAGCACCACTGTATACAGTATTCCAAGTGGTCAGCCATTTCACATGGCAGCAAGGCTTCTTTTTGAATGGTTGTTAGCAGATTGTATGATAAACACCTTCTTGGCTGTTTGGCCCCTGTGTGAACAGAATGCTGGACTAGATGGACCCTTGGTCTGATCCAGCAGGGCTCCTCTTATGTTCTTATGTTCTTATGGTAATGTGCAGGGCTGGCTCCAGGTTTTGTGGGGCCTTTGGGAAATAGAGTATCATTGACACTGCCCCTTCACTGCCACTCCTTCCTGGGGCGGGGGGAGCTGCAGTTCACTTCCTGAGCAGCAGAGACCTGGAATTCTGACCCCAAGTCCTGCCCTGATGTGGGGATGGGTGAGAGTTTTGTTTCTGTTCAGGATTGATAGGAATTTACCAAAATTTGCAAATGTCCTCATATTCGGCATGGAAAGAATATAACATTAAAAAAAAAATTCCAGTGCAGAAGAAAGAGAAACTGACAGATTCATCCATCCCTATGTGTTTGACATCACTTGTTCCAAATGTGGTAAGCTAGCCCTGTTGCATTTGGGAGCTCTGCTACTCATTCTTCTGAGTAGGGCAATAGACATCTATTCCAAAGTCCCCCCTTCATTGCAGCACTGCCTTAGGATTAGGGATGTCAGAGAAATCCACAGTGGAATCAAATGACTTTGGATTTCTGTGCTTTTCCTGCATCACATGGATTCCACAGACTTGCAGACTGGTTTTTTGTCTTTTCTAGAATTTTATGCAAATTTAGTTGTAGAAAATTACATAGGATTAGAAGCAAAACCACTGGCCAAAACTGTGCATTATCCCCATAGACTAAATCATGGAAATGTGCATTGGGGGGGGGGATTTTGTGCACTGTGCATTGGGGGGTATGCATTTTTCACAAGTGCAAATTTGCACAAATTTGGGGAAATGGAAAAAATCCAATCCTGCCATTGAGCGGACAATGGAATGAAAGGCACCTGACAATCCACAAAATGCAGATGGAATGGATTTTACAAAACTCATACATACCTACTTGGGATGGATCGAGATTTAGTCATACTTAGGGTAGACTCATTTAAACCAACTGTACTGAAGTCAATAATGACTCACTTGTCCTATTGATTTAAATGGGTCTAATCCAAGTATGACTAACTCTGGATCCAACCCCTAGATTGTTCTCACTCTTCCAAGCAAATTCTCCATCCTTCCTGCCTCCCCATGCCTGTATATGGTAATTAGATGCCCATCCCTTTCCTGGCCAGTCTATGCACCTAATTTCTAGCTAACAGGATAGTGATTATCCTGAAATATGCACATGATCAGCTTCGTTGGATTAGCCCCAGCTCCTGTCTGCCTCATGCACTCCATTGTCGATACTCTAATATACTTCTCATTATGCCTGGTTATAGGAAAATTGAGTTTCCGTTGAAATCTGCAGGACTGACTTATTAGTGCAAGTAACCACGCTGCAGAAGCCATCACCACCGCCCCAGCATCACACAAATCAGGCAGCACCAGATGGCATTTATCAGGATATTGACCATAAATCTTTGCAATGGAAACTGAAAAAGAAAAGGGAAGGCATAATTGCTCATTAGTATCATACAGGCCTTTGTTTTGTATTTAGAAATTAGCCCAGCACAGGCTGGCATTTATTTTCATTAACTGTTAATTCTCAAAAAATCCTGCTCATTGTTCTCTGCGGTGTCCTTGTTACTTACAATCCCGAAGCAAGTAAACAGTAGGAGTTTGGAGCCTCATTTACATTGGGACAAGGCAGTGGAGCTAATGTGGTAATGTTCACATTTATGCCATTTTGTTGGGAACAGTATCGATACTCTCCAACTGTCCTAATTAATAGAGATAGTCCTATTCAACGTCATCATCATAGTTTGCCCCACTTTGGGCTTTTTAAAAATCCTTTGTCAAGTGCAAGTTCCTAGGCCAGAAATGAGGAACCTCTGACCTACAAGCCACCTCTGGCCCATGGTAGTTCCCTCCCAGTGCTAGAGAACGTTATCTCCACCAATTGGAGATAACAATAAGGATTCCCAGTGCTAGAGAAAGGCAGCCTCTATAGCACTGGAAGCAAAAAACCCGCTTGATCAGAGATAACCCTGGGGGTTTCCTCTCTCAGTGCTAGAGAAAGAATGACTTTTTCTAGCACTGAGAAGGCCTGTTCTTTCTCTTTATATAGACAGGCATGGAGTGATTGGACAGTTTGGAAGCCTATAGGCTGATTGAAATAAAAGAAGAAACTTTAACTGGTGCTGAAATGCCATAAAAGGGAGGGTTCTAAGTGGTTCTTCCATGGAAGAGAGCTCTAAAAAGTAGGTCCCACTGAAAATAAGGACTTCTCCCACCTGTCCACCACTTCCAAACAAACATCTGAGTTGGGTGGGATGCAGAGAATGCCCCCCCCCTCAACTTAGCGCCCCTTATGGAAAAGTGTCATTACTCACTCAGATGTTCCAGTGTTAGATGCCGCTTCTGAGTTTCTTGTCAACACTCCTAAGAAGCTGGGCGTAGACAGGATAGAGATGCCTACAGAACTTTTAGCCTGGATGCTGTTGCCAAGGAAACCACTTCCTTTGCTGTTGCATTTCCTGCATGTCAATGTCGCTCTATGTCTGTTTTGCTCAGAAATGCAAAATAACCTGCCTCCTCACAGAAGTGGTCTGAGAAAATAAAACATGTCGGAGACATTTTTCTCTTACTAAAAAAGGAAAAGAAATTGGTCAAGGAATAGGATGATGGAACAGCAAGGTTCCTTCTACAGAAATCACCCTCATTTAACAGGTATGAAAGCCTTGCTGACATTCTGTTGACTTAGCATGGCAGATTAACGCTCGTTAAATCCACCTTGCCAACAGAGAAGTGCTATTGTGTCAGCACTGAGCAATTCATGTCCCAGATCAGATGCTAAAGGTAGCCAATGGATGATTCCTTTTTAACCTATTGACTCATGTGCCACAAACCAACCACAAGGGGCAGCATCACCAATATTGGCCATCTACCAATCAGCCAACAGCAACATCTGTATAATTAATTGGTTCGTTTTTTAAAAATACTGCCCTTCTTCCAAGAAGCGTAGGGTAAAATGCATAGTTCTTCCCTGTTTAAAAAAAATCATCTCCCACAGCTTCATCAAGAATAAGGGGTTAAAAATAAGGGGTTAAAGGAATCAACTTCTAAGCATGCACCAACAACAGCTGCTAGCTTTAAGTGTATCACATGATGATCGCAGAACATGAAGGTACAAAACTGGCACATAAGCTCATAACAGTTTCAATTCTAACATTCCGAGCTGAGGAAGCGAGCTCTCTGTGGAACCCATCCCAGCATTATGAGCTAAGAAATTTGTATTCCTTCCAAGCCAATATTTTTGAACTTCCATGGCATCTCTAGTCCCATATCGTAGTCCCATGGATACTTCTCCATCCATGGTGTATGTAACAAGCATAACTCGGCCTTAACCACTCACTCTTCATCCCTAACCTCAACAAAATCCATCTGCATCTGCTCTGATTCATCCTTTTCCCCTCCTCAGTTCTTCTCACACTTCATATTGTAAGCTCCTAGAAGGCAGGGAACAGTGTTACTTTGCTTATGTTGTTAAACACCATGTTCACTGGTAGCACTCTATAGTCTGTAAATAATTCTCTTTATTTATTTATTTTCTTACATTTATAGGGATGTTGGAGAATTCCACCACGGACTCCAGTGAGGCCAGATTCTAAAGAAAGATAGATAGATAGATAGATAGATAGATAGATAGATAGATAGAATTCTAAAGAATCTGCCCCCCCCCCAGAGTCTGTGGCGGAATGGCCTCCCCCCGCGCCACCCCCTGAAATCCCGCCCCCCCCAGAACGGACCTACCTAGCGACAGCGGTTGCGGCGGATGCGGCGGCGGTGGCAGCAGCCAGCTCCAGCTTGTCTTCTGGCCGCTGCCGGGCTTTTGCGTGCCTGCTTTTTGCCATGATAGGCTACGTAAATACTTACATAGACTATTGCGGCTTAATGCGAGGACACAAATGGCGGCCGCTACAACAGTCGCCATTTGCAGCCGCAGCAGCCTTGCAGCGGCCAAAAGTCCGGCTGTGGCCAGCCCCGGCCGGCGGCTCTGCAGCCTTGCCATGGAGCAGAGCCGGCTGGGGAGGATTCTGTGGGGAGGGACAGATCACCTCCCCCCCTCTGCAGGTGCCCCAGACCGGAACAAGGTAAGGGATTCGTACATCCCTACGTTTCTATACCACCCAATAGCCGAACCTCTCTGGGTTGTTTTCTCTCTCTCTCTCCATATATATAAAATCTCTTTCTGTTAATCACAACTATGTGTGTGTGCGTGTGTGTGTGATTAACTGAATCCTTATAGGGATCCAGAGAAATATTAAGACTGAGTGAAGTTCTGTTTATTGTTGCTTTTTTTTTTTAAGTCTCTCTCTCTCTCTCTCTCTCTCTCTCTCTCTCTCTATATATATATATATATATATATCAGGGATGGGGAACTTGTAGCCATTCAGATGTTGCTGTACTCCAAATCCCATCACCCCCAGTCACCATGGCCAACAGTCAGAGATGATGAAAGTGGGTGTTCACCAACTTCTGGGGAACAGCAGTTTCCTTATCCATGATGTATATGAATGCCCATTCCTAACAGTATTACCATATCTAAATATGGATTCAGTTGTCCCTTTTCAGATGAACTAATTGGAATAGCTGGTCAGAAGTGGTGCAAGACTGTGCAATCAACAGCAGCACAATCTACATTTTAATGGGACAATAATGTATACTACCAATAACAGTTAACAGGGACTGGCCTGCGAGCTCATATTATGCCAGTACTTTTCCAGCTGCACTGGCTGCCAGTCCATTTCCCGGCCCGATTCAAAGTGCTGGTGTTAACATTCAAAGCCCTTAACGGCTTGGGGCCAGGTTACCTGAAGGATCGCCTCTTCCCATCTGTGCCTGCCCGGACCTTAAGATCATCCTCAGCGGTCCTTCTCCGTGAGCCCCTGCCAAAGGAAATGAGGCAGGTGGCTACTAGGAGGAGGGCTTTTCCTGCTGTGGCACCCCGGCTGTGGAATGAGCTCCCTAGTGAGGTTCGCCTGGCATCTACATTGTATTCCTTTCGGCGCCAGGTGAAGACCTTTTTATTTTCCCAGGCATTTTAACATTTTAGCTTTCTAGACTTTTAGCTTTGCTGTTTTAAATCTGTATTTTAAACTCCTGCACTGCTGCTAGGTTTTATTGTGGTTGTATTGTTATATTGTGGTTTTCATGTTCTATATATTTTAAATTGTTTTATTGTGTGCTGCTTGGTTTTAATTTTTGTGAACTGCCCAGAGAGCTTCGGCTATTGGGCAGTATAGAAATGAAATGAAATGAAATAAATAACATGGGAGAGCAAAGGTTTTACTCCCCTCTGCTTTGCTTTGTTTACCATTTAGCCCAGGAGTAGGCAACCCAGGGCCTTCCAGATGTTTTGAAGTGGAACTCCCATAATCCCTGACCCTTGATAGGAACTCAGAATTCAATATATAAGGCAAAAATTAGAGTTTAAGTAACTGAAGACAGAATGCCTGGGGAACTGGACTAAAATTAAAGTGAATGGTAATTATATTTAAAATATCCAGCATATTTTAAAGAAACATACAACGCGATCCTATGGATGTCTGCTCAGAAGTACCATTGATTTCAATGGGGATTACTCCCAGGAAAGTGTGCACAGGATTGCAGCCTAAGGATACCATTGGTTTGATACCCATTAGAGAGAGGGCTCTGATCTCAGAGCCCTCTGTCCATCCTAAGCTCTGCTGGCAAGAACCAAGCAGGGCAGGAGGAATGTAGGGAGGTGTGTGAATCAGCAAAAGTTGAGCTTGCAGAAGTTCTCCAAATTCCATCTTGGAGCTCATCCAGACTCAAGTCCATATCAGATTGTGAGCTTTGGGTGTTGTTGTTTTCTTTTTGCACAAAAATCCATGTTTATTTTAATGCTTCTTTTTCCAAATGTACGCATCAATTGTGCATCTCTTTGAAATGTATGCATTCTTTTCCCATTGATTAAAGCATACGTGTGCATTTTTCCAAAGTACACATGCTGTTAAATACTTTTCTTTCCTTTTGGGGAGCCATGCATCACATTGCAAGCTCAGAAATGTATGGACTTTGACCTCAGATTGCATCCAAATCCGTGTTCAGTCCAGAAGGTGCAAACTGGGTAAATCCTGATAAAAAATAAACAGGAATTAATTTATCACCCATCCCTAGAAGAATGACCAGCTTTTTCACCTCCTGTTCCTCCCAAACTGCATTTAACATGAGATGGACCTCTAAGCCCATCTAACCACCTTACTTTCCTGGGGTCAGGGAAGAGATCCACAGTTCCTCCTCTCCTTGCCCATGACCACGCTGTCTCCCTCCCTCTCTGTCATCTTCCCAAGGTCATGGCAGCCATAAGACAGCAGCATTATTTTATTAGAAATATTTAAAATATTTAAAACCATTAAGAGAGCAATCCTATCTGGGTCGACGGTCGCCTTCGAGCCCCGGGGTGACCACCTATCCAGTGCAGGGCGGGAGGAGTGGTGAGGAGCAGATCTCCTCCTCACTCCCCCCACCCAGCTTTCATGGCTAGACAGCTGATTTCAGCTGTCTAGCCGTGGGACCTGGGAGAGTGGGAAGGGGCAGCCGGACGACATGTAGGACGTGTTGTACTGGCATTTCTGACTTCCTCGCCCCGGCACGCCCCCAGGAACACCCTATTTTTGCCATTCCATGCTCCTCTTCTGAGCACGGAGCATGGGGGCATTCTGCACTGCCTATGAGGCGGCACAGGATGGGGTGGAGGTCAGTTCTCAGGGAACTGACCTTGGAGCACGGGCTCTGAGATTGGTTTCCAGAAACAAACCTATCCTATGGCTGTCTAGCCACTGACTAGCGACCAATAGGATTGCACCCTAAAACATGTACAAAATTCAGTGATATCCAAATAACAGCAAAGATATTGAATTTTAGGTGTATATCTATTTTGCACATACACAGGCAACTGTGTGTGTGTGCAATTTCTTTAAAAGCTTTTATTAATTTGCAATATAACAAAATAAAAAACTGTCAGCTCACAATAACATTAACAAAAATTCAACACTCAAACTCCATGTTAGGCATAATTAGAAAAGGTAATAAGAATAAAACTGCCAACATCATGCTGCCCCTATACAAATCTATGGGGCTACCACACTTGGAATACTGTGTCCAGTTCTGGTCACCACACTGAAAAAAAGATCTTGTAGAGCTTGAAAAAGTGCAGAAAAGGGCAACTAAAATGATCAAGGGGCTGGAGCATCTCCCCTATGAGAGAAGGTTGCAACAGCTGGGCTTGTTTAGCTTGGAAAAAAGGAGGGTAAGGGGAGACATGATAGAGGTGTACAAAATTATGCATGGTGTGGAGAAAGTGTATAGGGAGACATTTTTTCTCCCTCTCTCAAAATACTAGAACCCGGGGTCATCCTATGAAGCTGATTGGTGAAAGATTTAAGACAGATAAAAGGAAGGACTTCTTCACACAGAGCAGAGTTCAACTATGGAATTCACTACCACAAGATGTAGTGATGGCCACCCATTTGGATGCTTTAAAAGGGGGTTGGACAAATTAATGGAGGAGAAGGCTACTAATCCTGATCGCTGTGTGCTACCTCCTGTACCAGAGACAGTGAGCCTATGTACACCAGTTCCTGGGGAACATGGGTGGGAGGGTGCTGTTGCACTCGTGTTCTGTTTGGGCGGTTCCTGGTCGACAGCTGGTTGGCCACTGTGTGAACAGAATGCTGGACTAGATGGACCCTTGGTCTGATCCAGCAGGGCCCTGGTTATGTTCTTAGATATACACTTTAGTATAAGCAGTCCATTTTGTCTGAATAGGTATCCAAACAGGTCTGATGACTACAATATACATTCAAATGTAGAGAAAGCAGTAAGATTCTCTGACCACTGAAGAATAGATTGTGTGTGTTTATTCTTCCAAGCTTTTAGTAAACACTGTGTGTTTATATGAATATGATTATGTGGATAAATTTGGTAAAAAGACTTTTTGTGTTGGTGTTTTTCCAAGGAGGTAGATTTAGTACATTCTTCCCACGGTGGAGCTCACGATCCAGGCTCCAGAATTCTTGGAGCTTCAAGCTGCTCCCTGCTGCAAGGTTTTAAACATGATTTCCTTCCCAGAATGTCCTCCTGCCAGCCAAAAGCTCTTCCTGGGAGAGGGAAAGTGCCATAGAAATAATTAAGAAAACTGCTATTTTGCAGATTAAAAATGTAAGAGAGGGTGAACAGATTGGGACTCCGTGACACATGAGTCATTACCATGAACAGCAAATAGCAGGGAGAATGTTGATGGGTTTGCTGACGTTGCCCACTCAAATTCTTCTTCTTCCAAGGGAGACTATGCCTGAGAAGAGAATGTTGGCTAATGGGAACAACTCTGCATGTTTCTGGGCACTAGGGGGCGATAGATAATGTAGTGTATCAATGGCTGCTTGTCTTGTTCATCCCTCTTGTTGTCCTATAACTTGGTCAGTTCCTTTCTCCTACTCCCTCCACATTCTCTTCCTTTTTTCCTCTGCAACAGGCAACATGTGTTCTCTTCCAGATGGAAGCCAGTAACCACAAGTCACGCCCTTGCTTACTTACACTCAGCCTTAGGGGGTGCTTACAGTTAAACAGTGTCAGATAGCCTTCCTTGATGATGTGTATAGATAGAAAGCACTAATAAAGTAAGGTGATTTGAACTTCTCCTAAACTGGCTCTAGTCTGCGTTTATTCCTTCTAATATTAAATGCTGTGTTGCCACGCTTTCTCTGTATAAGGCAACACCAGACTTCCCAACAGAGACCCTATGGGTGGGACATCTTGGAAGGGCTGTTCCTTCTTTTCCTTAAAGCAGGGGTGGGCAACATATGGTCCTCCAGATGTTTTGGCATACCACTCCCGTCAGCCCTAGTCAGCATAGCCAATGCATGGGAGTTTTAGGCCAAGTCATCTGTAGGATCACTGAAAGGATTTTCTCTGTGGGTAGCCTGCTTTATCCCACTCTTATAATTCAGATCGTATTCTGGGTAGCGCTTCTGAGTGGTCTAGCCATGTGTATGTGTGTGTGAACCAATTGTTAACTAGACGAAATTTATTAATAGATTTACAATTTAACCGGCGAAATAGGCTAAGGAAGTAAACACTATAAACAACAAACAAAACCTATAAGCTGCGTGTTTTTACCTAACCTGCTCCTCTGCCTCTTACATGCAGGACAACACTCCAGAATGGAACCCCTGTTCTGCATACTGCACCTTCGGGGTTTGCTCCTAGCCTGTGGCATGGTCTCAGCACTCCGGGGACCCACCCCTCCTCAGACTGGTGATGTGGGTTTCCAGCCCCTCCTCTTAGGGGGAAGATGGCAGGGCAACCGTGCTGATTTGCGTGTGCCACCCCCCATACCTGATTGCCAAGGCCAGACGATAGTAAGGAGGGCATCTATTGCACACACACCCCACCCCCGTCCCACAGGCCAGACACACTTAAAGGGAAAGTAGCGAATTTCAGGCGAGAAGCTCAAGTGGCCCATCCCTGCCTGAAGGATTTAGCATGGTTGGAATGTCAACGAAAGAGCCAGCCATGTCTCCCAGCATTTCATAACACGCATGATAAGAGGGGCACCCTTGAAACACCTCTACGCTTGTACTCTTGTGTCCTCTTTCACAGCGGTCAAACCTCTGCTTGAAGGACTGCCAGAACCAAAAGACCATCCTGTGTTATGAAGGCATCCTGTATTTGAAGGGCTGTCCAGCCCAACTCTGGTATGAAGATAAAGAACCACCAGGAGAAAGGGATGGGCCTGAAAGTTACCCATCGACTGCACCTGGACAGCAGACTGAGCAAGCAGGCACACAAATCACATGGTCACAGCTTTGCACACTGTTGAGATTTACCTTATTCCTACTTAAATTTTGAAAATTATTACTAAATGTGCATCTATGCATATAAATTAGCATATGCAAGGTTTATGCAAGTCAGTGTCTGGGGGGGGGGTGATGCATGTCTTCTTTGGGAGCAATTCACAAGTAGCCACCCCAGCTCATGCCATAATTTCACTGCCCAAGGCCACCCCGCAAGCACCATTACCAAATGCTGGAGGCTCTGCTCTGACAGCTGTTGGCTGTACTCCTGTACTTGGCCATGGCCCTGCCCTTTACTGATTGAAGGGCACCACACTTTAAGAAGGATTCAGACAAACTGGATAGAGTTCAGAGGAGGGCAACAAAGATGATCAGGGGACTGGAAACAAAGCCTTATGTAGAGAAAGGGAAAGAACTGGGCATGTTTAGCCTTGAGAAGAGAAGACTGAGGGGAGATAGGATAGCTCTCTTCAAGTACTTGAAAGGCTGTCACAGAGAGGAAGGCCAGGACCTCTTCTCCATCATCCCAGACTGCAGCACACGGAATAATGGGCTCAAGTTACAGGAAGCCAGATTCCAGCTGAACATCAGGAAAAACTTCCTGTTAAAGCAATACAACAATGGAACCAATTACCAAGAGAGGTGGTGGGCTCTCCCACAGTGGCAGCATTCAGGACAAGGCTGGACATAGGGTTGGCGGAGAATTTCTCCCCAAAACTTCGGGGGGCCGAGCGCCAACGTGTTCGGCCCCCCGAACAAGTTTCGGGGAGAAATCCTCCGAACCCCCCCCCCGTACCCCGCACCCCCCCCGGGACGGGACTTACCTTCGCCAAATGTCCCTCCCGGCAGCGGGTCCGGCCGGCGGTTCGGCGGGTGTTCGAGCGGGGCGGGAGCGGCAGCCGGTCTTTCGACCGGCTGCCGCCGCCGCTGCCATTGCAATCAAAGAAAAAAAAAAACGCCCCCTGATAGGCTACGTGACGATTAACGTAGCCTATCACGGCTAGATGTGCAAAGTCAGCCATGATAGG
This sequence comes from Heloderma suspectum, assembly GCF_057233095.1. Classification (NCBI taxonomy): domain Eukaryota; kingdom Metazoa; phylum Chordata; class Lepidosauria; order Squamata; family Helodermatidae; genus Heloderma; species Heloderma suspectum. The sequence goes on from NC_139470.1 coordinate 13,253,185, forward strand.
CTACGTCAATCGTCACGTAGCCTATCATGGGTGACTTTAAAAAAAAAAAAAAAAGTGTGTACGGATAATGGCGGCCCCCATAGGGAGCTGCCATTCCTGTTCCTTATTTGGTCGCTGTAGTCTACGTAAACATTTACGCTTTTTTTTTTTTTTTAAGTCACCCGTGATAGGCTACGTCAATCGTCACGTAGCCTATCACGGCTGACTTTGCAGATCTAGCCGTGATAGGCTACGTGAATCGTCATGTAGCCTATCAGGGGGCGTTTTTAAAAAAAAAAAAAAAACTTTCGCGTTCGCGGCCAGGCGAGGCGGAAAGCCTCCCCCCCGGCCTGAATTTCGGCTGGGGCGAGGCGGGAAGCCTCCCCCCCCCGGCCAGAACTTCGCAGGGGGAGCAGCGAAGCGCCTCCCCCCCACCGCAAACGTCCTTCGAGAACAGGTAAGGGACTTTCGTCCACCCCTAGCTGGACAGCCATCTGTCAGCAGGGATGCTCAGACTATTTGGCCATTATGACTAGTAGCCATTGATAGCTTTATCCTCCATCCATTTGTCTAATCCCCCTTTAAAGCTGGCCAAGTTGGGAGGATAATGATATCTCATGGTAATTATTTTCATCAGTCTTCAGCTTCTCACCACTCAGTTTCATTGGATGACATTCACAACTGTGTTGTCAGGAGCGACCTAGCGGCCTCTTTCAGTAGATTCCAATAGCCAACTCAAGACACAGACGAAAGGATTCTTTTCAAGGCTTTAATCCTTTTACAACTTAATGACTCTTTCAGATGCTATCACCAGCAACTAAGCAATGAACAGCAGAGTAGCCAATGCTCTGGGTAGGCAGTTGGTCCCCATTTGAAGGAGAGTCACTTGAAGACCCTGAACTTATGGGCTAGGGAGAGATCCTCCCTCTTTCCCTTGGGTCCACGGGAGGCGGCCGTTGCTTGCGCGCCAAACGGGCGCTATGCCTCCTTTCCACGCCCTCCATCGCTCGTCGCTCCCTGCGTCTGTGTCTGCGTCGAGCATCTAGCACGCCCCCCTCCCTCACTTTCTCACTGCTAGGATCACTATCTATCTCAGGAATGCTGGCAGGAGGAATCTCTGCCAGCTGCTGTGCCTGTGAGGGATGATCTGGCTCCTCTCCCATGGATTGCTGATCCTCCTCAGAATCAGAACTGCTCTGGGGTTCTATCGGCTCAGTTTCCACCCTGACATGTGTTGCCGCTAGGGATGGCAGAGAATTCTGCAACGGATCATGGTGAGGCCGAATGCCAGTGCATTCAGCCCCCCGAACTCCGTGGCGGAACGGCCTGCCACCCCCTGCCCCCCCCCCGCGGATCCCACCCGGGATGAGACTCACCTGGGGTGGATCTTCCGACCGGCTGCCACAGCCATTTCCACTCTTGTAAAAGAAAAGAAAAGAAAAGAAAAGAAAAGAAAAGAAAAGAAAAGAAAAGAAAGAAAGAAAGAAAGAAAGAAAGACGTGATAGGTTACGTAAAGATTTATGTAGCCTATCATGACTAGGTTTAAAAAAAAAAACATGATGTTATAGGCTATGTAAATCTTTACGTATCCTATCATGGCTGCGTGGGTTAAAAAAAAATGTAAATATTTATGTAGGCTAAAACAGGGAATCAAAAAGGGACGCAAATAGCACCCACTATACTATTTGCGTTCCCCTTGATATTCGCCGTCATAATCTACGTAAATATTTATGTAGATTAAGAGGGCAAAAATAAGGAACGCAATGGCAGCGGCCATAGCCGCCACCATTTGCGTACGCGGTTGTGTAGGGGGTTTTTACCCAGAGCCCTCCGCAGCCGGAAATCCGGCTGCGGACAGCTCTGGCCTGGCTGGGCCTGGCTGGCTGCTCTGCGGAGCTGCCGCGGAGCACAGCTGGCCTCGGAGAATTCCGGGGGGGAGGAACGGAGCGCCTCCCCCCCCGGCAAGGATTCCGGGGGGAGGGACGGAACACCCCCACCACCACCATCAACATAATCCACGAACAGGTAAGTGACTTTCGTACATCCCTAGTTGCCGCTGTGACCATAATTGCCAACAATTGCCAAATTGAGGTCTGTGCCCAAAGTATATATTTGAGGCACCGCAAATGACACTCACCATTGGGAGATGTCCCTTATGAGACAATATACCATTGGCCCACTGGCCCAGTGTACTGGCCTGACTCACTGTCAAGCATGGTGCCTCACTGTTCCATATTCATTTATACCACCCTTCCCGAATTGGGTCCCTCTGGATGTTTGGGACTTCAACTCCTGTCAGACCCAGCCAGCATGACTAATGGTCAGGAACACTGGGAGTTGTTGTCCAAAACATTTGGAAAGCTCCAGCCTTGGGAAGGCTGATTTATACATATATTGGAAGCCCAACTTTCTTGACACAATGTTGGGCTTCACACAGTGCTAGGGCATCTCAGAGGGGACACTCTCCCAATTGTGGAAGTGTATGATTCTGAGTGGCCCAAAGTATTTTAAGGGGTACACAGCTCCAGTTCCCCTTCTGCTTCCCAATGCTGTTCTGCCAATCTCTTTAGAAAGAGAATAAATATTTCTTCACCTGTAATGTCCCAGGACACCAAGCAAAGACATAAAGGAACAGTGAATGTTGCTGAATTCTGTAGAAATGGGTGGTGCAGTGTAATTCACCAGTTATATTCACAGTTGTTCAGTTATTTTTAATAATTGACAGAGGGCAACCTTACACAGAATAACAGCAGAACACAGCTGTGGAACAGCAGAACACAGGGTGGAAACTGAGCCGATAGAACCCCAGAGCAGTTCTGATTCTGAGGAGGGTCAGCCATCTGTGGGAGAGGAGCCAGCTCATCCCTCACAGGCACAGCAGCTGGCAGAGATTCCTCCTGCTGGCATTCCTGAGATAGATTGTGATCCTAGCAGTGAGAAAGTGCGGGAATGCCAGGGCTTGCTAGACGCTTGATGCAGACGCAAAGAGCGACGAGCGATGGAGGGCGCGGAAAGGAGGCGTAGTGCCCGTTTGGCATGCAAGCAACGGCCGCCTCCCGTGGACCCAAGGGAAAGAGGGAGGATCTCTCTCTAGCCCATAAGTTCAGGGTCTTCAAGTGACTCTCCTTCAAATGGGGATCAACTGCCTACTCGGAGCATAGGCTTCTCTGCTGCTCCTTGCTTAGTCGCTGGTGATTAGCATCTGAAAGAGTCATTAAGTTGTAAAAGGATTAAAGCCTTGAAAAGAATCCTTTCATCTGTGTCTTGAGTTGGCTACTGGAGTCTACTGAAAGAGGCCGCCAGGGCTCTCCTGACAGCTGTATTCATAAAGAAATACTGGCTAGAGAAGGGGAGAATTTAACCCTCTGACTTCCTTATCTATTCATCAGGTGCAGAGGTATGCTAATAGGGATGTTGGAGGAATCTGGTTGGGGGTGGGGCTCAACAAATTTTCATCGTCTCGGCCCCCAGATTTTGGTTCATCTTCCACTCGGTCTGCAGTGAGTCAAGCCAGCTAGCAGATTTTTGGTGGTTTTGAATTTGCACAAATTATGGGTGCAATGTGTGGAAATAGCACACACAAAAAGCCATAATTTGTGCAAATTACATGAATTGTGGCAGCAATTTGTGCAAATTATGAAAATTTGCACAAATTGCAGCCACTGTTTGATCAAATCTCTATTTCTGCAAATTACACAACAGACCTCCCCCCAACAACAACAAAATATGTTAAAAGTCCCTGGACTTGGGGGAAACCTGTGGCTTGGCAAATGCAAACTGAGTCAAGCACACTGTGGAAATCTGGCAAGCCCAAAAACACTCTGTTCACCAACTGACCAGAGGACAAAAATGTCCAGCTTGCCAAGTGTACACTATCTACACCATAATAGTATATGACTTGGCAAATGGTCACCTATCTCCCAAAAATGCAGGTGGTGTGTCCACATGATGGCTAGATCATGTATTTTATATTCAAACTGAATTACATGGTATAATTAAATTCCTCCCCACCCTGCCCAGATTTTCCTACTTTCATTCGTCTGACTATATATGATCCCAAAAAGGCTTCAGTTCTGCATATACACATGGTTACCAGTGGGTCTTGCAGCCTGTTTTTCTGTCATAAAGCAAGCAAATGACCTCACCCACCCTTCCTGACCTCACAATGCTTACATGTCCTTGCAGATCATAATCAAACTGCTTATGAAAAGGCCCACATTTTCTGGGCCCAGCTCAAGTTTCCTTTGGGCACTCAAAGAGTAATGTCCTCTGAGAGGAAACCCCCAAAGGATTTCCCATATCCCTTGCCTGTTTAGAGTAAGCCCATCTGAGTTCAGTGGGCCTTATCCTCAGGTAAGTAGGTATTGGATTGCCATTGTCATTCAGTAGTTGTCTTGCAATCCTGACTCCATTGGGATCAAAAGGCATGGAAGAAGGTGCAGAAGAACTGCAGATGCACACAGGAGAAGAAGCCACTTGGTGAGTTATTACTTGATGAGGTAAACCGCTTCCCCGATGTTCTGTGCACGAACAATATAGCCTCAACAGAGGCCTTATTTGTTCGAAATCCCCACAGCTTCTCTGTCTAGCCACTTGACATAGGGGATGTCTGTTCTTTTCAGGTTCATGTTTGATGCCACGTGAGAGAACTGAAGCAGGACCGTGGCTTCAGAGCTGCAGCCTGGTTACATTAGTCCTGAATGTGGCCACTTGGGTGAGTAGCATATGATGAGGTAGATGTTTGCCCCATTCTTCCTCTAATGCCAGTGCTTTGACAAAGGTATTTCAGTTGATGTCATATGCCCAACTGTTCATTCAAATAGGGTTGTTTGATCTTTTCAGGTCCTTGTCCCATGCCAAGAAGAGGACACATAGAAGACCCTGGCTGGAGAGGACCCAAGCAGCCATCACAGAAAATAAGCCACTCAGCGAGTACCACTTTGTGAGCTAGTCATCTTCCCTATTATTCCCTTTGTACAATTCCATGGCTTAGACATTGTCTGTTGGAGATGTGGTGGACCCACAACTCCTCTTCCCTACCCATATGACATAGGGAATACCTGTTATTTTCAGGTCCATGCCACATAGAAGTGGCCAAGTCAAAGCAAGGAAGGGGACCATGGTTCTTGGGCTGCACTCCTGTCGATTCTCTGGCTCTGTTCTATCCCTTATGACATGTCTTGGAATTCAGACACATGTCACAAAGTGCAGGACAGTCATACACTACTAATTGATGGGGTAAGGTTTGTTTGATGAGGTAATTGATGAGGTAAGATTTGTTTTCCTATTATTCCCTTTGTGTCTGCTTTTACAAAGGCATTGTAAGCTTGAGATCTCATTTTTGCACAATTCTGACTTGCGTCACCAAAAGTTCTATAGGTAAGTGGCTCTCAAGAGCTTCATTTTTCATCTGTGCTCTGAAATCTTTCTCCTGCCATAGAGATTTCCTCATGTTGGAAGTGGGTAGTCTTCTGTTTGATTCTTTTCAGGTCCCTGTTTGATGCCATGTAGGACTTGAAGCAGGACTGTGGCTTCAGAGCTGCAGCCTGGTTACATTAGTCCTGAATGTGACCACTTGGGTGAGTAGCATATGATGAGGTAGATGTTCGCCCCATTCTTCCTCTAATGCCAGTGCTTTGACAAAGGTATTTCAGTTGATGTCATATGCCCAACTGTTCATTCAAGTAGAGTTATTTGATCTTTTCAGCCCCTTGTTCCATGCCAAGAAGAGGACATATAGAAGACCCTGGCTGGAGAGGACCCAAGCAGCCATCACACAAAATAAGAAACCACCTGGTGAGTACCACTCTGTGAGCTAGTCATCTTCCCTACTATTCCCTTTGTACAATTCCATGGCTTAGACATTGTCTGTTGGAGATGTGGTGGACCCACAACTCCTCTTGCCTACCCATATGACATAGGGAATACCTGTTGTTTTCAGGTCCATGCCACATAGAAGTGGCCAAGTCAAAGCAAGGAAGGGGACCATGGTTCTTGGGCTGCACTCCTGTCGATTCTCTGGCTCTGTTCTATCCTTTATGACATGTCTTTGGAATTCAAAGTGCAAGGCAGTCATACACCACTAGTTGATGAGGTAAGGTTTGTTTGATGAGCTAATTGATGAGGTAAGATCTGTTTTCCTATTATTTCCTTTGTATCCCTGCCTTTACAAAAGTATTGTCAGCTTGAGTTCTCATCTTTGCGCAATCCCGACTTGCTTCACCAAAAGGTTTATAGGTAAGTAGCTCTCAAGAGTTTCATTTTTCTTCTAAACTCTGAAATCTTCCTCCTGCCTTGGAGGTTTCTTCATGCTGGAAGTGGGCAGCCTTCTGTTTGTGGTTTTATTTGTTCTGCTATGTTCCCCTCCCTCATCCATTAAGATCCATGTCTAACTTCTAAGTCTTTCTTTCCCTTCATTTCAACTTCAACTCCTTCCTTACAGGTTTCTTCATGCCGGAAGTGGGCAGCCTTCTGTTTGCCATTTTATTTGTTCTGCTGTGTTCCCCTCCCTCATCCATTAAGATCCATGTCTAACTTCTAAGTCTTTCTTTCCCTTCATTTCAACTTCAACTCCTTCCTTACAGGTTTCTTCATGCCAGAAGTGGGCAGCCTTCTGTTTGCCATTTTATTTGTTCTGCTATGTTCCCCTCCCTCATCCATTAAGATCCATGTCTAACTTCTAAGTCTTTCTTTCCCTTCATTTCAACTTCAACTCCTTCCTTACAGGTTTCTTCATGCCAGACGTGGGCAGCCTTCTGTTTGCCATTTTATTTGTTCTGCTATGTTCCCCTCCCTCATCCATTAAGATCCATGTCTAACTTTTAACGCTTTCTTTCCCTTGCAGCTCAGCTTCCTTTGCAGTTTGCCTTCAGCCACGACCATGATGACTCAACAATAGGGCCATTGGTGAGTAGTAACTAGTTCAACCTATGTCTGGGCTGTACCACTTCAGATTGCAGGTTCAGATGATTGAGTGGAGCAGTCAAGTGGTACACTAAGTAGTACAGCCCAGGCACAGATTGAAAGAATGGGCCACCCCCATTTAATCTGGCAGTGCAGGCTTAGCTGGTTGCCTGAACAGGAGCCAAGAAGGAATTTTTCCTGTTGAACCCAAATTGGCCCTGGGGAAAACAGGTTTTTGCCTTCTTTGCACTGTCTTCTTCTTGGGGTGTTGCACCTTGGCTTGCAACTCAAGAGGAGTTAAAATGCGGGTGTTTGAGGGCTTGCCCATTAGAAGTGTCTAGCCCAAGATGCATCAGGACCTTGAAGAATAGACCTCATCATCCTAGTTTAATAAATTTTAATAAAGCTGTGATAAGTTAAATATATACTTTACTGTCTTGTCTTTCTTCCTTGGTTTGGGGGCCAGTCTCTTTGGTTGTCTGTCCTGAGCATTCCAGCCTGAACCAGGAACCAAACCGACTAAAATCAATAGATTTTACGGCTTAGATTGCAATCCCAAGCATACTTACTTGGAAGGAAGTCCCGCATGGAACGCAATACATATTCCCTTGAAATCAATGGAACAGACAGCGTGAGCTTATACATAGTTACTAGGAAGTCAATTCCATTACGTGCAATGGGATTTTACTCTCAAGCAATTGTGTTTAGGATTGGAGCCTACATTACAGCTGTCATTGATAAAATTCTCTCAGTAATGTCAAACAGCTGGTTGCATTTCATAGGATTGACCATCCTGGACACACACATGGGAGTCATCCCCACTGGACATAATGGGATTTATTTCTGAATAAGCATGCATATGGTTGTCTTCTTTGTATTTATTATTATATATTTTTAATCTGCCCAATAACCAACGTTCCCTGGGTGTATTACAACAATTAAGAGACTAAAATACAGTATGTGTGTGTGTGTGTATTACAATATATAAAAGAAAATACAGTATCAAACCGACAGCTCAGGGATACATAAAACAGCCATTAAAATCTAGAGCAAGTTCCTCTAAAATGCCTAGGAGAAAAGAAAAGTCTTTCTTGGACATCCAAAAGATAATGTTGGCACAAGGCAAACCTCTTTGGGGAGATCATTCCATAAGTGGGAGTCTCTCTTTTGTAGCCATCCCTGTAGCTTCCTTCAACACGGCCTCCAAAGATGGCTTAAGGATCCAAGCAGGTATATACAGCAACAATGTAGTAACAAATAACTAATTAACCATCTCTGAAGAATGATGTCAGCTGGACTGTGTTTACGATAATAGAATGTTTTGAGAGTATTTTATTGTTGAAGGTAGTAGAAGGATTTGAATCTTTCCTTCCCTTGCATGCTCAGATTCAAAGCCAATGATGAGGGCAATGGTAGTGACAACCATCACGACTCAACAATAGGCCCAGTGATCAGTAGTCCAACTTGTATTGGCGCCATCTCACTTCCCGAAGTTGTTATATAATTAAACAATAAACCACCCTTGTTCATTATCATTAATCAATAAACCCTCCTTATTCGTTATCATTTCACTGTAATTCTATTTAAATGATAATATGAATGCTGTAATATGAAAACAATTCTGTTTCATTAAATAAATGAGTCATTATTGAATTAAATAATAATGGATTTCAAATGCATATGAAATTTTGGTTTCCGCCATTGTTTATTTCAGAGTGAGCAGATTAAGCAATTATAATTCAAAACAGAGAGCAAGAAAAGGTGGGTGGGTGGGGGAGAAAAGAGTCCACTAACCTAAGTCCCTGCCATACTCTAAGTAGGGCTTAAGTTATGTTGGATTTTACTCTTGGAGTCCTGTCTATTGGGAGTGCAATCCATAAGACTGCATTCTTAACTAGTGATGTCCCCTTTTCTTTCAGTAATAGAGCCCGTAGTAGTAATATTTCCCAAGCACATCTAATCAGGACATTACTTCATTAGTCTTCATCATTCGAGCTAATAGTAATTATGTGCAATATTTCCAAAATAATTATTAATATTAGTTCATTATTTAGGAACATATTTATCAAGGCTGCAATCCTGTACCCACTTACCTGGGATTAAGCCCCATTGAGCTCAAGGGTTCTTACTTCTGAGTAGCCAAGTATAAAATTGTTTGGCAAATAATGAATCATTTGCTGCATCATCATCATGCCATATTAATTTGAAATGAAGCAGGTAGAAATGTTTTATTAATTAATAACAACACTAAATTTCAAATGTTTGTGATCATTTCCCATCAAGTCATGTTTCTACTATGCCTTTCCTTGATTTCAGATTAAACAGATAAATTATTGGCTGTATCTACCTTGATTTTGTGTGTGTCCAGAAAGAAAAGAGGGGGTAGATGTGTCCCCACCACAGTTGGAGGGAGGACAGGATTATTTTTAATGTCCCCATCCCTAGCCAAGCATTTCTCTTTACTTACAATTATTTCTTGATTATTTGTATTTATTATTTATTATTTTATTTATTACATTGATAGTCTACCCAATAACCAAAGTTCTCAGGGGTAGTAGGGGAGGGGTTCATAAATAAAAACTTAAAACCATAAAATACAGTAACAGAGTAAAACACGATATTAAAACTTTATGCCTATGAGACACAAGTACACAATTATACCATATTTTATATTAAAATAAAGCAATAATACAATAAAATACAAAGATCTAAAAGCATGTTAATACATAACCAGCACAGGAAAAATACAGATGCCAATGCAGAAGCCAAGACGATAAAAAAAAAAAATCCAGTGTCAAGTTCTGAGTAGACATGTATCGCATTGCACTCTAAGTCCCATTGAAAGCAATTCATACTATTTCTCTTAGTCAGAATGGATCTGATCTTCTGTGTTTTATAACTTAGTGGTTAAGACGCTGAACTGCAGACTGGAAGGTCGGCAGATCAGCAGTTCAAGACCCAAGTGCTGCGTGACGGAGTGAGCTCCCGTCTTCAGTCCCAGCTTCTGCCAACCTAGCAGTTCGAAAGCAAGAAATTGCAAGTAGATAAATAGGTACCGCCTCGGCGGGAAAGGTAACAGCGTTCCGTGCACCTCGGTGTTCAGTCATGCCGGCCACATGACCACGGAAGCGTCTTCGGACAGCGCTGGCTCTTCGGCTTAGAAACGGGGATGAGCACCGCACCCTAGAGTCGGACACGACTGGTTGGGGACACCTTTACCTTACCTTTTTACTATATAAGCAGAGTGGACCTGGGATGGATGAAGCTGTCAGTCCTGCTTTCTCCTCCATTCACTTAAAAAAATCTCAGGAAAAAAAATGCAAGTTTGGTACACTCTTATTAAAAACACACCAGCCAAATTCAATGTGTGCCGCTGTTTCTGGCACAGAGAGGATCATGTTGTACCTGCCTGCTATTCATCTGCTAAAGATGAGGAGCCTGTCAGAAAAAAGAGGTGGCAACCTTAATTCAGCACAGCAAATGTGGTTGAATACACAGGAATTCAAACCCATTTTTTATGATTTAGGTAGCATTCCTATGGCCTCTCGACATTGTCTGAGTGGCCATAGGATACTGGGGAACCCCTCCAAAAAAGGTCACACTGTTTCACTTTCTCCTCTGATGAAGTAAGTTAGGTATAATGGAGATAGTTCTGGGAGGGGAGGAACCAAATGGCAGTTGGTCCCAGCTGAGCATAGGAAACTTCTTTATTACAGGTCATACTCAAAGACAGTAAGCAAGCTGTCTTTGAGTTGACCACTCAGTCTGTCTTAGGGTTGTCATGGGCATCCAGCTGGGGCTCGAGGCCTGGGGATAAATCACTGGCTCAGCACCTCCGGACACCAGTCCACGGATCCCTGCACTTGCCTGACTAGGCAAGTGCCGAGTCGGGCAAGCGGGGGATCCCTGATCCTTTGCCAAGCACAAAATGGCAGCTTGGCCTTTTTCGTGATCTTGCCAGCCACCATTTGTGTAAAATTGGCCTATACAAAAAAGGTCAAACCATTTTTATGCAAAATGGCAGCTGGGAGAGGGATCACACGGCCATGCTTCATTCGCAGGGCACTTGCAGACTGCTCAGTGACTTGCTGCACATGGTGAGAAGGGGCAGGCTGGTGGCCAGTGGGGGTCCAGCAAGCAGTGGGCAACCTGGATCACAGTGAGTTCACCCATCCCTAGTCAGTCTGCCCAGGTTTCTCCAAAAGAATCAAGGGAATTTCTTTGAGTCATGTGTAGAGAATTGTATTAGAGAGTCCTCACAGAGCTATATTTCCCATGGGTCTGTGGCAAGGCAAGGGAAGAAAGGACAATTCAGCATAAATCAAGCATACAGGGAGAGCATGGTCTATTGCCCTCACATGAAACTGAAACACCTGTCCATCTACATGGTATACTCAAAGACAGTAGGGAAGCTGTCCTGATTGACCACTCAGTCAGTCTGTCTGCCCAAGCTAGGCTTTACTGAGGCCCCTGTTCTTGCACAGGGACCCAGGTTTTCAAACCCTAATCCTAACCTGAAACTTCACCATAAGCCTCATGTGAAACTCAAACGTTGCCCATCCACATGATATACTCAAAGACAGTAGGGAAGCTGTCCTGGTTGACCACTCAGTCTGTCTGCCCAAGCTAGGCTTTACCAAGGCCCCTGTTTCTTCGAGGGAGCCACGTTTCCCCAACCCTAACCTGAGGCTTAACCCTATTTGCCATAGAGAAAAATACTCTGTACATGTTCAGAGCCCTACTATTTCATGTGTTGCATAGCTGAACTTTAGCCCCAGTACTGAAAATCAGTTATCTCTGTGGCTCGATCTCATTGAATGAAGGCTACAATTAAGCCTTGGTCATTACCTTTCTCTCTTGCTAGTCTCCAGTCTCCACGTTTATTTTGTTTTCATTCTTTTCCTGCTTTTTCCTCTCTCTCTCTTGCAAATCAGGGCACAAATGAAATTAAAACCGAATCGAGTACCCCGAGTACATTCATGATGTACTTGGAAATTGACAGATTCGACCAAATGCGCTTGGATAAGAGTCCCCCTTTCATACAAAATTTCATTCTGTGTATCTAAGTTTTTCCACATGGGCAATATCAAGATGTATCTTTGGAGCTGTAGTTTGGAACTGTGTACTACTGCAATATGACATCATGACGTTATGTGCCTCTTTCTGATTGGTCGTTTTCACATGGCCTGCCTGCGGGATGATGTCATGTGATGTTTACTCACCATCGCTGATAAGCAGTATGAAGATGGGCCCTGCACAGTCATCCTCTTCCTTGGGGCCAGAGCTGTGGTAGTGACAATGAGGGACGCAGCTAATGAGGCTGCTTCAAGTAAATTATTGGGGGGGGGGGTAAGCAATAGGACAACTGAAAATCGGCAGGGGGGAATCTGTGTACTACTTTGCTGTGTGTGCTCTGAAGCTCACAATCATTTCTGAATTTAATAGCAAATTCATAATACATTGATTGAGGCTCACTACAAAAAGGAGCATTATGAACAGATGAGTTTCAACCAAAAAGCCAACTAATTACAAAATGTGGTGGCATCACTAACAAAATCACTGATCTGTTGGGAATATTACAACCTCATCTGCAAGTTACAGGAAGGGCACAGGGTTGCAATTAGTTCATGGGAAATTGGGATATAATCTCTATAGCCTATAGTGTGGTTTCCTGCTCTGCCCCTTCCTCCTCCCCCCCCCCCGACCTCCTCCATTTCTGGGAGCATATATGTGCTTCATTGCTGGGAGCACAAGTCTCTCTGACCTCTGGCATTGCTGGGAGCACCCAGCCTCTCTAACTGCTGCCTGTATAAAAGAATACAAAATGGACTGAACAAACTCCTTTTGAAACCCTGCGCTGTACCTGCATCTTATGTGCAAAAATATTGTGAGTAAACCATTTAAGCTTTTCTTCTCCAAATAAGGGTGTTGTCTCTTGTGTGCATGTGGGACTGGTAAACACTCATTCTGTTTGGCCTTTTGCTTGTTTTTTCTCTGCTAACTGCCTTTTAACAGGAGGCGGCAACACCAAATAATTCCCATCACAATCCTCAGCCACTCCCATCAGCCTCTCCTTCACCACAGGTTCCAGTTTCCCTGGGAGCATATTCCCTTCTTCTACCAATCTCATGTTCACAAGAGCCTGAGTGGTATCATCATCATATGAGCAAGAGCAACACCGTTTCCGGGGAGAATCTTCTGGTCATAAAGCTGCTGGGGACACCAAACTTCCCTCTCTGTCTCTCCAATTCCTCACTTTCTTTCCTTCTCTATTATAAAATTAATGGGCATTCCGTTAAGCTAAAACAAAGAATGTGTCCCTGGGGCAAAAAAAGAGAGAGAAAAGGGGGGAGGGAGGATTTGTTTTATTGCACCAAATGCAAAGCCTTGTTCGAATCCAAAGGCAACAATGTGTGTTGAGCAATGCTATAAATGTCCCAGAAAATGAATTATAGATGTTCCCCAGAACCCTCTGCCAGGGTTTCTTTAGATGCTTTGGTTTTTCTCTCAATGCAGCATATACTCTCCAGGGGAAATGTGCTAAACTCCAATGTGCATGCAGTCCTATGTATGTTTAACTCAGAAGTAAGCCCCACTGTGTTTAATGAGACATGCTCCCAGGAAAGTGAGCACAGGATTCCAGCCAAGAAAGGTCACTGCCATGCCAACACCATTGCTTCTGTTGTAAATGCCTTTGAAATTACCCTGGGTGCCTGTATGAAAAAAAAAACTGTGTTCCAGAGGTGCTATGCTGCTGCGTAGCAGTTATTGTGGCAGGCAAGCCTTTTCTAACTGGGTGCCTTCCAGATGTTTTAGACTATCGTTCCCAGAATTCCTGACCATTCGCCTTGTTTGCTAGGGCTAGTGGGAGTTGAAATCCAAAACAGCTGGAGGGCACCAGGTTGGGGAAGGCTGGGGTGGGCTGTTGCCCTCACACTGTCAGGAATGAATCTGAGCATGTGGAGATATCTAGCAGTAGGGATGGCAGAGAATTCCGCCACGAATTCCAGTGAGGCCGGATTCTTTAGAATCCAGTCCCCTGGAATCCATGGCGGAACAGCCTCCTGCCCCCCCCGCCCCCCCGTGGAATCCACCCGGGACAGTACTTACCTGGGGCAGATGCGGCGGATTTGGCGGCGGCATAAATATTTACGTAGGCTAGAATGGCAAAAAATAAAGGACCACAAATAGCGCCCACTATGCTATTTGCGTTCCCCTTTTTTTCGCCGTTCTAGCCTACGTAAATATTTACGTAAATATTTACGTAAGATAAATCGGCAAAAAATAGGGAACGCAAATGGCGGCCACTGTAGCCGCCGCCATTTGCGTACGCTGGGGGTTTTTGTTTGTTTTTTTACCCAGCCATGATAGGCTACATAAATTCTTACATACCGTATCACGGCTGCAAGCCAGGATGGGACTGGCGGCGGCAGCAGCCCGGCCGCGGCTGGCCAGGAGTCCAGCCACCGCTGCCGCCAGCCGTCAAGGATTCCGTGGGGGGAGGACCGGATTGCCTCCCCCCCCGGTTGAGGATTCCGGCGGGAGGGATGGAGCGCCTCCCCCCCCCCCACTGCAAAAGATTCCGCGAAAAGGTGAGTTTCGTACATCCCTATCTAGCAGCTAGATTCAGAATGGGAACAGCCAGAACAGGGGAAGACTCCTTCCCCAGTGAGCTCAGATATGGCAAGGCCTTCTTCCCAAGACCTTGGCTCACAGATGGCTCAGCCGGAAGCGCACCCCCTCTTCTCCTCCAAGAGCACCCAGGTTTGGGGGGTGAGGAGGAGAGTGAGGGGCATGGCTTGAGGGATGCTAGGGTCCATTGCAGAGCGAAGTGGGAAAAGTTAGAGGCGGAGCTCAGATGCTCCACCCGGTTGGTTATGCGTGATAGCCTATGTAGGAGGGAGCCACCGTAAGGGAGGGGCATCCCCCCTAAGCTAGTCTGGCAGGGGAGTTCTTGTTCAAACTGCCGGCAACTTCTCTACCTTCTACTTCAGATCCTCTATTGATATTCGTAATTGTCTGGAGTAGCTGTTTCCTTTGTAGTCTGAGAGTTTCCTAGAATTTACATTTGTAAAGAACCTGGTCGTTAACTAATAAAGTAGCGAGCCTGAAGCCTGGTATCCTGGAGTGTGTTGATGGCAAAGGGGGAGGACGAAGGAACGTGACACACACCTCAGCTGTGGAAGTCATGGAAGCATCTGACATTGGAAGCTGACTACACTAGTTCAGACTATTGGACCATCTAGCCCAGTATGGTTTGCCCTGACAGGCAATGATTCTCCAGGGTTTCAGAGGGATCTTTCCCAGCCCTACAAGAGACATCGGAGATGGAAACTGAGATCTTTTGCATGCCACGCACGTGCTCTCTTCCAGTGACCTATGACCATTTGTGGGAGGCAGGATGCTGAACTAGATGGAGTTCTTGGTCTGATCCAGCAGAGTTCTTCTTAAGTTCATAGATCACGGGAGATGCAGGATAGGGCAAGGTTTGGCTCCGACAAGCCACAAGCCAAAGGACTGATCCAAATGAGCTGGGCACCATTCAAGCCAGTGAATGGTCATCAAGCTCCACCCCCCCAACTGGATTCCTCCAACATCCCTAGACTCTTACACCTTCTTTCAAGATAAGCTAAAACGGCACCTACTGAATTGGCAGTGGCGTCCCCAGAGACTGGATTCAAGTTTGAGGCAGTCCTTGTCATGGGGCTATCTGGTACCTCCCAACGTGCTGGTGCCCACCCCCATGTTGGTGGGCAGCTAACCTCTCCCCTACAACTCCTGTGTATTTCAATCTAACACAATGGATGAGCAAGCGGGACCTACTAGCAGAGGCCTGTGGTAGCAGTCCTCCTCTGAAGAGTGCCAGATGGCTGCCATAATCTCCCAGAATGCACAGAGTAACATCACGTCACTCCAGGGCATTGTGGGTAGGGGATGGGGGAGAAATACATTTTAGAGCAAGTTTACCTCATTTCACCCTTTCGAACCACTATGCGAACTGAAACTCAGTTATCCTTCGATATGCGCAGTGCTCCCAATTTTGCAATGGAATTCTCCAAAAAGAAACATGCATAAAAATAGGTGTATGTTGCAGAAAATAACATTCCAAAATGCATTATATTCCAAAAATTGCCTGCAGAAATGCGTATTGTGCAGAAATTGTATGTAAAATTGCATACAAAATGTGTGCATTAGGAGAAATGGACATAGTAATACTTATGCTTTTTTCATGGAACTTGAAAAAAAAACCTCAAAGTCTGGGCTGAAATGAATTTCAGACTGGAAGAATGAGATACTGAAATTGACAGATTTATCCATCCTTCACTGTGGGTCACATAAGTAGTGCAGTTAGGTAAATCTAATTAAATGATTTTACAGCCTAAAATTTAATGGTTTTACAGCCTCTTTCCTTCTTTGGCTGGGCCAGAACCATATAACATATTTTTTACTTTCAGAGAGTTTTGTTTTTATGTGGGCAAGCACATACAAGATCAGGCTTGTCCTTGGACTTGACTCTGTCCCCTTCTCCCCCTGTAATATCAAGTAGAGAAACGAAATTAAATGACAAGATGAATTGAATTTAGCGTAACCCGCCAACCTGACCTAAATGCAGAATTGTACATGCTCTCGCACTAAATTAAGGCAAATCAAATTAAGGCAAATTAAACGATTGCTAATTGGATGCAAGATTCTCAAAGGGTTGTTAATGGGAAATTTGAATAAAGAATCCAACATTCAGCTTTAACTTATGTGGGTTGTATCTCTTCCAGGCTTCTGCTCCAAACTGTCCTAGAACTGTGAAGCACAATTCCTCCCTGTCTTGCAGTCTGATCTGAATGTGAATCATGAAAGGCACAGAGGAGAGCTGACCATGCTGAAAGCATGGCTGGCCCTGCCGTGCAGCAGAGTGAACGAGTGGGGGCAGGGGGTGTTAGATAAAGGCAGGTATCCGTGCCTGAATTAGAGGCATGCCAATACAGTGCCACTCCCAGATTTCTGAGAGTCCCTGGGCAAGACCACCTTCAATCGGCCCCCTCGCTCAGTGAGTCCACCTTTTCACCATCACTGTCACCAGCCGCTCTTGCGCCTCCTCTTCTTTCTCATAATTGCTCCCGCTTGCTTGCTTGACTGCCAGGGAGGTAGTGGGCAAATCAGCAGTGGCATCTCCTGCTCTTCCTTCTCACCACCACTGTTGTCTGGGCCAGAGTGAGAGGTGGGTGAACAAGCAGGCTGCAATGGTGAAGAGGAGGAGCAACTCCAGGGGGCTCTTGTCAGTGGGCCCCTACTGGGGTGTGGGCTCTCAGCAGATGCCCAACCACGCCTACCCTTGATGCTGGCCTTGAACAGGGAATACATCTACTCC
This sequence comes from Heloderma suspectum, assembly GCF_057233095.1. Taxonomy (NCBI): domain Eukaryota; kingdom Metazoa; phylum Chordata; class Lepidosauria; order Squamata; family Helodermatidae; genus Heloderma; species Heloderma suspectum. Next base: position 13,270,431 of record NC_139470.1, read on the forward strand.
ATCTTCCAATGAAAGCCAACTAACCTACAATTCCTACGTGTTGCTGCCGTTGCTGCCATTGCTGTGGTTTTCCTCCACAAAATTAGGCATGAGAGCTGGTAGAGCCCTCCCATTTGCTTCTCTCCTTCTACTCTGCTCTTTGTCCAAATTACTCAGAACAGTTTATATAGGGTTCCTGGATCATCATCTCCCAATCAGGCAGCTTCCGAGGCCACACCTTCTTAGGCAGAGCAGTAGTCATCTATCACATGACATGCTGTCTTCAGACCACCCTCTGGGCCTGATGCTGATCCAGACCTTTGGCCCTTCCCCACCCAAGCAGGGCGATAGTAGTGATGTTCATAACTGAAGAGCCAAGACTTAATTCCCTTTAGCAAGCGGAGAGTTAATTAAATTCTGGGGTCCTTGGACTGGCTGCGAAATGTATACCTGTAATTTGTGCCGGCTTCAAGAACAGCAGTGTTTGGGGCCTTGTTATTCATCAGGTGGGGGAATATTTTTTAGAGTCTGATTTATATGAGCCATGGATCTGAACAGGGGACCCTTGGGTCCGATGTACAGTCACTTTCCTTCAATTAACCTCCTTGGTGTGGAGGGAGAGGAGAATTAGACATCTGTTAAAAACTTGAGCTTAGCTCAAAAAAGACAGCATCTCTCAGTTGGGACCAGGTCTTGTCTGTGTTGTTAACCCTTGGCCAGAAGGACCTGCCAAGTTCCCAGCATGAGAGGCATCATGAACGATGGAGACAAATGACAGAAGGAAAATGAATCACCGACAAGGCAGTGAGTGAAAGGAGCTTTTGTATACTTCAGTCATATCCTTGGAACAGGGGAAAGAGGGAGAGAATTTACAGCTACCTTGCTCATTGGTTTCTCAAATTGGACACCCCCACCTATGGTTTTCCTATTAATATGAGACAAAACTGGAAATAGATCTCTGTAATAATTATATATGAAAGAGAAATGACAATAGCTAATAGCTGTAATGACAAAAGAAAACCAAATTGACACAAATGATGATAATCCATAATACAGTTAACATTAAAACAGAGATAACACATGGAATATAGAAATATCAACTATAAATGCCTAATACATTCCAGATGCCTAATACATGAACAGAAATATCACAATCTAGCATCCAACTTGCAGTCAAGATCTGCATTCCATGAGAGAAAGGGCTCTGTTCATGGAATGTCCCTCTGCCTAGTTATGGGAATGATGATGTTGTTGTTGTTAAAAATATTTCTTGGCCTCCTTTCAGGACAGGAGTCCTCCCAAGGTGGCGTACAACAATAAAACACATAATAAAAACGGATGCAGTAGTAAAACATGTTTTTAGTAAAAATGCAGTAAAAACAGCAACACAGCAAACATTCTAAAAAAACAATGAACAGCAGCATAAAGAAAACCTTACAACAGACAACTGGAACTACACCCCAGTCTGATAAAACATAATCAGGAGAAGGCCAGAGTAAAATAGTAAGGTTTCAGAGGCTTCTTAAAAGCCTGCAATGATGGGACTTGATGGACCCCCGATGGCATCTTATTCCGGAGGTGTGGGGCCATTGCAAAAAAGGCCCTCTCTCGTGTGGTTACCCACCTAACGCCCCTCACAGTTGGGCAAAGGAGAAGGGCCTCTCTTGCTGATCTTAAAGAGAATCCCTCCTCCTCCTCCCCCTCCCCACACACCACAGCTCTCCCCATTCAGCAGGGTCTCTAGACTCTCTATGTAGCATTTTCAGGAGACTGGAAGGGGCTTCCACCGTGGGACGGTAGGGGCAGAGAAGTCCAGTTTCACCAGTACAATTGATCCAGCATAAATCTGGTTCCAATCCCATGAGTGTAAAATTGTTCTAATGTCAGTCAATACACTCCTAATATCCAGGCCCAATTTATAGTGCTGGTGCTGAGCTTTAAAAGTCCAAAGGGTAAGAAGAGCTAAACCTTGAAGAATGATGAATCTAATTGCTTTGACTGAGTTCAAATCTCCAGGGCCAGATGAACTGCATCCTCGAGTAATAAAGGAACTGGCAGAAGAACTCTCAGAACCGCTGTCTATTCTCTTTGAGAAATCATGGAGGATGGGGGAAGTGCCAGATGACTGGAGGAGGGCTAATGTTGTCCCTATCTTCAAAAAGGGCAAAAAGGAGGAACCTGGGAACTACAGACCAGTCAGTCTGACATCAATCCCTGGGGAAATTCTGGAGCAGATGATCAAGCAATCCGTCTGTAAGCACCTTGAAAGCAATGCAGTGATTACTCGAAGCCAACATGGATTTGTCAAGAACAAATCCTGCCAGACTATTTTGGTCTCATCTTTTGATCAAGTAACCTCCCTTGTGGCTCAACAACACTACAAGCGAGAAGGATCTTGGAATTGTTGTCGATCATCACAAGCTGAATATGAGCCAACAATGTGATGTGACTGCAAAAAAGGCAAATGCTATTTTGGGCTGCATTAATAGAAGTATAGCTTCCAAATTCCAGGAAGTACTAGTTCCCCCCTACTCAGCACTGGTTAGGCCTCATCTGGAGTACTGTGTCCAGTTCTGGGCACTACACTTTAAGAAGGATGCAGACAAACTGGAGAGGGTTCAGAGGAGGGCAACAAAGATGATCAGGGGACTGGAAACAAAGCCCTAGGAGGAGAGACTGAAAGAACTGGGCATGTTTAGCCTTGAGAAGAGAAGACTGAGGGGAGACAGGATAGCGCTCTTCAAGTACTTGAAAGGTCGTCACAGAGAGGAAGGCCAGGATCTCTTCTCAATCATCCCAGAGTGTAGGACACGGAATAATGGGCTCAGGAAGCCAGATTCCGGCTGAACATCAGGAAAAACTTCCTGACTGTAAGAGCAATACAACAATGGAACCAATGACCTGGGGAGGTGGTGGGCTCTCCCACACTGGAGGCCTTCAAGACGAGGCTGGACAGCCATCTGTCAGGGATGCTCTGACTTGGATTCCTGCATTGAGCAGCGGGTTGGACTCGATGGCCTTGTAGGCCCCTTCCAACCCTACTATTCTATGATTCTATGATTCTGACAATTAACAGAGTCTTAATAAGGCATCCCCAATAGCCAAATAAAGGGGAAAGCAGGACATAGAGATTTGTCCACGATAAAGAGGATCAGTTGGAGCACCTGGGACAATATATTAGCCATGCATGCTAGATTAATAGGGTGGCTATGTACACGTTGCCAAAAAGAAGAAAATGCTTCACCAAAAAAAGAGGACATGGATTTGCATCAAATTTGCATATGCTAATTAATAGGTATAGATGCACGTTTAGACATAATGACAGTAATTTAAATAGAAATCCAGTACATCTCCCCGTATAGCGGAAGACTGCGACCAGGTGACCTATGTGCCTGCTGAGCCTGCTATCCAGGCGCTAACTAGACGGTCTAGACAGTCCTCTGTACAGTATGGCAAACGGCCACCCTATCAGCTATGTGTGTGCATTAAGAAGTAAATATTGATTTAAGGTGATGTGACTGACCATGCGTTGTTTTGGTGGAGTCTACATAGCTAAGAAATGGAATTCACTTTTCTAAAATGTCATCTGCAAAGTCCAGACTCTGTCCTTCTTCAATTTGGGGTTGAGCTCTTCTCTGTTAGTTGAGAGTTCACACGCAGTGCCAGGTGTTTTGAGTGGGCTCCCTGCCTGAGTAGATGCATCTCCTTGTTACTATCACTGCTGCCCATTTACTTGTCCTCTCCTTCTGGGCCCAAGAGATTTCACCTCCTGGAGTCACTGCTTGCATGTTCAGAAAGGAGTCAGGACAGGTGAACAGGCAGAGAAAGCAAAGTGGAACAGCAGTAGGGCTAAGGAATTCCTGAGGTCAACAATGGGCCCACTGCTGCAGTGTGGACCTCAGCATGTACCCAAAAATGCTGACCCCTGGCACCAACCCTACTCGTACATGTTGTCAAACCATCCTGAGACAGGGGGCCAATGTATGCACTTCCATCCCAAAACTCCCATGGTTCTATCATTTTTGTTATTACCGTTTGTACCATTTCCAAATCTCAAAATTCCCTCTGCATTCGCTATAGTCTCTCTACTCCATCCAGCCTTTGCTCCTTCTCTTAGTTTGATTTCCATCCATGAGGCCTAGATTCTGCCACCGCCACCCCCAGGAGCCGAGCACATGATATATACATCTGACATGCCAAGATCGAATAGAGAGATTCTCTCTGGCATGGGAAACATCCTTGCTTCTGTTTATCATCAAAACCCAGAACCGACTATCAGTGCTAATAAGACAGCGGTGAAAGTAGTGTGTTATAATTACTCAGGTCAGCGGTGGAAAACTGGAGACGGCGAGGACGTTTTTACAGTGAGACCTCGGCGTTAGAGCATGTAATCAGTCAGGCATAACAACATATTTGTGTCAAGATAAAAAGAGAAAGAGGAAAGACAGAGCCAGCTCCATTCCTGTTACAAGATGATAGTGACACGGGTTGTCAGCAGACAAGAGGAGAAAGGTTCTGATTGTTTGAAGTGGGACCAGCCAGGAAAGATGACACAAAAGGCCTAATGTATTCCACAACTACTGAAGTCTTTGCCTAATTAAAACTGTGAGCCTTTGGGAGACCGTATTCTCAAGCTCAGTGAGCCTTCTTTTTATCTTGTACGAAATGGTAATCCACACTGGAAATTTGAGATGTGAACAGATTACATATTTAAAGAGTGGAAGGAATACAGTGGTCTCTTCCTTCTTCCCTCCCTGTCACTCTAAGTCAATTCCATCTAACTTCCCCAACACTTTGTCACACTGCAATGTGACCAACAAACAACAGGGGATGAGACAACCCAAACCCAGCATTAGCAGGTTTACCATAGCTGATGCCTGCCCTCAACAGCCTGCACTAGATGCCATACAGCTGGGAAGCTGCCATTTAAAATTCTCCTCGGTTCCCTATAGCACACGATAGAGTGCCACTCCATCAATCTGGTGTCCCTCCAGGGCCCCATGGGAAATTAAAATGGTGGCCATTGGTACCGTGGCACCATAGAAACTTAAAATGGTGCCTTGCAAATGCTGATACCCTGCACAGGGGGACCAAGGCAGCCAATGGTAACTGTGGCCCAGTCAAGGTGCTGTGCCTTAGTAGTTGCCCAATAGTTCCAGATCCTGGCACCTGTCAGGGTTGGATCGGAGCCCAGAGAGCCCCAGAGCAGTTCTGATTCTGAGGAAGAGATAAAAACCGCGAGAGAGGAACCCGCACGCTGTTCAGAAGAGCAGCCAGGGGGAGAGCCCCTCCCAGTACACATTCCTGAGAGTGATAGTGACCCTGGCAGGGAGAGGGAGGCGCAACAGCAGTTTCTGGATGCTAGGCGCCGGTGCAGCATCAAGCGGGAGATGGCGGGCTCTGAGAGGAGGCGCTCAGCCCACTTGGCACGATGGCAACAGCGGTGCCCCGATGCCCCACGGGAAAGGGGTGGACTCTATCCTCCTAGCCCATAAGTTCAGAGGTTTCCCGCCTTCCCCTCCAAATGGAGATCAACTGATTCCTAAGGTTAGAACCCCCAAGTAGGCAGCTGTCTTAAGTCTCACTCGTAGGATCAAGCAATTAGCATCTGTAAGCGTCATTAGGTTGAATGGAAATAAAGCCTTGGAAAAGAGCCCTATTGTCTGCGTGTTGATTCTGGCTACCTGAGGATCTCAGAAGGCAGCAGGGGCGACCTCCCAACAGCACCAGGCTTATAGTTACATAGAACTTGCAATTAGCCTGGTTCACTCAGAAATATTCCAGGCCCCTTACCTTTCAGCTTTGTTTTTCTTTTCTGGTAAAGTACTTTGCTCAATCTTATTGAGTCATAAGGGGGGAAATGCAGGCCCTGATTGACCTGGTTACTCGGTAAAAAATAAATCAATCTGGTTTCCAGTGCTGTGGCCAAGGAAGGCAAATGCACTGAGATGATATAACAATTTCCTGTCCCCATTCACCTCCCAGTCTGGGTGTACAATTATTGATTTAATTTTATCTTATAAACTTATGATAAAAACTAAGGCTGCAATCATGTACCTGGTAGTATGTCTCTTGAACTCAGTGGAACTTACTTCTGAATAGACATGCATAAGGTTGCATTGTAAAGAACTTAAAATGTATTACTCTACAGGTCTGAATACCTGTGTGTGTTTATGGTGTGTGTGTGTGTGTGTGTGTGTGTGTGTGTAAGTTATTTATTTATAAATGTGTAGGCTGCTTTATACCAAAACAACAGCTCTAATTGGCAGGCACAATAGCTCATAATAGCACTTTTCTTCAAGGGTGGTACAAGATGTCCCACTGCACAGGTATTCTCCGAGGCCACCTCACCCACAACGCCTTGCTCTGAGGAAGGACCTCTATGAGCAAGGCATTTGGCCCTGGCCAGCCTCCTTCCTGCTGCTTCAAGTGCCACAGCAGAAAAGTGGCTGGCAAGGGTCTCCAGAGAGCTCACCCACCCAATGCCTCACTCGGAAGGGTCCTCAGAGCAAGGCATGGGGTGGGAGGCTCCTCCAGAGAGCCATGATGGCCACTCTTCAACTGTGGCATTTGCTCTTCGGAGGGCGCACCCACCTTGATGCGTCAGAGTGAAGCGCTGGCCTGGGCAGTGGTGGTGGCCCTCTCATTGGTGCTTGGGAGCATATGATCTGTGACCCCTCCCGATCCACCGCCTGAGGCAAAGGATTCACCATGCCTTGTGGAAGTGCCAGCTCTGCTTTTCTTACTGGGGGCCTATCAGTACATCCAATGCTGCAGCGTTCTCTACCAATAGATCCAAAAGAGGATTTTCAGTACTTCCATCACTGGGTGGCATTTTGATTGAAACTATGGCAATTGAAGCAGAGAGCCCTGGTTTGAGACCCAGTTACCTTGATGTACAAAGGAAGTCTCAGGTCATCACAGAAAATAACCTCCATACTAGGGATGTTGGAGGAATTCGTCTGGGGGATGGTGCTAGACAAGCTTTCATCAGCTCACCTCCCCCCCAACTTAGCTTCCGCTAGCTGGCTCAACTAGATCTGCAATGAGTCAGGCCAGCTAGTGGGTTTTCAGTGTTTTTACTTTGCGCAAATTACAGCTGCAATTTGCACAAATTACACAAATTACACAAATTTCTATTTGCAAAATTACGGCTGACACACACACACACAAAAATATGTCAAAAGTCCCCAGAGTTCAGGGAAAACCTGCAGCGCTGCTCACAAATGCAAGCCAGGTAGGGTGTGCCTAGGGATGGACGAAAGTCCCTTACCTGATCCCGAAGCTTGCTTCGCAGTGGGGGGGAGGTGCCCCATCCATCCCCCCCGAATTTCTGGCCGGGGGGGAGGCGCCCCGTCCCTCCGGCCGCGAAACCTCCTCTCCTGCCAGGACGCAAATGGCGGCGGCCGTAGCTGCCGCCATTTGCGTCCCTGCAGTTTCAGCCATGATAGGCTACATAAATGTTTACGTAGCCTATCACGGCTGACTTTAAAAAAAAAAAAAAGGCGCGTACGCAAATGGCAGCGCCCATGGGCGCCGCCATTTGCGTTCCTTATTTTGGGAAGTGTAGTCTACATAAACATTTACGTAGACTACGGTAAAAATAAGGGGAACGCTGGTTTTTTTGCTGTTTTTTAAAAATCTAGCCGTGATAGGCTACGTAAATCTTTACGTAGCCTATCACGTTTGTTTGTTTGTTTGTTTGTTTTACTTGGAAATGGCAGCGGGGGCAGCCGGTTGGAAGACCGGCCGCTGCAGCCGCCGCCGCCGAACCGCCACCAGAGCCACCGCCGCCAGGGACATTCGAACAAGTTAAGTCCCGTCCCGGGAGGGGGCGGGGGGGGCAGACCATTTCTCCACCAATTTTGGGCGGCCGAATGCATTCGGCCTCCCTGAGATTCGTGGAGAAATTCTCTGACATCCCTAGGTGTGCCACAGAACTCTGGTGGGACCAAATAGGGCCAGATTTGCCAGTGACGGATATCCCTGCTCCATACTTCCCTGTGCTCCTCAAGCCCTATGAAGAGAGACTGAAAGAACTGGGCATGTTTAGCCTTGAGAAGAGAAGACTGAGGGGAGATATGAGAGCGCTCTTCAAGTACTTGAAAGGCTGTCACAGAGAGGAAGGGCAGGAGCTCTTCTCCATCATCCCAGGGTGCAGGACACATAATAATGGGCTCAAATTACAGGAAGCCAGATTCTGGCTGAACATCAGGAAAAATTTCCTGACTGTTAGAGCAATACAACAATGGAACCAATTACCTAGGGAGGTAATGGGCTCTCCCACACTGGAGGCATTCAAGATGAGGCTGGACAGCCATCTGTCGGGGATGCTCTGACTTGGATTCCTGCATTGAGCAGGTGGTTGGACTCGATGGTCTTGTAGGCGCCTTCCAACCCTACTGTTCTACGATTCTATGTCATTTTCTTCTGTGCATGCTGGGGGTGGTGGTGGTGGCATGGATTGGCAACATTTTTTAAAGAAAAAAATAGATGACATTTGAGGAGCACTTTACAGCAAGTGGCAAATCATTCTTTAATTCCCCTGGTACTTGTGGGAGTGGCATCAATCAAAAGTGGATGTGCTTGCCAGTGAAATGTGGATGTAATATTCCATTAGAAGGCCAAGCAGTGGCAAAACTGTTTATGAAAATAGGATGGGAAAGAACCTCAAGATATTGTAATCAGTTAATGGCCCCTTATTGTAAAGGCTGAGGGAAATGACTGTCTTTGGAGCACCGTTGTGACAGAAAATGCGAAGGTACTCAGCTCAGAACTCTCAGTGCCAGGTTTTACTCAAAGTGGACGTTTGAGAATTTTATTTTGCTTCATTTTGGACTCAGATTTGCCCCATTTGCACCTCTGAACATTCTCACAAGTGTATTTTTCAGGAAAACCTCTCATGTTCCTGAACTTGTATTCACGTTTAAAAAATGCACATCTTTTTTAAAAATGCACATTTCATGCTTTAGTCAGGTGGGGGGATGTGCATTTCAGTGCACACTTTTAAAACATGTGTTCTGAAATGCGTACTTCTCCCATTTGACAGAAAAGAAAAACACATCATAAATGAAGCCAGGAGCGAAACGGACCGAGCTTTGAGGTAGAACTTGGGAATCCTAAGCAGGGAAGTCAATCAGCTAATATTTTATTGGCAATGCTGGGCCTATATTTTAAGGTCAGGGTGGGCAGGTTGTGGTCTTCCAGATGTTTTGGCCAACAACTCCCATCAGCCCTGGCCAGCATAGCCAATGGTGAGGCATGATGGGAGTTTTGTCCATCCAGTTTCTTTGGCCTACAAGTCCCCCCCCCATTTTAAAGGTCTTTTGGCAGGGGTCAGTATCCAACCGTGTTGTTCTGCAAATTCAAATAGCACTAGCAGAACTCCGCTGACACTTTCAGTTGTGCAAATGGTTGCCCATTGTGCTTGTACAACCAGTTGTGCAAGCAGCTGCACAAACAGTTGTGCAAGTGGAATGTGAAACTGATTGCACAATGGGTTGCGCAAGCATAATGCACAACCGTTTGCACAGTTGTGCTTGTGCAAACAGAAGTTTAGTTGACTGTAATAAATAGGCAGGATAATATGGGTAGAGGTAGTCCTTAAGATAACTTGGCCCCCAACCACTTAGAACAGCCCTCCCAAGCCTGGTGCCTGCCCCCAGTTTTGGACTACAAAACCAAACAGTCCCAGCCAGCATGATGGGGGTTGTAGTCCAAAACATCTAGAAGGCACCAGGTTGGAGAAGGCTACTTTAGGGCTTTCATGGTTAACACCAGAACCTTTAATTGAGCCCAGAAATGCACTGGTCACCAGTGCTGTTCATGCAAAATTTGCGTAATATGTCCGGATTTCCTCAAAGATCAAAACACTAACATTGGCACAGTTGTATTTTGCACCAATTTTACAGAACCATCTTCAAAGGCAGCCCCACATAGAGCACATTGCAGTACTCAATTCTGGGTATAGCTACTGCATGGGTAACTTGTAGCCAGGCATCTAATGACACTGTCCATGCAAATACCCTCTCCAGAACAACCCCCTGAGATAGGTTAGGCACAAAGAGAGTGAGGGGCCCACAGGCTCCCAGTGAAGATCATGGCTTTAAAGAAGGAACTTCACCTTGTTTCTTTTCAGGATCCCTGCTTTCTAAAATGGTCTGCAAACTGTTCTTTGTTTACCCAATACTGTTTGGTTCCCTCTCTCTGTGTGTGCATTTTTAAATCCATAGCTGTTTTCACTGTAGATTATCTGGTCTGAGCCATTTCAGCTGAATGGATAAATGTAGCAATTTCATATCTTCTGATCCAGCAGGCAATTTTCTGTTGCATTTTACTCGTCCTAACCCTGCAATCATCACTAGTGCATTAAAGCTTGGGTTTGAACTGAATTGATCCAGTGTCCCTTGGCAATTGTGCAGGCACCCTTTGAAGTGTCTCCAGTCCATTCAGCCTTTCCATTAGTGCTATTCATTACCCAAGTATTCATGGGGGGTGGGGGGTTATGAAAGAATAAAACAGTGCCAATCTGAACCGGGAAAGTCTGCACTTCCCACACGTTAATGCGTAGGCCAGAAACGACAGATAGGAAGCTTGAGTCAGCGTTTTTGGCATTTCAATTTGACTGTAAGTTTGCTGTTTTTGTTATGTGCTTCTCTCTCTCTCTCTCTCTCTCTGGAGTTCTGAAATGCAACACAACAAAGCCAGGGGCAAAGCTCAGAGGTCCAGCTGAAGAGGATGCTTTACCATTTTGTCAAGTGGCCGTTGGCCAAAGACAGTGAACACCCAGGAAAGGGAGAGTGCTGTGTGAAGAAGTCCTTTTCTCTGTCCTGAATCTCCCACCAATCACCTTCACGGGATGTCCCCAGGTTCTAATATTTTGAGAGAGGGAGAAAAATCCTGGAAGAGGGCAAGGCTGGCTAGCTGGAACCCTGAACAGAAGCACACCACACTGCAACTTTTTGGCACATATCTTCGACTCAGCTACAGACCCATCTCAAATTTAGACACATTTACATATTTGGAGCTGTGAAGGTTTGAGGCCTATAGAAGCAAGGAATGGTAAAAAGGTTAGGCCTATAGGCCTGGGTTTTTCTGTTGGGGGGGGGGTATCCCAATCCCTGAGAGGAATAGTTTCATTTCCCCAGTTAAGTTCCATTTCTTCAGGTCTGAAGCAGTACTTTCAGTTTGGGGGGAAGAGGGCAGTAAGAACAGAGTTGGGGAGACCAGAGCCTGGGGCTGTAGCTGAGGGAGCAGGAAGAAGCTGGCTAGAGAAGTCTAAGTACAGCTAGGGTAAAGGAACTTGCCTTTTGCAACTTTTATTTTTTCTTAATGCCTTTCGTATCAGCTCTAGTCTGCCAATACCTTTGGCTGTGATTTGCTTGCTTTAATTTACCAGTAAACTGTTGTGGTTAACCCTGCGTCTAGAGTGTCAATCACCCCAAGGTCTACAGCCTAAACCCCACATTACTGGGAAGGGGAAGTTTAAAAGAAGGAGGGACTCTTAAGGAGGCACAGGATCCTTACTGCATGCTCAGGGGTCCAGGTCATAAGGGGAACCCTGACAGGAGCCGAGCAAAACTGCGCATCTAGGAGGCCGAAGCTGTTTTCCTGCACTCTTCAGCCATCATTCATAGCAGCATGGTCTGTCTGTCTTATTGCATCTTCCCTCTTTCCTGCTGTGGGCCGCTTATTTGATCTTATTTCGAGCGGTGTGCTGCCTTCTCAGGCTGGGGGCCCAGTCAGTACTTATTTGTCTCAGCATGGGCCTCTCTCCATTTCCTGAACAAGGATAATTCACTTAGGCACTAAGAACACACAGAAACAGACCTATTTTGGTTCATAGATAGAGCTGTGGGACGTTCTCTCTGCTACAGCTTCCTTCCTTCTTTCCTTCTTCCTACTCCAGCCAACTATGAAGTGCGCCCCAGCAGGGCTCAGCCCCAGAACTTGTTTGCAATACCATGTGTCAGAATATGGATGCATTTCTATTAGGGATGGGCAAGAATTTTGTTTCAGTTCACTTTCAATAAGGATTTCCCAAAGTTTGCGCATTCACTCCTATCTGAAATGGAAAGAATTGAAGATTTAAAAATTCGGAATGCTGGAAAAGGCAAAACCGATAGATTTGCTCATCCCTAATTTCTGTCACAATGGCTTAATTACCACAGCTTGTTTCTCAGTTTCGGGGGATGGAGGCTAGGGAAAAGGCGGAACCCAGGCAGCGACTCCACATTGCTCATCAACAATTAGGAACATAAAAAGCTGCCTTATTCAGATGACTGGTCCATCGAGCCCAGTATTGTCAACATGCACAGTGTGGCTCCCCAGGGTTTCAGGTGGGAGCTTTTCCAACCCTACTTGGAAATGTTTGAGACTGAACCCAAGACCTTCTGCATGCGAGGCAGGGGCTCCACCACTCAGCCACGCCAGTTAATTTTATTTCTAAAACGCCGTCTTAGGCTCGCCTGTATTTGAAGAAAAGCAAATCAAAGAAAACCCTTCTTTGAGTGCCGGTATTTAAGAGGCAATTTCCCTTCGATGTTTTCACAGTGTAGGAATCTAGGAACATCAGTTGTTAGCACCTGGACAGCAAACTCAGCAGGCACATGGCTCACCTGGTCAGACTTCCCCACTGTGGTGGGAGATACTGTCTTTCTATTTAAATTATAGTCATTATTCCTAAATGTGCATCTATGCATATTCATTAGGATATGCAAATGTGATGTGAAGCAGTGTCCTCTTTTTTGGTGAAGCATTTCCTGTCTCTTTTTAAGATGCAACAACGGCCACCCTAAAAGGAATTGTCTAGCATCAAATATATTCCCAGTTACAGCCTCCTTCCCTTGCTCGGTACAAGCAATGGATACATAGGTGCCAGTCAGTTATATGGAAGAAAAAGGAGGCAAGGGGGATCGAGCTGGGCACACACTTCAGGCCCATCTTCTCCCAAGAATTTGAGGCAGGGGGTGGGCTGTGCCTGACCTTAGAACAGAAGAATGTAAGAGCAGCCATGCTGGATCAGACCAAGGGTCCATCTAGTCCAGCATTCTGTTCACAGAGTGGCCAACCAGCTGCCCATGGACACAAGCAGGACATGAGTGCAACAGCACCCTCCCACCCATGTTCCCCAGCAACTGGTGTACATTGTCTCTGATACTGGAGGTACTACATAGTCATCAGGACTCATAGCCATTGATAGCCTTCTCCTCCTCTGGGAATTTAACCCCTTTCAAAGCCATCCAAATTGGTGGCCGTCACCACATGCTGTGGTAGCAAATTCCATAGTTTAACTTTGTGCTGTGTGAAGAAGTATTTCCTTTTATCTGTCCTGAACCTCCCACCAGTCAGCTTCATGGGATGGGCCTGGGTTCTAGTTTTATGAGAGAGGGGAATATCCCCTTTAACTGAAGAATCCCCTTTAACTTGAGGAATCTCCCCTTTAACTGGGAGACTCTGGAATTTTCTTGCCCCAACCAGTCACCTGTATTGAGTGTTGGATTGAGCTTGCCTGGGATATCCCTGGAAAAGCAAAGAAAAATCCTGTAATCACAGCCACTTAGCCTTGAAATTCAACTTGACTCTGCACCTTTTACATAATCATCTAAGTAGCTCTTCCCACAGAGGCACTTTCCAGGAGCTTACAATTGCATGCAAAAGTGCAAATCTGGGACGGGAACCCACCATTTGAAGTGTACTTAACACACAACTGAGGTTTCTATAGCATAATTTACCACACAGTCCAACAGACCAGAGGCAAGGGAGGTAATTTCTCCCCTCTCAGTCCATACCCCCACGGACACACACACATCTATTTATGCTGCTTCTGAATGGTATCCATTTCTAAGTAGTGCCTGTAAGAAACCTTGTAATGTCCAGGGGTGTTTCATGTTTATTACAATATGTCATGAAAACGCAGAAGGGAAATTGGCTCTTAAATACAGACACATTTAAAGAAAGGTTTTTGGGATTCATTTTTCTACACGTGCAGAAGAGTTTGAAACATTGCTTTAAAAATAAACATGCACAGAATGTATTATTAGCATCATCATCATTTTAAATGGCATCTAACATGCATTTCCTGGAGACCCAGTCTGATGTGGTGGCTTGGTATGTAGACTGGGGAGACCAGGGTTCAAATCCCCACATCAGCCCTTTAGCTCCCTTGACGACCTTGGGACAGTCACCATCTCTTAGCCAAACTGACCTCACAGGGTCATTGTGAAGATTAAAAGGGGAATGTATGCTTCTTTGAGCTTCCAGGAAAAAAGGTGGTATATATAGGTGTGTGCGCGCATGCACGTGTGTGTGTGTAATAAATAAAATATTTGTAGATGTTTCTGAAAGTGGGCCTCAGGTTCGGATGGGTAAATTTGTCAGTTTTGCGTTCTCTCACATTCAGATGGTTTAAATCTCCAGTTCTTTCAATCCTGTACCTGAAGCAAGTTGCAAACGTTGTCAAGTTCTTATTTATAAAATCAACCAAATGAAATTCTCACCCATCTACACAGCTAAACTCAGTAGGTATTCCCACTACAGACAGGACCAGGTTGTATCAGCTTGCCATGGAGCTGCTAAAGGTGAAGAACCTGTCAGGGGAGGGGGGATGACAATCATAATTGAACACCACAAAAGTGGTTGAATTCACAGGGACAGAAGCAGCTGAAGACCTTTTCCTCCCCGAGGTGAAGGACAAGATAGCACCCTCTCCACATACAAAAGCCAACTGGACTGGCAGATGTATCTGTCTTTATACTCTCTCCTCCAGCGCTTTGCTGCCCCCTCCCAGCATCTGCTGTCTGAGGCGACTGCTTTACCTAATGGTAGGGCCAGACTTTAGGGAACTAAGCACTCAAAGCTTTCTGTCTTAGATGGACAAATCAGTCAGTTTTACTTTCCCCATTTTAATTTTTTAACCCCAAATTTTTTTCCACTTATGAAGAAGTGGGTGAATTGTGATAAGTTCATATAAAAAAATGAACCAAAAGAAATGTTCACCAATTCCTAGTCTAAGGACCTTTCTTGACAGCATAGGTATAAAACTCCAGCAAAAACAGTGGTGGGACTGGTTGGGAGATATTCCAGCTTTTCTCTTCTCTCTCTCTCTCTCTCCCCCTCTCTCTCTCTCTCACACACACACACATACACGCACACACTCACATAATATTATTACACTCTTACCTTGTTAATTTTGGTTTATTTCCCCCAAATTAGGAAAAGAGATAAGATTAAGATTTAATGATCCCACACGTATACAAGGCTGGCCCTAGGCCAAATGTTGTCCTAGGGAAGGAATATGCTAAACATCCTAGGGGAGAGCATTCCACACCTGGGGTGCCAGCACCAAAAATGCCCCACCTCTGGTCACCACTCACCTCACTTCTGTAAGTGGTGACACTCAGAGCAGGTCATCCACTAAAGACCTCAATGAACAAACACATTCATGTGGGAGTAGATAGTCCTTCAGATACAATTTGGACCAGGCTGGCCCTGTGTCTTACTTTACAGAGGACGGTCCTCCATTTTAAGGGCTGCTAGTCCTTTATTTGAAGTCCCATTTAAAGATAAAGAACCAGAAGAAGGGAGAACTTTGAAGTTGTCCATCCACAGTTAACAGCACCTGGACAGCAGACTGAATGTGCAAAGAGGTCACCTGCTCCCATTCGCTCGCCCACTCTGATGAGATGTACTGTATTTCTATTTAAAATTATACTCATTCTTTCTAAGCATGCATCAGTACAAATATTGGGCCATGCTGGCTGCAGATGATGGGAGCTGAAGTCCAACCTGTTTGGAGGGTGCAAGTTGGGGGGGCTGTTTTAGGGGCTGGCATCGGTGGTTGCTACTCAGAAGAAAGCCACGCAGCTGTGGGAAACCTATGCATTGCTAGGAGCATAAACCCTCACACACAGAGAGATTTATGTCTCTTCTCCATTTCCAAGAAGATAGCAAGGGGGAGTTTCTCTTCAGGTGCAATGTTCTCAACAACAGCTCAGACATAGAGTCTTGTGAATTATATGTTTGGAGTTCCACAGCAGGGCTGCTGCTTCTGTTTCTCAGCACTCCTGTCTTTCAAGCTTATCCTTAAGATCTGCAATCCTTTCCAGCTTCCCTTTATGGTCTTTGAATCGGGGGGGGGGGGGTGCTCAGACACAGCACCCTGGCAGCTTGGGATCCAGGCCTCTGAGCTGCTGCCTCCTCAGTCTGATGATTTCCAGACCTTGCATCATGGCAATGTCCAGGCTTACCCTTTGGAATGCTCAAACGTGAGTCAGAAGCTTTAGAGACGATGGGAAGAACAGTGTATGACTCAATATATAACCACACACAGAGAACATGCATGCATATGGAGGATTCATAGCTCAGTGGTAGAGTACCTGCTTTGCAAGCAGAAGGTCTCCGGTTCAATCCCCTGGATTTCCAGTTAAAATGATGGGGTAGAAGGTGATGGGGAAAATCTCTATTTGTCTACAACCCTGGGGAGGCACTGCTAGCTAGTAGACAATAGATGGGCAAATATTTGGGCCTAGTATTTAGGGTTATCTGTCGCTGAGAAATCTGGCCCTTTGGGGGCTTTCCAGATTTCCGCAGCACCACCAACTTGGCTTGCATTTGTGAGCCAAGCCACAAGTTTCCCCCAAAATGTGGGGACTTTTTCCAGGTTTTATTTTGTGTTTTTTGACTTTCCATTCCACTGCCTTGCATCCTTCCCTAGTGCTGTGGGTCAACCCCCCACCTCTGATCTTCCTAATTTCTATTGATTACAAATCATTAGAGCCATAATGTTTTAGATAACTGGCCTCTGGCAATTCGACAGCTTGGGAAAACACACACACATTAAGAACCTCCTTCTTTTAAATACACTTTATGGCTGAAAGGGGAGAAAATAGATCTTCATTTGCAATCCTTCTGTAATTATGGAAGTGTTTGGAGAGCAAACCACCAAATTATCAGTGGTCAGGGAGAAGGAACAGGGCCAGGGTAAGGAGTGGAGTCTTCTGAGGAACCCCAGAGGGCTATACTGGGACTCCAAGCAGTCTGGGGGACAGTCCTCTATTTGAAGGGATCCCCTGTCCAGGTTTGGTTTAAAGATAAAGAACCATAAGAATAGCACCTGAACAGCAAACTGAACAGAGGTCACCTGGCCACAGTCTTCCTCCCTATGAAATTGTAATTCTGTTTAAATTGCAATAATTATTTCTAAATGTAAATTAGCATCTGCAAACTTCATTCAAGTATTTGTCCTCTTTCTAGATTATGTGTTTCCTCTCTATTTTTGGTGATACGTAAGTGGCCACCCTAATGGGAAGACTTAAGTGGGAAACAGAGGGAGTGTCACGTTAGCTAGTGACAATCGCATTCAAGTCAAAGTCAGTGCTTCTTCCACGTTCAGTGAAGTACAACTAATGATGTATGAGAATTTCATTTTTAATCACAAAACATGCGAGCATGCCCTGCTTGAAGCCCTGAACACGATCTCGAGTGCAAACAGGTGTCCACTGAAAATGTTTGCAAACTGCTCCCATTTGATTTGCACAACTTTCCCATTTCAATTTTGTACAATTTTTCTAATTTGCACAAATTTTCACCATAGCCTGAACCAACCCTGCTTTATTCTATGGAGGAAAGTTGTGCAAATTTTGCAATTTGCACACATTTGTGGAAACTTGCACAAATTTCACATTCAGTCACTGCTCAATTTGCTCAGTCTTCTCATTTGTGCAGACTGAGTAGCACACACAAACAGGAATCAGGCACAAGACAAGCAGCAAGGGGACGTTTGGAGAATCCTAGTCATCCTAGACATCACTCATTTGCCCATCCCTATGTACAACTGCATCAGGAGCAGAGTGCTGCCATGTGGGCATGCCCGGAGATGCCAGGAGTGAGCCAAGACTATGGATGGGCAAACTCCCCAACATCTGTTCCAAGGGGGTCTGCCACGTGAAATCCAGGCTGCTTGGAATTTACCAGATTTCCCCGGAGCCCTAGTGTGTCCACTGGTTTTCACATAGCATCTTTCTGGCATTAAAATAGGCAAGATAAAATGCCTAAAGCCACAATTTATGTAGAGGTAAGTGCTTTGCGGCCGCACATGGTGTAAAATATGCAATTTACAGCCATAATTTTCCCACGATAGAGTAATGGCAACCGCCATTCGTATATCTTGTCTTTTTTTAAAGCTGGAAAGATGCCTTGTGTAAAATCTGGAGGATGCACAGATAACGGGGGGCCATCCACTGTGGACTCCGCAGGTCAGATTCTTGGGAATCTGGCCTCATTAGAGTAAGCAGGGGATTTCTCCAGCATCCCTAGCTGAGACATCTTGTTTTTAACCGTTTCTAGATGAAGGAAGTACACTTACCATTGATGTGTATCAGGGGCTAGTGATGCAGTCGAGAATTCATTGTCACCCTCTTCATTTCTGTCCAGTTTGCCTTTGTCTCTCCCAGAGAACTACAGAGGCTAGAGTGAGTCATCCAGCCAGGGGTGACATCCCAGTGCATTGTAGCCAAGCGACAGCTCGAACCAATGGGAACCCTTGTCACACATGCTGGTGAGGGATGCATTCCTGTGAGAAATGGCAGAGATGCTACGCCACTCCAAGCCCAGCTCTTGCCATCTCTGGCAAAACATGATCGTGTTGACTGGCAGAGCAAAATGTTTTATGTCGCTCTGAAAAGAACTGACACGGCTGGAGATTAAATCGCTTTGGATTTATCTTGGCATGACGCCACTTGTGCGCACAAATGGAGCATTTAATGTTTAATGTGCTGCTCTGACTGTGCGGTGACCTTCTCGCCACATTTGCATGTCAGGGATTTCTGACGCTATGTTGCTACAAGCAGCACGGAGAGATACAATATGTAGCGCAGATTTCAGCAAGACAGGGGAAGGTGGAGAATGAACAGCTTGGCAGTTTGTAATAATGCCCCCGTGCGTTCTTATTTACATGCAGGGCGAGATCGGGGCACCGCATGTCCCCTGTATTTTCAAATGCTCTGTGCAGGATATGGTATCAGGTACAATATCATCCACTGAGACTTTAAAACTGTGTGTTTTTCTATGAATATTTTTGCTATCCCAAAAAAGCCTTTCCAACATTTTTTCCTGCACTCCTTATCAAAAAGTTTGCATATTCATACACATTGCCTTCATTTTTCCCTCTCCCTCAATTGATTTCGGTGCCATCACAGATGGAGAGAAATCAGATTGGCTATATCACATTGTGATAGCATACTCTTCACTATATAGCTTGGGGGGAAAGGGCGTGGCTCAGTGGTAGAGCACATGTTTGGCATGCAGAAGGTCCAATCCCCATCATGTCTGGGTAGGGCTGGAAAAATTCCTGCCTGAAATCCTGGAGAACCACTGTCAGTCAGTGTTGGCAATACTGGGCTAGATGGACTCAAGGCCTAACTTGAGCTGAGGGCAATGAAGCAAGAGGGGAGACGGCTAGAACGCAGGTGGAGGAAAACTCGTGCTGAGTCTGACCGAACACAGGTAAGAGCCCCCTATATCAAGCCTACTCTGTGGCGGTGAGGGTGGCAAAGAAACAGTTATTTTCCACCAGCACTGCATCTTCTCAGTGTCTTCCAGCGGAGATTTTCCGAGTAGTTTGTGGCCAGTTACATTCTGGGCCAGGGAGAGAGATGGTGGAACCCTCGGTGGCACGCTGTGATAAGTTTGCACGGCACTTTGAGGATAAAGTCGCTCAGATTCATCATGAATTGGACACCATGATTAATGCAGTTCCATTGGTAGAGGCATTCAGAGCACCGTCTGGTCCAGTTTTATTGGATGAGTTTCAGTTACTGAGGCCTGAGGATGCAGACAAGGTGCTTGACCAAGTCCAATCAACCACGTGTGTGCTTGACCCTTGCCCATCATGGCTTATTAAATCAAACAAGGAGGGGATGTCCGGCTGGGTCCAGGAGGTTGTAAATTCCTCCTTGAGAGAGGGAGTGGTGCCTGCCACTTTAAAAGAGGCGGTAATTAGACCACTCCTGAAAAAGCCTAACCTGGACCCAGAGGATGTTAACAATTATAGGCCAGTGGCCAACATCCCCTTCCTGGGCAAGGTGCCTCAGCGGGTGGTTGTAGGACAGCTCCAGGCACTGTTGAATGAAACAGATTATCTACATCCTTTTCCATCGGGCTTCAGGCCTGGTTTTGGAACGGAAACTGCCTTGGTCACCCTGTGGGATGACCTCTGCCGGGACAGGGAAAGGGGGAGTGCGACCCTGTTCATTCTCCTGGACCTCTCAGTGGCTTTCGATACCATCGACCATGGTATCCTTCTGGATAGGTTGTCTGGGTTGGGAGTTGCAGGCACTGCACTGCAGTGGTTCCGCTCCTACTTGGATGGCCGATTCCAGAAGGTGGTGCTGGGGGATTACTGCTCTGTGCCATGGCAATTGTGCCATGGGGTTCCACAGGGCTCTATTTTATCCCCTATGCTTTTTAACATCTACATGAAACCGCTGGGGGAGGTTATCCGGAGGTGTGGGCTGAGGTGCCATCAATATGCGGATGACACCCAGCTCTACCTCTCTTTCTCATCAAACCCAGGTGAGGCAGTGGCTGTTCTGAATCAGTGCCTGGACACGGTAATGGACTGGATGAGGGCCAATAAACTGAAACTCAATCCAGACAAGACAGAGGTACTGTTAGTGGGTGGTTCGTCTGCCCGGCTAGGTGATATTCAAATTCAACCTGTTCTGGAGGGGGTTGCACTCCCCCTAAAGGATCACATTCGTAGTTTGGGAGTGCTCTTGGATCCAGAACTGTCACTTGAGGCACAGGTGAACTCAGTGGCACGGAGCACTTGTATCAGCTTAGGCTGGTATACCAACTACGCCCTTATCTGGACAGAGATAGCCTAGCTACAGTTATCCATGCTCTGATAACTTCTCGTCTGGATTACTGCAATGCGTTATATGTGGGGCTGCCTTTGAAAACGGTCCGGAAACTTCAGCTGGTCCAAAATAGGGCAGCAAGGTTATTAACAGGGACTGGCCTGCAAGCTCATATTACGCCAGTACGTTTTCAGCTGCACTGGCTGCCAGTCTGTTTCCGGGCCCGATTCAAAGTGCTGGTGTTAACATTCAAAGCCCTTAACAGCTTGGGGCCAGGTTATCGGAAGGATCGCCTCCTCCCATATGTGCCTGCCCAGACCCTAAGACCATTCCCAGTGTTCCTTCTCCGGGAGCCCCTGCCAAAGGAATTGAGGCGGGTGGCTACTAGGAGGAGGGCTTTTTCTGCTGTGGCACCCCGGCTCTGGAATGAGCTCCCTAGTGAGGTTCGCCTGGCACCTACATTGTATTCCTTTCGACACCAGGTGAAGACCTTTTTATTTCCCCAAGCCTTTTAGCATTTTAGCTTTCTAAACTTTTAGCTTTGCTGTTTTAAACCTGTATTTTAAACTCCTGCACTGCTGCTAGGTTTTATTGTGGTTGTATTGTTATATTGTGGTTTTCATGTTCTATATATTTTAAATTGTTTTATTGTGTGCTGTTTGGTTTTAATTTTTGTGAACTGTCCAGAGAGCTTCGGCTATTGGGCAGTATAGAAAGGAAAGGAAAGGAAAGGAAAGGAAAGGAAAGGAAAGGAAAGGAAAGGAAAGGAAAGGAAAGGAAAAGGAAAAGGAAAAGGAAAAGGAAAAGGAAAAGGAAAAGGAAAAGGAAAGGAAAGGAAAGGAAGCAAGCAAGCAAGCAAGCAAGCTCCATATAAGGCAGCTTCCTGGGCTGCCTTCCAATTCTATGATAAATTTTATCTCCATCAGGAGTATGTATGTTGTAAAGCTAATTGCTTTTAATTGTACATTCAGGACCAAGACACCTCAAAATACTTTGCATTACAGCAGGAAATAATATATTGTTGCTGCAAAATTCATTCCCACCTAGGCCTGGTTGAATTCACCGGGTCCTGTGCTGTGCGTTGATCATGGGAGCCCCACTGTCTGCCTGACACCGTGAGCCACATGCAGCAAGCTATTGGGTGGTCCAAGGGCACCCAGCAAGTGGCATGCGGCCACCCAATCCCTCGCTGAGCCACCATTTTATGTAAAAATGGTGGCTCAGCCTTCTTGTAAATCCTCATTTATGAAAATGGCAGCTGTAAAGCAGCCATGTATACAATTGCAGACGTAAATAGACCATTTAGACCTGTAATCTTGCATAAAGGGCGCCTTTATGGCTGTCATTTGCATAAATGGGGATTTACAAAAAGGCTGAGCTACCATTTTTACATAACATGGTTGCTCTGCAAACCAGCAGGGATTGCCACACTTGCCTGACTTGGCTCGTGCTGAGTCGGGTGAACACAGCAGTCCATGGACTGGAGTCCAGGAGGCCAAGTGTGGGGAGGAGTCTGCTGGACTCCACTCCACCCCCCTCTTGGATTCCTATGACCTTCTGATTCCCACCATCCCCAGCACAGCTACTGTGAGAACTGCAGCTAAGCTCAGAGGGATCTGGGAGATCAGAGGGAATAGGGAATTCTGAGGGGGTGGTAGATAACATCAGTTATCACCTGCTAATAAAATAGTGCTGGTGCTGTATCCCTGCAAGGCCTGGCTCCACTACACCACTATGACTAACCTCACAAGGACAAGAGAACCCCCCATGTTGGATCAGACCCTATGGGTTATATCCAGTGTTAATCCTACTTAGAACAGATCCATTTAAATTAGTGGGACTTAAGGTAGACTAACATTGGATACAACCCAAGGTCCATCTAATCCAGCATGCTGTTTCCTAGAGTGGCCAACCAGAGGCCTCCAGGAAGCCCCCAAAGAGGGCCTGAAGAAAACAGGCCTCTCCCATTGTTGTTCCCCAACAGCTGGTATCCAGAGGTGGTATGAACATGGAGGTTCTGTCTAGCCTAAGATGCTGGATACAGACAGACAGACAGACAGACAGACAGACGATGAATGAACTTGTCAGTCAGGTTCCTGTAGTAGAAGGTGGCCATTCATGGACTATTGGGAGACAAAGGGATGAGAGAGGTGAAGGGTCCCAGAACACAGTTCAGAATAGGGCCAGGCATAATGCCCCTTCCCCCCAATAGCAATAAGAACAGGCATTTGGCTTTCCGCCTAATTCACTGAATTGGGAGGCATTGGAAAGTGCAATTGCCATGCATCCCAGGAGATATTCTGGGATGAATAATCCTCAGGATGATCCATCAGGAAACCTATATCCACCCCCTACAGCATTACAGGAAAAGCATTATTCTTTCCACACACCAGAGTGGCGTGTCACCAGTAATTCCACCGAAGAGGAGGGGATTCCCATGGACCCATTTTTAGGAAACACCCCCACAAGCTAACAGAACAACCTCTTCATGTTCTGGCTCACTCACACTGCACCTTTTCTGCATGGATGTCTTGTAAAAAGAAGCCTGTGATGAATGTTTCAAGGGACGGTAGAGCTGATGCAAGTATTTCTATGAATTGTGAGGAAGGAAAGCAGATCGTTTAACACTGGGCGTTTTCCACCATCACTATAAAGACACTTGTTCAGGACACATTCTATTATTAAGGCTTTGAACAGCAGTACATGCAACTTTGACAAAATGTGTTACACGATTTTCTCTTTCTGATCAAAGCAGCACGCTCTCATATAGACCTTTGACTATAACAAAGCCTTCAGGACCTCTGGAGAATAGCTTTTGTCTACCTCTGTTTCAAAACAGGGGCTTATTGATGTGAAAACACATCTTCAGCACATGAAAGAGCAATGCCAAGCTGTAAGCTGGTATACTGAATAAACCTACAGATCCCTAATATTTATCACAATCTTCCTGGTTGAAATAAGCAGCCCTATGGAAGAAAGGAGGAAGGAACCTTTTCATCCAACAGTAACTGTTTTCCTGAGGAAACTGAGAATGGCACCTGAGCGTATGTTTCCCAAGTAGGTTATGCAAACGTCACAGGAGAAATTCAGTTTTGAAATCTGTTTTTTCCCCACTGTCTAGCACAGTAGTGCCCTCCAGATGTTTAGGACTACAACTCTCAGAAGCCCAAGCCAGCATGGCCAAAGGTTAGGGATTATGGGAGTTGTAATCCAAAACATCTGGAGGGCACCAGGTCACCTCCCTGTCCTTTGCAGAAGATCCCTGTTCTTGCCTTTACAGCATTCAGCCGATTCTGTTTTTCCCCATCAGACTTACAGGACTGTCAAATCTATCCTTCAATTATAGGCACTGAAAGTATGTGCTTACATATTTCACTCAATCCTGCACCATGGGTTTTGTGGTCTTGGGAACACATTCATGCTACACCATGGGTTTTGTAGTTTTGAAAACACAAATGTCCTGGGAGTTATTCTAGCTCATGCATGCTTACAGGAGTTGATTTGGGTGCGGACCGGTTAAATATTGTAAAAAAGATAGTATGAGAAAACAATGATGGTTAACCTGCCACTGGCATGAAATTACCAATAAATGGCCCATGAGCATGGACAAAGGGGAAAATAGCATATTCCACAATTTCTCTAAGAAAATTCTGGAAGATCAACTCTGATGAGCTCACCCGAACTATCCCCAACAGTCATTCTGCTTCCCAAGATTGTGTTTTGTTTTGCAAAGAAGGGGACTTTAGGACAGGGAGGCTGGGCTTGTGACAGCATCTCCTCCTTTAGGTGTGGATGTTCCTCCAACAGTGATCACATCAGCTGAGTCAGAATCAGAGGCTTCACTGCCACAAAGGCAATACAATATAGATACATCCTGTATTCATGATACAGAAGCATAGAATCAGCTCCTACAACTAGGTATGTATGATGTCCCCACGGCCCAGTCCAGGGGGCAGTCCATGGAGGGGCAATTTATGTTGCTCAGGGCCCCTCAGAATCCTCCGGAGCCCAGCTACTTCTGCCAGAGTTGGTAGAGTGGTTCTCTGGCTCCCTATAAGACATGGGACACTAATGGTGGCAGCCATTAGCCTATCACGGGAAAAATACTAGGGATGTAGAAATCCCTTACCTTGTTCCGGTCTGGGACATCTGTGGTGGAGGGGAGGCGATCCATTCCTTCCCCCAGAATCCTCCCCAGCTGGTTCCATGGCAAGGCTGCAGAGCCGCCAGCCAGGGCCAGCCACAGCTGGACTTCCAGCCACGGCCAGGCTGCTGCAGCCGCCATTCGCATCCTTGCATTAAGCTGTGATAACCTACGTAAGTATTTACATAGCCTATCACAGCAAAAGGCAGGGACGCAAATGGCAGCCGCTACGCCATTTGCGTCCCTGCCTTTTGCCATGATAGGCTACATAAATACTTACATAGCCTATTACAGCAAAGAGCAGGGGTGCAAATGGCGCAGCGGCCGCCATTTGCGCCCCTGCTCTTTGCCGTGATAGGCTACGTAAGTATTTACGTAGCCTATCACAGCCTAATGCAGGCACGCAAATGGCGACCACTACGATGGCTGCCATTTGTGGCCACGGTAGCCAGAAGACAAGCCGCTGCCGCATCTGCTGTCGCCGCCAGGTAGGTCCGTTCGGGGGGGGGGGGTTGCAGGAGGTGGCAGAGGGAGGCCGTTCCACCATGGACTCCTGGGGGCCAGATTCTAAACAATCCGGCCTCACTGGAATCCGTGGCAGAATTCTCTAACATCCCTAAAAAATACAGCCACAAATGGTATATTGCACACCATTTGCGGCCATAAAACACTGACTTTGACCTAAATTGCAGCTGTTTATAACTGTATTTAGGTCAAAGTAAGGGCTTTACAGCTGCAAATGGCATACAATGCACCATTTAAAGCTGTAACATTCCATTAACTTTCCTGTAGCTTTTCTGTAACTTTTCCATTAGCCTATCATGGGAAAAATACAGCCGTAAATGGCGTATTGTACACCATTTGAGGCTGTAAAGCCCTTACTTTGACCTAAATTGCAGCTGTTTATGGCTGTATTTCGGTCAAAGTAAGTGCTTTATGGCCGCAAATGGTGTAAAATGCACCATTTACGGCTGTAACTTTCCTGCGGTAAGCTAATGGCAGTCGCCATTCGCGTATCGCATCTTATAGGGAGCCGGAGACCCACCCCGCAGGAACTCCTCCGGAACTGGAGGTATGTGCAGCCACTCCACCGCAGACTCTGGAGGTTGGATTCTTTGGAATCTGGCCTCATTTGAGTCCACAGCAGAATTCTCCAGCATCCCCACATAGGGATGTTAGAGAATTTCACCACGAATCTCAGGGAGGCCGAATGCCAGCGCATTCAGCCCCCCGAAATCGGT
The DNA here is from genome assembly GCF_057233095.1 of Heloderma suspectum. Classification (NCBI taxonomy): domain Eukaryota; kingdom Metazoa; phylum Chordata; class Lepidosauria; order Squamata; family Helodermatidae; genus Heloderma; species Heloderma suspectum. Next base: position 13,296,653 of record NC_139470.1, read on the forward strand.
GGTGAAACGGTCTGCCACCCCCCGGGATGGGACTTACCTTGGACGGATCTTCCTGGCGGCAGCGGCGGTGCGGTGGTGCCTGCGGCGGCCAGTCTTCCGACCAGCTGCCGCCACCACCATTTCCAGTAAAAAAAAAAAAAGTGATAGGCTACATACAGATTTACGTAGCCTATCATGGCTAGATTTTTAAAAAAACACCATGATAGGCTACGTAAATGTTTACGTAGCCTATCACGGCTGATTTAAAAGAAAAAAAAACCGCGCATACACAAATGGCGGTGCCCATGGGCGCCACCATTTGCGTTCCTTATTTTGGCACGTCTTAGTCTACATAAATGTTTACGCGCATTTTTTTTCTTTCTTTTAAATCAGCCGTGATAGGCTACATAAACATTTATGTAGCCTATCACGGCTGACTGCAGGGGCGCAAACGGCGGCGGCTACAGCCGCCGCCATTTGCATCCCTGCTAGCCAGCGGCCGGATGTCCAGCCACTGGTGGAGCTGGCGGGCAGCTCCGCAGAATCCCTGCGGAGCGGAGCCGGCCGGCCAGAATTTCGGGGGGGAGGGACGGAGTGCCTTCCCCCCCAGCCAGAATTTTGGGGGGAGGGACGGAGCGCCTCCCCCCCACCTCGACTCAATTTCGCTAAAAGATAAGTGACTTTCGTTCTTCCCTGTCCCCACATACAACCTTTGGGACAGGAAGAGAAAGAGAGTTCATTTTAACGTCGAAAATTCTAACAATCTGGGATGAGACTAATAGCGATAATGATTTTATTGGAGCCGAACCACTTGTAAAATGTTTGCATCTGTTCTTTGGGACAGATGTGTCAGCTTTTAAAGCTGTCTGGCATCTCCATCCACATCCTTCTTAATGTTTTGCTTCCTTGGTACCCCTTTTAGGTTAGACCAGGTGAACTCTCATCGCCAGCTGCTCAGATTTTAATACAAAAAGAAGAAGTCAGGACCAGCAGGATGGAGGCAAATGGTCAATGAGAGCATTTGGCTCCACTTCTTGCATGAACAGTGGCACTGAATTATGAAACAGCTTAAAGGTTGCAGGACACAAGTGATTTTTCTAACAGGACTACTAATAAATTATTAGTAACGATTACCAATTAAAATTATTCATTCTTATTACTCATGATTAATCATTATTATTATTATTAGTTATTATAATCAAACAACCACAATAATTACAGCAATAAGGGTGCAATACTATGGACTGCGGCCTCACCGCTCAGGGGCTTCAGCGATTCCTATGCCTTGCCGGGCTGAAGCCAGCAGGGTGGGAAGCATGGCAGAGGCAATCTTCACCTGTCCATCACCCAATCCCCTGTATTTCCATTAGATGGGGTTTTCAGCCCATCTAGCAAGGGCACTTCAGCGGGGGAGGGAAGTAGGTTGGAGTAGTCTCAGGATATCTCGTATCCTGGCCTCTCCAGTCTCCTCCCCTCTCTGTCCGCTGGAACAGCCCCCTTCCTCCTGCTCCAAGGTCACTTTTCCAACCTTGGAGGGCAGCCAGAGTGGTTCTTTCTGTTGGAAATATTGCAGCCTCATCTGCAATTTACTGGAAGGGGGCTGCATTGCAGTTAGTTCATGGGAATTTAGAGCACAGCTAGCCCTATGATCTCTATAACCTACAGTGTGGTTTCTTCCTTTTGCTCCTCCTCTTCCTTCCTCCTCTCTCTGTCTCTGACTTCCTCCATTGCTGGGAGCAGTTGTGTTTGCTCTCTTGCTCCTGCCAGAGTTATAGAACACAAGTGGACTGAACAAACCCCTTTTTTAAACTGTACACTGTACCTGCATTTTATATGCATGGATGTGTGTGAGCAAAACCATTTTACGTTTTCTTCACCAAAGAAAGGAGTGGTCTCCTTTTATTATTAGAAGATAGCCTGTGTGCAAGTGGGACTGGTAAATGCTCATTTTGTTTTGCCTTTGGCTTTTTTCTCTGCTAATTGCCTAACAGGAGGCATCATTACTAAATAATCCCATCACGTTCTGAACCGCTGCAAGAGGGATGGGTCTGGGGTCGGATCTCCGACTCCCCCTTCTGAGGTCAGAGTGCTGTCTCTGATCTCAGAGGGGATTCCTGAGCCATCCTATGGTCCCTAAGAGCCAGTGTGGTGTAATGGCTAGAGTGCTGGACTGGGAGCCGTGAGATATGGGTTCTAGTCCCCACATGGCCATGGAAGCTCATTGGGTGACTTTGGGCCAGTCACAGACTCTCAGCCCAACCTACCTCACAGGGTTATTGTTGTGAGGATAAAATGGAGTGGTGGATGAGGATAATGTAAGCTGCCTTGGGTTCCTTGCAAGAGGAAAAAAGGCAGGATATAAATGCAATAAATAAATAAATTGTCCTGGGGCCATAGAATTGTTCTCTAATAACGCCATACTTTCAATCTTACATGGCACTTCAGAGCTTCTCAAAACTTTCATAACAATGTTTAGCTTGGAGAAGACATTATTAAGAGGCAATCTGCTCACCCTTCAAATATTTGAGGATGGCTGTCACATGGATGGTGTAGCAACTTTGTTTTCTGTTCCTACAGACAGTGGGACCCAAATCAATGGGTTCAGATTCCAAGAAAGGAGATTTTGACTATGTGTTGGGAAGAATCTCCTGGTGGTATGAGCTGTTCGACAGTGGAACAGCCTGTCTCAGAAGGTGACAGCCTCTCCATTGTTAGAAGTTTTTAAGCAAAGGCTGCATGGCCATCTGTCAGGATTTCCTGCATCGGCTGAGGGCTGGACAAGATGACTTAGAAGTCCCTTCCAATTCTATGATAAGCAAAACAGAAAGCCCTGGCCAAGGAGGTTACAATCTAAATGTTGATCGTGGGAGTCATATCAGGCATAGTGTCTCATCATGCATTGACACAACCACATGGAGGACTGCAGCTAGTGAGATTAAAAGGCAGCAAAGGGTAATGAAACTTAGGACATGGAGGAGGAGGAGGAAAAAAATAACTGGGGAAACAAAAAGGTATCAATCAAATTAGCATTGAAACAACATGTTTCCACTACTTATTGCAAAGAGTTGGAAGGCAATTTTCACCTTTCAGGTGCCTCCTAAAAACACACCTTTTCATCCAAGCTTTCCCTGGGTTGTAACTGCTGTTGGGTTTTACTTTGGTTTTACATGCTACCTTTAAACCTTTAAGGTGCAATCCTATGGGGATAGGCGGCTGCCTTCGAACTCGGAGGCGACCGCCTATCCAATGCAGGGCAGGAGAAGCACAGAGGGAATCATTCCCTCCATGTTTCTTCTGCCTTGCATTTGTGACTAGACAGCTGATTTCGGTTGTCTAGCCGTGGGAAGGCAGAGCAGGGGAAGCAGCTGCCAGATGACACATAGGATGTGTTGTACCATCATTTCCACCTTCCCCACCCTGGAACGCCCCATTTTGGCTGCTCCACACTCCTCTTCAGAGCGTGGAGCGCGGGGCTGTTCCACACTGCCCGAGAGGCAGTGCAGAAGGGGAGGAAAGTCGGTTCTCTGGGAACCAACCTCTGAGTGCGGGCTCCAAGGTCAGTCCCTGGAAAACCACATATCCCATGGACGTCTAGCTGCTGACTAGCAGCCAGAGGATTGCTCCCTCCAGATCTTATATTTTCTTGTGTAGTATTTTATGGTTTTATTGTTGCGAACTGCCCAGAGGACCTCAGCTGTTGGGCAGTATAAAAATGTAATAAGTAAATAAATAAAATGTCCCACTCTCATGGATTGTGGGCTGGGGGTGGGGAGATCAAGGTAAGGAGTTTCATTCCAGCCCATTTCCATGTAAAGGATAGATTGACCCACACTATGCTTTAATATGTCAGCGGAAGAGACACACAGATAAAACATGTATGACTGTCTCATCAGATCTAGTTTTTTTGTTCCAGTCCAAGATTGTCCAGACGTAGTTATCCATGCCCCGGTGGTGATTTCTAGATTGGATTACTGCAGTGCACTTTACCTGGGGCTGCCACTGAAGACAGTTCAGAAGGTGCATGTAGTCTAGAACACTGCAGTTAGACTGTTTACAGCAAGGGTCGAATTCAGTTTTGGAGAAGCTCTAATGGGCCACATTCCAGCGGTGGGGAGGGCCAAAAGCAAAGAAGGTGGGGCTCAAATGCTAGCATGTTGTAGTTTAAAGCTCTTCGTGCCCATTACTAAGCCTCAGGAAAGGCATTTCAACTAGTGGTGTGCCAAAAATTTCTCACTTTTTTTTTTTTTTTACCATTCTCATTCAATTTGATAGACAAGAAATTGCTTTCAAAAAGAAATTCAAAGGAGAAGAAATTTTGGAGAAATTCTCATGGGCTAGATGGGGTTCTTGAGCTTACCTTACTGTGATAATAAATATCCTCTATATGTTGGATATGAAGCCTTTGGCTGGCAGTTCAGATAAAAGCATCAATTGTGCAAATGTCACTGGAGTCCACCCCAAGAAAGGCCTTCAGTGTGGTGGCTCCCTTCCTGTGGAACTCCCTGCCCCTGGAGGTCAGGTAGGCGCCAACACTGGGTTATTTTTGGTGCCTCTTGAAAAAAGTTATTTTTCAGGAAGCCTTCCTTGGTTAACCAGCTTTGGTTTTATTGACACTGCTTTTTAAAGAATTTTAATACATTTCATTGTTTTTATCTTTTGTTCATTTTATCTCTTGTTGTTCACTGCTCCAGAACCTTAGATATGGAGCAGTATACAAATGCTATAAATAAATAAATGGCCTGTTTCTGAACTATAGGGTTGGTACTAAAATGGGGTAACTGGTATAGTTGACAGCAGTTTACTTTTGTGTTATCTAACTGGTCCTTCAGTTCTGGACTTGTTTTGGAGGCAACTTCCACAAATAAATCCATTAACCTAAATAATCTGACCTATTTCTAGATGCTAAATTGAGAACATTTGTCTTTGTCATAAACACTCAGATGTAGTAAGAGGGAAAACAAATGGGGATAATATGTTGCCATTTTTGACAAATTATAAGTGTGCTGGATGCAAGAAGTGATTAGTAATCACCTCCAAATCTTTTGCTATGGAATTGCAAAGGGTAGGCCTTGCATTTATTTTTGCTAATTCTTATATTCCATATTTATCCAGTGGCGTCCTTCGTTCATATGAATTAGGCTTATCACCTGCCTAATGTGGAATGTCTCAAAGTAGAGATGTATATTTGATATGCCTATTCCTCTGTTTTTGGAATGTGTAAGACCTTTAAAAAAATCATTCTATATTTTTTATTATGAATAAATTTGTTTATAATGTCCTGCCAGTTTAACCATTTATTTGGGATTGCAATGGGCAGAACCTGAAATAGGTATGAGTCTGGGAAGTCTTGTCACTTTCACCACCTCCACCCAGCCAAGAGAGGTTAATGCTGGTCCAATTTTTCATGTCTTTTATTTGGTTAATCAGGGGGGAAATAGTTTATTTTGATTCGCTTTGGCAGATTTACAATGACAGAATCTTCATTCACCCCATATTGCTAGACAATTGATTCAGAGTGTGTACAGAAATCAGTTTTTCCCCTCTGAATACTGACTCCCCTGTAATAATTACATTAACATATTAACAACAATGTAGGCTTCCCCTTAACCTTGGTTTGATTTTGTCAGAGGGGGAACGCCTTCCATGCACACCCACGTTGAGGAGGTTCACACTTTTGCTCCGACAAGAAAAGACTAGAGAGTGAAGGTTTTCCCCACTACAAATTATATAATAAAATATACCAACACTTCCCTCTGACACCTTATATTGCAGCACTATCACCTGCATCATGTCCCTTGTTCTAGTGTCAGATCTACGTGAGTTCATGTGAATAACGTGCCAATTGACAAAGAAGCTGCAAATGGAGTGGGCAGTGCAATTCCAGAAGGTCGAGGCTGCCAAGAAGAACACATCAGAGTCATAAGAATTTGCTAGTTAATGAAGAAAACTCTTCTTGTGACTGATATGTTCTCCTTGGCAGCCTCAACCTTTTAGAATTCCTTCTTCCATTGTCTGCTCCATTTGCAGCTTCGCCGTCATTGGCACGTTATTCACATGTAACGTCAACCCAGAGGATGGGCTGAGTATAGGTTCGATCGTACGTTGTTGTGTCTCATGTGTTAACCATGCACAAACCAGGAAGGGAAGCCATTGTTTGTTGGTGGGTTGTGAACTCTGGATTGTTCATGGCTAACAACTCTGTTAAACCATAGTGCAGGGCTCGCACATAACCACAACCTGCAATTCAATCACAACCTGTACTCTGGGTTGTCGTTACGTGCAATGCATGTCTTTATCTGCCTTTGGGGATCAGCTTAAGTTCGTTTATTTATTTTTTCCCTCTCTGGGAAGTGATTACAAACCTGGTTCTGATAATTGATGGAAAGTGTGGTGTGACTTCCAGCAGAGTTGCTTTATACAGCGAATGCATGGCAACACCACACTTAGCACTGGAGGCAATAAATGGAGGCTAGAGCTAATTTAGAAGTTCAATTCAACTTACTTTATTAATGCTTTAAGTCACATCATGAGAGAAGCTAACACTGTTTAACTACAAGCAGCCCATAAAGCTGGGTGTGAGTGTAAGTGAGCAATGGCATGAGATATGGTTAATTGCTTCCTCTCTGGAGAAACCACATGTTGCTTGTTGCAGAGGCAAGAGGAGGAGAAGAAGGGGAGGGAGCAAAAAAAAAAGGAACTCATTAGACAACAAGGAGAATGAACAAGATAAGCGGTTGTTGATGCAACACATTCTCTATCACATTCTCTATCATCCCCAAGTGGCTGGAACCATACAGAGTTGTTCCTATTATCAAATAATGATCACCCTCAACATTACAAACCCTCAGAGTGCTCTCAGCCCCCTCTTACACCAAAAGTCATGGCTTGGAGCCTTTCCACCACTCGGAGCTAGGAACCACAGCTCACCATAAGGTAGGAATAAGGCCTACATATCTTTCCCACATACAAGACAGGTAATTATTACTAGGAGTCCAATAGCTTCTTCAAGGCTTCCTTGCTGCCTTCCTTCATTCTGTCAGTCCTCTTCTGCCCTTTTCTCCAAGTTCTGAGGTGTGTAAAGCTGCTTTCTTTCCTGCTCTTTAGGCTTCTCGACTTTCTTAGCCCTGCTATTCTGTCTCAGCTGTGCTTGGTGTCATCCAGGTAGGATGGGCTGAAGGCCAACTCAACTCACTCTTGCTCTGGAGCTTATTACACTGGTGATATCTTTAGAAATGATCAGCTTTCATGGGAAGCCCCAGCAGTAGTTGATGTTTGTTGTCCGCATTGTTTCTGTGAAAACACTGCGACCAACGAGGCTGAAAGGTTTCGAGGCATAGGTCCTGAAAGAATTGTGAACTACTGCCTTCGTATTCCATGTTCCTCTGAATGCTCATTGTCTGCAGTATCTTATCTTGTATAGCTCCATTAACAAATGTTGGTAAAGATGTCTCTGGGCTGGCTGTCATCTTGACACTTGTCATACATGTGTAACGTGCAGATCTAAGCTGAGCAAGGCCATCAAGGGGGTGCTTGACAGACATTCCGAGCCCCAGCAATGACCTAAGCCACCCCCTGAAGGGGCAGAGTTCCCGGGATGGGTGAACTCCAGCTTGAAAAAGAGCCATCCCCATGACAAGGCAGCTTGCCAGGCACATGAGAAACACAGCTCTCAGCTAACACATCACAATGAAGAGGTGGTGTGTCTGGCACCTGTTAAACTCAGCTCTACGCTGAGCAATCCCCATCAAGAGGAGGCCTACCAACCACATCTGAACCCCAGCAAGGGACAAAGTCATCCGCATGAAGGGGAGACTTCCCATGCATATGGAAACTACATCTCTAAGCTGAGATAGACCCACAAAGGGGACTTACTAGGCATGGGTGAAGCCCAACAATAACTGGAGCCGTAGCCTTCAACGAGAGGCAGCCCTGGCATATATGACTCCACTGTTTAAGAGAAGCCGCACCTATGGAGGGGAGCTATCTCTGCCAATTGTGAAACCCAATACACTCAGCCATCCCTGGGAAGAAAAGATATGCCTAACAGGGGTGCACCTCAGCTCAGTGCTAAGCCATTCCCTTAAAGGCAGGTCTTGCCAGGCATGGGCAAACACCAGCCATCAGCTACAGATTCAAAAGGGGCAGCCGTCTTAGACCAGGTTATGAAAACAAAGAAGAGTCTGTGGCACCTGGAAGACTAACGGTGTTCTATTGCTAAGGCATGAGCTTCCATGGGCCAAACCCACTTTGTCAGATACAGGAATGGATAGGAACAAGATGGAAAAGTCAGCGACAGGTAGGCAGGAGGGACACGTTCCATTTCAAATGAAGGAGACTTCTACAATATTAAGTGAAGTGCATGATGGGACCTGGACTCTAAACGCTGTAATGACTCAGCAATTCAGACCATCTGTTCAAGCCAAGTTCCAAGGTGTGGAACTTAAACAAGGAATGTCCACTCTGAAGTCTCATGCTGAATTCTGTCTCTGGCGTTTCTCTGTTGCAAGACATCCACTTCGAGGTCTGTTACAGAATGACCTGAGATACTGAAAGGCTTCTGCACAGGTTTGCCAGGGAAACGACTGGACACCACTAAACTGCTCCACAATAGACATAAAAATACCTCATCGTACCAAAAGTGCACAGACCACTATGCACACCTACACGCCTCAAGCTACTGACCTGGACACACCACATGATCCATTGTCTACAGGCAGGCCCTGCCATACAACCGCATTTGTTCCTCTACCTCTGACAGAGACTCAACCCTACAGGACCACTCTAAACAGGCAACAACACTGTTACCCAGCCTTGCAACTAACACCAGTACCAGCAAACCTATGGAGGAGCCTTTCAATGTTTCAGGTCATTTGGTAACAATCCTCCAAGTGGCTGCCTTGCAAAAGAGAAACTATAGAGACAGATGTCAGCATGAAGCCCCACAGCTGACATTCATTGTTAAGTTCCACACCTTGGAACTTGGCTTGAATGGATCGTCTGAACAGGTGAGTCATTACAATGTGCAGAGCCCAAGTCCCATCTTGCCATTCACTTTCCTTAATAGACATCTCTTGCAGTTGAGATGGAATGGTTGCTTTTGACCTAGCTGTGACTGCCTTTCCTGTCTTGTAGCTATCTCTTCCTGCATCTGAGTAAGTGGGATAGGCCTGCAAAAGCTCATACCTTGGTCTTTAAGGTGCCAGATTCTTTTTCAGAAATGAGCTAAGATTTTCCCATGAAAAGGAGACCTTACTGGCATGTCAGAACCCCAGCTCTGAGCAGAGCCACCCCCATGAAGAGGAGGATTCCACGAGTTATGTGATGGCAGGCCTAACCTAGACCAGCCCCATGAAGGGGAGTTGCCAGCCATGTGAGAAACCCAGCAATGACGAGTATCCCCATAAAGAGGTGGCTTCTCAGGAATCTGTTAAGCAGAGTTCGGAACATGGCCAGCCCCATGAAGAGGTGGCTTGCCAGGCATGTGAGAACCCCAGCTCTAAACACAGCAATCCCCATGAAGAGGACAATTCTGTAACTTATGTGATGGCAGGTCTAACCTAGGCCAGCCCCATGAAGGGGAGTTGCCAGCCATGTGTGAAATGCAGGAATGAGAAGTATCCCCATAAAGAGGCAGCTTCCCGGGGATGTGTGAAACACAGGTCTAAAATGAACCATCCCTACAAAGGAGAGGCTTTTCTAGAATGTGTGAACACCAGCTCTGGGCTAAGGCAGCCCCTTGAAGGGGAAGATTTCGAGTATTGTGTGAACAGTGCAGGGCATAGCCATCCCCATGAAGAGGCTCCCCTTGCATGTGTGAACCCCATCTCTGAAATGAAACAATCCCATTAAGGGCAGTTTGTCAAGGCATGTCTGAACCCTAAACCCTCCACATGAAAGGCAGGTGAGACTGGCATGTGGTAACAGCAATGTTTCCAGACATCCCTGGAATGGAAGCTGCATTTCACCGTCCCTTCAGTGTGTCCATGACGGGGAAGCAAAGGAAGCGTTCATGTGGTCTTCAGCCGGCCCAGCCAAAGCAGCGTCCTGGGTCCGTATGTGGAGGAGACAGACAAGCTGGGGCTGAGGAGTGAAAATGCACAATTACACAGAAAAAGGAACAAAACCCCAGAACTAACAGGGTAAAAGTCACCAATTGTCATATCCATAGAGGGACCTAACTTTTCAGATCTCCCTCAGACTGCAGCTGGATTTCAATAGGGTTTCTTGCTCATATGTTGTTGTTTTTCTTAAGGCTGGGGCTGAGCTGGGAGGGGAGATGGGGAACAGACTAAGTGCCTGATCTAGTCTTTGGCCTGGCTAGGGTAGCACCCTGTGCTGGGGGAAAAGAGCTTTGTAGAAACTCTCCACAGAGCAAAGATATGGGGATGACTGAGAGCTCATATCAACTAAGTCTGTGGATACACAAGCACAGCTGAACTGAGTCTGGCTCATTAGTACTCACAGCAGGTTCTTCCTGCTCATGAGGAGGCCCTTCTATCTTTGACCCTTCTGATGCACCATGGTACCTCGACCTTTAAAACACTTCCTGGCACCTTGACCCTTTTGACGCTCTGTAGCAGCGAAAGCAGCAATTTGAAAAGAAAAAAAAAGCTTTAACAATTCCTGCAGGGCTGGCTCTTCCTCCTCAGGAGGCTTTTCTGCTTTGTGTGAATGCCAGCTCTGAGCTGTGGCATCCCCATTAAGGGGAATTACTAGGCATGGGTGAAGCCCGACAATAAATGGAGCCGTAGCCTTGAAGGAGAGGCAGCCCTGGCATGTACGACCCCACTGTTAAAGAGAAGCCACACCCATGGAGAGGAGCTATGTCTGCCAATTTTGAAACAAAATTAATATACTCAGCCATCCCTGGGTAGAGGAGGCATGCCTGGAAGGGGTACAACTCAAATCAGTGCTAAGCCATGCCCTTGAAGGCAGGTCTTGCCAGGCACAGGCCAACTCCAGTCGTCAACTACAGACTCAAAAGGGGCAGCCATCTTAGGCTGGGGTATGAGAACAAAGAAGACTCTGTGGCACCTTAAAGACTAACCATGTTCTATTCCTACGGCATGAGCTTCTGTGGGCCAAACCCACTTTGTCAGACAAGGGAATTGATAGGAACAAGATGGAAAAGTCATTGACACATATGCAGAATGCACATATTCCATTTCAAATAAAGGAGACTTCCACAAAATTAATGAAAAATTCCAGTGGGTAAATACAAGAGATTTAAAACTAAGCAGTGTTTCTAGCAAACTAAACGGGTGGCGATGGGATGCGCCATGGCCCAAGAAGTTGCCAATTTATCTATGCAATATTTTGAACAACAGTTTTTTTTCTAATATTCAATGTAGTCAAAAGGAAATCACATGGCTAAGGTTCCTTGATAATGTGTTTTTGATTAAGAGGGACACCCGTCGTAAGTTAAAAGAGTTTTTCCAGTAGATGAATACAAGAGATTTAAATCTTACCTTTGAAGCATCGTACAGTCCAGCGCAGGTAAACTTCTTAGACGTTGTTGTAAAAGCACACACACATGAGATTTGAGTACCATTTTTCACAAACCAACAGATAAATATACTTTAAGATATGACGCTATCACCCAGCACATCTCAGAAATAATTTACCTTATAGCAACTTTTTAAGAATAAAACAGAACTGTACCAGCTGCTGAGATTTGTTCAAAGGACCACGTTCATTAGTGCAACTCTTTTTTGAAAGGGGACACCTAACCAGGGGATAAAATCAGCAATGAATGAAGCGCAGGCCTGTAAACGAGACATCCTATTGGATACCCCAAAAAGAACGGAGAAACAACCACCTGAGCAGCAGCAACATGCATTCTTCCTTTCAATCCAGTTACAGAAAAATTACAAACGCATATTTTGTCCAACTGGCATCTAGTTCAGGACCTACCAGGTCAACTCACTAGATCAGACCTCATACATCCCGGCCACATGTGACCCTACCAAAGAAATTAGTTTGCAAATGAGCAAGATTTCGGAAGAGGGCCAAGCTCGGGGATGGATTACTCCGTCTGAATTCAACTTCCTGCTCAAGAAAAATCCCAGGTGGCCCTGTTTTATGTTTTGCCAAAGATCCACAAGGGCACCAATCCTCCTCCAGGCCTCCCCATCGTCTCAGGGAACGATTCAGTATTAGAACCTATATCTCAATTTGTCGATCACTTCTTAAAGCCTTTCATCCCATCTATGCAACCATATATTCCAGACACCACGCATTTTCTAGAAAAGTTTGAAGGCATCAAGGTGCAGCAAGGAGAGACCTTAGCCACCATGGAGGTGAGGTCCTTTTACACTAGCATTCCTCAAGATGAAACGTTGCACATTGTATTCAGTTCATTACAAAGACATGACAAAGAAATCCTCCAACCCCTATCGTTTTTTGCCCTACTGGCCATGAAAGCTTTGCGAAAGCATTTTCTCTCATTCAATAGGTAGTTTTTCTGGCAAACCAAACGGGCGACGATGGGATGCCCCATGGCCCCAGAAATTGCCCATTTGTCTATGCAGTATCTTGAACAACAGTTTTTTTTCTAATAATCCATACAGTCGCAACATAATCACATGGCTAAGGTTCCTTGATCATGTGCTTTTGATTAAGAGGGACACCCGTCATAAGTTAGAAGAGTTTTTCCAGTAGATGAATACAAGAGATTTAAATCTTACCTTTGAAGCATCGTACAGTCCAGCGCAGGTAAACTTCTTGGACGTTGTTGTAAAAGCACACACACATGAGATTTGAGTAACATTTTTCACAAACCAACATCTAAATATACTTTAAGATATGACGCTATCACCCAGCACATCTCAGAAATAATTTACCTTATAGCAACTTTTTAAGAATAAAACAGAACTGTACCAGCTGCTGAGATTTGTTCAAAGGACCACGTTCATTAGTGAAACACTTTCATGAAAGGGGATACCTAACCAGGGGATAAAATCAGCAATGAATGAAGCGCAGGCCTGTAAACGAGACATCCTATTGGATACCCCAAAAAGAACGGAGAAACAACCACCTGAGCAGCAGCAACATGCATTCTTCCTTTCAATCCAGTTACAGAAAAATTACAAACGCATATTTTGTCCAACTGGCATCTGGTTCAGGACCTACCAGGTCAACTCACTAGATCAGACCTCATACATCCCGGCCACATGTGACCCTACCAAAGAAATTAGTTTGCAAATGAGCAAGATTTCGGAAGAGGGCCAAGCTCGGGGATGGATTAGTCCGTCTGAATTCAACTTCCTGCTCGAGAAAAATCCCAGGTGGCCCTGTTTTATGTTTTGCCAAAGATCCACAAGGGCACCAATCCTCCTCCAGGCCTCCCCATCGTCTCAGGGAACGATTCAGTATTAGAACCTATATCTCAATTTGTCGATCACTTCTTAAAGCCTTTCATCCCATCTATGCAACCATATATTCCGGACACCACGCATTTTCTAGAAAAGATTGAAGGCATCAAGGTGCAGCAAGGAGAGACCTTAGCCACCATGGAGGTGAGGTCCTTTTACACTAGCATTCCTCAAGATGAACCGTTGCACACTGTATTCAGTACATTACGAAGACATGACAAAGAAATCCTCCAACCCCTATCGTTTTTTGCCCTACTGGCCATGAAAGCTTTGCGAAAGCATTTTCTCTCATTCAATAGGTAGTTTTTCTGGCAAACCAAACAGGCGACAATGGGATGCCCCATGGCCCCAGAAATTGCCCATTTGTCTATGCAGTATCTTGAACAACAGTTTTTTTTTCTAATAATCCATACAGTCGCAACATAATAACATGGCTAAGGTTCCTTGATCATGTGCTTTTGATTAAGAGGGACACCCGTCATAAGTTAGAAGAGTTTTTCCAGTAGATGAATACAAGAGATTTAAATCTTACCTTTGAAGCATCGTACAGTCCAGCGCAGGTAAACTTCTTGGACGTTGTTGTAAAAGCACACACACATGAGATTTGAGTACCATTTTTCACAAACCAACACATAAATATACTTTAAGATATGACGCTATCACCCAGCACATCTCAGAAATAATTTACCTTATAGCAACTTTTTAAGAATAAAACAGAACTGTACCAGCTGCTGAGATTTGTTCAAAGGACCACGTTCATTAGTGCAACGCTTTCATGGAAGGGGACACCTACCCAGGGGATAAAATCAGCAATGAATAAAGCGCAGGCCTGTAAACGAGACCTCCTATTGGATACCCCAAAAAGAACGGAGAAACAACCACCTGAGCAGCGAGCAACATGCATTCTCCCTTTCAATGCAGTTACAGAAAAATTACAAACGCATATTTTGTCCAACTGGCATCTGGTTCAGGACCTACCAGGTCAACTCACTAGATCAGACCTCATACATCCCGGCCACATGTGACCCTACCAAAGAAATTAGTTTGCAAATGAGCAAGATTTCGGAAGAGGGCCAAGCTCGGGGATGGATTAGTCCATCTGAATTCAACTTCCTGCTCGAGAAAAATCCCAGGTGGCCCTGTTTTATGTTTTGCCAAAGATCCACAAGGGCACCAATCCTCCTCCAGGCCTCCCCATCGTCTCAGGGAACGATTCAGTATTAGAACCTATATCTCAATTTGTCGATCACTTCTTAAAGCCTTTCATCCCATCTATGCAACCATATATTCCGGACACCACGCATTTTCTAGAAAAGATTGAAGGCATCAAGGTGCAGCAAGGAGAGACCTTAGCCACCATGGAGGTGAGGTCCTTTTACACTAGCATTCCTCAAGATGAAACGTTGCACATTGTATTCAGTTCATTACAAAGACATGACAAAGAAATCCTCCAACCCCTATCGTTTTTTGCCCTACTGGCCATGAAAGCTTTGCGAAAGCATTTTCTCTCATTCAATAGGTAGTTTTTCTGGCAAACCAAACAGGCGGCGATGGGATGCCCCATGGCCCCAGAAATTGCCCATTTATCTATGCAGTACCTTGAACAACAGTTTTTTTTTCTAATAATCCATACAGTCGCAACATAATCACATGGCTAAGGTTCCTTGATCATGTGCTTTTGATTAAGAGGGACACCCGTCATAAGTTAGAAGAGTTTTTCCAGTAGATGAATACAAGAGATTTAAATCTTACCTTTGAAGCATCGTACAGTCCAGCGCAGGTAAACTTCTTGGACGTTGTTGTGAAAGCACACACACACGAGATTTGAGTACCATTTTTCACAAACCAACAGATAAAAATACTTTAAGATAGGACGCTATCACCCAGCACATCTCAGAAATAATTTACCTTATAGCAACTTTTTAAGAATAAAACAGAACTGTACAAGCTGCTGAGATTTGTTCAGAGGACCACGTACATTAGTGCAACGCTTTCATGAAAGGGGACACCTACCCAGGGGATAAAATCAGCAATGAATAAAGCGCAGGCCTGTAAACGAGACATCCTATTGGATACCCCAAAAAGAACGGAGAAACAACCACCTGAGCAGCAGCAACATGCATTCTTCCTTTCAATCCAGTTACAGAAAAATTACAAACGCATATTTTGTCCAACTGGCATCTGGTTCAGGACCTACCAGGTCAACTCACTAGATCAGACCGCATACATCCCGGCCACATGTGACCCTACCAAAGAAATAAGTTTGCAAATGAGCAAGATTTCGGAAGAGGGCCAAGCTCGGGGATGGATTAGTCCGTCTGAATTCAACTTCCTGCTCGAGAAAAATCCCAGGTGGCCCTGTTTTATGTTTTGCCAAAGATCCACAAGGGCACCAATCCTCCTCCAGGCCTCCCCATCGTCTCAGGGAACGATTCAGTATTAGAACCTATATCTCAATTTGTCGATCACTTCTTAAAGCCTTTCATCCCATCTATGCAACCATATATTCCGGACACCACACATTTTCTAGAAAAGATTGAAGGCATCAAGGTGCAGCAAGGAGAGACCTTAGCCACCATGGAGGTGAGGTCCTTTTACACTAGCATTCCTCAAGATGAACCGTTGCACATTGTATTCAGTACATTACAAAGACATGACAAAGAAATCCTCCAACCCCTATCGTTTTTTGCCCTACTGGCCATGAAAGCTTTGCGAAACCATTTTCTCTCATTCAATAGGTAGTTTTTCTGGCAAACCAAACAGGCGACAATGGGATGCCCCATGGCCCCAGAAATTGCCCATTTATCTGTGCAGTATCTTGAACAACAGTTTTTTTTCTAATAATCCATACAGTCGCAACATAATCACATGTCTAAGGTTCCTTGATCATGTGCTTTTGATTAAGAGGGACACCCGTCATAAGTTAGAAGAGTTTTTCCAGTAGATGAATACAAGAGATTTAAATCTTACCTTTGAAGCATCGTACAGTCCAGCGCAGGTAAACCTCTTGGACGTTGTTGTGAAAGCACACACACATGAGATTTGAGTACCATTTTTCACAAACCAACACATAAATATACTTTAAGATATGACGCTATCACCCAGCACATCTCAGAAATAATTTACCTTATAGCAACTTTTTAAGAATAAAACAGAACTGTACCAGCTGCTGAGATTTGTTCAAAGGACCACGTTCATTAGTGCAACGCTTTCATGGAAGGGGACACCTACCCAGGGGATAAAATCAGCAATGAATAAAGCGCAGGCCTGTAAACGAGACCTCCTATTGGATACCCCAAAAAGAACGGAGAAACAACCACCTGAGCAGCGAGCAACATGCATTCTCCCTTTCAATGCAGTTACAGAAAAATTACAAACGCGTATTTTGTCCAACTGGCATCTGGTTCAGGACCTACCAGGTCAACTCACTAGATCAGACCTCATACATCCCGGCCACATGTGACCCTACCAAAGAAATTAGTTTGCAAATGAGCAAGATTTCGGAAGAGGGCCAAGCTCGGGGATGGATTAGTCCGTCTGAATTCAACTTCCTGCTCGAGAAAAATCCCAGGTGGCCCTGTTTTATGTTTTGCCAAAGATCCACAAGGGCACCAATCCTCCTCCAGGCCTCCCCATCGTCTCAGGGAACGATTCAGTATTAGAACCTATATCTCAATTTGTCGATCACTTCTTAAAGCCTTTCATCCCATCTATGCAACCATATATTCCGGACACCACGCATTTTCTAGAAAAGATTGAAGGCATCAAGGTGCAGCAAGGAGAGACCTTAGCCACCATGGAGGTGAGGTCCTTTTACACTAGCATTCCTCAAGATGAAACGTTGCACATTGTATTCAGTTCATTACAAAGACATGACAAAGAAATCCTCCAACCCCTATCGTTTTTTGCCCTACTGGCCATGAAAGCTTTGCGAAAGCATTTTCTCTCATTCAATAGGTAGTTTTTCTGGCAAACCAAACAGGCGGCGATGGGATGCCCCATGGCCCCAGAAATTGCCCATTTATCTATGCAGTACCTTGAACAACAGTTTTTTTTTCTAATAATCCATACAGTCGCAACATAATCACATGGCTAAGGTTCCTTGATCATGTGCTTTTGATTAAGAGGGACACCCGTCATAAGTTAGAAGAGTTTTTCCAGTAGATGAATACAAGAGATTTAAATCTTACCTTTGAAGCATCGTACAGTCCAGCGCAGGTAAACTTCTTGGACGTTGTTGTGAAAGCACACACACACGAGATTTGAGTACCATTTTTCACAAACCAACAGATAAAAATACTTTAAGATAGGACGCTATCACCCAGCACATCTCAGAAATAATTTACCTTATAGCAACTTTTTAAGAATAAAACAGAACTGTACAAGCTGCTGAGATTTGTTCAGAGGACCACGTACATTAGTGCAACGCTTTCATGAAAGGGGACACCTAACCAGGGGATAAAATCAGCAATGAATAAAGCGCAGGCCTGTAAACGAGACATCCTATTGGATACCCCAAAAAGAACGGAGAAACAACCACCTGAGCAGCAGCAACATGCATTCTTCCTTTCAATCCAGTTACAGAAAAATTACAAACGCATATTTTGTCCAACTGGCATCTGGTTCAGGACCTACCAGGTCAACTCACTAGATCAGACCGCATACATCCCGGCCACATGTGACCCTACCAAAGAAATTAGTTTGCAAATGAGCAAGATTTCGGAAGAGGGCCAAGCTCGGGGATGGATTAGTCCGTCTGAATTCAACTTCCTGCTCGAGAAAAATCCCAGGTGGCCCTGTTTTATGTTTTGCCAAAGATCCACAAGGGCACCAATCCTCCTCCAGGCCTCCCCATCGTCTCAGGGAACGATTCAGTATTAGAACCTATATCTCAATTTCTCGATCACTTCTTAAAGCCTTTCATCCCATCTATGCAACCATATATTCCGGACACCACACATTTTCTAGAAAAGATTGAAGGCATCAAGGTGCAGCAAGGAGAGACCTTAGCCACCATGGAGGTGAGGTCCTTTTACACTAGCATTCCTCAAGATGAACCGTTGCACATTGTATTCAGTACATTACAAAGACATGACAAAGAAATCCTCCAACCCCTATCGTTTTTTGCCCTACTGGCCATGAAAGCTTTGCGAAAGCATTTTCTCTCATTCAATAGGTAGTTTTTCTGGCAAACCAAACAGGCGACAATGGGATGCCCCATGGCCCCAGAAATTGCCCATTTATCTGTGCAGTATCTTGAACAACAGTTTTTTTTCTAATAATCCATACAGTCGCAACATAATCACATGGCTAAGGTTCCTTGATCATGTGCTTTTGATTAAGAGGGACACCCGTCATAAGTTAGAAGAGTTTTTCCAGTAGATGAATACAAGAGATTTAAATCTTACCTTTGAAGCATCGTACAGTCCAGCGCAGGTAAACCTCTTGGACGTTGTTGTGAAAGCACACACACACGAGATTTGAGTACCATTTTTCACAAACCAACAGATAAATATACTTTAAGATCTGACGCTATCACCCAGCACATCTCAGAAATAATTTACCTTATAGCAACTTTTTAAGAATAAAACAGAACTGTACCAGCTGCTGAGATTTGTTCAAAGGACCACGTTCATTAGTGCAACGCTTTCATGAAAGGGGACACCTAACCAGGGGATAAAATCAGCAATGAATGAAGCGCAGGCCTGTAAACGAGACATCCTATTGGATACCCCAAAAAGAACGGAGAAACAACCACCTGAGCAGCAGCAACATGCATTCTTCCTTTCAATCCAGTTACAGAAAAATTACAAACGCATATTTTGTCCAACTGGCATCTGGTTCAGGACCTACCAGGTCAACTCACTAGATCAGACCTCATACATCCCGGCCACATGTGACCCTACCAAAGAAATTAGTTTGCAAATGAGCAAGATTTCGGAAGAGGGCCAAGCTCGGAGATGGATTAGTCCGTCTGAATTCAACTTCCTGCTCGAGAAAAATCCCAGGTGGCCCTGTTTTATGTTTTGCCAAAGATCCACAAGGGCACCAATCCTCCTCCAGGCCTCCCCATCGTCTCAGGGAACGATTCAGTATTAGAACCTATATCTCAATTTCTCGATCACTTCTTAAAGCCTTTCATCCCATCTATGCAACCATATATTCCGGACACCACGCATTTTCTAGAAAAGATTGAAGGCATCAAGGTGCAGCAAGGAGATACCTTAGCCACCATGGAGGTGAGGTCCTTTTACACTAGCATTCCTCAAGATGAACCGTTGCACATTGTATTCAGTTCATTACAAAGACATGACAAAGAAATCCTCCAACCCCTATCGTTTTTTGCCCTACTGGCCATGAAAGCTTTGCGAAAGCATTTTCTCTCATTCAATAGGTAGTTTTTCTGGCAAACCAAACGGGCGACGATGGGATGCCCCATGGCCCCAGAAATTGCCCATTTATCTATGCAGTATCTTGAACAACAGTTTTTTTTCTTATAATCCATACAGTCGCAACATAATCACATGGCTAAGGTTCCTTGATCATGTGCTTTTCATTAAGAAGGACACCCGTCATAAGTTAGAAGAGTTTTTCCAGTAGATGAATACAAGAGATTTAAATCTTACCTTTGAAGCATCGTACAGTCCAGCGCAGGTAAACTTCTTGGACGTTGTTGTGAAAGCACACACACATGAGATTTGAGTACCATTTTTCACAAACCAACAGATAAAAATACTTTAAGATCTGAAGCTATCACCCAGCACATCTCAGAAATAATTTACCTTATAGCAACTTTTTAAGAATAAAACAGAACTGTACCAGCTGCTGAGATTTGTTCAGAGGACCACGTTCATTAGTGAAACACTTTCAGGAAAGGGGATACCTAACCAGGGGATAAAATCAGCAATGAATGAAGCGCAGGCCTGTAAACGAGACATCCTATTGGATACCCCAAAAAGAACGGAGAAACAACCACCTGAGCAGCGAGCAACATGCATTCTCCCTTTCAATGCAGTTACAGAAAAATTACAAACGCATATTTTGTCCAACTGGCATCTGGTTCAGGACCTACCAGGTCAACTCACTAGATCAGACCTCATACATCCCGGCCACATGTGACCCTACCAAAGAAATTAGTTTGCAAATGAGCAAGATTTCGGAAGAGGGCCAAGCTCGGGGATGGATTAGTCCATCTGAATTCAACTTCCTGCTCGAGAAAAATCCCAGGTGGCCCTGTTTTATGTTTTGCCAAAGATCCACAAGGGCACCAATCCTCCTCCAGGCCTCCCCATCGTCTCAGGGAACGATTCAGTATTAGAACCTATATCTCAATTTGTCGATCACTTCTTAAAGCCTTTCATCCCATCTATGCAACCATATATTCCGGACACCACGCATTTTCTAGAAAAGATTGAAGGCATCAAGGTGCAGCAAGGAGAGACCTTAGCCACCATGGAGGTGAGGTCCTTTTACACTAGCATTCCTCAAGATGAAACGTTGCACATTGTATTCAGTTCATTACAAAGACATGACAAAGAAATCCTCCAACCCCTATCGTTTTTTGCCCTACTGGCCATGAAAGCTTTGCGAAAGCATTTTCTCTCATTCAATAGGTAGTTTTTCTGGCAAACCAAACAGGCGGCGATGGGATGCCCCATGGCCCCAGAAATTGCCCATTTATCTATGCAGTACCTTGAACAACAGTTTTTTTTTCTAATAATCCATACAGTCGCAACATAATCACATGGCTAAGGTTCCTTGATCATGTGCTTTTGATTAAGAGGGACACCCGTCATAAGTTAGAAGAGTTTTTCCAGTAGATGAATACAAGAGATTTAAATCTTACCTTTGAAGCATCGTACAGTCCAGCGCAGGTAAACTTCTTGGACGTTGTTGTGAAAGCACACACACACGAGATTTGAGTACCATTTTTCACAAACCAACAGATAAAAATACTTTAAGATAGGACGCTATCACCCAGCACATCTCAGAAATAATTTACCTTATAGCAACTTTTTAAGAATAAAACAGAACTGTACAAGCTGCTGAGATTTGTTCAGAGGACCACGTACATTAGTGCAACGCTTTCATGAAAGGGGACACCTACCCAGGGGATAAAATCAGCAATGAATAAAGCGCAGGCCTGTAAACGAGACATCCTATTGGATACCCCAAAAAGAACGGAGAAACAACCACCTGAGCAGCAGCAACATGCATTCTTCCTTTCAATCCAGTTACAGAAAAATTACAAACGCATATTTTGTCCAACTGGCATCTGGTTCAGGACCTACCAGGTCAACTCACTAGATCAGACCGCATACATCCCGGCCACATGTGACCCTACCAAAGAAATAAGTTTGCAAATGAGCAAGATTTCGGAAGAGGGCCAAGCTCGGGGATGGATTAGTCCGTCTGAATTCAACTTCCTGCTCGAGAAAAATCCCAGGTGGCCCTGTTTTATGTTTTGCCAAAGATCCACAAGGGCACCAATCCTCCTCCAGGCCTCCCCATCGTCTCAGGGAACGATTCAGTATTAGAACCTATATCTCAATTTGTCGATCACTTCTTAAAGCCTTTCATCCCATCTATGCAACCATATATTCCGGACACCACACATTTTCTAGAAAAGATTGAAGGCATCAAGGTGCAGCAAGGAGAGACCTTAGCCACCATGGAGGTGAGGTCCTTTTACACTAGCATTCCTCAAGATGAACCGTTGCACATTGTATTCAGTACATTACAAAGACATGACAAAGAAATCCTCCAACCCCTATCGTTTTTTGCCCTACTGGCCATGAAAGCTTTGCGAAAGCATTTTCTCTCATTCAATAGGTAGTTTTTCTGGCAAACCAAACAGGCGACAATGGGATGCCCCATGGCCCCAGAAATTGCCCATTTATCTGTGCAGTATCTTGAACAACAGTTTTTTTTCTAATAATCCATACAGTCGCAACATAATCACATGTCTAAGGTTCCTTGATCATGTGCTTTTGATTAAGAGGGACACCCGTCATAAGTTAGAAGAGTTTTTCCAGTAGATGAATACAAGAGATTTAAATCTTACCTTTGAAGCATCGTACAGTCCAGCGCAGGTAAACCTCTTGGACGTTGTTGTGAAAGCACACACACATGAGATTTGAGTACCATTTTTCACAAACCAACACATAAATATACTTTAAGATATGACGCTATCACCCAGCACATCTCAGAAATAATTTACCTTATAGCAACTTTTTAAGAATAAAACAGAACTGTACCAGCTGCTGAGATTTGTTCAAAGGACCACGTTCATTAGTGCAACGCTTTCATGGAAGGGGACACCTACCCAGGGGATAAAATCAGCAATGAATAAAGCGCAGGCCTGTAAACGAGACCTCCTATTGGATACCCCAAAAAGAACGGAGAAACAACCACCTGAGCAGCGAGCAACATGCATTCTCCCTTTCAATGCAGTTACAGAAAAATTACAAACGCGTATTTTGTCCAACTGGCATCTGGTTCAGGACCTACCAGGTCAACTCACTAGATCAGACCTCATACATCCCGGCCACATGTGACCCTACCAAAGAAATTAGTTTGCAAATGAGCAAGATTTCGGAAGAGGGCCAAGCTCGGGGATGGATTAGTCCGTCTGAATTCAACTTCCTGCTCGAGAAAAATCCCAGGTGGCCCTGTTTTATGTTTTGCCAAAGATCCACAAGGGCACCAATCCTCCTCCAGGCCTCCCCATCGTCTCAGGGAACGATTCAGTATTAGAACCTATATCTCAATTTGTCGATCACTTCTTAAAGCCTTTCATCCCATCTATGCAACCATATATTCCGGACACCACGCATTTTCTAGAAAAGATTGAAGGCATCAAGGTGCAGCAAGGAGAGACCTTAGCCACCATGGAGGTGAGGTCCTTTTACACTAGCATTCCTCAAGATGAAACGTTGCACATTGTATTCAGTTCATTACAAAGACATGACAAAGAAATCCTCCAACCCCTATCGTTTTTTGCCCTACTGGCCATGAAAGCTTTGCGAAAGCATTTTCTCTCATTCAATAGGTAGTTTTTCTGGCAAACCAAACAGGCGGCGATGGGATGCCCCATGGCCCCAGAAATTGCCCATTTATCTATGCAGTACCTTGAACAACAGTTTTTTTTTCTAATAATCCATACAGTCGCAACATAATCACATGGCTAAGGTTCCTTGATCATGTGCTTTTGATTAAGAGGGACACCCGTCATAAGTTAGAAGAGTTTTTCCAGTAGATGAATACAAGAGATTTAAATCTTACCTTTGAAGCATCGTACAGTCCAGCGCAGGTAAACTTCTTGGACGTTGTTGTGAAAGCACACACACACGAGATTTGAGTACCATTTTTCACAAACCAACAGATAAAAATACTTTAAGATAGGACGCTATCACCCAGCACATCTCAGAAATAATTTACCTTATAGCAACTTTTTAAGAATAAAACAGAACTGTACAAGCTGCTGAGATTTGTTCAGAGGACCACGTACATTAGTGCAACGCTTTCATGAAAGGGGACACCTAACCAGGGGATAAAATCAGCAATGAATAAAGCGCAGGCCTGTAAACGAGACATCCTATTGGATACCCCAAAAAGAACGGAGAAACAACCACCTGAGCAGCAGCAACATGCATTCTTCCTTTCAATCCAGTTACAGAAAAATTACAAACGCATATTTTGTCCAACTGGCATCTGGTTCAGGACCTACCAGGTCAACTCACTAGATCAGACCGCATACATCCCGGCCACATGTGACCCTACCAAAGAAATTAGTTTGCAAATGAGCAAGATTTCGGAAGAGGGCCAAGCTCGGGGATGGATTAGTCCGTCTGAATTCAACTTCCTGCTCGAGAAAAATCCCAGGTGGCCCTGTTTTATGTTTTGCCAAAGATCCACAAGGGCACCAATCCTCCTCCAGGCCTCCCCATCGTCTCAGGGAACGATTCAGTATTAGAACCTATATCTCAATTTGTCGATCACTTCTTAAAGCCTTTCATCCCATCTATGCAACCATATATTCCGGACACCACACATTTTCTAGAAAAGATTGAAGGCATCAAGGTGCAGCAAGGAGAGACCTTAGCCACCATGGAGGTGAGGTCCTTTTACACTAGCATTCCTCAAGATGAACCGTTGCACATTGTATTCAGTACATTACAAAGACATGACAAAGAAATCCTCCAACCCCTATCGTTTTTTGCCCTACTGGCCATGAAAGCTTTGCGAAAGCATTTTCTCTCATTCAATAGGTAGTTTTTCTGGCAAACCAAACAGGCGACAATGGGATGCCCCATGGCCCCAGAAATTGCCCATTTATCTATGCAGTATCTTGAACAACAGTTTTTTTTCTAATAATCCATACAGTCGCAACATAATCACATGGCTAAGGTTCCTTGATCATGTGCTTTTGATTAAGAGGGACACCCGTCATAAGTTAGAAGAGTTTTTCCAGTAGATGAATACAAGAGATTTAAATCTTACCTTTGAAGCATCGTACAGTCCAGCGCAGGTAAACCTCTTGGACGTTGTTGTGAAAGCACACACACACGAGATTTGAGTACCATTTTTCACAAACCAACAGATAAATATACTTTAAGATCTGACGCTATCACCCAGCACATCTCAGAAATAATTTACCTTATAGCAACTTTTTAAGAATAAAACAGAACTGTACCAGCTGCTGAGATTTGTTCAAAGGACCACGTTCATTAGTGCAACGCTTTCATGAAAGGGGACACCTAACCAGGGGATAAAATCAGCAATGAATGAAGCGCAGGCCTGTAAACGAGACATCCTATTGGATACCCCAAAAAGAACGGAGAAACAACCACCTGAGCAGCAGCAACATGCATTCTTCCTTTCAATCCAGTTACAGAAAAATTACAAACGCATATTTTGTCCAACTGGCATCTGGTTCAGGACCTACCAGGTCAACTCACTAGATCAGACCTCATACATCCCGGCCACATGTGACCCTACCAAAGAAATTAGTTTGCAAATGAGCAAGATTTCGGAAGAGGGCCAAGCTCGGAGATGGATTAGTCCGTCTGAATTCAACTTCCTGCTCGAGAAAAATCCCAGGTGGCCCTGTTTTATGTTTTGCCAAAGATCCACAAGGGCACCAATCCTCCTCCAGGCCTCCCCATCGTCTCAGGGAACGATTCAGTATTAGAACCTATATCTCAATTTCTCGATCACTTCTTAAAGCCTTTCATCCCATCTATGCAACCATATATTCCGGACACCACGCATTTTCTAGAAAAGATTGAAGGCATCAAGGTGCAGCAAGGAGATACCTTAGCCACCATGGAGGTGAGGTCCTTTTACACTAGCATTCCTCAAGATGAACCGTTGCACATTGTATTCAGTTCATTACAAAGACATGACAAAGAAATCCTCCAACCCCTATCGTTTTTTGCCCTACTGGCCATGAAAGCTTTGCGAAAGCATTTTCTCTCATTCAATAGGTAGTTTTTCTGGCAAACCAAACGGGCGACGATGGGATGCCCCATGGCCCCAGAAATTGCCCATTTATCTATGCAGTATCTTGAACAACAGTTTTTTTTCTTATAATCCATACAGTCGCAACATAATCACATGGCTAAGGTTCCTTGATCATGTGCTTTTCATTAAGAAGGACACCCGTCATAAGTTAGAAGAGTTTTTCCAGTAGATGAATACAAGAGATTTAAATCTTACCTTTGAAGCATCGTACAGTCCAGCGCAGGTAAACTTCTTGGACGTTGTTGTGAAAGCACACACACATGAGATTTGAGTACCATTTTTCACAAACCAACAGATAAAAATACTTTAAGATCTGAAGCTATCACCCAGCACATCTCAGAAATAATTTACCTTATAGCAACTTTTTAAGAATAAAACAGAACTGTACCAGCTGCTGAGATTTGTTCAGAGGACCACGTTCATTAGTGAAACACTTTCAGGAAAGGGGATACCTAACCAGGGGATAAAATCAGCAATGAATGAAGCGCAGGCCTGTAAACGAGACATCCTATTGGATACCCCAAAAAGAACGGAGAAACAACCACCTGAGCAGCAGCAACATGCATTCTTCCTTTCAATCCAGTTACAGAAAAATTACAAACGCATATTTTGTCCAACTGGCATCTGGTTCAGGACCTACCAGGTCAACTCACTAGATCAGACCTGATACATCCCGGCCACATGTGACCCTACCAAAGAAATTAGTTTGCAAATGAGCAAGATTTCGGAAGAGGGCCAAGCTCAGGGATGGATTAGTCCGTCTGAATTCAACTTCCTGCTCGAGAAAAATCCCAGGTGGCCCTGTTTTATGTTTTGCCAAAGATCCACAAGGGCACCAATCCTCCTCCAGGCCTCCCCATCGTCTCAGGGAACGATTCAGTATTAGAACCTATATCTCAATTTCTCGATCACTTCTTAAAGCCTTTCATCCCATCTATGCAACCATATATTCCGGACACCACGCATTTTCTAGAAAAGATTGAAGGCATCAAGGTGCAGCAAGGAGATACCTTAGCCACCATGGAGGTGAGGTCCTTTTACACTAGCATTCCTCAAGATGAAACGTTGCACATTGTATTCAGTTCATTACAAAGACATGACAAAGAAATCCTCCAACCCCTATCGTTTTTTGCCCTACTGGCCATGAAAGCTTTGCGAAAGCATTTTCTCTCATTCAATAGGTAGTTTTTCTGGCAAACCAAACAGGTGGCGATGGGATGCCCCATGGCCCCAGAAATTGCCCATTTATCTATGCAGTACCTTGAACAACAGTTTTTTTTCTTATAATCCATACAGTCGCAACATAATCACATGGCTAAGGTTCCTTGATCATGTGCTTTTGATTAAGAGGGACACCCGTCATAAGTTAGAAGAGTTTTTCCAGTAGATGAATACAAGAGATTTAAATCTTACCTTTGAAGCATCGTACAGTCCAGCGCAGGTAAACTTCTTGGACGTTGTTGTGAAAGCACACACACACGAGATTTGAGTACCATTTTTCACAAACCAACAGATAAAAATACTTTAAGATATGACGCTATCACCCAGCACATCTCAGAAATAATTTACCTTATAGCAACTTTTTAAGAATAAAACAGAACTGTACCAGCTGCTGAGATTTGTTCAGAGGACCACGTTCATTAGTGCAACGCTTTCAGGAAAGGGGATACCTAACCAGGGGATAAAATCAGCAATGAATGAAGCGCAGGCCTGTAAACGAGACATCCTATTGGATACCCCAAAAAGAACGGAGAAACAACCACCTGAGCAGCAGCAACATGCATTCTTCCTTTCAATCCAGTTACAGAAAAATTACAAACGCATATTTTGTCCAACTGGCATCTGGTTCAGGACCTACCAGGTCAACTCACTAGATCAGACCTCATACATCCCGGCCACATGTGACCCTACCAAAGAAATTAGTTTGCAAATGAGCAAGATTTCGGAAGAGGGCCAAGCTCAGGGAAGGATTAGTCCGTCTGAATTCAACTTCCTGCTCGAGAAAAATCCCAGGTGGCCCTGTTTTATGTTTTGCCAAAGATCCACAAGGGCACCAATCCTCCTCCAGGCCTCCCCATCGTCTCAGGGAACGATTCAGTATTAGAACCTATATCTCAATTTGTCGATCACTTCTTAAAGCCTTTCATCCCATCTATGCAACCATATATTCCGGACACCACGCATTTTCTAGAAAAGATTGAAGGCATCAAGGTGCAGCAAGGAGATACCTTAGCCACCATGGAGGTGAGGTCCTTTTACACTAGCATTCCTCAAGATGAACCGTTGCACATTGTATTCAGTTCATTACAAAGACATGACAAAGAAATCCTCCAACCCCTATCGTTTTTTGCCCTACTGGCCATGAAAGCTTTGCGAAAGCATTTTCTCTCATTCAATAGGTAGTTTTTCTGGCAAACCAAACGGGCGGCGATGGGATGCCCCATGGCCCCAGAAATTGCCCATTTATCTATGCAGTACCTTGAACAACAGTTTTTTTTCTAATAATCCATACAGTCGCAACATAATCACATGGCTAAGGTTCCTTGATCATGTGCTTTTGATTAAGAGGGACACCCGTCATAAGTTAGAAGAGTTTTTCCAGTAGATGAATACAAGAGATTTAAATCTTACCTTTGAAGCATCGTACAGTCCAGCGCAGGTAAACCTCTTGGACGTTGTTGTGAAAGCACACACACATGAGATTTGAGTACCATTTTTCACAAACCAACACATAAATATACTTTAAGATATGACGCTATCACCCAGCACATCTCAGAAATAATTTACCTTATAGCAACTTTTTAAGAATAAAACAGAACTGTACCAGCTGCTGAGATTTGTTCAAAGGACCACGTTCATTAGTGCAACGCTTTCATGGAAGGGGACACCTACCCAGGGGATAAAATCAGCAATGAATAAAGCGCAGGCCTGTAAACGAGACCTCCTATTGGATACCCCAAAAAGAACGGAGAAACAACCACCTGAGCAGCGAGCAACATGCATTCTCCCTTTCAATGCAGTTACAGAAAAATTACAAACGCGTATTTTGTCCAACTGGCATCTGGTTCAGGACCTACCAGGTCAACTCACTAGATCAGACCTCATACATCCCGGCCACATGTGACCCTACCAAAGAAATTAGTTTGCAAATGAGCAAGATTTCGGAAGAGGGCCAAGCTCGGGGATGGATTAGTCCGTCTGAATTCAACTTCCTGCTCGAGAAAAATCCCAGGTGGCCCTGTTTTATGTTTTGCCAAAGATCCACAAGGGCACCAATCCTCCTCCAGGCCTCCCCATCGTCTCAGGGAACGATTCAGTATTAGAACCTATATCTCAATTTGTCGATCACTTCTTAAAGCCTTTCATCCCATCTATGCAACCATATATTCCGGACACCACGCATTTTCTAGAAAAGATTGAAGGCATCAAGGTGCAGCAAGGAGAGACCTTAGCCACCATGGAGGTGAGGTCCTTTTACACTAGCATTCCTCAAGATGAAACGTTGCACATTGTATTCAGTTCATTACAAAGACATGACAAAGAAATCCTCCAACCCCTATCGTTTTTTGCCCTACTGGCCATGAAAGCTTTGCGAAAGCATTTTCTCTCATTCAATAGGTAGTTTTTCTGGCAAACCAAACAGGCGGCGATGGGATGCCCCATGGCCCCAGAAATTGCCCATTTATCTATGCAGTACCTTGAACAACAGTTTTTTTTTCTAATAATCCATACAGTCGCAACATAATCACATGGCTAAGGTTCCTTGATCATGTGCTTTTGATTAAGAGGGACACCCGTCATAAGTTAGAAGAGTTTTTCCAGTAGATGAATACAAGAGATTTAAATCTTACCTTTGAAGCATCGTACAGTCCAGCGCAGGTAAACTTCTTGGACGTTGTTGTGAAAGCACACACACACGAGATTTGAGTACCATTTTTCACAAACCAACAGATAAAAATACTTTAAGATAGGACGCTATCACCCAGCACATCTCAGAAATAATTTACCTTATAGCAACTTTTTAAGAATAAAACAGAACTGTACAAGCTGCTGAGATTTGTTCAGAGGACCACGTACATTAGTGCAACGCTTTCATGAAAGGGGACACCTAACCAGGGGATAAAATCAGCAATGAATAAAGCGCAGGCCTGTAAACGAGACATCCTATTGGATACCCCAAAAAGAACGGAGAAACAACCACCTGAGCAGCAGCAACATGCATTCTTCCTTTCAATCCAGTTACAGAAAAATTACAAACGCATATTTTGTCCAACTGGCATCTGGTTCAGGACCTACCAGGTCAACTCACTAGATCAGACCGCATACATCCCGGCCACATGTGACCCTACCAAAGAAATAAGTTTGCAAATGAGCAAGATTTCGGAAGAGGGCCAAGCTCGGGGATGGATTAGTCCGTCTGAATTCAACTTCCTGCTCGAGAAAAATCCCAGGTGGCCCTGTTTTATGTTTTGCCAAAGATCCACAAGGGCACCAATCCTCCTCCAGGCCTCCCCATCGTCTCAGGGAACGATTCAGTATTAGAACCTATATCTCAATTTGTCGATCACTTCTTAAAGCCTTTCATCCCATCTATGCAACCATATATTCCGGACACCACGCATTTTCTAGAAAAGATTGAAGGCATCAAGGTGCAGCAAGGAGAGACCTTAGCCACCATGGAGGTGAGGTCCTTTTACACTAGCATTCCTCAAGATGAAACGTTGCACATTGTATTCAGTTCATTACAAAGACATGACAAAGAAATCCTCCAACCCCTATCGTTTTTTGCCCTACTGGCCATGAAAGCTTTGCGAAAGCATTTTCTCTCATTCAATAGGTAGTTTTTCTGGCAAACCAAACAGGCGGCGATGGGATGCCCCATGGCCCCAGAAATTGCCCATTTGTCTATGCAGTATCTTGAACAACAGTTTTTTTTCTAATAATCCATACAGTCGCAACATAATCACATGGCTAAGGTTCCTTGATCATGTGCTTTTGATTAAGAGGGACACCCGTCATAAGTTAGAAGAGTTTTTCCAGTAGATGAATACAAGAGATTTAAATCTTACCTTTGAAGCATCGTACAGTCCAGCGCAGGTAAACTTCTTGGACGTTGTTGTAAAAGCACACACACATGAGATTTGAGTACCATTTTTCACAAACCAACAGATAAATATACTTTAAGATATGACGCTATCACCCAGCACATCTCAGAAATAATTTACCTTATAGCAACTTTTTAAGAATAAAACAGAACTGTACCAGCTGCTGAGATTTGTTCAAAGGACCACGTTCATTAGTGCAACGCTTTCATGGAAGGGGACACCTACCCAGGGGATAAAATCAGCAATGAATAAAGCGCAGGCCTGTAAACGAGACCTCCTATTGGATACCCCAAAAAGAACGGAGAAACAACCACCTGAGCAGCGAGCAACATGCATTCTCCCTTTCAATGCAGTTACAGAAAAATTACAAACGCGTATTTTGTCCAACTGGCATCTGGTTCAGGACCTACCAGGTCAACTCACTAGATCAGACCTCATACATCCCGGCCACATGTGACCCTACCAAAGAAATTAGTTTGCAAATGAGCAAGATTTCGGAAGAGGGCCAAGCTCGGGGATGGATTAGTCCGTCTGAATTCAACTTCCTGCTCGAGAAAAATCCCAGGTGGCCCTGTTTTATGTTTTGCCAAAGATCCACAAGGGCACCAATCCTCCTCCAGGCCTCCCCATCGTCTCAGGGAACGATTCAGTATTAGAACCTATATCTCAATTTGTCGATCACTTCTTAAAGCCTTTCATCCCATCTATGCAACCATATATTCCGGACACCACGCATTTTCTAGAAAAGATTGAAGGCATCAAGGTGCAGCAAGGAGAGACCTTAGCCACCATGGAGGTGAGGTCCTTTTACACTAGCATTCCTCAAGATGAAACGTTGCACATTGTATTCAGTTCATTACAAAGACATGACAAAGAAATCCTCCAACCCCTATCGTTTTTTGCCCTACTGGCCATGAAAGCTTTGCGAAAGCATTTTCTCTCATTCAATAGGTAGTTTTTCTGGCAAACCAAACAGGCGGCGATGGGATGCCCCATGGCCCCAGAAATTGCCCATTTATCTATGCAGTACCTTGAACAACAGTTTTTTTTTCTAATAATCCATACAGTCGCAACATAATCACATGGCTAAGGTTCCTTGATCATGTGCTTTTGATTAAGAGGGACACCCGTCATAAGTTAGAAGAGTTTTTCCAGTAGATGAATACAAGAGATTTAAATCTTACCTTTGAAGCATCGTACAGTCCAGCGCAGGTAAACTTCTTGGACGTTGTTGTGAAAGCACACACACACGAGATTTGAGTACCATTTTTCACAAACCAACAGATAAAAATACTTTAAGATAGGACGCTATCACCCAGCACATCTCAGAAATAATTTACCTTATAGCAACTTTTTAAGAATAAAACAGAACTGTACAAGCTGCTGAGATTTGTTCAGAGGACCACGTACATTAGTGCAACGCTTTCATGAAAGGGGACACCTAACCAGGGGATAAAATCAGCAATGAATAAAGCGCAGGCCTGTAAACGAGACATCCTATTGGATACCCCAAAAAGAACGGAGAAACAACCACCTGAGCAGCAGCAACATGCATTCTTCCTTTCAATCCAGTTACAGAAAAATTACAAACGCATATTTTGTCCAACTGGCATCTGGTTCAGGACCTACCAGGTCAACTCACTAGATCAGACCGCATACATCCCGGCCACATGTGACCCTACCAAAGAAATTAGTTTGCAAATGAGCAAGATTTCGGAAGAGGGCCAAGCTCGGGGATGGATTAGTCCGTCTGAATTCAACTTCCTGCTCGAGAAAAATCCCAGGTGGCCCTGTTTTATGTTTTGCCAAAGATCCACAAGGGCACCAATCCTCCTCCAGGCCTCCCCATCGTCTCAGGGAACGATTCAGTATTAGAACCTATATCTCAATTTGTCGATCACTTCTTAAAGCCTTTCATCCCATCTATGCAACCATATATTCCGGACACCACGCATTTTCTAGAAAAGATTGAAGGCATCAAGGTGCAGCAAGGAGAGACCTTAGCCACCATGGAGGTGAGGTCCTTTTACACTAGCATTCCTCAAGATGAAACGTTGCACATTGTATTCAGTACATTACAAAGACATGACAAAGAAATCCTCCAACCCCTATCGTTTTTTGCCCTACTGGCCATGAAAGCTTTGCGAAAGCATTTTCTCTCATTCAATAGGTAGTTTTTCTGGCAAACCAAACAGGCGACAATGGGATGCCCCATGGCCCCAGAAATTGCCCATTTATCTGTGCAGTATCTTGAACAACAGTTTTTTTTCTAATAATCCATACAGTCGCAACATAATCACATGGCTAAGGTTCCTTGATCATGTGCTTTTGATTAAGAGGGACACCCGTCATAAGTTAGAAGAGTTTTTCCAGTAGATGAATACAAGAGATTTAAATCTTACCTTTGAAGCATCGTACAGTCCAGCGCAGGTAAACCTCTTGGACGTTGTTGTGAAAGCACACACACACGAGATTTGAGTACCATTTTTCACAAACCAACAGATAAATATACTTTAAGATCTGACGCTATCACCCAGCACATCTCAGAAATAATTTACCTTATAGCAACTTTTTAAGAATAAAACAGAACTGTACCAGCTGCTGAGATTTGTTCAAAGGACCACGTTCATTAGTGCAACGCTTTCATGAAAGGGGACACCTAACCAGGGGATAAAATCAGCAATGAATGAAGCGCAGGCCTGTAAACGAGACATCCTATTGGATACCCCAAAAAGAACGGAGAAACAACCACCTGAGCAGCAGCAACATGCATTCTTCCTTTCAATCCAGTTACAGAAAAATTACAAACGCATATTTTGTCCAACTGGCATCTGGTTCAGGACCTACCAGGTCAACTCACTAGATCAGACCTCATACATCCCGGCCACATGTGACCCTACCAAAGAAATTAGTTTGCAAATGAGCAAGATTTCGGAAGAGGGCCAAGCTCGGAGATGGATTAGTCCGTCTGAATTCAACTTCCTGCTCGAGAAAAATCCCAGGTGGCCCTGTTTTATGTTTTGCCAAAGATCCACAAGGGCACCAATCCTCCTCCAGGCCTCCCCATCGTCTCAGGGAACGATTCAGTATTAGAACCTATATCTCAATTTCTCGATCACTTCTTAAAGCCTTTCATCCCATCTATGCAACCATATATTCCGGACACCACGCATTTTCTAGAAAAGATTGAAGGCATCAAGGTGCAGCAAGGAGATACCTTAGCCACCATGGAGGTGAGGTCCTTTTACACTAGCATTCCTCAAGATGAACCGTTGCACATTGTATTCAGTTCATTACAAAGACATGACAAAGAAATCCTCCAACCCCTATCGTTTTTTGCCCTACTGGCCATGAAAGCTTTGCGAAAGCATTTTCTCTCATTCAATAGGTAGTTTTTCTGGCAAACCAAACGGGCGACGATGGGATGCCCCATGGCCCCAGAAATTGCCCATTTATCTATGCAGTATCTTGAACAACAGTTTTTTTTCTTATAATCCATACAGTCGCAACATAATCACATGGCTAAGGTTCCTTGATCATGTGCTTTTCATTAAGAAGGACACCCGTCATAAGTTAGAAGAGTTTTTCCAGTAGATGAATACAAGAGATTTAAATCTTACCTTTGAAGCATCGTACAGTCCAGCGCAGGTAAACTTCTTGGACGTTGTTGTGAAAGCACACACACATGAGATTTGAGTACCATTTTTCACAAACCAACAGATAAAAATACTTTAAGATCTGAAGCTATCACCCAGCACATCTCAGAAATAATTTACCTTATAGCAACTTTTTAAGAATAAAACAGAACTGTACCAGCTGCTGAGATTTGTTCAGAGGACCACGTTCATTAGTGAAACACTTTCAGGAAAGGGGATACCTAACCAGGGGATAAAATCAGCAATGAATGAAGCGCAGGCCTGTAAACGAGACATCCTATTGGATACCCCAAAAAGAACGGAGAAACAACCACCTGAGCAGCAGCAACATGCATTCTTCCTTTCAATCCAGTTACAGAAAAATTACAAACGCATATTTTGTCCAACTGGCATCTGGTTCAGGACCTACCAGGTCAACTCACTAGATCAGACCTGATACATCCCGGCCACATGTGACCCTACCAAAGAAATTAGTTTGCAAATGAGCAAGATTTCGGAAGAGGGCCAAGCTCAGGGATGGATTAGTCCGTCTGAATTCAACTTCCTGCTCGAGAAAAATCCCAGGTGGCCCTGTTTTATGTTTTGCCAAAGATCCACAAGGGCACCAATCCTCCTCCAGGCCTCCCCATCGTCTCAGGGAACGATTCAGTATTAGAACCTATATCTCAATTTCTCGATCACTTCTTAAAGCCTTTCATCCCATCTATGCAACCATATATTCCGGACACCACGCATTTTCTAGAAAAGATTGAAGGCATCAAGGTGCAGCAAGGAGATACCTTAGCCACCATGGAGGTGAGGTCCTTTTACACTAGCATTCCTCAAGATGAAACGTTGCACATTGTATTCAGTTCATTACAAAGACATGACAAAGAAATCCTCCAACCCCTATCGTTTTTTGCCCTACTGGCCATGAAAGCTTTGCGAAAGCATTTTCTCTCATTCAATAGGTAGTTTTTCTGGCAAACCAAACAGGTGGCGATGGGATGCCCCATGGCCCCAGAAATTGCCCATTTATCTATGCAGTACCTTGAACAACAGTTTTTTTTCTTATAATCCATACAGTCGCAACATAATCACATGGCTAAGGTTCCTTGATCATGTGCTTTTGATTAAGAGGGACACCCGTCATAAGTTAGAAGAGTTTTTCCAGTAGATGAATACAAGAGATTTAAATCTTACCTTTGAAGCATCGTACAGTCCAGCGCAGGTAAACTTCTTGGACGTTGTTGTGAAAGCACACACACACGAGATTTGAGTAACATTTTTCACAAACCAACAGATAAAAATACTTTAAGATATGACGCTATCACCCAGCACATCTCAGAAATAATTTACCTTATAGCAACTTTTTAAGAATAAAACAGAACTGTACCAGCTGCTGAGATTTGTTCAGAGGACCACGTTCATTAGTGCAACGCTTTCAGGAAAGGGGATACCTAACCAGGGGATAAAATCAGCAATGAATGAAGCGCAGGCCTGTAAACGAGACATCCTATTGGATACCCCAAAAAGAACGGAGAAACAACCACCTGAGCAGCAGCAACATGCATTCTTCCTTTCAATCCAGTTACAGAAAAATTACAAACGCATATTTTGTCCAACTGGCATCTGGTTCAGGACCTACCAGGTCAACTCACTAGATCAGACCTCATACATCCCGGCCACATGTGACCCTACCAAAGAAATTAGTTTGCAAATGAGCAAGATTTCGGAAGAGGGCCAAGCTCAGGGAAGGATTAGTCCGTCTGAATTCAACTTCCTGCTCGAGAAAAATCCCAGGTGGCCCTGTTTTATGTTTTGCCAAAGATCCACAAGGGCACCAATCCTCCTCCAGGCCTCCCCATCGTCTCAGGGAACGATTCAGTATTAGAACCTATATCTCAATTTGTCGATCACTTCTTAAAGCCTTTCATCCCATCTATGCAACCATATATTCCGGACACCACGCATTTTCTAGAAAAGATTGAAGGCATCAAGGTGCAGCAAGGAGATACCTTAGCCACCATGGAGGTGAGGTCCTTTTACACTAGCATTCCTCAAGATGAAACGTTGCACATTGTATTCAGTTCATTACAAAGACATGACAAAGAAATCCTCCAACCCCTATCGTTTTTTGCCCTACTGGCCATGAAAGCTTTGCGAAAGCATTTTCTCTCATTCAATAGGTAGTTTTTCTGGCAAACCAAACAGGCGGCGATGGGATGCCCCATGGCCCCAGAAATTGCCCATTTATCTATGCAGTACCTTGAACAACAGTTTTTTTTCTAATAATCCATACAGTCGCAACATAATCACATGGCTAAGGTTCCTTGATCATGTGCTTTTGATTAAGAGGGACACCCGTCATAAGTTAGAAGAGTTTTTCCAGTAGATGAATACAAGAGATTTAAATCTTACCTTTGAAGCATCGTACAGTCCAGCGCAGGTAAACTTCTTGGACGTTGTTGTAAAAGCACACACACACGAGATTTGCGTACCATTTTTCACAAACCAACAGATAAAAATACTTTAAGATATGACGCTATCACCCAGCACATCTCAGAAATAATTTACCTTATAGCAACTTTTTAAGAATAAAACAGAACTGTACAAGCTGCTGAGATTTGTTCAGAGGACCACGTTCATTAGTGCAACGCTTTCATGAAAGGGGACACCTACCCAGGGGATAAAATCAGCAATGAATGAAGCTCAGGCCTGTAAACGAGACATCCTATTGGATACCCCAAAAAGAACGGAGAAACAACCACCTGAGCAGCAGCAACGTGCATTCTTCCTTTCAATCCAGTTACAGAAAAATTACAAACGCATATTTTGTCCAACTGGCATCTGCTTCAGGACCTACCAGGTCAACTCACTAGATCAGACCGCATACATCCCGGCCACATGTGACCCTACCAAAGAAATAAGTTTGCAAATGAGCAAGATTTCGGAAGGGGGCCAAGCTCGGGGATGGATTAGTCCGTCTGAATTCAACTTCCTGCTCGAGAAAAATCCCAGGTGGCCCTGTTTTATGTTTTGCCAAAGATCCACAAGGGCACCAATCCTCCTCCAGGCCTCCCCATCGTCTCAGGGAACGATTCAGTATTAGAACCTATATCTCAATTTGTCGATCACTTCTTAAAGCCTTTCATCCCATCTATGCAACCATATATTCCGGACACCACGCATTTTCTAGAAAAGATTGAAGGCATCAAGGTGCAGCAAGGAGAGACCTTAGCCACCATGGAGGTGAGGTCCTTTTACACTAGCATTCCTCAAGATGAACCGTTGCACATTGTATTCAGTACATTACAAAGACATGACAAAGAAATCCTCCAACCCCTATCGTTTTTTGCCCTACTGGCCATGAAAGCTTTGCGAAAGCATTTTCTCTCATTCAATAGGTAGTTTTTCTGGCAAACCAAACGGGCGGCGATGGGATGCCCCATGGCCCCAGAAATTGCCCATTTATCTATGCAGTACCTTGAACAACAGTTTTTTTTCTAATAATCCATACAGTCGCAACATAATCACATGGCTAAGGTTCCTTGATCATGTGTTTTTGATTAAGAGGAACACCCGTCATAAGTTAGAAGAGTTTTTCCAGTAGATGAATACAAGAGATTTAAATCTTACCTTTGAAGCATCGTACAGTCCAGCGCAGGTAAACCTCTTGGACGTTGTTGTGAAAGCACACACACATGAGATTTGAGTAACATTTTTCACAAACCAACACATAAATATACTTTAAGATATGACGCTATCACCCAGCACATCTCAGAAATAATTTACCTTATAGCAACTTTTTAAGAATAAAACAGAACTGTACCAGCTGCTGAGATTTGTTCAAAGGACCACGTTCATTAGTGCAACGCTTTCATGGAAGGGGACACCTACCCAGGGGATAAAATCAGCAATGAATAAAGCGCAGGCCTGTAAACGAGACCTCCTATTGGATACCCCAAAAAGAACGGAGAAACAACCACCTGAGCAGCGAGCAACATGCATTCTCCCTTTCAATGCAGTTACAGAAAAATTACAAACGCGTATTTTGTCCAACTGGCATCTGGTTCAGGACCTACCAGGTCAACTCACTAGATCAGACCTCATACATCCCGGCCACATGTGACCCTACCAAAGAAATTAGTTTGCAAATGAGCAAGATTTCGGAAGAGGGCCAAGCTCGGGGATGGATTAGTCCGTCTGAATTCAACTTCCTGCTCGAGAAAAATCCCAGGTGGCCCTGTTTTATGTTTTGCCAAAGATCCACAAGGGCACCAATCCTCCTCCAGGCCTCCCCATCGTCTCAGGGAACGATTCAGTATTAGAACCTATATCTCAATTTGTCGATCACTTCTTAAAGCCTTTCATCCCATCTATGCAACCATATATTCCGGACACCACGCATTTTCTAGAAAAGATTGAAGGCATCAAGGTGCAGCAAGGAGAGACCTTAGCCACCATGGAGGTGAGGTCCTTTTACACTAGCATTCCTCAAGATGAAACGTTGCACATTGTATTCAGTTCATTACAAAGACATGACAAAGAAATCCTCCAACCCCTATCGTTTTTTGCCCTACTGGCCATGAAAGCTTTGCGAAAGCATTTTCTCTCATTCAATAGGTAGTTTTTCTGGCAAACCAAACAGGCGGCGATGGGATGCCCCATGGCCCCAGAAATTGCCCATTTATCTATGCAGTACCTTGAACAACAGTTTTTTTTTCTAATAATCCATACAGTCGCAACATAATCACATGGCTAAGGTTCCTTGATCATGTGCTTTTGATTAAGAGGGACACCCGTCATAAGTTAGAAGAGTTTTTCCAGTAGATGAATACAAGAGATTTAAATCTTACCTTTGAAGCATCGTACAGTCCAGCGCAGGTAAACTTCTTGGACGTTGTTGTGAAAGCACACACACACGAGATTTGAGTACCATTTTTCACAAACCAACAGATAAAAATACTTTAAGATAGGACGCTATCACCCAGCACATCTCAGAAATAATTTACCTTATAGCAACTTTTTAAGAATAAAACAGAACTGTACAAGCTGCTGAGATTTGTTCAGAGGACCACGTACATTAGTGCAACGCTTTCATGAAAGGGGACACCTAACCAGGGGATAAAATCAGCAATGAATAAAGCGCAGGCCTGTAAACGAGACATCCTATTGGATACCCCAAAAAGAACGGAGAAACAACCACCTGAGCAGCAGCAACATGCATTCTTCCTTTCAATCCAGTTACAGAAAAATTACAAACGCATATTTTGTCCAACTGGCATCTGGTTCAGGACCTACCAGGTCAACTCACTAGATCAGACCGCATACATCCCGGCCACATGTGACCCTACCAAAGAAATAAGTTTGCAAATGAGCAAGATTTCGGAAGAGGGCCAAGCTCGGGGATGGATTAGTCCGTCTGAATTCAACTTCCTGCTCGAGAAAAATCCCAGGTGGCCCTGTTTTATGTTTTGCCAAAGATCCACAAGGGCACCAATCCTCCTCCAGGCCTCCCCATCGTCTCAGGGAACGATTCAGTATTAGAACCTATATCTCAATTTGTCGATCACTTCTTAAAGCCTTTCATCCCATCTATGCAACCATATATTCCGGACACCACGCATTTTCTAGAAAAGATTGAAGGCATCAAGGTGCAGCAAGGAGAGACCTTAGCCACCATGGAGGTGAGGTCCTTTTACACTAGCATTCCTCAAGATGAAACGTTGCACATTGTATTCAGTTCATTACAAAGACATGACAAAGAAATCCTCCAACCCCTATCGTTTTTTGCCCTACTGGCCATGAAAGCTTTGCGAAAGCATTTTCTCTCATTCAATAGGTAGTTTTTCTGGCAAACCAAACAGGCGGCGATGGGATGCCCCATGGCCCCAGAAATTGCCCATTTGTCTATGCAGTACCTTGAACAACAGTTTTTTTTCTAATAATCCATACAGTCGCAACATAATCACATGGCTAAGGTTCCTTGATCATGTGCTTTTGATTAAGAGGGACACCCGTCATAAGTTAGAAGAGTTTTTCCAGTAGATGAATACAAGAGATTTAAATCTTACCTTTGAAGCATCGTACAGTCCAGCGCAGGTAAACTTCTTGGACGTTGTTGTAAAAGCACACACACATGAGATTTGAGTACCATTTTTCACAAACCAACAGATAAATATACTTTAAGATCTGACGCTATCACCCAGCACATCTCAGAAATAATTTACCTTATAGCAACTTTTTAAGAATAAAACAGAACTGTACCAGCTGCTGAGATTTGTTCAAAGGACCACGTTCATTAGTGAAACGCTTTCATGAAAGGGGACACCTACCCAGGGGATAAAATCAGCAATGAATGAAGCGCAGGCCTGTAAACGAGACATCCTATTGGATACCCCAAAAAGAACGGAGAAACAACCACCTGAGCAGCAGCAACATGCATTCTTCCTTTCAATCCAGTTACAGAAAAATTACAAACGCATATTTTGTCCAACTGGCATCTGCTTCAGGACCTACCAGGTCAACTCACTAGATCAGACCTGATACATCCCGGCCACATGTGACCCTACCAACGAAATAAGTTTGCAAATGAGCAAGATTTCGGAAGAGGGCCAAGCTCGGGGATGGATTAGTCCGTCTGAATTCAACTTCCTGCTCGAGAAAAATCCCAGGTGGCCCTGTTTTATGTTTTGCCAAAGATCCACAAGGGCACCAATCCTCCTCCAGGCCTCCCCATCGTCTCAGGGAACGATTCAGTATTAGAACCTATATCTCAATTTGTCGATCACTTCTTAAAGCCTTTCATCCCATCTATGCAACCATATATTCCGGACACCACGCATTTTCTAGAAAAGATTGAAGGCATCAAGGTGCAGCAAGGAGAGACCTTAGCCACCATGGAGGTGAGGTCCTTTTACACTAGCATTCCTCAAGATGAAACGTTGCACATTGTATTCAGTTCATTACAAAGACATGACAAAGAAATCCTCCAACCCCTATCGTTTTTTGCCCTACTGGCCATGAAAGCTTTGCGAAAGCATTTTCTCTCATTCAATAGGTAGTTTTTCTGGCAAACCAAACAGGCGGCGATGGGATGCCCCATGGCCCCAGAAATTGCCCATTTATCTATGCAGTACCTTGAACAACAGTTTTTTTTCTTATAATCCATACAGTCGCAACATAATCACATGGCTAAGGTTCCTTGATCATGTGCTTTTGATTAAGAGGGACACCCGTCATAAGTTAGAAGAGTTTTTCCAGTAGATGAATACAAGAGATTTAAATCTTACCTTTGAAGCATCGTACAGTCCAGCGCAGGTAAACTTCTTGGACGTTGTTGTGAAAGCACACACACACGAGATTTGAGTACCATTTTTCACAAACCAACAGATAAAAATACTTTAAGATATGACGCTATCACCCAGCACATCTCAGAAATAATTTACCTTATAGCAACTTTTTAAGAATAAAACAGAACTGTACCAGCTGCTGAGATTTGTTCAGAGGACCACGTTCATTAGTGAAACACTTTCAGGAAAGGGGACACCTAACCAGGGGATAAAATCAGCAATGAATGAAGCGCAGGCCTGTAAACGAGACATCCTATTGGATACCCCAAAAAGAACGGAGAAACAACCACCTGAGCAGCAGCAACATGCATTCTTCCTTTCAATCCAGTTACAGAAAAATTACAAACGCATATTTTGTCCAACTGGCATCTGCTTCAGGACCTACCAGGTCAACTCACTAGATCAGACCTCATACATCCCGGCCACATGTGACCCTACCAAAGAAATTAGTTTGCAAATGAGCAAGATTTCGGAAGGGGGCCAAGCTCAGGGAAGGATTAGTCCGTCTGAATTCAACTTCCTGCTCGAGAAAAATCCCAGGTGGCCCTGTTTTATGTTTTGCCAAAGATCCACAAGGGCACCAATCCTCCTCCAGGCCTCCCCATCATCTCAGGGAACGATTCAGTATTAGAACCTATATCTCAATTTGTCGATCACTTCTTAAAGCCTTTCATCCCATCTATGCAACCATATATTCCGGACACCACGCATTTTCTAGAAAAGATTGAAGGCATCAAGGTGCAGCAAGGAGAGACCTTAGCCACCATGGAGGTGAGGTCCTTTTACACTAGCATTCCTCAAGATGAACCGTTGCACATTGTATTCAGTACATTACAAAGACATGACAAAGAAATCCTCCAACCCCTATCGTTTTTTGCCCTACTGGCCATGAAAGCTTTGCGAAAGCATTTTCTCTCATTCAATAGGTAGTTTTTCTGGCAAACCAAACGGGCGGCGATGGGATGCCCCATGGCCCCAGAAATTGCCCATTTATCTATGCAGTACCTTGAACAACAGTTTTTTTTCTAATAATCCATACAGTCGCAACATAATCACATGGCTAAGGTTCCTTGATCATGTGTTTTTGATTAAGAGGAACACCCGTCATAAGTTAGAAGAGTTTTTCCAGTAGATGAATACAAGAGATTTAAATCTTACCTTTGAAGCATCGTACAGTCCAGCGCAGGTAAACCTCTTGGACGTTGTTGTGAAAGCACACACACATGAGATTTGAGTACCATTTTTCACAAACCAACACATAAATATACTTTAAGATATGACGCTATCACCCAGCACATCTCAGAAATAATTTACCTTATAGCAACTTTTTAAGAATAAAACAGAACTGTACCAGCTGCTGAGATTTGTTCAAAGGACCACGTTCATTAGTGCAACGCTTTCATGGAAGGGGACACCTACCCAGGGGATAAAATCAGCAATGAATAAAGCGCAGGCCTGTAAACGAGACCTCCTATTGGATACCCCAAAAAGAACGGAGAAACAACCACCTGAGCAGCGAGCAACATGCATTCTCCCTTTCAATGCAGTTACAGAAAAATTACAAACGCGTATTTTGTCCAACTGGCATCTGGTTCAGGACCTACCAGGTCAACTCACTAGATCAGACCTCATACATCCCGGCCACATGTGACCCTACCAAAGAAATTAGTTTGCAAATGAGCAAGATTTCGGAAGAGGGCCAAGCTCGGGGATGGATTAGTCCGTCTGAATTCAACTTCCTGCTCGAGAAAAATCCCAGGTGGCCCTGTTTTATGTTTTGCCAAAGATCCACAAGGGCACCAATCCTCCTCCAGGCCTCCCCATCGTCTCAGGGAACGATTCAGTATTAGAACCTATATCTCAATTTGTCGATCACTTCTTAAAGCCTTTCATCCCATCTATGCAACCATATATTCCGGACACCACGCATTTTCTAGAAAAGATTGAAGGCATCAAGGTGCAGCAAGGAGAGACCTTAGCCACCATGGAGGTGAGGTCCTTTTACACTAGCATTCCTCAAGATGAAACGTTGCACATTGTATTCAGTTCATTACAAAGACATGACAAAGAAATCCTCCAACCCCTATCGTTTTTTGCCCTACTGGCCATGAAAGCTTTGCGAAAGCATTTTCTCTCATTCAATAGGTAGTTTTTCTGGCAAACCAAACAGGCGGCGATGGGATGCCCCATGGCCCCAGAAATTGCCCATTTATCTATGCAGTACCTTGAACAACAGTTTTTTTTTCTAATAATCCATACAGTCGCAACATAATCACATGGCTAAGGTTCCTTGATCATGTGCTTTTGATTAAGAGGGACACCCGTCATAAGTTAGAAGAGTTTTTCCAGTAGATGAATACAAGAGATTTAAATCTTACCTTTGAAGCATCGTACAGTCCAGCGCAGGTAAACTTCTTGGACGTTGTTGTGAAAGCACACACACACGAGATTTGAGTACCATTTTTCACAAACCAACAGATAAAAATACTTTAAGATAGGACGCTATCACCCAGCACATCTCAGAAATAATTTACCTTATAGCAACTTTTTAAGAATAAAACAGAACTGTACAAGCTGCTGAGATTTGTTCAGAGGACCACGTACATTAGTGCAACGCTTTCATGAAAGGGGACACCTAACCAGGGGATAAAATCAGCAATGAATA
Organism: Heloderma suspectum; assembly: GCF_057233095.1. Classification (NCBI taxonomy): domain Eukaryota; kingdom Metazoa; phylum Chordata; class Lepidosauria; order Squamata; family Helodermatidae; genus Heloderma; species Heloderma suspectum. The sequence goes on from NC_139470.1 coordinate 13,341,290, forward strand.
AAGCGCAGGCCTGTAAACGAGACATCCTATTGGATACCCCAAAAAGAACGGAGAAACAACCACCTGAGCAGCAGCAACATGCATTCTTCCTTTCAATCCAGTTACAGAAAAATTACAAACGCATATTTTGTCCAACTGGCATCTGGTTCAGGACCTACCAGGTCAACTCACTAGATCAGACCGCATACATCCCGGCCACATGTGACCCTACCAAAGAAATAAGTTTGCAAATGAGCAAGATTTCGGAAGAGGGCCAAGCTCGGGGATGGATTAGTCCGTCTGAATTCAACTTCCTGCTCGAGAAAAATCCCAGGTGGCCCTGTTTTATGTTTTGCCAAAGATCCACAAGGGCACCAATCCTCCTCCAGGCCTCCCCATCGTCTCAGGGAACGATTCAGTATTAGAACCTATATCTCAATTTGTCGATCACTTCTTAAAGCCTTTCATCCCATCTATGCAACCATATATTCCGGACACCACGCATTTTCTAGAAAAGATTGAAGGCATCAAGGTGCAGCAAGGAGAGACCTTAGCCACCATGGAGGTGAGGTCCTTTTACACTAGCATTCCTCAAGATGAAACGTTGCACATTGTATTCAGTTCATTACAAAGACATGACAAAGAAATCCTCCAACCCCTATCGTTTTTTGCCCTACTGGCCATGAAAGCTTTGCGAAAGCATTTTCTCTCATTCAATAGGTAGTTTTTCTGGCAAACCAAACAGGCGGCGATGGGATGCCCCATGGCCCCAGAAATTGCCCATTTATCTATGCAGTACCTTGAACAACAGTTTTTTTTCTTATAATCCATACAGTCGCAACATAATCACATGGCTAAGGTTCCTTGATCATGTGCTTTTGATTAAGAGGGACACCCGTCATAAGTTAGAAGAGTTTTTCCAGTAGATGAATACAAGAGATTTAAATCTTACCTTTGAAGCATCGTACAGTCCAGCGCAGGTAAACTTCTTGGACGTTGTTGTGAAAGCACACACACACGAGATTTGAGTACCATTTTTCACAAACCAACAGATAAAAATACTTTAAGATATGACGCTATCACCCAGCACATCTCAGAAATAATTTACCTTATAGCAACTTTTTAAGAATAAAACAGAACTGTACCAGCTGCTGAGATTTGTTCAGAGGACCACGTTCATTAGTGAAACACTTTCAGGAAAGGGGATACCTAACCAGGGGATAAAATCAGCAATGAATGAAGCGCAGGCCTGTAAACGAGACATCCTATTGGATACCCCAAAAAGAACGGAGAAACAACCACCTGAGCAGCAGCAACATGCATTCTTCCTTTCAATCCAGTTACAGAAAAATTACAAACGCATATTTTGTCCAACTGGCATCTGGTTCAGGACCTACCAGGTCAACTCACTAGATCAGACCTCATACATCCCGGCCACATGTGACCCTACCAAAGAAATTAGTTTGCAAATGAGCAAGATTTCGGAAGAGGGCCAAGCTCAGGGAAGGATTAGTCCGTCTGAATTCAACTTCCTGCTCGAGAAAAATCCCAGGTGGCCCTGTTTTATGTTTTGCCAAAGATCCACAAGGGCACCAATCCTCCTCCAGGCCTCCCCATCGTCTCAGGGAACGATTCAGTATTAGAACCTATATCTCAATTTGTCGATCACTTCTTAAAGCCTTTCATCCCATCTATGCAACCATATATTCCGGACACCACGCATTTTCTAGAAAAGATTGAAGGCATCAAGGTGCAGCAAGGAGATACCTTAGCCACCATGGAGGTGAGGTCCTTTTACACTAGCATTCCTCAAGATGAAACGTTGCACATTGTATTCAGTTCATTACAAAGACATGACAAAGAAATCCTCCAACCCCTATCGTTTTTTGCCCTACTGGCCATGAAAGCTTTGCGAAAGCATTTTCTCTCATTCAATAGGTAGTTTTTCTGGCAAACCAAACAGGCGGCGATGGGATGCCCCATGGCCCCAGAAATTGCCCATTTATCTATGCAGTACCTTGAACAACAGTTTTTTTTCTAATAATCCATACAGTCGCAACATAATCACATGGCTAAGGTTCCTTGATCATGTGTTTTTGATTAAGAGGGACACCCGTCATAAGTTAGAAGAGTTTTTCCAGTAGATGAATACAAGAGATTTAAATCTTACCTTTGAAGCATCGTACAGTCCAGCGCAGGTAAACTTCTTGGACGTTGTTGTAAAAGCACACACACACGAGATTTGCGTACCATTTTTCACAAACCAACAGATAAAAATACTTTAAGATATGACGCTATCACCCAGCACATCTCAGAAATAATTTACCTTATAGCAACTTTTTAAGAATAAAACAGAACTGTACCAGCTGCTGAGATTTGTTCAGAGGACCACGTTCATTAGTGCAACGCTTTCATGAAAGGGAACACCTACCCAGGGGATAAAATCAGCAATGAATGAAGCTCAGGCCTGTAAACGAGACATCCTATTGGATACCCCAAAAAGAACGGAGAAACAACCACCTGAGCAGCAGCAACGTGCATTCTTCCTTTCAATCCAGTTACAGAAAAATTACAAACGCATATTTTGTCCAACTGGCATCTGCTTCAGGACCTACCAGGTCAACTCACTAGATCAGACCGCATACATCCCGGCCACATGTGACCCTACCAAAGAAATAAGTTTGCAAATGAGCAAGATTTCGGAAGGGGGCCAAGCTCGGGGATGGATTAGTCCGTCTGAATTCAACTTCCTGCTCGAGAAAAATCCCAGGTGGCCCTGTTTTATGTTTTGCCAAAGATCCACAAGGGCACCAATCCTCCTCCAGGCCTCCCCATCGTCTCAGGGAACGATTCAGTATTAGAACCTATATCTCAATTTGTCGATCACTTCTTAAAGCCTTTCATCCCATCTATGCAACCATATATTCCGGACACCACGCATTTTCTAGAAAAGATTGAAGGCATCAAGGTGCAGCAAGGAGATACCTTAGCCACCATGGAGGTGAGGTCCTTTTACACTAGCATTCCTCAAGATGAACCGTTGCACATTGTATTCAGTACATTACAAAGACATGACAAAGAAATCCTCCAACCCCTATCGTTTTTTGCCCTACTGGCCATGAAAGCTTTGCGAAAGAATTTTCTCTCATTCAATAGGTAGTTTTTCTGGCAAACCAAACGGGCGGCGATGGGATGCCCCATGGCCCCAGAAATTGCCCATTTATCTATGCAGTACCTTGAACAACAGTTTTTTTTCTAATAATCCATACAGTCGCAACATAATCACATGGCTAAGGTTCCTTGATCATGTGTTTTTGATTAAGAGGAACACCCGTCATAAGTTAGAAGAGTTTTTCCAGTAGATGAATACAAGAGATTTAAATCTTACCTTTGAAGCATCGTACAGTCCAGCGCAGGTAAACCTCTTGGACGTTGTTGTGAAAGCACACACACATGAGATTTGAGTACCATTTTTCACAAACCAACACATAAATATACTTTAAGATATGACGCTATCACCCAGCACATCTCAGAAATAATTTACCTTATAGCAACTTTTTAAGAATAAAACAGAACTGTACCAGCTGCTGAGATTTGTTCAGAGGACCACGTTCATTAGTGCAACGCTTTCATGGAAGGGGACACCTACCCAGGGGATAAAATCAGCAATGAATAAAGCGCAGGCCTGTAAACGAGACCTCCTATTGGATACCCCAAAAAGAACGGAGAAACAACCACCTGAGCAGCGAGCAACATGCATTCTCCCTTTCAATGCAGTAACAGAAAAATTACAAACGCGTATTTTGTCCAACTGGCATCTGGTTCAGGACCTACCAGGTCAACTCACTAGATCAGACCTCATACATCCCGGCCACATGTGACCCTACCAAAGAAATTAGTTTGCAAATGAGCAAGATTTCGGAAGAGGGCCAAGCTCGGGGATGGATTAGTCCGTCTGAATTCAACTTCCTGCTCGAGAAAAATCCCAGGTGGCCCTGTTTTATGTTTTGCCAAAGATCCACAAGGGCACCAATCCTCCTCCAGGCCTCCCCATCGTCTCAGGGAACGATTCAGTATTAGAACCTATATCTCAATTTCTCGATCACTTCTTAAAGCCTTTCATCCCATCTATGCAACCATATATTCCGGACACCACGCATTTTCTAGAAAAGATTGAAGGCATCAAGGTGCAGCAAGGAGAGACCTTAGCCACCATGGAGGTGAGGTCCTTTTACACTAGCATTCCTCAAGATGAAACGTTGCACATTGTATTCAGTTCATTACAAAGACATGACAAAGAAATCCTCCAACCCCTATCGTTTTTTGCCCTACTGGCCATGAAAGCTTTGCGAAAGCATTTTCTCTCATTCAATAGGTAGTTTTTCTGGCAAACCAAACAGGCGGCGATGGGATGCCCCATGGCCCCAGAAATTGCCCATTTATCTATGCAGTACCTTGAACAACAGTTTTTTTTCTAATAATCCATACAGTCGCAACATAATCACATGGCTAAGGTTCCTTGATCATGTGCTTTTGATTAAGAGGGACACCCGTCATAAGTTAGAAGAGTTTTTCCAGTAGATGAATACAAGAGATTTAAATCTTACCTTTGAAGCATCGTACAGTCCAGCGCAGGTAAACTTCTTGGACGTTGTTGTGAAAGCACACACACACGAGATTTGAGTACCATTTTTCACAAACCAACAGATAAAAATACTTTAAGATAGGACGCTATCACCCAGCACATCTCAGAAATAATTTACCTTATAGCAACTTTTTAAGAATAAAACAGAACTGTACAAGCTGCTGAGATTTGTTCAGAGGACCACGTACATTAGTGCAACGCTTTCATGAAAGGGGACACCTAACCAGGGGATAAAATCAGCAATGAATAAAGCGCAGGCCTGTAAACGAGACATCCTATTGGATACCCCAAAAAGAACGGAGAAACAACCACCTGAGCAGCAGCAACATGCATTCTTCCTTTCAATCCAGTTACAGAAAAATTACAAACGCATATTTTGTCCAACTGGCATCTGGTTCAGGACCTACCAGGTCAACTCACTAGATCAGACCGCATACATCCCGGCCACATGTGACCCTACCAAAGAAATAAGTTTGCAAATGAGCAAGATTTCGGAAGAGGGCCAAGCTCGGGGATGGATTAGTCCGTCTGAATTCAACTTCCTGCTCGAGAAAAATCCCAGGTGGCCCTGTTTTATGTTTTGCCAAAGATCCACAAGGGCACCAATCCTCCTCCAGGCCTCCCCATCGTCTCAGGGAACGATTCAGTATTAGAACCTATATCTCAATTTCTCGATCACTTCTTAAAGCCTTTCATCCCATCTATGCAACCATATATTCCGGACACCACGCATTTTCTAGAAAAGATTGAAGGCATCAAGGTGCAGCAAGGAGAGACCTTAGCCACCATGGAGGTGAGGTCCTTTTACACTAGCATTCCTCAAGATGAACCGTTGCACATTGTATTCAGTTCATTACAAAGACATGACAAAGAAATCCTCCAACCCCTATCGTTTTTTGCCCTACTGGCCATGAAAGCTTTGCGAAAGCATTTTCTCTCATTCAATAGGTAGTTTTTCTGGCAAACCAAACAGGCGGCGATGGGATGCCCCATGGCCCCAGAAATTGCCCATTTATCTATGCAGTACCTTGAACAACAGTTTTTTTTCTAATAATCCATACAGTCGCAACATAATCACATGGCTAAGGTTCCTTGATCATGTGCTTTTGATTAAGAGGGACACCCGTCATAAGTTAGAAGAGTTTTTCCAGTAGATGAATACAAGAGATTTAAATCTTACCTTTGAAGCATCGTACAGTCCAGCGCAGGTAAACTTCTTGGACGTTGTTGTGAAAGCACACACACACGAGATTTGAGTACCATTTTTCACAAACCAACAGATAAAAATACTTTAAGATATGACGCTATCACCCAGCACATCTCAGAAATAATTTACCTTATAGCAACTTTTTAAGAATAAAACAGAACTGTACCAGCTGCTGAGATTTGTTCAGAGGACCACGTTCATTAGTGCAACGCTTTCAGGAAAGGGGATACCTAACCAGGGGATAAAATCAGCAATGAATGAAGCGCAGGCCTGTAAACGAGACATCCTATTGGATACCCCAAAAAGAACGGAGAAACAACCACCTGAGCAGCAGCAACATGCATTCTTCCTTTCAATCCAGTTACAGAAAAATTACAAACGCGTATTTTGTCCAACTGGCATCTGGTTCAGGACCTACCAGGTCAACTCACTAGATCAGACCTCATACATCCCGGCCACATGTGACCCTACCAAAGAAATTAGTTTGCAAATGAGCAAGATTTCGGAAGAGGGCCAAGCTCGGGGATGGATTAGTCCGTCTGAATTCAACTTCCTGCTCGAGAAAAATCCCAGGTGGCCCTGTTTTATGTTTTGCCAAAGATCCACAAGGGCACCAATCCTCCTCCAGGCCTCCCCATCGTCTCAGGGAACGATTCAGTATTAGAACCTATATCTCAATTTGTCGATCACTTCTTAAAGCCTTTCATCCCATCTATGCAACCATATATTCCGGACACCACGCATTTTCTAGAAAAGATTGAAGGCATCAAGGTGCAGCAAGGAGAGACCTTAGCCACCATGGAGGTGAGGTCCTTTTACACTAGCATTCCTCAAGATGAAACGTTGCACATTGTATTCAGTTCATTACAAAGACATGACAAAGAAATCCTCCAACCCCTATCGTTTTTTGCCCTACTGGCCATGAAAGCTTTGCGAAAGCATTTTCTCTCATTCAATAGGTAGTTTTTCTGGCAAACCAAACAGGCGGCGATGGGATGCCCCATGGCCCCAGAAATTGCCCATTTATCTATGCAGTACCTTGAACAACAGTTTTTTTTTCTAATAATCCATACAGTCGCAACATAATCACATGGCTAAGGTTCCTTGATCATGTGCTTTTGATTAAGAGGGACACCCGTCATAAGTTAGAAGAGTTTTTCCAGTAGATGAATACAAGAGATTTAAATCTTACCTTTGAAGCATCGTACAGTCCAGCGCAGGTAAACTTCTTGGACGTTGTTGTGAAAGCACACACACACGAGATTTGAGTACCATTTTTCACAAACCAACAGATAAAAATACTTTAAGATAGGACGCTATCACCCAGCACATCTCAGAAATAATTTACCTTATAGCAACTTTTTAAGAATAAAACAGAACTGTACAAGCTGCTGAGATTTGTTCAGAGGACCACGTACATTAGTGCAACGCTTTCATGAAAGGGGACACCTAACCAGGGGATAAAATCAGCAATGAATAAAGCGCAGGCCTGTAAACGAGACATCCTATTGGATACCCCAAAAAGAACGGAGAAACAACCACCTGAGCAGCAGCAACATGCATTCTTCCTTTCAATCCAGTTACAGAAAAATTACAAACGCATATTTTGTCCAACTGGCATCTGGTTCAGGACCTACCAGGTCAACTCACTAGATCAGACCGCATACATCCCGGCCACATGTGACCCTACCAAAGAAATAAGTTTGCAAATGAGCAAGATTTCGGAAGAGGGCCAAGCTCGGGGATGGATTAGTCCGTCTGAATTCAACTTCCTGCTCGAGAAAAATCCCAGGTGGCCCTGTTTTATGTTTTGCCAAAGATCCACAAGGGCACCAATCCTCCTCCAGGCCTCCCCATCGTCTCAGGGAACGATTCAGTATTAGAACCTATATCTCAATTTGTCGATCACTTCTTAAAGCCTTTCATCCCATCTATGCAACCATATATTCCGGACACCACACATTTTCTAGAAAAGATTGAAGGCATCAAGGTGCAGCAAGGAGAGACCTTAGCCACCATGGAGGTGAGGTCCTTTTACACTAGCATTCCTCAAGATGAACCGTTGCACATTGTATTCAGTACATTACAAAGACATGACAAAGAAATCCTCCAACCCCTATCGTTTTTTGCCCTACTGGCCATGAAAGCTTTGCGAAAGCATTTTCTCTCATTCAATAGGTAGTTTTTCTGGCAAACCAAACAGGCGACAATGGGATGCCCCATGGCCCCAGAAATTGCCCATTTATCTGTGCAGTATCTTGAACAACAGTTTTTTTTCTAATAATCCATACAGTCGCAACATAATCACATGGCTAAGGTTCCTTGATCATGTGCTTTTGATTAAGAGGGACACCCGTCATAAGTTAGAAGAGTTTTTCCAGTAGATGAATACAAGAGATTTAAATCTTACCTTTGAAGCATCGTACAGTCCAGCGCAGGTAAACCTCTTGGACGTTGTTGTGAAAGCACACACACACGAGATTTGAGTACCATTTTTCACAAACCAACAGATAAATATACTTTAAGATCTGACGCTATCACCCAGCACATCTCAGAAATAATTTACCTTATAGCAACTTTTTAAGAATAAAACAGAACTGTACCAGCTGCTGAGATTTGTTCAAAGGACCACGTTCATTAGTGCAACGCTTTCATGAAAGGGGACACCTAACCAGGGGATAAAATCAGCAATGAATGAAGCGCAGGCCTGTAAACGAGACATCCTATTGGATACCCCAAAAAGAACGGAGAAACAACCACCTGAGCAGCAGCAACATGCATTCTTCCTTTCAATCCAGTTACAGAAAAATTACAAACGCATATTTTGTCCAACTGGCATCTGGTTCAGGACCTACCAGGTCAACTCACTAGATCAGACCTCATACATCCCGGCCACATGTGACCCTACCAAAGAAATTAGTTTGCAAATGAGCAAGATTTCGGAAGAGGGCCAAGCTCAGGGATGGATTAGTCCGTCTGAATTCAACTTCCTGCTCGAGAAAAATCCCAGGTGGCCCTGTTTTATGTTTTGCCAAAGATCCACAAGGGCACCAATCCTCCTCCAGGCCTCCCCATCGTCTCAGGGAACGATTCAGTATTAGAACCTATATCTCAATTTCTCGATCACTTCTTAAAGCCTTTCATCCCATCTATGCAACCATATATTCCGGACACCACGCATTTTCTAGAAAAGATTGAAGGCATCAAGGTGCAGCAAGGAGATACCTTAGCCACCATGGAGGTGAGGTCCTTTTACACTAGCATTCCTCAAGATGAACCGTTGCACATTGTATTCAGTTCATTACAAAGACATGACAAAGAAATCCTCCAACCCCTATCGTTTTTTGCCCTACTGGCCATGAAAGCTTTGCGAAAGCATTTTCTCTCATTCAATAGGTAGTTTTTCTGGCAAACCAAACAGGCGGCGATGGGATGCCCCATGGCCCCAGAAATTGCCCATTTATCTATGCAGTATCTTGAACAACAGTTTTTTTTCTTATAATCCATACAGTCGCAACATAATCACATGGCTAAGGTTCCTTGATCATGTGCTTTTCATTAAGAAGGACACCCGTCATAAGTTAGAAGAGTTTTTCCAGTAGATGAATACAAGAGATTTAAATCTTACCTTTGAAGCATCGTACAGTCCAGCGCAGGTAAACTTCTTGGACGTTGTTGTGAAAGCACACACACATGAGATTTGAGTACCATTTTTCACAAACCAACAGATAAAAATACTTTAAGATCTGAAGCTATCACCCAGCACATCTCAGAAATAATTTACCTTATAGCAACTTTTTAAGAATAAAACAGAACTGTACCAGCTGCTGAGATTTGTTCAGAGGACCACGTTCATTAGTGAAACACTTTCAGGAAAGGGGATACCTAACCAGGGGATAAAATCAGCAATGAATGAAGCGCAGGCCTGTAAACGAGACATCCTATTGGATACCCCAAAAAGAACGGAGAAACAACCACCTGAGCAGCAGCAACATGCATTCTTCCTTTCAATCCAGTTACAGAAAAATTACAAACGCATATTTTGTCCAACTGGCATCTGGTTCAGGACCTACCAGGTCAACTCACTAGATCAGACCTGATACATCCCGGCCACATGTGACCCTACCAAAGAAATTAGTTTGCAAATGAGCAAGATTTCGGAAGAGGGCCAAGCTCAGGGATGGATTAGTCCGTCTGAATTCAACTTCCTGCTCGAGAAAAATCCCAGGTGGCCCTGTTTTATGTTTTGCCAAAGATCCACAAGGGCACCAATCCTCCTCCAGGCCTCCCCATCGTCTCAGGGAACGATTCAGTATTAGAACCTATATCTCAATTTCTCGATCACTTCTTAAAGCCTTTCATCCCATCTATGCAACCATATATTCCGGACACCACGCATTTTCTAGAAAAGATTGAAGGCATCAAGGTGCAGCAAGGAGATACCTTAGCCACCATGGAGGTGAGGTCCTTTTACACTAGCATTCCTCAAGATGAAACGTTGCACATTGTATTCAGTTCATTACAAAGACATGACAAAGAAATCCTCCAACCCCTATCGTTTTTTGCCCTACTGGCCATGAAAGCTTTGCGAAAGCATTTTCTCTCATTCAATAGGTAGTTTTTCTGGCAAACCAAACAGGCGGCGATGGGATGCCCCATGGCCCCAGAAATTGCCCATTTATCTATGCAGTACCTTGAACAACAGTTTTTTTTCTAATAATCCATACAGTCGCAACATAATCACATGGCTAAGGTTCCTTGATCATGTGCTTTTGATTAAGAGGGACACCCGTCATAAGTTAGAAGAGTTTTTCCAGTAGATGAATACAAGAGATTTAAATCTTACCTTTGAAGCATCGTACAGTCCAGCGCAGGTAAACTTCTTGGACGTTGTTGTGAAAGCACACACACACGAGATTTGAGTACCATTTTTCACAAACCAACAGATAAAAATACTTTAAGATATGACGCTATCACCCAGCACATCTCAGAAATAATTTACCTTATAGCAACTTTTTAAGAATAAAACAGAACTGTACCAGCTGCTGAGATTTGTTCAGAGGACCACGTTCATTAGTGCAACGCTTTCAGGAAAGGGGATACCTAACCAGGGGATAAAATCAGCAATGAATGAAGCGCAGGCCTGTAAACGAGACATCCTATTGGATACCCCAAAAAGAACGGAGAAACAACCACCTGAGCAGCAGCAACATGCATTCTTCCTTTCAATCCAGTTACAGAAAAATTACAAACGCATATTTTGTCCAACTGGCATCTGGTTCAGGACCTACCAGGTCAACTCACTAGATCAGACCTCATACATCCCGGCCACATGTGACCCTACCAAAGAAATTAGTTTGCAAATGAGCAAGATTTCGGAAGAGGGCCAAGCTCAGGGAAGGATTAGTCCGTCTGAATTCAACTTCCTGCTCGAGAAAAATCCCAGGTGGCCCTGTTTTATGTTTTGCCAAAGATCCACAAGGGCACCAATCCTCCTCCAGGCCTCCCCATCGTCTCAGGGAACGATTCAGTATTAGAACCTATATCTCAATTTGTCGATCACTTCTTAAAGCCTTTCATCCCATCTATGCAACCATATATTCCGGACACCACGCATTTTCTAGAAAAGATTGAAGGCATCAAGGTGCAGCAAGGAGATACCTTAGCCACCATGGAGGTGAGGTCCTTTTACACTAGCATTCCTCAAGATGAAACGTTGCACATTGTATTCAGTTCATTACAAAGACATGACAAAGAAATCCTCCAACCCCTATCGTTTTTTGCCCTACTGGCCATGAAAGCTTTGCGAAAGCATTTTCTCTCATTCAATAGGTAGTTTTTCTGGCAAACCAAACAGGCGGCGATGGGATGCCCCATGGCCCCAGAAATTGCCCATTTATCTATGCAGTACCTTGAACAACAGTTTTTTTTCTAATAATCCATACAGTCGCAACATAATCACATGGCTAAGGTTCCTTGATCATGTGTTTTTGATTAAGAGGGACACCCGTCATAAGTTAGAAGAGTTTTTCCAGTAGATGAATACAAGAGATTTAAATCTTACCTTTGAAGCATCGTACAGTCCAGCGCAGGTAATCTTCTTGGACGTTGTTGTAAAAGCACACACACACGAGATTTGAGTACCATTTTTCACAAACCAACAGATAAATATACTTTAAGATCTGACGCTATCACCCAGCACATCTCAGAAATAATTTACCTTATAGCAACTTTTTAAGAATAAAACAGAACTGTACTAGCTGCTGAGATTTGTTCAGAGGACCACGTTCATTAGTGCAACGCTTTCATGAAAGGGGACACCTACCCAGGGGATAAAATCAGCAATGAATGAAGCGCAGGCCTGTAAACGAGACATCCTATTGGATACCCCAAAAAGAACGGAGAAACAACCACCTGAGCAGCAGCAACATGCATTCTTCCTTTCAATCCAGTTACAGAAAAATTACAAACGCATATTTTGTCCAACTGGCATCTGGTTCAGGACCTACCAGGTCAACTCACTAGATCAGACCGCATACATCCCGGCCACATGTGACCCTACCAACGAAATTAGTTTGCAAATGAGCAAGATTTCGGAAGAGGGCCAAGCTCAGGGATGGATTAGTCCGTCTGAATTCAACTTCCTGCTCGTGAAAAATCCCAGGTGGCCCTGTTTTATGTTTTGCCAAAGATCCACAAGGGCACCAATCCTCCTCCAGGCCTCCCCATCGTCTCAGGGAACGATTCAGTATTAGAACCTATATCTCAATTTGTCGATCACTTCTTAAAGCCTTTCATCCCATCTATGCAACCATATATTCCGGACACCACGCATTTTCTAGAAAAGATTGAAGGCATCAAGGTGCAGCAAGGAGAGACCTTAGCCACCATGGAGGTGAGGTCCTTTTACACTAGCATTCCTCAAGATGAAACGTTGCACATTGTATTCAGTTCATTACAAAGACATGACAAAGAAATCCTCCAACCCCTATCGTTTTTTGCCCTACTGGCCATGAAAGCTTTGCGAAAGCATTTTCTCTCATTCAATAGGTAGTTTTTCTGGCAAACCAAACAGGCGGCGATGGGATGCCCCATGGCCCCAGAAATTGCCCATTTGTCTATGCAGTATCTTGAACAACAGTTTTTTTTCTAATAATCCATACAGTCGCAACATAATCACATGGCTAAGGTTCCTTGATCATGTGCTTTTGATTAAGAGGGACACCCGTCATAAGTTAGAAGAGTTTTTCCAGTAGATGAATACAAGAGATTTAAATCTTACCTTTGAAGCATCGTACAGTCCAGCGCAGGTAAACTTCTTGGACGTTGTTGTAAAAGCACACACACATGAGATTTGAGTACCATTTTTCACAAACCAACAGATAAATATACTTTAAGATCTGACGCTATCACCCAGCACATCTCAGAAATAATTTACCTTATAGCAACTTTTTAAGAATAAAACAGAACTGTACCAGCTGCTGAGATTTGTTCAGAGGACCACGTTCATTAGTGCAACGCTTTCAGGAAAGGGGATACCTAACCAGGGGATAAAATCAGCAATGAATGAAGCGCAGGCCTGTAAACGAGACATCCTATTGGATACCCCAAAAAGAACGGAGAAACAACCACCTGAGCAGCAGCAACATGCATTCTTCCTTTCAATCCAGTTACAGAAAAATTACAAACGCATATTTTGTCCAACTGGCATCTGGTTCAGGACCTACCAGGTCAACTCACTAGATCAGACCTCATACATCCCGGCCACATGTGACCCTACCAAAGAAATTAGTTTGCAAATGAGCAAGATTTCGGAAGAGGGCCAAGCTCAGGGAAGGATTAGTCCGTCTGAATTCAACTTCCTGCTCGAGAAAAATCCCAGGTGGCCCTGTTTTATGTTTTGCCAAAGATCCACAAGGGCACCAATCCTCCTCCAGGCCTCCCCATCGTCTCAGGGAACGATTCAGTATTAGAACCTATATCTCAATTTGTCGATCACTTCTTAAAGCCTTTCATCCCATCTATGCAACCATATATTCCGGACACCACGCATTTTCTAGAAAAGATTGAAGGCATCAAGGTGCAGCAAGGAGATACCTTAGCCACCATGGAGGTGAGGTCCTTTTACACTAGCATTCCTCAAGATGAACCGTTGCACATTGTATTCAGTTCATTACAAAGACATGACAAAGAAATCCTCCAACCCCTATCGTTTTTTGCCCTACTGGCCATGAAAGCTTTGCGAAAGCATTTTCTCTCATTCAATAGGTAGTTTTTCTGGCAAACCAAACAGGCGGCGATGGGATGCCCCATGGCCCCAGAAATTGCCCATTTATCTATGCAGTACCTTGAACAACAGTTTTTTTTCTAATAATCCATACAGTCGCAACATAATCACATGGCTAAGGTTCCTTGATCATGTGCTTTTGATTAAGAGGGACACCCGTCATAAGTTAGAAGAGTTTTTCCAGTAGATGAATACAAGAGATTTAAATCTTACCTTTGAAGCATCGTACAGTCCAGCGCAGGTAATCTTCTTGGACGTTGTTGTAAAAGCACACACACACGAGATTTGAGTACCATTTTTCACAAACCAACAGATAAATATACTTTAAGATCTGACGCTATCACCCAGCACATCTCAGAAATAATTTACCTTATAGCAACTTTTTAAGAATAAAACAGAACTGTACTAGCTGCTGAGATTTGTTCAGAGGACCACGTTCATTAGTGCAACGCTTTCATGAAAGGGGACACCTACCCAGGGGATAAAATCAGCAATGAATGAAGCGCAGGCCTGTAAACGAGACATCCTATTGGATACCCCAAAAAGAACGGAGAAACAACCACCTGAGCAGCAGCAACATGCATTCTTCCTTTCAATCCAGTTACAGAAAAATTACAAACGCATATTTTGTCCAACTGGCATCTGGTTCAGGACCTACCAGGTCAACTCACTAGATCAGACCGCATACATCCCGGCCACATGTGACCCTACCAACGAAATTAGTTTGCAAATGAGCAAGATTTCGGAAGAGGGCCAAGCTCAGGGAAGGATTAGTCCGTCTGAATTCAACTTCCTGCTCGTGAAAAATCCCAGGTGGCCCTGTTTTATGTTTTGCCAAAGATCCACAAGGGCACCAATCCTCCTCCAGGCCTCCCCATCGTCTCAGGGAACGATTCAGTATTAGAACCTATATCTCAATTTCTCGATCACTTCTTAAAGCCTTTCATCCCATCTATGCAACCATATATTCCGGACACCACGCATTTTCTAGAAAAGATTGAAGGCATCAAGGTGCAGCAAGGAGAGACCTTAGCCACCATGGAGGTGAGGTCCTTTTACACTAGCATTCCTCAAGATGAAACGTTGCACATTGTATTCAGTTCATTACAAAGACATGACAAAGAAATCCTCCAACCCCTATCGTTTTTTGCCCTACTGGCCATGAAAGCTTTGCGAAAGCATTTTCTCTCATTCAATAGGTAGTTTTTCTGGCAAACCAAACAGGCGGCGATGGGATGCCCCATGGCCCCAGAAATTGCCCATTTGTCTATGCAGTATCTTGAACAACAGTTTTTTTTCTAATAATCCATACAGTCGCAACATAATCACATGGCTAAGGTTCCTTGATCATGTGCTTTTGATTAAGAGGGACACCCGTCATAAGTTAGAAGAGTTTTTCCAGTAGATGAATACAAGAGATTTAAATCTTACCTTTGAAGCATCGTACAGTCCAGCGCAGGTAAACTTCTTGGACGTTGTTGTAAAAGCACACACACATGAGATTTGAGTACCATTTTTCACAAACCAACAGATAAAAATACTTTAAGATATGACGCTATCACCCAGCACATCTCAGAAATAATTTACCTTATAGCAACTTTTTAAGAATAAAACAGAACTGTACCAGCTGCTGAGATTTGTTCAGAGGACCACGTTCATTAGTGCAACGCTTTCAGGAAAGGGGATACCTAACCAGGGGATAAAATCAGCAATGAATGAAGCGCAGGCCTGTAAACGAGACATCCTATTGGATACCCCAAAAAGAACGGAGAAACAACCACCTGAGCAGCAGCAACATGCATTCTTCCTTTCAATCCAGTTACAGAAAAATTACAAACGCATATTTTGTCCAACTGGCATCTGGTTCAGGACCTACCAGGTCAACTCACTAGATCAGACCTCATACATCCCGGCCACATGTGACCCGACCAAAGAAATAAGTTTGCAAATGAGCAAGATTTCGGAAGAGGGCCAAGCTCAGGGAAGGATTAGTCCGTCTGAATTCAACTTCCTGCTCGAGAAAAATCCCAGGTGGCCCTGTTTTATGTTTTGCCAAAGATCCACAAGGGCACCAATCCTCCTCCAGGCCTCCCCATCGTCTCAGGGAACGATTCAGTATTAGAACCTATATCTCAATTTGTCGATCACTTCTTAAAGCCTTTCATCCCATCTATGCAACCATATATTCCGGACACCACGCATTTTCTAGAAAAGATTGAAGGCATCAAGGTGCAGCAAGGAGATACCTTAGCCACCATGGAGGTGAGGTCCTTTTACACTAGCATTCCTCAAGATGAAACGTTGCACATTGTATTCAGTTCATTACAAAGACATGACAAAGAAATCCTCCAACCCCTATCGTTTTTTGCCCTACTGGCCATGAAAGCTTTGCGAAAGCATTTTCTCTCATTCAATAGGTAGTTTTTCTGGCAAACCAAACAGGCGGCGATGGGATGCCCCATGGCCCCAGAAATTGCCCATTTATCTATGCAGTACCTTGAACAACAGTTTTTTTTCTAATAATCCATACAGTCGCAACATAATCACATGGCTAAGGTTCCTTGATCATGTGCTTTTGATTAAGAGGGACACCCGTCATAAGTTAGAAGAGTTTTTCCAGTAGATGAATACAAGAGATTTAAATCTTACCTTTGAAGCATCGTACAGTCCAGCGCAGGTAAACTTCTTGGACGTTGTTGTGAAAGCACACACACACGAGATTTGAGTACCATTTTTCACAAACCAACAGATAAAAATACTTTAAGATAGGACGCTATCACCCAGCACATCTCAGAAATAATTTACCTTATAGCAACTTTTTAAGAATAAAACAGAACTGTACAAGCTGCTGAGATTTGTTCAGAGGACCACGTACATTAGTGCAACGCTTTCATGAAAGGGGACACCTAACCAGGGGATAAAATCAGCAATGAATAAAGCGCAGGCCTGTAAACGAGACATCCTATTGGATACCCCAAAAAGAACGGAGAAACAACCACCTGAGCAGCAGCAACATGCATTCTTCCTTTCAATCCAGTTACAGAAAAATTACAAACGCATATTTTGTCCAACTGGCATCTGGTTCAGGACCTACCAGGTCAACTCACTAGATCAGACCGCATACATCCCGGCCACATGTGACCCTACCAAAGAAATAAGTTTGCAAATGAGCAAGATTTCGGAAGAGGGCCAAGCTCGGGGATGGATTAGTCCGTCTGAATTCAACTTCCTGCTCGAGAAAAATCCCAGGTGGCCCTGTTTTATGTTTTGCCAAAGATCCACAAGGGCACCAATCCTCCTCCAGGCCTCCCCATCGTCTCAGGGAACGATTCAGTATTAGAACCTATATCTCAATTTCTCGATCACTTCTTAAAGCCTTTCATCCCATCTATGCAACCATATATTCCGGACACCACGCATTTTCTAGAAAAGATTGAAGGCATCAAGGTGCAGCAAGGAGAGACCTTAGCCACCATGGAGGTGAGGTCCTTTTACACTAGCATTCCTCAAGATGAACCGTTGCACATTGTATTCAGTTCATTACAAAGACATGACAAAGAAATCCTCCAACCCCTATCGTTTTTTGCCCTACTGGCCATGAAAGCTTTGCGAAAGCATTTTCTCTCATTCAATAGGTAGTTTTTCTGGCAAACCAAACAGGCGGCGATGGGATGCCCCATGGCCCCAGAAATTGCCCATTTATCTATGCAGTACCTTGAACAACAGTTTTTTTTCTAATAATCCATACAGTCGCAACATAATCACATGGCTAAGGTTCCTTGATCATGTGCTTTTGATTAAGAGGGACACCCGTCATAAGTTAGAAGAGTTTTTCCAGTAGATGAATACAAGAGATTTAAATCTTACCTTTGAAGCATCGTACAGTCCAGCGCAGGTAAACTTCTTGGACGTTGTTGTGAAAGCACACACACACGAGATTTGAGTACCATTTTTCACAAACCAACAGATAAAAATACTTTAAGATATGACGCTATCACCCAGCACATCTCAGAAATAATTTACCTTATAGCAACTTTTTAAGAATAAAACAGAACTGTACCAGCTGCTGAGATTTGTTCAGAGGACCACGTTCATTAGTGCAACGCTTTCAGGAAAGGGGATACCTAACCAGGGGATAAAATCAGCAATGAATGAAGCGCAGGCCTGTAAACGAGACATCCTATTGGATACCCCAAAAAGAACGGAGAAACAACCACCTGAGCAGCAGCAACATGCATTCTTCCTTTCAATCCAGTTACAGAAAAATTACAAACGCGTATTTTGTCCAACTGGCATCTGGTTCAGGACCTACCAGGTCAACTCACTAGATCAGACCTCATACATCCCGGCCACATGTGACCCTACCAAAGAAATTAGTTTGCAAATGAGCAAGATTTCGGAAGAGGGCCAAGCTCGGGGATGGATTAGTCCGTCTGAATTCAACTTCCTGCTCGAGAAAAATCCCAGGTGGCCCTGTTTTATGTTTTGCCAAAGATCCACAAGGGCACCAATCCTCCTCCAGGCCTCCCCATCGTCTCAGGGAACGATTCAGTATTAGAACCTATATCTCAATTTGTCGATCACTTCTTAAAGCCTTTCATCCCATCTATGCAACCATATATTCCGGACACCACGCATTTTCTAGAAAAGATTGAAGGCATCAAGGTGCAGCAAGGAGAGACCTTAGCCACCATGGAGGTGAGGTCCTTTTACACTAGCATTCCTCAAGATGAAACGTTGCACATTGTATTCAGTTCATTACAAAGACATGACAAAGAAATCCTCCAACCCCTATCGTTTTTTGCCCTACTGGCCATGAAAGCTTTGCGAAAGCATTTTCTCTCATTCAATAGGTAGTTTTTCTGGCAAACCAAACAGGCGGCGATGGGATGCCCCATGGCCCCAGAAATTGCCCATTTATCTATGCAGTACCTTGAACAACAGTTTTTTTTTCTAATAATCCATACAGTCGCAACATAATCACATGGCTAAGGTTCCTTGATCATGTGCTTTTGATTAAGAGGGACACCCGTCATAAGTTAGAAGAGTTTTTCCAGTAGATGAATACAAGAGATTTAAATCTTACCTTTGAAGCATCGTACAGTCCAGCGCAGGTAAACTTCTTGGACGTTGTTGTGAAAGCACACACACACGAGATTTGAGTACCATTTTTCACAAACCAACAGATAAAAATACTTTAAGATAGGACGCTATCACCCAGCACATCTCAGAAATAATTTACCTTATAGCAACTTTTTAAGAATAAAACAGAACTGTACAAGCTGCTGAGATTTGTTCAGAGGACCACGTACATTAGTGCAACGCTTTCATGAAAGGGGACACCTAACCAGGGGATAAAATCAGCAATGAATAAAGCGCAGGCCTGTAAACGAGACATCCTATTGGATACCCCAAAAAGAACGGAGAAACAACCACCTGAGCAGCAGCAACATGCATTCTTCCTTTCAATCCAGTTACAGAAAAATTACAAACGCATATTTTGTCCAACTGGCATCTGGTTCAGGACCTACCAGGTCAACTCACTAGATCAGACCGCATACATCCCGGCCACATGTGACCCTACCAAAGAAATAAGTTTGCAAATGAGCAAGATTTCGGAAGAGGGCCAAGCTCGGGGATGGATTAGTCCGTCTGAATTCAACTTCCTGCTCGAGAAAAATCCCAGGTGGCCCTGTTTTATGTTTTGCCAAAGATCCACAAGGGCACCAATCCTCCTCCAGGCCTCCCCATCGTCTCAGGGAACGATTCAGTATTAGAACCTATATCTCAATTTGTCGATCACTTCTTAAAGCCTTTCATCCCATCTATGCAACCATATATTCCGGACACCACACATTTTCTAGAAAAGATTGAAGGCATCAAGGTGCAGCAAGGAGAGACCTTAGCCACCATGGAGGTGAGGTCCTTTTACACTAGCATTCCTCAAGATGAACCGTTGCACATTGTATTCAGTACATTACAAAGACATGACAAAGAAATCCTCCAACCCCTATCGTTTTTTGCCCTACTGGCCATGAAAGCTTTGCGAAAGCATTTTCTCTCATTCAATAGGTAGTTTTTCTGGCAAACCAAACAGGCGACAATGGGATGCCCCATGGCCCCAGAAATTGCCCATTTATCTGTGCAGTATCTTGAACAACAGTTTTTTTTCTAATAATCCATACAGTCGCAACATAATCACATGGCTAAGGTTCCTTGATCATGTGCTTTTGATTAAGAGGGACACCCGTCATAAGTTAGAAGAGTTTTTCCAGTAGATGAATACAAGAGATTTAAATCTTACCTTTGAAGCATCGTACAGTCCAGCGCAGGTAAACCTCTTGGACGTTGTTGTGAAAGCACACACACACGAGATTTGAGTACCATTTTTCACAAACCAACAGATAAATATACTTTAAGATCTGACGCTATCACCCAGCACATCTCAGAAATAATTTACCTTATAGCAACTTTTTAAGAATAAAACAGAACTGTACCAGCTGCTGAGATTTGTTCAAAGGACCACGTTCATTAGTGCAACGCTTTCATGAAAGGGGACACCTAACCAGGGGATAAAATCAGCAATGAATGAAGCGCAGGCCTGTAAACGAGACATCCTATTGGATACCCCAAAAAGAACGGAGAAACAACCACCTGAGCAGCAGCAACATGCATTCTTCCTTTCAATCCAGTTACAGAAAAATTACAAACGCATATTTTGTCCAACTGGCATCTGGTTCAGGACCTACCAGGTCAACTCACTAGATCAGACCTCATACATCCCGGCCACATGTGACCCTACCAAAGAAATTAGTTTGCAAATGAGCAAGATTTCGGAAGAGGGCCAAGCTCGGAGATGGATTAGTCCGTCTGAATTCAACTTCCTGCTCGAGAAAAATCCCAGGTGGCCCTGTTTTATGTTTTGCCAAAGATCCACAAGGGCACCAATCCTCCTCCAGGCCTCCCCATCGTCTCAGGGAACGATTCAGTATTAGAACCTATATCTCAATTTCTCGATCACTTCTTAAAGCCTTTCATCCCATCTATGCAACCATATATTCCGGACACCACGCATTTTCTAGAAAAGATTGAAGGCATCAAGGTGCAGCAAGGAGATACCTTAGCCACCATGGAGGTGAGGTCCTTTTACACTAGCATTCCTCAAGATGAACCGTTGCACATTGTATTCAGTTCATTACAAAGACATGACAAAGAAATCCTCCAACCCCTATCGTTTTTTGCCCTACTGGCCATGAAAGCTTTGCGAAAGCATTTTCTCTCATTCAATAGGTAGTTTTTCTGGCAAACCAAACGGGCGACGATGGGATGCCCCATGGCCCCAGAAATTGCCCATTTATCTATGCAGTACCTTGAACAACAGTTTTTTTTCTTATAATCCATACAGTCGCAACATAATCACATGGCTAAGGTTCCTTGATCATGTGCTTTTCATTAAGAAGGACACCCGTCATAAGTTAGAAGAGTTTTTCCAGTAGATGAATACAAGAGATTTAAATCTTACCTTTGAAGCATCGTACAGTCCAGCGCAGGTAAACTTCTTGGACGTTGTTGTGAAAGCACACACACATGAGATTTGAGTACCATTTTTCACAAACCAACAGATAAAAATACTTTAAGATATGACGCTATCACCCAGCACATCTCAGAAATAATTTACCTTATAGCAACTTTTTAAGAATAAAACAGAACTGTACCAGCTGCTGAGATTTGTTCAGAGGACCACGTTCATTAGTGAAACACTTTCAGGAAAGGGGATACCTAACCAGGGGATAAAATCAGCAATGAATGAAGCGCAGGCCTGTAAACGAGACATCCTATTGGATACCCCAAAAAGAACGGAGAAACAACCACCTGAGCAGCAGCAACATGCATTCTTCCTTTCAATCCAGTTACAGAAAAATTACAAACGCATATTTTGTCCAACTGGCATCTGGTTCAGGACCTACCAGGTCAACTCACTAGATCAGACCTGATACATCCCGGCCACATGTGACCCTACCAAAGAAATTAGTTTGCAAATGAGCAAGATTTCGGAAGAGGGCCAAGCTCAGGGAAGGATTAGTCCGTCTGAATTCAACTTCCTGCTCGAGAAAAATCCCAGGTGGCCCTGTTTTATGTTTTGCCAAAGATCCACAAGGGCACCAATCCTCCTCCAGGCCTCCCCATCGTCTCAGGGAACGATTCAGTATTAGAACCTATATCTCAATTTGTCGATCACTTCTTAAAGCCTTTCATCCCATCTATGCAACCATATATTCCGGACACCACGCATTTTCTAGAAAAGATTGAAGGCATCAAGGTGCAGCAAGGAGATACCTTAGCCACCATGGAGGTGAGGTCCTTTTACACTAGCATTCCTCAAGATGAAACGTTGCACATTGTATTCAGTTCATTACAAAGACATGACAAAGAAATCCTCCAACCCCTATCGTTTTTTGCCCTACTGGCCATGAAAGCTTTGCGAAAGCATTTTCTCTCATTCAATAGGTAGTTTTTCTGGCAAACCAAACAGGCGGCGATGGGATGCCCCATGGCCCCAGAAATTGCCCATTTATCTATGCAGTACCTTGAACAACAGTTTTTTTTCTAATAATCCATACAGTCGCAACATAATCACATGGCTAAGGTTCCTTGATCATGTGTTTTTGATTAAGAGGGACACCCGTCATAAGTTAGAAGAGTTTTTCCAGTAGATGAATACAAGAGATTTAAATCTTACCTTTGAAGCATCGTACAGTCCAGCGCAGGTAATCTTCTTGGACGTTGTTGTAAAAGCACACACACACGAGATTTGAGTACCATTTTTCACAAACCAACAGATAAATATACTTTAAGATCTGACGCTATCACCCAGCACATCTCAGAAATAATTTACCTTATAGCAACTTTTTAAGAATAAAACAGAACTGTACTAGCTGCTGAGATTTGTTCAGAGGACCACGTTCATTAGTGCAACGCTTTCATGAAAGGGGACACCTACCCAGGGGATAAAATCAGCAATGAATGAAGCGCAGGCCTGTAAACGAGACATCCTATTGGATACCCCAAAAAGAACGGAGAAACAACCACCTGAGCAGCAGCAACATGCATTCTTCCTTTCAATCCAGTTACAGAAAAATTACAAACGCATATTTTGTCCAACTGGCATCTGGTTCAGGACCTACCAGGTCAACTCACTAGATCAGACCGCATACATCCCGGCCACATGTGACCCTACCAACAAAATTAGTTTGCAAATGAGCAAGATTTCGGAAGAGGGCCAAGCTCAGGGATGGATTAGTCCGTCTGAATTCAACTTCCTGCTCGTGAAAAATCCCAGGTGGCCCTGTTTTATGTTTTGCCAAAGATCCACAAGGGCACCAATCCTCCTCCAGGCCTCCCCATCGTCTCAGGGAACGATTCAGTATTAGAACCTATATCTCAATTTGTCGATCACTTCTTAAAGCCTTTCATCCCATCTATGCAACCATATATTCCGGACACCACGCATTTTCTAGAAAAGATTGAAGGCATCAAGGTGCAGCAAGGAGAGACCTTAGCCACCATGGAGGTGAGGTCCTTTTACACTAGCATTCCTCAAGATGAAACGTTGCACATTGTATTCAGTTCATTACAAAGACATGACAAAGAAATCCTCCAACCCCTATCGTTTTTTGCCCTACTGGCCATGAAAGCTTTGCGAAAGCATTTTCTCTCATTCAATAGGTAGTTTTTCTGGCAAACCAAACAGGCGGCGATGGGATGCCCCATGGCCCCAGAAATTGCCCATTTGTCTATGCAGTATCTTGAACAACAGTTTTTTTTCTAATAATCCATACAGTCGCAACATAATCACATGGCTAAGGTTCCTTGATCATGTGCTTTTGATTAAGAGGGACACCCGTCATAAGTTAGAAGAGTTTTTCCAGTAGATGAATACAAGAGATTTAAATCTTACCTTTGAAGCATCGTACAGTCCAGCGCAGGTAAACTTCTTGGACGTTGTTGTAAAAGCACACACACATGAGATTTGAGTACCATTTTTCACAAACCAACAGATAAATATACTTTAAGATCTGACGCTATCACCCAGCACATCTCAGAAATAATTTACCTTATAGCAACTTTTTAAGAATAAAACAGAACTGTACCAGCTGCTGAGATTTGTTCAGAGGACCACGTTCATTAGTGCAACGCTTTCAGGAAAGGGGATACCTAACCAGGGGATAAAATCAGCAATGAATGAAGCGCAGGCCTGTAAACGAGACATCCTATTGGATACCCCAAAAAGAACGGAGAAACAACCACCTGAGCAGCAGCAACATGCATTCTTCCTTTCAATCCAGTTACAGAAAAATTACAAACGCATATTTTGTCCAACTGGCATCTGGTTCAGGACCTACCAGGTCAACTCACTAGATCAGACCGCATACATCCCGGCCACATGTGACCCTACCAACGAAATTAGTTTGCAAATGAGCAAGATTTCGGAAGAGGGCCAAGCTCAGGGAAGGATTAGTCCGTCTGAATTCAACTTCCTGCTCGTGAAAAATCCCAGGTGGCCCTGTTTTATGTTTTGCCAAAGATCCACAAGGGCACCAATCCTCCTCCAGGCCTCCCCATCGTCTCAGGGAACGATTCAGTATTAGAACCTATATCTCAATTTGTCGATCACTTCTTAAAGCCTTTCATCCCATCTATGCAACCATATATTCCGGACACCACGCATTTTCTAGAAAAGATTGAAGGCATCAAGGTGCAGCAAGGAGAGACCTTAGCCACCATGGAGGTGAGGTCCTTTTACACTAGCATTCCTCAAGATGAAACGTTGCACATTGTATTCAGTTCATTACAAAGACATGACAAAGAAATCCTCCAACCCCTATCGTTTTTTGCCCTACTGGCCATGAAAGCTTTGCGAAAGCATTTTCTCTCATTCAATAGGTAGTTTTTCTGGCAAACCAAACAGGCGGCGATGGGATGCCCCATGGCCCCAGAAATTGCCCATTTGTCTATGCAGTATCTTGAACAACAGTTTTTTTTCTAATAATCCATACAGTCGCAACATAATCACATGGCTAAGGTTCCTTGATCATGTGCTTTTGATTAAGAGGGACACCCGTCATAAGTTAGAAGAGTTTTTCCAGTAGATGAATACAAGAGATTTAAATCTTACCTTTGAAGCATCGTACAGTCCAGCGCAGGTAAACTTCTTGGACGTTGTTGTAAAAGCACACACACATGAGATTTGAGTACCATTTTTCACAAACCAACAGATAAATATACTTTAAGATCTGACGCTATCACCCAGCACATCTCAGAAATAATTTACCTTATAGCAACTTTTTAAGAATAAAACAGAACTGTACCAGCTGCTGAGATTTGTTCAAAGGACCACGTTCATTAGTGAAACGCTTTCATGAAAGGGGACACCTACCCAGGGGATAAAATCAGCAATGAATGAAGCGCAGGCCTGTAAACGAGACATCCTATTGGATACCCCAAAAAGAACGGAGAAACAACCACCTGAGCAGCAGCAACATGCATTCTTCCTTTCAATCCAGTTACAGAAAAATTACAAACGCATATTTTGTCCAACTGGCATCTGCTTCAGGACCTACCAGGTCAACTCACTAGATCAGACCTGATACATCCCGGCCACATGTGACCCTACCAAAGAAATAAGTTTGCAAATGAGCAAGATTTCGGAAGAGGGCCAAGCTCGGGGATGGATTAGTCCGTCTGAATTCAACTTCCTGCTCGAGAAAAATCCCAGGTGGCCCTGTTTTATGTTTTGCCAAAGATCCACAAGGGCACCAATCCTCCTCCAGGCCTCCCCATCGTCTCAGGGAACGATTCAGTATTAGAACCTATATCTCAATTTCTCGATCACTTCTTAAAGCCTTTCATCCCAT
The DNA here is from genome assembly GCF_057233095.1 of Heloderma suspectum. Taxonomy (NCBI): domain Eukaryota; kingdom Metazoa; phylum Chordata; class Lepidosauria; order Squamata; family Helodermatidae; genus Heloderma; species Heloderma suspectum. The sequence continues at coordinate 13,367,323 of NC_139470.1, forward strand.
CTATGCAACCATATATTCCGGACACCACGCATTTTCTAGAAAAGATTGAAGGCATCAAGGTGCAGCAAGGAGATACCTTAGCCACCATGGAGGTGAGGTCCTTTTACACTAGCATTCCTCAAGATGAACCGTTGCACATTGTATTCAGTTCATTACAAAGACATGACAAAGAAATCCTCCAACCCCTATCGTTTTTTGCCCTACTGGCCATGAAAGCTTTGCGAAAGCATTTTCTCTCATTCAATAGGTAGTTTTTCTGGCAAACCAAACGGGCGACGATGGGATGCCCCATGGCCCCAGAAATTGCCCATTTATCTATGCAGTATCTTGAACAACAGTTTTTTTTCTTATAATCCATACAGTCGCAACATAATCACATGGCTAAGGTTCCTTGATCATGTGCTTTTCATTAAGAAGGACACCCGTCATAAGTTAGAAGAGTTTTTCCAGTAGATGAATACAAGAGATTTAAATCTTACCTTTGAAGCATCGTACAGTCCAGCGCAGGTAAACTTCTTGGACGTTGTTGTGAAAGCACACACACATGAGATTTGAGTACCATTTTTCACAAACCAACAGATAAAAATACTTTAAGATCTGAAGCTATCACCCAGCACATCTCAGAAATAATTTACCTTATAGCAACTTTTTAAGAATAAAACAGAACTGTACCAGCTGCTGAGATTTGTTCAGAGGACCACGTTCATTAGTGAAACACTTTCAGGAAAGGGGATACCTAACCAGGGGATAAAATCAGCAATGAATGAAGCGCAGGCCTGTAAACGAGACATCCTATTGGATACCCCAAAAAGAACGGAGAAACAACCACCTGAGCAGCAGCAACATGCATTCTTCCTTTCAATCCAGTTACAGAAAAATTACAAACGCATATTTTGTCCAACTGGCATCTGGTTCAGGACCTACCAGGTCAACTCACTAGATCAGACCTGATACATCCCGGCCACATGTGACCCTACCAAAGAAATTAGTTTGCAAATGAGCAAGATTTCGGAAGAGGGCCAAGCTCAGGGATGGATTAGTCCGTCTGAATTCAACTTCCTGCTCGAGAAAAATCCCAGGTGGCCCTGTTTTATGTTTTGCCAAAGATCCACAAGGGCACCAATCCTCCTCCAGGCCTCCCCATCGTCTCAGGGAACGATTCAGTATTAGAACCTATATCTCAATTTCTCGATCACTTCTTAAAGCCTTTCATCCCATCTATGCAACCATATATTCCGGACACCACGCATTTTCTAGAAAAGATTGAAGGCATCAAGGTGCAGCAAGGAGATACCTTAGCCACCATGGAGGTGAGGTCCTTTTACACTAGCATTCCTCAAGATGAAACGTTGCACATTGTATTCAGTTCATTACAAAGACATGACAAAGAAATCCTCCAACCCCTATCGTTTTTTGCCCTACTGGCCATGAAAGCTTTGCGAAAGCATTTTCTCTCATTCAATAGGTAGTTTTTCTGGCAAACCAAACAGGCGGCGATGGGATGCCCCATGGCCCCAGAAATTGCCCATTTATCTATGCAGTACCTTGAACAACAGTTTTTTTTCTAATAATCCATACAGTCGCAACATAATCACATGGCTAAGGTTCCTTGATCATGTGCTTTTGATTAAGAGGGACACCCGTCATAAGTTAGAAGAGTTTTTCCAGTAGATGAATACAAGAGATTTAAATCTTACCTTTGAAGCATCGTACAGTCCAGCGCAGGTAAACTTCTTGGACGTTGTTGTGAAAGCACACACACACGAGATTTGAGTACCATTTTTCACAAACCAACAGATAAAAATACTTTAAGATATGACGCTATCACCCAGCACATCTCAGAAATAATTTACCTTATAGCAACTTTTTAAGAATAAAACAGAACTGTACCAGCTGCTGAGATTTGTTCAGAGGACCACGTTCATTAGTGCAACGCTTTCAGGAAAGGGGATACCTAACCAGGGGATAAAATCAGCAATGAATGAAGCGCAGGCCTGTAAACGAGACATCCTATTGGATACCCCAAAAAGAACGGAGAAACAACCACCTGAGCAGCAGCAACATGCATTCTTCCTTTCAATCCAGTTACAGAAAAATTACAAACGCATATTTTGTCCAACTGGCATCTGGTTCAGGACCTACCAGGTCAACTCACTAGATCAGACCTCATACATCCCGGCCACATGTGACCCGACCAAAGAAATAAGTTTGCAAATGAGCAAGATTTCGGAAGAGGGCCAAGCTCAGGGAAGGATTAGTCCGTCTGAATTCAACTTCCTGCTCGAGAAAAATCCCAGGTGGCCCTGTTTTATGTTTTGCCAAAGATCCACAAGGGCACCAATCCTCCTCCAGGCCTCCCCATCGTCTCAGGGAACGATTCAGTATTAGAACCTATATCTCAATTTGTCGATCACTTCTTAAAGCCTTTCATCCCATCTATGCAACCATATATTCCGGACACCACGCATTTTCTAGAAAAGATTGAAGGCATCAAGGTGCAGCAAGGAGATACCTTAGCCACCATGGAGGTGAGGTCCTTTTACACTAGCATTCCTCAAGATGAAACGTTGCACATTGTATTCAGTTCATTACAAAGACATGACAAAGAAATCCTCCAACCCCTATCGTTTTTTGCCCTACTGGCCATGAAAGCTTTGCGAAAGCATTTTCTCTCATTCAATAGGTAGTTTTTCTGGCAAACCAAACAGGCGGCGATGGGATGCCCCATGGCCCCAGAAATTGCCCATTTATCTATGCAGTACCTTGAACAACAGTTTTTTTTCTAATAATCCATACAGTCGCAACATAATCACATGGCTAAGGTTCCTTGATCATGTGTTTTTGATTAAGAGGGACACCCGTCATAAGTTAGAAGAGTTTTTCCAGTAGATGAATACAAGAGATTTAAATCTTACCTTTGAAGCATCGTACAGTCCAGCGCAGGTAATCTTCTTGGACGTTGTTGTAAAAGCACACACACACGAGATTTGAGTACCATTTTTCACAAACCAACAGATAAATATACTTTAAGATCTGACGCTATCACCCAGCACATCTCAGAAATAATTTACCTTATAGCAACTTTTTAAGAATAAAACAGAACTGTACTAGCTGCTGAGATTTGTTCAGAGGACCACGTTCATTAGTGCAACGCTTTCATGAAAGGGGACACCTACCCAGGGGATAAAATCAGCAATGAATGAAGCGCAGGCCTGTAAACGAGACATCCTATTGGATACCCCAAAAAGAACGGAGAAACAACCACCTGAGCAGCAGCAACATGCATTCTTCCTTTCAATCCAGTTACAGAAAAATTACAAACGCATATTTTGTCCAACTGGCATCTGGTTCAGGACCTACCAGGTCAACTCACTAGATCAGACCGCATACATCCCGGCCACATGTGACCCTACCAACGAAATTAGTTTGCAAATGAGCAAGATTTCGGAAGAGGGCCAAGCTCAGGGATGGATTAGTCCGTCTGAATTCAACTTCCTGCTCGTGAAAAATCCCAGGTGGCCCTGTTTTATGTTTTGCCAAAGATCCACAAGGGCACCAATCCTCCTCCAGGCCTCCCCATCGTCTCAGGGAACGATTCAGTATTAGAACCTATATCTCAATTTGTCGATCACTTCTTAAAGCCTTTCATCCCATCTATGCAACCATATATTCCGGACACCACGCATTTTCTAGAAAAGATTGAAGGCATCAAGGTGCAGCAAGGAGAGACCTTAGCCACCATGGAGGTGAGGTCCTTTTACACTAGCATTCCTCAAGATGAACCGTTGCACATTGTATTCAGTTCATTACAAAGACATGACAAAGAAATCCTCCAACCCCTATCGTTTTTTGCCCTACTGGCCATGAAAGCTTTGCGAAAGCATTTTCTCTCATTCAATAGGTAGTTTTTCTGGCAAACCAAACAGGCGGCGATGGGATGCCCCATGGCCCCAGAAATTGCCCATTTATCTATGCAGTACCTTGAACAACAGTTTTTTTTCTAATAATCCATACAGTCGCAACATAATCACATGGCTAAGGTTCCTTGATCATGTGCTTTTGATTAAGAGGGACACCCGTCATAAGTTAGAAGAGTTTTTCCAGTAGATGAATACAAGAGATTTAAATCTTACCTTTGAAGCATCGTACAGTCCAGCGCAGGTAATCTTCTTGGACGTTGTTGTAAAAGCACACACACACGAGATTTGAGTACCATTTTTCACAAACCAACAGATAAATATACTTTAAGATCTGACGCTATCACCCAGCACATCTCAGAAATAATTTACCTTATAGCAACTTTTTAAGAATAAAACAGAACTGTACTAGCTGCTGAGATTTGTTCAGAGGACCACGTTCATTAGTGCAACGCTTTCATGAAAGGGGACACCTACCCAGGGGATAAAATCAGCAATGAATGAAGCGCAGGCCTGTAAACGAGACATCCTATTGGATACCCCAAAAAGAACGGAGAAACAACCACCTGAGCAGCAGCAACATGCATTCTTCCTTTCAATCCAGTTACAGAAAAATTACAAACGCATATTTTGTCCAACTGGCATCTGGTTCAGGACCTACCAGGTCAACTCACTAGATCAGACCGCATACATCCCGGCCACATGTGACCCTACCAACGAAATTAGTTTGCAAATGAGCAAGATTTCGGAAGAGGGCCAAGCTCAGGGATGGATTAGTCCGTCTGAATTCAACTTCCTGCTCGAGAAAAATCCCAGGTGGCCCTGTTTTATGTTTTGCCAAAGATCCACAAGGGCACCAATCCTCCTCCAGGCCTCCCCATCGTCTCAGGGAACGATTCAGTATTAGAACCTATATCTCAATTTGTCGATCACTTCTTAAAGCCTTTCATCCCATCTATGCAACCATATATTCCGGACACCACGCATTTTCTAGAAAAGATTGAAGGCATCAAGGTGCAGCAAGGAGAGACCTTAGCCACCATGGAGGTGAGGTCCTTTTACACTAGCATTCCTCAAGATGAAACGTTGCACATTGTATTCAGTTCATTACAAAGACATGACAAAGAAATCCTCCAACCCCTATCGTTTTTTGCCCTACTGGCCATGAAAGCTTTGCGAAAGCATTTTCTCTCATTCAATAGGTAGTTTTTCTGGCAAACCAAACAGGCGGCGATGGGATGCCCCATGGCCCCAGAAATTGCCCATTTGTCTATGCAGTATCTTGAACAACAGTTTTTTTTCTAATAATCCATACAGTCGCAACATAATCACATGGCTAAGGTTCCTTGATCATGTGCTTTTGATTAAGAGGGACACCCGTCATAAGTTAGAAGAGTTTTTCCAGTAGATGAATACAAGAGATTTAAATCTTACCTTTGAAGCATCGTACAGTCCAGCGCAGGTAAACTTCTTGGACGTTGTTGTAAAAGCACACACACATGAGATTTGAGTACCATTTTTCACAAACCAACAGATAAATATACTTTAAGATCTGACGCTATCACCCAGCACATCTCAGAAATAATTTACCTTATAGCAACTTTTTAAGAATAAAACAGAACTGTACCAGCTGCTGAGATTTGTTCAAAGGACCACGTTCATTAGTGAAACGCTTTCATGAAAGGGGACACCTACCCAGGGGATAAAATCAGCAATGAATGAAGCGCAGGCCTGTAAACGAGACATCCTATTGGATACCCCAAAAAGAACGGAGAAACAACCACCTGAGCAGCAGCAACATGCATTCTTCCTTTCAATCCAGTTACAGAAAAATTACAAACGCATATTTTGTCCAACTGGCATCTGCTTCAGGACCTACCAGGTCAACTCACTAGATCAGACCTGATACATCCCGGCCACATGTGACCCTACCAAAGAAATAAGTTTGCAAATGAGCAAGATTTCGGAAGAGGGCCAAGCTCGGGGATGGATTAGTCCGTCTGAATTCAACTTCCTGCTCGAGAAAAATCCCAGGTGGCCCTGTTTTATGTTTTGCCAAAGATCCACAAGGGCACCAATCCTCCTCCAGGCCTCCCCATCGTCTCAGGGAACGATTCAGTATTAGAACCTATATCTCAATTTGTCGATCACTTCTTAAAGCCTTTCATCCCATCTATGCAACCATATATTCCGGACACCACGCATTTTCTAGAAAAGATTGAAGGCATCAAGGTGCAGCAAGGAGAGACCTTAGCCACCATGGAGGTGAGGTCCTTTTACACTAGCATTCCTCAAGATGAAACGTTGCACATTGTATTCAGTTCATTACAAAGACATGACAAAGAAATCCTCCAACCCCTATCGTTTTTTGCCCTACTGGCCATGAAAGCTTTGCGAAAGCATTTTCTCTCATTCAATAGGTAGTTTTTCTGGCAAACCAAACAGGCGGCGATGGGATGCCCCATGGCCCCAGAAATTGCCCATTTGTCTATGCAGTATCTTGAACAACAGTTTTTTTTCTAATAATCCATACAGTCGCAACATAATCACATGGCTAAGGTTCCTTGATCATGTGCTTTTGATTAAGAGGGACACCCGTCATAAGTTAGAAGAGTTTTTCCAGTAGATGAATACAAGAGATTTAAATCTTACCTTTGAAGCATCGTACAGTCCAGCGCAGGTAAACTTCTTGGACGTTGTTGTAAAAGCACACACACATGAGATTTGAGTACCATTTTTCACAAACCAACAGATAAATATACTTTAAGATCTGACGCTATCACCCAGCACATCTCAGAAATAATTTACCTTATAGCAACTTTTTAAGAATAAAACAGAACTGTACCAGCTGCTGAGATTTGTTCAAAGGACCACGTTCATTAGTGAAACGCTTTCATGAAAGGGGACACCTACCCAGGGGATAAAATCAGCAATGAATGAAGCGCAGGCCTGTAAACGAGACATCCTATTGGATACCCCAAAAAGAACGGAGAAACAACCACCTGAGCAGCAGCAACATGCATTCTTCCTTTCAATCCAGTTACAGAAAAATTACAAACGCATATTTTGTCCAACTGGCATCTGCTTCAGGACCTACCAGGTCAACTCACTAGATCAGACCTCATACATCCCGGCCACATGTGACCCTACCAAAGAAATAAGTTTGCAAATGAGCAAGATTTCGGAAGAGGGCCAAGCTCGGGGATGGATTAGTCCGTCTGAATTCAACTTCCTGCTCGAGAAAAATCCCAGGTGGCCCTGTTTTATGTTTTGCCAAAGATCCACAAGGGCACCAATCCTCCTCCAGGCCTCCCCATCGTCTCAGGGAACGATTCAGTATTAGAACCTATATCTCAATTTGTCGATCACTTCTTAAAGCCTTTCATCCCATCTATGCAACCATATATTCCGGACACCACGCATTTTCTAGAAAAGATTGAAGGCATCAAGGTGCAGCAAGGAGATACCTTAGCCACCATGGAGGTGAGGTCCTTTTACACTAGCATTCCTCAAGATGAAACGTTGCACATTGTATTCAGTTCATTACAAAGACATGACAAAGAAATCCTCCAACCCCTATCGTTTTTTGCCCTACTGGCCATGAAAGCTTTGCGAAAGCATTTTCTCTCATTCAATAGGTAGTTTTTCTGGCAAACCAAACAGGCGGCGATGGGATGCCCCATGGCCCCAGAAATTGCCCATTTATCTATGCAGTACCTTGAACAACAGTTTTTTTTCTTATAATCCATACAGTCGCAACATAATCACATGGCTAAGGTTCCTTGATCATGTGCTTTTGATTAAGAGGGACACCCGTCATAAGTTAGAAGAGTTTTTCCAGTAGATGAATACAAGAGATTTAAATCTTACCTTTGAAGCATCGTACAGTCCAGCGCAGGTAAACTTCTTGGACGTTGTTGTGAAAGCACACACACACGAGATTTGAGTACCATTTTTCACAAACCAACAGATAAAAATACTTTAAGATATGACGCTATCACCCAGCACATCTCAGAAATAATTTACCTTATAGCAACTTTTTAAGAATAAAACAGAACTGTACCAGCTGCTGAGATTTGTTCAGAGGACCACGTTCATTAGTGAAACACTTTCAGGAAAGGGGATACCTAACCAGGGGATAAAATCAGCAATGAATGAAGCGCAGGCCTGTAAACGAGACATCCTATTGGATACCCCAAAAAGAACGGAGAAACAACCACCTGAGCAGCAGCAACATGCATTCTTCCTTTCAATCCAGTTACAGAAAAATTACAAACGCATATTTTGTCCAACTGGCATCTGGTTCAGGACCTACCAGGTCAACTCACTAGATCAGACCGCATACATCCCGGCCACATGTGACCCTACCAAAGAAATTAGTTTGCAAATGAGCAAGATTTCGGAAGAGGGCCAAGCTCAGGGAAGGATTAGTCCGTCTGAATTCAACTTCCTGCTCGAGAAAAATCCCAGGTGGCCCTGTTTTATGTTTTGCCAAAGATCCACAAGGGCACCAATCCTCCTCCAGGCCTCCCCATCGTCTCAGGGAACGATTCAGTATTAGAACCTATATCTCAATTTGTCGATCACTTCTTAAAGCCTTTCATCCCATCTATGCAACCATATATTCCGGACACCACGCATTTTCTAGAAAAGATTGAAGGCATCAAGGTGCAGCAAGGAGATACCTTAGCCACCATGGAGGTGAGGTCCTTTTACACTAGCATTCCTCAAGATGAAACGTTGCACATTGTATTCAGTTCATTACGAAGACATGACAAAGAAATCCTCCAACCCCTATCGTTTTTTGCCCTACTGGCCATGAAAGCTTTGCGAAAGCATTTTCTCTCATTCAATAGGTAGTTTTTCTGGCAAACCAAACAGGCGGCGATGGGATGCCCCATGGCCCCAGAAATTGCCCATTTATCTATGCAGTACCTTGAACAACAGTTTTTTTTCTAATAATCCATACAGTCGCAACATAATCACATGGCTAAGGTTCCTTGATCATGTGTTTTTGATTAAGAGGGACACCCGTCATAAGTTAGAAGAGTTTTTCCAGTAGATGAATACAAGAGATTTAAATCTTACCTTTGAAGCATCGTACAGTCCAGCGCAGGTAAACTTCTTGGACGTTGTTGTAAAAGCACACACACACGAGATTTGCGTACCATTTTTCACAAACCAACAGATAAAAATACTTTAAGATATGACGCTATCACCCAGCACATCTCAGAAATAATTTACCTTATAGCAACTTTTTAAGAATAAAACAGAACTGTACAAGCTGCTGAGATTTGTTCAGAGGACCACGTTCATTAGTGCAACGCTTTCATGAAAGGGAACACCTACCCAGGGGATAAAATCAGCAATGAATGAAGCTCAGGCCTGTAAACGAGACATCCTATTGGATACCCCAAAAAGAACGGAGAAACAACCACCTGAGCAGCAGCAACGTGCATTCTTCCTTTCAATCCAGTTACAGAAAAATTACAAACGCATATTTTGTCCAACTGGCATCTGCTTCAGGACCTACCAGGTCAACTCACTAGATCAGACCGCATACATCCCGGCCACATGTGACCCTACCAACGAAATTAGTTTGCAAATGAGCAAGATTTCGGAAGAGGGCCAAGCTCAGGGATGGATTAGTCCGTCTGAATTCAACTTCCTGCTCGAGAAAAATCCCAGGTGGCCCTGTTTTATGTTTTGCCAAAGATCCACAAGGGCACCAATCCTCCTCCAGGCCTCCCCATCGTCTCAGGGAACGATTCAGTATTAGAACCTATATCTCAATTTGTCGATCACTTCTTAAAGCCTTTCATCCCATCTATGCAACCATATATTCCGGACACCACGCATTTTCTAGAAAAGATTGAAGGCATCAAGGTGCAGCAAGGAGATACCTTAGCCACCATGGAGGTGAGGTCCTTTTACACTAGCATTCCTCAAGATGAAACGTTGCACATTGTATTCAGTTCATTACAAAGACATGACAAAGAAATCCTCCAACCCCTATCGTTTTTTGCCCTACTGGCCATGAAAGCTTTGCGAAAGCATTTTCTCTCATTCAATAGGTAGTTTTTCTGGCAAACCAAACAGGCGGCGATGGGATGCCCCATGGCCCCAGAAATTGCCCATTTGTCTATGCAGTACCTTGAACAACAGTTTTTTTTCTAATAATCCATACAGTCGCAACATAATCACATGGCTAAGGTTCCTTGATCATGTGCTTTTGATTAAGAGGGACACCCGTCATAAGTTAGAAGAGTTTTTCCAGTAGATGAATACAAGAGATTTAAATCTTACCTTTGAAGCATCGTACAGTCCAGCGCAGGTAAACTTCTTGGACGTTGTTGTAAAAGCACACACACATGAGATTTGAGTACCATTTTTCACAAACCAACAGATAAATATACTTTAAGATCTGACGCTATCACCCAGCACATCTCAGAAATAATTTACCTTATAGCAACTTTTTAAGAATAAAACAGAACTGTACAAGCTGCTGAGATTTGTTCAAAGGACCACGTTCATTAGTGCAACGCTTTCACGAAAGGGGACACCTAACCAGGGGATAAAATCAGCAATGAATAAAGCGCAGGCCTGTAAACGAGACATCCTATTGGATACCCCAAAAAGAACGGAGAAACAACCACCTGAGCAGCAGCAACATGCATTCTTCCTTTCAATCCAGTTACAGAAAAATTACAAACGCATATTTTGTCCAACTGGCATCTGGTTCAGGACCTACCAGGTCAACTCACTAGATCAGACCTCATACATCCCGGCCACATGTGACCCGACCAAAGAAATAAGTTTGCAAATGAGCAAGATTTCGGAAGAGGGCCAAGCTCAGGGATGGATTAGTCCGTCTGAATTCAACTTCCTGCTCGAGAAAAATCCCAGGTGGCCCTGTTTTATGTTTTGCCAAAGATCCACAAGGGCACCAATCCTCCTCCAGGCCTCCCCATCGTCTCAGGGAACGATTCAGTATTAGAACCTATATCTCAATTTGTCGATCACTTCTTAAAGCCTTTCATCCCATCTATGCAACCATATATTCCGGACACCACGCATTTTCTAGAAAAGATTGAAGGCATCAAGGTGCAGCAAGGAGATACCTTAGCCACCATGGAGGTGAGGTCCTTTTACACTAGCATTCCTCAAGATGAAACGTTGCACATTGTATTCAGTTCATTACAAAGACATGACAAAGAAATCCTCCAACCCCTATCGTTTTTTGCCCTACTGGCCATGAAAGCTTTGCGAAAGAATTTTCTCTCATTCAATAGGTAGTTTTTCTGGCAAACCAAACAGGCGGCGATGGGATGCCCCATGGCCCCAGAAATTGCCCATTTATCTATGCAGTACCTTGAACAACAGTTTTTTTTCTAATAATCCATACAGTCGCAACATAATCACATGGCTAAGGTTCCTTGATCATGTGCTTTTGATTAAGAGGGACACCCGTCATAAGTTAGAAGAGTTTTTCCAGTAGATGAATACAAGAGATTTAAATCTTACCTTTGAAGCATCGTACAGTCCAGCGCAGGTAAACTTCTTGGACGTTGTTGTAAAAGCACACACACATGAGATTTGAGTACCATTTTTCACAAACCAACACATAAATATACTTTAAGATATGACGCTATCACCCAGCACATCTCAGAAATAATTTACCTTATAGCAACTTTTTAAGAATAAAACAGAACTGTACAAGCTGCTGAGATTTGTTCAGAGGACCACGTTCATTAGTGCAACGCGTTCATGAAAGGGGACACCTAACCAGGGGATAAAATCAGCAATGAATAAAGCGCAGGCCTGTAAACGAGACATCCTATTGGATACCCCAAAAAGAACGGAGAAACAACCACCTGAGCAGCAGCAACATGCATTCTCCCTTTCAATCCAGTTACAGAAAAATTACAAACGCATATTTTGTCCAACTGGCATCTGGTTCAGGACCTACCAGGTCAACTCACTAGATCAGACCTCATACATCCCGGCCACATGTGACCCGACCAAAGAAATTAGTTTGCAAATGAGCAAGATTTCGGAAGAGGGCCAAGCTCAGGGATGGATTAGTCCGTCTGAATTCAACTTCCTGCTCGAGAAAAATCCCAGGTGGCCCTGTTTTATGTTTTGCCAAAGATCCACAAGGGCACCAATCCTCCTCCAGGCCTCCCCATCGTCTCAGGGAATGATTCAGTATTAGAACCTATATCTCAATTTGTCGATCACTTCTTAAAGCCTTTCATCCCATCTATGCAACCATATATTCCGGACACCACGCATTTTCTAGAAAAGATTGAAGGCATCAAGGTGCAGCAAGGAGATACCTTAGCCACCATGGAGGTGAGGTCCTTTTACACTAGCATTCCTCAAGATGAAACGTTGCACATTGTATTCAGTTCATTACAAAGACATGACAAAGAAATCCTCCAACCCCTATCGTTTTTTGCCCTACTGGCCATGAAAGCTTTGCGAAAGAATTTTCTCTCATTCAATAGGTAGTTTTTCTGGCAAACCAAACAGGCGGCGATGGGATGCCCCATGGCCCCAGAAATTGCCCATTTATCTATGCAGTACCTTGAACAACAGTTTTTTTTCTAATAATCCATACAGTCGCAACATAATCACATGGCTAAGGTTCCTTGATCATGTGCTTTTGATTAAGAGGGACACCCGTCATAAGTTAGAAGAGTTTTTCCAGTAGATGAATACAAGAGATTTAAATCTTACCTTTGAAGCATCGTACAGTCCAGCGCAGGTAAACTTCTTGGACGTTGTTGTAAAAGCACACACACATGAGATTTGAGTACCATTTTTCACAAACCAACACATAAATATACTTTAAGATATGACGCTATCACCCAGCACATCTCAGAAATAATTTACCTTATAGCAACTTTTTAAGAATAAAACAGAACTGTACAAGCTGCTGAGATTTGTTCAGAGGACCACGTTCATTAGTGCAACGCGTTCATGAAAGGGGACACCTAACCAGGGGATAAAATCAGCAATGAATAAAGCGCAGGCCTGTAAACGAGACATCCTATTGGATACCCCAAAAAGAACGGAGAAACAACCACCTGAGCAGCAGCAACATGCATTCTTCCTTTCAATCCAGTTACAGAAAAATTACAAACGCATATTTTGTCCAACTGGCATCTGGTTCAGGACCTACCAGGTCAACTCACTAGATCAGACCTCATACATCCCGGCCACATGTGACCCTACCAAAGAAATTAGTTTGCAAATGAGCAAGATTTCGGAAGAGGGCCAAGCTCAGGGATGGATTAGTCCGTCTGAATTCAACTTCCTGCTCGAGAAAAATCCCAGGTGGCCCTGTTTTATGTTTTGCCAAAGATCCACAAGGGCACCAATCCTCCTCCAGGCCTCCCCATCGTCTCAGGGAACGATTCAGTATTAGAACCTATATCTCAATTTGTCGATCACTTCTTAAAGCCTTTCATCCCATCTATGCAACCATATATTCCGGACACCACGCATTTTCTAGAAAAGATTGAAGGCATCAAGGTGCAGCAAGGAGATACCTTAGCCACCATGGAGGTGAGGTCCTTTTACACTAGCATTCCTCAAGATGAAACGTTGCACATTGTATTCAGTTCATTACAAAGACATGACAAAGAAATCCTCCAACCCCTATCGTTTTTTGCCCTACTGGCCATGAAAGTTTTGCGAAAGCATTTTCTCTCATTCAATAGGTAGTTTTTCTGGCAAACCAAACGGGCGGCGATGGGATGCCCCATGGCCCCAGAAATTGCCCATTTGTCTATGCAGTATCTTGAACAACAGTTTTTTTTCTAATAATCCATACAGTCGCAACATAATCACATGGCTAAGGTTCCTTGATCATGTGCTTTTGATTAAGAGGGACACCCGTCATAAGTTAGAAGAGTTTTTCCAGTAGATGAATACAAGAGATTTAAATCTTACCTTTGAAGCATCGTACAGTCCAGCGCAGGTAAACTTCTTGGACGTTGTTGTAAAAGCACACACACATGAGATTTGAGTAACATTTTTCACAAACCAACAGATAAATATACTTTAAGATATGACGCTATCACCCAGCACATCTCAGAAATAATTTACCTTATAGCAACTTTTTAAGAATAAAACAGAACTGTACCAGCTGCTGAGATTTGTTCAAAGGACCACGTTCATTAGTGAAACGCTTTCATGAAAGGGGATACCTAACCAGGGGATAAAATCAGCAATGAATGAAGCGCAGGCCTGTAAACGAGACATCCTATTGGATACCCCAAAAAGAACGGAGAAACAACCACCTGAGCAGCAGCAACATGCATTCTCCCTTTCAATCCAGTTACAGAAAAATTACAAACGCATATTTTGTCCAACTGGCATCTGGTTCAGGACCTACCAGGTCAACTCAATAGATCAGACCTCATACATCCCGGCCACATGTGACCCTACCAAAGAAATTAGTTTGCAAATGAGCAAGATTTCGGAAGAGGGCCAAGCTCGGGGATGGATTAGTCCGTCTGAATTCAACTTCCTGCTCGAGAAAAATCCCAGGTGGCCCTGTTTTATGTTTTGCCAAAGATCCACAAGGGCACCAATCCTCCTCCAGGCCTCCCCATCGTCTCAGGGAACGATTCAGTATTAGAACCTATATCTCAATTTGTCGATCACTTCTTAAAGCCTTTCATCCCATCTATGCAACCATATATTCCGGACACCACGCATTTTCTAGAAAAGATTGAAGGCATCAAGGTGCAGCAAGGAGATACCTTAGCCACCATGGAGGTGAGGTCCTTTTACACTAGCATTCCTCAAGATGAAACGTTGCACATTGTATTCAGTTCATTACAAAGACATGACAAAGAAATCCTCCAACCCCTATCGTTTTTTGCCCTACTGGCCATGAAAGCTTTGCGAAAGCATTTTCTCTCATTCAATAGGTAGTTTTTCTGGCAAACCAAACGGGCGGCGATGGGATGCCCCATGGCCCCAGAAATTGCCCATTTGTCTATGCAGTATCTTGAACAACAGTTTTTTTTCTAATAATCCATACAGTCGCAACATAATCACATGGCTAAGGTTCCTTGATCATGTGCTTTTGATTAAGAGGGACACCCGTCATAAGTTAGAAGAGTTTTTCCAGTAGATGAATACAAGAGATTTAAATCTTACCTTTGAAGCATCGTACAGTCCAGCGCAGGTAAACTTCTTGGACGTTGTTGTAAAAGCACACACACATGAGATTTGAGTAACATTTTTCACAAACCAACAGATAAATATACTTTAAGATATGACGCTATCACCCAGCACATCTCAGAAATAATTTACCTTATAGCAACTTTTTAAGAATAAAACAGAACTGTACCAGCTGCTGAGATTTGTTCAAAGGACCACGTTCATTAGTGAAACGCTTTCATGAAAGGGGATACCTAACCAGGGGATAAAATCAGCAATGAATGAAGCGCAGGCCTGTAAACGAGACATCCTATTGGATACCCCAAAAAGAACGGAGAAACAACCACCTGAGCAGCAGCAACATGCATTCTCCCTTTCAATCCAGTTACAGAAAAATTACAAACGCATATTTTGTCCAACTGGCATCTGGTTCAGGACCTACCAGGTCAACTCACTAGATCAGACCTCATACATCCCGGCCACATGTGACCCGACCAAAGAAATAAGTTTGCAAATGAGCAAGATTTCGGAAGAGGGCCAAGCTCAGGGATGGATTAGTCCGTCTGAATTCAACTTCCTGCTCGAGAAAAATCCCAGGTGGCCCTGTTTTATGTTTTGCCAAAGATCCACAAGGGCACCAATCCTCCTCCAGGCCTCCCCATCGTCTCAGGGAATGATTCAGTATTAGAACCTATATCTCAATTTGTCGATCACTTCTTAAAGCCTTTCATCCCATCTATGCAACCATATATTCCGGACACCACGCATTTTCTAGAAAAGATTGAAGGCATCAAGGTGCAGCAAGGAGATACCTTAGCCACCATGGAGGTGAGGTCCTTTTACACTAGCATTCCTCAAGATGAAACGTTGCACATTGTATTCAGTTCATTACAAAGACATGACAAAGAAATCCTCCAACCCCTATCGTTTTTTGCCCTACTGGCCATGAAAGCTTTGCGAAAGAATTTTCTCTCATTCAATAGGTAGTTTTTCTGGCAAACCAAACAGGCGGCGATGGGATGCCCCATGGCCCCAGAAATTGCCCATTTATCTATGCAGTACCTTGAACAACAGTTTTTTTTCTAATAATCCATACAGTCGCAACATAATCACATGGCTAAGGTTCCTTGATCATGTGCTTTTGATTAAGAGGGACACCCGTCATAAGTTAGAAGAGTTTTTCCAGTAGATGAATACAAGAGATTTAAATCTTACCTTTGAAGCATCGTACAGTCCAGCGCAGGTAAACTTCTTGGACGTTGTTGTAAAAGCACACACACATGAGATTTGAGTACCATTTTTCACAAACCAACACATAAATATACTTTAAGATATGACGCTATCACCCAGCACATCTCAGAAATAATTTACCTTATAGCAACTTTTTAAGAATAAAACAGAACTGTACAAGCTGCTGAGATTTGTTCAGAGGACCACGTTCATTAGTGCAACGCGTTCATGAAAGGGGACACCTAACCAGGGGATAAAATCAGCAATGAATAAAGCGCAGGCCTGTAAACGAGACATCCTATTGGATACCCCAAAAAGAACGGAGAAACAACCACCTGAGCAGCAGCAACATGCATTCTTCCTTTCAATCCAGTTACAGAAAAATTACAAACGCATATTTTGTCCAACTGGCATCTGGTTCAGGACCTACCAGGTCAACTCACTAGATCAGACCTCATACATCCCGGCCACATGTGACCCTACCAAAGAAATTAGTTTGCAAATGAGCAAGATTTCGGAAGAGGGCCAAGCTCAGGGATGGATTAGTCCGTCTGAATTCAACTTCCTGCTCGAGAAAAATCCCAGGTGGCCCTGTTTTATGTTTTGCCAAAGATCCACAAGGGCACCAATCCTCCTCCAGGCCTCCCCATCGTCTCAGGGAACGATTCAGTATTAGAACCTATATCTCAATTTGTCGATCACTTCTTAAAGCCTTTCATCCCATCTATGCAACCATATATTCCGGACACCACGCATTTTCTAGAAAAGATTGAAGGCATCAAGGTGCAGCAAGGAGATACCTTAGCCACCATGGAGGTGAGGTCCTTTTACACTAGCATTCCTCAAGATGAAACGTTGCACATTGTATTCAGTTCATTACAAAGACATGACAAAGAAATCCTCCAACCCCTATCGTTTTTTGCCCTACTGGCCATGAAAGCTTTGCGAAAGCATTTTCTCTCATTCAATAGGTAGTTTTTCTGGCAAACCAAACGGGCGGCGATGGGATGCCCCATGGCCCCAGAAATTGCCCATTTGTCTATGCAGTATCTTGAACAACAGTTTTTTTTCTAATAATCCATACAGTCGCAACATAATCACATGGCTAAGGTTCCTTGATCATGTGCTTTTGATTAAGAGGGACACCCGTCATAAGTTAGAAGAGTTTTTCCAGTAGATGAATACAAGAGATTTAAATCTTACCTTTGAAGCATCGTACAGTCCAGCGCAGGTAAACTTCTTGGACGTTGTTGTAAAAGCACACACACATGAGATTTGAGTAACATTTTTCACAAACCAACAGATAAATATACTTTAAGATATGACGCTATCACCCAGCACATCTCAGAAATAATTTACCTTATAGCAACTTTTTAAGAATAAAACAGAACTGTACCAGCTGCTGAGATTTGTTCAAAGGACCACGTTCATTAGTGAAACGCTTTCATGAAAGGGGATACCTAACCAGGGGATAAAATCAGCAATGAATGAAGCGCAGGCCTGTAAACGAGACATCCTATTGGATACCCCAAAAAGAACGGAGAAACAACCACCTGAGCAGCAGCAACATGCATTCTCCCTTTCAATCCAGTTACAGAAAAATTACAAACGCATATTTTGTCCAACTGGCATCTGGTTCAGGACCTACCAGGTCAACTCAATAGATCAGACCTCATACATCCCGGCCACATGTGACCCTACCAAAGAAATTAGTTTGCAAATGAGCAAGATTTCGGAAGAGGGCCAAGCTCGGGGATGGATTAGTCCGTCTGAATTCAACTTCCTGCTCGAGAAAAATCCCAGGTGGCCCTGTTTTATGTTTTGCCAAAGATCCACAAGGGCACCAATCCTCCTCCAGGCCTCCCCATCGTCTCAGGGAACGATTCAGTATTAGAACCTATATCTCAATTTGTCGATCACTTCTTAAAGCCTTTCATCCCATCTATGCAACCATATATTCCGGACACCACGCATTTTCTAGAAAAGATTGAAGGCATCAAGGTGCAGCAAGGAGATACCTTAGCCACCATGGAGGTGAGGTCCTTTTACACTAGCATTCCTCAAGATGAAACGTTGCACATTGTATTCAGTTCATTACAAAGACATGACAAAGAAATCCTCCAACCCCTATCGTTTTTTGCCCTACTGGCCATGAAAGCTTTGCGAAAGCATTTTCTCTCATTCAATAGGTAGTTTTTCTGGCAAACCAAACGGGCGGCGATGGGATGCCCCATGGCCCCAGAAATTGCCCATTTGTCTATGCAGTATCTTGAACAACAGTTTTTTTTCTAATAATCCATACAGTCGCAACATAATCACATGGCTAAGGTTCCTTGATCATGTGCTTTTGATTAAGAGGGACACCCGTCATAAGTTAGAAGAGTTTTTCCAGTAGATGAATACAAGAGATTTAAATCTTACCTTTGAAGCATCGTACAGTCCAGCGCAGGTAAACTTCTTGGACGTTGTTGTAAAAGCACACACACATGAGATTTGAGTAACATTTTTCACAAACCAACAGATAAATATACTTTAAGATATGACGCTATCACCCAGCACATCTCAGAAATAATTTACCTTATAGCAACTTTTTAAGAATAAAACAGAACTGTACCAGCTGCTGAGATTTGTTCAAAGGACCACGTTCATTAGTGAAACGCTTTCATGAAAGGGGATACCTAACCAGGGGATAAAATCAGCAATGAATGAAGCGCAGGCCTGTAAACGAGACATCCTATTGGATACCCCAAAAAGAACGGAGAAACAACCACCTGAGCAGCAGCAACATGCATTCTCCCTTTCAATCCAGTTACAGAAAAATTACAAACGCATATTTTGTCCAACTGGCATCTGGTTCAGGACCTACCAGGTCAACTCACTAGATCAGACCTCATACATCCCGGCCACATGTGACCCGACCAAAGAAATAAGTTTGCAAATGAGCAAGATTTCGGAAGAGGGCCAAGCTCAGGGATGGATTAGTCCGTCTGAATTCAACTTCCTGCTCGAGAAAAATCCCAGGTGGCCCTGTTTTATGTTTTGCCAAAGATCCACAAGGGCACCAATCCTCCTCCAGGCCTCCCCATCGTCTCAGGGAATGATTCAGTATTAGAACCTATATCTCAATTTGTCGATCACTTCTTAAAGCCTTTCATCCCATCTATGCAACCATATATTCCGGACACCACGCATTTTCTAGAAAAGATTGAAGGCATCAAGGTGCAGCAAGGAGATACCTTAGCCACCATGGAGGTGAGGTCCTTTTACACTAGCATTCCTCAAGATGAAACGTTGCACATTGTATTCAGTTCATTACAAAGACATGACAAAGAAATCCTCCAACCCCTATCGTTTTTTGCCCTACTGGCCATGAAAGCTTTGCGAAAGAATTTTCTCTCATTCAATAGGTAGTTTTTCTGGCAAACCAAACAGGCGGCGATGGGATGCCCCATGGCCCCAGAAATTGCCCATTTATCTATGCAGTACCTTGAACAACAGTTTTTTTTCTAATAATCCATACAGTCGCAACATAATCACATGGCTAAGGTTCCTTGATCATGTGCTTTTGATTAAGAGGGACACCCGTCATAAGTTAGAAGAGTTTTTCCAGTAGATGAATACAAGAGATTTAAATCTTACCTTTGAAGCATCGTACAGTCCAGCGCAGGTAAACTTCTTGGACGTTGTTGTAAAAGCACACACACATGAGATTTGAGTACCATTTTTCACAAACCAACACATAAATATACTTTAAGATATGACGCTATCACCCAGCACATCTCAGAAATAATTTACCTTATAGCAACTTTTTAAGAATAAAACAGAACTGTACAAGCTGCTGAGATTTGTTCAGAGGACCACGTTCATTAGTGCAACGCGTTCATGAAAGGGGACACCTAACCAGGGGATAAAATCAGCAATGAATAAAGCGCAGGCCTGTAAACGAGACATCCTATTGGATACCCCAAAAAGAACGGAGAAACAACCACCTGAGCAGCAGCAACATGCATTCTTCCTTTCAATCCAGTTACAGAAAAATTACAAACGCATATTTTGTCCAACTGGCATCTGGTTCAGGACCTACCAGGTCAACTCACTAGATCAGACCTCATACATCCCGGCCACATGTGACCCTACCAAAGAAATTAGTTTGCAAATGAGCAAGATTTCGGAAGAGGGCCAAGCTCAGGGATGGATTAGTCCGTCTGAATTCAACTTCCTGCTCGAGAAAAATCCCAGGTGGCCCTGTTTTATGTTTTGCCAAAGATCCACAAGGGCACCAATCCTCCTCCAGGCCTCCCCATCGTCTCAGGGAACGATTCAGTATTAGAACCTATATCTCAATTTGTCGATCACTTCTTAAAGCCTTTCATCCCATCTATGCAACCATATATTCCGGACACCACGCATTTTCTAGAAAAGATTGAAGGCATCAAGGTGCAGCAAGGAGATACCTTAGCCACCATGGAGGTGAGGTCCTTTTACACTAGCATTCCTCAAGATGAAACGTTGCACATTGTATTCAGTTCATTACAAAGACATGACAAAGAAATCCTCCAACCCCTATCGTTTTTTGCCCTACTGGCCATGAAAGCTTTGCGAAAGCATTTTCTCTCATTCAATAGGTAGTTTTTCTGGCAAACCAAACGGGCGGCGATGGGATGCCCCATGGCCCCAGAAATTGCCCATTTGTCTATGCAGTATCTTGAACAACAGTTTTTTTTCTAATAATCCATACAGTCGCAACATAATCACATGGCTAAGGTTCCTTGATCATGTGCTTTTGATTAAGAGGGACACCCGTCATAAGTTAGAAGAGTTTTTCCAGTAGATGAATACAAGAGATTTAAATCTTACCTTTGAAGCATCGTACAGTCCAGCGCAGGTAAACTTCTTGGACGTTGTTGTAAAAGCACACACACATGAGATTTGAGTAACATTTTTCACAAACCAACAGATAAATATACTTTAAGATATGACGCTATCACCCAGCACATCTCAGAAATAATTTACCTTATAGCAACTTTTTAAGAATAAAACAGAACTGTACCAGCTGCTGAGATTTGTTCAAAGGACCACGTTCATTAGTGAAACGCTTTCATGAAAGGGGATACCTAACCAGGGGATAAAATCAGCAATGAATGAAGCGCAGGCCTGTAAACGAGACATCCTATTGGATACCCCAAAAAGAACGGAGAAACAACCACCTGAGCAGCAGCAACATGCATTCTCCCTTTCAATCCAGTTACAGAAAAATTACAAACGCATATTTTGTCCAACTGGCATCTGGTTCAGGACCTACCAGGTCAACTCAATAGATCAGACCTCATACATCCCGGCCACATGTGACCCTACCAAAGAAATTAGTTTGCAAATGAGCAAGATTTCGGAAGAGGGCCAAGCTCGGGGATGGATTAGTCCGTCTGAATTCAACTTCCTGCTCGAGAAAAATCCCAGGTGGCCCTGTTTTATGTTTTGCCAAAGATCCACAAGGGCACCAATCCTCCTCCAGGCCTCCCCATCGTCTCAGGGAACGATTCAGTATTAGAACCTATATCTCAATTTGTCGATCACTTCTTAAAGCCTTTCATCCCATCTATGCAACCATATATTCCGGACACCACGCATTTTCTAGAAAAGATTGAAGGCATCAAGGTGCAGCAAGGAGATACCTTAGCCACCATGGAGGTGAGGTCCTTTTACACTAGCATTCCTCAAGATGAAACGTTGCACATTGTATTCAGTTCATTACAAAGACATGACAAAGAAATCCTCCAACCCCTATCGTTTTTTGCCCTACTGGCCATGAAAGCTTTGCGAAAGAATTTTCTCTCATTCAATAGGTAGTTTTTCTGGCAAACCAAACAGGCGGCGATGGGATGCCCCATGGCCCCAGAAATTGCCCATTTGTCTATGCAGTACCTTGAACAACAGTTTTTTTTCTAATAATCCATACAGTCGCAACATAATCACATGGCTAAGGTTCCTTGATCATGTGCTTTTGATTAAGAGGGACACCCGTCATAAGTTAGAAGAGTTTTTCCAGTAGATGAATACAAGAGATTTAAATCTTACCTTTGAAGCATCGTACAGTCCAGCGCAGGTAAACTTCTTGGACGTTGTTGTAAAAGCACACACACATGAGATTTGAGTACCATTTTTCACAAACCAACACATAAATATACTTTAAGATATGACGCTATCACCCAGCACATCTCAGAAATAATTTACCTTATAGCAACTTTTTAAGAATAAAACAGAACTGTACCAGCTGCTGAGATTTGTTCAGAGGACCACGTTCATTAGTGCAACGCTTTCATGAAAGGGGACACCTAACCAGGGGATAAAATCAGCAATGAATAAAGCGCAGGCCTGTAAACGAGACATCCTATTGGATACCCCAAAAAGAACGGAGAAACAACCACCTGAGCAGCAGCAACATGCATTCTCCCTTTCAATCCAGTTACAGAAAAATTACAAACGCATATTTTGTCCAACTGGCATCTGGTTCAGGACCTACCAGGTCAACTCACTAGATCAGACCTCATACATCCCGGCCACATGTGACCCTACCAAAGAAATTAGTTTGCAAATGAGCAAGATTTCGGAAGAGGGCCAAGCTCGGGGATGGATTAGTCCGTCTGAATTCAACTTCCTGCTCGAGAAAAATCCCAGGTGGCCCTGTTTTATGTTTTGCCAAAGATCCACAAGGGCACCAATCCTCCTCCAGGCCTCCCCATCGTCTCAGGGAACGATTCAGTATTAGAACCTATATCTCAATTTGTCGATCACTTCTTAAAGCCTTTCATCCCATCTATGCAACCATATATTCCGGACACCACGCATTTTCTAGAAAAGATTGAAGGCATCAAGGTGCAGCAAGGAGATACCTTAGCCACCATGGAGGTGAGGTCCTTTTACACTAGCATTCCTCAAGATGAAACGTTGCACATTGTATTCAGTTCATTACAAAGACATGACAAAGAAATCCTCCAACCCCTATCGTTTTTTGCCCTACTGGCCATGAAAGCTTTGCGAAAGAATTTTCTCTCATTCAATAGGTAGTTTTTCTGGCAAACCAAACAGGCGGCGATGGGATGCCCCATGGCCCCAGAAATTGCCCATTTGTCTATGCAGTACCTTGAACAACAGTTTTTTTTCTAATAATCCATACAGTCGCAACATAATCACATGGCTAAGGTTCCTTGATCATGTGCTTTTGATTAAGAGGGACACCCGTCATAAGTTAGAAGAGTTTTTCCAGTAGATGAATACAAGAGATTTAAATCTTACCTTTGAAGCATCGTACAGTCCAGCGCAGGTAAACTTCTTGGACGTTGTTGTAAAAGCACACACACACACGAGATTTGAGTACCATTTTTCACAAACCAACAGATAAATATACTTTAAGATATGACGCTATCACCCAGCACATCTCAGAAATAATTTACCTTATAGCAACTTTTTAAGAATAAAACAGAACTGTACAAGCTGCTGAGATTTGTTCAAAGGACCACGTTCATTAGTGCAACGCTTTCATGAAAGGGGACACCTAACCAGGGGATAAAATCAGCAATGAATAAAGCGCAGGCCTGTAAACGAGACCTCCTATTGGATACCCCAAAAAGAACGGAGAAACAACCACCTGAGCAGCAGCAACGTGCATTCTTCCTTTCAATCCAGTTACAGAAAAATTACAAACGCATATTTTGTCCAACTGGCATCTGGTTCAGGACCTACCAGGTCAACTCACTAGATCAGACCTCATACATCCCGGCCACATGTGACCCTACCAAAGAAATTAGTTTGCAAATGAGCAAGTTTTCGGAAGAGGGCCAAGCTCAGGGATGGATTAGTCCGTCTGAATTCAACTTCCTGCTCGAGAAAAATCCCAGGTGGCCCTGTTTTATGTTTTGCCAAAGATCCACAAGGGCACCAATCCTCCTCCAGGCCTCCCCATCGTCTCAGGGAACGATTCAGTATTAGAACCTATATCTCAATTTCTCGATCACTTCTTAAAGCCTTTCATCCCATCTATGCAACGATATATTCCGGACACCACGCATTTTCTAGAAAAGATTGAAGGCATCAAGGTGCAGCAAGGAGATACCTTAGCCACCATGGAGGTGAGGTCCTTTTACACTAGCATTCCTCAAGATGAAACGTTGCACATTGTATTCAGTTCATTACAAAGACATGACAAAGAAATCCTCCAACCCCTATCGTTTTTTGCCCTACTGGCCATGAAAGCTTTGCGAAAGCATTTTCTCTCATTCAATAGGTAGTTTTTCTGGCAAACCAAACAGGCGGCGATGGGATGCCCCATGGCCCCAGAAATTGCCCATTTATCTATGCAGTACCTTGAACAACAGTTTTTTTTCTAATAATCCATACAGTCGCAACATAATCACATGGCTAAGGTTCCTTGATCATGTGTTTTTGATTAAGAGGGACACCCGTCATAAGTTAGAAGAGTTTTTCCAGTAGATGAATACAAGAGATTTAAATCTTACCTTTGAAGCATCGTACAGTCCAGCGCAGGTAAACTTCTTGGACGTTGTTGTAAAAGCACACACACATGAGATTTGAGTACCATTTTTCACAAACCAACACATAAATATACTTTAAGATATGACGCTATCACCCAGCACATCTCAGAAATAATTTACCTTATAGCAACTTTTTAAGAATAAAACAGAACTGTACCAGCTGCTGAGATTTGTTCAGAGGACCACGTTCATTAGTGCAACGCTTTCATGAAAGGGGACACCTAACCAGGGGATAAAATCAGCAATGAATAAAGCGCAGGCCTGTAAACGAGACATCCTATTGGATACCCCAAAAAGAACGGAGAAACAACCACCTGAGCAGCAGCAACGTGCATTCTCCCTTTCAATCCAGTTACAGAAAAATTACAAACGCATATTTTGTCCAACTGGCATCTGGTTCAGGACCTACCAGGTCAACTCACTAGATCAGACCTCATACATCCCGGCCACATGTGACCCTACCAAAGAAATTAGTTTGCAAATGAGCAAGATTTCGGAAGAGGGCCAAGCTCGGGGATGGATTAGTCCGTCTGAATTCAACTTTCTGCTCGAGAAAAATCCCAGGTGGCCCTGTTTTATGTTTTGCCAAAGATCCACAAGGGCACCAATCCTCCTCCAGGCCTCCCCATCGTCTCAGGGAACGATTCAGTATTAGAACCTATATCTCAATTTGTCGATCACTTCTTAAAGCCTTTCATCCCATCTATGCAACCATATATTCCGGACACCACGCATTTTCTAGAAAAGATTGAAGGCATCAAGGTGCAGCAAGGAGATACCTTAGCCACCATGGAGGTGAGGTCCTTTTACACTAGCATTCCTCAAGATGAAACGTTGCACATTGTATTCAGTTCATTACAAAGACATGACAAAGAAATCCTCCAACCCCTATCGTTTTTTGCCCTACTGGCCATGAAAGCTTTGCGAAAGAATTTTCTCTCATTCAATAGGTAGTTTTTCTGGCAAACCAAACAGGCGGCGATGGGATGCCCCATGGCCCCAGAAATTGCCCATTTGTCTATGCAGTACCTTGAACAACAGTTTTTTTTCTAATAATCCATACAGTCGCAACATAATCACATGGCTAAGGTTCCTTGATCATGTGCTTTTGATTAAGAGGGACACCCGTCATAAGTTAGAAGAGTTTTTCCAGTAGATGAATACAAGAGATTTAAATCTTACCTTTGAAGCATCGTACAGTCCAGCGCAGGTAAACCTCTTGGACGTTGTTGTGAAAGCACACACACACGAGATTTGAGTACCATTTTTCACAAACCAACACATAAATATACTTTAAGATATGACGCTATCACCCAGCACATCTCAGAAATAATTTACCTTATAGCAACTTTTTAAGAATAAAACAGAACTGTACCAGCTGCTGAGATTTGTTCAAAGGACCACTTTCATTAGTGAAACGCTTTCATGAAAGGGGACACCTAACCAGGGGATAAAATCAGCAATGAATGAAGCGCAGGACTGTAAACGAGACATCCTATTGGATACCCCAAAAAGAACGGAGAAACAACCACCTGAGCAGCAGCAACATGCATTCTCCCTTTCAATCCAGTTACAGAAAAATTACAAACGCATATTTTGTCCAACTGGCATCTGGTTCAGGACCTACCAGGTCAACTCACTAGATCAGACCGCATACATCCCGGCCACATGTGACCCTACCAAAGAAATAAGTTTGCAAATGAGCAAGATTTCGGAAGAGGGCCAAGCTCGGGGATGGATTAGTCCGTCTGAATTCAACTTCCTGCTCGAGAAAAATCCCAGGTGGCCCTGTTTTATGTTTTGCCAAAGATCCACAAGGGCACCAATCCTCCTCCAGGCCTCCCCATCGTCTCAGGGAACGATTCAGTATTAGAACCTATATCTCAATTTCTCGATCACTTCTTAAAGCCTTTCATCCCATCTATGCAACCATATATTCCGGACACCACGCATTTTCTAGAAAAGATTGAAGGCATCAAGGTGCAGCAAGGAGAGACCTTAGCCACCATGGAGGTGAGGTCCTTTTACACTAGCATTCCTCAAGATGAAACGTTGCACATTGTATTCAGTTCATTACAAAGACATGACAAAGAAATCCTCCAACCCCTATCGTTTTTTGCCCTACTGGCCATGAAAGCTTTGCGAAAGCATTTTCTCTCATTCAATAGGTAGTTTTTCTGGCAAACCAAACAGGCGGCGATGGGATGCCCCATGGCCCCAGAAATTGCCCATTTATCTATGCAGTACCTTGAACAACAGTTTTTTTTCTAATAATCCATACAGTCGCAACATAATCACATGGCTAAGGTTCCTTGATCATGTGCTTTTGATTAAGAGGGACACCCGTCATAAGTTAGAAGAGTTTTTCCAGTAGATGAATACAAGAGATTTAAATCTTACCTTTGAAGCATCGTACAGTCCAGCGCAGGTAAACTTCTTGGACGTTGTTGTAAAAGCACACACACACACGAGATTTGAGTACCATTTTTCACAAACCAACACATAAATATACTTTAAGATATGACGCTATCACCCAGCACATCTCAGAAATAATTTACCTTATAGCAACTTTTTAAGAATAAAACAGAACTGTACAAGCTGCTGAGATTTGTTCAGAGGACCACGTTCATTAGTGCAACGCTTTCATGAAAGGGGACACCTAACCAGGGGATAAAATCAGCAATGAATAAAGCACAGGCCTGTAAACGAGACATCCTATTGGATACCCCAAAAAGAACGGAGAAACAACCACCTGAGCAGCAGCAACGTGCATTCTTCCTTTCAATCCAGTTACAGAAAAATTACAAATGCATATTTTGTCCAACTGGCATCTGGTTCAGGACCTACCAGGTCAACTCACTAGATCAGACCGCATACATCCCGGCCACATGTGACCCTACCAAAGAAATAAGTTTGCAAATGAGCAAGATTTCGGAAGGGGGCCAAGCTCGGGGATGGATTAGTCCGTCTGAATTCAACTTCCTGCTCGAGAAAAATCCCAGGTGGCCCTGTTTTATGTTTTGCCAAAGATCCACAAGGGCACCAATCCTCCTCCAGGCCTCCCCATCGTCTCAGGGAACGATTCAGTATTAGAACCTATATCTCAATTTGTCGATCACTTCTTAAAGCCTTTCATCCCATCTATGCAACCATATATTCCGGACACCACGCATTTTCTAGAAAAGATTGAAGGCATCAAGGTACAGCAAGGAGATACCTTAGCCACCATGGAGGTGAGGTCCTTTTACACTAGCATTCCTCAAGATGAAACGTTGCACATTGTATTCAGTTCATTACAAAGACATGACAAAGAAATCCTCCAACCCCTATCGTTTTTTGCCCTACTGGCCATGAAAGCTTTGCGAAACCATTTTCTCTCATTCAATAGGTAGTTTTTCTGGCAAACCAAACAGGCGGCGATGGGATGCCCCATGGCCCCAGAAATTGCCCATTTATCTATGCAGTACCTTGAACAACAGTTTTTTTTCTAATAATCCATACAGTCGCAACATAATCACATGGCTAACGTTCCTTGATAATGTGTTTTTGATTAAGAGGAACACCCGTCATAAGTTAGAAGAGTTTTTCCAGTAGATGAATACAAGAGATTTAAATCTTACCTTTGAAGCATCGTACAGTCCAGCGCAGGTAAACTTCTTGGACGTTGTTGTAAAAGCACACACACACGAGATTTGCGTACCATTTTTCACAAACCAACAGATAAATATACTTTAAGATATGACGCTATCACCCAGCACATCTCAGAAATAATTTACCTTATAGCAACTTTTTAAGAATAAAACAGAACTGTACAAGCTGCTGAGATTTGTTCAGAGGACCACGTTCATTAGTGCAACGCTTTCATGAAAGGGGACACCTAACCAGGGGATAAAATCAGCAATGAATAAAGCGCAGGCCTGTAAATGAGACATCCTATTGGATACCCCAAAAAGAACGGAGAAACAACCACCTGAGCAGCAGCAACGTGCATTCTTCCTTTCAATCCAGTTACAGAAAAATTACAAACGCATATTTTTTCCAACTGGCATCTGCTTCGGGACCTACCAGGTCAACTCACTAGATCAGACCGCATACATCCCGGCCACATGTGACCCTACCAAAGAAATAAGTTTGCAAATGAGCAAGATTTCGGAAGGGGGCCAAGCTCGGGGATGGATTAGTCCGTCTGAATTCAAATTCCTGCTCGAGAAAAATCCCAGGTGGCCCTGATTTATGTTTTGCCAAAGATCCACAAGGGCACCAATCCTCCTCCAGGCCTCCCCATCGTCTCAGGGAACGATTCAGTATTAGAACCTATATCTCAATTTGTCGATCACTTCTTAAAGCCTTTCATCCCATCTATGCAACCATATATTCCGGACACCACGCATTTTCTAGAAAAGACTGAAGGCATCAAGGTGCAGCAAGGAGATACCTTAGCCACCATGGAGGTGAGGTCCTTTTACACTAGCATTCCTCAAGATGAAACGTTGCACATTGTATTCAGTTCATTACAAAGACATGACAAAGAAATCCTCCGACCCCTATCGTTTTTTGCCCTACTGGCCATGAAAGCTTTGCGAAAGCATTTTCTCTCATTCAATAGGTAGTTTTTCTGGCAAACCAAACAGGCGGCGATGGGATGCCCCATGGCCCCAGAAATTGCCCATTTATCTATGCAGTACCTTGAACAACAGTTTTTTTTCTAATAATCCATACAGTCGCAACATAATCACATGGCTAAGGTTCCTTGATCATGTGCTTTTGATTAAGAGGGACACCCGTCATAAGTTAGAAGAGTTTTTCCAGTAGATGAATACAAGAGATTTAAATCTTACCTTTGAAGCATCGTACAGTCCAGCGCAGGTAAACTTCTTGGACGTTGTTGTAAAAGCACACACACACACGAGATTTGAGTACCATTTTTCACAAACCAACACATAAATATACTTTAAGATATGACGCTATCACCCAGCACATCTCAGAAATAATTTACCTTATAGCAACTTTTTAAGAATAAAACAGAACTGTACAAGCTGCTGAGATTTGTTCAGAGGACCACGTTCATTAGTGCAACGCTTTCATGAAAGGGGACACCTAACCAGGGGATAAAATCAGCAATGAATAAAGCACAGGCCTGTAAACGAGACATCCTATTGGATACCCCAAAAAGAACGGAGAAACAACCACCTGAGCAGCAGCAACGTGCATTCTTCCTTTCAATCCAGTTACAGAAAAATTACAAATGCATATTTTGTCCAACTGGCATCTGGTTCAGGACCTACCAGGTCAACTCACTAGATCAGACCGCATACATCCCGGCCACATGTGACCCTACCAAAGAAATAAGTTTGCAAATGAGCAAGATTTCGGAAGGGGGCCAAGCTCGGGGATGGATTAGTCCGTCTGAATTCAACTTCCTGCTCGAGAAAAATCCCAGGTGGCCCTGTTTTATGTTTTGCCAAAGATCCACAAGGGCACCAATCCTCCTCCAGGCCTCCCCATCGTCTCAGGGAACGATTCAGTATTAGAACCTATATCTCAATTTGTCGATCACTTCTTAAAGCCTTTCATCCCATCTATGCAACCATATATTCCGGACACCACGCATTTTCTAGAAAAGATTGAAGGCATCAAGGTACAGCAAGGAGATACCTTAGCCACCATGGAGGTGAGGTCCTTTTACACTAGCATTCCTCAAGATGAAACGTTGCACATTGTATTCAGTACATTACAAAGACATGACAAAGAAATCCTCCAACCCCTATCGTTTTTTGCCCTACTGGCCATGAAAGCTTTGCGAAACCATTTTCTCTCATTCAATAGGTAGTTTTTCTGGCAAACCAAACAGGCGGCGATGGGATGCCCCATGGCCCCAGAAATTGCCCATTTATCTATGCAGTACCTTGAACAACAGTTTTTTTTCTAATAATCCATACAGTCGCAACATAATCACATGGCTAACGTTCCTTGATAATGTGTTTTTGATTAAGAGGAACACCCGTCATAAGTTAGAAGAGTTTTTCCAGTAGATGAATACAAGAGATTTAAATCTTACCTTTGAAGCATCGTACAGTCCAGCGCAGGTAAACTTCTTGGACGTTGTTGTAAAAGCACACACACACGAGATTTGCGTACCATTTTTCACAAACCAACAGATAAATATACTTTAAGATATGACGCTATCACCCAGCACATCTCAGAAATAATTTACCTTATAGCAACTTTTTAAGAATAAAACAGAACTGTACAAGCTGCTGAGATTTGTTCAGAGGACCACGTTCATTAGTGCAACGCTTTCATGAAAGGGGACACCTAACCAGGGGATAAAATCAGCAATGAATAAAGCGCAGGCCTGTAAATGAGACATCCTATTGGATACCCCAAAAAGAACGGAGAAACAACCACCTGAGCAGCAGCAACGTGCATTCTTCCTTTCAATCCAGTTACAGAAAAATTACAAACGCATATTTTTTCCAACTGGCATCTGCTTCGGGACCTACCAGGTCAACTCACTAGATCAGACCGCATACATCCCGGCCACATGTGACCCTACCAAAGAAATAAGTTTGCAAATGAGCAAGATTTCGGAAGGGGGCCAAGCTCGGGGATGGATTAGTCCGTCTGAATTCAAATTCCTGCTCGAGAAAAATCCCAGGTGGCCCTGATTTATGTTTTGCCAAAGATCCACAAGGGCACCAATCCTCCTCCAGGCCTCCCCATCGTCTCAGGGAACGATTCAGTATTAGAACCTATATCTCAATTTGTCGATCACTTCTTAAAGCCTTTCATCCCATCTATGCAACCATATATTCCGGACACCACGCATTTTCTAGAAAAGACTGAAGGCATCAAGGTGCAGCAAGGAGATACCTTAGCCACCATGGAGGTGAGGTCCTTTTACACTAGCATTCCTCAAGATGAAACGTTGCACATTGTATTCAGTTCATTACAAAGACATGACAAAGAAATCCTCCGACCCCTATCGTTTTTTGCCCTACTGGCCATGAAAGCTTTGCGAAAGCATTTTCTCTCATTCAATAGGTAGTTTTTCTGGCAAACCAAACAGGCGGCGATGGGATGCCCCATGGCCCCAGAAATTGCCCATTTATCTATGCAGTACCTTGAACAACAGTTTTTTTTCTAATAATCCATACAGTCGCAACATAATCACATGGCTAAGGTTCCTTGATCATGTGTTTTTGATTAAGAGGGACACCCGTCATAAGTTAGAAGAGTTTTTCCAGTAGATGAATACAAGAGATTTAAATCTTACCTTTCAAGCATCGTACAGTCCAGCGCAGGTAAACTTCTTGGACGTTGTTGTGAAAGCACACACACACGAGATTTGAGTACCATTTTTCACAAACCAACAGATAAAAATACTTTAAGATATGACGCTATCACCCAGCACATCTCAGAAATAATTTACCTTATAGCAACTTTTTAAGAATAAAACAGAACTGTACAAGCTGCTGAGATTTGTTCAGAGGACCACGTTCATTAGTGCAACGCTTTCATGAAAGGGGACACCTAACCAGGGGATAAAATCAGCAATGAATAAAGCGCAGGCCTGTAAACGAGACCTCCTATTGGATACCCCAAAAAGAACGGAGAAACAACCACCTGAGCAGCAGCAACGTGCATTCTTCCTTTCAATCCAGTTACAGAAAAATTACAAATGCATATTTTGTCCAACTGGCATCTGGTTCAGGACCTACCAGGTCAACTCACTAGATCAGACCTCATACATCCCGGCCACATGTGACCCTACCAAAGAAATTAGTTTGCAAATGAGCAAGTTTTCGGAAGAGGGCCAAGCTCGGGGATGGATTAGTCCGTCTGAATTCAACTTCCTGCTCGAGAAAAATCCCAGGTGGCCCTGTTTTATGTTTTGCCAAAGATCCACAAGGGCACCAATCCTCCTCCAGGCCTCCCCATCGTCTCAGGGAACGATTCAGTATTAGAACCTATATCTCAATTTCTCGATCACTTCTTAAAGCCTTTCATCCCATCTATGCAACCATATATTCCGGACACCACGCATTTTCTAGAAAAGATTGAAGGCATCAAGGTGCAGCAAGGAGATACCTTAGCCACCATGGAGGTGAGGTCCTTTTACACTAGCATTCCTCAAGATGAAACGTTGCACATTGTATTCAGTTCATTACAAAGACATGACAAAGAAATCCTCCAACCCCTATCGTTTTTTGCCCTACTGGCCATGAAAGCTTTGCGAAAGCATTTTCTCTCATTCAATAGGTAGTTTTTCTGGCAAACCAAACAGGCGGCGATGGGATGCCCCATGGCCCCAGAAATTGCCCATTTATCTATGCAGTACCTTGAACAACAGTTTTTTTTCTAATAATCCATACAGTCGCAACATAATCACATGGCTAAGGTTCCTTGATCATGTGTTTTTGATTAAGAGGGACACCCGTCATAAGTTAGAAGAGTTTTTCCAGTAGATGAATACAAGAGATTTAAATCTTACCTTTGAAGCATCGTACAGTCCAGCGCAGGTAAACTTCTTGGACGTTGTTGTAAAAGCACACACACACACGAGATTTGAGTACCATTTTTCACAAACCAACAGATAAATATACTTTAAGATCTGACGCTATCACCCAGCACATCTCAGAAATAATTTACCTTATAGCAACTTTTTAAGAATAAAACAGAACTGTACCAGCTGCTGAGATTTGTTCAAAGGACCACGTTCATTAGTGCAACGCTTTCATGAAAGGGGACACCTAACCAGGGGATAAAATCAGCAATGAATGAAGCGCAGGCCTGTAAACGAGACCTCCTATTGGATACCCCAAAAAGAACGGAGAAACAACCACCTGAGCAGCAGCAACGTGCATTCTCCCTTTCAATCCAGTTACAGAAAAATTACAAACGCATATTTTGTCCAACTGGCATCTGGTTCAGGACCTACCAGGTCAACTCACTAGATCAGACCTCATACATCCCGGCCACATGTGACCCGACCAAAGAAATAAGTTTGCAAATGAGCAAGATTTCGGAAGAGGGCCAAGCTCGGGGATGGATTAGTCCGTCTGAATTCAACTTCCTGCTCGAGAAAAATCCCAGGTGGCCCTGTTTTATGTTTTGCCAAAGATCCACAAGGGCACCAATCCTCCTCCAGGCCTCCCCATCGTCTCAGGGAACGATTCAGTATTAGAACCTATATCTCAATTTGTCGATCACTTCTTAAAGCCTTTCATCCCATCTATGCAACCATATATTCCGGACACCACGCATTTTCTAGAAAAGACTGAAGGCATCAAGGTGCAGCAAGGAGATACCTTAGCCACCATGGAGGTGAGGTCCTTTTACACTAGCATTCCTCAAGATGAAACGTTGCACATTGTATTCCATCCATGACAAAGACATGACAAAGAAATCCTCCGACCCCTATCGTTTTTTGCCCTACTGGCCATGAAAGCTTTGCGAAAGCATTTTCTCTCATTCAATAGGTAGTTTTTCTGGCAAACCAAACAGGCGGCGATGGGATGCCCCATGGCCCCAGAAATTGCCCATTTATCTATGCAGTACCTTGAACAACAGTTTTTTTTCTAATAATCCATACAGTCGCAACATAATCACATGGCTAAGGTTCCTTGATCATGTGCTTTTGATTAAGAGGGACACCCGTCATAAGTTAGAAGAGTTTTTCCAGTAGATGAATACAAGAGATTTAAATCTTACCTTTGAAGCATCGTACAGTCCAGCGCAGGTAAACTTCTTGGACGTTGTTGTAAAAGCACACACACACACGAGATTTGAGTACCATTTTTCACAAACCAACACATAAATATACTTTAAGATATGACGCTATCACCCAGCACATCTCAGAAATAATTTACCTTATAGCAACTTTTTAAGAATAAAACAGAACTGTACAAGCTGCTGAGATTTGTTCAGAGGACCACGTTCATTAGTGCAACGCTTTCATGAAAGGGGACACCTAACCAGGGGATAAAATCAGCAATGAATAAAGCACAGGCCTGTAAACGAGACATCCTATTGGATACCCCAAAAAGAACGGAGAAACAACCACCTGAGCAGCAGCAACGTGCATTCTTCCTTTCAATCCAGTTACAGAAAAATTACAAATGCATATTTTGTCCAACTGGCATCTGGTTCAGGACCTACCAGGTCAACTCACTAGATCAGACCGCATACATCCCGGCCACATGTGACCCTACCAAAGAAATAAGTTTGCAAATGAGCAAGATTTCGGAAGGGGGCCAAGCTCGGGGATGGATTAGTCCGTCTGAATTCAACTTCCTGCTCGAGAAAAATCCCAGGTGGCCCTGTTTTATGTTTTGCCAAAGATCCACAAGGGCACCAATCCTCCTCCAGGCCTCCCCATCGTCTCAGGGAACGATTCAGTATTAGAACCTATATCTCAATTTGTCGATCACTTCTTAAAGCCTTTCATCCCATCTATGCAACCATATATTCCGGACACCACGCATTTTCTAGAAAAGATTGAAGGCATCAAGGTACAGCAAGGAGATACCTTAGCCACCATGGAGGTGAGGTCCTTTTACACTAGCATTCCTCAAGATGAAACGTTGCACATTGTATTCAGTTCATTACAAAGACATGACAAAGAAATCCTCCAACCCCTATCGTTTTTTGCCCTACTGGCCATGAAAGCTTTGCGAAACCATTTTCTCTCATTCAATAGGTAGTTTTTCTGGCAAACCAAACAGGCGGCGATGGGATGCCCCATGGCCCCAGAAATTGCCCATTTATCTATGCAGTACCTTGAACAACAGTTTTTTTTCTAATAATCCATACAGTCGCAACATAATCACATGGCTAACGTTCCTTGATAATGTGTTTTTGATTAAGAGGAACACCCGTCATAAGTTAGAAGAGTTTTTCCAGTAGATGAATACAAGAGATTTAAATCTTACCTTTGAAGCATCGTACAGTCCAGCGCAGGTAAACTTCTTGGACGTTGTTGTAAAAGCACACACACACGAGATTTGCGTACCATTTTTCACAAACCAACAGATAAATATACTTTAAGATATGACGCTATCACCCAGCACATCTCAGAAATAATTTACCTTATAGCAACTTTTTAAGAATAAAACAGAACTGTACAAGCTGCTGAGATTTGTTCAGAGGACCACGTTCATTAGTGCAACGCTTTCATGAAAGGGGACACCTAACCAGGGGATAAAATCAGCAATGAATAAAGCGCAGGCCTGTAAATGAGACATCCTATTGGATACCCCAAAAAGAACGGAGAAACAACCACCTGAGCAGCAGCAACGTGCATTCTTCCTTTCAATCCAGTTACAGAAAAATTACAAACGCATATTTTTTCCAACTGGCATCTGCTTCGGGACCTACCAGGTCAACTCACTAGATCAGACCGCATACATCCCGGCCACATGTGACCCTACCAAAGAAATAAGTTTGCAAATGAGCAAGATTTCGGAAGGGGGCCAAGCTCGGGGATGGATTAGTCCGTCTGAATTCAAATTCCTGCTCGAGAAAAATCCCAGGTGGCCCTGATTTATGTTTTGCCAAAGATCCACAAGGGCACCAATCCTCCTCCAGGCCTCCCCATCGTCTCAGGGAACGATTCAGTATTAGAACCTATATCTCAATTTGTCGATCACTTCTTAAAGCCTTTCATCCCATCTATGCAACCATATATTCCGGACACCACGCATTTTCTAGAAAAGACTGAAGGCATCAAGGTGCAGCAAGGAGATACCTTAGCCACCATGGAGGTGAGGTCCTTTTACACTAGCATTCCTCAAGATGAAACGTTGCACATTGTATTCAGTTCATTACAAAGACATGACAAAGAAATCCTCCGACCCCTATCGTTTTTTGCCCTACTGGCCATGAAAGCTTTGCGAAAGCATTTTCTCTCATTCAATAGGTAGTTTTTCTGGCAAACCAAACAGGCGGCGATGGGATGCCCCATGGCCCCAGAAATTGCCCATTTATCTATGCAGTACCTTGAACAACAGTTTTTTTTCTAATAATCCATACAGTCGCAACATAATCACATGGCTAAGGTTCCTTGATCATGTGTTTTTGATTAAGAGGGACACCCGTCATAAGTTAGAAGAGTTTTTCCAGTAGATGAATACAAGAGATTTAAATCTTACCTTTCAAGCATCGTACAGTCCAGCGCAGGTAAACTTCTTGGACGTTGTTGTGAAAGCACACACACACGAGATTTGAGTACCATTTTTCACAAACCAACAGATAAAAATACTTTAAGATATGACGCTATCACCCAGCACATCTCAGAAATAATTTACCTTATAGCAACTTTTTAAGAATAAAACAGAACTGTACAAGCTGCTGAGATTTGTTCAGAGGACCACGTTCATTAGTGCAACGCTTTCATGAAAGGGGACACCTAACCAGGGGATAAAATCAGCAATGAATAAAGCGCAGGCCTGTAAACGAGACCTCCTATTGGATACCCCAAAAAGAACGGAGAAACAACCACCTGAGCAGCAGCAACGTGCATTCTTCCTTTCAATCCAGTTACAGAAAAATTACAAATGCATATTTTGTCCAACTGGCATCTGGTTCAGGACCTACCAGGTCAACTCACTAGATCAGACCTCATACATCCCGGCCACATGTGACCCGACCAAAGAAATAAGTTTGCAAATGAGCAAGATTTCGGAAGAGGGCCAAGCTCGGGGATGGATTAGTCCGTCTGAATTCAACTTCCTGCTCGAGAAAAATCCCAGGTGGCCCTGTTTTATGTTTTGCCAAAGATCCACAAGGGCACCAATCCTCCTCCAGGCCTCCCCATCGTCTCAGGGAACGATTCAGTATTAGAACCTATATCTCAATTTGTCGATCACTTCTTAAAGCCTTTCATCCCATCTATGCAACCATATATTCCGGACACCACGCATTTTCTAGAAAAGACTGAAGGCATCAAGGTGCAGCAAGGAGATACCTTAGCCACCATGGAGGTGAGGTCCTTTTACACTAGCATTCCTCAAGATGAAACGTTGCACATTGTATTCAGTTCATTACAAAGACATGACAAAGAAATCCTCCAACCCCTATCGTTTTTTGCCCTACTGGCCATGAAAGCTTTGCGAAACCATTTTCTCTCATTCAATAGGTAGTTTTTCTGGCAAACCAAACAGGCGGCGATGGGATGCCCCATGGCCCCAGAAATTGCCCATTTATCTATGCAGTACCTTGAACAACAGTTTTTTTTCTAATAATCCATACAGTCGCAACATAATCACATGGCTAACGTTCCTTGATAATGTGTTTTTGATTAAGAGGAACACCCGTCATAAGTTAGAAGAGTTTTTCCAGTAGATGAATACAAGAGATTTAAATCTTACCTTTGAAGCATCGTACAGTCCAGCGCAGGTAAACTTCTTGGACGTTGTTGTAAAAGCACACACACACGAGATTTGCGTACCATTTTTCACAAACCAACAGATAAATATACTTTAAGATATGACGCTATCACCCAGCACATCTCAGAAATAATTTACCTTATAGCAACTTTTTAAGAATAAAACAGAACTGTACAAGCTGCTGAGATTTGTTCAGAGGACCACGTTCATTAGTGCAACGCTTTCATGAAAGGGGACACCTAACCAGGGGATAAAATCAGCAATGAATAAAGCGCAGGCCTGTAAATGAGACATCCTATTGGATACCCCAAAAAGAACGGAGAAACAACCACCTGAGCAGCAGCAACGTGCATTCTTCCTTTCAATCCAGTTACAGAAAAATTACAAACGCATATTTTTTCCAACTGGCATCTGCTTCGGGACCTACCAGGTCAACTCACTAGATCAGACCGCATACATCCCGGCCACATGTGACCCTACCAAAGAAATAAGTTTGCAAATGAGCAAGATTTCGGAAGGGGGCCAAGCTCGGGGATGGATTAGTCCGTCTGAATTCAAATTCCTGCTCGAGAAAAATCCCAGGTGGCCCTGATTTATGTTTTGCCAAAGATCCACAAGGGCACCAATCCTCCTCCAGGCCTCCCCATCGTCTCAGGGAACGATTCAGTATTAGAACCTATATCTCAATTTGTCGATCACTTCTTAAAGCCTTTCATCCCATCTATGCAACCATATATTCCGGACACCACGCATTTTCTAGAAAAGACTGAAGGCATCAAGGTGCAGCAAGGAGATACCTTAGCCACCATGGAGGTGAGGTCCTTTTACACTAGCATTCCTCAAGATGAAACGTTGCACATTGTATTCAGTTCATTACAAAGACATGACAAAGAAATCCTCCGACCCCTATCGTTTTTTGCCCTACTGGCCATGAAAGCTTTGCGAAAGCATTTTCTCTCATTCAATAGGTAGTTTTTCTGGCAAACCAAACAGGCGGCGATGGGATGCCCCATGGCCCCAGAAATTGCCCATTTATCTATGCAGTACCTTGAACAACAGTTTTTTTTCTAATAATCCATACAGTCGCAACATAATCACATGGCTAAGGTTCCTTGATCATGTGTTTTTGATTAAGAGGGACACCCGTCATAAGTTAGAAGAGTTTTTCCAGTAGATGAATACAAGAGATTTAAATCTTACCTTTCAAGCATCGTACAGTCCAGCGCAGGTAAACTTCTTGGACGTTGTTGTGAAAGCACACACACACGAGATTTGAGTACCATTTTTCACAAACCAACAGATAAAAATACTTTAAGATATGACGCTATCACCCAGCACATCTCAGAAATAATTTACCTTATAGCAACTTTTTAAGAATAAAACAGAACTGTACAAGCTGCTGAGATTTGTTCAGAGGACCACGTTCATTAGTGCAACGCTTTCATGAAAGGGGACACCTAACCAGGGGATAAAATCAGCAATGAATAAAGCGCAGGCCTGTAAACGAGACCTCCTATTGGATACCCCAAAAAGAACGGAGAAACAACCACCTGAGCAGCAGCAACGTGCATTCTTCCTTTCAATCCAGTTACAGAAAAATTACAAATGCATATTTTGTCCAACTGGCATCTGGTTCAGGACCTACCAGGTCAACTCACTAGATCAGACCTCATACATCCCGGCCACATGTGACCCGACCAAAGAAATAAGTTTGCAAATGAGCAAGATTTCGGAAGAGGGCCAAGCTCGGGGATGGATTAGTCCGTCTGAATTCAACTTCCTGCTCGAGAAAAAT
Organism: Heloderma suspectum; assembly: GCF_057233095.1. NCBI lineage: Eukaryota > Metazoa > Chordata > Lepidosauria > Squamata > Helodermatidae > Heloderma > Heloderma suspectum. Next base: position 13,407,383 of record NC_139470.1, read on the forward strand.
CCCAGGTGGCCCTGTTTTATGTTTTGCCAAAGATCCACAAGGGCACCAATCCTCCTCCAGGCCTCCCCATCGTCTCAGGGAACGATTCAGTATTAGAACCTATATCTCAATTTGTCGATCACTTCTTAAAGCCTTTCATCCCATCTATGCAACCATATATTCCGGACACCACGCATTTTCTAGAAAAGACTGAAGGCATCAAGGTGCAGCAAGGAGATACCTTAGCCACCATGGAGGTGAGGTCCTTTTACACTAGCATTCCTCAAGATGAAACGTTGCACATTGTATTCCATCCATGACAAAGACATGACAAAGAAATCCTCCAACCCCTATCGTTTTTTGCCCTACTGGCCATGAAAGCTTTGCGAAAGCATTTTCTCTCATTCAATAGGTAGTTTTTCTGGCAAACCAAACAGGTGGCGATGGGATGCCCCATGGCCCCAGAAATTGCCCATTTATCTATGCAGTACCTTGAACAACAGTTTTTTTTCTAATAATCCATACAGTCGCAACATAATCACATGGCTAACGTTCCTTGATCATGTGTTTTTGATTAAGAGGGACACCCGTCATAAGTTAGAAGAGTTTTTCCAGTAGATGAATACAAGAGATTTAAATCTTACCTTTGAAGCATCGTACAGTCCAGCGCAGGTAAACTTCTTGGACGTTGTTGTAAAAGCACACACACACGAGATTTGCGTACCATTTTTCACAAACCAACAGATAAAAATACTTTAAGATCTGACGCTATCACCCAGCACATCTCAGAAATAATTTACCTTATAGCAACTTTTTAAGAATAAAACAGAACTGTACCAGCTGCTGAGATTTGTTCAAAGGACCACGTTCATTAGTGCAACGCTTTCATGAAAGGGGACACCTAACCAGGGGATAAAATCAGCAATGAATGAAGCGCAGGCCTGTAAACGAGACCTCCTATTGGATACCCCAAAAAGAACGGAGAAACAACCACCTGAGCAGCAGCAACGTGCATTCTTCCTTTCAATCCAGTTACAGAAAAATTACAAACGCATATTTTGTCCAACTGGCATCTGGTTCAGGACCTACCAGGTCAACTCACTAGATCAGACCTCATACATCCCGGCCACATGTGACCCTACCAAAGAAATTAGTTTGCAAATGAGCAAGATTTCGGAAGAGGGCCAAGCTCGGGGATGGATTAGTCCGTCTGAATTCAACTTCCTGCTCGAGAAAAATCCCAGGTGGCCCTGTTTTATGTTTTGCCAAAGATCCACAAGGGCACCAATCCTCCTCCAGGCCTCCCCATCGTCTCAGGGAACGATTCAGTATTAGAACCTATATCTCAATTTGTCGATCACTTCTTAAAGCCTTTCATCCCATCTATGCAACCATATATTCCGGACACCACGCATTTTCTAGAAAAGACTGAAGGCATCAAGGTGCAGCAAGGAGATACCTTAGCCACCATGGAGGTGAGGTCCTTTTACACTAGCATTCCTCAAGATGAAACGTTGCACATTGTATTCCATCCATGACAAAGACATAACAAAGAAATCCTCCAACCCATATCTTTTTTTGCCCTACTGGCCATGAAAGCTTTGCGAAAGAATTTTCTCTCATTCAATAGGTAGTTTTTCTGGCAAACCTAACGGGCAGCGATGGGATGCCCCATGGCCCCAGAAATTGCCAATTGATCTATGCAGTATCTTGAACAACAGATTTTTTTCTAATACTCCAGACGATTGCAACATAATCACATGGCTCAGTTTCCTTGATCATGTGTTTTTGATTAAGAGGGACACCCGTCATAAGTTAGAAGAGTTTTTCCAGTAGATGAATACAAGAGATTTAAATCTTACCTTTGAAGCATCGTACAGTCCAGCGCAGGTAAACTTCTTGGACGTTGTTGTAAAAGCACACACACACGAGATTTGAGTACCATTTTTCACAAACCAACAGATAAATATACTTTAAGATATGACGCTATCACCCAGCACATCTCAGAAATAATTTACCTTATAGCAACTTTTTAAGAATAAAACAGAACTGTACCAGCTGCTGAGATTTGTTCAAAGGACCACGTTCATTAGTGCAACGCTTTCATGAAAGGGGATACCTACCCAGGGGATAAAATCAGCAATGAATAAAGCGCAGGCCTGTAAACGAGACCTCCTATTGGATACCCCAAAAAGAACGGAGAAACAACCACCTGAGCAGCAGCAACATGCATTCTTCCTTTCAATCCAGTTACAGAAAAATTACAAACGCATATTTTGTCCAACTGGCATCTGGTTCAGGACCTACCAGGTCAACTCACTAGATCAGACCTCATACATCCCGGCCACATGTGACCCTACCAAAGAAATTAGTTTGCAAATGAGCAAGATTTCGGAAGAGGGCCAAGCTCAGGGATGGATTAGTCCGTCTGAATTCAACTTCCTGCTCGAGAAAAATCCCAGGTGGCCCTGTTTTATGTTTTGCCAAAGATCCACAAGGGCACCAATCCTCCTCCAGGCCTCCCCATAGTCTCAGGGAACGATTCAGTATTAGAACCTATATCTCAATTTGTCGATCACTTCTTAAAGCCTTTCATCCCATCTATGCAACCATATATTCCGGACACCACGCATTTTCTAGAAAAGATTGAAGGCATCAAGGTGCAGCAAGGAGATACCTTAGCCACCATGGAGGTGAGGTCCTTTTACACTAGCATTCCTCAAGATGAAACGTTGCACATTGTATTCAGTTCATTACAAAGACATGACAAAGAAATCCTCCAACCCCTATCGTTTTTTGCCCTACTGGCCATGAAAGCTTTGCGAAAGCATTTTCTCTCATTCAATAGGTCGTTTTTCTGGCAAACCAAACAGGCGGCGATGGGATGACCCATGGCCCCAGAAATTGCCCATTTATCTATGCAGTACCTTGAACAACAGTTTTTTTTCTAATAATCCATACAGTCGCAACATAATCACATGGCTAAGGTTCCTTGATCATGTGCTTTTGATTAAGAGGGACACCCGTCATAAGTTAGAAGAGTTTTTCCAGTAGATGAATACAAGAGATTTAAATCTTACCTTTGAAGCATCGTACAGTCCAGCGCAGGTAAACTTCTTGGACGTTGTTGTAAAAGCACACACACATGAGATTTGAGTAACATTTTTCACAAACCAACAGATAAATATACTTTAAGATATGACTCTATCACCCAGCACATCTCAGAAATAATTTACCTTATAGCAACTTTTTAAGAATAAAACAGAACTGTACCAGCTGCTGAGATTTGTTCAAAGGACCACGTTCATTAGTGAAACACTTTCATGAAAGGGGATACCTAACCAGGGGATAAAATCAGCAATGAATGAAGCGCAGGCCTGTAAACGAGACATCCTATTGGATACCCCAAAAAGAACGGAGAAACAACCACCTGAGCAGCAGCAACATGCATTCTCCCTTTCAATCCAGTTACAGAAAAATTACAAACGCATATTTTGTCCAACTGGCATCTGGTTCAGGACCTACCAGGTCAACTCACTAGATCAGACCTCATACATCCCGGCCACATGTGACCCTACCAAAGAAATTAGTTTGCAAATGAGCAAGATTTCGGAAGAGGGCCAAGCTCGGGGATGGATTAGTCCGTCTGAATTCAACTTCCTGCTCGAGAAAAATCCCAGGTGGCCCTGTTTTATGTTTTGCCAAAGATCCACAAGGGCACCAATCCTCCTCCAGGCCTCCCCATCGTCTCAGGGAACGATTCAGTATTAGAACCTATATCTCAATTTGTCGATCACTTCTTAAAGCCTTTCATCCCATCTATGCAACCATATATTCCGGACACCACGCATTTTCTAGAAAAGATTGAAGGCATCAAGGTGCAGCAAGGAGAGACCTTAGCCACCATGGAGGTGAGGTCCTTTTACACTAGCATTCCTCAAGATGAACCGTTGCACACTGTATTGAGTACATTACAAAGACATGACAAAGAAATCCTCCAACCCCTATCGTTTTTTGCCCTACTGGCCATGAAAGCTTTGCGAAAGAATTTTCTCTCATTCAATAGGTAGTTTTTCTGGCAAACCAAACAGGCGACAATGGGATGCCCCATGGCCCCAGAAATTGCCCATTTGTCTATGCAGTATCTTGAACAACAGTTTTTTTTTCTAATAATCCATACAGTCGCAACATAATCACATGGCTAAGGTTCCTTGATCATGTGTTTTTGATTAAGAGGGACACCCGTCATAAGTTAGAAGAGTTTTTCCAGTAGATGAATACAAGAGATTTAAATCTTACCTTTGAAGCATCGTACAGTCCAGCGCAGGTAAACTTCTTGGACGTTGTTGTAAAAGCACACACACACGAGATTTGAGTACCATTTTTCACAAACCAACAGATAAATATACTTTAAGATCTGACGCTATCACCCAGCACATCTCAGAAATAATTTACCTTATAGCAACTTTTTAAGAATAAAACAGAACTGTACCAGCTGCTGAGATTTGTTCAAAGGACCACGTTCATTAGTGCAACGCTTTCATGGAAGGGGACACCTACCCAGGGGATAAAATCAGCAATGAATGAAGCGCAGGCCTGTAAACGAGACCTCCTATTGGATACCCCAAAAAGAACGGAGAAACAACCACCTGAGCAGCAGCAACGTGCATTCTTCCTTTCAATCCAGTTACAGAAAAATTACAAATGCATATTTTGTCCAACTGGCATCTGGTTCAGGACCTACCAGGTCAACTCACTAGATCAGACCGCATACATCCCGGCCACATGTGACCCTACCAAAGAAATAAGTTTGCAAATGAGCAAGATTTCGGAAGGGGGCCAAGCTCGGGGATGGATTAGTCCGTCTGAATTCAACTTCCTGCTCGAGAAAAATCCCAGGTGGCCCTGTTTTATGTTTTGCCAAAGATCCACAAGGGCACCAATCCTCCTCCAGGCCTCCCCATCGTCTCAGGGAACGATTCAGTATTAGAACCTATATCTCAATTTGTCGATCACTTCTTAAAGCCTTTCATCCCATCTATGCAACCATATATTCCGGACACCACGCATTTTCTAGAAAAGATTGAAGGCATCAAGGTACAGCAAGGAGATACCTTAGCCACCATGGAGGTGAGGTCCTTTTACACTAGCATTCCTCAAGATGAAACGTTGCACATTGTATTCAGTTCATTACAAAGACATGACAAAGAAATCCTCCAACCCCTATCGTTTTTTGCCCTACTGGCCATGAAAGCTTTGCGAAACCATTTTCTCTCATTCAATAGGTAGTTTTTCTGGCAAACCAAACAGGCGGCGATGGGATGCCCCATGGCCCCAGAAATTGCCCATTTATCTATGCAGTACCTTGAACAACAGTTTTTTTTCTAATAATCCATACAGTCGCAACATAATCACATGGCTAACGTTCCTTGATAATGTGTTTTTGATTAAGAGGAACACCCGTCATAAGTTAGAAGAGTTTTTCCAGTAGATGAATACAAGAGATTTAAATCTTACCTTTGAAGCATCGTACAGTCCAGCGCAGGTAAACTTCTTGGACGTTGTTGTAAAAGCACACACACACGAGATTTGCGTACCATTTTTCACAAACCAACAGATAAATATACTTTAAGATATGACGCTATCACCCAGCACATCTCAGAAATAATTTACCTTATAGCAACTTTTTAAGAATAAAACAGAACTGTACAAGCTGCTGAGATTTGTTCAGAGGACCACGTTCATTAGTGCAACGCTTTCATGAAAGGGGACACCTAACCAGGGGATAAAATCAGCAATGAATAAAGCGCAGGCCTGTAAATGAGACATCCTATTGGATACCCCAAAAAGAACGGAGAAACAACCACCTGAGCAGCAGCAACGTGCATTCTTCCTTTCAATCCAGTTACAGAAAAATTACAAACGCATATTTTTTCCAACTGGCATCTGCTTCGGGACCTACCAGGTCAACTCACTAGATCAGACCGCATACATCCCGGCCACATGTGACCCTACCAAAGAAATAAGTTTGCAAATGAGCAAGATTTCGGAAGGGGGCCAAGCTCGGGGATGGATTAGTCCGTCTGAATTCAAATTCCTGCTCGAGAAAAATCCCAGGTGGCCCTGATTTATGTTTTGCCAAAGATCCACAAGGGCACCAATCCTCCTCCAGGCCTCCCCATCGTCTCAGGGAACGATTCAGTATTAGAACCTATATCTCAATTTGTCGATCACTTCTTAAAGCCTTTCATCCCATCTATGCAACCATATATTCCGGACACCACGCATTTTCTAGAAAAGACTGAAGGCATCAAGGTGCAGCAAGGAGATACCTTAGCCACCATGGAGGTGAGGTCCTTTTACACTAGCATTCCTCAAGATGAAACGTTGCACATTGTATTCAGTTCATTACAAAGACATGACAAAGAAATCCTCCGACCCCTATCGTTTTTTGCCCTACTGGCCATGAAAGCTTTGCGAAAGCATTTTCTCTCATTCAATAGGTAGTTTTTCTGGCAAACCAAACAGGCGGCGATGGGATGCCCCATGGCCCCAGAAATTGCCCATTTATCTATGCAGTACCTTGAACAACAGTTTTTTTTCTAATAATCCATACAGTCGCAACATAATCACATGGCTAACGTTCCTTGATCATGTGTTTTTGATTAAGAGGGACACCCGTCATAAGTTAGAAGAGTTTTTCCAGTAGATGAATACAAGAGATTTAAATCTTACCTTTCAAGCATCGTACAGTCCAGCGCAGGTAAACTTCTTGGACGTTGTTGTGAAAGCACACACACACGAGATTTGAGTACCATTTTTCACAAACCAACAGATAAAAATACTTTAAGATCTGACGCTATCACCCAGCACATCTCAGAAATAATTTACCTTATAGCAACTTTTTAAGAATAAAACAGAACTGTACAAGCTGCTGAGATTTGTTCAAAGGACCACGTTCATTAGTGCAACGCTTTCATGAAAGGGGACACCTAACCAGGGGATAAAATCAGCAATGAATAAAGCGCAGGCCTGTAAACGAGACCTCCTATTGGATACCCCAAAAAGAACGGAGAAACAACCACCTGAGCAGCAGCAACGTGCATTCTTCCTTTCAATCCAGTTACAGAAAAATTACAAACGCATATTTTGTCCAACTGGCATCTGGTTCAGGACCTACCAGGTCAACTCACTAGATCAGACCTCATACATCCCGGCCACATGTGACCCTACCAAAGAAATTAGTTTGCAAATGAGCAAGTTTTCGGAAGAGGGCCAAGCTCAGGGATGGATTAGTCCGTCTGAATTCAACTTCCTGCTCGAGAAAAATCCCAGGTGGCCCTGTTTTATGTTTTGCCAAAGATCCACAAGGGCACCAATCCTCCTCCAGGCCTCCCCATCGTCTCAGGGAACGATTCAGTATTAGAACCTATATCTCAATTTCTCGATCACTTCTTAAAGCCTTTCATCCCATCTATGCAACCATATATTCCGGACACCACGCATTTTCTAGAAAAGATTGAAGGCATCAAGGTGCAGCAAGGAGATACCTTAGCCACCATGGAGGTGAGGTCCTTTTACACTAGCATTCCTCAAGATGAAACGTTGCACATTGTATTCAGTTCATTACAAAGACATGACAAAGAAATCCTCCAACCCCTATCGTTTTTTGCCCTACTGGCCATGAAAGCTTTGCGAAAGCATTTTCTCTCATTCAATAGGTAGTTTTTCTGGCAAACCAAACAGGCGGCGATGGGATGCCCCATGGCCCCAGAAATTGCCCATTTATCTATGCAGTACCTTGAACAACAGTTTTTTTTCTAATAATCCATACAGTCGCAACATAATCACATGGCTAAGGTTCCTTGATCATGTGTTTTTGATTAAGAGGGACACCCGTCATAAGTTAGAAGAGTTTTTCCAGTAGATGAATACAAGAGATTTAAATCTTACCTTTCAAGCATCGTACAGTCCAGCGCAGGTAAACTTCTTGGACGTTGTTGTAAAAGCACACACACACGAGATTTGAGTACCATTTTTCACAAACCAACACATAAATATACTTTAAGATATGACGCTATCACCCAGCACATCTCAGAAATAATTTACCTTATAGCAACTTTTTAAGAATAAAACAGAACTGTACCAGCTGCTGAGATTTGTTCAGAGGACCACGTTCATTAGTGCAACGCTTTCATGAAAGGGGACACCTAACCAGGGGATAAAATCAGCAATGAATAAAGCGCAGGCCTGTAAACGAGACATCCTATTGGATACCCCAAAAAGAACGGAGAAACAACCACCTGAGCAGCAGCAACGTGCATTCTTCCTTTCAATCCAGTTACAGAAAAATTACAAATGCATATTTTGTCCAACTGGCATCTGCTTCAGGACCTACCAGGTCAACTCACTAGATCAGACCGCATACATCCCGGCCACATGTGACCCTACCAAAGAAATTAGTTTGCAAATGAGCAAGATTTCGGAAGGGGGCCAAGCTCGGGGATGGATTAGTCCGTCTGAATTCAACTTCCTGCTCGAGAAAAATCCCAGGTGGCCCTGTTTTATGTTTTGCCAAAGATCCACAAGGGCACCAATCCTCCTCCAGGCCTCCCCATCGTCTCAGGGAACGATTCAGTATTAGAACCTATATCTCAATTTGTCGATCACTTCTTAAAGCCTTTCATCCCATCTATGCAACCATATATTCCGGACACCACGCATTTTCTAGAAAAGATTGAAGGCATCAAGGTGCAGCAAGGAGATACCTTAGCCACCATGGAGGTGAGGTCCTTTTACACTAGCATTCCTCAAGATGAAACGTTGCACATTGTATTCAGTTCATTACAAAGACATGACAAAGAAATCCTCCAACCCCTATCGTTTTTTGCCCTACTGGCCATGAAAGCTTTGCGAAAGCATTTTCTCTCATTCAATAGGTAGTTTTTCTGGCAAACCAAACAGGCGGCGATGGGATGCCCCATGGCCCCAGAAATTGCCCATTTATCTATGCAGTACCTTGAACAACAGTTTTTTTTCTAATAATCCATACAGTCGCAACATAATCACATGGCTAAGGTTCCTTGATCATGTGTTTTTGATTAAGAGGGACACCCGTCATAAGTTAGAAGAGTTTTTCCAGTAGATGAATACAAGAGATTTAAATCTTACCTTTGAAGCATCGTACAGTCCAGCGCAGGTAAACTTCTTGGACGTTGTTGTAAAAGCACACACACACACGAGATTTGCGTACCATTTTTCACAAACCAACAGATAAAAATACTTTAAGATCTGACGCTATCACCCAGCACATCTCAGAAATAATTTACCTTATAGCAACTTTTTAAGAATAAAACAGAACTGTACCAGCTGCTGAGATTTGTTCAAAGGACCACGTTCATTAGTGCAACGCTTTCATGAAAGGGGACACCTAACCAGGGGATAAAATCAGCAATGAATGAAGCGCAGGCCTGTAAACGAGACCTCCTATTGGATACCCCAAAAAGAACGGAGAAACAACCACCTGAGCAGCAGCAACGTGCATTCTTCCTTTCAATCCAGTTACAGAAAAATTACAAACGCATATTTTGTCCAACTGGCATCTGGTTCAGGACCTACCAGGTCAACTCACTAGATCAGACCTCATACATCCCGGCCACATGTGACCCTACCAAAGAAATTAGTTTGCAAATGAGCAAGATTTCGGAAGAGGGCCAAGCTCGGGGATGGATTAGTCCGTCTGAATTCAACTTCCTGCTCGAGAAAAATCCCAGGTGGCCCTGTTTTATGTTTTGCCAAAGATCCACAAGGGCACCAATCCTCCTCCAGGCCTCCCCATCGTCTCAGGGAACGATTCAGTATTAGAACCTATATCTCAATTTGTCGATCACTTCTTAAAGCCTTTCATCCCATCTATGCAACCATATATTCCGGACACCACGCATTTTCTAGAAAAGACTGAAGGCATCAAGGTGCAGCAAGGAGATACCTTAGCCACCATGGAGGTGAGGTCCTTTTACACTAGCATTCCTCAAGATGAAACGTTGCACATTGTATTCCATCCATGACAAAGACATAACAAAGAAATCCTCCAACCCATATCTTTTTTTGCCCTACTGGCCATGAAAGCTTTGCGAAAGAATTTTCTCTCATTCAATAGGTAGTTTTTCTGGCAAACCTAACGGGCAGCGATGGGATGCCCCATGGCCCCAGAAATTGCCAATTGATCTATGCAGTATCTTGAACAACAGATTTTTTTCTAATACTCCAGACGATTGCAACATAATCACATGGCTCAGTTTCCTTGATCATGTGTTTTTGATTAAGAGGGACACCCGTCATAAGTTAGAAGAGTTTTTCCAGTAGATGAATACAAGAGATTTAAATCTTACCTTTGAAGCATCGTACAGTCCAGCGCAGGTAAACTTCTTGGACGTTGTTGTAAAAGCACACACACACGAGATTTGAGTACCATTTTTCACAAACCAACAGATAAATATACTTTAAGATATGACGCTATCACCCAGCACATCTCAGAAATAATTTACCTTATAGCAACTTTTTAAGAATAAAACAGAACTGTACCAGCTGCTGAGATTTGTTCAAAGGACCACGTTCATTAGTGCAACGCTTTCATGAAAGGGGATACCTACCCAGGGGATAAAATCAGCAATGAATAAAGCGCAGGCCTGTAAACGAGACCTCCTATTGGATACCCCAAAAAGAACGGAGAAACAACCACCTGAGCAGCAGCAACATGCATTCTTCCTTTCAATCCAGTTACAGAAAAATTACAAACGCATATTTTGTCCAACTGGCATCTGGTTCAGGACCTACCAGGTCAACTCACTAGATCAGACCTCATACATCCCGGCCACATGTGACCCTACCAAAGAAATTAGTTTGCAAATGAGCAAGATTTCGGAAGAGGGCCAAGCTCAGGGATGGATTAGTCCGTCTGAATTCAACTTCCTGCTCGAGAAAAATCCCAGGTGGCCCTGTTTTATGTTTTGCCAAAGATCCACAAGGGCACCAATCCTCCTCCAGGCCTCCCCATAGTCTCAGGGAACGATTCAGTATTAGAACCTATATCTCAATTTGTCGATCACTTCTTAAAGCCTTTCATCCCATCTATGCAACCATATATTCCGGACACCACGCATTTTCTAGAAAAGATTGAAGGCATCAAGGTGCAGCAAGGAGATACCTTAGCCACCATGGAGGTGAGGTCCTTTTACACTAGCATTCCTCAAGATGAAACGTTGCACATTGTATTCAGTTCATTACAAAGACATGACAAAGAAATCCTCCAACCCCTATCGTTTTTTGCCCTACTGGCCATGAAAGCTTTGCGAAAGCATTTTCTCTCATTCAATAGGTAGTTTTTCTGGCAAACCAAACAGGCGGCGATGGGATGACCCATGGCCCCAGAAATTGCCCATTTATCTATGCAGTACCTTGAACAACAGTTTTTTTTCTAATAATCCATACAGTCGCAACATAATCACATGGCTAAGGTTCCTTGATCATGTGCTTTTGATTAAGAGGGACACCCGTCATAAGTTAGAAGAGTTTTTCCAGTAGATGAATACAAGAGATTTAAATCTTACCTTTGAAGCATCGTACAGTCCAGCGCAGGTAAACTTCTTGGACGTTGTTGTAAAAGCACACACACATGAGATTTGAGTAACATTTTTCACAAACCAACAGATAAATATACTTTAAGATATGACTCTATCACCCAGCACATCTCAGAAATAATTTACCTTATAGCAACTTTTTAAGAATAAAACAGAACTGTACCAGCTGCTGAGATTTGTTCAAAGGACCACGTTCATTAGTGAAACACTTTCATGAAAGGGGATACCTAACCAGGGGATAAAATCAGCAATGAATGAAGCGCAGGCCTGTAAACGAGACATCCTATTGGATACCCCAAAAAGAACGGAGAAACAACCACCTGAGCAGCAGCAACATGCATTCTCCCTTTCAATCCAGTTACAGAAAAATTACAAACGCATATTTTGTCCAACTGGCATCTGGTTCAGGACCTACCAGGTCAACTCACTAGATCAGACCTCATACATCCCGGCCACATGTGACCCTACCAAAGAAATTAGTTTGCAAATGAGCAAGATTTCGGAAGAGGGCCAAGCTCGGGGATGGATTAGTCCGTCTGAATTCAACTTCCTGCTCGAGAAAAATCCCAGGTGGCCCTGTTTTATGTTTTGCCAAAGATCCACAAGGGCACCAATCCTCCTCCAGGCCTCCCCATCGTCTCAGGGAACGATTCAGTATTAGAACCTATATCTCAATTTGTCGATCACTTCTTAAAGCCTTTCATCCCATCTATGCAACCATATATTCCGGACACCACGCATTTTCTAGAAAAGATTGAAGGCATCAAGGTGCAGCAAGGAGATACCTTAGCCACCATGGAGGTGAGGTCCTTTTACACTAGCATTCCTCAAGATGAAACGTTGCACATTGTATTCAGTTCATTACAAAGACATGACAAAGAAATCCTCAAACCCCTATAGTTTTTTGCCCTACTGGCCATGAAAGCTTTGCGAAAGCATTTTCTCTCATTCAATAGGTAGTTTTTCTGGCAAACCAAACAGGCGGCGATGGGATGCCCCATGGCCCCAGAAATTGCCCATTTATCTATGCAGTACCTTGAACAACAGTTTTTTTTCTAATAATCCATACAGTCGCAACATAATCACATGGCTAACGTTCCTTGATCATGTGTTTTTGATTAAGAGGGACACCCGTCATAAGTTAGAAGAGTTTTTCCAGTAGATGAATACAAGAGATTTAAATCTTACCTTTGAAGCATCGTACAGTCCAGCGCAGGTAAACTTCTTGGACGTTGTTGTAAAAGCACACACACACGAGATTTGAGTACCATTTTTCACAAACCAACAGATAAAAATACTTTAAGATCTGACGCTATCACCCAGCACATCTCAGAAATAATTTACCTTATAGCAACTTTTTAAGAATAAAACAGAACTGTACCAGCTGCTGAGATTTGTTCAAAGGACCACGTTCATTAGTGCAACGCTTTCATGAAAGGGGACACCTAACCAGGGGATAAAATCAGCAATGAATGAAGCGCAGGCCTGTAAACGAGACGTCCTATTGGATACCCCAAAAAGAACGGAGAAACAACCACCTGAGCAGCAGCAACGTGCATTCTTCCTTTCAATCCAGTTACAGAAAAATTACAAACGCATATTTTGTCCAACTGGCATCTGGTTCAGGACCTACCAGGTCAACTCACTAGATCAGACCTCATACATCCCGGCCACATGTGACCCTACCAAAGAAATAAGTTTGCAAATAAGCAACATTTCGGAAGAGGGCCAAGCTCGGGGATGGATTAGTCCGTCTGAATTCAACTTCCTGCTCGAGAAAAATCCCAGGTGGCCCTGTTTTATGTTTTGCCAAAGATCCACAAGGGCACCAATCCTCCTCCAGGCCTCCCCATCGTCTCAGGGAACGATTCAGTATTAGAACCTATATCTCAATTTGTCGATCACTTCTTAAAGCCTTTCATCCCATCTATGCAACCATATATTCCGGACACCACGCATTTTCTAGAAAAGACTGAAGGCATCAAGGTGCAGCAAGGAGATACCTTAGCCACCATGGAGGTGAGGTCCTTTTACACTAGCATTCCTCAAGATGAAACGTTGCACATTGTATTCAGTTCATTACAAAGACATGACAAAGAAATCCTCCAACCCCTATCGTTTTTTGCCCTACTGGCCATGAAAGCTTTGCGAAAGCATTTTCTCTCATTCAATAGGTAGTTTTTCTGGCAAACCAAACAGGCGGCGATGGGATGACCCATGGCCCCAGAAATTGCCCATTTATCTATGCAGTACCTTGAACAACAGTTTTTTTTCTAATAATCCATACAGTCGCAACATAATCACATGGCTAAGGTTCCTTGATCATGTGCTTTTGATTAAGAGGGACACCCGTCATAAGTTAGAAGAGTTTTTCCAGTAGATGAATACAAGAGATTTAAATCTTACCTTTGAAGCATCGTACAGTCCAGCGCAGGTAAACTTCTTGGACGTTGTTGTAAAAGCACACACACATGAGATTTGAGTAACATTTTTCACAAACCAACAGATAAATATACTTTAAGATATGACTCTATCACCCAGCACATCTCAGAAATAATTTACCTTATAGCAACTTTTTAAGAATAAAACAGAACTGTACCAGCTGCTGAGATTTGTTCAAAGGACCACGTTCATTAGTGAAACACTTTCATGAAAGGGGATACCTAACCAGGGGATAAAATCAGCAATGAATGAAGCGCAGGCCTGTAAACGAGACATCCTATTGGATACCCCAAAAAGAACGGAGAAACAACCACCTGAGCAGCAGCAACATGCATTCTTCCTTTCAATCCAGTTACAGAAAAATTACAAACGCATATTTTGTCCAACTGGCATCTGGTTCAGGACCTACCAGGTCAACTCACTAGATCAGACCTCATACATCCCGGCCACATGTGACCCTACCAAAGAAATTAGTTTGCAAATGAGCAAGATTTCGGAAGAGGGCCAAGCTCGGGGATGGATTAGTCTGTCTGAATTCAACTTCCTGCTCGAGAAAAATCCCAGGTGGCCCTGTTTTATGTTTTGCCAAAGATCCACAAGGGCACCAATCCTCCTCCAGGCCTCCCCATCGTCTCAGGGAATGATTCAGTATTAGAACCTATATCTCAATTTGTCGATCACTTCTTAAAGCCTTTCATCCCATCTATGCAACCATATATTCCGGACACCACGCATTTTCTAGAAAAGATTGAAGGCATCAAGGTGCAGCAAGGAGAGACCTTAGCCACCATGGAGGTGAGGTCCTTTTACACTAGCATTCCTCAAGATGAACCGTTGCACACTGTATTCAGTACATTACAAAGACATGACAAAGAAATCCTCCAACCCCTATCGTTTTTTGCCCTACTGGCCATGAAAGCTTTGCGAAAGCATTTTCTCTCATTCAATAGGTAGTTTTTCTGGCAAACCAAACAGGCGACAATGGGATGCCCCATGGCCCCAGAAATTGCCCATTTGTCTATGCAGTATCTTGAACAACAGTTTTTTTTTCTAATAATCCATACAGTCGCAACATAATAACATGGCTAAGGTTCCTTGATCATGTGCTTTTGATTAAGAGGGACACCCGTCATAAGTTAGAAGAGTTTTTCCAGTAGATGAATACAAGAGATTTAAATCTTACCTTTGAAGCATCGTACAGTCCAGCGCAGGTAAACTTCTTGGACGTTGTTGTAAAAGCACACACACATGAGATTTGAGTACCATTTTTCACAAACCAACACATAAATATACTTTAAGATATGACGCTATCACCCAGCACATCTCAGAAATAATTTACCTTATAGCAACTTTTTAAGAATAAAACAGAACTGTAGCAGCTGCTGAGATTTGTTCAAAGGACCACGTTCATTAGTGCAACGCTTTCATGAAAGGGGACACCTACCCAGGGGATAAAATCAGCAATGAATAAAGCGCAGGCCTGTAAACGAGACCTCCTATTGGATACCCCAAAAAGAACGGAGAAACAACCACCTGAGCAGCGAGCAACATGCATTCTCCCTTTCAATCCAGTTACAGAAAAATTACAAACGCATATTTTGTCCAACTGGCATCTGGTTCAGGACCTACCAGGTCAACTCAATAGATCAGACCTCATACATCCCGGCCACATGTGACCCTACCAAAGAAATAAGTTTGCAAATGAGCAAGATTTCGGAAGAGGGCCAAGCTCGGGGATGGATTAGTCCGTCTGAATTCAACTTCCTGCTCGAGAAAAATCCCAGGTGGCCCTGTTTTATGTTTTGCCAAAGATCCACAAGGGCACCAATCCTCCTCCAGGCCTCCCCATCGTCTCAGGGAACGATTCAGTATTAGAACCTATATCTCAATTTGTCGATCACTTCTTAAAGCCTTTCATCCCATCTATGCAACCATATATTCCGGACACCACGCATTTTCTAGAAAAGATTGAAGGCATCAAGGTGCAGCAAGGAGATACCTTAGCCACCATGGAGGTGAGGTCCTTTTACACTAGCATTCCTCAAGATGAAACGTTGCACATTGTATTCAGTACATTACAAAGACATGACAAAGAAATCCTCCAACCCCTATCGTTTTTTGCCCTACTGGCCATGAAAGCTTTGCGAAAGAATTTTCTCTCATTCAATAGGTAGTTTTTCTGGCAAACCAAACAGGCGGCGATGGGATGCCCCATGGCCCCAGAAATTGCCCATTTATCTATGCAGTACCCTGAACAACAGTTTTTTTTTCTAATAATCCATACAGTCGCAACATAATCACATGGCTAAGGTTCCTTGATCATGTGCTTTTGATTAAGAGGGACACCCGTCATAAGTTAGAAGAGTTTTTCCAGTAGATGAATACAAGAGATTTAAATCTTACCTTTGAAGCATCGTACAGTCCAGCGCAGGTAAACCTCTTGGACGTTGTTGTGAAAGCACACACACACGAGATTTGAGTACCATTTTTCACAAACCAACAGATAAAAATACTTTAAGATCTGACGCTATCACCCAGCACATCTCAGAAATAATTTACCTTATAGCAACTTTAAGAATAAAACAGAACTGTACCAGCTGCTGAGATTTGTTCAAAGGACCACGTTCATTAGTGAAACGCTTTCATGAAAGGGGACACCTAACCAGGGGATAAAATCAGCAATGAATGAAGCGCAGGACTGTAAACGAGACATCCTATTGGATACCCCAAAAAGAACGGAGAAACAACCACCTGAGCAGCAGCAACATGCATTCTTCCTTTCAATCCAGTTACAGAAAAATTACAAACGCATATTTTGTCCAACTGGCATCTGCTTCAGGACCTACCAGGTCAACTCACTAGATCAGACCGCATACATCCCGGCCACATGTGACCCTACCAAAGAAATAAGTTTGCAAATGAGCAAGATTTCGGAAGAGGGCCAAGCTCGGGGATGGATTAGTCCGTCTGAATTCAACTTCCTGCTCGAGAAAAATCCCAGGTGGCCCTGTTTTATGTTTTGCCAAAGATCCACAAGGGCACCAATCCTCCTCCAGGCCTCCCCATCGTCTCAGGGAACGATTCAGTATTAGAACCTATATCTCAATTTGTCGATCACTTCTTAAAGCCTTTCATCCCATCTATGCAACCATATATTCTGGACACCACGCATTTTCTAGAAAAGATTGAAGGCATCAAGGTGCAGCAAGGAGATACCTTAGCCACCATGGAGGTGAGGTCGTTTTACACTAGCATTCCTCAAGATGAAACGTTGCACATTGTATTCAGTTCATTACAAAGACATGACAAAGAAATCCTCCAACCCCTATCGTTTTTTGCCCTACTGGCCATGAAAGCTTTGCGAAAGCATTTTCTCTCATTCAATAGGTAGTTTTTCTGGCAAACCAAACAGGCGGCGATGGGATGCCCCATGGCCCCAGAAATTGCCCATTTATCTATGCAGTACCTTGAACAACAGTTTTTTTTCTAATAATCCATACAGTCGCAACATAATCACATGGCTAAGGTTCCTTGATCATGTGCTTTTGATTAAGAGGGACACCCGTCATAAGTTAGAAGAGTTTTTCCAGTAGATGAATACAAGAGATTTAAATCTTACCTTTGAAGCATCGTACAGTCCAGCGCAGGTAAACTTCTTGGACGTTGTTGTAAAAGCACACACACACACGAGATTTGAGTACCATTTTTCACAAACCAACAGATAAATATACTTTAAGATATGACGCTATCACCCAGCACATCTCAGAAATAATTTACCTTATAGCAACTTTTTAAGAATAAAACAGAACTGTACAAGCTGCTGAGATTTGATCAGAGGACCACGTTCATTAGCGCAACGCTTTCATGAAAGGGAACACCTAACCAGGGGATAAAATCAGCAATGAATAAAGCGCAGGCCTGTAAACGAGACATCCTATTGGATACCCCAAAAAGAACGGAGAAACAACCACCTGAGCAGCAGCAACGTGCATTCTTCCTTTCAATCCAGTTACAGAAAAATTACAAACGCATATTTTTTCCAACTGGCATGTGCTTCGGGACCTACCAGGTCAACTCACTAGATCAGACCTCATACATCCCGGCCACATGTGACCCTACCAAAGAAATTAGTTTGCAAATGAGCAAGATTTCGGAACGGGGCCAAGCTCGGGGATGGATTAGTCCGTCTGAATTCAACTTCCTGCTCGAGAAAAATCCCAGGTGGCCCTGATTTATGTTTTGCCAAAGATCCACAAGGGCACCAATCCTCCTCCAGGCCTCCCCATCGTCTCAGGGAACGATTCAGTATTAGAACCTATATCTCAATTTGTCGATCACTTCTTAAAGCCTTTCATCCCATCTATGCAACCATATATTCCGGACACCACGCATTTTCTAGAAAAGACTGAAGGCATCAAGGTGCAGCAAGGAGATACCTTAGCCACCATGGAGGTGAGGTCCTTTTACACTAGCATTCCTCAAGATGAAACGTTGCACATTGTATTCAGTTCATTACAAAGACATGACAAAGAAATCCTCCGACCCCTATCGTTTTTTGCCCTACTGGCCATGAAAGCTTTGCGAAAGCATTTTCTCTCATTCAATAGGTAGTTTTTCTGGCAAACCAAACAGGCGGCGATGGGATGCCCCATGGCCCCAGAAATTGCCCATTTATCTATGCAGTACCTTGAACAACAGTTTTTTTTCTAATAATCCATACAGTCGCAACATAATCACATGGCTAACGTTCCTTGATCATGTGTTTTTGATTAAGAGGGACACCCGTCATAAGTTAGAAGAGTTTTTCCAGTAGATGAATACAAGAGATTTAAATCTTACCTTTCAAGCATCGTACAGTCCAGCGCAGGTAAACTTCTTGGACGTTGTTGTGAAAGCACACACACACGAGATTTGAGTACCATTTTTCACAAACCAACAGATAAAAATACTTTAAGATCTGACGCTATCACCCAGCACATCTCAGAAATAATTTACCTTATAGCAACTTTTTAAGAATAAAACAGAACTGTACAAGCTGCTGAGATTTGTTCAGAGGACCACGTTCATTAGTGCAACGCTTTCATGAAAGGGGACACCTAACCAGGGGATAAAATCAGCAATGAATAAAGCGCAGGCCTGTAAACGAGACCTCCTATTGGATACCCCAAAAAGAACGGAGAAACAACCACCTGAGCAGCAGCATCCCTGAGCAGCTCAGGGATGGATTAGTCCGTCTGAATTCAACTTCCTGCTCGAGAAAAATCCCAGGTGGCCCTGTTTTATGTTTTGCCAAAGATCCACAAGGGCACCAATCCTCCTCCAGGCCTCCCCATCGTCTCAGGGAACGATTCAGTATTAGAACCTATATCTCAATTTCTCGATCACTTCTTAAAGCCTTTCATCCCATCTATGCAACCATATATTCCGGACACCACGCATTTTCTAGAAAAGATTGAAGGCATCAAGGTGCAGCAAGGAGATACCTTAGCCACCATGGAGGTGAGGTGGCTAGCATTCCTCAAGATGAAACGTTGCACATTGTATTCCATCCATGACAAAGACATGACAAAGAAATCCTCCAACCCCTATCGTTTTTTGCCCTACTGGCCATGAAAGCTTTGCGAAAGAATTTTCTCTCATTCAATAGGTAGTTTTTCTGGCAAACCAAACAGGCAGCGATGGGATGCCCCATGGCCCCAGAAATTGCCCATTTATCTATGCAGTACCTTGAACAACAGTTTTTTTTCTAATAATCCATACAGTCGCAACATAATCACATGGCTAACGTTCCTTGATCATGTGTTTTTGATTAAGAGGGACACCCGTCATAAGTTAGAAGAGTTTTTCCAGTAGATGAATACAAGAGATTTAAATCTTACCTTTGAAGCATCGTACAGTCCAGCGCAGGTAAACTTCTTGGACGTTGTTGTAAAAGCACACACACACGAGATTTGAGTACCATTTTTCACAAACCAACAGATAAAAATACTTTAAGATCTGAAGCTATCACCCAGCACATCTCAGAAATAATTTACCTTATAGCAACTTTTTAAGAATAAAACAGAACTGTACCAGCTGCTGAGATTTGTTCAGAGGACCACGTTCATTAGTGAAACACTTTCAGGAAAGGGGATACCTAACCAGGGGATAAAATCAGCAATGAATGAAGCGCAGGCCTGTAAACGAGACATCCTATTGGATACCCCAAAAAGAACGGAGAAACAACCACCTGAGCAGCAGCAACATGCATTCTTCCTTTCAATCCAGTTACAGAAAAATTACAAACGCATATTTTGTCCAACTGGCATCTGGTTCAGGACCTACCAGGTCAACTCACTAGATCAGACCTCATACATCCCGGCCACATGTGACCCTACCAAAGAAATTAGTTTGCAAATGAGCAAGATTTCGGAAGAGGGCCAAGCTCAGGGATGGATTAGTCCGTCTGAATTCAACTTCCTGCTCGAGAAAAATCCCAGGTGGCCCTGTTTTATGTTTTGCCAAAGATCCACAAGGGCACCAATCCTCCTCCAGGCCTCCCCATCGTCTCAGGGAACGATTCAGTATTAGAACCTATATCTCAATTTCTCAATCACTTCTTAAAGCCTTTCATCCCATCTATGCAACCATATATTCCGGACACCACGCATTTTCTAGAAAAGATTGAAGGCATCAAGGTGCAGCAAGGAGATACCTTAGCCACCATGGAGGTGAGGTCCTTTTACACTAGCATTCCTCAAGATGAAACGTTGCACATTGTATTCAGTTCATTACAAAGACATGACAAAGAAATCCTCCAACCCCTATCGTTTTTTGCCCTACTGGCCATGAAAGCTTTGCGAAAGCATTTTCTCTCATTCAATAGGTAGTTTTTCTGGCAAACCAAACGGGCGGCGATGGGATGACCCATGGCCCCAGAAATTGCCCATTTATCTATGCAGTACCTTGAACAACAGTTTTTTTTCTAATAATCCATACAGTCGCAACATAATCACATGGCTAAGGTTCCTTGATCATGTGCTTTTGATTAAGAGGGACACCCGTCATAAGTTAGAAGAGTTTTTCCAGTAGATGAATACAAGAGATTTAAATCTTACCTTTGAAGCATCGTACAGTCCAGCGCAGGTAAACTTCTTGGACGTTGTTGTGAAAGCACACACACATGAGATTTGAGTACCATTTTTCACAAACCAACAGATAAAAATACTTTAAGATCTGAAGCTATCACCCAGCACATCTCAGAAATAATTTACCTTATAGCAACTTTTTAAGAATAAAACAGAACTGTACCAGCTGCTGAGATTTGTTCAGAGGACCACGTTCATTAGTGAAACACTTTCAGGAAAGGGGATACCTAACCAGGGGATAAAATCAGCAATGAATGAAGCGCAGGCCTGTAAACGAGACATCCTATTGGATACCCCAAAAAGAACGGAGAAACAACCACCTGAGCAGCAGCAACGTGCATTCTTCCTTTCAATCCAGTTACAGAAAAATTACAAACGCATATTTTGTCCAACTGGCATCTGGTTCAGGACCTACCAGGTCAACTCACTAGATCAGACCTCATACATCCCGGCCACATGTGACCCTACCAAAGAAATTAGTTTGCAAATGAGCAAGATTTCGGAAGAGGGCCAAGCTCAGGGATGGATTAGTCCGTCTGAATTCAACTTCCTGCTCGAGAAAAATCCCAGGTGGCCCTGTTTTATGTTTTGCCAAAGATCCACAAGGGCACCAATCCTCCTCCAGGCCTCCCCATAGTCTCAGGGAACGATTCAGTATTAGAACCTATATCTCAATTTCTCAATCACTTCTTAAAGCCTTTCATCCCATCTATGCAACCATATATTCCGGACACCACGCATTTTCTAGAAAAGATTGAAGGCATCAAGGTGCAGCAAGGAGATACCTTAGCCACCATGGAGGTGAGGTCCTTTTACACTAGCATTCCTCAAGATGAACCGTTGCACATTGTATTCAGTTCATTACAAAGACATGACAAAGAAATCCTCCAACCCCTATCGTTTTTTGCCCTACTGGCCATGAAAGCTTTGCGAAAGCATTTTCTCTCATTCAATAGGTAGTTTTTCTGGCAAACCAAACGGGCGACGATGGGATGCCCCATGGCCCCAGAAATTGCCCATTTATCTATGCAGTACCTTGAACAACAGTTTTTTTTCTAATAATCCATACAGTCGCAACATAATCACATGGCTAAGGTTCCTTGATCATGTGCTTTTGATTAAGAGGGACACCCGTCATAAGTTAGAAGAGTTTTTCCAGTAGATGAATACAAGAGATTTAAATCTTACCTTTGAAGCATCGTACAGTCCAGCGCAGGTAAACTTCTTGGACGTTGTTGTGAAAGCACACACACATGAGATTTGAGTACCATTTTTCACAAACCAACAGATAAAAATACTTTAAGATCTGAAGCTATCACCCAGCACATCTCAGAAATAATTTACCTTATAGCAACTTTTTAAGAATAAAACAGAACTGTACCAGCTGCTGAGATTTGTTCAGAGGACCACGTTCATTAGTGAAACACTTTCAGGAAAGGGGATACCTAACCAGGGGATAAAATCAGCAATGAATGAAGCGCAGGCCTGTAAACGAGACATCCTATTGGATACCCCAAAAAGAACGGAGAAACAACCACCTGAGCAGCAGCAACGTGCATTCTTCCTTTCAATCCAGTTACAGAAAAATTACAAACGCATATTTTGTCCAACTGGCATCTGGTTCAGGACCTA
Source organism: Heloderma suspectum (assembly GCF_057233095.1). NCBI lineage: Eukaryota > Metazoa > Chordata > Lepidosauria > Squamata > Helodermatidae > Heloderma > Heloderma suspectum. The sequence continues at coordinate 13,430,202 of NC_139470.1, forward strand.
CCAGGTCAACTCACTAGATCAGACCTCATACATCCCGGCCACATGTGACCCTACCAAAGAAATAAGTTTGCAAATGAGCAAGATTTCGGAAGAGGGCCAAGCTCAGGGATGGATTAGTCCGTCTGAATTCAACTTCCTGCTCGAGAAAAATCCCAGGTGGCCCTGTTTTATGTTTTGCCAAAGATCCACAAGGGCACCAATCCTCCTCCAGGCCTCCCCATCGTCTCAGGGAACGATTCAGTATTAGAACCTATATCTCAACTTGTCGATCACTTCTTAAAGCCTTTCATCCCATCTATGCAACCATATATTCCGGACACCACACATTTTCTAGAAAAGATTGAAGGCATCAAGGTGCAGCAAGGAGATACCTTAGCCACCATGGAGGTGAGGTCCTTTTACACTAGCATTCCTCAAGATGAACCGTTGCACATTGTATTCAGTACATTACAAAGACATGACAAAGAAATCCTCCAACCCCTATCGTTTTTTGCCCTACTGGCCATGAAAGCTTTGCGAAAGAATTTTCTCTCATTCAATAGGTAGTTTTTCTGGCAAACCAAACGGGCGGCGATGGGATGCCCCATGGCCCCAGAAATTGCCCATTTATCTATGCAGTACCTTGAACAACAGTTTTTTTTCTAATAATCCATACAGTCGCAACATAATCACATGGCTAACGTTCCTTGATCATGTGTTTTTGATTAAGAGGGACACCCGTCATAAGTTAGAAGAGTTTTTCCAGTAGATGAATACAAGAGATTTAAATCTTACCTTTGAAGCATCGTACAGTCCAGCGCAGGTAAACTTCTTGGACGTTGTTGTAAAAGCACACACACACGAGATTTGAGTACCATTTTTCACAAACCAACAGATAAAAATACTTTAAGATCTGACGCTATCACCCAGCACATCTCAGAAATAATTTACCTTATAGCAACTTTTTAAGAATAAAACAGAACTGTACAAGCTGCTGAGATTTGTTCAAAGGACCACGTTCATTAGTGCAACGCTTTCATGAAAGGGGACACCTAACCAGGGGATAAAATCAGCAATGAATAAAGCGCAGGCCTGTAAACGAGACCTCCTATTGGATACCCCAAAAAGAACGGAGAAACAACCACCTGAGCAGCAGCAACGTGCATTCTTCCTTTCAATCCAGTTACAGAAAAATTACAAACGCATATTTTGTCCAACTGGCATCTGGTTCAGGACCTACCAGGTCAACTCACTAGATCAGACCTCATACATCCCGGCCACATGTGACCCTACCAAAGAAATAAGTTTGCAAATGAGCAAGATTTCGGAAGAGGGCCAAGCTCGGGGATGGATTAGTCCGTCTGAATTCAACTTCCTGCTCGAGAAAAATCCCAGGTGGCCCTGTTTTATGTTTTGCCAAAGATCCACAAGGGCACCAATCCTCCTCCAGGCCTCCCCATCGTCTCAGGGAACGATTCAGTATTAGAACCTATATCTCAATTTGTCGATCACTTCTTAAAGCCTTTCATCCCATCTATGCAACCATATATTCCGGACACCACGCATTTTCTAGAAAAGATTGAAGGCATCAAGGTGCAGCAAGGAGATACCTTAGCCACCATGGAGGTGAGGTCCTTTTACACTAGCATTCCTCAAGATGAAACGTTGCACATTGTATTCAGTTCATTACAAAGACATGACAAAGAAATCCTCCAACCCCTATCGTTTTTTGCCCTACTGGCCATGAAAGCTTTGCGAAAGCATTTTCTCTCATTCAATAGGTAGTTTTTCTGGCAAACCTAACGGGCAGCGATGGGATGCCCCATGGCCCCAGAAATTGCCAATTGATCTATGCAGTATCTTGAACAACAGATTTTTTTCTAATACTCCAGACGATTGCAACATAATCACATGGCTCAGTTTCCTTGATCATGTGTTTTTGATTAAGAGGGACACCCGTCATAAGTTAGAAGAGTTTTTCCAGTAGATGAATACAAGAGATTTAAATCTTACCTTTGAAGCATCGTACAGTCCAGCGCAGGTAAACTTCTTGGACGTTGTTGTAAAAGCACACACACACGAGATTTGAGTACCATTTTTCACAAACCAACAGATAAAAATACTTTAAGATCTGACACTATCATCCAGCACATCTCAGAAATAATTTACCTTATACAACTTTTTAAGAATAAAACAGAACTGTACAAGCTGCTGAGATTTGTTCAAAGGACCACGTTCATTAGTGCAACACTTTCATGAAAGGGGATACCTAACCAGGTGATAAAATCAGCATTGAATAAAGCACAGGCCTGTAAATGAGACATCCTATTGGATACCCCAAAAAGAACGGGGAAACAACCACCTGAGCAGCAAGCAACATGCATTCTTCCTTTCAATCCAGTTACAGAAAAATTACAAACGCATATTTTTTCCAACTGGCATCTGCTTCAGGACCTACCAGGTCAACTCACTAGATGAGATCTCATACATCCCGGCAACATGTGACCCTACCAAATCAATAAGTTTGCAAATAAGCAACATTTCGGAAGAGGGCCAAGCTCGGGGATGGATTAGTCCGTCTGAATTCAACTTCCTGCTCGAGAAAAATCCCAGGTGGCCCTGTTTTATGTTTTGCCAAAGATCCACAAGGGCACCAATCCTCCTCCAGGCCTCCCCATCGTCTCAGGGAACGATTCAGTATTAGAACCTATATCTCAATTTGTCGATCACTTCTTAAAGCCTTTCATCCCATCTATGCAACCATATATTCCGGACACCACGCATTTTCTAGAAAAGACTGAAGGCATCAAGGTGCAGCAAGGAGATACCTTAGCCACCATGGAGGTGAGGTCCTTTTACACTAGCATTCCTCAAGATGAAACGTTGCACATTGTATTCCACACATGACAAAGACATGACAAAGAAATCCTCCAACCCATATCGTTTTTTGCCCTACTGGCCATGAAAGCTTTGCGAAAGCATTTTCTCTCATTCAATAGGTAGTTTTTCTGGCAAACCAAACGGGCGACGATGGGATGCCCCATGGCCCCAGAAATTGCCCATTTATCTATGCAATATTTTGAACAACAGTTTTTTTTCTAATATTCAATGCAGTCACAAGGCAATCACATGGCTAAGGTTCCTTGATAATGTGTTTTTGATTAAGAGGGACACCCGTCGTAAGTTAGAAGAGTTTTTCCAGTAGATGAATACAAGAGATTTAAATCTTACCTTTGAAGCATCGTACAGTCCAGCGCAGGTAAACTTCTTGGACGTTGATGTAAAAGCACACACACATGAGATTTGAGTACCATTTTTCACAAACCAACAGATAAAAATACTTTAAGATCTGACGCTATCATCCAGCACATCTCAGAAATAATTTACCTTATAGCAACTTTTTAAGAATAAAACAGAACTGTACAAGCTGCTGAGATTTGTTCAAAGGACCACGTACATTAGTGCAACGCTTTCATGAAAGGGGACACCTAACCAGGGGATAAAATCAGCAATGAATAAAGCGCAGGCCTGTAAACGAGACCTCCTATTGGATACCCCAAAAAGAACGGAGAAACAACCACCTGAGCAGCAGCAACGTGCATTCTTCCTTTCAATCCAGTTACAGAAAAATTACAAACGCATATTTTGTCCAACTGGCATCTGGTTCAGGACCTACCAGGTCAACTACATGCCCCAGGGTAATTTTCAAGGAAACAAAAAATCTCAAGGACTGGCTTGTGCACCCAAAACAAGGTGGAAGACAAAAAAGGCGGTGCAACCTATGGTGTTTCATACACCAAGACCAAAAGGACACCATCCATGCATATTGTAATCCACCAAAAAGAAAACGTTTTTAAACCCAAACTCTGGTAATCTCATTCAGATCTGATTTTCTGACCTGCAACTCTTCAGGAGTAATATATGTGCCATCTCATGCCCCTTATTGTAAAGACCTCGAGACCTTTACAACTCCAAGTTGGAGACCATCTGTGCAATCTGAGACATCAAAGGACAGGAGCACCAATGGTCAAGCTTTTAATGAGAAGCAACATAAACCAAATGATATCATTTGGGGGGGCTATTGAAAAGTTGCATGGGAATGAAAGATCATTAAGCAAAACAGAACTGTTCTGGATCATCTCCTTAAAACGTCTGTGGCCCACAGGGCTTAAAGTGCATTTGGATTTTACAGGATTAAAATAAAGTCAGGAATAAAATTAGAAACAACCAATTAATGCACAATATAAAGTGTAACACCAATTCTTAAAACCCTGTATGCAAGATGTTACCTTCAAGTTGTAATAAGAGTAGTACATGATAGCAGTCACAATGGGGTGGTGTTCAACTTTAAATCATTAGGGAAATACATGCTTCAGTCTCTGCACCAGATGTGAGAGCAGTAGTTGTGATCTACAGCATGTACCAGCACTCAGAAGCAAGGACACTTGTTCACTCCAGAGTAAAAAAAAAATATGGCTTCTAATAGGTCAGTGTTTGTTCAAAAGACTAAAAGCTGATTCAACTTTTCTTGTGTTGTTAAAAAGTCATGCAGCCATGACAGTGTTCATGATAAGGTAATCTCGTGAGTTAAAAGACATTATGTGAGAGTTTTCTGTATTATGTTTAAGTGGAAATTGCTGTTTTGTAGAGTGGCCTTTGATGGTGGAATATTAACACATGCATATACAAAGGTTGCATGAAACTTTAAAATATAGGAACAGGTTGTTATCTGTGACACAGCATTTCTACTATGTATGTTGGGTTTGATATATAGCTCTGTACGAATGAAGGAAACCTTCCAAAATGTATCGAGCATAATAACTATTGTTTCCGGGACCACTGGAGCTCGTGTCCCCCGTTTTTCAACAATATGTGAACCCCACCAAAGTGCAAAGACAATCTCATGAGGAGACTTGCTGGGAAAGTGTCAACCCCACCAGTAATTGAAGCTGTACACTTGAACAGCGGACTTCCTGGGATTGTATGAACTCCAGGAAGAAGTGAATCCATCCCCATGAAGAGGAGACTTGCTGGGACTGTGCGAGCCTCCAAAAAAGTGAAACCACCCCCATTAAGGGGAGACTTGATGGGAATGTGTGAACCCCTTAAAAAAGTGAAGCCATCACCATGAAGGGGAGACTTACTGGGACTGTGTGAGTCCCAAAATAAGTGAAACGATCTCCATGAAGGGGAGACTTGCCGGGAATGCATAAACCCCTTTAAAAAATGAAGCCATCCCCATGAAGGGGAGACTTGATGGCAATGTGTTAACTCCAGGAACAAGCGAAGCTGTCCCTATTAAGGGGAGAATTGCTGGGACTGTGTGAACCCCAGGAACAAACAAAGCCATTCCTGCAAAGGGGAGACTTGCTACGAATGTGTGTACCCCTTAAATAAGTGAAGCTATCTCCATGAAAGGAACATTGCTGGGACTGTGTGAGCCCCAAAATAAGTGAAGCCATCCCCATGAGGGGGTGACTTGCTGGGAATATGTGAATCCCTTAAAAAAGGTGAAGCCATTCCTGTGAACGGGAGACTTGGTGGGAATGCTTGAGCCTCTTAAATAAGTAAAGCCATCCCCATGAAGAAGGGACTTGCTGGGATTGTTTGAACCCCAGGAAGAAGCAAAGCCATCCCCTTGAAGAGGAGACTTGCTGGGACTGTGTGAGCCCCCAAATAAGTGAAACCACCCCCATAAAGGGGTGGCTTACTGGGAATGCATGAACCACCGAAATAAGGGAAGCCATCCCCATGAAGAGGAGACATGCTGGGGATGCGTGAAGCCCAAAGTAAGTGGAACCATCCCCATGAAGGAGATACTTGCTGGGATTGTATGAACCCCAGGAAGAAGCAAAGCCGTCCCCTTGAAGAGGAGACTTGCTGAGAGTGCGTGAAGCCATCCCCATGAAGGGGTGGCTTACTGGGAATGCATGAACTACCGAAATAAGGAAAGCCATCCCCATGAAGAGGAGACTTGTTGGGGATGCGTGAACCCCAAAGTAAATGAAGCCATCCCTAATGAAAAGGAGACTTGCTGGGAACGCATGAACCCCATAAAGAAGTGAAGCCATCCCCATGAAGGGGAGACTTGCTGGCAACGTGTGATTACCAGGAACAAGCAAAGCCATCCCCATGAAGGGGAGACTTGCTGGGACTGTGTGAGCCCCAAAATAAGTGAAACCATCCCCATGAAGGGGAGACTTGCTCAGATTGTTGGAACCCCTTAAATGAGTGAAGCCATCCCCATGAAGAGGAGACTTGCTGGGAATGTGTGAACCCCTTAAATAAGTGACGCCATCCCCATGAAGAGGAGACATGCTGGGGATGCGTGAAACCCAAAGTAAGTGGAACCACCCCCATGAAAGAGAGACTTGCTGGGATTGTGTGAACCCCAGGAAGAAGCAAAGCCGTCCCCTTGAAGAGGAGACTTGCTGAGAGTGCGTGAAGCCATCCCCATGAAGGGGTGGCTTACTGGGAATGCATGAACCACCGAAATAAGGAAAGCCATCCCCATGAAGAGGAAACTTGTTGGGGATGTGTGAACCCCAAAGTAAATGAAGCCATCCCCAATGAAGAGGAGACTTGCTGGGAATGCATGAACCCCATAAAGAAGTGAAACCATCCCCATGAAGGGGAGACTTGCTCAGATTGTTGGAACCCCTTAAATGAGTGAAGCCATCCCAATGAAGAGGAGATTTGCTGGGACTGTGTGAGCCCCCAAATAAGGAAACCATCCCCATGAAGGGGAGACTTGCTCAGATTGTTGGAACCCCTTAAATGAGTGAAGCCATCCCAATGAAGAGGAGATTTGCTGGGACTGTGTGAGCCCCCAAATAAGTGAAACCATCCCCATGAAGGGGAGACTTGCTCCGATTGTTGGAACCCCTTAAATGAGTGAAGCCATCCCAATGAAGAGGAGACTTGCTGGGAATGCATGAACCCCATAAAGAAGTGAAGCCATCCCCATGAAGGGGAGAGTTACTCAGATTGTTGGAACCCCTTAAATGAGTGAAGCCATCCCAATGAAGAGGAGACTTGCTGGGACTGTGTGAGCCCCCAAATAAGGAAACCATCCCCATGAAGGGGAGACTCGCTCAGATTGTTGGAACCCCTTAAATGAGTGAAGCCATCCCAATGAAGAGGAGATTTGCTGGGACTGTGTGAGCCCCCAAATAAGTGAAGCCGTCCCCATGAAGGGGAGACTTGCTCAGATTGTTGGAATCCCTGAAAGAAGAGAAGCCATCCCATGAAGGGGTGCCTTGCTGGGAATATGTGAACCCCTTAAAAAAAGTCAAGCCATCCCTATGAATGGGAGACTTTGTGGAAATGCATGAACCCCTAAAATAAGTGAAGCCATCCCCATGAATGGGAGACTTGCTGGGACTGTGCGAGGCCCAAAATAAGTGGCCATCCCCATGAAGGGGAGACTTGCTGGGAATGCATGAACCCATTAAAAAAGTTAAGCCATTCCCATGAAGGGGAGACTTGATGGCAATGTGTGTACCCCAGGACCAGGCAAAGCCATCCCCTTAAAGAGGAGACTTGCTGGGAATGTGTGAACCCCTTAAATAAGCGAAGTCATCCCCATGAAGAGGAGGCTTACTGGGAATGTGTGAACCCCTTAAATAAGTGAAGCCATCCACATGAAGAGGAGACATGCTGGGGATGCGTGAAGCCCAAAGTAAGTGGAACGATCCCCATAAAGGAGAGACTTGCTGGGATTGTGTGAACCCCAGGAAGAAGCAAAGCCATCCCCTTGAAGAGGAGACTTGCTGAGAGTGTGTGAAGCCATCCCCATGAAGGGGTGGCTTACTGGGAATGCATGAACCACCGAAATAAGGAAAGCCATCCCCATGAAGAGGAGACTTGTTGGGGATGCATGAACCCCAAAGTAAGTGGAACCATCCCCATGAAGGGGAGACTTGCTGGGACTGTGTGAGCCCCAAAATAAGTGAAACCATCCCCATGAAGGGGAGACTTGCTGGGAATGTGTGAACCCCTTAAATGAGTGAAGCCATTCCCATGAAGAGGAGACATGCTGGGGATGCGTGAAGCCTGAAATAAGTGGAACCATCCCCATGAAAGAGAGACTTGCTGGGATTGTGTGAACCCCAGGAAGAAGCAAAGCCATCCCCTTGAAGAGGAGACTTGCTGAGAGTGCATGAAGCCATCCCCATGAAGGGGTGGCTTACTGGGAATGCATGAACCACTGAAATAAGGAAAGCCATCCCCAGGAAGAGGAGACTTGTTGGGGATGTGTGAACCCCAAAGTAAATGAAGCCATCCCCAATGAAGAGGAGACTTGCTGGGAATGCATGAACCCCATAAAGAAGTGAAGCCATCCCCATGAAGGGGAGACTTGCTGGCAACGTGTGATTCCCAGGAACAAGCAAAGCCACCCCATGAAGGGGAGACTTGCTGGGACTGTGTGAGCCCCAAAATAAGTGAAGCCATCCCCATGAAGGGGAGACTTGCTCAGATTGTTGGAACCCCTTAAATGAGTGAAGCCATCCCAATGAAGAGGAGACTTGTTGGGATGTGTGAGCCCCCAAATAAGTGAAGCCATCCCCATGAAGGGGAGACTTGCTCAGATTGTTGGAACCCCTTAAAGAAGAGAAGTCATCCCCATGAAGGGGTGCCTTGCTGGGAATACTTGAACCCCTTAAAAAAGTCAAGCCATCCCCATGAATGGGAGACTTGCTGGGACTGTGTGAGGCCCAAAGTAAGTGGAGCCATCCCCATGAAGGAGAGACTTGCTGGGATTGTGTGAACCCCAGGAAGAAGCAAAGCCATCCCCTTGAAGAGGAGACTTGCTGAGAGTGCGTGAAGTCATCCCCATGAACAGGAGGCTTACTGAGAATGCGTGAACCCCAGGAAGAAGCGAAGCCATCCCCATGAAGATGAGAGTTGCAGGGACTGTGTGAGCCCCAAACTAAGTGGCCATCACCATGAAGGGGAGACTTGATGAGGATGCATGAACCCCAAAGTAAGTGGAGCCATCCCCATAAAGGAGAGACTTGCTGGGATTGTGTGAACCCCAGGAAGAAGCAAAGCCATCCCCTTGAAGAGGAGACTTGCTGGGAATGATTGGACCCATTAAAAAAGTGAAGCCATCCCCATGAAGAGGAGACTTGCTGGGGCTGCGTGAAGCCCAAATTAAGTGGAGTCATCCCCAATGAAGAGGAGACTTGCTGGGAACACATAAACCCCATAAAGAAGTGAAGCCATCCCCATGAAGGGGAGACTTGCTCAGATTGTGTGAACTCCAGGAACAAGCAAAGCTGTTCCTGCCAACGGGAGACTTGCAGGGAATATGTGAACCCCTTAAAAAATGAAGCCATTCCTATGAACAGGAGATTTTGTGGGAATGCATGAACCCCAAACTAAATGAAGCCATCCCCAATGAAGAGGAGACTTGCTGGGAACACATGAACCCCATAAAGAAGTGAAGCCATCCCCATGAAGGGGAGACGTGCTGGCAATGTGTGATTCCCAGGAAGAAGCAAAGCCATCGCCATGAAGGGGAGACTTGCTGGGACCGTGTGAGCCCCAAAATAAATGGCCATCCCCTTGAAGGGGAAACTTGTTGGGAATGCATGAAGCCCTTAAAAATGTGAAGCCATCCCCATGAAGGGGAGACTTGCTCAGATTGTGGGAACCCCTTAAATAAGAGAAGCCATCACCATGAAGGGGTGCCTTGCTGGGAATATGTGAACCCCTTAAAAAAGTGAAGCCATTCCTAAGAATGGGCAACATGGTGGGAATGCTTGAACCCCTAAAATAAGTGGAGCCATCCCCATAACGGGGAGACTTGCTGGGAGTGCATGGACCCATTAAAAAAGTGAAGCCAACCCCATGAAATGGACACTTGCACAGATCATGTGAATCCCAGGAACAAGCGAAGCCATCCCCATGAAGGGGAGACTTGCTAGCAATGTGTGAACCCCACCGTTAAGCAAAGCCATCCCAAGGAAGGGGAGACTTGGTTGATAGGTGTGAACCCCATCATTAAACAAAGCCATCCCAATGAATAGGGGGCATCCATGCATGTCTGAACTCCACCAATGAATTAGCCCATGCCCATGAAGGGGAGGTTACATGGCTTATGTGAAACCAAGCTCTCAGCAGAGCCAATCTGAAGAAGAGGATGTTTGCCATGAGCCATCCTCATGGATGAGCATCATGTTTGCCAGGCATGTTTGAACCCCAGCTCTAATCTGAGCTATCATTATAGGGTGGGGAGGGTTGACATACCTTAACACATATATTTTCCAGACATCTTGAAAAGAAGCTGTGTCCTACCTTTCTTTCAACCCATCAAGGAGGGTGCAAGCAGAGGAAGTGCCCATGGAAGTCTTTGGCCAGCCTAGCGAAGGCAGCATCCTGAGTCCATATCTCAAACCGAGAGACAATCTGGGAGTGAAAATGTACAATTACATATGAGAAGGAAGAAAAGAACAAAATTAATGCACTGAAAGCCAGAGCCAGGAGCATTGCTAGGGTCTTAAAAGATCCAGGGAACAGGCCCATAACACAAATTTGCGCATGTCACACACACACACATGAGTCTAAGCATATTTCTAATATATATATATATATATATATATACACACACACACACACATACACACACACACACACACACACACACGTACGTACAGTCAGGGCCAGCCTGATGGGAGCGAAGTTAGGACTTTCAAGGGGTTTGACAAAAGTGGGGCACTAACCATTCAGGGGGTACAGCCAGTGGCATACACACACACCCATTGTTGGTGGCTCATAAGTAATGAAACAAACCAACATCATTTCAAACTTAAGGATCGCCTTTAATACCTGGGTGAAAATCCTTTGCAGTCAATGACTGCCTGAAGCCTGGAACCCATGGACATGACCAAATGCTGAGTTTCCTCCCTCGAGATGCTTTGCCAGGCCTTTACTGCAGCTGCCTTCAGCTGCTGCTTGTTTGTGGGTCTTTCTGCCTTCAGTCTTGTCTTCAGTAAGTGAAAAGCATGCTCTATTGGGTGGACATGAGGTGACTGACTTGGCCATTGAAGAACATCCCACTTCTTTGCCTGGAGAAACTCTTGGGTAGCTCTGGCTGTATGTTTTGGGTCATTATCCATCTGCAATATGAAGTGGCATCCTATCAGTTTGGCAGCATTCGGCTGAATCTGAGCAGAAAGTATAGCCCTATACACCTCAGAATTCATCCTGCTGCTTTTATCAGCAGTCAGGTCATCAATAGACACCAGTGACCCGGTTCCATTGGCAGCCATACATGCCCATGCCATAACACTGCCTCCACCATGTTTGACAGATGATGTGGTATGCTTTGGTTCATGAGCTGTTCCTTTCCTTCTCCATACTTTTCTCTTCCCATCATTCTGGTACAAGTTAATCTTGGTTTCATCAGTCCAAAGAATCATATTTCAGAACTGGGCAGGCTTTTTTAGGTGTTTGCTGGCAAAGGCTGATCTGGCCTTTCTGTTCTTGAGCGTTACCAGTGGTTTGCACCTTGTTGTGAAGCCTCTGTATTTACATTCATAAAGCTGTCTCTTGACTGTAGATGTTGACAATGACATGCCTACCTCCTCAAGAGCATTCTTGACCTGGCTAGATGTTGTGAGAGGGTTCCTTTTCACCATGAGCAGAATTCTGTAGTCATCCACTTTAGTTGTCTTCCATGGTCTTCCAGGCCTTTTGCTGTTGCTGAGCTTGCCAGTTAATTCCTTCTTTTTCAGGATGTTCCAAACTGTTGTGTTGGCCACTCTCAACATTTTTGCTATCTCTCTGATGGGTTTATATTGTTTCCTCAGCCTAATGATGGCCTCCTTCACTCGTATGGACACCTCTTTGGACCTCATGTTGGGGGTTCCAGTGAACCAAATGCAAATGTAATGCTCAGAACCACCTCCAGGCCTTTTATCTGCCTGATTGGTCATGGGGTACCCAGGAAACAGGCCACAACTGGCCATGCAGCTGCTTGTCAGCCAGTCATTCCATTACTTATGAGTCACCAATGATGGGGGGGTGTATGCCACTGGTTGTCCTTCCTGATTGGTTAGTGCCCCACTTTTGTCAAACCCCTTTAATTACAGTTGAAAGTCCTGACTTTGCTCCCATCTGGGTGAGTTACCTTTCAACTTCAATGTGGCGATGTACAGAGGCCAACTGCCAAAACAGTTATCCTTGTTCCAATATTTCTGGCCCTGACTGTATATGGAGGGGGGTGTATGTGTGGTGAATGCATGCAGTGTGCTTGCGTCTGTGTATGGATTACATACATTGACCCATGCATACCTAAGAAGTGTGCACTGATCCCCCACCCCACTTCAACTCAGACCCCAAGTCAGCATTTTGGAAAACATCCCACTTCTGCACAGGCCAATTTTGGAGTCAGACCACTTCAGCTCAGCATCAACCTGAGTCAAGGTTTAGAAAAATGAGTCATCATTTTTGTCAGAACTGGATAATTTCAGGCATAGTAGCCCCCTAGAAGGGGATTACACCTGCCAAATGTTAGAAAAATAGGTGCAGGGTTTATATTTTGATTTTCTTTTCAAGGGAACTCCAATAACGTGTTAATTCCTTGGAAAAATTGGATAAAAATTTCAGGATTCATTGCCCCATCAGAGGGGATCATGTCTGCCAAATTTCAGAATGATAGCCACAAGGGTTTTTGTCCAAGGGTGGCCTTGGTCTTTTGGGGTCTCCAAAAATGACATACTTATCTCCCTATGTTCCTCCTTGTGGACCATTGTTCTGAAAGTGACAGACAGCCTACAGTTGTCCCTAAGTTAGAAACTTGCAAAGTTTCTGAAGGATATACATGCATTCTAATTTAGAATTACTAGAATTGATTTACATTTCACCAATGTTAGCAGCAGGGGAACATGGGTGGGAAGGTGCTACTGCACTCATGTCCTGCTTGTGGGTTTCCAATGGGCATCTGGCTGGCCACCGTGTGAACGGAATGCCGGACTATATGGAGTTTGGTCTGATGCATCACGGCTCTTCTTATGTTCTTAGAGATTGCCTCCGAGCATATGCAGAATGTTCTTTCACCACTGAGTGCTTGCATTCTCCCCCTACCAATTCCATTCCCCTCCATGCAACCATCCTCCTCATCCTACCATCCCCCCACAACTTTTCATAAAAACAGACGTCTTGTTTTGCGCAACTCCTCTCTATGCACAAGCTCTCATTGTATCTTCCTCCCCATAACTTCATTTGTGCCAAGACTTCACCAGGATTCAGCCATTGAGCCTGTTTTCAACACTAGGGCTCAGTTATGGAGAAACTCTGAGCATGCACTAAGTGCCTTTCCCTCACCACTGAAGCTAGCGTTCATGCATAAAAAAACCCCAAACCCACAAATGACCAAACATGCATAGGACTGAGCTGAAAGGGTAGTCAGTTCATTAGACAGGATTGGGTAGACACTGTATTAAGCCTGCGGTACCAAGCACACAACTCCAGACTTATTTCTGAGTAAACATGCAGAACATCAAGGGGCAAACCTCCCTGCAAAAGTAACTTGTGCTGGAATCCTATGCACACTTGCCTGATGGTAAGCCTCATTAAACATAATGGGACTTCTCATTTGGCATACATGATAGGAGTGCATAAATTAGCAATATTTATCTCCCCTCCACTTACAAAACAACCCAAGAACTCCTCTTGTTATTAAAGCTTTCTGTTGAGAGGAACACAGGAAGCTGCCTTGTACTGAGTCAGACCCTGGGTCCATCTAGCACAGTATTGTTGACACTGACTGGCAGCAGCAGCTCTCCAGGGTTTCAGGCAGGATTCCTTCCTAGCCCTACCTGGAGATGCTGGGGATTGCACCTGGGACCTCCTGCATGGCAACCAGCAAACAAAACAGCCCCAGCTTTGTTTCTCTGCAACCATGTGAACCCACTTTTCTCAAAGGCTTGAGTGAGAAGGACAAAAACCAACCCTCTTGTCTGTTTGTATAAAGTCAAATGCCGCTCAGGACTTCTCTTGCCCAGCAAAGGGAATTCTCTTTAAGAATTCCCCAAGGTATGCTCTGGGTGGAATCAAGAAGAGAAAGAAAGAACAGGAGAGGAGAGGGGAGGGGAGGGGAGGGGAGAAGAAAAGAAGAATGGTGATTGGAAATGTGTGCGGGGGTGTTGGGTACAGAGAATGCCCTAAGCCAAGTGGCTCCTTTCAGAGAGGTCGTACTTCAGAGGAATTTAGGCGGCTGTGGAGGGTTTGTAAGGATTGCACGTACTTAAATGAACTTTATGAGGTGAGGTGGCTGTGGGCTTTTTCTAGCTTTTTTAAAACTGTGGCCCCAGCAGTTTCTCCAACAGGATGCCACATAGTCCCTAACCCTCCCTTGGGATTATTTGAGTCCCACAGCTATTTAGGAGAAATTAAAGTGGAGGGGGATAAAGCAGTTTGTGGAGGCTGATGGGATCCTTTGCTGTACTGAAGCTACTAAACTTCTGCAGGACCAAAGGTTCCAGTTTAGGGCAGTAAAATCTGATGCTGTGTGAAATACCGGTATTTCACATAGAGCAGTTTCTTCCCTTCCTTCTCCCTCTTCAAAATTTCATTGCAGGCAAGCTCCCAACAGTGGGCATGTAAGAGCAGAAAAGAAAAGTAGGGAGAGAGAGAAAGTTTTTGCACCTCAAAAAAACCCAACACCAGGGATTAGGGATAGGGACCTCCTAATGGTCACCTTAAACACCTCCTGATTAGGATCTCTAATCCCCTGGGTGACTTTACAGTTTTTACTTCTGTTTTAGACTTTGGGAAAAGGAAACTTTATGCATGGCTAGCGCAAAAGCCACTGGACCTAACTGAAATTTGGTAGGTTCACTCAGCTCCATAGGGCCTGCTAGGTCCCCAAATACCATGAATTTACATGGAAGCACAAAAGGATTATAGCACTTTACTTTGACAGATTTTCTTGGAAAAAGCAAATTTTACCTGTGGCTAGCACAAAAGGCATTAGGCCTAACTGTCTGAACTTTGGCAGGCTCAGTCATCTTTATACGGGCTTCCAGGTCCCCAAATTCCATGCACACACGTGGAAGCACACAAAAAATATAGCTGTTTGCTTTGACACATTTTCTTGAAAATAGCAAAATCTACCTGTGACTAGTGCAAAAGTCTCTGCACCTAACTACCTGACGTTTGGCAGATTCAATCAGTTCTATGGGGGCTATCAAGCTTCCAAATTCCATTTATTTATCATACAAACTAAAAAAGTTTTAGATGTGTGTATAGATTACATACATACATAAGAAATGTGCACTGACCCCCCACCCCACTTCAACTCAGACCCCAAGCCAGCATTTTGGAAAACATCCCACTCTACTCGGGCCAATTTGTAGTCAGACCACTTCAGTTCAGCACTAAACCTGAATCAAGGTTTAGAAAAATGAGTCGTCATGCTTCCTGTTAACTACCATGGGAAATCAGAAAAAAAAAAACCTCTGTTACTCTTGGTCAGAACTGGATAATTTCAGGCATATTAGCAAACTTAAACACCTTCTGATTAGGATCTCTAATCCCCTGGGTGACTTTACAATTTTTACTTTTTGTTTTAGACTTTGAGAAAAGGAAACTTACACATTGCTAGTGCAAAAGCCACAGGACCTAACTGAAATTTGGTAGGTTCACTCAGCTCCATAGGGCCTGCTAGGTCCCCAAATTCCATGAATTTATGTGGAAGCACAAAAAGATTATAGCACTTTACTTTTGACAGATTTTCTTGGAAAAAGCAAAATTTGCCTGTGGCTAGCAGAAAAGCCACTAAGCCTAACTGCCTGAAATTTGGAATATTTAATCCGTTCCATGGGGGCTATCAAGCTTCCAAATTCCATTTATTTATCATACAAACTAAAAAAGTTGTGCCTGTTTTTGGTTTCCAATGCAAGTAAATGGGAAAATGTAAAAAACATGGCAATTAGAACAGCTCAAAAGATGTGGAGCCCATGCCCAGGTGGGGCCCTCCTAACAATGCCCTGCTTAGAGCATTGGCTTGGACTCAGGAGGTGTGGGTTCTGGACCCCACTTGGTCATGAAAGTCACTGGGTGACTGTGGGCCAGGCACTTACTCCTGGTCTAACCCACCTCAAAGGGCTATTGTGAGGATAAAATGGAGAGGATTAGGACAAGCATGTTAGCTGCCTAGCTTCCTTGCAAGAGGAAAAACAGCAGGATAGAAATGTAATAAATAAATAAACAAATGTAAAACTTACTAACTGCAATATCCAGAGAGGCACCTTAGTCTCCAGATGTTCCTCAAACAGAAGCTGTATTTGAATAGGGCTTGTTTGCTCATTTGCTTTCCAGTACAGCAACAGTGGGAGAGCACAGTAAGTGCCCAGTTTACTGTTTGGTCTGCCCAGCCAAGGTACCATGTCTTGGGCCAGTTGGTAACTGGAGCACACCAACCAGGGGAGAAGACTTCTCTAGAACCTCCCCACACAGGGAAGACCCAGAGCTTATACAAACTATGTCTGTGGTTATGTAGCCCACAGCTGAATTGCATTTGGCTTGTTATGATTCACAGCTGGGTCTTCCTCCTCATGAGTAGACCTCCAAAAGCAGCCATTAAAAAGGAAAAGAAAAAACACTTTCAAAATCCCTGCCTGGCTGGTTGTTCCTCCTCCTTGCTCCTGAGTTGACCCTTCCAGCCTTGACCCTATTTATGCTCTGTAGTGCTAAAAGGAGCCATTCAAACAAAAATAAAATCATGGGGTCCTTCCAAAGCTGACTTTCTGCATGCAAAGAAGGTGCTTTACCACTGAGCCACGGCCCATCCCTTAACCCCCTTTAGCACTAAAAGCAGCCATTTAAAAAATCCCATGAGAAGTGGGGTGGGCAGAATGGACCACAGATCTTTTGCAGTTTATTTTTTTATTTACTGCATTTTTATCACACCTTTCTTTCTCTTGCAAGGAACCCAAGGTGGCTTACATGAGCCTCCGCCTCTATGTTTTATCCTCACAACAACAACCCTGTGAGGTAGGTTGGGCTGAGAGTCTGTGACTGGCCCAAAGTCACCCAGTGAGCTTCCATGGCTGAGTGGAGATGAGAACCCAGACCTCCTGGCTCCCAGGCCAATACTCTCACCACTACACCACACTGGCTCTCAAGTTTCTTAAGCTTCTCCTCTGTTAACTTAAAACTCTGCCTGAGTGCTGTGAGTACTGGGTAATTTATGGTGGAGAGAGGCTTGCAAAGGGGGGTGCCTGAGAGTGCGGGGAGAGAGAATTAAGTACTGAAAGCTAGGGTAGGGAGCAGGGTTTCAGAGCTAGGCAGTAGGAATTATAGGGCAGTATCCAATGGTAGCCCTACATAGACTAGACCCATTGAAATGAATACTCTAAGTAGGACTAGCATTGACTACTGCCCCCAGACATCAGGTCTACTCATCTAGCCCACCCGCCACCAATAAAAAACAAACCAAAAACTCTTCTTGTTATTAAAGCTTTCTGTTGAGAGGAACACAGGAAGCTGCCTTGTACTGAGTCAGACCCTGGGTCCATCTAGCACAGTATTGTTGACACTGACTGGCAGCAGCAGCTCTCCAGGGTTTCAGGCAGGATTCCTTCCTAGCCCTACCTGGAGATGCTGAGGATTGAACCTCCTGCATGCCAAGCGTGTGCTCTACCACTGAGCTACAGCCCTTCCTATTGCTGGATAATGGCAACCAGCAAACAAAACAGCCCCAGCTTTGTTTCTCTGCAACCATGTGAACCCACTTTTCTCAAAGGCTCGAGGGAGAAGGACAAAAACCAACCCTCTTGTCTGTTTGTATAAAGTCAAATGCTGCTCAGGACTTCTCTTGCCCACCGAAGAGAATTCTCTTTAAGAATTCCCCAAGGTATGCTCTGGGTGGAATCAAGAAGAGAAAGAAAGAACAGGATAGGGGAGGGAAGAAGAAAAGAAGAATGGTGATTGGAAATGTGTGCGGGGGTGTTGGGTACAGAGAATGCCCTAAGCCAAGTGGCTCCTTTCAGAGAGGTCGTACTTCAGAGGAATTTAGGCGGCTGTGGAGGGTTTGTAAGGATTGCACGTAGTTAAATGAACTTTATGAGGTGGGGTGGCTGAGGGCTCTTTCTAGCTTTTTTAAAACTGTAGAACCCATTTAAAAGCCCCAGCAGTTTCTCCATCATGACACCACATAGCCCTATCCCTCCCTTTGGGATTATTTGAGTCCTACAGCTATTTAGGCGAAATGAAAGTGGAGAAAGCAGTTTGTGGAGGCTGATTGGATCCTTTGCTGTACTGAAGCTACTAAAGCATGAGATGGGCACCAACACTAGAGACAATTAAACAAGGGTGCAAACCTATGCATGTTTAGACAGAAAAAAATCCTACAACTCCCAGCATGCCCCAGCAAGCTATGCTGGCTAGGGCATGCTGGGAGTTGTAGGACTTTTTTTCTGTCTAAACCTGCATAGGATTGCGCCCTTAATGTATGGAAGGGATTTTTTTGTACATAAGGAAATACTACTAATATTTACTTTGGAGTTTTCAGAAGACTGCTTAGTGGCAATTCTTAAGGACTCAAGAGACACTGTCACTGCTACAAGCCATTTAAGGACTTCTTTTACCAAATTCCCTGAACTTTCACCCTAGCCAAAGACATCCATAACCAGGTCCAGCTCTTGGGTACAGTCTTCTTCTGACTCCCAAAGCACCTCCTGTTGTACTTCTGGCTGCTTGGACAATGTATCTGGGTTTTTGCTGCCTACCTATATAGCCTTCTTCTAGCAAGATTTTAGGGTAGCCTCCTGGCATAACACAGCCATTGTACACCTGATCTTCACCAGCCATGTATAGTTATCCCACAGAGAAGGAATAGCTTAATATTCAGGCCTCAGCTATTGCTATTCACTTTCTCCTCAGTCTTCTCCAGTGACAGTCCCAAAACAAGACCTCAGGCCTACACAAACACACTGTAGTCTCACAGAAGCCATACAGAGTAAACATCGCATGATGCCAACAATGATATACAGACATTTCCTCACACTCCCTAAAACCCTCTGTAAGGAAAAATTTTGATTCAGAGTTTTCTACAAAAAAACCCAAGTGTTTATCTGTTGCAAATATTTTGATTTGAAGAAGGTTCCTAAAGTTCTGCAGCAATTTCCTATGGCCATCCGGAATGAACCAATGCATTTCAATGGCCATTCAGTGTCCTTCTTTTTACCAGGAGGAAGGAAACTCTGTATTCCAGTGTCTCAAGAAGGCACATGGAAGGCCTGCCTCCATTTCTTTGGGTCTGGCATTTTAAAGTATTGGACAGAGAGCAATGGCTGGTTTCTACGGTGATGGGACAAACACCTGCCATCCCAGCTTTTTTGCACCATTGAATGTGCCTGAAGAGAGAGAAGGGGGCAACCAGCCAGCCATCTCTCGGCTTTCCAAAAGGTCACATGGACGGGGAAGTCGACTTTGTGGGGGATGTGACGTAGAGCTTGTCCTCTTTACTGGGCTGCTCCTGAAGCCGTTTGCTGAGTCCCAAAGCTCATTCTGTGCAGTAGGCAATTAATCCGCAGCCTTGGCTTTTGTAGTGGAGAATGTTGACATCCTGTTATTTTTGGATGTTCCTCTTCTAAAAACAGAAATTTGTGCTGCTCTGTGTGTTTGTGCAATGAAGGGGGTTCCAGCATCCTGCTCCTTACAAGGACCAACTAGATGACTTCAGGAAGACCCCCAAGTGGGGCATGATCATGCAATAGCCTTCTCCTGCTGTTTATCCCCAGCAAATGGTGTGCAGAGGTAGCCTGAGACTTCAAATCAGATTGAGAGGCACCACCAGATTTGATGGGCCCTCAACTCCCCTGGCCACCGTCCTGTACCTGCCTTTTTTAAACCTGACACTGGCAGAGACAGCACTATCCTCCATCGCTCCCTGGGTTGCTGTCATCTGGGAGACCACTGAAGCATGGGGCCCTGGGCCTGCACCCTATTAATCCAGCCCTAGTGGTGCCACTGATCAGATACAACATCACTTTACAGTTATGAACATAAACCAAAGCAGTAATCATCCCTATAAGGCTACATGTAGATCCAACAGTCACCGTTGCCATCCAGAACATCAGAGAAGATGGATTTGACTGTGCTTGTTGCAGGGCTGTTCAGCAGGGGCATAGTTCATCAGGCTGTGATGTTGGCTTCACTTTGGAGGGGAAGGGAAGAGAACTAGGCAGGACATCCTCTCTCCATTGCAGGGAGTCTTTTCTTCTCAGCGAGACGCCTCCGGCTGGGCAATGCCATGCTGCAAACAAACACAGAGCAGCATGCAACCGTGACATTTGGCTTGGTAGCAGGAGGGTTGCCATGACCTTTGGCTTTTGCTGCAATCTATTTGGATTTTGTGGTGCAATAAATACAGAGCCTCTTTAATAGCACATTCTCCAACTGCTGCTATTTACTAGGGGTGGTCCCTGTTTTCTGATTACTAAGCCAGATAAATTGGTGTGCCCCATTTGACCTGATTTATTTTATTTTATTGCATTTCATTTCATTGCCTTTCAGGAAAACGTTGCTACAGTTTTGTTATGCCAAGTTGCTACAATGGACATCCTTATCCCCTTGTCCCAGGATCTATAGAAATTACATCTCTTGAGTTGGGAGGAGGGGGTCAATGCATCTTTAATCTCCGGCATATACACATGGAAATGCATGCACACACACATGCACACACACTAATGCGAACACATAGCACACCACCTAGCATTTCACATGCTGGTGAAGCTCATTTTGACAACCGATTGTAGAACAACAATGGTTTTGTAGCATATTTTGAAACCAGAAGAACGAACACCTCAGTTTTAAAACAGTGCAGGATAGGCTTTTGCAGAGTAAGTGATGAGGCAGATGGAGAAGAAGCTTTGCAGATGGAGGTAGGCACGGGACACTCAGGCAGTGATCTTTTTGGACTGGATTTTAATGCTGATGGGGGTGTTTAAAAAATGGGATTGTATTTATACAAAAACTTATATCCCACCCTTCTGGTGCTCACACAGAAGTCAAGGCAGCTAGCAACAATTTAAGCCAACTTTAAAATAAAATTCCGTGTAGACACACACATGTGTACAGAGACAGAGAGAGATGGGTACAGCAGATAAAATAGAAGCATTTGATAAAAATGTATGTACCTGATAAAATGAACACCTGCCACAGGAAGGGTTTTACCTTATGGCAAACGCTGTAAGAGAGGGGGCCAACTGAGCCCCTCAAGGCAAAGAATTCCAGTATTATCTTGGGTTTTAATTATGTATTCTCTTTCCTGATTTGTAAGAAGTCAACCTTGATTTGTAAGAAGTGAACCAAGTGAACATGTGTTGATGGGCGGCCATAAATCCAGTAATGGTAGTACTTGTTACAGGCAAGTCTCTATTTTCTTCTGTGAATTGTTGCATGTTGCTCTCACCCAGCCTTAGCCAAGCTGGCGCCTTGATGCTGTTGCCACCTACAGAAGAAGTGTAATAAACCAAAAGCCCTTAGGAAAAAAGAAAGGAGCTGTGCTACAACCCCTGCCAATAGTGAGCCCTCTCTGTGAGAAACTGTTGGAGAATTTCTCCTCCCCTATGAGAAATTCAGTAAAATCCCACCCACCCCTTCCTCTGCCCACAGAAACTGCTGGAGAATTTTCAGAGACCGTTTGCACACAGCTCTAATTTCAACCTCTTAGGGTCTGTGTGTGGCGGAGGGGGACTATGCAAAAGCCGGGAAGCCACCAAACCATCAGCAGTGGGGGAAAGAGGGTGCATGGCCCCCAGGGAACCTGATAGAACCAGATTGGGACCCCAGAGAGGCGTTGACACGGCTGGCTTACAGGGACCAGGCAAAGACATCATAACTCAGCAGTATTGGAACAACTCCTATTAAGTTTCCAAACTCAATACCAAGTCCCAGAGGAGGCTGGCAACTCTGATTTCGGTGGTGGCTCCGAATCCTCTCCAGGTTTCACTCAGAACCAGTGAGAACTCTAAAAGAGCCACCCAAGGTGCTGAACCAATTTGGGAGATAGGGCTGAGCACCTTGGATAGGTCCTTTAGAGTTCTGTCTGGTTCTGACTGAAACCCAGAATAGATTTACTGTCCCACTGAAATCAGAGCCACCAGCCTCCACTGCGAAGTGCCCATCTTAACCTATAAAGCCCTAACATGGCTTAGAAGCCAAATCCTTGTTTCTCCTGACTCAATCTGCTGATCCACTGAGATCATCATTGGAAACCTTTCTCCATGTGGTCCTACAGCAAATGGCAACTGGAGAGCCTTTTCGATGGCTACTAGTCTTGATGGCTTTGTGCTACCTCCAGGACCAGCCAGTGAGCCTACGTACGCCAGTTGCTGGGGAACATGGGCGGGAGGATGCTGTTGCACTCATGCCCTGCTTGTAGGTTCCTGGTCAACAGCTGGTTGGCCACTGTGTGAACTAGATGGACCCTTGGTCTGACCCAGCAGGGCTCTTCTGACATTCTTAATGTGCCCTTCCCCAGGTACGCCTGCCTGGCATCCTCATCACTAGCCTTTAGGTGGCAGGCAATCCCATATCGCCTTTCCACAACCATTCACATTTTAAACTTATTTTTAGTTGATTTATTTATTATTACATTTATATCCCATCTTTTTTTTTTTTCCCTCTTGCAAGGATCCCAAGGCAGCTTACGTGATCCTCCTCCTCTCCATTTTATCCTCACAACAACCCTGTGAGGTAGGTTAGGCTGAGAGTTAGGGGCTGGCCCAAAGTCACCCAGTGAGCTCCATGGCTGAGTGGGGACTAGAATCAGATCTCCCGAGTCCCAGCCTAACTGTCTGGCAGGCTTCAGGGAGTGTGATTCTGCTTCCAAAAAAGGCACGTGTTCTCCATGCCCTGGGAAAACATGCATATAAATCCTCATGCATAGGATTGCACTGTTAGCTTATTATTTTCTATTTTCCTTTATTACTAGTCATGATGGTTATATATTACCTCCAGTAACACAGGCGGCATGCCTGTATATGCCAGTTGCTGGGAATATGAGCAGGATGGTGTATTGTGCACATGACCTGCTTGTGAACTTCCCAGAGGGAGCTGGTCGGCCACTGTGGGAACAGAATGCTGAACTAGATGGACCCTCAGTCTGATCCAGCAAGGCTCTTCTGATGTTCTTATGTCAGCCACTGTGTGTGCATATAGATATAGATATATGTTAAAGGCACAGGGTATGAATTATGTAAATATTACACATTCATACATTTTTGAAGAGATTTCAGTTCCATGGTGTTCAAGTCCCCAGAAGAAAGAGCCAAAAGAAGTTACATTTCCAAGAGGATCAGGTGCTGTATGAGACAAACCAAAAGCCAGGCTCTCTCCCGTGAGACACCTTCTGACAAATAATTCCAAAGTACGTCTCCCTGCCCCTCTGAACACACATATGCAGAAATGCCAACTCCAAGTTGTTTCAATTTACACCTTTCATTTCTCTTTCCTTTCAAACATGTGCCTGGGCTTTCTCCGCGTCCCTCCCTTGCCCCAATTTCCAGATATATAGAAATCTATATTGTCATCCCACCTTCTCTCGGTAATTTAGTTTCTCCGATAAAGAAATGCAGCTGCGATACTTATCCAAGCACGCTGAACCTCATCCCTCCTGGCAGGCAGATAGAGACACCCAGCTGCTGAAAGGACTGTTCTTAATTCAACGGCTTTGAGTCCCAGCTGTTCCTTATCCAAGTAGATAGAGTGATCGTAGCTACTTCACAATTGTGGCCTCTGAAAGGTGAGAGAGATGAGCACATTTCCTCACCCAGCTCTCTCTTTCCAGCCAGTGGTATTGTAGTAAATTTGGAAGAGCATGTGCTCATTACGGCAGTGTCCATAGCCACATCCCCAAGGAGAGGCCAGAACTGCAGGCACCTGTATTGATCCATATCAACAAACCAGTTCTAGAATTTTTCATCCCCAACAGGAGCAGGCCTTTTGTAAAGCGAATGGGTCTTGATTGCACATTCAACACCAAGCCACCCCAGTATTCTTTGCATTACAAGAGGGAGCAATATATCGTTGCTGCGGAAATTAATTTCCATCCCAGAGACTGTGAGGATTGCAGCTAAGCTCTGGGGGAACAGGGAAGTCCGAAGGGCCTTTGGCCTGTGGGTGGGTCTGTTGTCTGCCCACGGTTCTGGGTTCAGACATCATGGACAATAGCTTAGCAGGAATGGGTAGGTGAGAGCCAGCACTTCATTCATGACAACCTATGGTTTAACAAGGCATGGGTGGTTGTGATGTGTGAACTGGGCTTGTATGAACTGGACTAACTATTGGTACATTGGTACCCACCTCCCACATGTCATCCACTTTGCTCCAAATGTCTGATTCTGGTCTTCACCATGCTGAAAATGTTACTGTGTGGAATTGGCATCTAAACTGTGAAGTGTGTGTGTGTTTAAAAAAAACCTTACACACATAATACTGTCATCTAGGAGATTACCAACAAAGGCCATATATACACTGCTACATTCATGAAACTGAAAATGTGTCATTGTGCTAATTGGGTAGAAGCAGAGGGAGGATAGTGGGATGGAGGACTTTAAGGGATGAGGTCTCTTAGATGAGGAAGAGGTCTTTCTGATTTCTTCATGACTGAATGGTGGTATCCAGATGATTAATTGGTTGTTAATTGCAGCAAATGGGTGAGAGGTGCAGGATTAACTTTAGGTATTCCCATTAGACTTAAGGCTGTCAACTTCCCTGGGGGAATATCTACACTACTACTTTTAAGCCTGCTTAAACCCAGTTTGATTATTAGGGTTTCTTCAAAGAGTGGTAGTCGTTTGGTAGGCTTACCACCTCTCCCCTTTTTGTTGAGAGGAGGCACAGTTCAGTACCTCCTTCCAGCACAAAGAAAAAAGAAAGAAAAAAGGCACCACACTTTAAGAAGGATGCAGACAAGCTGGAGAGGGTTCAGAGGAGGGCAACAAAGATGATCAGGGGACTGGAAACAAAGCCCTAGGAGGAGAGACTGCAAGAACTGGGCCTGTTTAGCCTTGAGAAGAGAAGCCTAAGGGGAGATAAAATAGTGCTCTTCAAGTACTTGAAAGGCTGTCATAGAGAGGAAGGCCAGGATCTCTTCTCGATCATCCCAGAGTGCAGGACGTGGAATAAAGGGCTCAAGTGACAGGAAGCCACATTCTGGCTGAACATCAGGAAAAACATCCTGACTGTTAGAGCAATATGACAATGGAACCAATTACCTCGGGAGGTGGTGGGCTCTCCCACACTGGAGGCATTCAAGAGGAAGCTGGACAGCCACCTGTCAGGGATGCTCTGACTTAGATTCCTGCATTGAGCAGGGGGTTGGACTCGATGGTCTTATAGGCCCCTTCCAACCCTACTATTCTATGATTCTATGACTTTAAGATCAGAAAGAGAGGCCCTTCTCTCTTTTTTTAAATCTCCTTTTATTTTATTTTTATAAATGAAATAAACAATACCAACAACATAATCAGAATTTTCAGTTTCCAACATTACTGTATTCTGAGGGGGGAAAGGGAGCGAGGATAGCAAAAGAAGGGGGGAAAGGATTATAAAAGGAAGAGAGGCCCTTCTCATTTGCCCACCCATGGGAGCTGTCAGGTGAGTGACCACACGTGAGCGAGCCTTCTCTGCAGTGGCCCCACACCCTTGGAACAAGCTGCCATCAGACGTCCGCCATACTCCATCATTGTAGACTTTTAAGAAGGCCTTGAAAACATATTATTTTACCTTGGCCTTCCCTTAATATAACTGCTATTGTTGCTGGTACTGCTGTTAACATTGTTGCTGGGTTTATTGTAGGGATGGCGGAGAATTCCGCCACGGATTTCAGTGAGGCCGAATGCACTAGCATTTGGCCCCCTGAAATCCGTGGCAGAACGGCCTGCCGCCCCCCCCCCCCCCGCAGATACCCCCCAGGACGAGACTTACCTGGAGACTTACATAGCCTATCACGTCTGGGTAAAAAAAGAGGAAAAAAAAGCATACGCAAATGGTGGCAGCTACAGCTGCCGCCATTTGCGTTCCTTATTTTTTGACATTTTAGTCTACGTAAATATTTACGTAGACTATTATGGTGAAAAAAAAGGGGGGAATGCAAATAGCGTAGTGGGCGCTATTTGCGTTCCTTTTTATTCGCCGTTTTAGCCTATGTAAATATTTATGTAAGATAAATCGGCGAAAAATAGGGAACGCAAATGGCAGCGGCCGTAGCCGCTGCCATTTGCGTACACTGGGGGTTTGGGGGGGTTAGCTGTGATAGGCTATGTAAATTCTTACGTAGCCTATCATGGCTGCCTGGCTGGACGCAAATGGCAGCCACTATGGCGGCCGCCATTTGCGTCCACAGCAGCCCGTCCACGGCTGGAAATCCGGCTGTGGACGGCCCTGGCCGGCTGCTCCGTGGCCTGGCCGCGGAGCGGAGCTGGCCATCAAGGATTCCGGGGGGGGAGGACTGGATCACATCCCCCCCATCCCACCCCCACAGCGAAAGGTTCCGCAAAAAGGTAAGTGGGTTTCGTACATCCCTAGTTTATTGTTGTTTTTATTGTTTTTAACACATTTAATATTTTAACTGCTTTTATGTATTTTATTGCTGTGAGCTGCCTTGGGAGGGCTTCTGCCCTGAAAGGCAGCCAAGAAATATTCTAAATACAGAAAGAAATAAAAGTAATTGTGTAATGCGTATATTTTCATTGCATTTTTTATGCATTGTTTTACTGTTTCAACCAGTTTTAATTAGCCTTGTGCGCCACCCTGAGTGCAGATGACATCATCATCCCTAATAAAAAGGGCGAGTGCTGCACCCCTGAAAGCCCTGACTCCAGTTAGGGATGTCAGAGAAATCTGCAGCAGAATCAAATAAGGTTGGATTTCTAGTAATCTGGCCTATGGATTCTGCAGCATACCAGCTTTTCTCGAGTTGCATAGATTCCATGGAGTGGTGGACCTTTTCTTTTTTTTTACTTCCTGGAATTTTATGCAAATTAATCATAAAAAACTATGTAAAGTTAAAACACACACACACACACAGGCAGAAAATCTGCGTTTCCCCCCATAGGCTAAAGTATGAAAATGTGCATTTTGGGTAGGGATGTACGAATCCCTTACCTGGCTCCTCACAGAGGCATCCGTGGGAGGGGGAGGCACTCCGTCCCTCCCCCCGAAATCCTCTGCGGCTGGCTGTGCTCCGCGGAGCCGCCAGCCGGGGCCAGCCGCAGCCGGAGTTCCAGCCGCGGCCGGGCTGCTGCGGCCGCAAATGGCAGCCATCGTAGCAGCCACCATTTGCGTCCTTGCTAGCAGCCATGATAGGCTACGTAAGTATTTACGTAGCCTATCACGGTAAATGCGGCCATGCAAATGGCAGCCACTACGCCATTTGCGTGGCTGCCTTTACCATGATAACTATGTAAATACTTACGTAGCCTAACACGGCAAAGAGCAGGGGTGCATATGGCGTAGCGGCCGCCATTTGCGTCCCTGTTCTTTGCTGTGATAGGCTACGTAAATACTTAGGCAGCCTATCACGGCAAATGGCAGCCACAGCAGCCCGGCCGCAGCTGGCCAGCCACTGCCACCGCATCCACCCCAGGTAAGTTCCATCTTGGGGTGAATCCGTGGGGTGGTGGGAGGCCGTTCCACCACGGATTCTGGGGGGCCGGATTCTTTAGAATCCACCATCCCTAATTTTGGGGGGATTTGCACATTTTGGGGAGGATTTGTGCATTTGGGCACAAAGGCAGCCACCGGCGAGATCACATCACTCCAGTGCTGAAGGAGTTGCACTGGTTACCAGTTGTTTTCTGGGCCAAATTCAAGGTGTTGGTATTGACCTTTAAAACCTATATGGTTCCAGCCCAGCCTATCTTAAGGAGCACCTCCAGGAACACCAGACAGGCCGCTTAACAAGATCAGCCTCAGATGGTCTTCTCTCTGTCCCATCAGCCAGACAGCTAGACTGCTGGGGATGAAGGAGAGGGCCTTTTCTGTGGTGGCCCCCACTCTGTGGAACTCCCTCCCTAGGGAACTCTGCCATGCCCCCTCTTTAATGAGCTTCTGCCCTGCATTAAAAACATGGTTGTTCAGGCAGGCATTTGGGGTGGGTTAGGGTATTTCAGAAAATGTTTTTACTGTAGAATTTTATTGTTTTAAACTGTTTTATTATTTATTACTTTGTACATCACCCAGAGTGGCTGGGTGACCAATAATAAATTTATTTATTTTTTCATTAAATTTTATAAATAAATAAATAAATAAATAAGGGGATTTGCGCATTTTTGCAAGGGCAAATTTGCACAAGCGCGAATGTGCATGAATTCAGGACGTTGTGAAAAATACCATTCCCCCAGTGAGCCGACAATGGAAGGAAAGGCACCTGACAATCCGAGAAATGCAGATGGAACAGCTTTTACAAAATCCATATATCTCTAGCTGCAGTACACCACTGCTCCCAGCATGCGAAAACCTACCAGCCTTCACACGTCAGCCCATAGTCCATATCCAGGTAGCAAAATGGGGGATGGAATGATGGGACACCAAGATTTTTCTCTTACTGCATTTAAACTTTCCAAGAAGGATCAGCTGCAAAAAGCCAGTGAGTGCCCTGCGGACTACTTTGGTAAGTGAGAGATAAAGAGATGCACCTTGGCAGGAGAGAGTGTGCTGGGAGTGCAGCAAGAGGTTTAGATAACCCCGGGACGGAGATTAATCCTATCCGATGACATTCAGATATGGGAAAACAGTTCACGCTCATGACACTCGGGCAGAATAATACCTGCAGGAAGCGTAGCAGAAGCTGAAGGTAGGTGGCAAAGTGACACCACAGGTCAAGATGAAAATATAATAGGAAAAACATTAGAGCAACAATGCAAGCACAAGCAATTCCATTTCACTGCCCCTTTCTGGAGTGCTGGGGAATGCACAGTTATCTTTGCAGGTTCCGTTTTCTTTTTGGGGGGGGAGACTGCTGGAGACTTAGGACAAATCCAATTATAGGGATGTTGGAGAAATCCACTTGGGGAGTGGCGTTTGACAGGTTTTCCTAGGCTCAACCCACCCCCAAACTTTGTTTCTGTTCCTGCTATGGTGCTTGACTCAATCTGCAGTGAGTCGGGCCAGTTCATAGATTTTCTAGGACTTTTGCACACTTTGGGGGACAGTTTCTGCAATTTGCACAAATTTCTGAGCAATTTGTGCAAATTATGGCCCAATTTGCACAAATTGCTCAGAGATTTGTGTCAATTGCAGAACCTTTCCCCCCAAAAAAAAATCCACGAAGAAGTTCCTGGAGTTTGGGGAACAGCCCACAGCTCGGCTTGCAGCAAGTCATACATTCCGCAGAACCCCATCGAGCCAAAAGAAGAACTGGATTCCCTGCGACGGACATCCCTATCTGGTTATCATAAAGTTGGAAAGTACTTTGGAGCCTATCTAAGAACATACGAAGAGCCATGCTGAATCAGACCAAGGGTCCATCTAGTCCAGCATTCTGTTTACACGGTGGCCAACCAGCTGTTGGTTGGGAACCCACAAGCAGGACATGAGTGCAACAGCACCCTCCTGCCCATGTTCTCCAGCAGCTGGTGTACATAGGTTCACCATCTCTGGTACTGAAGGTAGCACATAGCCATCAGGACTAGGAGCCATTGATAGCCTCCTCCTCCAGGAAAGGCTATCTAGCCCAATCCCATTTTGTCCATAATGAGGACATTGAGACCTTCCCTTAGACAGTCCTCACTTAGTCCCTTTGATAAGTCATTGTTATATTTACAGCAACTTTCATACCCTAAACATAGAATAGCTTTTTCAAGTGCACGTTTTAACGGGCTTCCCTCTGTGGTACTTGAAGGCTGCTACAGGAGAATCCCATTTCAAAATTGGGTATGTGCTTGTGGAGATGGAAATGTTGAAACTCTAGCCCACGTCCTGCTGTTTTGCTCTTTGTATAGGAATGCCTGTGAAGAGTTAATTACCCCTTTATTATTGCCCTATTCAGGGCACCCAGCTGATTATTATGTTAGCTTTCATCTTGAGGACTGTAATAGGCTGATTACAGCAAAAATGGCAAAATGTTTAGCAATTGCTATTGAAGTGAGGGCAGCAAAGGCATCCTGAGTTTTAAATTGCATAAAGCTAGTTTTAATTGTATTTAATGTTTTTTATGTGTTTGGTAAATCTGTGGTAGATTTTTATGGACACTGGACAGTATTACAGTTTGTGTTGTGTTTGATTATGTATAGCGGTATGAATATTGTTACAAGTTGCAATGGCCATTGGCTTGGTGCATATAAGATTTGATTTGATAGCCCAACCCCATGCTCAGTGCACAGTCTACAGTGCAGGGCTGCAACTACGTGTAGGGAGGGGTAGGCAATCTGGTTCCCTCTAGATGCTTTGGACTACAGGTCCCATAATCCTAAATTTACCATTGGCGGCACTGGCTGGGCTGATGGCCATCCAGCCTCTGCTTAAATGCCTCCACTGTAGGAGAATGCACCACCTCCCAAGGCAGACTGCTCCATTTGTCAAACAGTTTTTTTTCTCTCTGGAGGTTTATCTTAATGTTTAGCCAAAACCTGCTTCCCTGCCATTTCCACCTCTTGGCTCTAGCCCTGCCAAATGGAGCAACAGAGAAGAACTCTTCTCCATCTTCTTCATGAGAGTCCATCAGGTATTTGAAGACCGCCATCATGCCTTCCCATAATCTTCTCTCCTCCAGGCTAAGCATTCACAATTCTTTCAGCCATTCCTTGTTAGACTTGCTCCCCATCCTGGTCACCCTCCTCTGGACAAGCTTCAGTTGTCTATGTCCTTCTTAAAATGTGGCACCCTGAACTGCATTAGCTCATTGCAGGAAAGTTACAGGCGTAAATGGCATATTGTGCAACATTTGCGGCTGTAAAGCACTTACTTTTACATACATACAGTGGTAAACAGCTAAAATTTAGGGGAAAGTAAGTGATCTACGGCAGTAGATGGCTCAACGTATGCCGTATATGGCTGCAATTTTCCCACGATAGGCTAATGGCAACCGCCATTGGTGTACAGCATTCTTCCGAAAGCTGGAGAGCCACTCCGCCAACTCTGGCAGATGCAGAAGGGCTCCAGAGGAATCCATGGGGCCCCAAGTGGCCTGAATTGTCCGGCTTCAGACCCACCCACCCCAGCCTGGACATTGGGGGGGTTCGTACATCCCTAGGTATAGCTCACAACTATGTATTATTACTGAGAAAATCCATTCCTGCCCATTACCTCCAGCTATGGTGCAGATTGGAGCTAAGCTCAGAGGGAACAGGGAGTTCTGAGGGAGGTGGCAGAAGACATCAGCTTCCCTGCTAATCAAAAAGTGCCAGTTCTGCATCCCTGCATGCCTCCGCTACTCCACTGGCCCTCATCCAATCAAGTGTAGTCCATGGACTGACTCCAGTAGCTAATTGCCCTGAGCCATCAGAAACCATTCAGCAAGCACAGCCCCTTCCGAATGATCCAAAGGTCTTAGAGGGGGTCAGTGTGCACATCCAACCAGCACCCTCCCAATGGTATGTTACAAAGGCATGTGCCTGAAGTGGTGCATGTTTAGACAGTGCCAGTAAACCAGAGCAATGTGGGAAGCAAACCTTCATGCTGATGATAACGTAATCTGCGCACACTCAGAGGAAGATCTCCAATCTATCCTAAACATCTTTGCAGAAGTATATGAAAAGCTCGGCCTCTCGCTTAACATCAAAAAAAAAAAAAGTGCTTTACCAGCAAGCACAAACCAATCCCTCTGTAGTGCCATCAATCCAGCTTAACAGTGTGATGCTGGAAAATGTTGATCACTTTTCCTATCTTGGCAGCCATCTCTCCATAAAAGCCGACATCAACGCTGAAATTCAGCATCGCCTGAGGTCTGCGAGTGTAGCATTCTCCCGAATTAAGCGTAGCATGTTCAAGGATTGGGACATTCGCAGGGAGACCAAAATGCTTGTTTACAAAGCCATTGTACTACCGATCTTACTGTACGCCTGTGAAACATGGACCATTTATAAACACCACTCCCAACTTCTCGAAAGATTTCACCAAAGCTGCCTCCGAAAAATTCTGCAAATTACTTGGGAAGGCAGATGGAGTAATATCAGCATACTGGAAGAAGCAAAGACCACCAGCATTGAAACAATGATTCTCCAACATGAACTTCACTGGATCGGCCATGTTGTTCAAATGCCTGATTATCGTCTTCCAAAGCAGCTACTCTGTTCCCAACTTATGAATGGAAAATGGAATATTGGTGGACAGCAAAAGAGATTTAAAGATGTTCTTAAAGCTAATCTAAAAAAATGTAACATAAGCACTGAGACCTGGGACGCTGTAACCCATGAGCGTTCCAACTGGAGGTCAGCCTATATTAAAGGCGCTATGGACTTTGAAGAAGCATGAGTACAGAGCGAAAGGGAGAAACGAGCTCAGCAGAAGGCATGTCAAGCAAACCCTCATCGTGACTGCCTTCCACCTGGAAACCTATTGTCAGGAGGCCCTAGCCAGCCTCTTTCAGTCTACTCCAGTAGCCAACTCCAGACACAGACAAAGGATTATTTTCAAGGCTTTATTCCTTTTACAACTTAATAACTCTATCACCAGCGACTAAGCTATGAACAGCAGAGTAATCTATGCCTCGGGTTGGAAACAGTTGGTCCCCGTTTGAACGAGAATCACTTGCAGACCCTGAACTTATGGCCTAGGGAGAGTCCCTCCCCTTTTCCCTTGGGTCCTCTGGACGTGACCGTTGCTTGCGCGCCAAACGGGTGCTACGCCTCCTTTCCGTGCCCTCCATAGCTCATCGCTCTCTGCGTCTGCATCGAGCATCCAGCCAGTCCTCCTCCCATGCTCTTTCACTCCCAGGACTGCTATCTATGTCTGGAATGCCGGTAGGAGGAATCTCTGCCAGCTGCACGGCCTGGGAGAGAAGAGCGCGCTCCTCTCCCACGGACGGCTGTTCCTCCTCAGAATCAGAACTGCTCTGAGATTCTATGGGCTCAGTGTCCACCCTGACACCTATGTCCTCACTGTGGGAGGCTGTGTAGATCCAGAATAGGGTTGGCAGAGAATTTCTCCCCGAAACTTTGGGGGGCCGAGCACCAACGTGTTCGGCCCCCCGAACAAGTTTCGGGGAGAAATTCTCCGCCCCCCCTGCCCCCCCCGGGACGGGACTTACTTTTGGCGAATGTCCCTCCCGGCGGCGGGTCCGGCCGGCGGTTCGTCGGATCTTCGTCAGGGGCGGGGGCGGCAGCCGATCTTTCGACTGGCTGCTGCCACCGCCATTCCAATAAAAGAAAAAAAACCACACCCCCGTGATAGGCTACGTGACGATTAACGTAGCCTATCACGGCTAGATTTGCAAAGTCAGCCGTGATAGGCTACGTCAATCGTCACGTAGCCTATCACGGGTGACTTAAAAAAAAAAAAAAGTGCGTATGGATAATGGCGGCCCCCATAGGGAGCCGCCATTCCCGTTCCTTATTTGGTCGCTGTAGTCTACGTAAAGATTACATAGACTATGGCGAAAATAAGGGCAACGCTATTTGCGTTGCCCTTATTTTCGCCGTAGTCTACGTAAACCTTTACGTAGACTACAGCGACCAAATAAGGAATGCAAATGGCAGCTCCCTATGGGGGCCGCCATTTGCGTACGCGCTTTTTTTTCTTTTTTTTTTAAGTCACCCGTGATAGGCTACGTGACGATTTACGTAGCCTATCACGGCTGACTTTGCAGATCTAGCCGTGATAGGCTATGTTAATCGTCATGTAGCCTATCACGGGGGCGTTTGTTTTTTTTTTAACTGTTTAGTTCGCGGCCGGGCGAGGCGAGGCGCCTCCTCTCCGGCCTGAATTTCGGCCGGGCGAGGCGGGAAGCCTCCCCCCTGGCCTGAATTTTGGCCGGGCGAGGCGGGAAGCCTCCCCCCCGGCCTGAACTTCACGGGGGGAGCAGCGAAGCACCTCCCCCCCACCGCGAAAAGCTTCGAGGACAGGTAAGGGACTTTCGTGCACCCCTAATCCAGAATCGACCTCCACAGCCACCTGCAGACCCACTGCTAAGACTCTATCTCTGGAAGACAACCTTACTCGGTCACGAGTGATCGCCATGATGATGACAGGCATGTTTAGGGAGTGCCAGTAAACCAGAGCAACGTGGGAAGCAAACTTTCAGCTCTGTCGACCCAGAACCTGCTGATCCCAAGAACGAAAGCCTCGAAGCAATGACAGCTGGGTTTATTTTAACATCCCATGCAGCAGCTCTCTTGCCCAAAGTGCTAAGATGAACCGTTCCCAACTGACGGCTGTGACAGTCTTTCTGTCTGCCCTTCCGGTAACCTTAAGTGGGGATCCCTTTCACTGCCTGCCTGGCCTTTACACTCGCAGGAGCCAGAAGCAGGCTTGTGAAACACATTTAATCACAACACCTCTTCAGATTTGAGTAAGAGGAGTACAAAGGAAAGTGTACATGTGGAATGCATCAAAGAAGGGGAGGTAGTTGTTCTGGAAAGCTGTCGGGGTGGGGGGGAGCAAAACCACTGCCAGGCATTCGAAAGTTGTAAAAAGAAACATAGAGATGAACCAGAAGACTATGTATCCTCCTCCCAAGATTTGAAGAAAAAGTGCTAGAATATCCCTTAGGCCTCGATATTCCTGTAGCAAAATCTCTGTGGTTGAGAGGTGCTTTTGGAAGGAGATGGACTCTGCTT
Organism: Heloderma suspectum; assembly: GCF_057233095.1. Lineage (NCBI taxonomy): Eukaryota > Metazoa > Chordata > Lepidosauria > Squamata > Helodermatidae > Heloderma > Heloderma suspectum. The sequence continues at coordinate 13,464,917 of NC_139470.1, forward strand.
GCCTTCCTTTCTTGTGTGGCTTTCCAAGGCCATTACGGCTTACATACATATAAATTAATAGCCATGAGCTCGTTCTCCCACCCCCCGCCCCCGTTAGAACAAGCTTTCCCCTAGATCTGCTCTGCTTGCCCAACCAGGCAAGTGACAGAAATTTTATTATTTTTCAAAACCCATTGCTTTCAAAACCAAGTACCTGCTAGGTAGAGGAAAGCTCTGGATTTAATCTTGGAAGCAGAGGTGTCAAACCTCAGGTTTTTATTTTCGTCATTTGACATCTGAACAAATTCCCACGTGGATCGCTGCAGTGTGTTGTATCTGGGGCTGCCCTTGAAGACAGTCCAGAAACTTCAGCTAGTACAAAATGTGGCACCTGTGGTACTGACTGGAATTGGGCATTATGACAATATTATGCCAGTATTCTACCATCTGCACCCTCTCCCAATTTGTTAACAGGCCCAATTCAATACATTAATAGGACCACCAAGCCCTTCATGACTTGGAGCCACAGTATATAAAGGACTGCTTCTTCCCATAGGCTCCTACCCCTGCCCTGAGTTCATTATCCAAGGCCCTGCTCTGGGTGCCCCCACATACTGTAATTTGATGGATGGCTAGTCATGAGTGGGCCTTTTCTGTGGTGGCCCCCAAATTGTGGAATGCCTTCCCTAGTTCAGTGGTAAAGAACATGCTTTGCATGCAGAAGGTCCCAGGTTTGATCCCTGGCATCTCCAGGTAGGGCTGGAAAAACTCCTGCCTAGAACCCTGGAGAACCGTTGCTGCCCATCAGTGTTGACAATACTGGGCTAGATTAATCAATGTCTGACTTAGTCTAAAGCAGCTTCCTTATTAAGGGAGGAACCATAGCTCAGAGGTAGAGCACATGCCTTGCATGCAGAAAGTCCCAGGTTCAATAAATAAATAAAATAATATCTAGTAGAAAGGGTTTCCAGACAAGGGGGAGCTTATTACATGAAAGGAAATGTTGGGTTCTTTTCAATCTAAGGGAAGAGCCATGGCTCACAGGTAGAGACATGTGTTGCATGCAGAAAGTCCCAGGTTCAATAAATAAATAAAATAATATCTAGTAGAAAGGGTTTCCAGACAAGGGGGAGCTTATTACATGAAAGGAAATGTTGGGTTCTTTTCAATCTAAGGGAAGAGCCATGGCTCACAGGTAGAGACATGCGTTGCATGCAGAAAGTCCCAGGTTCAATAAATAAATAAAATAATATCTAGTAGAAAGGGTTTCCAGACAAGGGGGACCTTATTACATGAAAGGAAATGTTGGGTTCTTTTCAATCTAAGGGAAGAGCCATGGCTCACAGGTAGAGACATGTGTTGCATGCAGAAAGTCCCAGGTTCAATAAATAAATAAAATAATATCTAGTAGAAAGGGTTTCCAGACAAGGGGGACCTTATTACATGAAAGGAAATGTTGGGTTCTTTTCAATCTAAGGGAAGAGCCATGGCTCACAGGTAGAGACATGTGTTGCATGCAGAAAGTCCCAGGTTCGATCCCCAGCATCTCCAGTTAGGGCAAGAAAAGCTCCAGCCCGAAACCCTGCAGAGCCACTGCCAGCCAACGTTGACAACACTGGGCTAGATGGACCAATGGTCTGACACGGCATAAGGCACCTTCCTGTTTTCCTATGTCCACCTGGCCCACACATGGTTGATTTTTCTGTGACAGGCAAGGACCTTATGTTTAATTAGGTGTTTAATGCTGCCTTTTAACATCATTTTTCTCTATGATTTAGCTGCTCCATTATTTATTTCTTTTAAATTATTTTGAATGATGGTTGCTGTTTTTAAAACAGTGCTTCTAATCTGTTTTATCATTGGTTTTGTTGTATCCAGTTTTATTATGTAAGTCACCCTGAGAGCTTCAGCTATAGGAGGAGCCATACATTGAAGGAGGAGGAGGAGGGGAAGGAGGAGGAGAAATCATTTTGATCATCAAAAAGTTTGATATTCTAACATTTGATGATCAAATACTCAATGACTGTCCACAGTATATATGCACCATCAGCAGTCAATATATATGCACCATCAATGCATATATATGCATTGATATATATATGCAATATATATACATACATATATATACATACATACATATAAATACATATACATATACACACATATATATACATATATATATATATATATATATATATATACACACACACACATACACACACACACACACATATATATATATATATATATATACACATACATATTACATACGCAATATATATGCACCATCAGCATTCAAAGGCGAGCTTATCAGCCTCACAGGCCTTGCCCTAGGAAGTGGGCTACATAGGTAGACAGAAAAAATACTTCAGATTTTTAATGCACCAGAAAAGAGGGAGTTGATCCATCAAATCACATCTGCCTCACTCCCATGACAAGCAGTACTGCAGTCTGTTATTTACTCAGCTGAAGAGAAGGAGACATTTTGGCTGACACAGTGTTCAAGAAGTGGCCCATAATGCTTTCTTCCATGCCATTCTGCCGATTGACGGCTTGCTGTGGAACTGCTCATGCTGCAATCGCCTGGTCCCTGGTTACAAGGGACCCATTTATTTTGTCACAAGTAAACTCCCGCACATGGCAATAAAGCTTAAGGTAATGACTCGTTTGGCACGAAGCTAGCAATTTCCTGTCAGCTTGGCTTACAAACGGCTACCCCTTGGGTTAATTTTCAACTGCAGGCATTGGTGTGGAAGCTCTTCAGGCATTGCTGCTGCTAACTTTTACCCTCCTAACTAAAATCCCAAGATCTGAGTGTCCTATGGGGGAGAACAATTATCTGGAAGACTCACAACTTTTGACAAACATGTGTAAACATAAAACAACATGAATACACCTCTCCTACTCATCATGGAAAGAGAACTTTGCACACTGTAGCTCAGTGATAGCATGTTATTTTACAGCAAAGGAGAATCCCAGCTGGGCAACTCACATGGTCAGCTCCTGAAGAGACCATCTGAGTTGAACTAGGGCTTTGATCACCTTCTCACAGGCTGCTTAAACATCTGGGTGCTCTGAGGGGCAGGCAAAGAGGAGAAAATAAGGCCAGCAAGTTTATGCCATCAGCTGAGGCTGGTGTACCAGCTGCCAACTCTCCTGGACACGGATAGTCTGGGCCAACATAATGGTAACATCAAGTATTGACTACTGCAATGGACTATACATGGGACTACCTTTGAAGACTGACTGGAAACCATAATTAATTAGAACAGCCTTCTGCAACCTGGCACTCTCCAGGTGTTTTGGACTAACAATTCCAATCATCCCTGACCATTGGCCATGCTGTTTAGGACTGATGGGAAGTGTAGTCCATGTCAGCTGGAGGGTGGCAGTTTGGGGGAAGCTGTTTTAGAATTTGATGAAACAGCAAGAGGGGAAGGAACTGATGTATCCAAAAACAGAAGAGAAGATATTCTCAGGTGCCGCGGGAGGACCCATTTTATTATGCCGGAAGCATTTTGGAGAAGTTTCCTTGGTTTAGAATTTGGCCTCTGTGTTACTAGCTGGGACCAGAGGTTGGAACCATATCATGATGGTGCTTAAAGAATCACACTGGCATGAGTCCATTTCTAAGCACAAATTAATGAGTTGGGTTCCTACTAGCGCTGTTCCAAAAATTTCCCCCACTTTTTTTTTTTTACCATTCTCATTCAATTTGATAGACAAGAAATTGCTTTCGAAAAGAAATTTGAAGGAGGAGAATTTTTGGAGAAATTCTCAGGGGCTGGGTTTAGGATTCTTGTGCTTACCTTACTTGTAAGATGGCTGAGCAGTGTGCATGAGTGTCCTCTCTGGCATTGTACAATAATCTATGTGGCAGCCAGTATCCTCCTCAGCTTCTGGCACTTCAGGTAAAGCCCTCATAAGGAAGACATCCTGACTGAGGCAATTCCTCCCATGTGGCCTTTTCAGTTCAGAAAGTGCAGAAGGCCTGGGAGGCTGCAGAGCAATGGAAAGATGTGTAATAGAGAGAGAGAAAAGACACACAGCACCCTCAGCCACCTCGCAGGGATTAGGTAAGCTCCAAAACACCACCAAAAGAAAGTCAAAATTCTGCCTCAAAAAAGTGGATGCCTCACCACAGTTCATAGAATCATAGAATAGTAGGATTGGAAGGAGCCTATAAGACCATAGAGTCCAACCCCCTGCTCAATGCAGGAATCCAAGTCAGAGCATCCCTGACAGGTGGCTGTCCAGCCTCATCTTGAATGCCGCCACTGTGGGAGAGCCCACCACCTCCCTAGGTCATTGGTTCCATTGTCGTATTGCTCTAACAGTCAGGAAGTTTTTCCTGATGTTCAGCGAAAATCTGGCTTCCTGTAATTTGAGCCCATTATTCTGTGTCCTGCACTCTGGGATGATCGAGAAGAGATCCTGGCCTTCTTCTCTGTGACAACCTTTCAAGTACTTGAAGAGTGCTATCCTATCTCCCCTCAGTCTTCTCTTCTCAAGGCTAAACATGCCCAGTTCTTGCAGTCTCTCTTCATAGGGCTTTGTTTTCAGTCACCTGATCATCTTCATTGCCCTCCTCTGAACCCTTTGATACTGTTGCCACCTACAGAAGCAGTGCAATAAATAAACCAAAAACCCTTAGGAAAAGAGAAAGAAATGTGCTACAAGCCCTGCCTATAGTGAGCCCTCTCTGTGAGAAACTGTTGGCGAATTTCTCCTCCCCTAGGAGATATTTGATGAAATTGTCCCCCCAATTTCTCTGCCCACAAACAGGATGGAGAATTTTGAGAGGCTCTAGTTCTTACCTTCAATGCCCTACATGGCTTGGGACATGACAAAATGGATATTCTCATCTCAGCCTGCCAGAGTGTATCAGGAAAGACTCTTCTGTTGGTACCATCTGATGTGAGGTGGGTGGTGACCAGGGAGATGGGCTTCTCAGTGGTGGTGTCCTGCTTCCAGACCTCCCTTTGTGGGGAGACTCACCTGGTGCTTCTGTTACAGTCTTTGCAGCACTAGGCAAATACTTATACTCTGCTTTTTTGTTTCCTGGGATTTTAAAGCGCTGGATCCACACACACACACACACACCCCATTTTAATTGCTGCTTTATTGCTGATTTTGTCAGGATTGATTTGTTGCATTGATTTTATCGCACTGGCTGGATTATTTTGCAAACTGGTCTAGGGGCCATTTGACAAAAGGGGAGTGCAAGATATATGAAATGCACACATCCAGCTCCTGTACCGCTCTCCCACTGCCTCTGGTGAGGGAAGAAGCACCGCTGCCACAATTGCCACAATCCCCCCCAGCTGCTGCCACTGCTGCTGCCATGACCCTTCCTAGCTGCCATGATCCCCTGGCTCCCACCAGCCCACCTGCTAGCTCACTCTGAGTCAGTGGAGGATGGTGGCTCCAATTTCGGTAGGGCTGTGTGTATCCATGCTGGGTTTCAATCACAACCAGCCTGAGCACTAAAGGAGTTATCCAAGGTGTTGAAACCTGTCCCTAAACAAGGTTCAGCACCTTGGATAGCTCCTTCCTTTCATTTCACTTCATTTCTTATATTTCTATGCCGCCCCATAGCCGAAGCCCTCCAGGCAGTTTACAAAAATTAAAAACCATTAAAAGATATTATATAAATATAAAACCATTCACATAATGACATAAAACAAATCACACACAACAACAACATATGCCTAAAACAATTTAAAACAACCAGCCAGAGAAAATTAGAGACTCATTATATGCTGCCAAATGCCTGAGAGAAGAGGGCAGTTTTAACCTGGCACTGAAAAGATGACAATGTTGGCGCCAGGCAGGCCTCATCAGGGAGATTATTCCATAAATGGGCAGCCACCATCGAAAAGGCCCTCTCCCTTGTTGCTGCCCTCTGAGCCTCTCTTGGAGGAGGGTCCCAGAGGAGGGCCTTGGATGCAGAGCATAGTGTTATTTGAGCCTCAAGTGACAAAGATGGCTCCAGGATGGCTTCTAGAGTTCTGTCTGGTTCTGACTGAAACCCAGACTGGATTCACAGCCCCACCAAAATCAGATCCACCAGCTTCCACTGCTCTGAGTACCCCTTAAGAGCAAGCCAGAGGGTGGGATCTCTGAAGAGCCACATCAGCTGGCAAAATCATCCAGTACAGCTCTTCAGAGCATCACCCAGTCTCAGTGACTGGCTCTGACAGGGTCCTTCCTCAGAGGCAGTCATTTCCTAGAGAGTGTCCAATGTGATCACCAATCCTGTAGGCAATCTCTCAGGACACCTCTCCTTCAGAGCAGCTGCCCATGCTCTGGTAACTCTGGCTAACCAGTGGACCAGGTGGCTGCTCGGTAGGAGACATGTCTCAGGGGGTCACCTGTAGCATATGCAATCTCTTCAGACACTACTCCAACTAGGCAATGCCTGGCTTTGAGGCTGGACCTCCTCAGAGCCAAGAAATTGAGTCTGGGCAGCTCCTTGAAGAGCCATGCTGGCCATTTATGCAGCTGACACAGCTCTCCAGAGCATCCACCCCACCCCTCTTGCTCATTCTGAGAGGTTTCTTAGAATGAACCAGAGGGCAGGCAATTCCGCTGGAGCAGCTGCCCATTCTCTGTCTTGCTCTGCTCTGAGATTCCCCTCAGAGTGAAACAAGCTCAGCTGCTGATTGGAGATAAGAGCTTTTCCCTGCAAGCAGGTGGTTTGGGGCCTGGGGAGGAAGCTGGCAGACCAGATGGGGGCCACATGTTTCCCCTGCCTAATGTATCAGGAATGCAGAAGCAGTTCTGAAGTATGATATGATGTGGAGGGAGAGGAGAGGAGAAGAGAAATGTTAATCACATGCTTTGCAACTGCAGGAATACACATGTCCATCTAAACTAGGGGGGGGGATGGTCTGTAAGATCATTAAGTCCAGGGCAGTGGAGGCTGGTGTCTCTGATTTCTGTAGGGCTGTGCATAGATTCCAGGTTTCAATCAGAACCAGACGGAACTCTAAAGGAGCAATCCAAGGTACTGAACCCATCCCCAAAATTGGTCCAGCACCTCAGATAGCTCTCTTAGAATTATGGCTGGGATCCAGAATGGATTCACAGCCCTACCGAAATCTGTCCAAGGTCTAAAATTACCTAGCTACACCACTCTCTCAGCGGGCCATTTCACATACTGGGCACCATAACAAAACGGGCCCTCTCTCATATATCTCCCCACTGGCTATCTGTAAGCAGTCGGGGGGGGGGGGAGCAGACAGGGAAGTAAAGGAAACATTTTGCATGAGACCCAGAAACAAGAGGCACCACCCTGGGAGTTGTTCGCCTCCTGCTAAAAGGGCTGGTAAGCCTGCACCGCCATCTGAAGGAACCAGCGTACCCATGGCCCCGAATCCTCCTAAGCAACCACCACCTGTTATTTTTAAGAATGTGTTAGAATTAAATCTTTGTAAAATATCTGCCACCGTCAGGCAGGAGAGCACATTAATCAAAGGCCCAGGCCTCTCCCGAGTTGTCTGGGCCAGGGCAAGGCAGCAGTTGATAAATTACACCTGGAGGTAACTCATAAATCTGAGGAGTAATTTTCCTTTTATGAACAGGAGCAGGCGGGGAGAGAAGTCAGTCTGGCTGCTGAAGGCATTTGGCTCAAAGAAGCCTGACAAGACACAGCTCCCTAGCCAAAGACTGACATTCCCCCTCTCTCACACACTTCCCTTCCAACTCTGGTTCAGTCAGAGGGCAGCGCCGCACACCTCAGCAGTGTTTCTTGCAGCACAGGCATCATGGCTGAATGGAAGATGTGTGTTTGCTGACTGGGCCATAGTTCCCAAATGCACGAATATCATGTCCAAATATTTGCTGCTAGGGGCGTTAGAACTGTATTCATTTTGGGCCAGCTTGCATGGGACCAGGCAGTCCTTCAGGTATTCCACTCCAAGCTGTGTAAGGCATTGTAGAGTTGCCAGTGCTGGCATCAAGGGTAGGCATGGTTGGGCACCTGCCAAGGGCCCACTGCCCAGCAGGGGCCCATGGACAACAGCCCCCCAGAGTTGCTCTCCTTCTTCACCATTGCAACCTAAGTTCTCCTGCCGCTCAATCTGGCCCAGACAATGGAGGTGGTGAGGAGGAGGAGCAGGAGATGCCACTGCCTACATGCTCCCTGGCTCTCTCTGCCTGTCAAGCAAGCAAGCGGCAGCAATGATGAGAAAGAGGATGAGGAACAAGAACAGCTGGTGATGATGGTGTTAAGAAGGTGGACTCACTGAGGGAGGGGGCTGATGGAGCGTATCTTGCCCAAGGGCCCTCAAACACCTGGACTGGCACTGGCTGTAGCTCAGTGCTAGAGCACATGTTTTGCATGCAAAGGACCCCAGCATCTCCCAGGAATTCAATCCCCAGCATCTCAAGACAGGGCTGGGAAAGGCCTCTTGTCTGAAACTCTGGAGTGTCAGGATTCCTTTTTCCCCCACTTAACTTCAAATGCCGAAACAAACACAGACAAGAGGCTTCAGTTTGCAGCTTTTAATCCATTACTTCACAGGGTCATACAAATGCAAATTCTCAGTGAGCTCTCGATCTACAAGGAAATGCCTTCAGGGGGTTCAAAATGTAGTTACAAGAGTTGCCCACCATTTGAAGGCTTTCTCCCTAGCCTAACTTAAGGGGGGGTCTCTCTCTCTCTCTCGTGAGGCTTCTAAGTGTAGCTTTTCATGCAAGGCCAATCGGGTAGACTGTCTAAGTTCTGCCCCTGCCTTCTCTCACTTTGCTCTGCATCTGCACCTGGCATCTATTAAATCAGACTCCCCAAACCCCGCCTCCCCTGTTCACTATCTCTCATGGGAGGGTGAAGAGGGGCCCTCATCCTCCACCAGCTGGACCTCGGAAACCTGAAAAGCCTGCCTAGTCACATCTGGACTAGCCTGGGAAAATACCTCCCCCATGTCTGGTGGTTCTCCTTCAGAATCTGAACTACTATCCCACTTCCTGTGCTCAGAAACACCCCTGACATGGAGAGTCTCTGCCAGTCAGTGCAGGGATCCCGAATCTTTTGGGGCCAGTGGGCACATCTGGGATTTTGATCCCAAACAAAGATATTGCTGGAGAGCAGCATTTCACTGTGCAACATACCAGCCTCCTACTTTACAACAAAAAATTTAAAAAAAATCTTTAAAAACAAAATAAAAACCAGAAGGGGCAGGGAGCTTGGTGTCCATGGGCACCACATTTGAGAGCCCAGATGTAGGGAACATTGAGCAAGATGGACCATTAGACTGACTCAGTAGAAGGCAGCCTCCTGTGTGCCATTGAATTGTGCCTAGAAATGAACTGGTAGCTGATAGAGTTGCTGAAGTGCTAACAAGATGTGATCCTTATTATCTGAACTAGAATAAAAGTGAACACATTCTCTGAGTTCTGATCCATATGTAGTCAAGCAGCAACACATACAAGATGGAAGCATCAGCAGGCTTGGGGGAACTCCATGATATCCAGATGTACAAATAAACACTTTGGGGGGGGACCCCAAAACAACCCAGTGAGGATCAGCATCAGAGAGTGGCGGGGGACAGAAAACCAGGGGGGATATAATGGAGTACCCTGAAAGAGAACATGCCAGCCTGGCTAGAACAGGAGCACTTCACACTGGATCATTCTGTTACAGGCCCCACTGTTTAATACCAGGTAGCAAACTATTTTCTGTATTTTGCACTAATCGAATACAAATTTCCAAACAGTCTTTAAGGGAGGCACTAGGGAGAGCACATTGCAGTAATCTAACTGAGATGTTACCAAGTACTGTAGCTACATCTCATTTTTCCAAAAAAATGTTGCAGATCATGAATCACTTGAAGCTGATAAGAAGGTGCTAAGAGTTACAGAGGATACCTGACCTTTCATCCATCCATAGAGTGAGATCATATAGCATCACTTAAATGCACACCCAATCCATTTGGAGGAATGTGAGGTAGGCTACTCCCTGTTGTAAATGAGGCAAGGCAGCTTCCGCACATGAAGATCTGGAACTGATTTATTACGGATCACCAGTTCAATGTTTTCTTTGTTGTTTTACATCTAGGTATCAGCCTAGCTGCCTAGGGCAGCAGCTTGCAAAAGAGAAAGCACTAAGAAAGCATTATTGCTACAGCTAGAAGGAGCAGTACTATTATTGCACACACATGTGAGTGCACGTGCACACACACACACACACCCCTTCCTGGCAGCACTATGTATATGTATATGTATATGTATGCTGCTTAGAACTAGGGATGTGTGCAAATCAGCAAAACTTGAGCTTGCTGAAGTTCGCTGAATTCCACTCCAAAGCTTGTTCCAATTTAAGTCCATATCAGATTGAAAGCATTGGTTGTGTTTTACTTTTGACATGAACACCCATGCATATTTCCATGAAGATTTGTCCAAACGTGCAAATAATTTTTTTAAATGTACACATTCTTTTCCTATGAATAAAATGTATTTGTATACAAATTTGAAATGTACTCATTGTACTCATGTACTCGTTTGAAGTGTACTCAAATTTGAAATGTACTCATTTTGACATGTATGCATTTTTTGAAAGTATGCCTGCTGCAGAACACATTTGGGGGCAGTCCATGAATCACATTTCATGCTCGGAAATGTATGGTCTTCGATCATAGAATGCGTCTGACTACATGTTCAGTCCACAATGTGCGAACTGGGTCAAAACCTGATGAAAAATAAACAGAAACAAGTTCATTATACATCCCCACTTGGAACAAGTGCAAGGTCAAGCAAACCAATTTCTCTTCCCTTCCAAAGTGCTGCCATGGCAGCCACATGGAACCACTTTATTGGCAAATCAAGCTGTTAGCCAGAGCTGGTCTTCCCTGATATAGACCTGTGTGATCATTAAGATCAACACAGGATGCCTTGAAGATTGCCATCTGGTGGCAACTCAGAAACAGGCCTTCTCTGTGGTGGCACCACCTTATGGAATGTCTCTCCCCCAGTACTGAGGAGGCACCAACTGTGGCATGTTTTAAGGCCCTGTTAAAGACCCATCTCTTTACCCAAACTTTCTCTGAATGATTGTGCTGCCCATTTAGTTTATTTAGTATTTATTATGTATTTTTAGTTTTGGTTTTACATATTTTAGTGTGCATTCTTATGCATGTTTAGACCGAAAAAAGTCCTACAACTCCCAACATTCCCCAGCCAGCATGGTTGGCTAGGGAATGCTGGGAGTTGTAGACCTTCTATGGTTTAAACACAGTGGTGCTATGTGGTAGCCACCATTTTTTTCTAGCAGCTACCGTGTGTTATCCACAAGGCGGTGGGACAGCAGACCTCGTAGGGCATTGCATTTTGGGAAAACTAGGATGGTCACCACAACTGGCTTTGAGCAGAACCCCAACAGTTGTCCTCAGAGGACTCCAAGCTGCTGGGGTATGTTAAATGGTGATCCCCAACCCTCCCTTAGCTACAGGCCTCTGTAAAACTATCCAGCGATTCACATCATTCCTGGTTTGCACCTTAGGCTTTTAACTGTATTTAAACCCCACTTGCATTCCCTTTCCTAAAGCTCCACTCTTACATTTGTTCATAAACCAGGCTGCCTTTTATTAGAGAAAGACAAGTGGGGTTGCCTGGTGAATCTCACCAAGCTAGGTCAAACATAATGAGGTTTTAATTGCCTTGTTATATCTATTAGATCTATATTATGCAAGCACAGGCACTCTTCAGATTATCTGCATGTTATAATATGCTCCATAAGAAATATCTGTTAAGAATTAATTAGCAATGCCTCCAGTTTCATAATATATCTGGAGAGAAAAGAGGGCAAACCTCTCATATTCGCTGTTAGCAAACCTAGGGTACATAAGAACATAAAAAGAGCCATGCTGGATCAGGCCAAGGGTCCGTCTAGTCCAGCATTCTGTTCACACAGTGGCCAAACTGCCGATCAGGAACCCACAAGCAGGGCATGAGCGCAACAGCACCCTCCTACCCATGTTCCCCAGCAACTGGTGTACATAGGCTCACTGCCTCTGACACTGGAGGTAGCATAGAGCCATCAGGACTAGTAGCCACTGATGGCCTCCTCCTCCAGGAATTTGTCCAATCCTCTTTTAAAGCCATCCAAATTGGTGGCCATCTCCACAACTTCTGGAAGTGAATTCCATAGTTTAACTCTGTGCTGTGTGAAGACGTACTTCCTTTTATCTGTCCTGAATCTCCCACCAATCAGCTTCATGGGATGACCCCAGGTTCTACTACTGTGTGAGAGAAAAATGTCTCCCAATCCACTTTCTCCACACTAGGCATAATGTTGTGGGCAGGGGTGGTCAACCTGCATCCCTCGGCCTACTGTGAGATATAAGAGGGGAATCGGGGCCATTCCACCAGTCCTGCTGAAACACCACCTCCAAGAAGTCTCCTCCTCCCTCAACTTTTTCAACCAGCTGCCATGTCAGTGGGCTGTACAGAGGGAGATGAGAGTGGATGTAGGGCTGTGCTGAAAGACTACATAACTTTTTCCGCTTCCCTTCCCATCCTTTTTCCTTATGTGTCTTTTTTATTTGTTTAGTTTGAAAGCCTGCAGGCTGGGACTGTCTTGCTTTATTGATTGCACGTAAGCCACTTCAAGAGCGTTTTGGGCTGACGAGTTTAAATAGATAAGTAAGTAAATACAAAATTCAATATCCTCTACATATAATTCCCCTTTCTTTCCTCAGCAAGGGTGAGTGGTCAGGAACTGGACTGGTCCTTGTGCTTGCTGGTGGCTGGCTGAGGGGCCAACAAAAGCTGTTTGTATGTTCATTTTCCTAGCCAAAGGCCTGGGGTAGCTTGAACCCTACATTGATGCAGAGGAAGAGGTGATTTTCCAGATGGGCAACCACATGTTTTGGGACTCGCTGGGCAGTGACTGCCAATGGGCCATTGAGAGCATACCTGAAAAGAGGAAGTCAAGCAAATTCTGGGTCACCTGACTGCCCTCAGGAAAGGATATGCTGAAAAACGAAATAGGCATGGTCCTTGTTCCAGTGGGTATAGGCACAGTCTTCCAAACCTTCCCATCTAACCTGTCTATTATTTGGAACAAGCATTCCCGAGGTTTGATATCTTCTTCAGAGGCAATATGGTCGCTTTTCAGGCCTTTTCTTCTCCAGAATCCATAGAGTTCAATGGGTTGGAAGCTGCCAAGTTCTTTGTTGATAAGACCTCTTGTTTCCATCCCTTGATTGGAGACCTCCTTCCCCCTACCATTGAAATACAGAGTGTGATCCCAAATGACCTCTTGTGAGTGAGGTGCCACCACCATGTCTTGAAGAAGCAGACATATGTCAATCGGAGTGAGGCCCCAGGATGACACACTTTCACCATAACATGGGAGTCTGACAGCACTGACAGCATTTTCTGGAACCAATTGTGGGGCCTTGGTTTGCCCTGATCCTGTAGATTCACAGTTGAGGACACAATGGCTATTGGGAAGTACATCCAGGACAATAAGCAGGCCATCTCTCTCTCTCTCTCTCTCTCTCTCTCTCTCTCTCTGCAATCAGTTGTTCAGGCCTCTGGCAAGAGCAATCAGTCCCTTCCCTAGCAGCTTGCTGCAAAGTAAAGAAGAGGGAAGAAGAGAGAAGTGAGTGGCCAAAAGAGAAAAGGGGTGACCAACACATATTTGACCTCACCCAGTGCCAACATGCAGTCCCCGACAGGTTACCCACAAAGGAATAAGGCCCTTGACAGGAAAAAAGTTGCCCCATCTTTACATTAATTGGCTAGCCAGAAAAATACAAGCCGATTTTATCCCATTAATGTTTTGATCTGTCAAAATCAGAAGGCAAAGCTTTTCATTGGCATGGTGCTAAGTGTGCTCACCTGTTTCTTGCTATAGCACAAGGTGCTGCTGAAGCAAAAGTCACAGGTCATGGCTGTGTATCTCAGGTAGGACCATAAATAAATATATCTGGAGGGAAACATATTTTTCAGATGCGCAAACACACGTTCCACAATTTCCTCAAATTATGGCTGAATGTATGCAAATTACAGCCAAATTGCAGAAATTTCACAAATTCAGTGGTAACTTGTGCACATTGCTCAGACATTTGCACAAATTGCAGAACCTTCCCCCAAAAAATAACATGCAAAATTCACGGACAATCTGTGAAGTGACCTGACTCACTGCAAATTGAGCAGGGTGCCAAGCAAGAACCAAAACAGTTGGGCGGAGGGCCCCTAGGCAAACCTGTAGAACTGCACACCCCAAACGGATTTCCCTGACATCCCTAGGCACTGCTAACCACAATTTGTGTCCAGTTTGTGAGCAACCAACTTACACTGTTGGAGCACATTTGTAGGAGCCTTTTCTTGCCTCCATGGGTCCAAGTTACCCATCTGGGTCCTGACAGCTGGCAACATCCTCTGGAAGCCTTTCATTGCACTCTTACTGGCTTTTCATGCAGCAGCACTCATGGAGACACCTACTGGCCATCCAATACACTGCAAGCAGATCACTCATAAACCCAAGCTGCGCTCTGAAGTGAGATTGCCACATCATCTTAGTATAGTTCAGAGCAGGTGTTCTGGCTGGCTGCAGGAATGGTACTTTTTAAAATTTAAAAAAGAAAGAAAAGACATCTGTGCAGAGTGAGCAGCAGTAGCAGCAGCTCGGCAGGGCCAGAGATTAAAAACAACACCTCAGCAGGTCTTTTATACCACATCATTGTGCTTTAGAAAAGGCACCATAGGTGAAAGCTAAATCCATTAAAGCATGAAGTGGATCCTTCATCTACCTGCTCGCGCCAGATGAAAAGATCTCACAGTTTCCAAATCTTTTGGGGAAGAAGACAATAATACCCCCTTATACACACACACACACACACACAGAGAGAGAGAGAGATTAGCGCTACAGTCATGCTGTTAATTATGGGTCATTTAGTTCCGTTAATCAATAGGCAGACTTCTTTAACCAGCTAATTATGCAGAAGTGTTTGCGCACCAAACAAAGTGCATAGTAGCTTGTTAGCTGAGAAGGGATAAGACTTCACTGTGTAATACAAGGCTAATTCCCACTGCTTATGCAAATGCTACAGCCCAGATAAGAGCGGCTAGAGATGAGACAATATGCCATGCAGGCAAGCAAGTGGATACTTTGGGGCATGGGGTGGGGGTGGGGTTGAATTGAATCATATTACATTTCATCATTGCATTTCAGAAATAACGTTCTAGATCTGAAAAGGGTACAGAAAAGGATGCTCAAAATGATCAGTGTATAGGAGTATTTATGCTTCAAGGGAAGGCTAATGAATTTTAGGGTGTCTGGGTTGGAGGGAGGAAGACAACTGGAGGGGATTAATAGAGCTTTATAACACAAGATCCAGTATGGTGTAGTGGTTAGAGTATTGGACTGGGATTTGGGAGATTCGGGTTCTAGTCCCCACTTGGCCATGAAACTCACTGGGAGACTTTGGGCCAGTCACGGACTCTCAGCCAAATCTACCTCACAGGGTTGTTGTGAGGATAAAATGAATAGGATGAGGACTGTGTAAGCCAACTTGGGTTCCTTGCAAGAGGGGAAAAAAGGTGGGGTATAAATGTAAACAACAGCAGCAACAACAGCAGCAGCAACAACAACAACTTTAATGAAGTGAGATTTTTTTTTTCTCCTTCTCCCATGATTCTAGAATGAGGGGTCATCCAATGTAGCCAAATGACAGCACTTTCAAGAAGACAATTAAAGTTCCCTCTGGAATGGATGGAACTGACTGCCACAAGATGTGATTGATGGCCACCAGCTTTTATGGCTTTTAAATCCTGGAGCAGAACAAGGAAGAAATGCTTTGCTCAGAAGCATCATTTCACGTTCTGGAGTTGGGAGCATGGGCAAGAAAGCTGGCTAGCCTGCCTGCCTACCTGCATGGTGGTGAGCTTGGCTTCCTCCTACTGCCAATTACCCACCACCATTGTAATGGGAAGAGAGGTTGCTTTCAAACGGGATGGGAAAGGAAGAGCAGGGAACAGTTAGTAGAGGGGGTGAAAAAGTGAGCACTATTGCAAGGACTAATCCTGACTCACAACTTTTCAAGCAGGGGGCAGTATTTCAACAAAGGCCTTTCCATTCAAATGCTTACTCCATTCTAGGGATGGGGGCAAAATTTGTTCAGTACCCATTTTCTTGTGAACTTAGCTAATTTTGCCCTTGCGAACTGAAACTCCTTCAAAGGTGTGAATACTTCCAAATTCGCATTTCTTCAAATTTGGCAATGGGGCTTCACACTCAAAAAATGCTTTCAAAAATGTTAACATTAGGCAAAATGGCATACCAACATGCCTGTATCAGGAGAATATGTGTCCGAACTTTCAAGCAAACTTTTTTAAAAAAAAATCTCCAAGTCTGAAATGAACTGAATATAAGACTGGGAAAATTAGAAACTGGGAAAAGCTGAAATTGACCATTGGTCCATTCCTATGATCTTTCTGCTTCTAACCATCCATATCTGGATCTACATTCCCACTTGATGACCAGGCTCTTGAAACCTCCCAATGGTGTCATACCACAACTACCGCTTTGGTTTGATGCCAGCGTGCCAATGGCCTGTGTTTTATCAGCATCATAACCTGTCATGATCATTTGCTTACATCTTTCTGCTAATCATCTAATCTTCTTTAAATGCCTCTCCTACCTGGAGTAAACAGGTGCTAGGAAAAGATCCCCTCACAGCCTATCAACCAATTACACTAATTGTTGCTGTTCTGGTTAAAGACTGACAAGCATCCAGTTTTCCTTTGTTTCAGGCAGAGGGAATCCCTGACAAATACACACACAGAGAGACATACAGAGAGAGAGAGAGAGAGAGAGAGAGATGTTGGACAGGCAAGGTTGGTAGCTCCAAGTTCAGTGGGGCGGAGATTCCTTTCTGGGTTTTAGTTTCAACCAGCCAAAAGTCTAAAGGAACTATCCAAGGTGCTGGACCAATTTGGGGGATAGGGTTCAACATTTTGGATAGCTTCTTTAGACTTCTGGCTGGTTGTAACTAAAACCCGCCTGTCTTTGGGGGAAAGAATGCTAGCTCAGTGGTAGAGCATCTGCTTTGCATACAGAAGGTCCCAGGTTCAATCCCTGGCATCTCCAGTTAAAAGGGACCAGTAACCAGTTATGGGAAAGACCCTTCTCCGGCAAAGAACCTTGGAGACCTGCTGCCAGTCAGAGCAGACAATATTGGGCTGGAGGGACAAATAATCCAAACTGGTAGAAGGCAGCTTCCTACGTTCTTCCAGCTGTCCTAGATGGACAGCTTATCAGCTCATGAGCTGGGTGATATCACTAGCATTCCAAGAGATCAAGAGCCCTGTAATCTGCATTAGCCACCCGAGGCATAGTTGTGAAGAAATAGAGAAGTGAGAGACATTTCTGAAAAATGTAAATGTGATAAATATCCCAATCAACTCTCAGTCATTCAGTGGTTATTATTCAGCGGCTCAACATGACAATATGACACCAAAGCCCCGCTTACACAATTCTGTCAGTTCTGGTCTGCTGTCCATCACGTTCATGCAACTGACATGACAGAACCGTACGAGATATGCTGAAGGCCAGCAGCTTCCGATATACTTACACTACAGCCTTCATGTTCAGTGCTGAACATGTTCCTGCCCACAAAAGCAGAGGGATCCCCTCAGGAACATGGACTGCAGTTGTCTTTCATATAGTTGCCATCTGAGGACTGTCATGAACCTCAGCCCTTGGGTTCTTCCAAAGTGCAGCTGAGGATTCTGATGAGGATGAGGCACAGGTAGGGATGTCAGAGAATTCTGCCACGGATCTCGGTGAGGCTGAATGCCAGTGCATTTGGCCCCCCGGACTCCGTGGCAGAACAGCCTGCCACCCCCCCCCACCCCCGCAGATCCCCCCTGGGACGAGACTTACCTGGGGTGAATCTTCCAGGCGGCGGCGGCTCCAGTGGCGGCTTCGGCGACGGCAGCTGCAGCGGCTGGTCTTCCGGCCGGCTGCCACCGCCGCCATTTGTAGTCTTGTTAAAAAAAAAAAAAAAGACATGATAGGCTTCGTAAAGATTTACGTAGCCTATCATGGCTGGGGGGGGTTAAATAAAAAAAACTGCGTACGCAAATGGCGGCGGCTATGGCCGCCGCCATTTGCGTTCCTTATTTTTGGCCGTCTTAGTCTACGTAAATATTTACGTAGACTATGATGGCGAAAATAAAGGGGAACGCAAATAGCGTAGCAGGCACTATTTGCGTCCCTTTTTGATTCGCCATTTTAGCCTAGGTAAATATTTACGTAGGCTAAAACGGTGAATCAAAAAGGGATGCAAATAGTGCCCGCTACACTATTTGCGTTCCCCTTTATTTTCGCCGTCATAATCTACATAATTATTTATGTAGATTAAGACAGCCAAAAATAAGGAACGCAAATGGCGGCGGCCGTAGCCGCCGCCATTTGCGTACGCAGTTTTTTTGTGTGTTTTTTCCCAAAGCCCTCCGCGGCCAGAAATCCGGCTGCGGACAGCTCTGGCCTGGCTGGGCCTGGCTGGCTGCTCCATGGAGCACAGCCTGCCATTGAGGATTCCGGGGTGGAGGAATGGATCGCCTCCCCCCCCGTCAAGGATTCCAGGGGGAGGGACGGAACGCCTCCCCCCCCACCATCAACATAATCCGCGGAAAGGTAAGTGACTTTCGTACATCCCTAGGCATAGGCTATTTCCTCAAGAATCGGACAGTCAGTGCCTTATTCGTGGCCCTCCTGGCCAGAGGACACAGCCCTACCATCATCCTTAGTTACCAGAAGAAGCTTCATCTTCCCAGCCTCGCGGAAGTCTCAGGCTGCAGAATCAGGCAAGGGCGCTTTAACAATCTAGTCAGCTCCTCCAGGAGAGGCAGAGGTGACCATGCTACAGGTTTTGTCAGCCTACATAAAGCTTCAGTTGGCTTTAGCTACCTGCTGAGACACCATCTTCCTATTGTCCTAGTAAGAGAGTTCCGACCAGCAGGACCCACTATCCAGGGTCCCACTTTCTTCCTGCCTTGATCCACATTCCTGTCTTAAACTTTCTACCAGCTTTCCCTGTGAGCCTCAAGGGATCCCAGAATGGGACAAAGATGCCCCCAAAAGCATGTGAGTCTGAGAAATCTGTAAAGGGGGATGCCCTGCCCTTGTCAGGGCTGGTTTGGTTTCAGCTTTATCTACCAAAAGCAACAGGCCTATAACAGCATGCAGTGAAAATTTCTGAGATAATATCCATGCCACAGTTTTCCGCCATGAAGAGGATAAATCTGTCATGCATTTGAAAGCAATTGACAGCTACTTTTATTAGCTTGCCATGCTTCAAAACAACAGCTCAATTTACATTCTGCCCTCCAGCACTGAGACTTCACAGTTAAGGTGTGTGTGTGTGTGTGTGTGTTTTAGTGTGTGAGGAGGGGAGGGGGACGCTATGGACTTAAGTAGCGGTTGACCTTATGATGCTTTATTGAAATTGCCATGAACATGCAGTGTAATTCGGCTTATGATTTTTATTCTCCCCCCACCTCAAAAGAAGGTTATACTTATATGCATCTCTATCAGTGTTAGCCCAACAGGGAATGAATTCACACAACCAATGTATGCAATTACCTTTCAGTGATCAGTTATCTAGATTCTATCTATCTATTTATTTATTACATTTCTATGCTACCAGTTTTCCTCTTGCAATGAACAGAAGATGGTTTATGTAATTCTCCTCCTCTCCATTTCATCCTGGCCCAAAGTCACCCAGTGATCTGCATGGCCAAGTGGGGTCTAGAACCTAGGTCTCCCAAGTTCCACTACACTATGCTGTCTTGAACACTCTATAACCACTACACCACACTGGCTTGATGACTGTCCTGGTGTTTGCGGTCATCATCCCACTTTTGCCACTGGTAAATACTTGTCATGGAGCTTTTGTACCACTTCAAGAACCTAAGCAGGAATGCGGAGCCTGTTTCCTTGATGGGTAACAATTGTATGGATCCATATCCTTAACTGAACTAGTACATATGGTATAGTGTCATGTGAGTGATTTAAAAGTTGTACATTTTGAGGCAGTTGGGCAGTTGCACATTTTTCAAGTGCACATTTTGCAAATGCCAGTGCAAGTTAGGGAATTTGTGAATATTTTTGGAGAAAATGCTCCCTCCTTTGCATTTGGGATAACGAATGGGGTATTTTTGAGTGAATTGCAAACTGAAACAAAATTTTCATAAATCCCTACCCTATTTGAAGAGCTTCAGGGGGATAATCCTCTCTTTGAAGACATCCTCTGTTTAAAGGTTATGCTTACATGGATCTGTATAAATGTCAGACCAGGGGTGAATGAATTCACCCAACTGTATTATTGTAGAGGGCTCTATTTGAAGGGCTGCACAAGTCCAGTTTAATGCTAAAGAACCCTAAGAAGAGGCCTTGAAGTTGCCCATGAACAGTTAACACCTGGACAGCGCAAGCACACAGGTCATCTGCTCACAGTTTTCCTCACTATGCTGAGATGGAGTCTACTTCAGCTGGTTCAAAACAGGGCAGTGAGATTGTTAATGGGGACTGGCCAACGAGATCACATTATGCCAGTATTTTTCCAGCTGCACTGGCTGCCAGTCTATTTCCAGGCCCAATTCAAAGTGCTGGTATTCATATTCAGAGCCCTAAAAGGCTTGGGGCCAGGTTACCTGAAGGATCGTCTCCTCTCATATGTACCTGCCCAGACCCCAAGGTCATCTTCAGGGGTCCTTCTCCGGGAGCCCCCTGCAGAAGGACGTGAGGTATGTGGCTACCAGGAAGAGGGCCTTTTCTGCTGCGGCACCCTGGCTGTGGAATGAGCTCTCTAGAGAGGTTTGCCTGGCTTCTACATTGTACTCCGCTCGGCACCAGGTGAAGACCTTTTTATTTTCCCTACATTTTAGCACTCTAGTCTTTTACCTCTGTTAAGTCTGTATTTTAAATCTCTGCATTGCTGCTAGGTTTTATTGTGGTTGTACTTTTATAATGTCATTTTAAGCTTTCATATTGTTTCATGTTGTACTTTGTGGTTTTAATTTTTGTGAACCACCCAGAGAGAAATGAATAAATGGGGAGAGAAAGAAAGTTCAATTTCAATTTCAATTATATTTATATACTTCTTTATTTCTTACATTTCTATACCACCCATTAGCTGAAGCTCTCTTATTGTATGTATTTATAAATTTGCATCTATACATCTAAATTTGCATATGCAAATTCTATGCATATCTGCTTCCTCTTTTGGGGGTGATATGTTTCCTCTTTTGGGGGCTATGCATAAGCAGTCACCCAAGTTACTACGTAATTTTGGCCTTTACAAAACTGGACTCTGGCCTCCCCTGGATTGTGGCCTCCCCTGGATCGTGCTTCTCTGGCTGAGCAGCAGATAACAATCTGAGATGAGCAGGAGGGATGCCTGAGAACTCCATTTGAGGGGTGTAGTTCAAACGATTTTCCTAGGCTCGCCTCCCCACCCCCCAAACTTCATTTCAGTTCCTGATGCAGCACCCAACTCGATCTGCAGCAAGTTGGGCCAGTTTGCAGATTTTCCAGGAATTTTGCACATTTGAGGGAGGGGGGAAGGTTCTCCGATTTGTGCAGATTTCTAAGCAATTTGTGCAAATTACAGCCAAATTGGCACAAAATACAGCCAAATTTGTGTAATTTGCACAAATTCAGCTGTAATTTGTGCAAATTCAGCTGTAATGTGTGCAAATTCCACCATGAGTAGTGCAAACTCAGCCATAATTTGTGCAAATTGCAGAACCTTCCCGAAAAAGAAAATGCACAAAAAACGTTCCCACAGTTCAGGGAACAACCCGCAGTTCAGCTCGCAGACATAAAGCGAGTCGTACATGCTGTGGAACTCGGTCGCACCAAAAACAAACTGGATTTCCCAGCGATGGACA
Source organism: Heloderma suspectum (assembly GCF_057233095.1). Lineage (NCBI taxonomy): Eukaryota > Metazoa > Chordata > Lepidosauria > Squamata > Helodermatidae > Heloderma > Heloderma suspectum. The sequence continues at coordinate 13,486,802 of NC_139470.1, forward strand.
TCCCTAGAGAAACTAACCCACATTTATCTGAAATTTCCCTAACAATAGATGTGGCTGGCATGTTTCACCAGAAGCTGTCCTTCTGGCCTCACCAAGTCTCTCCTGTCCAAACCCCACAAACCTACATCACAGGCTACGTGGCTGAAAGGTGGAACGTCCCAGTGATGCCCACAGCCTGATGACAAAAATGCAAGGCAGTGCTTAGAAGTGTTTACCTGCTCCAATAACTCTCATCCCAGGGTAGAACGCTGCAGATAAACTCCCGCCTTCATTAGGCAGGGATAGAATTACGTGGGTTAACAAAGTAATACTCCCCGTTTCCTTTTGCATTTTAAAAGTGGCTGGAGACCTATAAAATCCCTCTGAATCTTATTAAAAAGTCTCCTGCAATCATTTTTCATTCCACAAACCCAGTTGAGCTGAACTAATAAATTAACATGTTATCTGCATGGGTATCCATTATAGCTTCAAAAGGAACGTTATTAGAAGCAAGAAACTAGCATGCTAGTCTCAAGGGCTGAACAGCAAACACAAGGCAGAGACTGACGGTTTGGGAAGCTCAGCCTTGACTGGTGTATTTGGATCCCTTTTCTGCTGGCATCATCCACCAGGGGTCAGCAACTATGGGAGGTCCAGGGGCCATTTTCTCCCCACCCCAGACAACCCCCACAGGCTGCACTGGTAGAAAAAAAAATCCCCAGTATGCTTCAGTAGCAAACAACTCTGTAGCACTAAAAGGCTAACATGTTGCTTGTCAATTGTAGTGCTCCATAGCCATTACAGACTACTACTGTGCGATACAAGAGGGGGCAGTGGAGGTCACACAGGGGGCGGTGGGAGGCCCATGCAGCCTGTGCATCACTTGTTGCCCACATCTGATTGAGAGGGATATAGACAAGCAATTGTAAATTTAGCCTTATTGTTGTCTCATAGAATGTCTCATAGAATCATAGGGTTGGAAGGGGCCTACAAGACCATCATGTCCAACCCCCTGCTCAATGCAGGAAACCTGTCCTGGTTCCTAAATTGTAACCTGAAGCTGGAGTAGTTGCTGGTTCCATTAATGACACCTTTGGGATAGGGCTGGCCCAAGTGATTTTGCTGCCTGAAGTGAAGGAGAAGATGCCACCCGCATTCCTTCCATGTAGCGAAGCTGACCAGACTTGAGAGTTGAATCTAACACTGGTAGTGGGTCAGTGTCTCCTACTGCACCTAACAGCAGCAGGCTAGCTTAAGGGGTACAGGGCAGGCCATGTGACACACACAGTTCTGTCCTCCAGCATCTCACCACTGCTTCCCACCCTGCAGCATCTGCTGCCTGAGGTGGCCACCTCACTCTGCCTTATGGTAGGGCCAGCCCTGCTTTGGGAACTCAAGAATAGAAGGGGCTATATTTAGATGGGTTCAGCTCCTGGCATCTCCAGTTTGAAGGCTCAAAGGAAACAAGGCTGAGAAAGACCTCTGCAGAGTTTCTGCCAGTCAGAGAAGATTGGGTCAGATGGACCTATGGCCTCAACAGGAAGCAGCTCCTTCAGTCTCTCGGAAATGTCAATGGACTTTGTGTATAAATGTGTGAGCCGACCACAACAAGTTGACAACAGCTAGGCTGAACTCAGTTCAGCCATTGACTTTGGACTAGCTACCTTCAGTGATGGAGTAAGAGTCAAGAGTCAGGATATAATAACTTTGCATCCAGGCCCAGTAGTAGGTTCACTGTTGTCCAAAGAGCCAAAGGAGTGAGTTACTTGAGCAAAGACAAAACAGTTGTGGTGATGGCCAACAAGAGGTGAGCTGGGACTTGATGAGATGGGGCGTGGGAAGGGCCACTGTCCTTAGTAGTGGTTCATCAGCAAGGGGCAAGCAGCCTACCGCAGGACAATTTTTCAGACTGCAGGTCTGTTTGTTTGTTTTAGGGATGTGGGAGAAATCCACAACAGAATCAAATGAGTTCAAATTTCTATGAATCTGACCCACAGATTCTGCAGCAGACCAGCTTTTCCCAAGTCGCACAGATTCTGTGGACTTGAGGGCCAGGTTTTTACTTTCCAGAATGTTATAAAATTTAGTCATAGAAAAATACGTAAAATTTTAAAAACTACTGACTGAAAATGCGCATTTCCCCCATAGGCTAAAGCATGAAAATGCACATGGGGGGATTTGCACATGTGGGGGGGGGAACACTGGGGGTGGGATTTGCACATACAAATTTGCAGAAATGCAGATTTGTGCAAATTTGGTAAACTGGGGGAGTGGGAATCCAATGCCTCCAATAAGCAGACAATGGAACAAAAGGCACTTGACACTCCATGATATGCAGATGGAATGGAATTTACAAAACCTGTACATCCCTGGTTGTTTTTTGCCTGGGACTCACACACCCCATTGCCTGACCACTAAGGACTCAAGGGATGGGGGTCACACTCCTAGTCCACACTCCGCAATCCCAGTGTGACCTCAAACCAGGGCCAGGAGAAGACCTCCCACTGTCCTCTTTCTCCTCTCCCCCTCAGGACCTCCGTCTGAGGTGTTCTTCCACAGAGCAATGTGTTGGCAGGGAGGTGGTCCTGGGGACTGCCTGTGTGATGGTAGTGCAGGCAATCTTCAGAGCCACCTCACCCAGGATGCTTCACTCTGAGGAAGGCCCCTCAGAGGGAAACGGTTGAATCAGGCAGGCTCTCTGGAGCCTCTGTCTCCATTTGCCGCAACAGGGGGGCAGCCAGTGGGGCTTCCCAGAGAGGCTTCCCTCCTGATATCTCACTGAGGACTCCCCAGAGTGAGGCACTGGGCAAGCAAGTGGCACTGCAGAGAGCCACCTGCCCCGACTTTCCCACTCACTTGGCAGTGGCTGCGGCAGCTGTTCTCTCTCTCCCTTCTCCCCTTGGCATCTGGAATGAATGATGCTAGGGCTGTATCCCCAGTGCCAGGAGCCCTGGGAAATGCAATTTTCCTAGGGTGCCCAATGCCCGTAGGACAGTAAGTATTCTGGGGAAATGAAAATTCCCAAGGCCCTTTATGCTTGGGACCCTAGTTCAGCTGCCAGAGGGAGGCGGGGAAGAGATAACTCTCTCCAACAGCTGCCAAAGGAACAGCAGCTACAGCTGCTACATAGGGGGCTTTGGGGGCTCACAGGAGGTTGGGAACTCACAAGGGTGGCAACACTAAGCACATTCCAAAACTCTTGGAGAGGGGACCTTTTTCTGAGCATTCTCTAGTGCTGCTTGTAATTGTTGGCCTCATTCCAAATCCAGCCTGGCCAAGTTTGCCCATTGCTAGAAATGTTGTGTGCATTTTGAAATTTGGTGTGTGTGTGTGTGTGTGTGTGTGTGTGTGTTTCTTGCAATGGGAAAGGAGCCCAGCTTTGAGTTTTGGAAGTGGGCCCGGAAAACCTATGGCATGACCCTCGCAAAGGCAGGAAGCAGAGAGTTTGGCAGCTTTCTCTGGCACTGCCTCTGGAACCGCAACTCTGTGCTCTGACTTCCACTTCCATTCATTCATTCAAAAATGTATATCCTTCCTCCTAGTTTTCCTGTCAGCTCTGTGCACAAGCACTGACAGGGGTCATATAGTGTAGTATATGACCTTCCTTTTACCCCAGGACAATGAAATACTAGCAAAGAACACAATCAGAATGGTGAAGGTTGCCATTCGAAGTCAACCCAAAAGTCACTTTAAGCTCAGCACTCTGAGCCCCATCGCCCTGCAAAGATGTGGATGTGATCAAGCTGTGTTTGCGAACATGGATATCATACTGGCATGAAAGGAAGGGAGGGAGAGTAAGAAGAAAGGGAAGGGGAGGAGGAAAAAAGAAAAAAGATAAGGGGGGAACAAAGGGAAAAAAGAATGAAACTGTAAGAAAGAAGGGAGGGAATGAAGGGGAATGAAAGAAAAGGGAGGGAGGGAGGGAGGGAGGGAGGGAGGGAGGGAGGGAGGGAGGGAGGAGAGTAAGGTGGGGAAGGAAAGAAAGAAGGAAGGAAGATCCTCTGGGCTTAGCTTCAAAAATCATTTTTAAAGAATATTTGGGGGAAACAGACACCCGCTTCAAAAATTCCCCTCCACACATTCATTCCAGCTGGCCCAGGTCCTGAAGTTCTCACCCTCATGACCTCTGCATTCTGCAGACAGGGAAGGGGGAAGCCTGGTCATGTGTTGTCTCCCCCTGCAGCTGTATGCATGGAGGCTGGGAGGGTGAAGCCAGAGGAAATGGCACTCATGAAGATGTGGAGGGGCATTTCTGAACAGGGCTAGAGTGTTTTGTTTTAGTGGTCAGCTGAGCTGCATCAGCTTCCCTCTTTTTAGCAAAAGGGTGTCTCATCACATTAGGAGGTAAAGATAAGTAACCTGATCAAGATCTGTCCGGCTTCATTGGCCTGGGGTATTATGAGTCTTGACGGGCGGAGGGCAAACTTAGATCTGGCTGCTGCATCGTTTGTGAAACAGGCCCGAAATGAGGGAAACCATTCTCCTTACACCATTCCTGCTCATTTTGATGGAGCCTGTGGGGGGAGGTTCTCCCTGGATGGTGTGCTAAGAGGCCAAATGGGGGCTTATATGGTAAAAATTAATTAAATTTGTCAGGTGGATAAAACCCTTTATTGAAATTACCTCCTCGAGTTGCAAGCCTTGTGAATTTCTGGTTTTTCATTAGGGTGCCACTGCATTTCTCACAAGTCATTAAGCGTATCATAAGTGAAACATCAGCAACGATTCAACAAACTGCAGCAGAGACACTCCCCTGAGAACACTTTGCCTGCAAAATGGGGGGCAGCTCATGCTACATCGCAGAATGGGATGAAGATTAATTTGCCTCTCCCCCTTCCTTCCTTCCTTCCTTCCTTCCTTCCTTCCTTCATTCATTCATGCCTTCTGTCCTTCCCTTCATATCTTTTTCCATGCAAGCGTGGGTAATTATGCTTCCTGATTGCAGCCCCTTATTTTGGCACACACCAAAACCACCACCAAAAACAAAACAAAACCCCACCGGCTCATCCAGCTGCAGGCTGCAATCCTATACACACTCAGTAGAGGCCGGTGGATTGGATTTCAGTGGGGCTATGACTCTATTTTGTTGTTGTTCAGTCGTTCAGTCGTGTCCGACTCTTCATGACCCCATGGACCATAGCACGCCAGGCTTTCCTGTCCTGCGCTCTCTCCCGGAGTGTGCTCAGGTCCATATTCATTGCATCGGTGATGCTATCTAGCCATCTCATCCTCTGCCGTCCCCTTCTCCTTTTGCCTACAATCTTTCCCAGCATCAGGGTCTTTTCCAGGGAGTTTTCTCTTCATATTAGGTGGCCAAAATATTTGAGCTTCAACTTCAGTATCTGTCCTTCCAATGAGCACTCAGGGTTGATTTCCTTTAGGATGGACTGATTTGACCTCCTTGCAGTCCAGGGCACTTGTAAGAGTCTTCTCCAGCACCACAGTTCGAAAGCATCAATTCTTCAGCGCTCAGCCTTCCTTATAGTCCAGCTCTCACAGCCATACATTACTACTGGGAAAACCATAGCTTTGATTATATGAATCTTTGTCGCCAAGGTGATGTCTCTGCTTCTTACTATGCTGTCTAAGTTTGCCATAGCTTTCCTCCCAAGGAGCAAGCGTCTTTTAATTTCATGGCTACAGTCACCGTCTGTGGTGATCTTGGAGTCCAAGCAAGTAAAATCTGTCACTGCTTCCATTTCTTCCCCTTCTATATGCCAGGAAGTGATGGGGCCAGATGTCATGATTTTAGTTTTTTTAATGTTGAGTTTCAAACCAGCTTTTGCACTCTCCCCTTTCACCCTCAACAAGAGGCTCTTTAGATCCTCTTCACTTTCTGCCATTAGGGTGGTATCATCTGCGTATCTGAGGTTGTTGATAATTCTCCCGGCAATCTTAATTCCGACCTGTGATTCATCCAACCCGGCATTCCTCATGATGTACTCTGCATATAAATTAAATAAGCAGGGTGACAATATACAGCCTTGTTGTACTCCTTTCCCAATTTTGAACCAATCAGTTGTTCCATGTCTGGTTCTTACTGTTGCTTCTTGACCCTCATACAGGTTTCTTAGGAGACAGGTAAGATGGTCTGGTACTCCCATCTCTTTAAGTATTTGCCAGAGTTTGTTGTGATCCACACAATCAAAGGCTTTCGCATAGTCAATGAAGCAGAAATAGATGTTTTTCTGGAATTCTCTTGCTTTCTCCATGATCCAGCGAATGTTGGTGATTTGAGCTCTAGTTCCTCTGCCTCTTCGGAACCCAGCTTGTACTTCCGGTAGTTCTCGGTTCACATACTGCTGAAGCCTAGCTTGTAGGATTTTGAGCATAACCTTGCTGGCATGTGAAATGAGACCACCCAGGACTCCAAAGGAGCTATCCAAGGTGCTGAAACTATTTGGGGCTGTGGTTCAGCACCTTGGACAGCCCCTTTAGAGTTCTGGCTGGTTCTGACTGAAACCCGGAGCGGATTCATAGCCCCACTGACATCAGAGCCATCAGCCTCCCCTGTACCCACTTGCCTATGAACAAGTCCTATTGCAATCAAAAGAACCTACTTCTGACTAGAGAAACATGTCAATCAGCAGCACTCAGATTCTGGTTTTACATGCAGGGGAGGTAGAGCACCTGCTTTGCAAGCAGAAGGTCCCTGATTCAATCCCTGGCATCTCCAGGTTGGGTATCATAGCTCGGTGGCAGAGCATCCGCTTTGCATGCAGAATGTCCCAGGTTCAATCCCGGTTGGAAAAACTCCTGCCTGAAATCCTGGAGAGCAGCGGCAGTCCATCTCAGCACTAGCTAGATAGCTAGACGGGCCGAGGGTCTGGCTCGGTATAAGGCAGCTTCTCAGGTTCCTGAAAAAATTGTGTAGCAGGAGATAAGAAAGATATTTCTCTGCCTGAGAGCTTCTGCCACACAGAGCAGACAGTACCAGGCTAGATGGACACTGGGTTGGAAAGTTTCCTATTTGATCATAGAATCATAGAATAGTAGGGTTGGAAGGGGCTTATAAGACCATCGAGTCCAACCCCCTGCTCAGTGCAGGAATCCAAGTCAAAGCATTCCTGACAGGTGGCTGTCCAGCCTCCTCTTGAATGCCTCCAGTGTGGGAGAGCCCACCACCTCCCTAGGTAATCAGTTCCATTGTCGTATTGCTCTAACAGTCAGGGAGTTTTTCCTGATGTTCAGGAATCTGGCTTCCTGTAACTTGAGCCCATTATTCCATGTCCTGCACTCTGGGATGATGGAGAAGAGATCCTGGCCTTCCTCTCGGTGACAACCTTTCAAGTCCTTGAAGAGCGCTCTCATATCTCCCCTCAGTCTTCTCTTCTCAAGGCTAAACATGCCCAGTTCTTTCAGTCTCTCCTCCTAGGGCTTTGTTTCCAGTCCCCTGATCATCGTCATTGCCCTCCTCTGAACCCTCTCCAGTTCGTCTGCATCCTCCTTCTTAACGTGTGATGCCCAGAACTGGACACAGTACTCCAGATGAGGCCTAACCACTGCTGAGTAGAGGGGAACTAGTACCTCCAGGGGTTTGGAAGTGATACTTCTATTAATGCAGCCTAAAAGAGCATTTGCCTTGTTGGCTCATATTCAGCTTGCAATCTACAACAATTCCAAGATCCTTCTTGTTTGTAGTATTGTTGAGCCAAGTATCCCCCATCTTGTGTGCATTTGGTTTCTTTTTCCTAGGTGCAGAATGTGGCATTTATCCCTATTAAATGTCATTCTGTTGTTTTCTGCCCAGCGCTCCAGCCTATCAAGATCACTTTGAATTTTGTTTCTATCTTCCAGGGTATTAACTATACAGCCCAATTTTGTGTCATCTGAAGATTTGATCAGCCCACTCCAATATACAAGAAATCCCCAAAGCCAGGGGAAACAAATACAATTTTAAAAACCCTCTTAGAAACCACAGATGGAGTCAGACATCCATCTCTCAGGAAGGAATTCCATAGGGCAGGGGCCAACACTGAGAAGGCCCTATCTCTAGTTTGTACCAGTTTTACAGTTCATAACAGTGGGCCAATGAGTAGGGAGGGCCCTTCCAGTGCTGGGCTGCCACTCACTTTAGCCAAATTACCTCCGTCCTGTAAAAATGGTAAGTGAATGGGCCATCACAAAATGTAGGGGGCTGGGATTATATTGGTCCTCTTAGACTTTCATCCCAGTATTTTAGACTCTTTTGTCCCAAGGCTCTGTCACGTGGGGGGGGTTGCATACTCCCTTTGGGAATCTCCCAATTAGCCTGGTGCCCCTAGAATTCTCCCCCCCACACCCCCACCCCGCCCCAGCAGCTACCTATATGTCTCTTGGGTTCAGCTGGTCATAATGAAATCTGACAGATGCTTCTTCAGACTGGAGAGGGTGGGAAGTGGAAAAGAATCTGCAGAATAATAAGAAAGCCCAATAAATTAAAAGGAGAGGGACTTCAAGGAGGGAGGGCAGCATAAATATTTCAATGGCAGTCAGTGTGTTGAGTAACAAATATTTGCATCGACAACATTTTTCATCATTACATTCAAAGCAGTTCCCTCTCTCGATACACACATAAATGCTTTCTCTCCCTCCCTCCCTCTTCCTCTTTTCTTTCCTTCCATTCCCCTCCTCAGTGCTGAATGCAGCTGACATTTCGTGCTTGGGGAATTAATTTCAGCCACCCCAGTCTGATTTCTAATTACGATGCAGGATGCACAATTATGTATTTCCTATGAGATGCTCATTATATAGCTCATACGAATGTAATGCAATCAGGTGCATTTGTTGCTCGGGGTGAGGGGAAATAGCAAGCATGCAAAACCTTCTCTTGGTGACAACTTTGGTGGCCTCCTGCAGCAACTTGTTCAACATGCTGGCAAACTTAAGGCATAGCAACATTTTACTTGGCATGGAATGGAAGAAGTTTTATACCAGGTCGGATCATTTGTTCACCTGGCCCAGTATTCTCTACTACAGGAGTGCAATTCTGGCCCACTGGAGTTCTCTATATAGCCACGCCCCCAAGTCCCACCCACTTTTCCTAGACCCCTGATCATTTGGTGGTTTGCCAACTTTGGTACAGTTTTTTCCCTGCTCTAAAAGGTTGAAATGTCTCTCCTAAGGCTTAAAGCTCATAGTAAAAGCTTTAAGCTAAAATAGGCTGGTATGTTTTGCATGTCTGGCCCCACCCCTTTTGCCTTTGCCACACCCCTTTGGCCTTCGGCTCTGCCTACTACTGGAATGCTGCCCCCAAGATGGAAAATTTGGACCTCGGGCTGAAAGAGGTTCAGCACCCTGATCTACTGTGACTGTCAGTGGCTTGCCAGGGTCTCCAGCAGAGGTCTTTCTCCATCACCTACAGTCTGAACCTTTTTACTGGAGATGCCAGAGTCCCAGCTGCAGAGTGTCAGTTCACCTGGCAGTTGGAACCGAAGGTCCTTGCTGGTAGGGATGCCAGAGAATTTCGCCACGAACCTCGGGGAGGCCGAATGCCAGCCTATTCGGCCCCCCGAAATCGGTGGTGAAACGGTCTGCCCCCCACCCCCCCGGGACGGAACTTACCTTGGGCGAATCGCCCTGGCGGAGGCGGCTCCGGCGGTGGTTCAGCGGCGGTGCGGCGGCAGCGGCTGTGGCGGCCGGTCTTCCAACCGGCTGCTGCCGGCGCCATTTCCAGTAAAAAAAAAAAAAACGTGATAGGCTACATAAAGATTTACGTAGCCTATCATGGCTAGATTTTTTAAAAATACCATGATAGGCTACGTAAATGTTTACGTAGCCTATCACGGCTGAGTAAAAAGAAAAACCGCGCGTACGCAAATGGCGGCGCCCATGGGCGCTGCCATTTGCATTCCTTATTTTGGCACGTCTAGTCTATGTAAACATTTTCGTAGACTACGGCGAAAATAAGGGGAATGCAAATAGCGTAGCGTCTATGCTATTAGCATTCCCCTTATTTTCGCTGTAGTCTACGTAAAAGTTTACGTAGACTAGACGTGCCAAAATAAGGAACGCAAATGGCGGCCCCCATGGGCGCCGCCATTTGCGTACGCACGGTTTGTTTTTGGGTTTTTTACTCAGCCGTGATGGGCTACGTAAACATTTACGTAGCCTATCATGGCTGACTGCAGGGACGCAAACGGCGGTGGCTACGGCCACCGCCATTTGCAGACCCGGCCGGCCAGGATTCACGGCGGGAGGGATGGGGTGCCTCCCCCCCGGCCAGAATTTCGGGGGGGGAGGGATGGGGTGCCTCCCCCCTGGCCAGAATTTGGGGGGGAGGGACGGGGCGCCTCCCCCCCGGCAAGAATTTCAGGCGGGCAGGACGGGGCACCTCCCCCCCCCACCTCGAATCACATTTCGTCAAAAGGTAAGTGACTTTCGTACATCCCTACTTGCTGGCAGGGAGTGGAAGCAAGCTCCCTGCAGCTGTTCTTTCTCTGGCTGGGGGATAGATAGAACAAGGATTCTCTTCCCTTTGTTGGGGTTTCCCTCCTGGGAGTCCAGGTATGCAACTTCCCAGAGGCCCTCGGTTCCCTGCCAGATGGTTTTGAACCACTGAGTGAACCGAAATTCAGATATCCTTCCAAATTCACACTTGTCCAAATTTCTTGATGCAGTTCTCCAGTTAAAAGAAAATGCACACGGAATCTTCGGAACTACATTATATTAGGGAAACTGTTTGCAATGCATACTGGCAGTTGCAACACATATGAGTATTATGAAAAATTGTGTGCAAAAATGCACATATTGGGAGAAATGCACATAAAAAAGGCATATGAATTTCATGTGAGCTTTATGAGAAAAATTCTTCACGTTCAGGATGAACTGAAGATTGGAAAAACAAGAAATGGAGAGCTTCCGAAATGGACAGGTTCATCCATCCCTAGTACACACACGTACATCCCTAGTACACACATCCTAGTACAAACACACATCCTTAGTACACACAGACACACACCTAGTACACAAATCCTAGAACACACACAGATCCCTGGTACACACACATCTCTAGTACGCAGACACACACACACACACACATCCTGTCTTTGAGATGCTGCTAATTTATTTATTTATTTCATTATCACATTTGCATCTTGCCCTTTTTACTCTTGTAAGTACTCCTCCTCTCCATTTTATCCTCACAACTACCCTGTGAGGTAGATTAGGTTTAGAGTCAGTGACTGGTCCAAAGTTACCCAATGAACTTCATGGTCAAGTGAGAACTAGAACCCCAATCCCCCCGAGTCCCAGTCCAACACTCTAACCACTACACCACACTGGCTTTTCCTGTTACAGGGAGGGATTTAAAAACCAAATTTTCGATGCTGCTACATGAATAAGCTCTCATGAGTCAGGCCTCTTATTTTAAGAACACTTAACCTCAAGCCCCACTCTTTGGGAGCCTAACTACATTCCTGAGGGATGATATTCCATCGCTATAGAAAAAGAGAGGCTCAAGATAAAAGCCATATGGCTTTATAACAACTCCCGACAGTTAATCCAGGCAAGGCGGGTGGGGTTGACACATCGGAGGGCAGCATACATGGCTGCTGTGGGGAGTGGAACTGAGAATAAAAAAATGCAACTCAGTGACACAAAGAGAATCCAAATAAAAGGGCTTTTGCATTGCTAATACCCTTAATGGTTTTTTTAAAATAAAAAAAACCTGTCTCAGGGCTTTTGACTCCCAGACACTTTTATTAGCAGGCCCTCATGAGGAAACTTTGGCACTCCATGGATTTGAAGGACCCTAAAATGGAGGTAAATATATAATGCATCAAAACAGAGGGAGAAATCCATCCAGACAGCTCATCCATACATACCTAATTTGAGGGAAAATAACTCTATCATGCCCATTTAAGGTCCTTCCTCCTGAGCAAGATTTAGCAAGGGATAACAGAACTCTAACCTAGAACATATCACAATGAATATATGTCATGCAGCCATTACCAGGGTTGCTAATGCTGAAAAGCTGCATCGTTCAGGGACTACAACAAGCGTGCCACAGGAAATTGCTTAAAAACTTAAGAAGAACCCTTATGGATCAGACCAAAGGCCAAATACAAGGGTCCAAAAGCTCTGGCCTGGGGGCCATATTGGGCCCTCCTGGCATCCTAATCCAGCCCTCCAGGGTTCCCCAGATGGCCATGCCCCTTCCCTGGCCACACCCCCTTTTCCCCAACCACTGATTGTTTGGTGGTTTCCCAGATTTTGGGCAGCCCCTCCACCATTGTAGAAGATTGTAATGTTTCTCCTAAGGCTTAGTGACTGGCAGTCAGAGCATTAAGCTAAAATATGCTGGTATTTTGGCTCCACCCCTTTTGCCTTTGGCTTCACCCACCACTGGAATGCTGCCCCCAAGAGTTTCTCCAAAAATGTATTCCACTCTTGGGCTGAAAGAGGCTCAACTGTGGTTCCAGGCATATGGGGCATCAAGGGAGGCTGGACAGAATCTTTCCAAACAGGGTGGGAGACTTTTAGGCATGTCAAAACAGTAGTTCATATTTCACCTCTAAACTCATTATCCTCTTCCCCGGTCTCTACCATAACTTGAAAACTCCAAGTAAACCCACTGCAATTATCTGGCTAGTACCACATCATCCACATGCAAATGAATGCAAAATCTGCTTCACTTATTCTAGATGGTATCAGGAAATGCTAGAAAAAGCTAAAACTGTTTTTTTGTTTTTCATTTTTAATGAGAGAAACACTCTCATTTCGTGTCAATCGGAACTTCTTGGCTTTGCTGCCATGGTTACCACTTTGTTAATTTTGTCTCTATTTACATGAAAACAATAACAAAACACCCCTGAAATATTTGAAGTGCTGAAATGTCATCTCAGCTGAATGTGAAAGGATGCCTGTCTTTCTCTGGAAATAAAGTACCTGTCTTCAAAACCAGGAGAGGGTGGTGATCTGGAGGCTTGTCTGATGAGTTGTTATTCCCCCACCCCCATCTCCGCCTTTTACTGGGAGATAATCCATAAGTCAAGCAAGCTGTCAAAAACAAAGACATGGAATCAAATGAAATGTCAATCAATATCATCTTGCTCCCCCTCTCCCAAACATCTCTTTGCTTTTCCTAGGGTGCAGTCCTGTGGACCGTGCCCTCACTGCTTGGAAGCCCCTAAACCCCGGGGCTTCCAAGATTTCTATTCCCTGCCAGGTTGAAGTCAGCAAGGAAGGAGGAGCGGCGGAGGTGAACTTTCCCTCCCCACCCTCCTATCGCCTTTATTTTCGCTAGACAGGCTTTTCATCCCATCTAGCAAAAGGTGCTTTGGACGAGGAGGGAAGGCGGTTGGAGGAGGTTCAGGATAAATTGTGTCATGGCCTCTCTGGTCTCCTCCCCTCCCTGCCCACCAGAACACCCCCATTTTCACCCTCTCCAAGGTTGATTTTCCACCCTCCAAGAGGCAGACAGCATGGTTCTCTCCACACTGGCTGCAAGGGGGTGGGGGCTGATCTCTGACTCCCGCTTCTGAAGTCAGAGCACTGTCTCTGACTTCAGGAGGGATTTTCCAAGCTGGATGCTCACCCAGGGACATAACATTACTTTCTTCAATAATAAAGATGGGGAAGTAACGATCTCCAAGTCAACAGGCATAATACCCCTGGTTGCCAGAGGCTACCCAGGGTGTGGGGGAGAGACAATGCAACATTTACTATCCCACCCCACCTACGACAACCGTGTGTCCTCTTTTACAGAGGGCAGCCCTCTATTTGAAGGGCTGCCAAAGAACCATTCTCTAGTGATCCTCTGTTTGAATAGCTGTCCATTCCAATTCCAACTGAAAGATAAAGAACCGTAAGAACCGTAGCCCATCAACTATTAGCACCAGAACAGCAGAATGAACAGGTCACCTGGTTACCGTCCTCCACACTACGCTGAGATGTACTGTATTTCTATTTAAATTATAATCATAGTTTCTCAGTGTGCAACTATGCACAAACATTAACACATCCAGACTTCATGCAAGTCACTGCCCTCATTTGTCCTCTTTTTTGGTGACGCATTTCTTCTTTTTTAATATTATTATTATTATTATTATTTTGGCTCTCCAGAAGGAGCCAACCTAACCCCACAACAAGCTTGCAGTATTGCATGAATAAGTGCTGGTGATTCTCAGAACCATGTGCTTGCCTGCACCCTAAGATCATCTTCAGAGGTCCTCCTCTGGGAACCTCTGCCAAAGGAAGAGAAGTGGGTTGCTACCTGGAAGAGGGCCTTTTCTGCTGTGGCACCCTGGCTGTGGAATGAGCTCCTTAGAATGGTTCACCTGGCACCTACATTGTACCCCTTTCGGTGCCAGGTGAAGACCTTTTTGTTTTCCCAGGGGTTTTAGCCTTCTAGTCTTTTAGCTCTGCTGTCTGAAATCTCTGCATTCCTGTTTTTTATTTTTATTTTATTGGCGATTCAGAAGTAGCCCCCCCAACCCTACCACCAAGCTTTGCAGTATTGCATGAATAAGTGCTCATGATTGTCAGAACAATGGACATGTTATCTGTTATCTAAAGAATACCTGTGTTCAAATCTCTCCTCAGCCATGAAGCACCTTGAATGATCTTGGGCTGGCCAGCCAGTCCCTCTCTCTTTCTCTCCCTCATCCTAACCTACTTTACAAATTTGCTGTGAGGATAAAATGGAGTAACTTCTACATCACTCTGAGTTTCTTATGTGCTATCCCATGCATATTTAGACAGAAAAAAGTCCTACAACTCCCAGCATTCCCAGGCCAGTATGCTGGGAGTTGTAGTAAGACTTTTTCCTGTCTAAACATGCATGAGACTGCACCCTAAGAAGAAGAGCAGAGAGGAAATATAATAAAGTAGATCAATAGGCAGGGACACACATCATTCAGTTAAGGTCAGGTATTGCAATATTCACATGAAAGTTAACATCAGTGAGGAAAAATAGTCTCAAGTGAAATGGGCCCCCAAGGTTTATGGGCCTAATAGTCAACAGAAGCCTTGCAGGGATGGAAGAGAAAGGAGAGCCTAAGGGGCATTTTAATGTTTTGATAAGGGTGCCAAAGAGGACTGCCGTCCACAAAACTGATACCAGAATAAATTTGTTGGTCTTTAAAGTTGCCACACGACATTTTGTTCCTTTGTGTGTTTTTTGAAGGGCCTGAGGGTAGTCCTGTATGATTTCACACTAGCATGCCTCATGCGCACCCACAAAAACCAACAGCTCCCTCTCCCAGGAGGCTGACGGGATTCATTTTGTAATCACGCAAAGGCAAATCCTCAGAAGAGGCTGTGGGGTTCCACGAGGCAAGAATTACAGGCCTCGGAACTCTCCATTACCATCAAGTCGCAGCTGAGGACGAGCCGCAGGAATCGTTGCAGGCTGAGTAAGAGTCATTACCACAGAGGGCTCATTGTTGCTTTTTCCTCGAGCCAAGTGACAGGAATATATTAAGGGGGGAGGAGGAATTTAGGCCAACAACAGCACGAGGAGGAAGGAGGTCGAGGCAGGAGAGCCATTTGCTCACAATTGTTATTCAGAGTCACGCTGAGGGAAGGAATCGACGCCCTCCTCCAACTACTCCACATGGAGCAGGAGCCACACGTTAGGTCAGAGGCCTAGCAAGAGCCTGAGGCTAAACTAATTATTGCGATTTGCTCGTCTTTTGTAATTAATCGAGGGAAAGCTTAAGGCTGTTAGCAGCTTTAAAGAAAGTAAATCTGAAGGGCCAATTAATTAAAAACAGCAGTGTTTAATGAGGACCTTTCACTTCCCCTTGTGTTGATTTGTTATATTTGTCAAGAAAGTTACATTTCCCACTGTCTGTCAAGATTTCGTCTGAGCTTGTAAAATAGATCTTCTTAACGCCTGGGCGCTTTAACCACTTGACACGGGGAACAAAAGCTTTTGATTACAAAGCAATTTGCGGGGATTATAATGGAATGAACTATGACCACACTTCTCCCACCACCACCACCCAGTTCGACAATCAATTGGAGGTAGTGGTGGAGTTCAAATGGGAAATGTTAGGATCAGAATGCCAATCCTGCCGATGAAGATAATGTCCTGAGAAGTTCACCCTGGAAATAGAGCGGTAAGAGCTTCAGTGTGGAGCTTAGGGGGGCGGGGGATGACTGCATCCTGACTGCTCTAAAATTGGAGGCAATTTTCCCTTCGTCCTATGTCTTACATGCCACCGAACATCAGATAGAGGAAAGGAAGAAGACACAGAAAGGGCATGTGTCCTACATTGCAGAGGAGAGCCCTCTACTTGAAGGGCTGTCCAGTCCAAGTCCAGTTTAAAGGTAAAGAACCAGAAGAAAAGAGAGCAACTGGGACCTTGAAATTGCCCATCAACAGTTGGTAGCTAATGGACAGCAGACTGAGTGGGCACACAGATCACCTAGTCGCAGTTAGGGTGGCCAGGTGTCCTACTTTACACAGGACAATCTTCTATTTTGGAGGACTGGCAGAGGACAATCCTCTATTTTTGAAGGCATCCTCTGTATGATGTGCTGTCCAGTCCAAGGCTGGTTTAAAGTCAAGGAACCCTGAAATAGCCCATCAACCATAGCTTCTGGATAGCAGACTGAGCAGGCACACAGGTCACCTGTGGGTTCTTTGCAAGAATAAGAAAGGCAAGATATAAATGTAATAATTAAATAAATAAATAAATAGTGTCTCAAAGACTGCATGTGTGTGTGTGTGTGTGTGTGTGTGTGTGTGTGTGTGTGTGTGTCCAGCTCAGCTCAAGGTTTCCATGGGAGCCAATCTGAAGCAGTGGCACTTACTAAAAGGGTGGGGAATATCTGATGGAGCAGAATCAAGTCAGGCTATTCAGGATCACCTGGACAGATCTGTGCTGACTACAACTCACAGCAAGAGCTGTTGCCTCAGCAACATACAGAAGCCTTGTGAGGCTTTATGAAGGCTGGCTGATTTAGGCCTGCAGTTAACCCCACCCCTCTGAGGTGTTGTCTGTCTCTTAAAGGGCCATTGCTTGATTCTGAAGCCATTGGCTCCTTCAGCATGGGGGTGATGAGAACTGCATCAAGATGGTGTCCTCTGAGCCTTAGGGGTCTGGAAAAGCCATGTCCTCCAGGCTGGAAGGTCCTGGAGTAGCAGACAATGCCTCTTCTATGTCCTTCTCTGAGCCAGAGGGGAGAGGGAATCAAAGCCAGAACAGCCACAATCTGGGAGAACACAAAGCAAGTGAAGGATGTTGTTCTAGCTCCTCTCGCTTGTCACTACTTACGTGCTTGCAGGGTGAAAGTGAACATGCAGTTGACTGTCTGAAGGAGGGAAAGCAGAATCAGGAGCCTCCATGGTTCAGCAGTAGTCCCCTCTGACCTGGCATTGGCCTTAGCCCAGTGCCCACTGATGCTGAACCCTGACGCCAGCCCTGGCTGGGTCACCCTCTTTTCATATTGTCAGGAATCATTTCAATAAGGCCTGAAATGCAGGCACCACCAAGGCCTGAGACAGAGATGGGGGGTGGGGAGGAATCAAGCAATATTTTCACTCCAATATGTTCTGAATGACAGATGGAAGAAGTCTGTCATCATTCGCAAGCTAAAGTTGTTCATCTTGATGCCCAAGTGTTTCACGACTGCGATCTTGATTGCATCCGTACAAGGAGACAGTCGACAATCCTGGCAGAAAACAGAAAGGGCACTTCAACAGAGAGACAGTGTGAGGGGCGGAATGGAGATGCACATTGAAAAGTTATCCAGAAAGTTAAAAAAAAAAAAATCAGGGCCAATTTACAAGTTATGTTAAATGCCTGATTGCATTTTACATGTCTGGGAGATGCTTTAAGCAGCCATATTGGAGGGAGACCAGGACCATGGGGTATGGGGGGAGGATGCTTAACCCTTTTGCAGGTGCCTCTATGACTTGAGATGTGGTAGGGGGGTAGAAGTGAAAGGGTCTTTTAGGAAGTGGCACCAGTGGTGGCTGGCGGCTCCAATGTCAGTGGGGTGATGAATCCACTCTGGGTTTCAGTCAGAACCAGTCAGAACTGTAAAAGAGGTAACCAAGGTGTTTTGAAGCTTGGGTAGCTCCTTTAGCATTCTGACTAGTTCTGACTAAAACCCAGAGCAGATTCATGTCCCCACTGACATCAGAGCCATCAGCCTCCACTGAGTGGCACCCTGATTATGGACTACCCTTCCCACAGGGACTCATCTGGCACGGGATTTGATGCCCTTTAGGCCAAGCAGAGACCTTTTTTTTAGTTTTCCCCCAGGTCTTTTAAATCCTGATATACCTTTTACATCCTTTTTAGCTCTTAAGTTTTATTCTCTGAGCTTTGTTTTTGATTGGGGGTTTGTTTTAACTTGTTCAGTCGTTCAGTCGTGTCCAGCTCTTCGTGACCCCATGGACCATAGCACGCCAGGCCTTCCTGTCCTGCGCTCTCTCCCGGAGCGTGCTCAAGTTCATATTCATTGCATCGGTGATGCTATCTAGCCATCTCATCCTCTGCCGTCCCCTTCTCCTTTTGCTTTCAGTCTTTCCCAGCATCAGGGTCTTTTCCAGGGAGTTTTCTCTTTGCATTAGGTGGCCAAAATATTTGTGCTTCAGCTTCAGTATCTGTCCTTCCAATGAGCACTCGGGGTTGATTTCCTTCAGGATGGACTGATTTGACCTCCTTGCAGTCCAGGGGACTCGTAAGAGTCTTCTCCAGCACCACAGTTCGAAAGCATCAATTCTTCGGCGCTCAGCCTTCCTTATAGTCCAGCTCTCACAGCCATACATTACTACTGGGAAAACCATAGCTTTGATTATATGGACCTTTGTCGGCAACGTGATGTCTCTGCTTCTTACTATGCTGTCTAGGTTTGCCATAGCTTTCCTCCCAAGGAGCGTCTTTTAATTTCATGGCTACAGTGACCGTCTGCAGTGATCTTGGAGCCCAAGAAAATAGAATCTGGCACAGCTTCCATTTCTTCCCCTTCTATATGCCAGGAAGTGATGGGGCCAGATGCCATGATCTTAGTTTTTTTAATGTTGAGTTTCAAACCAGCTTTTGCACTCTCCTCTTTCACCCTCAACAAGAGGCTCTTTAGATCCTCTTCGCTTTCTGCCATTAGGGTGGTATCATCTGCATATCGGAGGTTGTTGATAATTCTCCCAGCAATCTTAATTCCAACATGTGATTCATCCAACCCGGCATTTCTCATGATGTACTCTGCATATAAGTTAAATAAGCAGGGTGACAATATGCAGCCTTGTCGTACTCCTTTCCCAATTTTGAACCAATCGGTTGTTCCATGTCTGGTTCTTACTGTTGCTTCTTGACCCTCGTACAGGTTTCTCAGGAGACAGGTAAGGTGGTCTGGTACTCCCATCACTTTAAGAATTTGCCACAGTTTATTGTGATCCACACAATCAAAGGCTTTAGCGTAGTCAATGAAGCAGAAATAGACGTTTTTCTGGAATTCTCTTGCTTTTTCCATGATCCAGCGAAAGTTGGCGATTTGATCTCTAGTTCCTCTGCCTCTTCGAAACCCAGCTTGTACTTCCGGTAGTTCTCGGTTGACATGCTGCTGAAGTCTAGCTTGTAGGATTTTGAGCATCACCTTGCTGGCATGTGAAATGAGCGCAATTGTGCGGTAGTTTGAACACTCTTTGGCGTTGCCCTTCTTTGGAATTGGAATGTAAACTGACCTTTTCCAGTCTTGCGGCCATTGCTGAGTGTTCCAAATTTGTTGGCATATTGAGTGCAGCACTTTAACAGCATCATCTTTTAGGATCTTAAATAGCTCAGCTGGAATACTGTCATCTCCGCTAGCTTTGTTGTTAGTAATGCTTCCTAAGGCCCACTTGACTTCACTCTCGAGGATGTCCAGCTCAAGTTCAGTGACCGCACTATCATGGCTATCAGGGACATTCAGATTTATTTATTTATTTATTTATTTATTTATTTATTTCTATACCGCCCAATAGCCGAAGCTGTCTGGGCGGTTCACAAAAATTAAAACCAAACAACACACAATAAAACAATTTAAAATATATAGAACATTAAAACCACAATATAACAATACAACCACAATAAAACCTAGCAGCAGTACAGGAATTTGAAATACAGATTTAAAACAGCAAAGATAAAAATTTAGAAAGCTAAAATGCCTGGGAAAATAAAAAGGTCTTCACCTGGCGCTGAAAGGAGTACAATGTAGGCGCCAGGCGAACCTCACTAGGGAACTCATTCCAGAGCCAGGATGCCACAACAGAAAAAGCCCTCCTCCTAGTAGCCACCCGCCTCACTTCCTTTGGCAGGGGCTCACGGAGAAGGGCCGCTGATGATGATCTTAAGATCTGGGCAGGCACATATGGGAGGAGGCGATCCTTCAGGTAACCTGGCCCCAAGCCGTTAAGGGCTTTGAATGTTAACACCAGCACTTTGAATCGGGCCCGGAAATGGACTGGCAGCCAGTGCAGCTGGAAAAGTACTGGCGTAATATGAGCTCGCAGGCCAGTCCCTGTTAACAATCTTGCTGCCCTATTTTGGACCAGCTGAAGTTTCCGGACCGTTTTCAAAGGCAGCCCCACATATAACGCATTGCAGTAATCCAGACGAGAAGTTATCAGAGCATGGATAACTGTAGCTAGGCTATCTCTGTCCAGATAAGGGCGTAGTTGGTATACCAGCCTAAGCTGATAAAAAGTGCTCCGTGCCACTGAGTTCACCTGTGCCTCAAGTGACAGTTCTGGATCCAAGAGCACCCCCAAACTACGAACCTGATCCTTTAGGGGGAGTGCAACCCCCTCCAGAACAGGTTGAATATCACCTAGCCGGGCAGACCAACCACCCACTAACAGTACCTCCGTCTTGTCTGGATTGAGTTTCAGTTTATTAGCCCTCATCCAGTCCATTACCGTGCCCAGGCACTGGTTCAGAACAGCCACTGCCTCACCTGGTTTTGATGAGAAAGAGAGGTAGAGCTGGGTGTCATCCGCATATTGATGGCACCTCAGCCCACACCTCTGGATAACCTCCCCCAGTGGTTTCATGTAGATGTTAAACAGCATGGGGGATAAAATAGAGCCCTGTGGAACCCCATGGCACAATTGCCATGGCACAGAGCAATAATCCCCCAGCACCACCTTCTGGAATCGGCCATCCAGGTAGGAGCGGAACCACTGTAGTGCAGTGCCTCCAACTCCCAACCCAGACAACCTATCCAGAAGGATACCATGGTCGATGGTATCGAAAGCCGCTGAGAGGTCCAGGAGAATCAACAGGGTCGCACTCCCCCTGTCCCTCTCCCAGCAGAGGTCATCCCACAGGGCAACCAAGGCAGTTTCCGTTCCAAAACCAGGCCTGAAGCCCGACTGAAATGGATCTAGATAATCCGTTTCATTCAAGAGTGCCTGGAGCTGTCCTACAACCACCCGCTCAAGCACCTTGCCCAGGAAGGGGATGTTGGCCACTGGCCTATAATTGTTAACATCCTCTGGGTCCAGGTTAGGCTTTTTCATGAGTGGTCTAATTACTGCCTCTTTTAAAGCAGCAGGCACCACTCCCTCTTTCAAGGAGGAATTTACAACCTCCTGGACCCAGCCAGACAACCCCTCCTTGTTTGATTTAATAAGCCATGAAGGGCAAGGGTCAAGCACACAAGTTTTCCTGTATAGTTCTTCTGTGTATTCTTTCCACCTCTTCTTAATCACATCTGCTACTGTTAGGTCCCTGCCTTCTTTGTCCTTTATCATGCCCATCTTTGCACAAAACGCTCCCTTGAGATCTCCGAATTTCTTGAAGAGATCTCTAGTCTTTCCCATTCTGTTGTTTTCCTCGATTTCTTTGCATTGTTCATTTAAGAAGGCCTTCTTGTCTCTCCTTGCTATTCTCTGGAACTCTGCATTCAGTTGGATATACCTTCCCCTTTCTCCCATGCTTTTCACTTCCCTTCTTTCCTCAGCTACTTGTAAAGCCTCATCAGACAGCCACTTGGCTTTCTTGCATTTCTTTTTCTTTGGGATGGATTTCGTTGCTGCCTCCTGAACAATGTTACGGACCTCCGTCCATAGTTCCTCAGGCACTCTATCAGGTCTAATCCCTGAAATCTATTCCTCACCTCCACTGTATATTCATAAGGGATATGATTTAGGTCATACCTGAATGGTTTAGTGGTTTTCCCTACGTTCTTCCATTTAAGCCGAAATTTTGCAACAAGAAGCTCATGATCTGAGCCACAGTCAGCTCCAGGTCTCATTTTTTTTCTGACTGTATAGAGCTTCTCCATCTTTGGCTGCAAAGGACATAATCAATCTGATTTCGATATTGACCATCTGGTGATGTCCATTTGTAGAGTCGTCTCTTGTGCTGTTGGAAAAGAGTGTTTGCTATGATCAGCATGTTCTCTTGGCAAAACTCTATTAGCTTTTGCCCTGCTTCATTTTGTACACCAAGGCCATTCCTGCCTGTTATCCCGGTGATTTCTTGACTTCCTACTTTAGCATTCCAATCCCCTATGATGAAGAGGACATCTTTTTTTGGTGTTAGTTCTAGAAGGTGTTGTAGGTCTTCATAGAACCGATCAACCTCAGCTTCTTCGGCATCAGCAGTTGGGGCATAGACTTGAATTACTGTGATGTTGAATGGTTTGCCTTGGATTCGTACTGAGATCATTCTGTTGTTTTTGAGATTGTACCCCAGTACTGCTTTTCCCACCCTTTTATTGACTATGAGTGCTACTCCATTTCTTCTAAGGGATTCTTGCCCACAGTAGTAGATATGATGGTCACCTGAATTAAATTCGCCCATGCCTGTCCATTCTAGTTCGCTGATTCCCAAGATGTCAATGTTCAATCTTGCCATCTCATGTTTGACCACCTCTAGCTTACCTTGATTCATTGATCTTACATTCCAGGTTCCTAAACAATATTGTTCTTTACAGCATCGGATTTTCTTTTCACCACCAGACACATCCACAGCTGAGTGTCCTTTCGGGTTTCGCCCAGCCGCTTCACTCTTTCTGGCGCTACTTGGAAATACCCTCTGCTCTTCCCCAGTAGTATATTGGACACCTTCCGACCTGAGGGGCTCTTCTTCCGGCGCCATCTCTTTTAGCCTTGTGATAAGTTCCATGGGGTTTTCTTGGCAAGAATACTGGAGTGGGTTGCCATTTCCTTCTCCAGTGGACCACATTTTGTCAGAACTCTCTGCCATGACCTGTCCATCTTGGGTGGCCCTGCACGGCATAGCTTATGGCTTCACTGAGTCACGCAAGCCCCTTCGCCACAACAAGGCAGTGATCCATGAAGGGGTTGTTTTAATGCCACACCGCATTTTATTCCAATGCAAATAGCAGTTTTAACACTTCGGAGGAGTTTTTTTTTCGGGACCACAGCAGAGGAGGAAAGGGTAATACACACCCCTTCCCTGTCTGCGGTTATCTTGATAATTATCCTGCCCCCAGCCCCTGTGCTGCTGCTCTCTGTGTTGTTAATGCTCATATTAAGTGCAAAGTCACATTTAACATCACATCTGGTTTTGCCTTCAGACATGGTTTCTCTATCAGGTACAGTTTCATTTTTAACCAACAGCTTCCACGGTCCGCTGAATGGCCTGAGAGTACCAGAAGCTATTGCCTTCTGAAGCTATGCTAGCTTGGATCAGATCAGATCAGATCTGAATTATTTATTTATTTATTTATAGCATTTTACCCTGCTCTTCAGCCCAAAAGGGGATCCTAGAGCAGCTTACCAATATTAATAATAAGACCATCCCTGCCCTCAGGCTTACAATCTAAAAGACATGACACAAAAGGAAATGGGATTGGGAGGGAGGAGGAAAAAAAACAAAACTGAATGGGAGAACATGAGGAGCCCCATCGAAGAGTGAGAGATATACATACAAATAATATGTGCATATTGTGTATAAATAAATTTAAACCGTTTATTGAGTTATTCAGTTAGTACAATTCTATTCCACCTTTCCGCCAAGGAGGTCAAGATGGTGTACGTGGTTCTACTCATATTTTATCCTCACAACAACATTGTGGGGTTGGTTAGGCTGAGAGACCGTGACCAGCCCAATAGCCACCAATAAGCTTTATTACTGAGCTGGAATATAAATCTAGGTCTCTCTAGTCCTAGTCCAACATTCTAAACACTACAGATTATAAATGTGTGTGTTTCTAGTCCTCATGGATGCATGGGGGGGTTTCTCCTGCCAACATTTAAAATGCATATCACCCTTAGAAGATGGAGCAGCTGCATTCCTTCCTCTTCACCACTCTCCAACGTCCTTCTGAAATATGCAAAGGAACGGCTTCCCCCTTGCCTCCTAGCATCTAACTGTCCCCCAAACCATGTTCCCTTTCCACCTGCACTTCCCTGCTTTAACACAAGCCACTGACATGTAAATCATAACCCACCATCTGTTCCTAACTTGATCACATGTGGTGAAGAAAAAAAAACCAGAGAAAAAAATTCAAACATTGCTCCAGGGAGCTCAAGTGCCTGACCTGCGCTCTCTGGTGGAGAGTAGTCTTAATTGTGTGCACAAATGCACTGTTTTTCCATGCCAGGGGTCCCTGGTTCAGAGGGGATAAATGCAGCTGTCAGAGTCCACTAGCAGCTATCTAATCCAGATTATCTAAGGCCTGGCTGCCTGCTCTGCTCCAATTTGGAAGCACAATCAATGATGCAATTGTATTCCTTCCTTCCAGGCAATAACAACATCGACATCAAAACACACACACCGTGATGCAGACCAGATAAACAGAGGTTTTCTGCTGACATTATTAAATAATAAAGCAGGCAGGCCGAGACTAAATCATAAAGCAGTCCGAATCTATTTGCGGCAAAGCAAACCGGGAAAATGGCCCTTGATTTTAGCTTCCATTTCAATATGTAATGTATGTTGGGGAGGGGGGAGTATTTTATTTTCCAAGATGTTTAGTCCATTATTCAGATATGAAGTCATCCGAGACAGATTCCTAAAGCAAGTGCTTTTGCCATTCTTCTTTTTCTTTTCTTTTTGCTCATGTGGAATGGAGGTGGGGAAGGGGAGAGAGGCAGGGTAGGAGAACCAAATGTTCCTTCTCTCTCTCTCCCCGCCTCTCTTTCTCTCTCACACACACACACACACACACCAGTGTTGAATTTCAGCCATGGCCTATCCCCCAGTTGCCAGGATCAGCTCTGGAAATGCAGCAGTAAATAACAAGGAGCTGAGTGTTTCTAAATATGGGCGAAGTACATTTTTCTCACTGTTGTTTAATCACAGATTAAAAGCCATGGAAGCCGGCCTCAATCCTTCCTATAAGAAGCTATGTCTTAAGAATGTTAGAGAAGCCCTACTGTATCAGATGAAAGGTCCCTATAGTCCAGCATCCTGATGTTTACCTCTGCCCAAACAGAAACCTCTGGAGAGTTGACAAGCAGAGGAGGAAGGCCACAGCTGGTACTTCGGGTGGCCATGTGTCAACTTTTTAGAATGGAGGGGGAAACACAGAAAAAGCTGAGAAACCACCCAGTGTTCATTGGGTAGGGGAAAGGGGTTGGGGTTAGAGAAAGGGGCGTGGCCATTTGGGGAACCCCAGAGGGCCAGGTTTGGACCCAGGAGGGCTGAATTTGGCACCCAGGCCTGAGATTCCCCCACCCCAGCCCTGCAGAAATGGCTCACTCTGCCTCTTATCTGTCAGGGGTACAGAAAAGACACTAAGCATAATTTGTTATAATGAAGAACCATTAAGTAAATCTCAAAGTAGCCAATGGATTCCACACATATTTTTGCCAGTGAAGTAAAGCGGGTGGCGGGGGGACGTGTAAAATGTACTCCCCTCTGCCAACTAGACTTAAACCTGATGCCATTTTCTTTCGTGTTTGTTGCCTTCGTATTTGGAAAATTAATAACATTCTTTTTAAAAGTGGTCACTGATGAGCTCTAGGCAGCTGTCAAAGGACAGCCAGGAGCAGAGGCAGGGAGTCAGAGCCAAAGGAAACCCCAGAGCCAGGAAGACCGTTGTTGATCAGCTGCTTATAGCCCTTCCTGTATTGGTGGGTCCTTTGGTCAACCTGGGCGGGCGGGACCAGTCCAGAGGCTGAGAATCCTTCACCACCAACAAGATGCTCCCACCTGCAGTTCTGCTGGCTCACCACAAGAGGCAGTCACACTCAGAGTGGGGGGTTCCCAGTTCTTGGTCTAGTCTTGGTGGTTCCTGAGGAAGGCTGGCTCTACCATAAGGCAGAGTGAGGCAGCCACCTCAGATGGCAGATGCTGCGGGGGAGGCGGCAGGCAGTGGTGGCAAGATGTCAGATGACAGAGCAGTGTGTGCCATACAGCCTGCCCCACATCCCTTAGGGTAGCCTTCTGCCCTCAGAAGCAGCGGAAGACTCGCCGACCAGCCCTACCAAAGTAAGATTCAACTGCCAGTGGTCCATTTCTGAACACGAACTGGGAGAGTGCGCCATCATCTCCTTTGCCTCAGGCAGAAAAATGTCTTGGGCCAGCCATGTTCCTGGCACTATCACACCACCCTGTGGTGGTAAGCACCGAATACACAAGTGATCCACCTCCCTTGGCCACAAGCTCAGACCAAGTAGTGCAAAGCTCACCCTTCCATGGGTCACCTCAACTGCTCAATAAGACAACCATGCAGAGAGCAAAGTCCACTGTGGATTCTTCAACTTGCTCCTCGAATTCCAATGCACTGCATGCATGAAGGATGAGGTGCAGACGTTGACGTCTTCCTGGCCAGAACGACGTGCCCAAGAGATGCCCCACTCAGCACCTTTGCAGCCACATCGACACCAAGTTCCTCATCTCCTCGCCGGGGAGGGGGGGAGGGGGAAGATAAGTGCCAGACCGAGCCATCGTGTTCTCTTGAATTACAACAGAGAATACTTTGAGAAGGAGTCCCCAGGGCACTTCAGTCTCACCGTGCGATGAAGCACAATGAGGGATGTGAAAAGCCTTGGCAGTTGTTTTATGTCTGATTGGTGCTTTCATGAATAGCAGCATCAGTAATTCTTCCTTTATGTTGACGGCTGAGAAAACTCCAGCGACTCTTAATATGCTCAAGAGGTTAACCCTTAATCTGCTCAGACATCTGGTAGTCTGTTCCGAGTCCCTGAAGAAATTAGGATGATAGAGGCTGGGCTGGTCTTTTTGTGGATGTGTGTGTGGGGGGGTGGTTTCTCACCCTTCAGCTTTCTTCGAGATGCTTTCCACATGAGGCCCTCTTTCTGTTCAAGTCAGTTAACAGCCACTGCTTGCCTGCACTCCTCTGGGTGCAAGTTTGCCCCCTTGGCACTTCTAAACAGCCTGAATCTAGGGATCACATAATAAGTGCCAAGATTCTCCATTTTCCGTCTTGATGTTTGTCTCGCCTCCTGCTCATGCTTGTCTCACACTCCCAAACACAAACCTTTTTCTTTTCCTGAATAGAAAAGTGTGCATTTTCAAACACACAAAACATGCACACTTTTCAAAGTACACCCCCCAAAAGTGCATTTTCCCCCATCAGCGGAACTGCAAAAATGCGTTGGGGGGATATGCATTTTCAGAAGTGCGCACATGCGCAAAGGCGCACTTGCGAACTCGGACACAAGCTAGGGAAATGGCAAACCTTTCCTGAGAGTTGCACTCCTGCTCACGTTCACGTTCAGTGTTATGTATGGGACGTGTTTGCACAATTAGCAAACAGGAATGAAATTCTCATGCATCGCTACCCAAATCTATCTGAATATGCAGCAGAGGGAATTAATGAAGGGAAAGGAATGGGGAAAGGGAAACAGAGAAGGAAAGGGGCAGAAAGGCAAAGAAAAAATGACTAAGAGTGCAATCCTATGGACGCTACACAGCATCTAGATGTGCATAGGATTTTTTGGTTTATGGAAGCCAAGCTTGGAGCCAGCGCTCTGAGCTCAGTTCCCAGAAATCCAACTCCCCAATCCCTCCCCCACCACTTTGTAGAAGCACCAGTACAACGCTTCCTATTCGCCATCTGGCCTCCCCCCCCCCCCGAGGTGCCCTGGTTAGGCAGCCGAAATTGGCCACCTAGCCACAAATGCAGGGCAGATGGAGCATGGTGAAGTTCCCCTCTGCACTCTGCCTGCCCTGCATCGGATAGTTGGCTCCCTCTGAGTTCGGAGGCAGCCAACTATCCCTACAAGATTGTGCCCTTCACCAAATCTACACTATAAACCATCCTTCCCCATCTGGTGCCCTCCAGATGTGCTGATACATTTTCTCTTGTTTTTAATCTGTTATATTATTTTTAAAAATGTCAGTTAACATTTGGAAATTGCAAGTTCCCATGTGGATCTTTTCTGGGCTGGAAGACAACTCAGAAATAAAGTTATAAATAAATGAATGAAATTAATAATAATAATAATAATAATAATAATAATGCATCCCATACACTGCAAACCATATATGTGCCAGGTGACACACTGTTCCACATGCAGTGGAGTGCTCAGTTAAGGCAGGTGAACAGGCAGTGACAGCAAGGAGGAGCAGCAGCCATGAAATGCTAGGAGTTCTCAGTGGGGTGTGAGCAATTATGACAACCCCTGTTGCCAGACATTCAAAATATTCCCAGCAAACAGATTATTTTTTTTAAATAAAACTGTCCAATATTTTCTTTCTGTGTTTCCCATCCTACCAGATATTCCCTGCTGAGCACATCACACCTTCACATTAACTCCCCAATTCTTCACCACCCCCACAGCCGAAAGAAGCAGACCACCATGTTTGGACCCAACAGAAACCTCCAGACGGTCTTCAGGGGTAGACCCAGGATAGAAGACATCATCGTAGTCAAGCCTTAAAGTTATGGCAGCGTGAATTTTGGATGACAGGGCTGAGTCTGAGAGGGGGAGATGCTCCTGTCCAGGAAATCTAATTAGTTTGTGGAAGCCATCCTCAGTGTCATTTGGGCATGTGGTGTTTTCATTTCCAGTTTAATGGAGTCTGGACAATGCATTATGAAAGATTAGACTCAAGGATAAAGATGAAGTGATATATTACTTGGTCTTTCCTTTGTTTGCTTCAAACTCCGCTGTCCTTGGCAAAGAGAGAGAGAGAGAGAGAGTACAAGGGAGCCGCTGCCAAACAAAGGTCCTTTATGGATCCAAAAGGACTCATCAGAAGCCAGGTTGAGTCACAGCAGCAGTCAAGGAACAGAATATCAGCCCTGAGCTCCTTCCAAATTCTGCAACTCCTCAACGGCCTCACTGAGAACACATCAGAAGGCAAACTATAGCAGCACAGCAGGCATTTGGAAAGTCAGTGCCTGGACCTTTAACAAACTTGATTCAATATTCCCCCAACACCAACACCACCAACACCTTGTTTCTAAAAAGAAAGTGGGGGTGGGGGGGAGACTGCCTGAAGCATTCTTGAGCAGATTTGTCATTAGCTTTTGCTCCAGCCTTGAAAAAAAAGGTTCTAAAGCAGATAGGAACAGCCAATCTCCTTGATAATACTTAGGTTTTCTACGGCATTTAGGAATGTACTGTTGGGAATGTTCCAACCTCATATACAAGTTATTACAAGTTAATTCATGGGAATTAGTCCACAGCTAGCCCTAGGATCTCTATGGCCTACATTGTGGTTTCCTGTGATGGGTTCTTTTTTGCTCCTCCCCTTCCTTCCACCCACCCCCCAATGCTGCATGGATGTTCTTATGACAGTAGATGGACAAGGGCTTCTGTCTCCCAATTGTCCCACAACAGGAACAAGCATTTTTCCAAATTAGGATTTTAGAACCCATTCCATCTAAATTTTACAGAATGTCAGGAGTCTTTCCTTTCATCGTCCTCCCATTAACTGAACTGGATTATTATTATTTTAGGGATGCATGAGAACTTTATTCCTGTTTGAAAAAGCTGTGGGTTAGATCCACCAGATCTTCTGAAATTTGGATCCAAAACCTGCTGGGTTGGATCCAAAGTTGGATTTATGTATTTATTTATTTCATTTCATTTCTATACTGTCCAATAGCCAAAGCTGTCTGGGTGGTTCACAAAAATTAAAACCAAAAAGCACACAGTAAAACAGTATAAACTATAAAAGCATTAAAACCACAATATAACAATACAACCAGAATAAAACCTAGCAGCAATGCAGAGGTTTAAAATACATATTTAAAACAGCAAAGCTAAAAGAATAGGAAGCTAAAATGCTAAAATGCCTGGGAAAATGAAAAGATCTTCACCTGGCACCAGAAGGAATACAATGTAGGTGCCAGGTGAACCTCACTAGGGAGCTCATTCCACAGCCGGGGTGCCACAGCAGAAAAGGCCCTCCTCCTAGTAGCCACCCGCCTCACTTCCTTTGGCAAGGGCTCACAGAGAAGGACCACTGAGGATGATCTTAAGGTCCAGGCAGGCACATATGGGAGGAAGTGATCCTTCAGATAACCTGGCCCCGAGGGCTTTGAATGTTAATACCAGCACTTTGAATTGGACCCAGAAATGGACTGACAGCCCGTGCAGCTGGAAAAGTGCGGGCGTAATATGAGCTCGTTGGCCAGTCCATTCTTTTGGTTAAAAAGATTAAAAAGAATGTTGTGTCCCTACAATTGGTTATCAATAGTTCAAAATATACCTCTGCACCCGTAATGTGTGAATTGTCAAGCTGTGCATGGCAAGGTGCCTTTCTGTTCATGGGAACAACATTTACAAACAAGCACACTAGAGGCAAGATATATCCATCATCATCCATCAGAGAGATTTGAAGTTTTAAAGACCCCGAAGGGGAAACTAAATGCTGAAGAATAACAATGCTAGTGTCAGGGATGAGGCCAAGCCCCTTGAGATGTCTGACATCTCCAATTCTGAATCAGAGTTGGAGCACCTAGATCAAAGCCTGAGGTAGGGACCTTCCCCAGAGCCCCAAGATACTAGGAGAGATTCCTCCAAAGGCCTTGACAAACAGATGGCCCAGGCTGAGTGTCTGCCCCCTCCCTCCACTGTAGGAACTCAAGTTGAGGAGGAGGAGGAGGGGAGTGATTTGAGCGATGCTAGGGTGCATTGCAAGGCAAAGTGGGAAAAGTTAGGGACAGGGCTTAGATGCTCTGCCAGGATAGCCACTCTTAGAAGCCAATGTAGGAGGGAGCCACCCTGAAGGAGGGGCATCACTGTGAAGCAAGTTTGGCCGTGAGGTTCACGGGCAAACTCTCAGCAACTTCACTACCCTTCAGTTCATCTCCCCTGATCAGAGATCACAGATTAGTTGTTTAGGCCCTGAGGCAGTCTGAGAGCCTCCTGGAATCTGCATTTGTAAATGTATTTATTTATTTATTTATTTATTTATTTATTTCTATACTGCCCAATAGCCAGAGCTCTCTGGGTGGTTTACAAAGATTTGTAAAGAGGCTAGTCTCTAGCAAAATAAAGTAGTGTTAGCCTGAAGCTTTGTCTCTTTGTGGTGTTGATTGCGAAGGGGAAGGACGTTCCAATCCCGACAGCTAGCATCCCACACTAACGTGTTTATATTTTTGTGAAGGAATACCTAAAAGGTAAAACCAGGGAGAAAACAGAGACAGTGGCTTCTCAGTGTGGATGCCAGGAAACAGGAAATGCCCTTGGTCAATCAGGACAGTTACGAGTAAGTCATAGCATAGGTTTGGAGACAGGACACGCCCAGTTCAAATTTGAGTTGAGATATGATGAGTTCACTGGATGGTCTTAAGCAAACCATTATTGTGGGCGAAAGGAAGGGGGGAAATAAATAGATGAGGCACAAGTAATTGGCATAAAATATCAAGTCACATTTATTGAAAATGGATTCAATCTGCAAAGGGAAACCTAAGTAGCCTATTTCTCTATGCCAGACTAGACTAACCTTGTATCGGGCGAGACATTTAATGCCTGTGCAGTGGCGTCTCTTTGATCTCCACCCCTCAGGGCTGCCCAATTTGAGGACGAGAGGCCTTTCCCAGTCACACACACCCAGGCCACAAAACTCCAAGTGAGTGAGGAGAGTTGGCCTCAAAGGTAATCCATCTCTTCCTACTGGGCAGCATAACCCTCAGCTAGAAGCCTCAGGCCTTCCCAGTCACCTGAAACGGTGCCTGCAAATTCTCACCAGCCCTATACCCCACCAAAAGTACCCACACATAACCATCTATGTAGAAAATGTGACCGAATTAACCTGAGTGATTAAATAAGACCAAAACAACCTAAATAAACTCCCACACCCCACTTACAGTGTGAAGTAGGCAAAAAGATAGCCACAGCCAATCAGACTAGGAGCGAAACATTCCTACTTGGCCCTCAAAAGGACGACCAGTGAAAACTCAGACTGCATACAGGAGGGAGGGAGCTGCATGTTGAAGAGGGAGGAGGGAGGGGGTCCACAGCCTAAAATGGCTGGTAAGCTGCTCCCCTCCCTGGTGATGCCACCTCAGAATGCCAATGGCGTTCTCCTCCCCCACCGCCCCAATCCTTCCTGCAGCCGGGCAAGCTGGATGCAGAGGGAGGTTACTTCCATCACACACACACGCGCGCACACGCACACCCGATCTTTCATGCATGTGACTGTGCGTGCAGGTTTGTATAAACAGACACACACTAAAGCAGAGGTGCAGAACATCAGGCCTGGAGGCCACATCCAGCCCGCCTGGGTTCCCAGTCTGGCCTATCGGGGTTCCCCAAGTGACCACACACCCTTTTCCCCTGGTCCCACCCCCTTTTCCCCAACCATAATGTGGTGGTGTCTGTGTGCTTTTTTTGGCCCCCATTCTAAAAGGGTGAAATGCCTCTCCTAAGACTGTTCCTGGCAGTAAGAGCTTTAAGCTAAAATGGGCTGGTATTTGGGGTATCTCTGCCTGCCCCTTTTGCCTTCAGCCCTGCCCACCACTGGAATGCAGCCCCTGAGAGCTTCTCCTAAACAGAATTTTGCCCTCGGACTGAAAGAGGTTCTGCACCCCTGTACTAGAGATGTATATAGGTAGCCCACTGTGGGAAACAGGATGCTGGGCTACATGACCTTCTGTCTGATCCAACAGGGCTCTTCCTCTGTTTTAATAGAGAGGAGAACTGAGGCTGAGAGCATTTATTTTGATTTCATTTCATTTAAAACATTCGTATCCCGCCCTATATTATTAAGATCTCAGGGCGGTGTACAGATAAAATGGTTTGCCCAAGGACATAAAGTGAGCACATGGCAGACATGAAATCTGAACTCACTTATCCCAGATCTGAGTCCAGCTCTTTAACTGCTGGGGAAAAAACAGCCCCAGAGTTCCCAGCTTTGAACCTTCAGCCCACCCACAAGGCTTGTGTGTTGCAAGATTTGGCCCTCCAAGGCCCATCATAACTAACTCCGTTGCAAATCTTTTGTGTGTCTGTGTGGTTGTTTTTTCCACTCGCCCCAAACATTTGGAAATTATTACAGTTCACTTGCTCTGTAATTATAAAAACCAGAAATGACTTTCAAGCTTCAGCTAGGCATAGGGAACGCTGCAATTACTCCACCGAGCCATTTGCAACCTAATTATCTGCGGGTGTCATATGCTTATATTTGCGCAGAAATGGGAGCCGTTTAAGGGCAAGACGCAACCAAATGTATACCTCCCGGCTTCGCTGTTAATACGCTGGCCTCTCAAACAATCTCCAATAAACTGAGAAAACAATAATCATACATTACATGTGGCTTTAATGGTTGGTTATGTGGTGGGGGTGCTTCTAGAGGAAAAAGCCAAAGACGGGGAGGCAAGGGGAAGACTGAATTATAGCTCAGCAGCACTGAAGATATTAGCACCCATCTTCTGGTGCAAAATGGGGGGGGGGGATATTCTGGCAATCGCAACAGCCTCAGCACTCCTGATAATTAATCTCCAGTTATGAACAAGGGGCATGTGCTTGCTAAAAACCCACCTCTAAATGGTAGGTATTAGGGTCATCCAGTCTTGGATGTGCTTATTTACGGCATCTCAGCCCTGGAACACAGGAAGCTGCCTTATACTGGTCCAGGCCAGCCCATTATTATGAACATTGACTGGCTGCAGCTCTCCAAGGTTTCAGGCAGGAATTTTTCCAGCCCTATCTGGAGATGCGGAAGATTAAATGGAGATGCAGACCTTCTGCATGGGAAGCATGTGCTATACCCCTCAGCCACAACCCCTGAATGTGAATTCGGCATAACAGGTGTAAGGAAGTGTCCTTGCACCTCACAAGAGAAGAACTTCTGTTGGCATGCAATACCCACCCACAGAAGCATTGTGATAGAGCGCCTCCCTCTGTATAGACCAGTCTGATCACTGAAGTTGTTGGAGGAGGCCCACCTAGTCATGCTGCATTTAACAAAGATACATCTTATGGCAACTCAAAGGAGGGCCTTCTCCATGGTGGCCCCCGTAGTGTGGAATGACCTCCCCTTGGAGACCAACAGGCTCCTATGGTGCAAGTGGTCCCCCAACTGGTTAAAACCTATCTATGAAAACATAGATAGGTTTTATCTATGGGCAAAGACTTGCAAAAGTGATACAAACCAGAAATGGATGGAATCATTCCTCCCTATTTTTGCAAGCAATATCCATACACTTTGAAGCATATCTTCACAGCCATTCCATTTTTGTCTAAATCACTGTTTAGTTTCTCAAGTTGATTTCAACACCTTACACTATGTCTTACATTTTTTGTTGTTGCTATTTTCTTGTGCTCCCATGGAATACCAGCATAGACACAGCCCTCCTGATGATGCACTGCAGCACTGTAACTAGCATTTAGGTAAACTTAACACTACAAAGCATATGATGCAGTGTGACTGCATCTGTATGGAAAATATCCAAGTGATATTGAAGCAATAAATGGCTCACACCAAAAGGGCAGACCAAAGAAGACAGAATCCAAAAATATGCAGGTAGAGCATAAGGTGAGTTAAAGAGGCATTCCTACAAGGCAGTAGATTGCCTGTCCATATCAGATCCCCAAAGAGAAGTCCTACAACCCTCAAGATGCCTTTAGCCATCTCACAGCACTCTGTCTCTGTCAGGGTTCCACCCTTGACCTGGACCCCCTGAGCAACTCCTTAAGGATCTCTTGCCTCCTTACGAGTCCCACCTCCCTTCTTTTACCTTCCCCTTTCCAATAAAGTGTGGTTTAGGCTGTAGGCATGGGGTGATTAGCACTCTGGACACAGGGTTTAACCACAAGAGTTTACTGGTATTTTAAAGCAAGCAAATCACAACTAAAGATATTTACACAATAGAGCTGAGTGATACAAAAGGCATTAAGAGAAAACAAAAGTTGTAAAATGCAAGTTCCTTTATTCTAGCTGCACCTAGACTTCTCTAAGTTGCTTCGTCCTACTCCTTCTTCCTGCTCTGGTCTTCTGAATCTGCTCTTAATTCTCTGGTCTTCCTGACTCTCTCTTTTTATACCCTCCTCCCCCAAAACTGAAAGTACTGCTTCAAACCTGAAGAAATGAAACTTAACTGGGAAATGAAGCTGAAACTTAACTAGGGAAATGAAACTGCTCCTCTCAGGGATACCCCCTCCCAACAAAAAACTCCAGGCATCTAGGCCTGACCTTTTTTCTTGCCTCTGTAGGCCTCCAACCTTCACACTCTCCCTCTTCCAAATTGAAAAATGTATCATCATCTAACCATTATTGGGCTATTAACCAGCTACTTGCCCAATAAAGAAATGATCAACCAGCAGCAATGTCACTGTAAAAAGGAGATGAGACATCTCTGTGAACAGGGCTGGCATGACAGATAGGCATGGCTGGGCACTTGCTTAGGGCCCACAGCCCAGCAGGGTCCCACTGGCAAGAGCCCCCTGGGCTTTCTCCTCCTCCTTACCATTGCAGCCTGCTTGTTCACCTGTCAATTACTGTGGCCCAGATGATTGAGAAAGAGGAGCGACAGATGCTGCAGCCTATTTGCTCACTGGCTCTCTGCCCGGCAAGCAGGCAGTAGCAATGTGCGGAAGAGAACAAGGAGACATAGCAGCTGGGGGTAATGCAGGTGAGCAGGTCGACTCGATAAGGGAGGGGAGCCGATTGTGAGTGTCTTGCCCTGGAGCCAGGACTGTCCATGAATGAGTTGTCAGTCATTACAGACCTCCGCCACTCTCTGCATCTTGTCCCTTGGCCCCTTGCAGAAGCCCACTGTAAACAGTCTTTGGTAAAGCTGTTTTCTTGTTACTGTCAACCTCTTTGGTTGTCCCAGGAGAGAGCCTTCGAAAATGGGTGTGCAGTATTTCTTCGACAATATATGCCACTTGAGAAAGAATAAAAGTTAGTAATTGCTCCCCGGATAATACTCCTCTTTTAAAACTTAATTAAAACCCTTCCGTAAGCTCACCCACCCCCACCTCCCTTGTTTCTCTCCGTTCCCATCTCTTCCCTGCTCCCTGTGAGAAGAACATGTTCCTTTCAGAGTGGGAAGATTAAATACACTTTCATGTTATCCAGAACAAATTAAAAATTAAACAAAGCCATTTAGTTGCTTTTGAAATATGCCTTTTGTGTTTCCACACTTTCTCTGTTGCTTGTCATTTGAATTGGAAAGCAAACAGATGTCCCAGCATGCTCGAAGCCACATTCGGGCAGGCGAGACTGTTAAAAATAGCTTTAAATAATCCTCGAATCTTTAACAATAATGTTACAGGTAGCAAAAGGAAAGGGAGGGGAAAACAATCTGTCGTTCAGCTTCCTTCTGCCTGCCACGCGCAATGCTGCAAAGCAAAAATCAGAGATGCGAAAGAAGTTTGCACAACAGTTTATCTCTGGTGGATCATTTCAGAACTCAGCCATTTGGCCCAGTTCAGCGCAATTTTTCCCCCCACCCCCAACCAGCATCAAAAAAGAAAAAGCAGTAAAGGCACAATCCTATGCATGTTTAGACAGGGAAAAAAAGTCCTACAACTCCCAGCATTCCCAGCCAGCATGGCTTGCTGGCTGTGGAATTCTGGGAGTTGTATGACTTTTTCCTGTCTAAACTTGCATAGGATTGGGTCCTAAGAATGTCACACCAAATATAAACTGAACTGGGAAGGAGGATTAAGAGAGGCAGATGAACCACACAACTATGGAACAGAACGCAGGCTTGATAGCACAACTCTTGATGAAGGGCATTATTTGCCTGGCTATGTTCTTATTGCCTGGTAATGCAGCCCTATGCATGTTTACTCAGAAGTAATTCTCATTGGGTTCAGTGGGGCTTCCTGGCTAATCAGCATGGCTAGGATTGCAGCCTTAACCAGTTTTCAGGAGCTGGGCTGGGAAGCTTTGATTCAGCCCAGACCCCAAGTATCACCTTGCCTCAAGGAACACTCCTGTGACAGCAGCAGTTTATATATTTACAGTATTTTTAGCCCTCTCTTCATCCAAAAAAAGACTCTCAATGTGGCTTACACTAATTAATACTAAGACAGTTCCTGCCCTCAGGCTTATAATCTAAAGACATGACACAAAAGGAAAAGAGAGTGGGAGGGAAGAGGGAAAAAAGCAGATGCCACGGTGCAGTTTATTGGTAGGACTTCAGCAAAGCTTTCAACAAAGTGCCCCATGATATCCTGATTAGCTAACTAGCTCAAAGTGGGCTAGATGAAATAACTATCAGATGGATCCACAGTTGGCTACAGAATCAGACACAAAGAGTGCTTATCAATGGGATCTTCTCAAACTGGGGAGAGGTAACGAGCGGGACGCTGCAGGGCTCAGTCCTGGGCCCAGTGCTCTTCAATATTTTTATTAATGACTTGGAGGAGGAGGTGCAGGGAATGCTGATCAAATTTGCAGATGACACAAAATTGGGCGGGATAGCTAATACCCTGGAAGACAGAATCACAATTCAAAGTGATCTTGATAGGCTGGAGTGCTGGGCAGAAAACAACAGAATGACATTTAATAGGGATAAATGCCAAGTTCTGCACCTAGGAAGAAGAAACCAAATGCACAGTTACAAGATGGGCGATACTTGGCTCAACAACACTACCAGCAAGAAAGATCCTGGAATTGTTGTAGATCACAAGCTGAATATGAGCCAACAATGTGATGTGGCTGCAAAAAAGGCAAATGCTCTTTTGGGCTGCATTAATAGAAGCATAGCTTCCAAATCCCTGGAAGTACTAGTTCCCCTCTACTCAGCAGTGGTTAGACCTCATCTGGAGTACTGTGTCCAGTTCTGGGCACCACATTTTAAGAAGGATGCAGACAAGCTGGAGAGGGTTCAAAGGAGGGCAACAAAGATGATCAGGGGACTGGAAACAAAGCCCTATGAAGAGAGACTGAAAGAACTGGGCAGGCTTAGCCTTGAGAAGAGAAGACTGAGGGGAGATAGGACAGTGTTCTTCAAGTACTTGAAAGGTTGTCACAGCGAGGAAGGCCAGGATCTCTTCTCCATCATCCCAGAATGCAGGACACGGAATCATGGGCTCAAGTTACAGGAAGCCAGATCCCGGCTGAACATCAGGAAAAACCTCCTGACTGTTAGAGCAATACAGCAATGGAACCAATTCCCTAGGGAGATGGTGGGCTCTTCCACACTGGAGGCATTCAAGACAAGGCTGGACTAGGGATGATGTCAGGGTGGACACTGAGCCCATAGAATCCCAGAGTAGTTCTGATGCTGAGGAAGAGCAGTCGCTCCTTCGGGAGAGGAGCGCGCTCCTTTTTTCCCAGGACCAACAGCTGACGGAGCTTCCTCCCACCCACATTCCTAGTTTAGAAAGCAGTCCAGGGAGTGACTCAGCACAGATAGCAGACTGGGGGGGATGCGCGGCGCAGACGCAGAGAGCGGCGCCAAATGGTTCACACTCAAAGAACGGTTGCACCCAGAGGATCCAAGGGAAAAGGGGAGGGATTCTCCCTAGTCCTTATATTCAGGGGTCTGCCAGTAATTGCCCTTCAAACGGGGACCAACTGTTCTAACTTAGAGCATAGGGATGCTGCTGCTCAGATCTAGTTGCTACCTGTAGAGCTGTTAAGTTGTAAAAGAAGAATAAAGCTTTGAAAAGAATCCCTTTGTCTGTGTCTGGACTTGGCTACTGGATTAGACTGAGAGCCCTCCAAAGAGCCCTTGACAGATGTACGAAACTCACTTACCTTAGCTCTGTCCCTCCCCGCGGAATCCTCGACGGGGGGCGAGGCGATTCGGTCCTCCTCCCTGGAATCCTCGAAGGTCGGCTCCGCTCCGTGACCAGGCCGCGGAGCAGCCGGCCAGGGCCGTCCGCAGCCGGATTTCCAGCCACGGACAGCCTGGTGCGGACGCAAATGGCGGCCAACGTAGCGGCTGCCATTTGCGTCCAGCCAGAAAACCTTGATAGGCTACATAAGAATTTACATAGCCTATCATGGCTAATCTTAAAAAAAATATGCAGCGTACGCAAATGGCAGCGGCTACAGCGGCCGCCATTTGCGTTCCCTATTTTTCGCCGATTTATCTTACGTAAATATTTACGTAGGCTAGAACGGCGAAAAATAAAGGAACACAAATAGCGTCCACTACGCTATTTGTGTTCCCCTTTTTTTTTGCCATTTTATCTTACGTAAATATTTATGTAAGATAAATCGGCGAAAAATAGGGAACGCAAATGGCGGCCGCTGTAGCCAGCGCCATTTGCGTACGCTGCATTTTTTTATTTTTTTTTTAGATTAGCCATGATAGGCTATGTAAATTCTTACGTAGCCTATCACAGTCCAAGGACAGCAATGCCAGCGGCAACAGCCCTGCTGCAGCTGGCCAGGAGACCAGCTGCCGCCACCGCTGCCGCCACCGCCGAATCTGCCCCAGGTAAGTGCCGTCCCGGGGGGAATTCTGCGGGGGACGGGGGCAGGAGGCCATTCCGCCACGGATTCCAGGGGGGGGCGGATTCTAAAGACTCCAGTCTCACTGGAATCCATGGCAGAATTCTCCGCCATCCCTAGGCTGGACAGTCATCTGTCAGGGTTGCTCTGACTTGGATTCCTGCACTGAGCAGGGGGTTGGACTCGATGGTCTTGTAGGCCCCTTCCAACCCTACTATTCTATGATTCTATAAGAACTCCAGTGCTTATTCCACAGTGCTTATTCCACAAATGCAGGTGGAAGAGATTTAACAAAATCCACACACCCCTGCTTGTATGCCATTTAGCCCATTGGTTTGTCAGTTATGTTGCCAGGTATTTCCCACCCTACCTCAACCCCCATGCTTGCTTTCTCATGGTGGTAACATGCATCTATGTCACTCTGGTGAAGTTAAAGAAAAC
Source organism: Heloderma suspectum (assembly GCF_057233095.1). Classification (NCBI taxonomy): domain Eukaryota; kingdom Metazoa; phylum Chordata; class Lepidosauria; order Squamata; family Helodermatidae; genus Heloderma; species Heloderma suspectum. Next base: position 13,526,893 of record NC_139470.1, read on the forward strand.
TTCAGGATATAAAAGATTTCAGCAACATCCTATTTCCTAGTTGCTTTTGCTGGTGTGTGAGTGTGTTGCCAGGGGGCAGGGGGAGAGACCTAAGCAATCTCAATTATGCGATGCTGCATTCAAAACAGCCAAGGCTCTGCAAGCTCCTGCAAGGAACACTCACAACAGTTGTTCCTCACCATGCCTTTCGACATGACATTTCTCATTGAAAGGCAAAATACGCCTCTCCTTCTGGCCTAAAATGAAGTGGGGCTGCCCATCTTGCCTCCATCCCTCTGGCACACCCTTTAAATCACAGAACATCTATCACCCTCTTTGCCAGAGGCAGAAGAATCCATAACCATCCATCTCCCAAGCCTGATGTCTGCCCACCCCTGAAGTATTGTGTCTGGAGTACCAACGTACCTGCAGTCAGTCCTGTATGCTGCTTTTTAATATCGCTAAAGGCTAGCAGAAAGGAAACCAAAGCTCCTTCTGTAGAAAGGAAGGATGCTTAATTTTTCTTTCATGCAGTCCTCCCCATAAACTGTGGTTCACCGAGCGATGCTCTTATTATGGAATTATACTAATCCACCTACTGAATTATTTATATAGGAAATCCTTGAAACACCTGTCTAGCCGCTATCTGATGAACCAGGTCTTTCAGAGCTGACATCCATGTCACTTTAATCAGTGGGGATAGGTTATTACCTTGGCTTTGTAAGAAGAAAAGGGCAACAGTGGAGAAAGGCAAATAGATTATGCTCCTGTGCACTTCAGCAAATAGCAGGAAAGTACAATTAGCTAGCTGAAGACTCACAGCCAATGACCAATGAACATCCATCTAGGTAATTCAAAATCTGAACTCTCAAAATGGTGGGTTTCCAGCCCTTCAGACAGTCACGCTCACTACTTTGGATTCTCTGGATCTTCAACTGATGGGTGAGGAGACAGGCCACAGATGCTCAGTAGTCAAGGCAAAAGACTCTGCCCATGCTCAGTGGCATTTTTCTTTATTATTACTGTGGTCAGCTTCATGGGTCAGCAACACTGGGCACCTGCCATGGCCACATTCCAGTAGGGGGCCCCACTACCAATTGCTAAAGCAGCCCTCCCCTATGTGGTGCCCTCCAGATGTTTTGCATGACAACTTCCTCCATCCCTGGCCATCTCCCACATCTTTTAAAACTCAATTTCTTTCCATCCCATTTATGAAGGAAATTATGAGTTTGGGTAAATTCTTACTTTAAAAAAAAAAATGGAACTATACTCTCACCCATTCCCTAAACACCACAGCCTAAACCAGTGTAAGACAGGCTTTTCAAAGTAAATGAATGCAACAGAGGAATGAGAGGTTTAAACAATGGATACACAGGAATAGCTTTGACCAGTGATCCTTGGTGTGTGAGCACAGGAGTGTTAAAAGCATGTCCTCTACTTTCACTGGAGGAATATTTGTGGTGACGGACTTAGCTACCAGAAAATAAGGGAAAGCCCAATTACAACTGGATATCATCTTCCCAGAACAATACTTTCCTTAAATTCTGGTACAGTACTAAGGGGCAGATTAAAGGGGCAGATTAAGGGGCAAAAGGAGAAGGGGACGGCAGAGGATGAGATGGCTAGATAGCATCACGGATGCAATGAATATGGACTTGAGCACCCTCCGGGAGAGAGCACAGGACAGGAAGGCCTGGTCTGCTATGGTCCATGGGGTCACGAAGAGTCGGACACGACTGAACAACAACAACAACACTATGGGGCAGGGGGGTGGGAGGAACAGCAACTAGTAAATATTTTCCCTCCAACGTGATCGTCGTTGCATATTGCCATAAACTTCAGCATAATTTATTTTTATTTGACCTGTGAAATACTTCGGAGAATGCTTTCCTCATAAATGGCTCATAAAGTCTGACAGGAACTAAGCCTCCCACTGCTTTTGTGGCAAATATATGAACATGGAGCCAACTCATTCAGAGCCCCCATCTCACCCCACAACACTCACTCCTCCTTTAATGCATGTTTTATGAAGGAGGAGGGAAAGCCTGCAACCTCTATACAAGAAAACCAGCTCCTGGATTGGTTCGGCCTAGTCTGAATTGTTCTGTGTCACTTGCTGAGGTAAACTTTCTCAATAAACCCCTGTTTTCATTGCAAATCCCCTTCATAGGTCTTGGTTCCATCTCCTAATAAGCACTTCATTCATTCAAAGTACAGAGTGGCCCAAAAGTTGGGCCACTCTGTACTTTGAGTGCAACAACTGTACAGTTGTTTAGAATGTTGATGGGAGGGGGAGAGAATGTGTGAGTACAAGATGTGTGGGTGGAGTCAGAATGACAGCTGGGAAGAGTGAGTGACAGAGAGTGACGGTTGATGGAATACATTTCGAGCACTTACGAGATTAAACAGTGTTAAACAAATGCAAATGTAATAAACAATGTAATAAAATGCAAATAAACTATACCGTATACCTACTTTTGGGCCACTCTGTATATATAAGCTGCTTTTGAGGGCCAAAGTCTCACAAAGCAATGTATAAAGACGAACGATATAAAATACATTAAGCATATGAGATATCGAGCATAGAACTGCCAACACCACGTTGCCCCTATACACATCTCTGGTGTGACCACACTTGGAATACTGTGTACAGTTCTGGTCACTACACCTAAAAAAAAAGATATTGTAGAGCTGGAAAAGGTGCAGAAAAGGGCAACTAAAATGATCAAGGGGCTGGAGCATCTCCCCTATGGGAGGAGGTTACAACAGCTGGGATTGTTTCATTTGGAAAAAAGGAGGGTAAGGGGAGACAGGATAGTGGTCTACAAAATTATGCATGGTGTGGAGAATGTGGATAGGGAGACATTTTTCTCCCTGTCTCAAAATACTAGAACCCAGGGACATCCGATGAAGCAGATTGGTGGGAGATTCAGGACAGATAAAAGGGAGTACTTCTTCACATAGCACATAATTAAACTATGGAATTCGCTACCACAGAATGTGGTGATGGCCACCAATTTGGATGACTTTAAAAGGGGGTTGGACAAATTCCTTGAGAAAAAGGCTATCAATGGCTACTAGTCTTGATGGCTATGTGCAACCTCCAGTACCAGAGGCCATGAGCCTATGTACACCAGTTGCTGGGGAACACGGGTGGGAGGGTGCCGTTGCGCTCATGCCTTGCTTGTGGGTTCCTGGTTGACAGTTGTTTGGCCACTGCATGAACAAAAGGCTGGACTAGATGGACCTTTGGTCTGATCCAGCATGGCTTTTCTTATGTTCTTATGATAAGTATACAGTTATTTAGAGGACAACGGATGTGAATAACACAAGCCATTCACAGTCTTAAGGAAAGGTGAAGTGAAGAGGCATCTTACAAGCCTGTACTGAAGAGGATCAGCATAAATCAGCTGGACAGGAGTTCCAGAACCATGGGGCCACCCCCAAGAAGGCCGTGTCTTTCATTTCACTTTCATCTTTACAGAGCAGCAAAAAATAATGTCACAGGAAATGGGCTACCACCATGACAGCTTTGACCAGAGGTTGGAAATTATATTGCCCAGAAGCTGGAAAAGAAAAGAAAAACAGTGCTTCACATGCTGGGGATCAAGCCCATCTGGCAGCCATGCTGATTTCTTTGGATGCTCTCCTTCTTATTCTGAAGGGTAAGAGGACAGGCTGCAGATGCTCACTAGTGAGGGGAAAGCACTCTGCCCATGTTCAGTGGCAATTGTCTATTATTTCCAGGGCTTGTGTCATTGTTGGGCACACTCCAATAGGGGGCATAATAACAGCCATTAGAGCATCCTTTCCTTATATGGGCTCCTCCAGATGCTTTAGATTACAACTCCCATCATCTCTGAACTTTGGCCATGCTAGCTGGGGTTCACAGGAGTTGTAGTCGACAACATCTGGAGTGACCTATGTTGGAGAAGACTGCCCTAGAGTTTTCTGGTCTTGCTTCTTGTCCTTGCTAGTGCCACCACCTATCCTCTTGGAATGACCTAAAAGGGAGAAGCAGCAGTAACCTTCACGCACCTTTTCCCCTCCTCTCAGATGGTACCTATTGGGCCTGGAGGGAAAAGCAACGAAGATGATCAGGGGACTGGAAACAAAGCCCTATGAGGAGAGACTGAAAGAACTGGGCATGCTTAGCCTTGAGAAGAGAAGACGGAGGGGAGATAGGATAGCGCTCTTCAAGTACTTGAAAGGTTGTCACTGAGAGGAAGGCCAGGATCTCTTCACGTTCATCCCAGAGTGCAGGACACGGAATAATGGGCTCAAGTTACAAGAAGCCAGATTCCAGCTGAACATCAGGAAAAACGTCTTGACTGTTAGAGCAATACGGCAATGACCTAGGGAGGTGGTGGGCTCGCCCACACTGGAGGCATTCAAGATGAGGCTGGACAACCATCTGTCAGGGATGCTTTGACTTGGATATCTCTATTGAGCAGGGGGGAGGGTTGGACTCAATGGTCCTTCCAACCCTACTATTCTACAATTCTATGAAATGGGCAGCATAGTAGGAGGCAGGCTACTCAGGGAGTAGGGACTCATTGAGACTATTTTGCCCAAGGGTATCCCAAGACCTGGAACCAACAGTAATCATCATTTGCTGCATGCATTTAATGTCTCGGCCCCTAAAATCACATTCTAGGCTGGGCCGTGGCATCATTAAAGCCCAGGAGAAGTGAGAGTTAACAAGGTAATTTGGATGAGCAGCGACTCTCGGTAGTGACAAATGATGCTAGATTATTATTTTTTAATTCCCCGATGTCACACTGGATTTTGACTGTGTGAGAATATGGGAAAGAAACAGATATCTCCATCTGTCCCGATTTTTATAGAAATAAAAAATAAAAAAAATAATCTGGTAGAAAAAAATCCATCTGAATTTGTTTTGCATTGTAGTGACATCTCTCTCTGCAATTCGCCTGGAAAAGATCCAAGTAAAGTTGATGGATATATTTTTAGCTTCCACTTAATCTCTCCCAAGCAGTAGCACAGTGGCAGATTGCAACCCATCTTGGTTTCCCCTAAGCCTGGCTTTGAGTGACACGACCAAGAAAAACATACATATATAAGTCGATGGCTTTGGATTGATTGCCGCACTGGAATGATATGGAGAAGCTGTTCACAGCTAACCCATTCCAGCTATAGGAAATTTGATCATATGCATTTCATTCTGCGTGTCACATGTAAGCGGGAGATACATTTGTCACCGCATAAAACATTCAGAATTAACAATAAGTACTTGTCAAGTTTTGGCTGCAACAACGAATGCAAAAGCCTATAGCGAAATAAACTGTCAGATCAGAGCTTTGTTAAAAAGGATTAAACCTATTCTGGAAGGTGGAGCAGTGCAAATCTTTTAAGCTTTCCCCTTATACCTGAAAGATTTTAAACGAAGATTCAGACAAAAGCTGACACCACGAAACTTTTCTTGTTTAAGCCAACTGTTCAGCCTTGCCCTTGGGATGGCTGAGCAATGGATCTGTGCCAAAAGAAACAGCCCAGCCACTCAAACACCACAAGGGGAAAAGCCTGTTTGCAATCACAGGTTAGAGTTTTGGCATCCCGTCAAGTGAGCGTAGATTCGAGCGGAACTAAATATTCACAACAAACTTGACAAGCAGTTTAATTTGGCTGCTTCAGAAACCCACAAAGCTAAATATATCACTCACTTCAGATTGAGCAAACTCCTCTAATTTTAAAAAGAAAGATTCAGCAACCCAACCCATCCTAACAAAAATACCCCAAGTTCTTGAATCCACAGGCTAAATCACTGGACAAAATGTAGCACCCCTATCAAGTTTTGACCAGATGATTCCATCATCCAGTTTGTTTCATTGTTGCATATTCTCCAACTGCATCCATTTCTCAGCACCTGTCCATGATAAATCACTACCCATATTTTTCCCCAATTTATGCCCTCTAGGGAAGATGGGAATGTGAGTTGCTAACGTCGTCATTCTGCAGGGTTCAGCTCCCTCTCCTCAAGGTCTCTAGTAGTTAAATATCTGAGCGGCTAGGTAGATGCATTTCATCTCAAGCATACATAGTGTTTTGACAAAAACAAATATTCTGCATTTTTGACCATTCTCATTCAATTTGATAGGAAAGAAATTGCTTTAAAAATTTTCAAAGGGGAAGAAACATTCAGTGAAACTCTTGTGGGTGAGGTGTGAAATTCTTATGTTTACCTTAGTTACAAGGAGACTGAGGGGGTGGGTCAGTGCACTGCCTTTCATCGCACAATCATCTTTCTGGTGGTCTGCAGCCTCCTTGACTTCCCATGCTTCAATTCAAGCCCAGGGGAAGATATCAGGAGGCAGTTCTTCCTATGGAGCTTTTTTAGATCAGGAAGTCCAGGCAGCCAGGGAGGCTGCAGAGCAATGGAGAGAAGTGTAACTGAAAGAAAGAGAAAACAAAGCACTCTCAGTCACCTCACAATGGTGAGGTAAATTCAAACACTTCACCGGAAGAAATGTGAAAGAAATTCTAAAGTGCCCCGAGAATGAGGCAGAAAAACTGAAGCATCTTTGGTGGGGGAAGAAAACATTCAAGAAATTAGAGGACAGATTTTGGCACAGCATTAAGCTGTGCAAAATAAATGTGTATGCATGAACACGAAGTCGCCATCCAACATGCAGCCTGCTACCATCTGGCACACTGCAACTGCAGGCACATTGCAACCTGCTGATAGCACAAGACCTGTTCACACAGTCCTGTGCGCATACTTTGGACGGGCGGAGGGGGAAGCAAGACCACGCCCACTCTCCTGGGGGCCATAGTAGCTCAGTGGTGGAGCACATGATTTGCATGCAGAAGGTCCCAGGGTCAGTTCCAGCATCTCCAGAAAAGGCTGGGAAATCCTTCTCTCCGAAACCCCTGAGAGCCCCTGCCAGGAAATGTAGACAATACTGAGCTAAATGGACCAATGGCCTGACTCGGTATAAAAAATGTTCCACGTAATGCTCCATAAAAAACGTTCCACGTAATGCTCCATAAAAAACGTTCCACGTAATGCTCCATAAAAAATGTTCCACGTAATGCTCCATAAAAAACGTTCCACGTAATGCTCCATAAAAAAGTTCCACGTAATGCTCCATAAAAAACGTTCCACGTAATGCTCCATAAAAAACGTTCCACGTAATGCTCCATAAAAAACGTTCCACATTTTTTTACCATTCTCATTCAATTTGATAGGAAAGAAATTGCTTTTAGCTTAGGAAAGAAGGAGGGGAACCCTCAATATGAGCCACCAAATGAATCAATGGACCCACAGCTGTAGCAAAAAGCAGATGAAACTCAGGATAAGAATAAGTTGTATATCCTAAAATTGAAGGTACATGTACACCAAATTAAACTTGCTGTGGCACATGAAAAGCAGAAGGTCTCAGGCTGACATAGGACCATTCAGGTCTTGAAAGCACAACCAGGTGTGGTAACACCCCATACAATTAAATGCAAGTAACTCTATGTAACAAGGACAGATACAACACAGACATGGCAATGCTGCAAACACCGAGTCTCAAATGAGAATCTTCAGTCTTCAGGAATGCATAATAGTGTGACGTCTACCAAACAGAAATGAGTCCAGTTCAAGAATGCATCATTTTAACAAATAATAACAATGACAGTAAACATAAGTGAGCCCAGCATGTATAATTACTATTCAAAACTGTCTGTTGATCATAATGGTTAACAATAATAAAAATGCTCAGACAAGAATGGATTTAGTTCATGTTTGTTGTTTATTTGGTCAGTCGCTTCCAACTCTTCGTGACTTCATGGACCAGCCCACGCCAGAGCTTCCTGTCAGCTGTCACCACCCCCAGCTGCCCCAAAGCCGAGTCCGTCACCTCCAGAATATCATCCATCCATCAGAATATCATCCATCCACCTTGCCCTTGGTCGGCCCCTCTTCCTTTTGCCTTCCACTTTCCCTAGCATCAGCATCTTCTCCAGGGTATCCTGTCTTCTCATTATGTGGCCAAAGTACTTCAGTTTTGCCTTTAATATCATTCCCTCAAGTGAGCAGTCTGGCTTTATTTCCTGGAGTATGGACTGGTTTGATCTTCTTGCAGTCCAAGACACTCTCAGAATTTTCCTCCTCCTTTCCTTGTGTTCATAAATATCACTTATCAGTAAATGTTAATAATAGTGAGCAACAGTAAGTTATCTGATGACAACTCTGGTATTTAATGCCATTTCCATGCTTCATCAGGAGAATGAAACTACTGTTTATGTGTAAATCCCTGACTCAGTATAAGGCATCTTCCCATGACCACCCCACAGCATCCAACATGTTCAGCAGGAAAGGCTGTACACTTATGGGCACTCCACTCCCTCTTCTTCAGAATCCTTCATTGGGGGGAAAAAAATTCGGAAGCATGTCCTGGCTTATGCCTACCTTTGATTCCAGGATGTATGAGAAATTCATTCCACCAACATTTTATGTGAATTTACCACATTTGCACCTCCTGAGCCAATAAGCAAGACGAGACAGAGTTGCATACCAAAATCAGCACTTTTCTGAGCTTGTCGTTGTAGTTCACCGGGGGGGGGGGGGATGTGGAAAGTGCACAGAAAATGTGTATATTAGGGGAAAATGCATGCAAAACATAAGTATGTGGAAAGTACTGAGAGAAATACCTACATTTGAAAAATGCACACAGAAATGTGAATATGTGTGGGGGGGGTTCGCACACAAAAAGGGTGCATCTCCATGGAGATTTTTTATTTATAAACTGGGAAACTTGTGTGGAAATGGGGTGGAATGAGTGTAAACCTGAAAATCTGATAATCTCAGCCAGAACAAGATTGACAGATTGGTCCATTCCTATTTTGAACAGTGTTCTTATTGATGCTACTCACAGAATCCTATGATGTAGCATTTCCCACAGTTTCCCCAAGAAAAACTAAGAAAAAACTCCACTATTCCCCATAAGTGTTGATATTTCTGGGATTCCATCATGTTTTGTGATTTATTTATTTTTTAAACACGGGGCTGATTTACTCATACACACTAATCTCTTGATGAACACAGCGTCCTGGGGGGAATATAGCATATGTGAATGGATCAGCACAGTTGAAACTCCATAGGCAGGACTTTCATATCCCTTCAAAGGCAATGTGTTTGCAATGAAATCGGTTCACACACTCTACTGGAAGCCAATTGGGAAAGTCAAGGAATGAAAAATCCATGAAGGTGTGAACCAACCCAACAATATGATGGATGAACATGGCCTGCAAACAGGCTGTGATCCAACATATTTAATTTTCTCCTGTTGAACTCAATGGGGCTTCAATGTGTGCAGCTCTTTCCAGATCTACCACCCAGTTTCTTATATCCCCTTTTGGGGTAAGGTGCCCAAGAGGGTTGCAGCAGTACAGCTGCAGAGATTCTTGGAGGATACAGAGTTTCTGGACTCATTTCAATCTGGATTCAAGCCTGGCTTGGGGATGGAATTGGCCTTTGTCGCCCTGATGGATTACCTTTATCAGGAGAGGGACAGGGGAAGTGTGACCCTGTTACTTCTCCTTGATCTCTCCATGGCTTTTGATACCATCAGCCATGGTCCACTACGCCATTTGCATCCCTGCTTTTTTTTCACACGATAGGCTATGCAAATATTTGCATAGTGGACCATTTGCATCCACAGTCAATCCCCTTCAATCCCCTTCAGCCAGCGATATGGCATGGCGGCCGTATTGCTGCTGGCGCTCCGGAGCTGGAGGATCCGGCCAAAGAGGATTCTGCAGGGAGGCGGAGGTAAGTGTTCCGTTCTGCCACGGACTCCGGGGGGCCGGATTCTTTAGAATCTGGCCTCATTGGGGTCCGTGGCGGAATTCTCCGCCATCCCTACATCTGAGTCCAGTGTGGCTGTGCATGGCCTGGACCGGTGCTTGGATGCAGTGGTGGGCTGGATGAGGGCCAACCAACTGAAACTGGATCCTGATAAGACAGAGTCTCTGTGGATGGGTGGTTCCAGGTCCAGGAGTTGGATGATTTACCTATCCTGGATGGGTTTGCACTCCCCCTACAGGTACTTAGGGTACGGGTGCTCTTGAATTCCTCTCTGTCACTTGAGGCCTCAGTGGCAAAGAGTGCCTATTGCCATCTTACGCTCATATGACAGCTGTGACCATTCCCGGACAGGGATAGCTTGGCCACAGTGATCCATGCATTGGTAACCTCAAGACTGGACTACTGCAATGCACTTTATGTGGGGCTGCCCTAGAGAATTGTTTGGAAGTGGCAGCTAGTGAAGAATGTGGTGGCTAGATTACTCAGTGGAGCTTCTTTCTATGCGCATATGACTCCTCACTGGCTGCCAGTTAGCTACCGAGCCAGGCTCAAGGTGTTATTACTTGTTTATAAGTCCCTAAAGGCCCAGCATCCCTGCAGAAGCATCTCAAGAGGACATGGGAATGGACTCCAAGTCCAATGTGGAAGAGGGTGAAGTGGGGGGGGAGTTACCAAGGTTTCAGGAGATGGAGCAGGGAGACAGGAGAAGAGAGGAATCTGTCCAGAGGCCAGTTAATCAGTTGGATCAAGGCCAAACAGAAACTTCTCCAACTGTGGGAATCCAAGATCTGACAAGGAAGGAGGAGTTGGGAGTGACGGATGCCAGAATCAGATGTCAGGTCAAGAGGAAGAAGCAACTTTGGGAAGGAAGGCATTCTACAATGTTGGCTTATCAGAAGAGGTCCACTGGGGAAGACCCTCCCTGAGGGCAGGACTAGAAAAGCCACTCAGGTTTTGTACTGCTGGCTGGCACCAGTTTTGTTGCAACTTTCATAGCAATAGCGCATCCATCAAAGGGATCTTCAGGTGGTCTATTTAGCATTGTGCAAACCTAATTAGACATCTTAACACTAGGTTGCTGGAGGCTGAGAAAGTCTGTAACCTGAAACTCTGTTGATCTGACTAATTCGCATAATAAAGGCTGTTTACTAAGTGACTGACTTCTTTGTTGGGCTGCAAACATGCTGGGTGGTTTGGTAGTTGACACCATGGCCTACTGAGGTTCATTTGGCCATGGTGCAGAGTTGCAGCCTTCTCAGTTGTGGCATGCACCATGTGGAATGAGCTCCCCATTGAGATCAGGTGAAGTGTGAGGCCTCCAGAGGCAAAGGGGGAAAAGGTCAAGTTTAGAGGCCTGAAGTTTTCAGTTGGGAGTGGGTAACCCTGAGAGGAGTAGTTCCATTTCTCCAGTTAAGTGTCAGTTACATTTCTCCACTTAAGTTTCTTTTCCTCAGGTTTGAAGCAGTACTTTCGGTTTTGAGGGAGCGGGGTACATAAAGAAAGTGAGAGAGCCAGTAAGAGTCAGAAAGACCAGGCTGCAGCCAGAGCAACACAAAGACAACCAGAGCCTGAAGTGAGAGCAGCGTCTGAAGAGTGGGCAGGAAGAAGCAGCCTAGAAAAGTCTATGTACAGCTAGGGTAAAGGAACTTGCGTTTTGCAACTTTTTCTTTTTAATGCCTTTTGTATCACTCAGCTCTATTGGGTAAATGCCTTTAGTTGTATTTTGTTTGCTTTAAATCTACCACTAAACTGTTGTGGTTTAAACCCTGCATCTAGAGTGTCAGTCATCCAAAGGCTACAGCCTAAACCCCACATTACTGGGAAGGGGAAGTTTAAAAGAAGGAAGGTGGGACTCTTAAGGAGGCAAGAGATCATTAAGGAGTTGCTCAGGGGGCTCAGGTCATAAGGGGGACCTTGACAGAGTGCATCCGCAGACAACTAAAGACACACTTGTTTGCCCAGGCATTTCCCTGACTGCCAATATTAACAGCTACCCCTGGTGATTTTAATGAGATTGTTTTCTTTTTATCATTGTTTTATTGTTTTAATGAGTGGTTTATTGTAGCCTATCATGATTTTATCTTGCAAACCACTTTGGGATTTTTTTAGGTTTGTTTTTTTTAATGAAAAGCAATATAGACATTCTCTAAAATAAAATAAAATAAAATAAAATAAAATACATACATACATACATAACCTAGCCACCTTATCCTTAAGCACTGATCTTTGGTGGACAGTAAAAAGTTTGAAGGGGAAAGGAGACGTGTCACATGTTTAACAAAGAAAGGAGAAGAACAGCAGTGTCATTTTCACCTTTCACCATGAGTCCATGTTACATCAACAATGGCACGAGAACAAAGGGAGCCATTTTATTTTTTTAAAACGAGTTCCTGTTCCAATTAGGGATTTGAAGAAATGGAGATTGTGCCTCTTTATCTAGCTCTTGTAACATCATCATTGTTATTTTACATCTCAGGAGGAGAGGAAAAAAGGAGACCTGCCAAGGGACATTATCTGGCTCTGGGTCATACATCAGAGGCGATAACATCATTATTCATCTCGAGAGGGATGATCAGGGTCTTCCCGTTTTATCAGCGATTAGCCAGAGAAGAAAAGCTGCAGCTTGGCCCTCTCTGGCAGGTGGCCAGGCCTTCTATGAGTATTACCGCCACAGTCATAGGAGAGAAAGCAGCAAGCATGACTCACTGGGGATGAGGGGGCGGGGTGGGGGGTAGTGGAATGGTGTTGAGCTTTGCAGGTGCATCCAAGAGGCTCTTGACTTAGAGCAGGGGTGCATAGCCAGAGACTCTCCCCCACACACACCTACACACAGAGATGTTCTTTCCCTACACAAAGAGATCCTTCCTACACACGCACACACAGCGCCGACTCCAGGTTTCGGAGCGGCCTTGGGCAAGACACTCTCCATGCGCTCCCTCCCTCAGTGAGTCTGCCTTCTCAATCCCATTGTCGCCACCTGCTCTTGCTCCTTCTCCTCTTTCTCGTGATTGCTCCCACTTGCTTGCTTGCCAGGCAGAGAGCCAGGAAGCAAGCAGGCCATGGCATCTATCACTCCTCCTTCTCAATACCACCATTGTCTGGGCCGAAGCAAGAGGCAGAGGAACAAGCAGGTTGCAACAGTGAAGAGGAGAGCAAGTCCAAAGGGCTCTTGTCAGTGGGCCCCTGCTGGGGTGTGGGCCCACAGCAGGTGCCCAATCACCCTTTGACAGTGGTCCTGCACAGATTCTTACATGCGCGCATGCACACACACACACACACACATTCTTACACAGAGATTCTTACACAGAGAGATATTCTTCCTACACACAGAGAGATTCTTCACACACACGCACACACACGCACACACACTTCAGCTTGCTAAATTGGAGAGACTTAAACTTTTCCTTCCTAGCAGCTGAGGCTTAGAAATTCCTAGATTTTGGTTTCTGCACTGCTACTAGCTATGGAAAAACAGCCATCACAGAAACCAGTGGAAAACCAGCCATCACATCCCAGTGCATGTCGGGAGAGGCAAAAGCCAGTGGGATTGCTGTCCCGGTGGGATAGCCATTCCACCCTGCTCCCAGTCCAGCAGATCAGCCAGGCTGCTGGGGGGAGTCTCATTTGCCCACCCGTGAAAGCAGTCAGGTGGGTGATTACACATGAGAGGGCCTTCTCTGCAGTGGCCCCACACGTTTGGAACTCATTGCCATCGGAGGTCCGCCATGCTCCGTCACTGTAGGCTTTTAAGAAGGCCTTGAAAACATATTATTTTACCATGGCCTTCTCTTGATATGACTGCTGTTGTTGCTGTTGCTGCCGTTATCGTTGCTGGTTTTATTGTCAGCTTTTATTGTTGTTTTCATTGCTTTGGTGTTTTTATCGCTTTTAATATTTTAACTGCTTTTATGTATTTCACTGCTGTAAGCTAACTTGGGAGGGCTGAAAGGTGGCCAAGAAATGTTTTAAATAAATTTAAAAAATTAAAAAGTGGATGGGTCCCCATGCCTCCACAGACCACACCAGGAATGTCCCAAAGGCCATAGGTTGTGTACTCCGGGTTAGTTTATCCTGAGATTCTAAAGCTCTGCTGAGGATTGTGGTAAGCTGAGGTTTGAATGCACACACACTGGAACAGTATGTACAGTCAGGGCCAGAAATATTGGAACAAAGATAACTGTTTTGGCAGTTGGCCTCTGTACACCACCACATTGAAGTTGAAAGGAAACGCACCCAGGTGGGAGCAAAGTCAGGACTTTCAGCTGTAATTCAAGAGGTGTGACAAAAGTGGGGCACTAACCATTCAGGAAGTACAGCCAGTGGCATACACACACACCCATCGTTGGTGGCTCATAAGTAATGGAACAAACCAACATCATTTCAAACTTAAGGATTGCCTTTAATACTTGGCTGAAAATCCTTTGCAGTCAATGACTGCCTGAAGCCTGGAACCCATGGACATGACCAAATGCTGAGTTTCCTCCCTCGAGATGCTTTGCCAGGCCTTTACTGTAGCTGCCTTCAGCTGCTGCTTGTTTGTGGGTCTTTCTGCCTTCAGTCTTGTCTTCAGTAAGTGAAAAGCATGCTCTATTGGGTTGAGATCAGGTGACTGACTTGGCCATTGAAGAACATCCCACTTCTTTGCCTGGAGAAACTCTTGGGTAGCTTTTGCTGTATGTTTGGGGTCATTATCCATCTGCAATATGAAGTGGCATCCTATCAGTTTGGCAGCATTCGGCTGAATCTGAGCAGAAAGTACAGCCCTATACACCTCAGAATTCATCCTGCTGCTTTTATCAGCAGTCAGGTCATCAATAAACACCAGTGACCCGGTTCCACTGGCAGCCATACATGCCCATGCCATAACGCTGCCTCCACCATATTTGACAGATGATGTGGTATGCTTTGGATCATGAGCTGTTCCTTTCCTTCTCCATACTTTTCTCTTCCCATCATTCTGGTACAAGTTAATCTTGGTTTCATCAGTCCAAAGAATCATATTTCAGAACTGGGCAGGCTTTTTTAGGTGTTTGCTGGCAAAGGCTGATCTGGCCTTTCTGTTCTTGAGCGTTACCAGTGGTTTGCACCTTGTTGTGAAGCCTCTGTATTTACATTCATAAAGCCGTCTCTTGACTGTAGATGTTGACAATGACATGCCTACCTCCTCAAGAGCTTTCTTGACCTGGCTAGATGTTGTGAAAGGGTGCCTCTTCACCATGAGCAGAATTCTGTAGTCATCCACTTTAGTTGTCTTCCATGGCCTTCCAGGCCTTTTGCTGTTGCTGAGCTTGCCAGTTAATTCCTTCTTTTTCAGGATGTTCCAAACTGTTGTGTTGGCCACTCCCAATGTTTTTGCTATCCCACTGATGGGTTTATTTTGTTTCCTCAGCCTAATGATGGCCTCCTTCACTCACATGGACATCTCTTTGGACCTCATGTTGGGAGTTCCAGTGAACCAAATGCAAATGTAATGCTCAGAACCACCTCCAAGCCTTTTATCTGCTTGATTGGTCATGGGGTACCCAGGAAACAGGCCACAGCTGGCCATGCAGCCACTTGTCAGCCATTCATTCCATTACTTATGAGCCATCAATGATGGGGATGTGTGTATGCCACTGGCTGTCCTTCCTGAATGGTTAGTGCCCCACTTTTGTCAAACCCCTTGAATTACAGCTGAAAGTCCTGACTTTGCTCCCATCTGGGTGAGTTTCCTTTCAACTTCAGTGTGGTGGTGTACAGACGCCAACTGCCAAAACAGTTATCCTTGTTCCAATATTTCTGGCCCTGACTGTATATTTTTCTAAGGAGCATGTGTAGATTATTACTATTATTTATATCCTGCCATTCAGGATACAAATCCTGCCAAGGTGGCTTACAAGTAGCTTCAAATTATATTCATAAAAACACAACAAACAATATCAACATATAAGAAGTCATCAGGATCCTTCCCACAGGGCAGCTGATAATAGATGGCCCTGGGGTGGAAAGGAAGTGTGCAAATGGAATGGGATCAGGCATTTCCTGTTTACTCACCTGCTTTCCTCTCCTGAAATTCTTCCCACGGGGTCACTGGTGGTCATTCACCCAGGAGAAAGTCTATCCCAGGAGTTCTCAACCTTTTTGCATCAGTGGGCACATTTGGAATTTTGAGATAATGTTGTGGTCACTCTCACAAAATGGTAGCCATGGATAGCATGGCCAGTCACAAAACATTCATTTTTCAGAAGGCAAAGTGGTGAGACTAAAAGAAAAGTAGCTCTGCCTTAGGTGGCGCTTGAGCTTCAGAAGACCAACCCACTCCTTTGAACCCAAATAAAGATGGTCCTGGATGGCAGTTCTTTGCTCTTTAAGCATGCCAGCATACGTTAAACAATAATTTAAAAGTTAAATTAAATTTAAAAATCAGGAGGAGCGGGGTGCCTGACAGACACCAAGAGAAGTGCCTGTGGGCAGACCGCTCTCCACTCCTACCCTGTGGGAGGTGGTTTAAATTGACCACTGGAGACCTCATGTCTAGATGAAGTAGGTCCTGTTCTTTTTCATGGCTGCATGGTTGGCCCATAGCTTACATAAAAACAAACAAAACTGAGGATAAAGTGTCAGCAAGTGTACAAAGCCCTAAGCAACTTGGGGCCAGGATACCTGAGAGAGCGCCTTCTTCTTCACCAACTTGCCCAGTCACTGAGGTCATCGGAGGGCTTGCTCTGGGTGGTTCCACATGGGCCCATGGCCCAGTTGGAGTCCACCAGGAAGAGAGCCTTCAGCGTAGTGGCCCCCTTCCTGTGGAATTCCCTGCCTTTGGAGGTCAGGCAGGTGCCAACACTGTGTTGTTTTCAGTGCCTCCTGAAGACGTCGTTATTCCGAGACACTTTCCCAGAGTGACCAGCTGTGGTTTATTATATTCATCCGTTCTTTTAAAATGTTTTAATTGTTTTAATTATGGGATTTTATTCCTTTATCGTGCTGTTCACCGCTCCGAAATCTTTGACATGGAGCGGTATATAAATATTGTAAATATTGTAAATAAATAAATGATGCCATTGATACACGGTCAACTCAGACCGCACTGGTGCACAATTTAAACCACCCCCAGAGTGGAGAGCTAGAAGCAAAGGAGTGGCTGGAAAAAGTGGGAGGCATGGTCAAATCTGCCTCAAACCCTGAGGGTGAAGACCACTCCCTCAAAAGCATGGTGGTCTAGAGCCAGGGGACTCAATTGACTCTCACAGCTTGTGCTTACTAACTGATCCAGCAGCAATACAAAGAGAACTACAGATGGCTAATGATAAGGTAGGTCCTTCTCTTGAGGAATTCGATCTTTGCAAATTCTGTCAGGAACTGACCCAATTTGCAGCTACTGGGCTAATGCACAGATCAGATCTGAGCTCTCTGCTGACCTTAGAACTTCACTTCAAAATCATTTTGTAAAAACATGTGTTTTGAGAGTAAAACATTTAGAAATGCTTATTTAAATACATATTCAAGTGTGAATTTTCGTGCAGTCTTTAAAAAAAATCTAAGATTAATGCAGAAACAGGATGGGGCAGACTTATGGATGAACACACAGGAAAGTGACATGGACCAGGAAAAGACTAATTTGCTAAAGCCCTTCAGATTTGCCCCCTGCCTCACCTACAGCAGGTGCTGATATATCCCAAGTCTCTGCTTGTACTGCGATAGGTGAAGCAACTTCCCAGGGTCAGACCGACGAAAAAAATCACAGCTCCTATGAGAAAAACAACATGTTGCATGACTCAGCAAGTGTGAGTCAGGGAATTAAAGTCCTGCCACTGAATTAATAATGGAAACCACGTTGGCGATCCTGTGAGAAGGAGCTGAAACGTTATAGCAACATTATCATATCAGAGCCAGGAGTTTGTGAATCATCTGAAGGAGGAGACATGGGAGAAGGGCGCCTTGATGAGATCATCATTGGATGATTTTTCTGCCCTTCTTTCAAATGGCTCTCTGAAAGCAAAGGGTCATAAGGGCAAAGGTGACTCACCAAGTTGTAAAAATATCTTCTTACAACAGCTGAGCCAAATATTCACTTGTATCTATTTCTGGTTAAAATTAACTATATCATTGGGGGAGAATGTTTTTCTCAAAAGATGCATCTATTCACCTGTTAATCATACTGTTCAATGACATTGTTTCCTTTGGAGACAGCTGCTTACTTCCTGAACAAGTCACACCAGACCCACACATATCTCTGGGGAGATGTGGCCAACGGGTTGATGTCATAACGCTATGCCTGCTGCGATATCACTGGATGTCAATTAATAAATTCATGTGGGATGACATAACTGATCTATTTCCAAAAGGTAGCCATGTATTAGTCAGTTGCAGCACATACAACAAAGAATCTTGTGGCATCTTAAAAACTAAGAAATTTATAATGGCAGAAGTTTCCATGGATTGTAAGCCACTTCATCAGCTCCATGTTTATCCTGAGTTACAGGTGTATATACATATGATTGCAGCAGCTGTATATATACACATGGTTGTGGGGGCTGTAAACAGTGAGGTCAAGAGGGAAATGAAATGCAGAAAGTACAGACAGTGATAATTACATTATTAACAGTGGTGATTCACAAGAATGATTTGTTGGTGATAACACAAGACACCCCGGCATTGGTACGCTAATTAATACATATAGTGTGGTTTAAAAACTTTATCCCAGCTTAAGCCACAGGTGATAGAACTAAACCTCCTGGAGACTGGCCTGTTTGTCCTATGGAGAATGCAGAAGGGTCTTGCTGGCAAATGATGGCATATATCACATCAGAAGATGAGCCTTCTCCAGCATGCCCCACTTCTCAAACTTACCTTACAAGGAGGGACCATAGTAAGGAGGTTAGGCAGCAACCCTAAGCCTACAGGTTAGGGCCTGGATGCTACTGGAATCCAAACTTTGGCACTATCATTCTAGTAGACACTGATTAGAGACCAGATGTCAGATTCTTGTATTCTGATTCCATAGTCCTCTTTGAAGAACACTTGCAATGTGTGTTTGCCTGTATGTTTCTGAAAACATGACAGCCCCAAGTGGGCTATATCTTGACTAGGTATGAGGCTTGGGGGGAGCAGAATGCAACACAGTCCTTGCTGGCTGTTCTGGGTCATGGCAGGCAAGGCAGGAGCCCCATCAGGACCTTGGATAGCACACTGCAGACCACGATGGCTGCAGCTGTTGTCCCAGCAAAGGACTGCAGTCCACTGAGGCTTTGAGAAGGCTGGCAGAGCCTGGTCTTTCGGTGGCTCCTCCCCTGCTGTATGCTGACTGTGCTTCTTAAAGGGCCAGTGTCTGTTTCTGCAGTCTCATGCTCCCGCATGGCTGAGGGACAGTAGAAGCTACAGAGATGTCATCCTCAGAGTCAACTGTTGATGGGAGAGCCATGTCCCCAGGCCAGGAAGGCATAGAAGGGAACACCCAGAACTCCCCCTGAAGTCTGAATCTGAATCTTAGTTCTTCTTGGGGTAATACAGAGCCCCAGAACAAGGGGACATGACCAACAGATACCTACTTTACAGTATATATCACAATTTGAAGGGCCTTTCTCCATCATTGCCATCATTTTATTTTCATATCATAGAATCATAGAATAGTGGGGTTGGAAGGGGCCTATAAGATCATCGAGTCCAACCCCCTGCTCAATGCAGGAATCCGAGTCAAAGCATTCCTGACAGATGGTTGTCCAGCTTCCTCTTGAATGCTTCCAGTGTGGGAGAGCCCACCACCTCCCTAGGTCATGGGTTCCATTGTCGTATTGCTCTAAGAACATAGAATCATAGAATAGTAGGGTTGGAAGGGGCCTATAAGACCATCGAGTCCAACCCCAAGATTCCTTTATCTTCAGTTTAATACGTACAGAAGATGACAAAGGTGGGGCTAGGGCTGCTGGAGAAATTCTAGATGGACTAAAATGAGCTCAGATTTCTAAGAATCTGACCTGCGGACTGCACTGTGGAGTGACCCCTTCAGGGCCACACAGAGTCTGCAGACTTTGTGTTTGTTTGTTTGTTTTACTTTCCCGAATTTACCCATATTTATTCCTAGGAAAATACACACGTTCCTGCTGAGGAAAAATCGAACAGAATGGGGGGCGATACACTAAATGTTACGTACTAAGGTAAATTATGTACATTGTTACAAAACCTCTGACATAATTATTTGTGTATTTTTCTGCTTGCCAAAAAGAATTCACATCCGTCTGTGAGCGGATGATAGAACAAAACATGCCTGACAATCTGTGAGACACAGACGGAGCGGACTTTACACAGCCTGTACATCCCTAGGGAAGGATGAAAAAAATGAAAATCCTATATCAGTGATTCCTTCTCCTGGAAGTCTTATTTCCCCACTAGCTTTTCAAACTCCCTCAGACATTTTCTGCACACTTTCAAGCCTATCTTTCCAAACCAAAGGGCGAAGAACTTGCATTGCTTGTAAATGAAAGCAGAGATTCTTGGGAAATGGAATTCTGTGCCTTTTCTGCATTGGTACAGAATCAGACACAGCATACAAAGAGCCCTGAATACAGCTGCACCAAACCACCAAAGCAATTGAGTTTTAATCAGCATTCAGTTTGACTACATGCTCTAAAAAAGGCCTTCAGTGTTTTCCCCTTTTCCTTTCATTGTGGTCTCACTAGACACAGCACACACACAGTCCTGAGCACAGCTGCACTGGAGGGCACAGGAGTTGTGTTTTAACTGCCGCTCCTCTCTGATTGCTCTGAAAAAGCATTTCATAGAATTACAGAACTCTAAGGAACCCCAAAGGTCATCTAATCAAACAACACTGGAAGCGTATACTTACCTCCTATAATGCAATGGATTGAGAAACTTACAGTCAGAAGGGATATTAATTTGGATATCCGGCCCACTTTTGTTGAAGCTTATATATAATTGCTAGAAAGCTATATTTTCATTTATATGCATTTCATACGTATTCATTGATATCATAGAATCATAGAATAGGAGGGTTAGAAGGGGCCTATAAGACCATCGAGTCCAACCCCCTGCTCATTGCAGGAATCTAAGTCAAAGCATCCCTGACAGATGGCTGTCCAGCCTTGTCTTGAATGCCTCCAGTGTGGGAGAGCCCACCACCGCCCTAGGTCATGGGTTCCATTGTCATATTGCTCTGACAGTCAGGAGGTTTTTCCTGTTGTTCAGCCGGGATCTGGCTTCCTGTCACTTGAGCCCATTATTCCGTGTCCTGCACTCTGGGATGATGGAGAAGAGAGCCTGGCCTTCCTCTATGTGACAGCCTTTGGATATGGGTATGTACAAATCTCTCTCTCTCTCTGTGTATTCTCTTTTTTCTTTCTATATTTTTAATGAAATTTCACAATAAAAATCAATTTAAAAAGATCTAGTCTTACCCCTGCCAGTGTAAGAACAAAAGAACAGCCATGCTGATCAGACCAAGGGTCCATCTAGTCTAGCATTCTGTTCACACAGTGGCCAACCAGCTGTTGACCAGGAACCCACAAGCAGGACATGAGTGCAACAGTACCGTCCCACCCATGTTCCCCAGCAACTGGTGTACATAGGCATACTGCCTCTGGTACTGCGGGTAGCATATAGCCATCAGGACTAGAAGCCATTGAGACCCTTATCTTCCAAGAGCTGCCAAACTATGTTGTGTGAATTTCTTAGGGTTTTTCTCTCTAAAATACAGTCCCTGGATTTGTATCTCTTCCCCTTTACAAAGGTATCTTCTTATGCTGAGCAGAGTGCTTTTCTGCCTTGCATCACTCTGGGAGTCTGTTGATCTTCCACATGCTGATCTCAACAAGGGATGCTGGAGAAATTTGAGATGAACTAAAATGAGCTCGGATTTCTAAGAATCCAGCTTGCATGTGAAAAAATGCATATATTTTCCCCCAAATATGCAAATTCCCTTAAAATGCACATTTTTACACTTTAGTCTATGGGGGAAATGTGCATTTTGGGCCAGGTTTTTTGTTTTAGCATATTTTTCTACAACAAAATTTGCATAAATTCCAGAAAGTAAAAATAAAATACCAGTCTGTAAGTCTGCAGAACCTCCCAGATGGGGAAAAGCCAGCCTGCTATGGAATCCATGGGTTGCATTCACAAAACCCAAACTCATTTGTTTCCACTGTGGATTTCTCCAGCATCCCTAGGTAGGACATGAGCGCAACAGCACCCTCCCACCCATGTTCCCCAGCAACTGGTATACATAGGCATACTGCCTCTGATACTGGAGGTGGCATAGAGCCATCAGGACTAGTAGCCATTGATAGCCTTCTCCTCCAGGAATTTGTCTAACCCCCTTTTAGAGACATCCAAATTCATGGCCATCACTATGTCTTGTGGTAGCAAATTCCATAGTTTAGCCATGTGCTGTGTACAGAAGTCCTTCACACATACATAAATCTCTGAGACAGTCCAGGGGAGAGGGGGGATCCCAACACATGTGAATCCAGAAAGGTGCTGCATTCTAGGCCATTATTGGAGTCCCATCTGTTGCGATATTTTGATGGGATTCCCAGCAACTGTAGGGACATAAGCTTCAAAGTTGCTTGCTGCAACCACTGCATTCCAGTATTTTGCTTGTCCTCTGTGCTAGTTTATTGTTTCATAATCAGATCTTTAGCCTTCACCCATTAGTGTGCTCATTGTATTCTGAATCCTAAAAAGAACCATTACCTCTTGGCAACACATTAGTTCAGCCTTATTTTTATTATCATTGAGGTCTTGCTGACCACCTGACCTTCAGAGGAGATCCCCCAAGATTCCTATTCTGCCCCCTTCTGAAATACTGGCCTCCCATATTTCTCTTAGCAAGCCTGCCATAGCTGCAGTGCACTGAGATACAGCACCAGCAGTCAGCATGGTATCCCCAACGAGAGTCCAGAGAATAAACCCCAGGTAGCTATTATGCTACAATAAGCCCAGCTTAATAACTCTGTCGCCCTTTATTTCAAAACCATACCTAGCTGCCTAGATTAATAAAGACATCCTCTCATCTTCCCAGTTAATATTATTGATTAGATCTATGTAATGAGAATGGAAAGGATTTCAATTTTGGCATGTTAACCTGACTGCTGGAATAATTCAATGTGGATGAGAAAACATCACCCAGAGTCAATTATGTTATGGCTTGTTAAGAAATGTTGACTTTGAAAATGCTTCAAGGGAATATGAAGCTCTGCCTTGTGATTACTGCAAAGACAAATCTAACTTTCCGTCATCAAGGAAGAGGGGGAGTTTGTGTTTCGTTGTCTCTAAATTTAAGAGTATTGGTGATGCTATGAAAATAAAATCTATCTCCAGCTTTGCTAATATAAAGATGACCACATTTCTCTGTATTGTACACGAGGGACCCATGAATTCTGATCTGTCAGGTCCGAGCGAGTGGTAGATTTTATATTTTCAAAAGATGGGTGTGAGAGTTCAGGGATCCCCTATAAGGCTTTTGCCTTCAAAAGCCATTGGCTACATCACAACCTGCCCACTGAGTCCAGACATCCCTTGATATCCCCCCCCCCCAAAAAAACCAACTGCTGTCACCACCTAGCAATTTACAGAAAGGAAGAGGACTCTGCCTTTATTTTTTATTTATTTGTCACATTTTTACCCCACCTTTTCCTCCAGGAACCGCAAGGTGGCACACATGATTGTCCTCCTCTCCATTTCATCCTCACAACAATCCTGTAAGGTAGGTTAGATTGAGAGTCAGTGACTGGCTCAAAGTCCTCCAGTGAGCTTCATGGCTAAGTGGGGACTTGAACCCAGGTCCATGGTCCAACACTCTAACCACTACACCACACTAGCTCTCTTTTATATACTTGGTTGTGTAATTCAAGGTCAGCTCATGGGGTGAGATAACACACAACAGGCACGCATGCGCACACAAACACACAAACAACAAAGAACATGGACACAGAGTCAGTCAGTCTATACTACTACTCACAGGCACACATGGATACCTTCCCCAAAAAGCCCCCACTGAACTTCAAATTAGGGGTGTCTAGTGTGGGGAAATCCAGCCTTCTTTGGGCTCACTGGTTTTCCCCGGAGCCCCCAGCTCAGTTTGCACGTGAGAGCTGAGCTGCGAGCTCCCTGCTGGAAGTCCCAGACTCCCAGCCCTGTCAGCAGCTGTGCACAAGTCCTTGCCAGACCTTGGCAGGGAGAAGGAGAGACTTGCACATGGTGGCAGGCAATTGTGGAGCCGGTTGCTGTGCACAAGTTTCTCTTTGTCCATGCCGAGGCCCGAGGCCGGCAGGGAGAACAAAACATTTGTGCACAGGCAACAGCCAGTTACAGTGCTGGCCTGTCTGTGCACAAGTGTCTCTTTCTCCCTGCCGAGGCTGGCAGGGAGAACAAGACATTTGCGCACAGACAGCAGCTGGCGGGCAACTGTCATGCCAGGCACTCTGCACAACTCTCTTGCTCTCGGCTCCTGGCAGGGAAAGCAAGAGACTTGGGCAGAGCGGCCAGCGATGGCAATGGTGGTGGTGGAAGTCCACAAGCTGGCCCAACTGAACATCCCTTGAGTCGGACCAGCTTGCAGGCAAGGGAACCTGAGTCTGGGGGGCTGAGCTGCTAAAAGCTCGGTGGACCCGACTGTCAGGATTCCTTTTGCTCCTACTGTAAACTTCAAATGCCAAATCAAACACAGACAAGAGGCTTCAATGCACGGCTTTTAATCCATTACTTCAGTGGGTCATACAGATGCAAATTCTCAGTGACTCTGAGTCTACAAAGGAAATGCCTTCAGGGGGATCAAAAGGATAGCTACGAAAGTTGCCCTCCATTTGAAGAAAAGGTGGGCTCAGTATCCTAACTTAAGGTTCAGATGTATTATGTCGATGTCCCTCCTTGAAATACTGTGATTGAAGATGCCCTGATAAACTCAATCCCTCGTTAGAAGCTAGAGCTGTCCGTCACAAATCTGCACCTATCTTCTTCTCTGGCCCTCCTCCTTCATGTCTGGTGATTCATGGAGAGCTTGGGGGAATATATCCATTTTAAACTGACTCTGTGTTCCTTCAAATCTCCAAAGTGGGTCCAAAGCTTTGGGACCCGCCCAGGTTGCTTCCTTCAGACTGCTTTGAAGAAGACCCAATTCACCTTGGACAAGATTCTAAATCTCCTCCAAGAATTTGTCTAGCCCAGTTTTAAAGCCATCTAACGTAGTGGCCTTCATCTTGTGGCAGCAAATGTCATAAATTAATTACACAGTGTGTGAAGAAGGGCTTCCTTCTGTTTCTCCTGAATCTTCAGCCAAACTGTTTCATTGGATGAGCCAAGTTCTATTGTTATATTAAAAAAATAAAACTTCCTTCTGTCCACTTTCTCCACACCATGGATAACCTCTATCATGTCCCCTCATTGCTCATCAAGCATCTGTGATCCTCCATTTTGTATTTCCCCACAATGGCCCAGCATGATACTACATTCTGTGCTCCACGGCATTGTGGGAAATTTTAAATGGCAGCTCATAACTGCCTGCTGCTGCTGCTGGGGGAGGGGCTATCCAATGTAGGAAGGGGACTATTGGGGCACTTTGCCCCTTTAGCCAAAAGCCAGCCCTAACAGAAACCTTATCCAAAACCAAAACATCACCTTTTCCTTCATCCTATTTTAACCAAAATGACTGTCAGGAAATGAGAGAGGTTCTCCATCTTCCAAGAGAATTTGGCAAAAGATGGAGTCATAATTTCTTTTTAATAACCATCACAAACTTTAGCAAAAAAAAAAAAAAAGGAACAGAGTGTGAACAGCCCTATTATGTCAGCAGTGAAGAATGAGTCCTCTTTCCAGTCTGTTATTAAATTATTACTGCAGCTGAATCTTTTAGAAGTGCCATAAAACCATTTATTCCAAGACCAGAATCACTGTATTATTGGGGCTCGGCAATGTAGCCAATTCAATTATAAATCTAAACGAGGGAGTGAATAGACTTGCCTTTTGAAACTGTATAGATTAAAAAGTCTTCAATCCAAATTGTTGAATGAAGAACGCACAGAGGCACAAAGTGCAGGAAGAGCCAGGTAAGTTTGCTAGGTATCACTATAGTGCTATAGTGCTGAGAAATTAAATTACCCACACTCAAAAAGATAAATGTAACAAAACGATCATCATTGCTTTCCATTTCCCTCTTCCCTTTGTTCAGTCTCCTTCTCTTTACAATTTATTTATTACATTTTTAACCTACTTCATCTCCAGGAGCTCAGGGCAGTGAGTGGGCTAATGCAAAATACAAGAGACAGCAGGTGGAGTGCAGTGTGGTGTAATGGTTAGAGCAAAGATGGAGAACCTCCAGACCATGGGACAAATGCAGACCTCCAGGCCTCTCAATCTGGACCTCTGGACTCTTCCCAAGTTGTGATGATTGTGGGAGTTATTATACCCATTTGGAGGAAATATGTCCTATACATTCTTGGTTGCATGGGAGAAAAAGACCACCACCCCTCCCCTGGACCTTGGTTAGAAATCACTTCCCACACTCTAAGTCAAGAAACAAAGTTTATTAAAACATTAGAGAACAGATGGAGGGGGAGGTGGCATGTAAACAAAACACAAACTTGCTAGCCTATGGTAGCTCAGTCCCCACCAACAGAGAGTTCTCATCTGACAACTGGAGTTTATTTGGAAAATCATAGAATCATAGAATAGCAGGGTTAGAAGGGGCCTACAAGACCATTGAGTCTAACCCCTTGCTCAATGCAGGAATCTAAGTCAAAGCATCCCTGACAGGTGGCTGTCCAGCCTCGTCTTGAATGCCTCCAGTGTGGGAGAGCCCACCACCTCCCTAGGTCATGGGTTCCACTGTCGTATTGCTCTGACAGTCAGGAGGTTTTTCGTGATGTTCAGCCAGAATCTGGCTTCCTGTAACTTCAGCCCATTATTCCGTGTCCTGCACTCTGGGATGATCGAGAATAAATCCTGGCCTTCCTCTCTGTGACAACCTTTCAAGTACTTCAGGAGTGCTATCCTATCTCCCCTCAGTCTTCTCTTCTCAAGGCTAAACAGGTTTCCAGTCCCCTGATCATCTTAATTGCCCTCCTCTGAACCCTCTCCAGCTTGTCTGCATCCTTCTTAAAGTGTTGCGCCCAGAACTGGACACAGTACTCCAGATGAGACCTAAACAGTGCTGAGTAGAGGGGAACTAGTACTTCACGTGATTTGGAAGCTATGCTTCTATTAATGCAGCCCAAAAGAGAAAGAGCATGGATCCCAAACATCTCCCTTGTGAAAGTTGTAATGCAGAGTGGCCCAACATAGTACCTTTCTGGGAGAAGCTGGGGCCCTTTGCCTGCAAACATGTGCTCTACCAACTGAGCTGCGGCCAGTGCCAGCTCCAGGTTTTTGAGGACCCTTGGGCAAGACACGCTCCATCAGCCTCCTCCCCTCAGTGAGTCTACTTTCTTAGCACCATGACATCAGCTGCTATTGCTCCTCAGCCTCCTTCTCATCATTGCTACAGCTTGCTTGCTTGAGAAGCAGAGAGCCAGCACGTCGGCAGCGGCATCTTCTGCTCCTTCTTCTCACCACCACCATTGTCTGAGCCAGAGCGAGAGGCAGGGGGACAATGGTGAAGAGGAGGAGCAAGCCCAGGGGGCTGGTGTCCTTGGCAGGTGCCCAACCATACCTACACTTGACACTAGCCCTGGATATAAGTGTAATAAATCAAAGATAATTTAGGAGAAGCCTGGAACAATTATTCTCAGAGTGAGAGTAGGGCTGTTACAAATGTACCCCTATTTTCATCTGTGAAATGATAGAAGAGATGAAGGTGTTTCAAGTAGTGTGGTATGAGCTAGAAGTTCTGTGTCTAACATACAGCAGCACTGGGACAGAGTTCCAAGGATCCAGACAGGGTCAATCCCAAAAGCAAGGTCAATATGCAGTCCAAAGTCAAATACAGGGAGATCTAAAGAAAAGTTGAGCTGCCAGGAACCTACAAGTCAGGAAGCTGCTACTCAGACAATGCTTTAGCACCTAGTATCTGGAACCAAAGGCTTTTTAAGCTTCAGCCTTCAAAGCCCCACCCAGAGCACAGCTGCAGGCCATTAGTGCCACCTGAGGAAAGGTCTACTCAGGAGCAGGGCCTTTACTCACAAGATGTCCCTATTCATCAGGCAGGCACTTCTGCAGCTGGCAGCTGGCTGAGCTGTGCTCCCTGGGGCCAGGTGATCACTAGACATCTGCCTCTGAGTCTAAGGAGGAGCTATGTCTTGATCAATGGCTATTTCCCCCACAGGCCCAGGATCAGCCTGATCTACGTCAAGGTCCCCAGACACAGGTAGCTGCTCTCCCCTGCTTGGGTTTGGGGGCTCCCAGTATGACTGTCTACCCCATCTTATTGCTACATTCCCAAAAACAAAACACACAAGCTTTATGGGATTTAAATACTTTTGTCTTTTGTATTCTCCTCATCACTGATAACAAAAAGATGTCCCATCTCCTTTGAAACACTTCTCCTAAAGTCATCTTCTTGTTGCTGCCGTTGTTTGAGATTTTGAATATATGACCTAGGAAATTTATTTGGAAAAAATGTGTAGCAGATCCGACAAGGTGTTTGTGATAGAGCGGACATTGACAAATGAGCTGCATTTTGCAGTATGAAAAATATCTCCAGCAATTTATTGCAAAAAGTGTATCTTAAAACCTACGTGACCTAGAAACTTCACATTGGCTTTATTCAAGAGTCCGTCAACGCTATGGGTAGGGCTGGCTTAAGATAAGGTCAACTCTCTACTTATGATAATGGTTGAAGTCTTCAGACATGACCCTGCTCTTCTTCAGCTAGAGGGGGCATTATGTTGTGGTAACAGCAGGAACAAGGAGACACTTGAAAGTGCTTAACTTGGAATGACTTCTGTATTTTAAAAAATCGTTATGTAAGAGCGAAGGCAAAAGAAACAACAACAACCCTTAAATGGATGCAATCAAAACAACCAGAGGCTTAGCTGGTCTTCAGCTTAGTATCCCCCATCTCTTTGGGTCAGTAGACACATTTGGAACTTTCAGAGAGTGCCATGGGTGTTCTCACAAAATGGCTGCCATGGAGAGAGGTTTTGCCCATTCATAAAATGGCTGCTATGGGGAGCATGGGCAGTCACAAAACGTATGAAGCCCTGGGGGTGGATCCAGTGGGGATATGGACACTGCGGATGGGGCCATCTTGCCCCAATTTTTCCTCCACATCTTCTTGGAACACATGGAAGGTAACATCTGAAGGGGTCTTGTATACTGACTGAATCCAAGTGAAGCAAGCTGCTGTAAAGCCACTTGAACTCAGGAGTGATAACATGAGACATTCTCCCATAAAGTACAGTAATGTACTTCACTGATTATGTATTAAGACACAACAAAGGGCAAGAATGGAGGAAGAGCCCAACAGAAGACCTTTCATAATCTCACCAAGCTTAAGTCCTATGTCTATTTTAGGGCCTATGAAGACTTAGTGTCAGGCATGTATAAGTTGACTAAGGACCCTTGGTGATTTACTTCTTGCCCCTAACCCTTTAAGCACATGAACATAGGGATTTCAGAGGCGTCCAGTATGGGAGTGGAGTCCAACACACACATACCCTGCTCAGCCTGCTGGACTAGGGTCTGTGGACCCCACCAGCCATCCCACACAAGCCTCCGGATGGCCCAGCCATTCACGCCTCTAACTTGCCTAAATGGTGGCTTTAGAGCCACCATTTGCATAAAAGACCTTTTACGCAGAATAACAAGCTGCCATTTTTACACAAAATGGCAGCTTGCTAGGGGACCAGGCAGCCGTGCAAAGCTCACTGGGCTCTCACCAGGCTGTCCAGGGGCTCACATGGCAGGCAGCGGCAAGGGTTCGGTGAGTGTCTGGCGAGCATGGGGGGAGGTCATCCCTATAAGAACATATAGATAGACAGACAGACAGACAGACAGACAGATTTAGTGAACGTAGGAGCAGCCATGCTGGATCAGACCAAAGGCCTATCTAGCCCACCATTTTGTTCCTACATTGGCCAACCATATTTCCATGGGAAGCCCACAAGCAGGGCAAGAGCACAACATCGCTGTCCCGCTCTTGTATGTTGATACTATGTATCTCTTTGCTCTGTGTTCTACTCTGATGTATTTGCAAAAGCCTGGTTGGCTACTGAACAATCAGCTGTCTCTATTTGAAGGGCTGCCCTGTCCATTTCTGGTTTAAAGAGAAACGAACCCATAAGAACCATTGTCCATCCACAGTGAGCAAATGGACAGCAGACTGAACAGGCAGGCACATGGGTCACCTGGTCACCATCTTCCACACTATAGTGAGAGGTCGTGTATTTTTATTTAAGTTATAATAATTATGTTTAAATTTGCAGCTATACAAATAAATTAGCATAAGTAAATGTTATGCAAATTTGTGTCCTCCTTTGGCGATTCATAAGCAGCCACCCTATTCAAGGTGCCCATGGCTTTTTCTTCCTTTTATTTTCCTTTCTTTATAAAATAAAATGCCTTTAGTTATTTTTTTAAAACTTCCTTTATGTAAAAAGGTTTATTTTCAGCTTGTAAGTGAAAATGGCTTGTAAAAAAGCCAGGTCACCACCATCACAGAGTAACCCACCATTGCTTACTTCCTCAGCAGAATGCCCCGTGGGAACGATATTCCATTCTAGAACATTCTGTTGAGGAAGTCAACAATACCAGGCTGATGGGCAGCGGCAGCTTTTATCACAAGCTTTAAAAGAACATCAAAAAATGAAGTGGGGAGGAACCTTGGCATGTTAATGGCTTTAAAAAAAAAAGAAATGGGAGAAAACACAGGGCTGGTTCTATTATTAGGCAGGGTGAGGCAACCGCCTCAGGCAGCAGATAATATGGGGCAGCAGTGGCACTCTCCCAGACATTCTGCCTCAGCAACGCACACTCAGCCTTTCCACTTTCTTGGAGGGCAAACTGTGTGTGCAACACAGCCTGTCCTGCACCCCGAAAACTCACCTGTTTCCCTTAGGAGGGACGGAAAATCCTGTCGCCTGTGTTGAAGTAAGGTTCATTGCCAGTTCAGTCGGCTTCTCTGTGTGGCATGGAAGGAGATGCCGTCTTGTCATTTGCCTCAGGCAGCAGAATATTTTGGGCTGGCCCTGAGAAAACACCTACCCCTGCAAAAGGTCTTCAGAATTTGGTCATCCTCCCTGCTTCCCAAGACTGAATGACCCCACACAAGTGAGGGGGAAAGGGTTTCAGTGCCGGATTCAGATTTTTGAAGGCCCTTGGGCAAGACACCCTCAATGAGCCCCCTCCCTCAGTGACTGTACCTTCTCACTGCCATTGTCACCAGCTGTTCTTGCTCCTCCTCCTTTCTCATCATCACTACCACTTGCTTGCTTGACAGGCAGAGAGCCAGGGAGCAAGGAGGCCGTGGCATCTGCTGACCTTCCTTCTCACCACCACTGTTGTCTGGGTCAGAGCAAGAGGAAGGTGAGCAAACAGGTTGGAGAACAGAAGGAGCTAGTCCAGGGGGCTCTTGCCAGTAGGCCCCTGTTGGGGCTGTGAGACCTCAGCAGGGGCCCAACCATGCCTACCTTTAATGCCAGCCCTGGGGAGGGAGGGGGGATTTTCACCATGGCTCTAGTAGGGATGCTGGAGAAATCCACCACAGAATCAAATGAGTTTGGATTCCTATGACTCTGACCCATGGATTCCTCAGCGGACTGGCTTTTCCTGAGTCACACGGATTCCACAGACTCGTGAACTGTTTGTTTTTCCCTGCTTTTCAAAATTGTAAACAAATTAGAAAAATACGTAAAATAAAAAGCACCAGCTGAAAAGGCACATTTCCCCCATAGGTCGAAGCATGAAAATGCACATTTGGGGGAAGAGTTGTACATTTTCACAAGTGCGAATTTGCGCAAATTTGGAAAATTGGGGGAAATTCGATTTCGTCAAGGAGCAGATGACAGAATGAAAGGCACCTGTGAAAAGTAGCTGGAACAGGTTTTACAAAATTCATACATGCTAGGCATTAGTATCCACTATTTCACCCTGCCTCTGATACAAGTCTAGTAAAAAAAATTAATCATACTAATAATACCTATAATAGTAACAACAACAGTTTTCCCCTAAGAATTGCTTCTGAATAACCATTATTGATCTGCTGTTAATGGAACTCTATTCATCGTACTGCAAAGTCTGAGAGAAGAGGAGCAGAAAAATGTTCGAACAGCTCAGTCTAGATGGCCTTCCAGCTTCACAAAATCATAAGCATTTTAGATTTGTCACACTTCCTTCCACGCCAGAGCTTTTCTGGATCTGTTCCTGTTATCATGCAGCAGCACGCAACAAAATCAGCGTAATCTCCAACGCAACACATTGTCTCCTGAATAGGCTCTTTTGCCACAAAAAGGGTCTCAGCGAAGTATTTTTAACCTGTCTAGACGCCAAATTGAAGAGGAGGAGACAGGGAGGGAAGGAGGGAGATTACGCATTATAGGGAGATTGAGCAAGCATCTGTATCTCTTTGAGCATGAAGACTTATTTGTGTTTCATGTGTTCAGCAGTCCCTGGTACCCAAAGGAAGAAATGCTGGGATAAAGGTTGCCAGATATTTTTTAAAGAACTCTTAGGAGCAGTTTGTATACATTCAGCAGGACCAAGCACAATATCACTTTGCCAAGACTGTACAACTGAAAGTTGCTGACAGGGGCAGCTGCATATTTGAATGTGACATCTGGACATAGGCAACAGCAGAGGGGGGGAGCA
Organism: Heloderma suspectum; assembly: GCF_057233095.1. NCBI lineage: Eukaryota > Metazoa > Chordata > Lepidosauria > Squamata > Helodermatidae > Heloderma > Heloderma suspectum. The sequence goes on from NC_139470.1 coordinate 13,559,414, forward strand.
GGTCACAGAGAGAGAGAGAGAGAGAGAGAGAGAGAGAGGGAGAGAGAGAGAGAAGTATCTCACTCCCTTCCATTGCTGGACTCTTGTAGATGCTTTTTTGAAAAGGCACTTTGCTCCCACAAATTATAACTGAATCATACGCGGGGGGGGGGGGAGTCTAAAGCTGCAATTTGAAGCAGATTTACTTGAAAGTTAAATACATGTTAAAAATCAACAGGATTTCAGGAAAAGAAAATGTTTCACATGGAACATCAATGTGAAATTTGTCAGTATTTCCATTTCAGAAATATAAAATACAGGGCAAAGCTCCCCTCATCTCCAAATGCAATTGGCCCATGTTTTCCTCCTAGTAGCCACCACTGTATCTTAAAAACTCCCTGAGGATACAAGGGGAAGCGTTCTGGGCTAGATTTCTCCCTGGAGTGCTCGTTTTCTTTATGCAGGGAAGGGTTTTCCTTCCCAGAGGGGAACATTCAAACATGCAGTCCCATCGCCACCCCAATTTGGAGAAAAGAGGGGAAAAGATGCCAGGCCTCATCTCCATTGGAAAACCCTCTGATGCAGAAACCCTTTTTCATCATATCTGATGTATCTCACTGTCGTCGTTGCTCAGCGGGAATATAAATGTACTCTGTGCATGCCCATGTGCATGCCAGTCAAGCAGGAGTGGGGAACAGTCTAGCCAGGTTGTTTATTGCAGGGGTCCTCAATGTAGCACTGACAGGCACCTCCAAGGATGCCCACGAATCTCTCCCCTCCCTGCCCCCTTCAAAAAAATTAAGGAATCAAAATCCTTGGAAAACGTTAGGGCAGTCTTCTTTCTCTCTCTTTCTAGCCTCTATTCCCGCCGCCACCTCTTTAGCTCACTGTTTCCTCCTATCTTACCCTCTAGCCCTGCTCTTTCTCTACCCCTTTGCCTTTCTGTTTCCCACTCCCTCTCGGCCTCTAGCCTTGTTCTTTCTCTCCCCTCTACCCATTTGCCTTGCTATCCCCCTCCTCTTTAGCTCACTGTTGCTCTCCCTCTTAGCCTCTAGCCTTGCTCTTTCTCTATCTTTTTGCCTTGCTGCTTCCCCCTCCCTCCCAGCTGCTAACTTCACTATTTCTCTCTCCACCTCTTTACCTTGCTGTTTCTCCCCCCTCCCAGCCTCTAGCCTTTCTCTTTCTCTCCACTCTACCTCTTTGCCTTGCTGTTTCCCCCTCCCTCCCAGCCTCAAGCCTCATTATTTCTCTCCCCTGCCCCCCTGTACCTCTTTAGCTCACTTTTGAGTAGCCAGGCCCCGACAACAGCCATTATGTGACTAGCCACCTCCTCCATGGGAGCCATTTTGTGATGGTGCCCACAGCAGTTTCTCAATTTCCCAAATGTGCCTGGAGGTCCAAAGAGGTTGGGGACCACTTGCAGAAGTATAAATAGGCCAGGCTTATTTATAGGCTGTATTTATAGGTAATACAAATTAATAGGCTTAATTTGTATTACTCAGTGCTGGCTCCAGGGTTTGCTGAACTCTGGGGCAAGATGTCCCTGGTGGGGCCTCTGCCTTGTCAACCACTGTTGATACTGCCTATTTGCTTGTCCTCTTCCTTGGGCACAATCTTCGCAACCACCCAGAGGGAGGCTCGGTGGGAGGGGGAAACAGGAAGGCAAAGGGGTAAAGAAAGAGCAAGGCTAGAGGGTAAGGGGGGGAGCAGGGAGCTAAAGAGATGGAGGGATAGAAACAGTGAGGCTAGAAAAGGGGAGGAAGAAGACAGCCCTCACATTTTCCAAGGATTTTATTTTTAAAAAATAATGAAGGGGCAGGGTATGGAGAACCTTGTGGGCACCCTTGGAGGTGCCTGTGGGCACTGCATTCAGTGCCTCTGCACTACTCTGTTTGTGTTGTCGTTGTTGACTTGAAAAGATCTCAGCAAAAATATTCTTGCAGGCACACATCCTCTCCTGGCCCTCCGTTGCAAAATCCAGATCTACAAAAGCAGGAGAGAAAATTCTTCCAAGCAGAATACAGAAGAGGCGGGCTGCCCCAGCTCGTCCACCACAGGGGGCTGCCAGCCACCCCCTCCGGCCAGCTCCAAGCAGTTGCTTGGCTTTGTTCAGAGCATCAGCTGTCACACCACATTTTTCACAATGATCTTGTCCTTTGGGCAGTCCATTAAATTAAAATCTATTTTAAAAAAAAAAGTTAGACAAATGCAACTCAGCAACAGCCATTCCCCCAAACTCTGAAAGCCAATTTCTTCATCCCTGTTTGAAATGTATCTCACATGTGCCTCCCTCAAGGACCGGCCTATCGGACTGCTAAATCTTGTCGAACAGCTCCTGTTCACTCTCTCGCTCCCTTTTTCTTTCCTCGCTGCAATATTGTTGTTGCAGATCTATGCTCCAAGCTGCCACTGTGCTCTCCCTAGTGGGCGGCAATGAATAATGTATTCATTACTATTCAATACAAACCCAGAGCAACAGAGGAAGCAAGAGGGAGACCCCACGGGTCACAAAGAAATCATTTGCTTCATTGCCGCTAACCCTTCAGCCCTTTATTACATTTGCAGGCATAGTATTTTCCCCCTCTAAGCGTTAACTCCCTTTGCTCCTGCACAGCTTGAGGTGCTTGGGGGTGGGTATATAACATTAAGATTGCCTAGGAAATGGGCTAGGGAAACTGGTATGAATGGGATGGTTCTCATAATAGTTAGGGGGGGAAACGATAGAGGTGTGGAAATGCCATTCATTTCGAAAAGGAAAGCAGCTCCTGTTTTGAAGAGAAGCCAGCTGATGGCTGACCACCAAGGTCTTATTATTCCTGATCGTATATTGCAGCCTTCCCCCAACCTGGTGCCCTCCAGATGTTTGGGACTACAGTTCCCATCACCCCAGCCTGTATTAGGTATGCCCCAACTGCATTCATGTACGTCATACAGTGTCCCGTTAATCCTCAGACGTCCCCAGTGCGGCATCCAAAGACCACCAGGTTGGGGAAGGCTGCCTCACAACAAACTGTAGACTAGGCACTTTGGATGTTTGGGACTGCAACTCCCATCAGCCCCTGCCATGCTGGCTGGGGCTGATGGGAGTTGCCATCCAAAACATCTGGCAGATGCCACACTAGGGATGGCTGAGGTTTAATGGGCCAGGATTATTATCCCCATGGTCGAGATGGCCCATAGGTCAGCCATGTATCCTACTTTACAGCAGACAGTCCTCTGACTGAAGGACATCCAGCCCATGTGCAGTTTAAAGATAAAAAGCCATAAGAAGGGAGAACAGGGGGCCTTGAATTTGCCCTGGACAGCAGGCTGTGCAGTCACAGAGATCACTTGGTCACTTGTCTTCCCCATAACAATGAGACTTACTGTGTTTCTATTTAAACTACAATCCTTATTTCTAAATGAGCATCTATGCATATGCAAAGTTTATGCAAATCCTGTTTTTTAGTGATATCTGTTTTGGGGGGGCAATGCATAAGTGGGCCATCCTACAGGTGTGGGAGTGGAGACTTAGTGGAAGGGTCTCATCTACGGTAACTGAGTGAGCTGCTGGCCAACGCAGGACTTGAACCAAGTTCTTCACATTCTCAGTAACTGTGCTACACCGGTTCGAGAGAATATTACCTTAAGTTGTCTTGGAAGGGCTGCACCCTGAAAGGCAGGCTATAAATATGCATTATCGATCAAGCAACGCTGTGTTCCTTCCGGCACCTCCTGAAGACGTTATTTTGAGAGGCCTTCCTTGCGTTACCAGCCGCAGTTTATTAAATTCAACCTTATTGGAATGTGTCTTTTTTTAAGTGCTTTAACTGTTTTAACCTGGTGTTTTATTCTTCTATCTTTGTTGTTCACTGCTACAAAATCTTCTGATGTGGAGCGGTATATAAATATTGTAAATAAACAAACAAACAAACAAACAAAATTGAACTGCTGCCTATTGGAGCTCCGACACTACTAAATGTCTGCAGTTGATAAAGGTAGGTGTGAATTCACCCACTCTGGCCATTGCTGTATGAAAATCAAAACCACTTAGCCAGAACCAATGCGCCAAATATCACATGACCAAGAAGTCAGAAACTGACAGCAAGCTGGCAGCAGGGGGTAGGGAACGTTGAATAAAAATCCTGGAATTGTTACTAACAAGTAACTCTTCCCGTATATCTTTAAATCGCCCCAGCAGGGACCACTTACACTTCCTCCTTAATGAAATAGCTGCCATCTATTATGCCAAGGAGGAAATTTGTCAATGCAACTTACCAAATTACAACCCCATAATTCTAGAAACATTAAGCACCTAACAGAAGACGCAATAATTTAGCATGGAAACTCTGGCTCTGAAGAAGTCAATCGGAGCTTTGCCAGGAATTTCAATTGAGCTCTCTCTTTTTTTTACCGGTTCTTTTCTTTCTTTCTTTCTTTCTTTCTTTCTTTCCTTCCTTTTTTATTTTTTAACTGTCTTGATTGCTCAAGATTCCTTTGCCAACTGCAGCAAGCGTGCCAGCTCTTTAAATTTATCATGATTCTCATCTCTGTCGAGGCTCTGGCTCCTGGAATTAAAGACCAGACTTTTTCTCTCCCTTAACTCACTCTATACGCTAGTGAAGATTGCATAAATCCTGATCACACTGGCACTCAGAGTGTGGGTTTGTGTTGCCTTAAAGAACGGAACTAGAGATAACAAGTGTGACCCGAAACAAAAATATTGCAGTGTGGAGTGTACTCGTTCAGGATACTTCATTCCACCCTCCTTCCCTCCCAGTTTTATGTTTCTCCTCCCACACAGTCAGTGGGTATTCCATGTTCACTGAGGCTGATCAGTCTTCATTGGGTTGTTTGAGGGTGCCCCCCCCCCTTAGGATTTTGTTTTCTAAATGTCGTGAGGTCTTGCTTCCTTACTGTAGAACAGGATGACAGAGACACAGAGTCAGTGACTTAGCTTTATTCAAAGGTAAATCAGGTGAGACAGGCTACACTTCATGGCACTTCAGTTTAGAAGTTATAAATCAGTTAACTCAAAAGCTAACAGCCCATGGCTTAGATTAAGGAACAGTCCAGAAGCAGGTACAATGTTCATAGTAAGAGATGGGGAGAGCAATCCTATGGCCACTAGACAGCATCTAGACAGCCATAGGATTTTTTGGTTCCCAGAAACTGCACTCCTCACCCCTCCCCCACCTTCTCATAGGTGGCACAGTTCTTCCCCATCTCTGCACTCATAACCACAGCACAGAGTGGGTGAAAGAGGGCATTCCCAGAGGCAGGGAGGGGAGGAGACCACAGAAGTGTCATTACAATGCTTCCTATGCACCATTCAGCCTCCCCCCTCCCCCTCTGAGGTCCCCAGTTAGACAGTCAAAATTGGCTGTCTAGCTGAAAATGCAGGGTGGCCAGAGCATGGAGGAGAGGATCCCTTCCAAGCTCTTTCTGCCCTGCATTGGGTAGTCAGCCACCTCTGAGTTTGGAGGTGGCCAACTATCCCAGTAGGATTGTACCCTTAACTCTTAGAATGACATTAGGGATTCAAAACATTTAGAGATCCAGGTTCACAATGCAAGATTCAATAACAGGCTATGGTTCACAATTCAAGAGGACTCACATAGCTAGAGCCCCAGGCAGAAATAGAGATGTTCTCAAAAGCAGGATGTCCATGCCCAGGAGCTGACGGGTTTAGGGTCAAGAATAGTTGCAGCCAGGCAAAGTCCCCACTCTTGGATTAGTTCCTTTTACAGGATGGCTACATCGCAGGGATCCAAGCCAAATAATGCAGAATTCACAAAATAGCCCGGTCAGCAAATCCCCTGCCAAATTAGGACATTCTGAGATCCAGAGTCCCTATACACAGGAGCCATTTAACTGACTCAAGTTCAGAATACAGAGCAGGAATAGAGCTCCAAGCATCACAGACAGGAAGGCCTGGCTAAAGGAATCATAAGCAGTAGAGACATTTCCCCTCAAAACTTCTCCTGAAAAGGGCCCCTGGCAGAACCTGGTCCAGGAGACAACCCTAAAATCAGACAAGGCTAGGAATACATGCACATGGGAAGAGATCAGGTACAACCACAGAGTCTGCATTGGAAATCTCCATGTATGGTACTACATGCAAGCAACAGTCTTGGGACACTGAGAGCCAGTGTGGTGCAGTGGCTAGAGTGTTGGTCTGGGAGCTGGGAGATCCGGGTTCTAGTCCCCACTCAGCCATGGAAGCTCACTTGGTGACTTTGGGCCAGTGATAGACTCTCAGCCCAAAATACCTCACAGGGTTGTTGTTGTGAAGATAAAATGGAGAGGAGGAGGATTATGTACACTGCCTTGGGTTTCTTAAAGAGGAAAAATGGCGGGATATAAATGTAATAAATAAACAAACAAACAAACATGGGTTGGAGGGTGCTGTTGCGCTCATGCCCTGCTTGTGGGTCCCTGGTCGACAGCTGGTTGGCCACTGTGTGAACAGAATGCTGGACTAGATGGACCCTTGGTCTGATCCAGCAGGGCTCTTCTTAACAGTCTCAAACGTCACTAGTAGTCCAGACCAGAAGGCATTCTAGGCAATCAAAGATGAAGGTACTTGGTTGTTTGCAAACAATAATCCAGAGTCTATGAAAAGACCAGCACTGTATTCTACTGCAGGTTTTAACAGTACAAGGTTCAACCAACAAAGGTCCAGACTGGATGACGAGTATGGGGGAGAGAGCATTTTGGTAGTCCAACTGATGGAAATTCTGGGCAGCGTATGTAACAGGCAGTAAAGACAGAGCAGCTGTTCCCTGGCTGGGAACCAGGCAAAGTCCCAAATTCCTTGTGCAGCAACATTTGCCAGTTTGGAGTTTTCATGTTACAAGATTCTCTGGAAGCATGAACAGACTGGGCAGAAAGTGTTCAGCCAAGAAAGACCATTGCAGATGACAAAGAAGAGCTCTAGGCAATAAAAGACATTGAAACCAGCAAGGTGCTCTCATGGCTGCATCAGCTTATAAAAAGGGGTGTGGCTGCTAGCCCATGATCAGGTATGTATGTATGTATGTATGTATGTATTGCATTTATATCCTGCCTTTTTTCCTCTTGCAAGGAACCCAAGGCAGCTTACATTATCCTCCTCCTCTGCATTTTATCTCACAACAACAACCCTGTATTCTGGAATTCTGTCCTTACAAAAGATCTTGGCCCATCAGCAAACACTAGGTTGAAACAGGGTGTTTTTGCTCTGCCCTCTTGAGCTGATGCTGAGAGCTGAGACACACCCCTAACCTGCCCTCCTTCCCTTGTGCTTGGTTCCCATAGAAGATTTCTCCGGTAATAAATCAGAACCCAGCTCAAGGCTGCAGCCTGCAGCTGCTTGAATAAGGCATCCCACTCTTCTGAAGGTCACCCTTCCTTTCTCTGATAATTAGCTGAGAGGTTGGGCGAAGAAGGCTGCCATGGCTGCCAACTTCCTGTGGCTATACTGGATCTTACAGCAGACTTTGGTTCAGAGGCTGCAGGATCTACTGGGATGGGACAAATCCTGACACTAAGGGAAATAGTTGGTGCTTTTACAAACCTCAGGTTTTCCCCAAGCCTGGTGATACCTCCCTATTGTGCATACATAAAGCGTAGGGCTGCAGTTTATGTAGAAGTGCTTTATGGACGCAAATGGTGTAACATATGTAAATTGTGGCTGTAATTTCCCCACGATAGGCTGTAATTTCCCCACGATAGGCTGCCACCATCAGTATATCTTGCCTTTTTTTAAGCCAGAAGGGGCAGTTGAAGGAGTGGTGGTGGGGCCAGTGGAAGGGCACGGCCATCTGGGGGATTTGAGGTTCAACAGCCCTGGTGTAGTGGTTAGAAGTGTATATGCTCCAGGTGTCCATGTTTCCCAGCTCCCATCACTTTTGATCCCTATTTTGGCCTTTAAGGAAGTTAGTGTGCGTTTCTAGAACTCTCTTTCATCAAGACTCAATGCACTCCCCACAGTCTCTAGAAATTAAGTCTCCGAATGGGTACATCTTGTCTCTAACGCGCATGTGTATAAATGTATGCAGATGAATACTAAGGACCCCATGAAATGCACTTTCACACAATGCAGCCCTTTCACATAACGCAGGTGCTGTGGTTGAATTTTGAAAGTGGGTAAGCATATCACCAAACAAGGAGGCATTCTAACATTAGGGGTGAATGGATTTTGTTTCTGTGTTTCACTGACTGTCAGGCATCTTTTATCCCATCGTCCGCTCATTGAGGGCATTGGATGTTTTTTTATCCAAATTTCATTCCACTTGCACTGATTCACATTAGTGCTAATTCACAGTAGTGCTAATGTGCACTTGCGCAAATACACATTAGTTAATGCAAATTCACGCCAATGCAAATTAGCGCAAATCCCCCCCAGTGAACAACTGGTGTGCAAATCTGTGGAATTCACAAGAGTCGGGGGGGGGGAACAGTCCTCTGCAGTGTCCACAGGTCAGATCCATAGAAATCCATTGCAGATTTCTCTAACAGCCCTATTTCAAATACAGCTTTAACCATTTTAGCTTTTCAGTTTCTGTTTTAAGACTGGTATTGTAATTTAAATCTTCTCACTATGGGCAGCTATGTTCTATCTGGTTATTATTTTTATTGTTATACTGTAGTTTTAAACTTTAAAATTTTATATTGTATTTTATGGTTTTGTATTTTATAGTTTTTAATTGTGGACTGCCCAGAGAGCTTTGGCTATTGGGCAGTATAGAAATGTAATAAATAAATAAACCAAAAGAATAAGTGCCTCCTTGGATTTTCCAACCACCAGAGGAAGGACTACAATACACAGGAGGAGGAATTGAGCATCCAGCAAAGTGGTAGATGGGGAGGGTGGAACCAATGACCTTGATATGAAAACTGGGATGTTACACAGTGTCAGAACAAGCCAGGGGAGATCCAGGTTCAAAGCCCCAGTCGGCCATGAAGCTCATGGGGTGATCTTGGGCCAATCGCTATCTTTCAGCCTAACCTACCTCACGGGGTTGTTATGAGGATACAATAGGTGGGAGAACGCATTTATGTCACCTTGAGCTCTCTAGATGAAGGGTGAAATATAAATGTAACAAATAAACAAAAAGGGATCAGCAAGGATTTATGAATGGCACTGAAACCCTGAACTCCAGAAACCTTGGCTTCTGGGATTTCACAAGCCACTGTCCTATATGCTTTCAAGCACGTTTACATCACCTTAAGGACTAGAAACATGATTTTGTAATGTGATAGTCAGAGCACTGGACTGCAACACCAGATATCTGAATTCAAATCCCCACTCGGCTATGAAGTTTCTGGGTGATCCTGGGCCACTCACCATCTCTCAGCCTAGCCTACCTCGCAGGTTTGTTGGAGAGCTACAATGAGCAGAGGTGTGAAATAATAAAGAATTAAATTTGGACTTGGGTTTGGAATGAAAATGAAGGAATGAGTAAATGAAAGAAAACGAAGGGGGAAACAAAACAGTATGAGTTGTAGCATTCTTTCAAGCACCCATTGAACCACTGTGAATTTGGACACTATTCTTCTTTTTCCTGAATTCCAGCCACCCAGCTCAGAAGCTAGGTAAATGCAGGATATTGTCAAAAGTCAAGCAGTTCATAGAATTAGTGTTTTTCTTGGCGACTTTGAGCCATCTGAGATCAAGTTCCTCTGGCTGCATGAGGCCTGGATGCGAGAGAGAGAGAGAGAGAGAGAGAACAATTTGAAATAAAGGACCTTTTTACTGGAACTGCAGTGCTTTTTTCCTGTCCAAAGACTTTAATTGAATTTGGGAAAGCGTGTGCTAGAATAAATATATCTAAATTCAGCGCTGCATCACTCCAAACTTTGCCCAGCCACGGGTGCCAAATAATGACTGTGTTAATGTTTGTACCAGGGTTTCCCAAATGTCTGACAGCCAAGACAAATTTTCCCCCTGACTTTAAAATTGAAGACATACTTTAGAACTTGTTAGCCAAAAGCTTGAGTTTTTGAGTGGGTCAAAGCAAGTATTATACTGCAGGGGGATCTATTCTATGTTTCCTGAATGGAAGCAAGTAAACCCAGAGCGGACACAGTGCTCAACCTCTTGGCATGGGGGAGGGGGGTAATTTTCCTGCAACATGTTACCAGGAGTGATTGAATTATCCAGTCACATACAACAGAACCATCTATCTCCAGCAGAGGGTAACTTGAAGACAGCAAGGCTAGAGCAACAAGGGAGAGGGCTTTCGCAGTGGTGGCCCCCCAATTATGAAATGATCTCCCCAACAAGGCCTGCCTAGCGCCAACATTGTTTCTTTCAGCACCAGGTCAAGACTTTTTTCCCAGGCATTTGGCAGTATGTGATGAGTTTTAATCGATCCTGGATTCCCTTTATGGTTTGGCTGATTGCTGATGGCTCAAAGTCATTTTTAGATATACGTATGTTGTCTCTGTGTATACTGTCTCTTGTATTTTTTTATGTTTTTAAAGTTTGCAATTGTATTTTAATGTTTTTAATCTTTGTAAACCACCCAGGGAGCTTCAGCTATGAAGTGGTATAAAAATGCTAATGCTAATAATAATAATAATAATAATAATAGAGCAGTGAATCCTGAGAGATTTTTCCTGCTGCAGAGATTCTCCTGATCTCACACTCAGGAAACTTTAATTAAATTATTTCTCACAGCATGTTAGTGGTACCAATGTGCCCCAACATACAGTTAAGGAATTACTGACTTACTTATGCCAAGATGAAACAAAGGTTAAGTCAAGAGCCCCTAATTGACTAATTAACTCTTTCCCTTTGCTTTCACCTCTGTAGACACTTGCATCTAGAAAATGTTCTTCATATGCATTCATATAAATGAGTCAACCCAGCATTGGGGATCCATGTAAGTCATGAAACTCACACAGTCTCTGGTATGTTTGATTTTTAAATTGGTGCTCCATTTTTTAGAATCTTTAGATTTTTAGAATCTTCTCCTCTTTCCTTGTTTCCAAAGTAAAGGTTCTAACACTTCATAGTAGGCTTGTCCTGCTGGAAGAAGTCTGTGCAACTCGAAAGCTTGCCACCACATCAGTACAGATCATCTGTTCAAGACCAGCAAAAGCAAATAACTCTTCACAGGATCCACAGAAAACTCGTGGAACTGACAGGGCTAAGCAATAGACATCATCCCTACCATTAGGAAAAGTGAGGCAGCCACTTCAGAAATCTGATTTTAAGTGTCATGGAAGGGAAGCAAATTGTTATAACTATTATTACTACTATTATGAGTGTTACTATTATTACTAGTGAGGATTTTCTGCCTTGGGTGCCAAAATAGCTTGGCTGGTCTTGAACATTTTGCCTTGGGAGAATGCCATTTGCTGATCCATCTCAGGCAACAAAACACATTGGGCCTGTCCTGGGAACCAGCTAGTACTCAGGACTGAAGAGTAAGTCAAGACCAAAAAACAAATGAAGTAGCAACATTGAGAAGAAAGCCAGTAGTCAGGCCTGGAGAGCAAGCCCGGTCCAAAGGATAAACCAGGAGGCAAGAACACGGAATAACCAAGGATGCAAGAACACACCAGAACTCAGGAAGACTGTGCTGTTGCTCAAGCAGGACTCTGTTGGAACAGGAAGCCCTCTTATAGTCCTTCCTGCCCAAGAGGATCCAGAGGTGAGCCTAAGTAGACAGAATTAGTTGAGGGCCTGAAGGTACTTCACAGTCTGGTGGATGTACTTCCCCGACCACTCCAAAAGGCAGCAGGCTAGCTTAAGATACACAGACAGTCTGAGTGGCACACACAGCTCTGTCCGCATCTTCTTGCCACCCCTCAGTATCTGCCGCCTGAGGCAGCCGATCCACTCTGCCTCATGGTAGGGGCGGCCCTGCTGCTCAGCATGCCAGGCCAGAGGGAAAAAATGAAGGCGGGCTCGGGACAGAGATCAGCCATGCACCTTGCCAAAGTGCTTGGGCCCAGCTGGCTGCCCAACGATACCAGGTTTTGATGCTTCTCCTATAAAATATACAAAAGAGGAAGATTTTAGCATTTCTAAAAAAAAATTTTTAAAAGCTGCAATTAACAGTGCAGCCAGCAAACAAGTAGGGGTATCTGAATGAAGCTCTTAATTAACAGGCCAGTTCAGATGGGAGTGGGTGGTCTTATGTCTTACATTTATAACCCCACCATTCTCTGGCAGAGCATGAGATGGTATACTTGGGGTTCCGAGACAGCCTCCAGTCCAGGCACTGACCAGAACCAGAGCTGCTCAGTTTCAAAGAGGTCACTGCATCGTGTTCCTTCATGCTAGTGACTGGTGAGTCAGAGTCTGTCTCTGGTCTGTGTCGCTCTCACCTATGTTCACCCGTAAATCCTTCCCATCATGTTTCTGCAGTAATAATCTGCAAACAATCTGCATTTAAATACATATCTGAAAACATATTTTTCTCCCCAAAGACATGATTCTAAAGTATTTTGAGACTCCCTTGAGCCCAGAACTGTATCGGAACATTTAAAGGTAAAAAGGTAAAGGTGTCCCCAACCAGTCGTGTCCGACTCTAGGGTGTGGTGTTCATCTCCATTTCTAAGCCAAAGAGCCAGCGCTGTCCGGAGACACTTCCGTGGTCATGTGGCCGGCATGACTGAACACCAAGGAGCACAGAACGCTGTTACCTTTCCCACCGAAGCGGTACCTATTTATCTACTTGCAATTTCTTGCTTTCAAACTGCTAGGTTGGCAGAAGCTGGGACTGAAGACGGGAGCTCACTCCGTCATGCAGCACTTGGGTCTCGAACTGCTGTCCTGCTGACCTTCCGGTCTGCAATTCAGCATCTTAACCACTAAGCCACCGCGGCCCCACAATTGGAACATTTAGGATGTGCAAAAGCCAGTGGATAACTATGTGCAAATCAGCTCAGCTCGGAATTCACACATATCAAATTCCTCAAGCATCCCTATGTTAGACAATGCCACTGGCACCTCCCCATCCCAAAGAGCTCAGAATACTAGGAAGGGGCCCATGGCTCAGGGTAGGACACAGGCTCTGCATGTAGAACAGGGATTCATAACATCAGGCCCGGGGGTCAAATCTGCCCTGCCTGGGAGCTAAATCCAAGCCTCTGGGGTTCCCCAGGAGGCTATGCCCTTCCCTTGGACCCACCCCCTTTCCCTTGACTGCCAGTTGTTTGGTGGCTTCCCAGCTTTTGTACAGTTGTTTGGTGGCTTTCTGGCTTTTGCACAGTTGTTTGGTGGCTTCCCAGCTTTTCCACAGTTTTCCACCATTCTAAAAGGTGGAAATGCCTCTCCTAAGACTAAGATACTGGCACTACGCGCTTTAAGATGAAATATGCTGATATTGTCGGCATTTGTTGCCCTGCTCCTTTTGCCTCTGGCCCCACCCACCACTGGAATATGGCCCCCAAAAGCTTCTCCAAAATGAAATCTGGCCCTCTGGTTGAAAGAGGTTCAAGGTCCCAGGTTCAAGCTCCATCTAAAACAGAGGTGGAGGACCTGTGGTCCTCCCAATGTTGCTGGACTCGGTCCAACATCCCATCAGTCGCAGCCAACCTGGCCAATGGTCAGAGATTATGGGAGTTGGCCTCCAGCAACTTCTGGAAGACCACACGTTCCCCAGCCCTGATCTGGAAGGAACACGTAGCAAGTGATTTGGAAGAACCTCTACCTGAGACACCAAAGAGCTGCCACCAGTGAGAGTAGGCGATTCTAGTCTCGATCAGGGGTGGGCAACCTTTTTTTCTATCGAGGGCCTCATTCCTTTGTGGGTAATCTGTCGGGGGCCACCTGTTGCTGGTGGGTGGGGCCAAAGCCAGAAGTTGGTAGGCCACGCCTTTTCTTTTTCTGCCACCCCCTATTCTCTCTCTTTTTGTCATCCTCTTTCTTTTTCTCCCTCTTTCTTCCTGCCCAGCAGGCTGCCAGGAAAACAGACACTCTTACCAGAGGCCTGGACTGATTTCATACAGAGAGCTTGTGAAATTAGGATGAGGGCCACATGCAACCCTAGGACTGTAGGTTGCTTACCCCGGTCTAGAGGGAGTGTGAAGGGTCTACCTGCCTCCGCTTTGGAGGCAGCTGTCCTCACTGTCCCACAGGCTTCAGCCCCTAAATTCACCCGGTAAAAGAGACACCCAGTATGCCTAATTGGTTCCCTTTACCCAACCAGGAGAAGAACCCAGGAATTCTGAACAGTATTGGTGGCACAGAAAGATGAACAATACATAGGGTCTTATAATTTTAAAACAAATCAATTAAAGTTTATTTAATGCAAGAGATGTTATACCTTATAATTAATCACTCCGTTCTTGGTCTTTCCCTGCCTACTTGACCCCTTCTAATGCCTATTCCCACAACCCCACTATCTGGGGGCTCCTTCACATGGAGCTTTTAACCTGCTATTGTCATGCCTTCCTCGGACTCCTCCGAGGATAAAGGGGAATGGCAGGCTCCGGACCCAGGGGAAGGGACCAGCGCAGAAGGAGCCCGAGCCCCCCACCCCTGTGGATGTTCCATGCCCAGCTGCAGTCCCCCCAGAGGATTAGGCAGGCAAAATGCCACTGACCCCCACAGAGCAAAGGCAGCTGCATGTCCGGGAGTAGCGTAGGCGAGCCTCTGTCCGTTTAAGACAGAGAGGCTCTCAGAGGCAGGAGGAATGATTGGATGCAGCTGCCTCAAGTCATGGCCATTAAAAGCGGAAGGCAGGCTGGGGCAAGACTGCTGAAAAGCAACGTCATATCACACGCCGGACCTCAGCCCCGACCTCGGACCTGACCCACTGCCTTGCTTGTGTTCCCTTGTGTGTTTTGGACCTCGGACTGGACAACGGACTTCTCTTTGCCTCAATGCTTTGGATTCACTGCCCAGGTAAAATATTCCTTGCTATAGACACTTTTCGCTCCCCCAGCCTTGGACAGGTTTACGACCCTGTTATCAGCCAGTGATTTATTGCCATCAGCTGCAGTCAGCTTGCAGGAGCCAACAGCTATTGAGATTGCTCACCCACGGAAGTTTGTGGGCCCGTCGTGAATCTCCAGGGTGCCTCCCGCAGTAAATAACCTTTATTCCATTTTTAATAGATTGGAGATCATGAGCTACCAAATCACCCTGCTTGTGTTCCACTTGAGTTCTGTCTATGAAAAAGGAAAAGCCGCAAGAAGAGGAGCGAGAACAATGAAAGTTAATGGAAGACTCAGATACGGGGAGAAGAAGGGGGAAAGGGGAGAGGGGAAAGGAAGCACATGTAAAGGGAGTCCGTTGTGATGCTGCATTTAAAACAGAAGCAGAAAGCCCCATTTTAAATGCAGGATTTTAGGCTGGTGTAGAGATGCTCTAGATGTAGCTTCATCAAACCCTAAGGCCCTATCCCCCCTTTCTCCAAACCCAATATCCATCTCCCTAACTGCTCCTGCCTTTAATAAATTCAGTCTCCTCCCACACACACAAGCCCCTCCCACTTTTTACTCACACACTACCAAACAATTACCCCTAACTTACCTGGGTTCTATTTAACACAGCAAACACATATCAACATCAATACAGACTCCACATGGCAAACATTGAGATTTTGTCACGGGGACATATTAGTCTGAGCCAATGTAGGGCAGCTTCCTCTGCTCTTTGGAATTCTCATAAAATTAGATAATTTATTGGGAACCCTGAAAGGGACCAGTGCTCTTCTGAATATCTGGTCGTGCAATCCCCAGATGGCCTTACTGCATGTCCTTTAAGATCTCTGTCCTGGCTTTGATATCTGGAAACTGGGGACAGTGTTCAGGAAAGATCATCCCTTCCTTAGCAACCACAGAACGTTTCGCAACTGTGAACCACGGAAGCCAGCTCCGTCAGGGGCCATACCGGCAACCAGTTCAAACCCCTTGCTCGATATTGAATGGATTTTTCTTTTTAAGGAGTCATGCTGCCGACCCCAGCTGAGCCTTCCACTTCCTTGCACAGAGGTAGGAACGGAGGCAAAATGAATCAAAGTCCTCAGTGCGTCAACGTTCCAGGCACTGAAGTGGGTCAATGTGAACAGCACCTCGCCTTTGAGGAGTATTAAGCCAATAAATTTCTATAAGCAAGAACACTTGTAGATAAAATGCTCCTCCACCTGGGCTCCCTGGAGCAATCGAGAGCTTATTAGAACTGGGTCACCTTCCAAGTGTAGAAGGGAGCAGATTGCAAATTGGCAGGTAGTTGAATTCTTTCTAAAGGGCAGTTTCAGAGACCAGACACCTGCTTTGAGAGAAACTCATTCGCTCGCGCTCTCTTATGTATACTCCTGCTGTCTCTCTGGCTGCATGAGTGAAATCCTCATCGCATAAGGCAAACCAGGAGCGTGTGCTTTCAAAATAATACTACTACCAACAACAACATTTATTTAAAGCATTTATATCCCACTCTTCAGCCAGGAGGAGGAGGAGGAGGAGGAGGAGGAGGAGGAGGAGGAGAAGAAGGAGGAGAAGGAGAAGAAGAAGAAGAAGAAGAAGAAGAAGAAGAAGAAGAAGAAGAAGAAGAAGAAGAAGAAGAAGACATTTCAACTATTTGAAATGCTTCATCTACATCAGTGGTGCTGAATTAAATTCCCTTTTGGAGAAGCTCTCAGGGCCTGCATTCCAGTTTCTGTATTTTTTATGTATTTTATTGTTCTAGTCTTATTGTACTTTTAATGTACTTTAGGGAGCAATCCTATGGCAATCCTATGGCAGCTAGTCAGAGGCTAGATGGCCATAGGATATGTGGGTTTCTGAGAACCGACCTCAGAGCGCATGCGACCTTCCCCCCCTTCCACGCTGCCTTGCAGGCAGCACAGAACTGCCCTATGCTCCGCGCTCACAAGAGGAGCGTGGAGCAGCCAAAACAGGGTGTTCCAGGGGGCCTTCCAGAGGGTGTTCCGGGGCGGGGAAGGCGGAAATGCTGGTACGACACATCTTGTGTGTCATCTGGCAGCCTCCTCCCCAGCTCCACCTTCCCGCAGCTAGAGAGCCACAATCGGCTGTCTAGCCGTAAATGCAGGGCAGGAGAAGCCTGGAGGGGACAATCCACTCTGTGCTTCTCCTGCCCTGCGTTGGATAGATGGTTGCCTCCGAGTTTGGAGGCGGCCGCCTATCCCCATAGGATTGCGCCCTTATTCCATTTTATGACATTGTGATTTTAAATTGTGGTAAGCCCCCTAGGTCATGCATAGGTACTAGAATGGTAGAATAAAAATCTCTATATAAATAAAATAAAGTAACAAAGATAGCCCAAAAGGGCACCGTTCACACACAAGAGGGAGGGGTGAGCAGGCTTGGGGGAACTGCAAAGTTTGCCAAAATACCTTTAGCAGGGGGAGGGGACACTAAAGTGAGGGGGAAATCCAGAAGCAGCCCAGTTGGCTTAGAGTATGCACAGAAGAAGGGGGGAATTGAAAACTGGGGAGGGGGGAATGGAATGGCATCCCCTTGAAAAAGGGCATATTTGGCTGGCTGGCGTGAACCCTGATCACAAGCACCCCTCAGTGCCAAATCTTGTTCCAGGTTCCATTTGCGCTTCTATATTATTGACAGTCTTCTCGCGGCCCCATTACATTGTTAAGATTTTGCACGGGGATCTCTGACTTTCTAGAAAAGCAATGAGGATGCCCAGCAGGGATCCTGAAATGAGGTTTCCTTCCCTTCCTCCCTGACACACACACTCTCACACACCTCTTCCTTGAATGGAAGGAGGGAAGTAAAAAAGAAGAATGCCTAGTGGGTGGAGGGGTGGATGGGAGGATGGAGGGAGGGATAGGTAGAAGGTCTGCTCTATAAACTGTTAACAGACTGGAACTGGCAGCTGGCAGTGGGACCCAGCAGGGAGCCCACTGCCAAACAACATCAGAGGAAAGACTGCCTGATGGAGCCAGACAGAAGCCGGATTAGTTATGCAGCCCGGACAGCTATTTCTCATTGTCTATGCAAGAGAAGCAAAGGAAGGCAGAGGGAAATGGCAGCGCGGAGGTGAAAGGCACAGTGCCCCAGCTCAGTGAGTGGCAGGTTCAGAATAGCAACCTAGCAGGGGAACGGGGGGCGGGAGGGGGGGTGCCGTTACAAGATTTCATAATAAAAAAGACAAAGCCTTCCACACTTGCTGAGAAGGGAGAATTTCAGTCAAGTGGTGACAGGTTTAGCACTCCCGCAATCTTGGCGATGGGACAAGCAGAGCCCAGAAGGAAGTCCTTCACACAGCGCATAGTTAAACGATGGAATTCGCTACCACAGGGAGTAGTGATGGCCACCAGTTTGGATGGCTTTAAAAGGGGGTCAGACAGATTCCTGGAGGAGAAGGCTATCAGTGGCTACTAGTCTCGATGGCTTTGTGCTACCTCCAGTACCAGAGGCAGTGGGCCTATGTACACCAGTTGCTGGGGAACATGGGTGGGAGGGCGCTGTTGCGCTCATGTCCTGCTTGTGGGTTCCTGGTCAAAAGCTGGTTGGCCACTGTGTGAACTAGATGGACCCTTGGTCTGATCCAGCATGGCTTTTCTTATGTTCTTATGTTCACTTAGCTCTTCCTCCCCCTGCTGTTGTCATACATACATGCAGCCTGCCAAAATTGACCGGTGGAGAGAGGACTGGGCTTAATATTGAGGAGAACCGGCTTCAAATGCTCACTCTGCCACAAAGCTTCCTAGGTGACCTTGGGCCAATTGCTATCTCTCAGCCTAACCTACCTCCCAGGGTTGTTGTGAAGATAACATGGAGGGGGGGAGGAACCGTGTATGCACTGTATTGAGTTCCTTGGAGGAGGGTCGAGATACAAACATAATAAATAAAACAGGGGTGGGTAGAAGGTAGATCTCTTGGTGATTTGCAGTAAATTGTTAAGGACTTCTGAATCCCAATTAGCTAACAATATCAGCAATCAAACTACTTGTGAGTTTGTTTATTAAATTTCTATATCACCCAACTGACAGGTGCCCTTGAGATGGTTTACTACCCTAGTGGTATAGTGGTAAATTTTGAAGATCAGTCACTCATCATTAGAGTCCCCATAGCTACACCCCCAAGGAGAGTCCAAAACTACAGGCAGCTGTGTTAATCCATACCAACAAACCATTCTAGCAGTTTTCCTCTCCACCAGGAGCAGGTCTTTTGTAAAGCTCATGGGTCTTAATGCCCCACTCAGGACCAAGCCACCCCAAAATGTTTTGCCTTACAACAGGGTTAGATCACAGCCATATATTGTTGCTGGGAAAAGCCATTTCTCCCACAGCTGCTTTGAGGATTGCAGCTAAGCTCAGAGGGAACAGAGAAGCCTGAGGGGAGCAGCAGATAATTTCAGCATCCCTGCTAATCAAAAAATGCCAGGCACTTCAACCATGTGAGATGTGGTTCCACAACACTGCTGTCCACCCCTAATTATAATGCCAAAATGAAGAAAGCTTGGGATAACCAGGAGTGCATACTGGTGTGGAAATAGCAGGAGATCCATTCAGTTCTGGCCCTCAAAACAAAGTGGATGTCTTTTGACTCTGCGGGTGGATCTTAGGGGTCTATAAAAAAGAGTAGATCCCAGAAACCTAAAGTCTGCCCACCCTTGCTAATCTACTTAGTGAAGGAAGGGATCTTATCTGCTTATGTCAGTGCCAGCTCCAGGTTTCAGAGGGCCATTGGGCAAGACACCCTCAGTGGGTCCTCTCCCTCAGTACATCGCTGCCATGGTCACCAGCTGCTCTTGTTCCTCCTCCTCCTTCTCGTCATGGCTACCACTTGCTCGCTTGACAGGCAGGGAGCGAGTCAGCAGGGGCATCACCTGCCTGTCACCACCAAAGTTCTCTGGGCCACAGGCAGGTGAACAAGCAGGTTGCAGTGGTGAGAAGGAGGAGCAACTCCAGGGGGTTCTTCTCAGTGGGGTCATGCTGGAGTGCGGGTCCTCGGCGGGTGCCCAACCATGCCTACCCTTGACGCTGGCCCTGAGTCAAAGGGGAGGGGCTTCAGGATCAGGTTTGGGGGTGGCTTGGTCTTGAATAGGCAATTAAGATGCATTACCTTCGCTCCCACTTGTTTGCTTGACAGGCTGAGAGCCAGTGAGCAAGCGGGCAGCGGCATCTCCTGCTCCTCCTTCTCACCACCACTGTTGTCTGGCCCAGAGTGAGAGGCAGGTGAACAAGCAGGTTGCCATGGTGAAGAGGAGGAGCAACTCCAAGGGGCTCTTCTCAGTGGCCCCTTCTGGAATGAGGGCCCTTGGCAGGTGCCCAACCATGCCCATCCTTGACACCAGCTCTGGGCAGCAGAGTTTTCCTCTTACACTGCTTCCTGTTCCTTCCTGGATGCATGCTCTAATCCGTAGCCCTGGAAACCTACCACACAGGACAACGGTGCGCAGAGCCAGGGATACTGAGGTCTAGCACTAGCAGCACCCAACTGTTCAACACTAGCACACATCCAGCTGGGGATGAGAGCAGTATAACAGGGGAAACTCTGATCCCCCTCGGCTCTGTTTTTCTCTCCCTTTGACAATCCACCAGGAAGCTTTCCACAGCCACACACACACACACATGCATGGAACCTCACATTCCCCTTGAATGCTTTCGTACACTCCGTTAATTCCCACAAACCCAGGGAGACTTGTCAGTGAGGAACTTCTGCCTGGAGGATAAAGAGACTAGCAGGGCCCAATGTCTAGCAAGGAAACATATTATACTTTCAATACCATGGGGAATCCAGGGAGGAGGCCGAGAAAGCCTGGCAGTGGGATGCTGTTAAGAATATATTGCAGCTATTACTGTTATTACCAGGGAGTAGATAGGCATGGGGGGGGGGGATGGTAGCACTCAAGAAGAATAGAACCATCACCACATACTACCTCTCAAGGAGGTCCGGATGCAAAAAAGACAAATAAGCAATTGGAATGTTTTAGTCTGTGTGTTGAAAAATGAAGTCACGTCAGCCAGAGCATGACCCTTTCCATCCGATACTCCAGGGTACCCTGCCAGTGTTTTGGACTACAGTTCCTGTCAGCCCCAGCTAGCATAGCCAATGTTCAGGGATTATGGGAACTGTAGTCCAAAATGTCTCAGGGTGCAATGTTGCCTACCCCAGTCATACCAAGTGGTTAAACTGATAGGAAGAGTGAGAAGGAAAATGAAGAAGAAAGAGGAGGAGGAGGAAGCAGCAGCAGCAGCAACCCTATATACTAATAGTAAATTCATCCTCTGAATTTGAATCCTTATGTAACCAAAAATGCACCTTCCATGCACAGCAGGGAGCTATCAACAGTATAGGGATGTCGCAGGCGCCCGACTGGGTCCAGGAATTCGCTGGGAACCCCCTGCCTGTGACCCCCGGACTGTGCCCACCGAGACGCTGTCCTTGCTCGCCCCCCACACACGCATGCTCGTGCCCACTCACACTCTCCAGGACTCACCACGATCCCATTCGGTGAGCACCCACCATTTTCGCGCCTTTGATTGCTACGTAAAAGTTTTTTAAAAATGTGCATATTTTTGGAGCTGGGAAACCTAATAAGCGCAATATTAGAGGGATTATACCTGTAATATTGCACTTATTTAGCTTTCCCAGCTCCAAACTGTGCATATTTAAATATGCGCATTTTTTTAACTTCCTGTTTTATGTAGCAATCAAAGGCGTGGAAATGGTGGGCGCTCACTGAACGGGATCGCGGTGAGCCCAGGGAACTCGCCGAGCTCGTGGGCAGCCCGAGCGCAGGTCCAGGAGGGTGCGAGCGGGGCCGCCGCTTCAGCAAGCGCCCGGAGAAACCGAGCTAGGGTGAGTTCTTACATCCCTACAACAAGATGAAGAATACCCCAAGGTTTGCAGAAGTATAACAAACCTTTAATCAGGAGATGGGGAATGGGAGGCTGAAACAGCTCAGTGAGGACTTGCGTATTTACTTTAACAAAAATTAATGCATTTCGAAAAATCTATCACATCAGCCTTCCCCAACCTGGTGCCCTGCAGATGTGTTGGACTTCAACACCCATCATCACCAGCTAGTATAGCCAGTAGTCAGGGATGCTGGGAGCTGTAGTCCAAAATGTCTGGCATGCACCAGGTTGAGGACGGCTGCATCACACAATTAATCAAGGGTACATTTTTAACCCGTCAAGAGATCTTCCATCAATTAATCTATCAGCCTTTCCCAACCAGGAACCCTCCAGGTGTTTTGGACTTCAACTCCCATCAGTCCCAGCCAGCATGGCCGATTATCAGGAATGCTGGAAATTGTGGTCCAAAACAGGTGGAGGGCACCAGATTGGGAAACACTAATCTAACACATTTAAGCCTTGTCGTCCTAAATATACAACGCATGTGTTTGAGAGGCATTACACTGCGAGTGGGAAAGAGAGGCCGGTGGTACTGATGACTTCATGCCCTTTAGAGCAAAGGTTATCTCCAATCCAATGCAAGCTAAAATATCCCCCCCCCCCAACCAGTGCTTAAGCAAAGGCTCAGGGCTGGTGGAAAGCCCAATGTTGATACCTGCCCTGGGAGCTCCAAAGCTGATACCTCCCCAGTACTCCAAGCACCACCAGGTGGTGGGATATAGCCATCCGTTTAATTTCCCGGAAGCCCCCAAACTAACATTTATTTCATAGAATCATAGAATAGTAGGGTTGGAAGGGGCCTATATGACCATTGAGTCCAACCCCCTGCTCAATGCAGGAATCTAAGTCAAAGCATCCCCGACAGATGGCTGTCCAGCTTCATCTTGAATGCCTCTGGTGTGGGAGAGCCCACCACCTCCCTAGGTCATTGGTTCCATTGTCGTATTGCTGTTACAGTCAGGAAGTTTTTCCTGATGTTCAGCCGGAATCTGGCTTCCTGTAACTTGAGCCCATTATTCCGT
The DNA here is from genome assembly GCF_057233095.1 of Heloderma suspectum. NCBI lineage: Eukaryota > Metazoa > Chordata > Lepidosauria > Squamata > Helodermatidae > Heloderma > Heloderma suspectum. The sequence goes on from NC_139470.1 coordinate 13,582,185, forward strand.
GTCCTGCACTCTGGGATGATGGAGAAGAGATCCTGGCCTTCCTCTCTGTGACACCCTTTCAAGTACTTGAAGAGCGCTACCCTATCTCCCCTCAGTCTTCTCTTCTCAAGGCTAAACACACCAAGTTTATTTATTTAAAATATTTGTATCCCACCCTATATCATTAAGTTCTCAGGGCGGTGTACAAATAACATCAATTTAAATAGTAAAAAACAATCAATGAAACAGCTAAAAACGCATTAAACCATTAAACAAGCTAATACCAATTAAAATCTAAAACAATAAAACAGTGTGCTACTTTAGGGAATGCATTTAGCTCTCAAAGGCCTTGGTAAAAAGCCATGTTTTTACTTGGCGCTGAAATGAAACCGATGTACACGCCAATCGGGCCTCCAAGGGGAGTGTATTCCACAACCAGGGTGCCACAGCAGAGAAGGCCCTCTCCCAGCTCCCACCATAGTGTATCACTCTTAGCATGCATAGTATCGCTCTCATTGCCAGTAACTATGAGCATCTCTAAAAAAGGTAAAGGTGTCCCCAACCAGTCATGTCCGACTCTAGGGTGCGGTGCTCATCCCTGTTTCTAAGCCGAAGAGCCAGCGTTGTCCGAAGACACTTCTGTGGTCATGTGGCCAGCATGACTGAACACCGAGGTGCACGGAACGCTGTTACCTTTCCCGCCGAGGCGGTACCTATTTATCTACTTGCAATTTCTTGCTTTCGAACTGCTAGGTTGGCAGCACTCGGGTCTCGAACTGCTGACCTGCCGACCTTCCAGTCTGCAGTTCAGCGTCTTAACCACTAAGCCACCGCAGCATGAGCATCTCTACACAAGCCTAAAATCCCACATTTAAAACAGGGCTTTCTGCTTCTGTTTTTTAATGCAGGTTCACAATGGACTCCCTTTACATGTGCTTCCTTTCCCCTCCTTCTCCCCCTTATCTGAGTCTTCCATATGTTTAATTGATCTCGCTCCTCTTCTTGTGGCTTTTCCTTTTTCATGGAGAGAACTCAAGAGGAACACAAGCAGAGTAATTTGATAGCTCATTATCTCTGATCTATTTAAAAATGGAATAAAGGTCATTTAGTGCAGGAGACACCCTGGAGGTTAACGGCATCATCTAAAGTTCCCCAAAACCTCCATGAGTGAGCAATCTCAATAGCAGGATAAAAGCTCTGTGTGAAGAAGCCCTATGTCTTAGGGGAGGCATTTCAGCCTTTAGGCAGTGGAAGCTGGTGGCTCCAATGTCAGTGGGCTGGTGAATCTGCTCTGGGTTTCAGTCAGAACCAGTCAGAACTTTAAAAGAGCTACCCACAGTTCTGAACCTATTTAGGGGATAGGGTACAGCACCTCAGATAGCTCCTTTAAAGTTCTGACTGGTTCTGACTGACACCCAGAGCGGAATCACCGCCCCATGACATCAGAACCACCAGCCTCCACTGCTTTTAGAAATTTGTTGCGGGGGGGGGGGGACAAACGCTGGGAAAACAACAAATGATCAGCAGTCAGGGGAAGGTGGCAGGATCAGGGGAAGAAGCACGGCCATCTGGGAAACGCCAGAGGGACGGATAACGAACCTAGGTGGGCTGGATTTGGCCCATGGGACCAAGGTATGACACCCCTGCTCTAGGGCACTGAGGGCAATTGAAAGGGTGGCTTAAACCCCCTGGCTCAGGGCTGCTTGAAGCAGTGCCATAACAGCCAGGTAAGCTCACCAAGGCCCACTTTGCTCAGGGCCCCCTCAAACCTAGAGCAGGACCTGAAGAAGCTACACATCTTGACTGCACTACTTAATCTGGCTGCGGTTAAGTCAGAAGGAGCACAGTCCAAAAGAGCATCGACCTCCTGCAACCAGACTTGAAACTGACTGTGCTGACCTGTGCATTGCCTAGAGTAAAATAAAGAGCATCTTCCGTGAGAAATAAGGCCAACGAGTCAGTCTAACAGCCATAAAGCTGCCATAAGGTGTGCTCACAAGAGTCAGAGGCCTCATCCAATTCCCACCAATATCCACAGAAAGATTCCCATTAAATGGGCATTGAGCAAGTCCTAAAGGGCACACCGTTGGGACCCTCTCTCATCAACATTCACAGCATCTGGGAGAGAGAGGATTCCAATTAAACCTACAATGGTGGTAACCACTTTCTTCCTTCATCCAAAGCACACTTGCTTGGAGATTCCAAAAATATCTTTCATTGACATCTTAACTCACATGGGACCCATTCAGTTATTCAAATTTTGATGGACTACAACTTCAATCAGCACCATGGACAATGGTCAGGGCTGATGGGAGTCATACCCCAAAATGTTTGGAGGGCACCACACTGGGAAAGGTTGCCTTACGACAACTCTGTACCTTAAACCAGTATTATGGCTCTGATAATACTGAGAGCCAGTGTGGTGTAGTGGTTAGAGTGTTGGACTGGGACTTGGGAGATCCAGGTTCTACTCCACACTCGGCCATGGAAGCTCACTGGGTGACTTTGGGCCAGTCACAGACTCTCAGCATAACCTACCTCACAGGGTTGTTGTTGTGAGGCTAAAATGGAGGAGAGGAGGAGGAGGATAATGTAAGATGCCTTGGGCTCCTTGCAAGAGGAAAAAAAGCGGGATATACATGCAATAAATAAATAAATATTGTGCCCATATTTCAGATGGTGTAGGCCGATCATACAACCTACTTTACAGGGGACAGTCCTCTATTTGAAGGTATCCTCTATTTGAAGGACAGCGCAGCCCAAGGCTGGTTTAATGACAAAGAACCATCAGAAGGAAAAGCAGGAGGGGGCCTTGAAGTTGCCCATCACAGGACAGTAGCTGGCACCCCATGGATTGCATTTCCCATTAAATTATAGCAATTACTTCTAAATTTGCAGCATTGTGTACATGTTAGCGTATGCAACATTTATGCAAATCCATGCATTTATGCATTTATGCAAATCCATGCCTCCTTTCGTCCTCTTTTGTTGGCAATGTGTAAGTGGTCATTATTTTCAAAACTGAGCGGCAACGAGCATTGTTAATTTTTAAAACACAACAGCATCACTTATGCATACACAGCATAGGGTGTGTGGAAGCCCTATTGGATAAATCAGTCTGATACATGACTGCCGTTCATTCAAGTACAGCTCTCTTCTGCAAATGCATCATTCCTTTATAGCAGGGGGATCACAGCTTCAGGAATCTCCCATATTTGCACGTACTGTGATTTAAGTGCCATGTCTAGGCTGTACCACATCAGACTGCGGGCAGCAGGCAATACGATGGAATGCTCCTCCATGCACACAGTAAATTAACATGTCAGAAAGAAGGGTTCTAAAGTAGCCCTTTCCCTGTCATGCTTGTTTTCTGTGTGAAGGGAATCATTTTGTACAGAGGAGCATTCGAATGTGCGAGGCCCAGCCTGCAATCTGACCTGGTACAGCCCAGAACTCAGTGAGAAGAAGCAAGCCTATGAGTAGCTCTTCTTTTTTCTTAATTCAAACTGCAAGTGTATCTAGGGTGCAATCCTATCCAGATAGGTGTCCACCTCTGAACTCGGAGGCGACCGGACCACCTATCCAATGCAGGGCAGGCAAAGCATGGAGGGGATCATTCCCTCCACACTTCTCCTGCCCTGCATTTGCAGCTAGACAGCCAGTTTCAGCTGTCTGGGCACAGGAAGGTGGAGTGGGAGAGGAGGCTGCCAGACTACACATAGGATGTGTCGTACTGGCATTTCCACCCTCCCCGCCCCAGAACGCCCTCCGGGAACACCCCTTTTCAGCAGCTCTGTGCTCCTCTTGCGAGCACAGAGCACGGGGCTATCCACGCTGCCTCCAAGGCAGCGCGGAAGTGGGGGGAAGTTGGTTCCTGGATAAGCAGATATCCTATGGCCATCTAGCCACTGCCTAGCAGCCATAGGATTGCTCCCTTAACTGGTTAGCATTGGAAGGTATGGCTTTTTGTTTAAGTGGTGGCTTATGAAGAAACAAGAGGGAAGATTACTCCTTGGCTGACATCTGTAGAAGCATAACTGAGCATCTAATGAAGTCAGAAAGGGAGGGGTAAGTCCCTACGCCTTTAAGCCCTGCGCGCCACTTGTCTGCCTAAACGTTCTGTTAAAACTAAGCAAACACCCTATGAAAACAGCTGTCGTCTGTATTATGTATAAGGAAGCGGCAATAAAAACAAATTAGAGCAAGAGAAATACGGTACTCTTCCCCTCTTCTTGAAAAAAAAAGAGAAAGCACGGGGGCGGGGGGGGGGAGACTCTATTTCTTTCCGTCAGTCATCTCTTCTAGATTTACATATGCAATCCATTTATCACACACTGGACTGCATAATTAATGTGTGTCCTGCTATGGCTGGCTCAGGCTCAGCATTAGGGCCAGCTAAGGAACAAGTCTGATAGGAAGTCAGTAAAAAGGTCAAGCACAGTTCAATCAGTCCAGCAAGGGGGCAGTTCAAGTCAACAGGCAAGGGTCAAGAGCACAGTCAAGAAGGAGAGTTCCAAGGGAAGGGTCTCAGCAGGGTCAAGGTCAAAGCGCAAGTAAGCAGTCCAATGCAGATGTAGAACAAAGGAGCAGAGTCAAGCAGGGGTCCAAATGTCAGCAGCACAGAGGATCAGTCACAAAGCAAGGTCGGGGAAACAAGGGACTAGGGCTGCTAGAAAGATGTCATTCCAACCACTGTTAAGTCTCAGCTGAAGGCTTTTGTAGCCTGAGCTCCCAGGGTTCAGCTGCAGTTTATCACAGGCCCACTAGCAACAGCCCTACTCATGAGGAGAGCCTTGCTCACAAGGATGCTTTTACTCTTGAAGAGCCGGCACTCCTTTGTGTGGCCATGGTCTTAGCCTGTATCTTCAGGCACTGGCATTCTCAGGGACCGGGTGGTGGCTTAGCATTCCCCTCTGACAGGAGCAGAGTTTTCCACCTTTTGAGAGGAAAGACCTGAAGCCCTCTCTCCCAAGGTGTCAGGGTGGACACTGAGCCCATAGAATCCCAGAGTAGTTCTGATTCTGAGGAAGAGGAGCCGCTCCTGGGAGAGGAGCGCACTCATCCTTCCCAGGGCCAACAGCTGACAGAGATTCCTCCCACCAGCATTCCTAGCATGGATAGCAGTCCTGGGAGCGACAGAGCATGGGAAGCAGACTTGCTGGATGTGCGACACCGACGCAAGGAGCGGCGCCAAATGGAGGGTGCGGAAAGGAGGCGTAGTGCCCGGTTGGCGCGCAAACAATGGTTGCGCCCAGAGGATCCAAGGGAAAAGGGGAGGGACTCTCCCTAGCCCATAAGTTCAGGGTCTGCCAGTGATTCCCTTTCAAATGGGGACCAACTGTTCCAACTTAGGGCATAGGTACTCTGCCGCTCATATCTAGTTGCTAACGGTAGAGTTGTTAAGTTGTAAAAGAGGAATAAAGCTTTGAAAAGAATCCCTTTGTCTGTGTCTGGACTTGGCTATTGGATTTAGACTGAGAGAGGCCTCCAAGGAGCCCTTGACACGAGGGCCCAGGAGCTTTTTGTCAGCCCCAGGGCTGCCCCTGAAGCAGCCTGTGTCCTGGGGACATCTGGTTCAGGAGGCTCCAGATTGTCCTGCAATGAGGATCACTCCAAGGACAGAGAGGGTAGGACAGTTGGCAGCATGCTCAGTGGATCTCGGAAGCTAAGCATGGTCAGCCCTGGTTAGTACTGGGATGGGAAACTGCCTGGGAATCAGGCTTCCTGCACTGAGCAGGGGATTAGACTGGACAGTCTTGTAGGCCCCTTCCAACCTTACGATTCTATGATACCCCTCCAGTAATGCTGCTTGCCTGATCTCATCTGATCTCGGAAACTAAGCAGGGTCAGCCCTGGTTAGTACTTGTGTGGGAGACAGCCTGGGAATCAGGCTTCCTGCAGTGAGCAGGGGGTTGGACTCAATGGAATTGTAGGCCCCTTCCAACCCTATGATACCCCTCCAGTAATGCTGCTTGCCTGATCTCGTCTGATCTCAGAAACTAAGCAGGGTCAGCCCTGGTTAGTACTGGGATGGAAGACCGCCTGGGAATCAGGCTTCCTGCACTGAGCAGGAGGTTGGACTCCATGGTCTTGTAGGCCCCTTCCAACCCTACGATACTATGAGTGTATAAGACTGGTGGCTCCAGTTTCGGTGGTGTGTGAATCCATTCCAGCTTTCCATCAGAACCAGCCAGGACTCTAAAGGAGCGATCCAGGCTGCTGAACCTATTTTGGTGATAGGGCTCAGCACCTTGGATAGCTCCTGTAGAGTTCAGGGTGGTTCTGACTGAAACCCAGAATGGATTCACAGCCCCACCGAACTTGGAGCCACCAGCCTTACTGAGATGACTCAAATGCAACAAGTTTCACAAGTTTCAGGCTGGCTCAGAATGTCAGCGATCATTTTGAAGCTGTTCCACTCACTCCAAAACGGGTTGCTGAGCTGGTTGGTTTTCCAGCAAAATGCCAAAATAAATAAGAAACTGTCTTGCACGATCCCAGAGAAGTTCCATTCAAAAGGTTCGAAAGGAGTCCCATACTGTTTTGGGAGCGGGGTGGAGGGAGAGAAATCAGAGATTAACAGTGCAAGCCTATGCCTGCCTAATGAGACATAGGCCCCACTGAGTTCAAGGCCACTTGCTCTCAAGTAAATGTGTTGAAATATCCACAAAATGAAGCAGTGAAACTGACATGGGGTGGGGAGCCATTTTATGAAACCTTTGACTCAAGATTCCTGCACTAAGCACGGGGTCTTGTAGGCCCCTTCCAACCCTACTATTCTACAATTCTATGATTCTCTTCGAATTACTGTATCAACATCATGAATTTTTGACCAAATCTGTATCCTTTTGGCCCACTTTTTGGGTGATGTACAAGCAGCCACTCTAGTTCAGGGCATTGGCAGCTGAGGCAGAAAACCCCACAAGCATCTCTCGCCCACCTTGGCAGTAGAAATTCAATAATAATACCGAGAGTCACTAACGATTTGCTGTCCCTTTCTTGATACCCAGAATCTCACTTACCTAATGATAAGCTTTGCCTTTAAAGCAGGAGTGCAGATCCACAGGGCTGGGGGCCAATTCCAGCCTCCCAGTGTCCCAGATGGCCATGGCCCTTTCTATGGCCCCACCTCCTTTCCCCCAACCACCAATTGTTTGCATTCATGCAGCTTTTTCCCCATTCTTAAAGGTTGAAATGCCTCTCCAAAGGCTCAGTTACTGGCAATAAGGACTTTAAGCTAAAATGTGCTGGTGTGTCTGGTGCTTTGGCCCCACCTCCTTTTGCCTTTGATCCCACCCACCCCAGAGAAGCAGCCCAGCCCTATTATCATCACCATCATCATCATTTCTATACCGCCCAATAGCCAAAGCTCTCTGGGCGGTTCACAAAAACTAAAACCACAAAGCACAGCATAAAACGATATCAAATATGAAAGCTTAAAACCACAAAATAGCAGTACAACCAGAATAAAACCTAGCAGCAATGCAGAGGTTTAAAATAGAGATGTAAAGCACCAGAGCTAAAAGATTAGGAAGCTGAAATGCTAAAATACTGGGAGCATAAAAAGGTCTTCACCTGGCGCCAGAAGGAGAACAACGTAGGCGCCAGGCGAACCTCTCTAGGGAGCTCATTCCACAGCTGGGGTGCCACAGCAGAAAAGGCCCTCTTCCTGGTAGCCAGCCACCTCACTTCTGTTGGTGGCGGCTCCCAAGGAAGAACCCCTGAGGATGATCTTGGGGTCCTGGCAGGCACATATGGGAGGAGGTGAACCCTATTCATCTGCAGTAACTTTGACAGTGTGATTCATGGCACTTTCTCAAGTGTAGAAAGTGCTCCACATATCTCAGCAATGCTTCCAGATAAGGGGACGGTGGCAGGGCGAAAGCCCATCACACGCATTAGCAGTCAACAGAGAAGATTTGCGTCAAAATGATGTAACCCTGGGTGAGTTGATAATCCTGCCTGCCATCTAGATTGCCATCCTTTTATGGCAAAACGCTAACACTGTTTCACACTCGTCCGCTCTTCCTCTCCTCCTCTACCACCACCACCACCACCACCCCCTTTTATCGTTTAATTTCCAGCCGAGCAAACCAATCCATCTGCTCGGCCAAATGTAGACAGAAAAATGGATTCTGCAGCTAACTGCAGTGAGCATGTGAGTGAGCCATTAATGGCTTTATCTCATCCATATAGCATGGAAGCTCTTTGGCTCCATGGTGGCCCATGCTCCCTGTGGAAACCACAAGAGAGTGATCAAGTTCTATCACTGTTTGCTATGCAAATGTGGGTGTTAATTGCACCAAAATGGTAAACATATTACTTAAATCAGGGAACTCTTCAGATGGGTATCGGTGCATGTGTGTGTGTGTGTGTGTGTGTGTGTGTCTGTGCGCGCCCATGTGCGTGTGTGTGATGCTTTGCCAGATGTTGCTGTACAACTGCAGTTTAATACCTAACCATCTGCTCCCTTCCTTATTCTGTCATGGGTTTTGTATTCTCACAAGGCCCCTTTTTTCTTCTTTGTCTTCCTTCCCCCCCCCCTTTTTTTTTAATGATGTGCTGCCACTTTTCACTTTTAGTCCTCAATAAAACAGAAAAAGCAAACACAACAACAGGAAAATAAAGCTTCCAAGAAACAGGGTACAATATTTTCCTGGAGATAACAAAACAAAACACACTCATTTTAAAAAGAGAGAGAAAGCAATGCCTTTATTCCCTTGTTTAGTGCTTTGTGATCATTATAACTCAGGCACCAGTCAAAGCTTCCTGCTGAGTCAGGGCCAAATTGGAAAACATGGGTTAAAATCCCTGTTACTTATTTTTAGTCTCACTTATACATCGCTAAAAAAGAGGACAAAGGCAGGCAAAGATTTGCATAAGCTTTGCACATGCTAATTTATAGGTATAGATGCAAATTTAGAAATAATGTATCTTCTTTTTCATTTACACTACTTATACACCACTTGACATCATAACATCTCTATGCAGTTTACATACGAAATACATAAAAACAATATAAAAACTACATAACATAATAAATACATTACAAATATTACAGAAACAGTGCGATTACATGCAAGGGGAAACCTGAGCAAACAGGTGTGTCGTGTCTTCAAGAGGTGTCTAAAACTCACCACACTTTCCCAACCACATGTGGGAGAGCATTCCAGAGGGACCATTATTTGATGACATGCTGTTGGTCGTGGAATGACCAATGACGCCTCCTTGAAAGACCTCAGGGATCAATTTGGGGTATATAGGAGAAGATGATTTACTAGGTATCCTGCTCCCAAGTTGTTTAGGGCTTTGAATGTCAGCAAGAAAGTCTTGAACATGGCTCAGTAGCTAATAGGCTGCCAGCACACTTCTTTTAATAACTGGGGATGGAGAACATCTGTATGCACATGGCTTTTGTTGTCATGGCATGAGAATCCCATCTGTAAATCTGCCCACTTTTGGCTCCAGCCACACTCACTTTTGGCTCTGGCCATGGCCACTGCTAAAATGTGGGCCCTGACAGGTTTTAACCAAAGTCATGTAGATCTCGGCATCAAAAGGGTCCCCACCTCTGCAGAGCTGCCATGGGTTGAACCTGGGATCTTCTGCATGGACAACATGAACAATGGCTCCACTTACTGTTCTTACTCATTGTCCTCACTCACCTTGCTAATCCCAAAGTTAGGCATGTGTTTACAGTAGTGTTGTCCTTTATTGTTCACTAGCAAAATGCCCACCGTCGTCATGGGTGGCAGGCATGTGGAGGAAAGGCTTAAACTGTGCAAGGACCTCTACAGGAGCAACACTGCTGTACGACCCCTGTGAGTGAAAGCCAGGCCATCCACTGTCAGGGGTTCTGCATTAAATATACCCCCAGAGGAGCACAATGGCACCCACTCACTTCTATGGGTGAAAGCAAAGTGGTGAATAATTGGGAGAGAGGCAAAACATGCCCCCTACCCTGGTTGACCAGGCCAGTAAGAATCAAGCCTGCTCTTGGCTGCATAGCCCCACCTCTTCATCTGCATTGCCCCACCCTGAGTCCCATTTTCTCGGCCATGCTAACCCATGATGGAATGCTGAGAGACTGGGGCAGAATGCTTGGGAGACAACATATAACTAGAGATATATCATTTAAGTTTCACTTAAAACCAACCTTCCCCAACCTGGGGCCCTCTGGATGTTTTGGACTACAAATCTCATCATTCCTAATCATTGGCCAAGCTGGCTGGGACTGATGGGAGTTGTCATCCAAAACATCCAGGGGACACAAGGTTGGGGAAGGCTGCTTAAAGCCAACACAGCATCTTTATTTGATTCAGCCTTATAAAACTCAAACCGTAACAACAGACGGAAAAGTGAGACTGAGCAGCACAACCATTGACCAAATCCTGGGAAGTCCTAGTTCCCCTCTACTCCGCACTGGTTAGGCCTCATCTGGAGTGCTATGTCCATTTCTGGGCACTGCACTTTAAGAAGGATGCAGACAAACTGGAGATGGTACAAACAAAGATGATCAGGGGACAGAAAACAAAGCCCTATAAGGAGACACTGCAAGAACTGGGCCTGTTTAGCCTTGAGAAGAGAAGACGGAGGGGAGATAGGATAGCGCTCTTCAAGTACTTGAAAAGCTGTCACAGAGCGGAAGGCTAGGATCTCTTCTCCATCATCCCAGAGTGCAGAACACAGAATAATGGGCTCAAGTTACAGGAAGCCAGATCCCGGCTGAACATCAGGAAAAACCTCCTGACTGTTAGAGCAATACGACAATGGAACCCATGACCTAGGGCGGTGGTGGGCCCTTCCACACTGGAGGCATTCAAGACAAGGCTGGACAGCCATCTGTCAGGGTTGCTTTGACTTGGATTCCTGCATTGAGCAGGTGGTTGGACTCGATGGTCTTATAGGCCCCTTCCAACCCTGCTATTCTATGATTCTGTGACCAAGACCGCCCAGGGCCTTTGAACTTCAGGCAGGGCCTTTGAATCAGGCCTTCTTCCAGACCTGGTGCCCTGAAATCTATCAATCCCCATTGGCTTCCTTGCCAAGATTAGAGCCGTCGAAACGGAGCATCTGCTTCAGCTTAAGCGTTAATTCACTTAGTTTGCTTGTTTAACTAAGTTGAACTGCTCCTTTGATTAGTTCCATTTTAAGCAAAGTTTAATCAAACATCTGAAGTAAACAAAATCAAATTGAACTAATTGAAGTAAATGGAGTCAAATTATGGCCTCTTTAAGCAAGTTAAAGCAAGGGACTCGGAACTGGATTTTGTGAGGATGCTGCCCACAATGCAGACTGAAATGTAAAAAGAAAACTAAGAAACCAAAGCTAAATGCTGTACTCAAACCAGGATCGCCATGTCCATTTTGCAGCCCGGCTAGCACTTGGCAGATAGTCAGAAATCCCAGCCAAGATGAGAATAGAAACTTCAGAAGAGGTTACATGAGCATACACTCCTATTTACAGGTGACAGCCCCTATTTTTGGAGCACCTGTCTGTTGAACACCATTCCTTTTTCTTTCTTTCCTTTTGCCATTTTGGAAGAAGCATGCCCATTTATTCCAATGGACTTACTTGGTAGAAAAAGCGCATAAAATGCAGAGCCGACTCCAATGGATAGTGAATGCTCCACCCCAAAATATTTGCTGCTACCCCATTCTCTCCCACAGCTTTCAGCCACAATAAGAACATAAGAAGAGCCATGCTGGATCCAACCAAAGGTCCATCTAGTCCAACATTCTGTTCATACTGTGGCCAACCAGCTGCCCACAGGAAACTCACAAGCAGGACGTGACTGCAATAGCACCCTCCCACCCATGTTCCCCAGCAACTGGTGTACATAGGCTCACTGCTTCTGGTACTGGAGGTAGCACATAGCCATCAGGCATTGCTGGCTTTTCCTCCAGGAATTTTTCAACCCCCCTTTTAAAGTGTGTTGTTTGGATTTAATTTTTGTGAACCGCCCAGAGAGCTTCGGCTATTGGGTGGTATAGAAATGAAATAAATAAATAATAAATAAATAAAGCCATCCAAATTGGTGGCCGTCACTACATCCTGTGGTAGCGAATTCCATAGTTTGACTCTGCGCTGTGTGAAGAAGGACCTCCTTTTATCTGTCCTGAATCTCCCACCAATCAACTTCACAGGGTGACCCCAGGTTCTAGTATTATGAGAGGAGAAAAATGTCCCCCTATCTACTTTCTCCACACCATGCATAATTTTGTGCACCTCTGTCATGTCTCTCCTTACCCTCCTTTTTTCCAAGCTAAAGAATCCCAGCTGTTGTTACCTTCTCTCATAGGGGAGATGCACAATATATTAACATTCTATGCAACAGGGATGTAGAACCTTTTGTAGCCCAAAGGTCAGCAAATTCCGTTTCAGAGCACCTCTTGAGGGCCACATTCCAGTGGTGGGTGAGGTGAGGCAAAGCCCATTTTATTCCTGCAGCCATGATGGCACTATGATCTCAGCATATTTAAAATGTGAAACTGCACATTCTCAGAGAATTCCTTTTTTTATCAGGGCTGGCAAACTGGTGTTCATTTGTTTGTGTGCTCTAACATATCTGGAATGTAGAAGCAGTTGTAAAGCCTACAATGGCAAGCAGAGGAGAAAGAAATGTTAGTTCTGTGCTTCCACCAAAAGGGGAGCCTCAGGGTCTAAAATTACCTAGATGCCCCACTGACTGGACTAATCTGAACTGTGGCCAAAAGCAGCAGCAGCACTGGACACCTGCAAACTGGATAAATGCCAACCACAAAAAAAACACACACCCAGCAATAGCGATACAGGATCACACAGGTGCCTGTTCCTTTTGTGTCACATGGCCCAATATTTTGGATAATACCTCTTTCCTCAGAGCTCCAACCTCTGCCTCCTGCCAGGAGTAGACAAGTAAGTCCCCATCTTTGGGCCTCCAACAAACCCAGCTACACAGGCAACATATACGCTATTTATTTATACTACGTATATACTGCTTGATATCCTAAAATCCCCAAGCGATGCACAATTAATATGTAACATAGTATAGAACTCATACAAAAACAGTATAAAACCCATATAAAAACAGTATAGGACCCATATAAAACAATAAATAGTAACAAACATTACAATACATCAACAAAGAAAGAAAAAAACAAATGGAGCAGTGTCATAATCCATTACAAGCCAGGGGAAGCCTGTGTAAACAAATATGTCTTCAAGGGCACTTCAAGCTCACCACAGTTCCTGCCCCTCAAACAATGCATAGGAAGGTGTTTCAGAGGGCGGGTGCCGCAACCGAGAAGGCGACGTATGCTGTTCCTTGGGTGGGGGCCACTACCGAGAAGTAATGTGCTCTGATTTGGCGACATTCCATTGGTCACGGAATAGCCAAGAAGCCCTCCTTAGAAGATCTCAGGGGTGAACTGGGTTTGCTAGGTATCCTGGTCCCAAGTTGTTTTGGGATTTGTATGTCAACAACAAAACCTTGAACATGGTTCGGTAGCTAATAGGCGACCAGCTCAGTTCTTGTAACACTGGTGTACTGTGTGTGTAGCTGGATGTTCCCCTGAGTATCCTAGCTGCTGCATATAGCAGTCGTGAAGTATGCGCGATTCACTAGTTACTTCCTCATTCAAACAAATACATTAACTTTTGATTGATGAGAACCCCAGGCCTGTCAAAAAATCTAACCCAGCCACCCCACAGGATGGACACTCAAACTCAATAGCAAGCGCTCTCTGCAACCTTTAAATGCTGACAACAGCTTTTAACCCCAGCCCACCTATTTATTCAGTGTGTTAATTAAAGGATCGGCAGCAGAGGAGGAAAAAATCAATTAATTAATTGCCTCCATGCTCACTAAAAAGAGACACAGCTGAAAACAAAAGGGAATTGCTATAAAAGAGGATGGTGGCTTCTAGCTTAGAGAACCCTTTTTGCTTTACTTTTTTTTAAGGATTGGACAAATTCATAAGGGATAGCTCTGTCAATGTATTAGCCATGGCACCAGATCCAGCTTTCATTTTTAGAGACAAAATGCCTCCAGTGAGCAAATGCTGAGGGAAAGCAACAGGGGATGGCTATCTCACCCTGCTTGATTGCTTACCAGGGATGTCTAAGAACATAAGAAGGGGCATGCTGCATCAGATCAAGGCCCATCTTGTCCGGCATTCTGTTCACAGAGTAGCCAACCAGCTGCCCATGGGAACCCCACAAGCCAGGCATGAGTGCAACATCACCTTCCTGCCCATGTTCCCCAGCAACTGGTATACATAGACAGACTGCCCCTGCTACTGGAGGTAGGATATAGCCATCAGAGCTAGGAGCCATTGAGAGCCTTCTCCTCCAGGAATTTGTCCAATCGCTTTTTAAACCAATCCAAATTGGTGGCCATCGCTATGACTTGTGGTAGTGAATTCCGTAGTTTAACTCTGCACTGTGTGAAGAGGTCCTTACTTTTCTCCGTCCTGAATCTCCCACCGATTGGCTTCGTGGGATGACCCCAGGTTCCAGTATCTATCTGGACAGCCCCTTTTGGAGGCCTATGCTACATTAGACTAGAATCCTAAAATCATAGAGTGGGAAGGTGCCTGGGAAGACATCTAGCCCACCCCCACCCCCTGCTCAATGCAGGATCCGCAGCTCTGGATGCAGCTACAGCTGGGGTCTCCAGCATGTGCCCATGGGCATCCCTTTTGGTGCCCACCGGGCTCGCCACCCCTCCTGATTTTTTTATTTTTTTTTTTAATTACAAACTAATGAATGAAAGGCTGGCTTTCTGCTAAGCTAAGTGCTGCCCTCCTGTGCCATCTTAATTTGAGTTCAAAAGTGGGTTTGCACTTTGGAGATCAGACCCCACCTCTGCCTTGCACTTAGGTTTTTGGGGAAGTTACTTTTCTTTTAGTCTCACCCATTTGCCTTCTGAGAAATGAGTGTTTGGTGACCAACCATGCCCACCATAGCAGCCATTTTATGAACAGGCAAGCCCTTTCATGAGAGTTCCCACAACACTCTCTCAGAATTCCAAATGTGCCCACCAACCCAAGGAGGTTGGGGACCCCTCAGTTTACAGCATACCTGACAGTGGATCATCCAGCTTCTGCTTAAACAGCTCCAATGAAGAAGAGCTCCCCACCGCCTAAGGTAGTCTGTTCCACTGTCAAAAAGCTCTCGCCATTAGGAAGTTTATCCTGATGTTTAGCCAAAGTTTGATTCCCTGCCATTTCCACCCATTGGTTCTAGTCCTGCCCTCAGGAGCAACTCAGATAACCCTTGTCTGATCCAAAATAGGATGCTCATATATGGCATGCAACCCTTTCTTGGAAGAAGATTGTTTTGAAAGAACGTTGTGGATGGAAGGGGGGGTGGAGAATGAGATTAAATATTAAGAGCAGCTCTTGTGTAGCTGCCAGAGGTCAGATGTCAGGCAACTATGAGCCTCCATTTTAAATTTCCCATAATGCCTTGGAGTGATGTTTAAAACATAGCAAGCAGCAAGGAGAGAGCAATCTTTCTCAGGGTCAATGGAATGTGCACATGTATATATGTGCATGCATGTGTGGGCTAGTGATGGGCAAACTTACCCCGAGTGAATTCGTTAATTGCGTAGAAAGTAACAAATCCATGCATGTGAAGTTGGATGAGAGCTCTCCTTCAATATGAAATCTCATTCTGTGTATACGAGTTTTTGCACACGTGCAATCTCAAGGTGCATTGTGGGAGCTGAAGTTTGGAATCGTGCAGACATTATGCACCCCCTTTCTGATTGGTTGTTTTCACTTAGCCTGCCTATGTGATGATGTTGCGTGGTGTTTACTCACCATCGCCGATCACCAGTACGAAGATTGGCTCCATAGAATCCTTCTCCTTCTTGGAGCCGGAGTTGTGGTGGTGATGACAACTAGGGAAGCAGCTAAGAAGACTGCTTCAAGTAAAGTTTTGGGGAGTCCAGGTGGTAGGACAACTGAAAATGGAGGGGGTGATCTGTGTACTACTTTACCGCACATCTTCTAAAACTTGCAATCTGTCCCAAACGTAATAGCAAATTAGTAGTACATCAGTCCAGGTTCACTACAAAGGTGAGCCTTATTAATAGGAATGTCAGAGAAATCCACAACGGAACTAAACAAGTTCAGATTTTCATGAATCTGACCTGCGGATTCCACAGCAGAATGGCTTTGGCCCTGTTGGGCAGATTCCATGGACTTGTGGACCAGTTTTCTAACTTACCTGAATTTTGCACAAATTTCATTGTAGAAAAATACACATTTAAAAAATTTAAAAAACAGCCAAAAATGCACATTTCCCCCATAGGCTAAAGCATGAAAATGTGCATTTGGGGAAATTCATGCGCGTGTGAAATTGTGCAAATGCATATTTGCACAAATTCAGAAACAAAAAACCCCCAATCCCATCAATGGGCAGACAATGGAACAGAAGGTGCCTGACAATCCATGAAACACAGATGGAACAGATTTTACACAATCCATACATCCCTAATTACGAATGGTTGCATTTCCACGAATGAGCCAAATAATTACAAGATTCAGTGGCATCAATAGTGTGAGGACATATCTGTGGCCCCTGACTCCCAAGACAGCATCACATAAGGCCCTCAGGATCAAAACATTTGTGCACTTCTGATATAGAGGATGTCTTCCAACAGAGGACTGTTAGGAAAGTACAACACGGAGCCACTGTAGGTTCCAGAGAAACACCTATGGCTCACATCAGAGGAAGAAATTGCATGAAACCAAAGTACTATAACATGCATACACTCTCACGGAAAGGGAGCTGTAGTCTGTACAAACATTGCAGAGGAATGGAACGTGTGTGTGTGTGTGTGTGTGTGTGTGTGTTTAATGGCCTTTTTTGTGTGTCCTTTTTTTTTCCAGGAAGCTTAAGTAACCTGCTGAAGTGCATTAAAAACTCTCTTGCCTAACCCCTGTTTATTGTAAATATAACAGCAAATCCATTGTAAACAGCAACGAGAGGCTTGTGGGAAACCCATTCATCAAAATAAACGGCTCTGGGAGAAAAGAAAAGAGAAAAAAAAAACCTCTGCTCCACTTGTTTAACTAGTGCTGCCGTTCCTCACCACGTTGCTGATTTCCAAATACACAATTTATTGCCATGCCCAGATTTGCTAAGGGCTGGAACTGCATTCCACTGGGGCTATTTGAGCATCCAGTTAATCAAAGCACAATACCACCCCAATCATATTTACAATCTGGCAGGCAATTAGTCAATAATAAATAAATAAATAAAGGAATCGGGGAAAGACAAATGGCATTGCTGTATCTGTATCAATGGGCTTATAGATTCCAACAGATTTATCAGTAACCAACAGAGAGAATAAATATTTATAAATGGGACATGTCACTCATAAAGTGATAAAGTATCTTCAGTCATGGCATAAAGAAAATGTTTCATTTTTTAAAAAGCTGCCATACTGGATTAACCACCTAATCATTTTTTTCCCCAAGAGGGGTGTGTGTGTGTGTGTGTGTGTGCGCGCGCAATTTTATTAGCCCTACCAAGCTACCGCAGGAACTTAAGATGAAATAGATCTCTGCATCAGTACAGTTAATCAATAATAAAATGCTTCAGCAACCCAAAATAATGGCCAGGGATGAAATCTGGACCCACTCAAAATTAATAACAACGTTGGCATGAGCTTCTGTGAGTCTGCTTTGCACCCTAGGTCTTCAAAGACCGTGAATGCCAAATAATGACCAGAGATTCGTATCAAGTGCTCTGATCCTTATTTGGATTATAATGCCTGTGGGTACAGTTTTACAATGTCCAAAGCATTTTGTGTGCATTCATCTCAGAAATACTTACAATTACCCTGCAAAGCAGGGAAAAAACAAAGAGCCTTGTGGCACCTTAACAACTAATGAATTTATGGTGGCATAAGCTGTCGTAGACACTGTCCACTTCATCAAATGCATGAAGTGTTAACCCAAAGAACCAGAGAAAAGGAAAGCAACATGAGCCTTGAGAAGTTGGTCATCCACACTTAGCACCTGGCCAGCAGACTGAGCAGGCATTACCCCCTGGTTACATGGTCACAGTCTCCTCACTATGGTGAGATGGACTGCATTTCTGTTTAAAATGATAGTCATTCTTTTGGAGTTTCCAGATATGCCTATAGAATAGCATATGCACATTTTATGTAAAACTGAACCCTCTCTTAGTCCTCTTTTCTGGTAGTGGCCACCCTACTCCCCCACAATCCAAGACATGGCTAAAGGGCTCCTTAGGCCCATTTGTCTGCCTGCGACCAACACTGGAGGCTCTGTCTGAAGTTCCTCCATATGCATCTCAGCTCCTTGTTCCTGTATGTGAGTGGAGAACAAGGAAATGGGAAATGGTGGCTGAACTATAAAGGGGGAGGATCTCAAATAGCTAATATAGCTTTTGCTGGCTGGGGGCTTCTGGGAGTTGTAGTCCAACGCATCTGTAGGACACCAGGTTGGGGAAAGCTGAGCTAACTAGGGATGTGCATACAAGCAAAAGTGGAGTTCATCAAAGTTCTCCAAATGCCACTTCCATGTCCGTTCTGTCTCATGTCCATATCAGAGTGCGATCTTTGTTATTTTTTGTTTTCGCATGAAGATTAGTGCACATATTTCAAAATGTATGCATCCATTGTGCACCTCTTTGAAAGGGATGCATTCTTCTCCCATTGATGAAAACGTGTTTGTGCCCATTTTTCAAAAGTATGCATGTTTCATGCACATGTTTTTAAATGCCATTGAACGAGTGTACGAGTGCCATTGAACTCATTCTTTTCAGTCCCCAAATCACATGGCAAGAAATGTACATACTTTGACCAGATTGCATTCGAGTCCATGTTCATTCTAGAAGGTGTAAATTGGATAAATTCTCATCAGGACCAAACTGAAATGAATTTCTCATACATTCCTAGAGCTAACACAAAGCTGTGGTTTAATTGGAAATGCAGCTGGGAGCATCTCCTCATGGGATGCTTTGACATATTTCTAAGGATGCCGCCAGGAGGTCCCTGAAGTTGACAGTTCACAGAAAGTGCCGGGTGCCAAACACCAATGCCAAACAGGTGGGAGGACAATGGCAGGTTGTACAGAAAATTCTTCCAATGGAGCGTTTAAATTTTTATGAGGTCTAAGCGGCAGAGTAGTGATCTGCAAACAGAGGAAGGATTCCATTTCTGCAATGTCCCTTCAATCTTCCAAGTGCTGTTTAAATACGGCTCAGTCTCTATCCTCACCCCTCCACCCTGAGGGAAGGAGATCCCATGAGGAGCTACTAGTTGTATTTTGCCCTCCTCCTTCAACTAGCTCCAGGGTTTATTCTTCTCTTTATCCTTGGGCTTCGCAGAGCAATTATAAGGTGATTATTGGCATGTTTAAAGAAGAGGACGGTGCTGTTCTCTCCAAGAGCCTTCAGACATTCCAGAGCAAGCATGACTGACTTATTCTCCACATGCTTCCAGCTCTCTTGTGCAAAGTATATTTTCCAATTGAGACTCCCTGGCATGTCCAGCCAGGGCCTGTGTCTAAGGTAAACATGGTCAGGCACCTGCCAAGGGCCCACACTCCAGCAAGGGCCCACTGAGAAGAACCCCTGGACTTGCTCCTCCTCTTCAACATTGCCCACTTGTTCACCTGCCTCTTGCTTTTGTCCTAGACAATAGTGGTAGCGAGAAGAAGGAGCAGGAGATGGTATTGGCTCTCTGCCTGTCAAGCAAGCAAGTGGCAGCAATGATGAGAAAGGGGATGGGGAGTAATAGCAGCCAGTGACAATTGCAATTGGAAGACAGGCTTGCTGAGGGAAGGGGGGGCCACTGAGGGTGCCTTCTGCAAGGGCCCTCAAAAACCAGTCAGGGATCATGCAGTGAATGGGATGATGTCACAATGCTATGCAGCTAATTAGATTTGGCTACATGATGACATCACAGGGGAAAGTGAAGGCAATTGAGAGAAGGGATGAGTGGATCTGTCCATTTCAGTTTCTATCTGTTCCTCATTTTTCCAAACTTAAGTTCATTTTGTTCCGTTTCTGCATCGGTTTTTGACTGTAACACACACACACAAAAACACCAAATTTCATATGCATTTTCATGCACATTTTTCTAATATATGCAAGTTTTACACAAAATTTTATCTAATATATGCATTATTTGCAAGCAGTTATCCTTAATACAATACTGCTGTGTACATTTTTAGCATGAATACATAGGTTTTTGTGTGCATTTTTTCTAACATACACATTTCTGTACCCATTTTTTGTTCAGAAGAATGCACTGCAAACTCCTGAGGAGCACAAATACCGAAGGACAACTGCTTTCCAGTCCACATATGGACTCGGGAAGTGCAAATTTGCTAAGTTCTTCTCAACGTGCGAACAAAAGAAAATTCTTCCCCATCTCTAAGAACCAGGGCAGTGTGAACAAGCAAGCAAAGGAGTGCTGGGGCAGGGGGAGAGGGAGGAATTTTCCAGTACTAATGAAAATGCTTTTGGAAGTCTAGGAGTAGCTCCAGCCCCAGTCTACTTTTTATACACCCCTAATTAGGGATTGCAATCAAGTGTAGGCACTCCATAAACACTGCAGCTCTTTCCGCAATTTGGCAGATCCAGGTTGTATTAAGCTGGGATTTTAATAGTTATGTAGGCCTCCTGCCACATGGATCTGAGCGGCCAGACGCAAATAAATCAGGAATCAAGAGCTTTTCCTGTAGGCTGCTCACAGCTAATCCCTTGTACAACAGTGACCATAGCAGTTTTAACTTCATCTCAGCCAAGCATGAGAAATACCACACTGCTCCCAGTCATCAGCACTAAGAAAATGCAACCGGTTTTTATTTTGGAGAATTCTAAGTAGCCAGGATCAAGCCTGAGTGTAACCATATAAAAGTACACGCACATGCACACATACACACACAGAGCCACACACATGGTTGAAAAGCAAATGCTCTTATTGGGAAAGGTTATTAGGGTGTTCGGGAAACAGCTGCAGGCCCAGATGTAGAAATGATTGTTCAGTTAAAGACTTCTCAGCAGAAGATGGCTGTTGAATAAACCAACGCCGAGATTCAGAAGGGCATTTGAAGGAGCTGAATTCCTTAAGGCAGTACGCTATACAGCCAATGTTTTATTTCTAGTAGCGGAACAAAATTGCAAACAGCTGGTGGAAGATTTTAAAACATTTCTTTCAGATGGAATGATATTGCTTTTATATTTAAAAAGAGAGAAGAAAAGAAAGTATCAGGCATTTGTACAAAAGGCATTATTTTATCCTTTCCCATCTCTAAGATGCTAGAGCCAATAACTCATATCCATTTTGCAAAGACGACAGCAGCCCTGACACCATAATTCTTATTCATTTATTAAAAGTGCCTTCTCTCCTTGCCCCATCCAGTGCTGCCTCTAGGTTTTTGAGGGCCCTTGGGCAAGACACGCTGGCGAGCCCCCTCTCTCAGGGAGTGTACCTTCTCACCCCTATTGTCACTGGCTGCTGTTGCTCCTCATCCTCTTTCTCATCCTTGCTACCAGTTGCTTCCTTGACAGACAGAGAGCAAGTAGGCAGGGGCATCCACTGCTTCTCCTTCTGAGCGCCCACAGTTGTTTGGGCCAGAGCGAGAGGCAGATGAACAAGCAGGTTGTAATGGTAAAGAGATGGAGCCACTCTAGGGGGCTCTTGTCCGGTGCCTGACCATGCCTACCCTTGACGCCAGCCATGGCCCCATCATAGGCTCTAAGATCAACTGGAGCCCTCTGCAAGCTGCTAAGGGATGGGGTATGACTTGAACTGGGGTAGTGTCATAGCCCAGGGTTCCAATTCCCCCTTCTCAGGAGAAGAAGCCACTGATATAGACCTCTGAAATCCAGAAGAGGATGTGGCCATAGAAGCCATCTACATCCCTCTCTCCTCAGGGCCCTCAGCTCCAGTAGACCCCCTATAACCAGCCCCCACCCCACTTCGAGAGGATATCACATGACCTCACATTCAAAGGACAACAGTTCTGAAGCCACAACCCTGCCTCCAGTTGCCTCCATGCCATTGCAGCCAAAGGCTAGAAAAGCAAGCATGGCCCTTCAAGGGAGAAGGCCTCGTCCAGTGTGTGGGAAGAGCTAGCAGGTTCTAGGAAGCCCAAGTCCTATTAAAAGCTCAGTCTCCCAGTTGTTGGAATAACCAACAAACTCAGCTTGTCGGGCTTCTAGCTTAGTCCCTCTTGGAGCTCTCCGTGGTGCTATCCATTCCTTGCTTTCTCTAACTGGTAACTGACCTTGGCTTTGTGTGATCATGCTCTGAAATCTCCCCCATGCTGACCATCGTGGAACTTGACCCTTGCTATGCCTGACCTTGCCTATCAGATATGAACCCTTGGTTGTTGAGTGTCTCCCTGGGAAACTGGGTACAACAGAACCCTCTACTAGGCTAACCCATAGTTAAAAGGACCTGCAACCTGAAATGCTACAGGTTCCCAACAGCCAGGATCCAGAATCTTACCTCTGCCACTCTCCTTGAATGGCAAACCTAAGTGCTCTGGTTTACAGGGACCATCTAGGATGTACTACCAGCCTGCTGAAACACTAAGTCAGCTGACTCACAAGAGCCAATCCCCATCCACCATCAAAACTGTTTCACAGAGCTTGCTCTATGAGGCCAAACAACACGTTACATTAGGGTTCTAAGACTGGAACTCCCAATGTAATTCTTCAAATAGCAGTTGGGAGGCAGGGATGACACACAATGATTCAGCTCAGAACTACAGCATGGGGGGGGGAGATGTCAAAGAACTCCCCGCCCTATGCCTCAGACCCAATACAAATTAGGTTAGCCTCCAAATTGCCATTTTGCTGCAACCAACTAACACAGCTAGCCCTCTGGAAGTTGTCTAGAGCAGGGGTCCACAACCCCTGGGCCGTGGACTTGTACCAGTCAGTGGCCTGTTAGGGACCGGGCTGCAGTAAGAGTGTGGGAACCCCTCCTTTACCTTGGGTCTGCGGGGAGGGGAGGTGATCCATCCCTCCCCCTGCCCCAGAATCCTCGTCAGCTCTGGCCGGCTCCACACCATGGCAAGTCCGCAGAGCTGCCGGCCGGCTCCAGCCCTGTTCTTTGCAGTAATATCCTATTACTGCAAAGAACAGGGATGCAAATGGCATCCTCTATGCGGACGCCATTTGCATCCCAGCGGCCGGAAGTCCTCCCTGGCCAGAGCCGGCCGGCAGCTCCATGGACTCGCCACGGAGCGGAGCCAGCGAGGATTGTGGGGGGACAGATCGCCCCCCTGCAGACCCAAGGTAAGGGGGGTTCCCACACCCCTACTTCAGCCTGGTCCCATCCCCCCCCCAAGTCCGTAGAAAAATTGTCTTCCAAGGACCGGTCCCTGGTCCCAAAAAGGTTGGGGACTGCTGGTCTAGAGCACTGGTGGGCAACTTCAGGAGATCCATGAGCTGCACTTCCCCCCTTCCATGTGCTACAGAATTTTAAAAAAATAAAATGGCATCCAGAGAGGCTACAGAGCACCGGAAGGGCAAAATTAGCTTGTTCTCAAGCTAATTTTGACCCTCTTGGAGCTCCATAGTAGCTATGCACTAGAAGTGTCAACAAGGCTTTAAAATGGCCACTCTGGGTGCCATTTTGTCTTGTTTTGACCATTTTGGGGGCAGTGGGAGGCAGCAGGGGCTATGAAGTAAAAGAAGTGTCAAAAAGCCTTCCAAATGGCCGCTCTGGATGCCGTGTTGTTTTGTTTTGACAATCTGGCTGGCAGTGGGAGGCAGCAAGGGCTACATATGGCACGCAGGCCACATTTTGCCTACCCCTGGTCTAGAGATTTGAACTGAGCAAAACAAAGCGGACCCAGAACAAAACATTGCATACTGCTCCTGTTCAGCATTCCTGTCTATCAGCCATACCCTCCTCCATGGTGTCCCATTCTATTCCCTGCCCCCACCAGTTTCTGGTCCTCCCCCCAACAGACACTCAGCTTCTGTGCCCACTGAGCTTTGGGGGTTCCCCTGATCCTGCTGATGCCTTTCTCTTGTGCATGGGTGGTGCCATTTTGACTACATAACCAATGGTACTCATGGCCTGGACATTGAAAACAGAGGGAACAATTACGCTTTCCAGGTTGAAAACATGCAATACGGATTGAATATATATGGACACTTTGATTTGTGACAGAGTACGTGAAGAAGGTGGAAGCTGAAATTTTTTGCATTAAGATTTTAATGTTTCTGTCTTGCTATATATATTTATTCGGGGGGAGGGGATCACTTCATTCTTCCACATATCTGGAAAAAACAAGCATGCAACTATGTTCCCTATTCATGGGTATTCCTCTCAGCAGAAAGAACTCCCTGTCGTCAGATTAATTACTCATTGCAAATTATGCACTTTGCTCCAGCATTTTAAAATTTTGCAACAGACATTTGTTTTACAAACTCATAGCCTGGATGCAAAATAGTTCTACAACGGCAGTAGTTTGGGGATGCATAAATGCATGGTAACAATGATCTGAAGCAGTATTCTGCAAGCATCTTGCAGGACAGCAAAAAAATCAGTTGAGTTGGACTTGAAGAACAGAACAAAACACCGCTTGCAGTCCCTTCCAATTAGAAAGTTTTCCTGTTCCACAGAAAGATCTCCACAGAAATGTAGACCAATGAGAAGTTTATATTATAATTGTAATTATTCCTATCTCCCAATATAACGACTTCAAATGGGCAGTGTTTTGATTGCCTCGTCTCATCCGCTCCTCGCATCAGCCTTGTGAAATGGTGCTGCTGCATCCTGTGAAATGGTGCGCCATTTTACAGATGACGACAAAAAAGTCATCTGCCAAGAGATAAGGCAGGATTTGAACCCAAAACTACTTCTAGGTCGCTTTAGTGACCAATTTGAATGTGAAACCTTCCTGGACTGTACCATTATCGACTGGGGGAGAGACCCAGTGATAGCTCAGTGGTAGAGGAAACACTTTCCGTGCAAGAAGTCCTAAGTTTGATTCCTGGAGAACATTCTGAGTCAGGGTATAAAATACTGGATGAGATAGGCAAATGGTTTGACTGGGTTTAAGCCAGCCTCCTATGTTCCTAACTTGACATAGAGGAAACACTCCTCTGATGAAAAAACAAATCAGCTTCATGTCAATGAGAAGGCTATTTTCCCTGATACCAGGACCAGCGTCAAGGGTAGGCATGGTTGGGCACCTGCAGGGGCCTCTGCTCCAGCAGGGCCTACTGAGAAGAGGCCCCTGGAGTCGCTCCTCCCCTTCTCCATGTAACCTGCTCGTTCACTTCCCCCCTGCCAGTTGCTCTGGCCAAGACAATGTTGGTGGTGAGAAGGAGGAGAAGGAGAAGCCACTGCCCACTACCTCACTGGCTGCGGTGTGACCCTGTTGATTCTCCTTGATCTCTCAGCAGCTTCTGATACCATTGACTGTGGTATCCTTCTGGGACATTGTCTGAGTTGGGAGTGGGAAGTACGGCATTGCAATGGTTTTGCCCCTAGGTGGATGGCCAACTCCAGAAGATGGTGCTTGGGGATGTGGCTCAGCCCCATGGATTCTCCAGTATGGGGTTCCACAGGGGTTAATTCTATCGCCCATGGTCTTTAACATCTTCAGAAAACTAGTGAGTGTGATCATCCAGAGTTTTGGGGTGCATTGACATCAGTATGATGATGGCGCACAGCTCTATTTCTCCTTTTCATCCTCATCAGGTGAGGCTGTCGATGTGCTAGATCAGTGCCTGGCTGTGACAATGGACTGGATGAGGGCTAATAAACTGTAATTCAGTCCAAGGAAAGGAGGCACACAGAGAGTACTCCTTGTTTCAAGCAGAATTGTGCTCCTGGAAGCCCCAATTCCTTTCAAAAATCACTGGCTTTTTTGCCTCAAATTCGGCGGCAGCCACAAAATGGCCACATTAATTACATGTGGCCCATGCCTATATATTTGGCTAGCCCCCAGTGGGCTCTGGAAGCTACCATTTAAACTTCCTACAATGCCCCAGAGTGATGGTATGGAAAAGAATGCACTGGACCTGGGGCAAGGGATATTTAAAAAGAGGCAGGACAGGTGTCAGTAGTGGGATGCTGAGGTTTTGGCAGATGACTAAGGAGGCCATGACCAGATCGTCTTGTCTTGTTGCTTTCATTTTTGGCTCAGGAACTGGGTTAGAGAAAGAGAGTGATCATGACATCACACATTCCAGCTCTCACCTATTGCCTGGTTCCTGGTAAATCACTCTGCCTATGTTTGATGGATTTTTCAAAAAAAGATTCAGAGGCCAACTTCCATCCTACACATGGCAGCCGAGGGCCTCCCTTGAGCATGCAACATTCAGGATGCAGCATAGCCAATGAAGCAGCGGTGATGATCCGTTTGCACTCGCCACATCTGACTCTGAAGAAACAAATCGACCCGTCGAGAAGTTATTTGGAAGCTAATTAAAATGAGTCTTTTTCCCCTTTTCTTTTTTAGTATTCAGAATTCATCGTGCATTAATTCAGCAGTGCACAAGGTGGAGGGGAATACAAAGGCAGAGGAAAAGGCCAAGCATGATGCAGTGGTGTTCTTTAGTGGGGGATATCCCTCCCCCCACTCTTTGACACATAAAGGGCAAGACAGACTCCCTGCATATCGAGATACATTTGTAAAGATTAAAAAAGGTTGCTCACTTACCTTGCATTGATGGTATGTATGTTATTAATCCAGGACAGAACTGAATGTGCATGTGTGTATGTGTGTGGGTGTGTGTGTAGGTGGGTGAGTGGGTGTGTGGGTGTGTATGTGGGTGGGTGTGTGTGTGAGAGAGAGAGAGAGAGAGAAAGGGAGAGAGAGGGAGAGAGATGGATAAATGCCTAAGGAAATGCTCATTTAAACGATGAAAGCAAAGGAACTGTCACCCCAGATCAATGGATTTGCAGAGCCCAGCACAAAAGAATCAGCATACTTCCTGTTGTGCTTCAGGGGCTCCCTGCAGTATGGCCAGCCAGCCAGGATTCTACAGGCCTGATCTGTAAAGTGGTAATCCTCAGTATTTAAGTCTGACTGGCGGGGGGGGCAGGGGGCATTCCACAGCTGCCCCCCTCCACTAATTTATTGGGGAGGGGCCGTAACTCAGTGGTAGAGCACCTGCTTTGCATGCAGAAGGTGCCAGGTTCGATCCCCAGCATCTCCAGGTAGGGCGAAGAGAGAAACCTGCTTGGAAAGCCGCATCGAACTAAAATGATCAAGGGCCTGGAGCAACTCCCCTATGAGGGAAGGTTACAAGGTTTAGCTTGGAAAAAAGGGATGTAAGGGGAGGCATGACAGAGGTGCACAAAATTATGCCTGGCATGGAGAATGTGGATAGGGAGACATTTTTCTCCCTCTCTCATAATGCTAGAACCCGGGGTCACCCCATGAAGCTGATTGGTGGGAGATTCAGGACAGATAAAAGGAAGGGCTTCTTCACACAGCGCAGAGTCAAACTATGGAATTCGCTACCCCAGGATGTAGTGACGGCCACCAATTTGGATGGCTTCAAAAGGTGGTTGGACAAATTCCTGGAGGAGAAGGATATCAGTGGCTACTAGTCTTGATGATTACATGCTACCTCCGGTATCGGAGGCAGTTGCTGGGGAACATGGGCGGGAGGGTGCTATTGCACTCATGGCCTGCCTGTGTGTTTCCCAGGGACAGCTGATTGGCCACTGTGTGAACTGTGCTGGACTAGATGGACCCTTGGTCTGATCCAGCAAGGCTCTCCTTATGTTCTTATGCCAGCCAGTGTCAGCAATACTGGGCTAGATGGCCCAATGATCTGAATCTGTATAAGGCATTTCCTACGTATGTTTCTATGTTCCTGTTTAATTACAAATAAGATCAACAAGAAAATGCAGAGTGGAGCACTCCTGTTCATTGTTCCAGCCAGCCAGTCCTCTTTTAGGTTGCTCCATTCCATTCCCTGTCCACCCTGTTTTTTTGTCCCTACCTAAAACAGATGCTCAGCATCAAAATAGGAAGCAAAAGCTTCCCATCTCCTCCTTGCAGCCATGCCTTGAGGAGGAGCTGGGAGTGGGGAATGTTTGCTGCGCTCACTGCTGCTTTTTCCCAACATACTAAGTTAGGGCTTAGTAACTGACTGTACATGTTTGTTTGTAAGATGATGCCTGAGTGTGTGTGGTCCACAACATGAAGCCAATACAGCAAGCAATGCCAACTTGATCGTGGAGCTGAGCACTCCTGGCTCTCGATCCCTGTTTGGAGAACAGAGTGGCTGCTGAGAACACAGAAGTTGGACATCCCTTCCCTACCATTCATAAGCATGCAGATCTCCCTTACTCAATACAGCCTTTTCCCCTCCCCTTCTGAACACACGCACGCACCACCCAGCAGGCCAAACAAATGTGGCCCTGTGCAAATAAATGCATCTGCAATCCAGAAGCATGAAAAATGGGGTTAATTACAGAAATGGTGACCTGTATATGTAAGCGGCTCAAACACACGCTGCTCTAATACATCACAAAATTAAGAGGGCTCCGATTTAGTGACACGCTGCAGAAAATAATAAATAATAAATAAATAAATATCCATCAAGCTAAATTGAGCCTCGTGTAATGTGCTCTTGACATAACAGAGATTAATTTTGCTAATCCATCATTGGCTACCCATGCATCCCCTGCCCCCCGACAATGCACACAGTAAATTGGCAAACACGATGACATGGGGGGGGGGGCCTCCACTTAAAGAACTGCCAAGTTAAGGATTCAGCAGCACGTAGATTATACGAGCACTTAACATCCGTAGAATAAATTAGATAGGAAATCCTACAACTCCCATGAACGCTCACTAGAGGCTATGCTGGCTAGAGCTGATGAAAGTTTTAAGCCAAAACATCTGGGGGGCCACAAGTTGCCCACTCCAGATCTAAAGCTTCCCTGATTTGGGATGAAGGTCCAGTCTTGAAGGGGGAGACAAACTTGGACAAAATTTGTCCTAGATGGCACTGCCCTAGAAATGGAGGTGGACAGAACGTATAGACCACTGACATCATCTGGCCCACGGGGCCAGCCCCCAAAGCCCAAACAGTTCCCCACCCCTGAGGTATACCATGGTCCATGGAGATCCACTAGTCAATTTCTCCTGAACCATACTGTGCCTGATTGTTTGTGGGAACACACAGCGATGAAGCCCTTCCAAGTTAAATAAAATGGTTGCATACTTCGTTGGGGCCTTTCAGTTCCAGGTTTTTGAGGTCCCTTGGGCAAGACACTCTCAATGAGCCCCCTCTCTCAGTAAGTCCACCTTCTCACCCCCATTGTCACCAGCTACTGTTGCTTCTCATCCTCTTCCTCATCATTGCTACCGCTTGACAGACAGGCAGACAAGCAGGCAGGCAGCAGGCAGGCAGAGAGCAAGTAGGCAGTAGCATCTACTGCTTCTCCTTCTCACCACCATCATTCTCTAGGCCAAAGTGACAGGCAGGTGAATAAGCAGAGAGCTTCAGCTATTGGGAGGTATAGAAATGAAATGAAATGAAATGAAATGAATAAATAAATAGCAAGCGAGCAAGCAAGCAAGCAGGTTGCAAGGGTGAAGAGGAGGAGCAACTCCACCAGGAACTTGTCAGTGGACCCCTTCTGGGGTATAGGCCCTCATCAGGTGCCTGACCATGCTTACTCTTGATGTCAACACCAGAGCATTCCAGGGCTGCCTGCAACATAGCACAGCAGGGAGTTTTGGTGAATGCCCAGGGCTTGAATGACAGATGATATCTGGAGGAGCACTGGAAAACCCACCAGTTGTGCATGGATAGAACATTGTTTACCTTTGCAAGCCAAAGAGTAACTTCCCTGGAGAATGGCAATCAATTCATAATACACCTGAGTGCTACGAGGTGGACTTATGTGTCCTCTGAACCAAATAATTCCAAATTTTGGCCATAGCACAAATACGTAAGGCTTCATTTCAGCTAGGGATAAGGACTTAGGAATTAAGCTAAGGAGTTAAGTTCAGTCCCCAAGGAAGGGACTTTGGGAGGAGGGATTAGCAGAAGAGACAGAGATGGTACCAGGTAAGTATTCTGGGTAGAATTCCAGACATAATGGACAGCAAGTAAGAAATGGGTTGGTGAGAGTTGTTTCAGAGAGTATACAAGATTTAACTATATTAGGATCTACCTCCCTCTATGGCAGGGGTAGGCAACATGGTGCCCATAGGCACTTATGTGTCCCCAGACACCTTTCTTCGTGCCACCAAGTTGCCCTACCCCTCCCACTTTTTAAAATATTAGCACATTTTCTTACCAGCAGTTGGAATCAGGGTGAAATTGATTTCTGTTGGTGCTGACAACCATGGATTCAAAGGCACTGTCTGGTGTGTTGGGCTTAGACCCAGCCTCTGCATTATACTCAGTCTTTGGGTCAGGTTATTGTTCTTTGCCATGCTTCCCATGGCAGCCATTTTGTGGTGGTGCCCAGGACAGTTTGTCAGATTGCCAAATGTGCCCACAGCCTATAAAAGGTTGTCTACCCCTACTCTGTGGTCTAACTCTGGATTGAAAGATGGGATGAATCCTACATATGAACTGATGCGATACTTAAACCCTATTCGGGTGTTCAAAATTGGAATATAGTAAACATATGAGGAGGGGGTATGTTACTATATATGAAAAACTTTCTGAAGTGGACAGCATCCTATATCATAAGAACATAAAAAGAGCTCTGCTGGATCAGACCAAGGGTCCATCTAGTCCAGCATTCTGTTCATACAGTGGCCAACCAGCTGCTCATGGGAAACCCACAAAGCAGGACATGAGTTCAACAGCACCTTCCCACCCATGTTCCCCAGACACTGGTGTACATAGGCTCGCTGCCTCTGATACTGGAAGTAGCATAAAGCCATCAGGACTAGTAGCCATTGAGAGACATCTCCTCCAGGAATTGGTCCAATCCCCTTTTAAAGCCATCAAAATTGGTGGCCATCACTACATCTTGTGGAATTGAATTCCATAGTTTGGCTATGCGCTGTGTGAAGAAGCCATTCCTTTTATCTGACCTGAATGTCCCACCAATCATCTTCATGGGATGACCCCATTGGGTTCTGATATTATGAGAGAGGGAGAATATGTCTCCCTGTCCACTTTCTCCACACCCTGCATAATGTTGCACACTATCATGTCTCCCTTTACCCACTTTTTTCTGAGATATTGTAGCCTTTCCTCATAGGGGAGGTTCTCTGTGCAATTTAGAAACCTAGAAGTTCAGAGTTCTAAGCCCAACCTGATGCCCTCCAAATGTTTCCAACATCAACTCCCACAGCCTGGCCAACAGTCTGAAATGCTGAGAGTTGTCATGCAAAACATGGGGAGTACATCAGCTTGGAGAACATTGAGGTAGGCTTTTGGTGTGATGCAGCATGAATTTTTGAAACTTCGTTAAACTTTCTACATAAAGTAAACTCTGGGTGCAGGAGGACACATGCAAGCCACAGGTATCATGTTGCTTTTGTCCATTGAAAAGTAATGTCCAACCAGGTTACATCTTATTCAGCAAAACCTTTTGTTCCATGTCTATTGGACGCCACAACGTCTCTTCGATAAGGGTTTGCCTAAGTCGGCTAATTGCTGGAGGTGTAATACCACTAATGCTTCTCTTAGAGCACAATCCTATGGATGTTTAGACAGAAAAAAAAACCTACAACTCTCAGCATTCCTCCAGCCACCATGCTGACTGGGGCACGCTGAGAATTGTAGGACTTCTTTCTGTCTAAACATGCATAGGATTGCACCCTTAAACATCTGTTTTGGCAATGCCCAATAGTTGCATCACCTCTTAGAACACCTAGAACTCCTCCTAGATTGAGGACTTAATAGCACTTCCGATATTTGAAGAGGTAGTATATAGGCCCCACTTGCAAATGGATACATATATTGATATTTGGTCTGCCTTTGTTGACATTTATGTATAGTCACTTTTATTTTTTAGAAAGCTGTATTTTCATATGTGTGTGTGTATGATTTCACATGTATTAACTGAAATTAATACACTCAATCATGTTGACTTCTTCTTTTCTTTTACGGTTTTGGTTTACTTTGTTCTGTTGAAATTTACAATACAAACACGAATTAAAAAAAAAAAAAGTAACATCAGGCCAAGTCTAAGACAGGAAAACTAGAGGATGAGCAGAATCTCTTGAGAAGGTTGAATTGTATGTGGAACAGGGAGGTGCAGGTTCAAATCCCTGCTGAGCTGTAAAAGCTTGCCATAATCTTGATCCAGTCACTTTATTTCAGCCTAATGTACCTAACGGGGTTGTTGGGACAATAAAGGCAGCATGAGCTAATAGGAAAAGTAGAATCAAAATGTAATAAATAATGACAACAAAAGGATGTATCCTTTAAGTCCCAATTTTGTTCCTCCAAAATCCAAGAATGCCACCATTTTAGCCCAGGCCCACGGTAGTCAAAATAGTCTTGTCACTGAAGGAAGAATCCACAAGGCAAGGTTCTCCAAGTTCTACCTCAAAACTTCATCCACCTCATTCCCATTCCCCATTGTGAGCTTTCCCCTCCCCCCATTCAAACCAGGAAAGTGCACATTTGGGTGCATAATTTTTTGAAGTGTGCACTGAAATGTGTACTTTCGCCATTGACTAAAGTGTGAAAAGATGCTGCCAGGGTTCCCCTTATGACCTGGACCCCCTGAGCAACTCCTTAAGGATCTCTTGCCTCCTTAAGAGTCCCACCTTCCTTCTTTTAAACTTCCCCTTCCCAATAACATGGGGTTTAGGCTGTAGACGTAGGGTGATTGACACTCTAATTCAGGGTTTAACCACAGCAGTTTACTGGTAAATTAAAGCAAGCAAATTACAAGAAAAGATATTTACAGAATAGAGATGAGTGATACAGAAGGCACTAAAAGAAAATGAAGGTTGCAAAACCACAAGTTCTTCTACCCTAGATGCACTTAGACTTCTCCAGGCTGCTTCTTCCTGCTCTTTCTTCATGCTCTGGTCTTCCTGACCCTCTGGTCTTCCTCTCTCTGGTCTCACTGGCTCTCTCTCCCTTTTTATCCCCTCCTTCCCCAAAACCAAAAGTACTGTTTCAAACCTGGAGAAATGAAGCTTAACTCAGGAAAATGAAACTTAACAGGGAAAAGGAAATTAGTCTTCTCAGGGATACCCCCTCCCAACAAAAAAACCCAGGCTCCTTGGCCTGACCTTTTTACGTTGCCTCTGTAGGACTCAAACCTTCACAGACGCATTTCCCCGAAGTGTGCCTTTCCCCAAAGTCTGCATTTTTCTATGCATTTTGCAAATGAGCATCACAAAGTTGGGAATGTGTGAATTTTGCCCGCAAGATGTGCTCACATTCACGTTTGGGGGTGGGGGATGAACAGGGTAAGTTCTGACCTTCAACAAACAGAAACAAAATTCTCATACATCCCTATTCCCACTGCTCTCCACAGCAAACTGTCCCCTTACATCCACCAAGGTCATCAAGGTTTGCCTACAAAAGGCCCCTGCATCATCAAGTGGCATTTCAAATACAAACACTGCCTCCTGCAATCTCACCAGCAGCAAGGTCATCACATGGTGCCTGTCAAGAGGGCAAAGAGCCATATTCCTCTCTGCGATTGAAAACCCTCTGCCCTTCCCGTCCCGTTCCTTGAGTGCCCTCGCAGGCCATGCAATGTGGCTTTTAACCAAGGGAGTGGAGAGAAAAGTGTGCAGCTCCAATCTGCAACCATGTGCAGTCAGTCTTTGGAGGAGGGAGGCTGCTTAAATAGCTGTGAAAAAGCGTGGTGTGTGTTTTACCCAGAGATACATTACACTTGATTAGGCGATGCGCTGGAGCGCAAATGGTACAACAGGAGACGGACGTGCTTAACTAGCAGTTTCAGCCTGCTCTCCGGTATCAGGAGGTCAAGGGAAAGATTAACTGTATCTGACTGCCATGTCAAAACACTCAATTGGAGCATTTATAAAAGGCAGCAAACTAGTTGCCACAAACCAGAACAGTAGATTTATATCCCACAATGCAGCTCTCCCTCACAAAAAGCAAAACAAAACCCAGTCATGGCGGTTGGCATGGCCTTGTTTGCTTTATTATGCCTCATCCAAAGGGCAGAGAAACCCTGCTCACAACCCTGCTTCCTGTTGGAATTCAGCTGTAAATTGGACAGCAAGGAGAGAAAGGTTTCCCTTTGTCATGCTGCTCTCATTCACTAACCCGGGCACAGTAGGGGGTAGGGAGTCTGAATGCTACAGCTGTAGATGCTATATAAAAGACAGGGTTCTCAAAGGGGGAGGGGGGCCTTCATAAGGAGATGGGAAAAGGTGTGGGTGCCATGGGCTGCGGTAGGGGGGCAAAGGCTTAAAACCTCCCTACAATCCCCCTGCTAGGCTCCCAGTCCAGATTGGGTTCCTGGCACTTACTTTTGAGGTTTCTTTTAAAATAAAAAAGTATGGATATAGCTGCGTGCTGCCTGCATATTTGGCCCTAAGGCAGCCTCAGGCAGCAAATTGTTCTGTTCTGCCTCTGTCATGGTGAGGACGTAGCATTACTGAGCACTGCTGAATCCTGGGTTAAAGGGTGTACTATGGAACTGGTTTGTTTGTTTGTTTGTTTGTTTGTTTTACTAAGGTCTTGGGCAAGTCTGGTTCCTCTAGGGAGTCAAGTTGAGGAATAGGACAGCACCATGGAGAGCTCCAAGCGGGGGTGGCTGGAAGTGAGACAAGCTTGTTGGTATGTTGCTCCAACAAGCAGCAGATTGCGACTGAGCCTTAAGTAGAGAGTTGGCTATTTCAGGTTGGTTGTCACCACTTCCACAGTGACTAAGGTCCTTTCTCTTAAATTGCCCTAGTCTGTTTTAGTAGTTTCAGGCTGAGTGACACAGAGGCAGCTCTGGCATGCTGGTGTCTTCATGGCTGGAGTCTTCAGAGTCTGAGGGTGGTAATGCAACCTCCTCCAGACACAGGGGAGCAGATGCTTGGGGCCTTTCTGGGGAACTGAGTACTAAGCAGGTGAAAGCTTCATGATGGCTTTTTGTAACCTAGTCCTGTTCCTGAACTCAGGAGCCTCTTCTTCTGAGGACAAGGGGTCATGGTCCTCTGAGGATGAGGGTTCAGGGTCCTGGACCATGACACAGATTTTGTGGAGCACACAGGTGATGGAAGACAAAACTGCTGCTCTCAGATGTGGTGAATGATGCGATCCCATTGCCAGGGTTCAAGTAAGATTCAGCTGCCAATCCAGTCAACTTTGGTACATGTATGGGGGAAGGTGACCGTCTTGTCTTTTGCCTCAGGAAGGCGGTCTTGGGGTGGCTCTGTGTGATAGGAGAGTGCCCAAAAATAAGGTACCTGGGTCCTGCTGCCCAAGTCCCCTGTCTCAGATCCTCAGAAGCTTTAAATAAAGGACACACCTTAACTAGTATGGGGAGTTTACATACATTGTTCTAATCACACACAAATTGGAGAGGTGTGTGTGTGTGTGTTTTAAAGCACAGCATATATACCTACAGAGTAGTTCTGGAATTGACAAGGCCTGACACACCAGCATTATCAGGCCTGTATAATTATGTCATGGAGGATGCTTGAGGGAATAGACAGTCTTAACACAGGAACCAGGTACTTTGCCTGGTGGAACAATAAAAACCTTGAGGGAGGTGACTTTCATTTTCATTTTTATTTTTTTAAGAAAATGAAAGAAAAGGAGCAGCATTTAGCAGCGTTCTGACTTGCAGGTTTCCCTTTCAAAAAGGTAATTGCGATGCATTAGGGTGCCAGAGAATGTTCCAAAGCATTTCAGTGAAATCTCTTTTTTACTTTCATGGCCTCGGGACGCAGATGCCAAAACAACAAACAGCTGAAATCCAATTACAGTGGAATATTCCAAAGCCCATTTCCATCTGTAATTTGTTAGTCTGTTTAAACATGCAAAGTGATTTCTCCCTCACGCGCTGTGGCGTGCTCAACTTTGTGCTTGCACACAGTGGACGACTTAGGATTCAAACTGTGGAACCGCTGCAGATCGGAATGAACTCCTGCTGTGGTTCCTTTAATTTGTTGGAAACTGTGCCTTCCAGTTCCAAACTGAGATGGGGGAAGTGGGGAGCTGTGAGGCTTTTTAAAGCCTCCAACATATCACCAACTCCACCAAATGATAACCCATCGATCGGAAATTCCTGCCTTGCTGCTCAAAGTTCTCCTCATTGTCTAGGCCGCCCACCTGACATAAGCCTCAAAGACATCAGAAGCCTTAAAAAAAGTCCTCTCTTTCAAAATCCTAGTTTATCGATTTCACAAAAACATAACAGAGATGTACACCGCTCGCTCAGACAGCTGGCAATGTAATTCCTTCAGCTCCTGTCATTCACAATTGCTCACACTGAAGGTCACAACGGGGAGAACGACAGGTACTGTTCCTGTGGAGTCCTTTGTTGAAGACAAAGAGAGCTGGTGTAGTGTTGCGTGGCTGATGGGAAAATCCTATGCAGGTGTACTGAGAACTAAGTCACATTGAGTTCAATGGGGATTACTCCCAGGTAGGTGGGTGGCAGCTGTAAATTAGGAAGAGCCCAGTTCAGATTTTGCCCCAGCCATGAACTCACTAGGTCAGGGGTCTCAAACATGGTGCACCACAGCACCCACAGGCACTTCAAAGTGGGCCCACAAAGTTCTCCATTCCCTGCCATGAAAAGTAGTAGTAGTAGTAGTAGTAGTAATATCATCCTTGGAAAATGTTAGGGCAGTCTTCTTTTTCTCCCTTTCAAGCCTCAATATTTCTATCCTCCCACCTCTTTAGTTCATTGTTTCCCCCCTCTGACCCTCTAGCCTTGCTCTTTCTCTACCACTCTGTCTTTCTGTTTCCTGCTCCCTCCCAGCCTCTAGCCTTGCTCTTTCTCCCCTCTCTACCCATTTGCCTTGCTATCCTCCCTCCTCTTTAGCTCACTGATGCTTTCCCTCTAATCCTCTATCCCTGCTCTTTCTCTTCACTCTGTCCATCTGCCTTGCTATCCCCCCTCCTCTTTAGCTCACTGTTTCCCCCCTCTTACCCTCTAGCCTTGTTCTTTCTCTACCACTTTGCCTTCCTGTTTTCCCCTCCCTCCCAGCCTCTAGCTTCACTACTTCTCTCCCCACCTCATTAACCTTGCTGTTCCCCCCACTCCCAGCCTCTAGCCTTGCTCTTTCTCTCCCCTCTACCCCTTGCCTTGCTTTTTCCTCCTCCCTCCCAGCTTCCAGCCTCACTTTTTCTCTCCCTCCGCCCACATAATCTCTTTAGCTCACTTTTGTCTAGCCAATCACTTTTGTCAATTCCCATTATCCCTGACCATTGGCCATGGTGTCTGTGTCTGATGAAAGCCCAAAACATCTGGAGAGCATCAGATTGGGAAGTGGTTAAAGAAATGTGAACACACCTCTGCTGATATGGACCAAATCAAGGCAGCTTACTCAGCAAGGGCCATGAAACAGAACAACAACAAAAACAAAAACAAGCAGCCAGCATGTTCATTACATGCCAGGAAATCAAATGTTTGATTGGCAACTTGCTTTCCTTGCCAGGAAGATGCATCAGCATAGAGTCGTGCTTCACCGCTTGTACAACAGGCTGTCTGCCCACCCCACCCCACCCATTTTGAAAAGATAATAAATGACACGTTTGTTTTACATTCTATATAACCTTATGCCTTCCCTTAAAAAAAATCACCAAAACAGTAGCAAAACTACTATGGGGGTGGGAGATATGGTGGCGATGGCATGGGTACTAGCCAATAGGCATCCACTGCATCCAGCTTTTCTCCAGTTCAAATTGAATTGTGCTGAAAACCTTCAGAAGCTTCATATTTACATCCAAGAGCTTACCAAAGGACAGATAAAAGTATTGGAAGACAATGATATCAAATCACATTACTCTTAAATTTTCACAAGTGGGGCCTGCAACCAATTGTGCACATCTGTTTACCTGGAACTCTGCTGCTCAGAGTTCCAGGTAAACAAACAGACAGACAGACACCAGCCCAAGACACTATAAGGTGTAAGGGGCTGAAGGAGAGCATTCCACCACCACTCTCGACTTTCCTGTTTATTTTTACAACGGACACCGAACATGCTGTGACTCAGTCCTCATAGAGCTTGGGGGGGGGGGATTTTCTGTTCTTCTTCACACCTCATGGCTCCCATCAGCATGTTGGTATCTCCGTCTTGTTCCTCCATCTTGTCCCCATTTTGGCTCCATTTCTGTCGGCACTCACTAACCAAGTTTGCTATTAGAGGGAGTGGTGTCTGTCTTCATCACAAGTCTGAGCCAACCAGAAGAGATTCTAGGATTTCCACTGTGACTGATCCATGTTCCAGTGTCATAGGTTTCACTCCTTGCCTTCAGTGCTTACTGCTTGCACATTTCAAGTTAGGGATGTATGAGAAATTTATTCCATTTCATTTTTTATCAGGATTTACCCAGTTCACACATTCCAGACTGAACACAGACTCAAACACAATCTGCAGTCGAGCGCCATACATTTCCAAGCTTGTATGATTCGTGGACCAAAAAGAATGCATTCAACGGCATGTGTACATTTGAAAAGAGTGTATTAAAAATGCACACTTTTGAAAAATACACACAAATATGCTTTAGTTAATGGGAGAAGAATGAATACAGTTCAAAGGTGTGCAAAAGTGATGTGTACCTTTGGGATAATATGCATGAAAATACACAAGAAATTTTCACACAATACAAACAAAACAAAGCTTGCCATTTGATACAGACTTGAGTAGGAACAAACTTCAAGATGGACTTCAGAGAACTTCAGCCAGCTCAAGTTTTGCTGATTCACACATCCCTGTTCCAGGTGAAGATCTCCAGGGAGTAGGGGGGAGTCAGAAGGAAGCCACCCAGAGGAATGGGAATGTTTGGAATTACAATCAACTATTGGTAAATTGCCCTAACTTAAAGTAAGTTAGACCCCTTTCTTGGGCTCCAAGATCACCGCAGACGGTGACTGTAGCCATGAAATTAAAAGACGCTTGCTCCTTGGGAGGAAAGCTATGGCAAACCTAGACAGCATAGTAAGAAGCAGAGACATCACCTTGCCGACAAAGGTCCGTCTAATCAAAGCTATGGTTTTCCCAGTAGTAATGTATGGCTGTGAGAGCTGGACTATACAGAAGGCTGAGTGCCGAAGAACTGATGCTTTTGAACTGTGGTGCTGGAGAAGACTCTTACGAGTCCCCTGGACTGCAAGGAGGTCAAATCAGTCCATCCTAAAGGAATTCAACCCTGAGTGCTCATTGGAAGGACAGATACTGAAGCTGAAGCTCAAATATTTTGGCCACCTAATGCGAAGAGAAAACTCTCTGGAAAAGACCCTGATGCTGGGAAAGACTGAAGGCAAAAGGAGAAGGGGACAGCAGAGGATGAGATGGCTAGATAGCATCACTGATGCAATTAATATGGACTTGAGCATGCTGTGGAAGAGAGCGCAGGACAAGAAGACCTGGCGTGCTATGGTCCATGGGGTCACGAAGAGTCGGACACAACTGAACGACTGAACAACAACAAAGTAAGTTAGAAGCAGCTGAGAACTGAGAGCTGTATCTCTCTAAACCACAAATTTAACAGCAGGGCAATAATTCTGTCTCAGAGAGGACGAGCCAAAGCGGCCTTCCCCAACCTGGCATCCTCCAGATGTTTTGGACTACAACTCCCATCATCTCTGGCCATTGGTCATTCTGGCTGGGGCTGCTGGGAGTTGTAGTCCAAACCATCTGGAGGGTGCCAGTTTATGGAAGGGTGGAGTAGAGACTTACGTTTTTATGGCCTCCCTGTATTTCCTGTTCAGGGTTCAAAGAAGGCTGAAGTCCCTGAAGATGTGTGTTGTTATTTTTGTGTGCATAAGAATGTGGACCTCCTCCTCCCATTGATGAGTAGGTGAATACTCTCCATTTCATAGCAAGACAAATGGGCACTGCCAGGCAAAGGAGAGACAGCAGCATAGACTGCTCTCCAATGAGAGAGAGAGAGAGAGAGAGAGAGAGGGAGAGAGATCGGCACGGTTCACTTCCCAGTGTAATCACTCAAGTTCAAACACACAGCTGCGATGAATGGCAAGCATCCAAGTCTTAATGCAGCAGAAAGCGGAACCAGTGTTTGAAGAGGCTGTCCCCTGGAGGAAGAGGGTAACGGAGTGCACGGAGGAGCGTCAACCACAAAGTCAGCAGTCTAAGGCCTGCACTGGGATGGCCGCTAACTGGCAAAGAAGAAGCAGGAAAACGAGACAGAGAAGGGGGGGGCAATGAAAACACAGAATTGCCATCTCTACATCTTTGTAGGGAGGAATTATTATCCCTCTCCAGGCATGTAATTAAAGAGAGGAGATACAGCTAACCTAGAGATGTGAAGGCCTGGAGAGAAAAACTGGGGGAAATTGCAGTGTGGGGGGACATGTTCTGGGGTTTTTTCCAGGGATTTGGGGAAAATCTGAGGCAAACAGGCCTTTTCTGGGGGGGTTCTGCCCCCCCCCTCATTTTTCCCATGTTCTTTTTCCAAGGCCTCCACATCTCTAGGCATATCCTCCAGATATTTCACAGAGAAAAGTAGGGGCACATTTGCAACCAAGGGGTGGCCCTAGACCAAATGATGACCCTGGCAAGAAACATCTTCGGTGTCCCTCTTCCATTTGCTTGACTCTTTAATTCTTAATTCTTTTTTTCTTTTTACTGCATTTGTAGCACATTTGCTGACTTTGATGAATGGCTCAGCATCCCTGTCGTAGAAGACAACAAATTTGCATGCATGAATCTGATCAGCATCACCCACATGCACCGTTTGCACCGATGTTGCAAATTTTTCCGCAATGTAATTGTTTCTGCTGTGAGTGGATAGCTGAGTAGATACCCATGACAAGCAAAGCTTGTGCCTCCAGGCGGTTGCCTGAATCACCAACCCCTAATCGAGCCGTGCTTGTAATCAGACATGGCACCAATATCTGCAAATTGGGCATTCAGCCTGGAGCTCTGCTCCACCTCACCACCACCATAGACAAGCAACCTGCTGCTGTCAAATTAGCCAGAGGGGGCAAAACCAGAAGCCAGGCCTGCTTGGAAGCAGCTCACCCCTTCTGTGCCCCATCAGACAGTGCTGAAGTTTTATGTCCATATGATACATTGTTAATTTATGATGGAGCTGGTATCATGGGTCGACATGGCTGGGCACTTCCTGAGGGCCCACAGCCCAACAGGGGCCCATTCACAAGAAACCCCTTCTGCCATTGCAACCTCATTGTTCACATGCTCAGACAACGGTGGCAATTAGAAGGAGCAGTGATGGCTCCAGGTTTCTGAGAGCCCTTGGGCAAGACACATTCCTTCAGTGATGCTGATAGAGCAATACGACAAAGGAACCAATTACCTAGGAAGGTGGTGGGCTCTCCCACAATGGAGGCATTCAAGACATGGCTGGACAGCCATCTGTCAGGGATGCTCTGACTTGGATTCCTGCATTGAGCAGGAGGTTGGACTCGATGGTCTTGCAGGCCCCTTCTAACCCTGCTGTTCTATGATTCCATGCTACCTTCTCACCAGCATTGTCACCAGCTGCTATTGCTCCTCATCCTCTACCTCATCACTGCTACCACTTGTTTTCTTGACAGACAATGAGTAAGTGGGCAGTAGCATCTACTGTTCTTCCTTCTCACCGCCACCTTTGACTGGGCCAGACCGAGAGGCAGGTGAATAAGCAGGTTGCAAGGGTGAAGAGGAGGAGCAACTCCAGTGGGATCTTGTCAGTGGGCTCCTGCTGGGGTGTGGCCTCTTGGCAGGTGCCCAACCATGCCTACCCTTAATGCTGGGCCATACGTTACCAAGCTATAAGCAACCAAGAGCACAATTTTATGCATGCTTATTCATCAGGCCATCCAACTTAGTTCAACGGGGCTTACTCCCAAGTATGCATGCACAGGATTAGTGGCTAGTTGCCCACAGCAAGGATTGGGGAACCTACAATATCTGAAGGCTAAAAATATATATATATGACTCCACATAAACAAAATGTCTAGAGACAAAATGTGTAGCTGCCATTCTCCAATAGCTTTGGAAAAACTGACTCCAGGCAAATCTTAGTTTTGACAGACGAGTAAAAAATTACACTCTTCTGTACAGTTTGTGTTACAGCAAGAAGATGGTGTCTGGATTTTTTGTTTTTATCTAGAGCTATCACCTGGATACAAGCCCCTTTTGTGTTAGAACACACAGAAAATGACAGCCCCAAAGACACAGAAAATGAAAGGCAAGGGCTGTCTACGATGAAAGACAACTTAGCAAAATTTGGCAACTATTCCACAAAAACCTGGAAGCACCAAAAAGTCACTCACGAACCACCAATAGCTAGTGCTGGATGAACTCTTATACTACATCAGAGGTGGGCAATTACAGGAGATCCAGGAGCCATTTTCGCCTCCCCCTGGACCACCACCACTGCCCACAGGCCACACTCCGGGGGGGGGATTTAAAAATTCAGTGGTATGCCATCAAAATTCAGTGGCAAACTGCTATGGAGTGCCACCAGAATCCAATCTAAACTTCTTTGCAAACAAGCTAAATTTCCCCATTCTAGTGTTCCATAGTGCTAAAAAAAAAGCACACACACCCAAAATTGGCAACAAAGCTAATTCCGCTTTGAAGGCTAGCTTAGGAGGTGCAGGGAAGGCTATAGGGCAAACACAGCTTTGTCCTATAGCACTTTGGCACTGCTGAAGCACCCACTCCCCAGCATCTGCTGCCTGAAGCCATTGCCTCCCTCTGACTAATGGCAAGGCCGGCCCTGCTCCTCCTCCACCCTTGATATGGGGATAATAATACTGGCTTCCTTTACAGGATTTTTATGAGAGTGACTGAGTATATGTGTACAAAACACTTTGATATGGATGATCACAAGTATACTCTCCAACTATATACCTGACAGACAGCCCCTATTCCCTGCTCCCTGTCTCTGATACAGGGCAAGCATCAGCAACCTGACATTCTCAAAAAGTTGCCATGGCTCATGGCCCTCACCAAGGGCCATGGCTGTTGTCAACCCTGCCCTTCCACAGCAGGTATCTGGATCTGGGAGCTGCCTGCCATTTTACACTTCCCACAATCCCCAGCGCCAGGGATGGGTGAGAAATGTGTTTCGTTTGCATTTCAAGGCAACCTTGCCAAATGGGCACCGAAACACAAACTGGAATTTTGTTTGCCATCAAATCTGTACGTTTCTGACATTTGTGATGCAGTTTGCCGAAACAAAATGCATGCAAAAATTTGTGCACATTTGAAAGAGTGTGCCACCTGAACACATATATTTCCACATACAGAAATGCGCACAGCAAACCTGGTGCTCTCCAGATGTTTTGGACTACAAGTGCCAGCATTCTTCACCATTGGCTGTGCTGGCAGGGACTGATGGGAGTTACAATCCAAAACATGAGGAAGGCACGAGTTTGGGGAAGGCTGATCTAGAGACAAGATGAGGTTCCCCCACTCAGAGGGGACAACCGAGGAGGAGGAGGAGGAGGAGGAGAAATTTAGCATCTTGCACCGTTTTGCATCAGGATCAGCCTCACCTTCCTACAGGCATATCCCATGTTAACCCTGGATTTGCTACTGTGGAATGTGCGAAACCATCCTTAGCATTTTAAGGTATCAAGACTCAGAAGCTCTGGAACGAAACTCATCCATGCATAAAGGCAAAGGAAACCAGATCATCCTGCAAAGGTTAACCTGTTGGCATAGGTTACACTTGACATACCTGGGGTAGGTTACAGAGGATATAGACTTGAATTTCCCCTGCAGCTACGGGATGCTGGGTTGTTGTTTTTCAAAGCCACCCAGGAAGGGGATTAAATGACATCCGGCC
Organism: Heloderma suspectum; assembly: GCF_057233095.1. Classification (NCBI taxonomy): domain Eukaryota; kingdom Metazoa; phylum Chordata; class Lepidosauria; order Squamata; family Helodermatidae; genus Heloderma; species Heloderma suspectum. The sequence continues at coordinate 13,626,024 of NC_139470.1, forward strand.
AGCCTGATTGTGAAATCCCATCAAGAACAATTGATCAACTGCTCGGTGCAACAAGTCCAGTGACAATAGCGAAACAGGACAATATTGTTAGGCTAATGGAATAAATAGGTTGGTGCTTCTCCCCTGCTCTGAGAGAGAAAGAGAGAGAGAGGGAGAGGCCAGGCCTGCACAGGGGAATAGATATAAAACTCTGAGTAGCATAGATCCATAATTGATGTTCACTGCTATAATAAATACAGTTTAATGGCTAAGCTTCAGATGGTTTGAAATAACAGCGTGCTAAGCTAAATCCCGCCGAGAGGGGAATGAGAAAGCACTTGATCTCAGTACCACAGGAGAGAAAGGAAATGCATTCTCTTGTCATTAAAAGCTGGGGAACATTTGATTAAAAGGGTTAGAGAGGGGGAACTCCCACTTGCTCCAGGATGTCCGAAATGGCTCTTTGTAGGTACCCATCTGTTTGCCCAAAGGGAAGCTGTCAATGGAACAGCCCCTTTCATCAACCACCTAACAGACAGTCTGGGTACGTCTCAGAACATGTCAGCTTTCCTCAGCCTTAGGCCTTCCAGATGTTTTGGACTACAACTCCCAGCATTCCTGACTGTTGGCCAAGCTGGCTGGGGCTGGTGGAAGTTGAAGTCCAAAAGATATGGAGGGCACCAGGTTAGGGAAGGCTGAAGAAGTGACCTTGTGAGCTGCCTTACAACAGACCTCTAGTTTAACTGATGGATGGATGGATTGCCTTTATATCCCCCACTTTTACCCAATGAGCTCAAGGCAGTATACAGTATGTGGTTCTCTCCCCCGGCCTCCATTTAATTCACACAATAACCCTCTGTGGTAAGCTTAGGCTGTGAGAGATTCACCCAAGGTCACCCAGTGAGAAGAGCAGAATGAATGGGGACATGATAGCACCCTTCAAATGCCTGGAGGTCTGTCCCACAGGACAGGCTTGTTCTCTGCTGCCCTAGAGGACAAGACTACATCTAACGGTGGGTTTATGTTACAGGAGAGTCAGTTCCAGTTGAAAATTAGAAGAAACTTCGGCTGAAATTGAAGAATGTAGGGAAAACCACTAAACCATTCAGGTATGACTTAAATCATATCCCTTATGAATATACAGTGGAGGTGAGGAATAGATTTAAGGGATTAGACCTGATAGAGCGCCTGAGGAACTATGGACGGAGGTCTGTAACATTGTTCAAGAGGCAGCAACTCAATCCATCCCAAAGAAAAAGAAATGCAAGAAAGCAAAGTGGCTGTTTGATGAGGCTTTACAAGTAGCTGAGGAAAGAAGGGAAGCGAAAAGCAAGGGAGGAAGGGGAAGATATATCCAACTGAATGCAAATTTCCAGAGAATAGCAAGGAGAGACAAGATTGAACAATGCAAAGAAATTGTTAAATGAACAATGCAAAGAAATCGAGGAAAACAATAGAACGGGAAAGACTAGAGATCTTTTCAAGAAAATCGGAGATCTCAAGGGAACGTTTTGTGCAAAGACAGGCATGATAAAGGACAAAGAAGGCAGGGACCTAACAGAAGCAGATGAGCTTAAGAAGAGGTGGAAAGAATACACAGAAGAACTATACAGGAAAGATCTGAATGTCCCTGATAGCCATGATAGTGCAGTCACTGAACTTGAGCTGGACATCCTCGAGAGTGAAGTCAAGTGGGCCTTAGGAAGAGTTACTAAGAAAGCTAGTGGAGATGACAGTATTCCAGCTGAGCTATTTAAAATCCTAAAAGATGATGCTGTTAAAGTGCTGCATTGAATATGCCAACACATTTGGGACACTCAACAGTGGCCACAAGACTGGAAAAGGTCAGTTTACATTCCAGTTCCAAAGAAGGGCAATGCCAAAGAGTGTTCAAACTCCCACACAATTGTGCTCATTTCACATGCCAGCAAGGCTATGCACAAAAACCTACAAGCTAGGCTTCAGCAGCATGTGAACCAAGAACTACCAGAAGTATAAGCAGGGTTTCGAAGAGGCAGAGGAACTAGAGCTCAAATCGCCAACTTTCACTGGATCGTAGAGAAAGCAAGAGAATTCCAGAAAAACGTCTATTTCTGGTTCATTGACTATGCTAAAGCCTTTGTGTGGATCACAACAAACTCTGGCAAATTCTGAAAGAGATGGGAGTACCAGACCACCTTACCTGTCTCCTGAGAAACCTGTATAAGGGACAAGAAGCAACAGTAAGAACCGGACATGGAACAACCGATTGGTTCCAAATTGGGAAACGAGTACGACAAGGCTGTATATTGTCGCCCTGCTTATTTAATTTATATGCAGAGTACATCATGAGAAACACCGGGTTGGATGAATCACAGGTCGGAATTAAGATTGCCGGGAGAATTATCAACAACCTCAGATACGCAGACGATACCACCCTAATGGCAGAAAGCGAAGAGGATCTCAAGAGCCTCTTGTTGAGGGTGAAAGTGGAGAGTGCAAAAGCTGGTTTGAAACTCAACATTAAAAAAAACTAAGATCATGGCATCTGGTTCCATCACTTCCTGGCATATAGAAGGGGAAGAAATGGAAGCAGTGACAGATTTTACTTTCTTGGGCTCCAAGATCACCGCAGACGGTGACTGTAGCCATGAAATTAAAAGATGCTTGCTCCTTGGGAGGAAAGCTATGGCACACCTAGACAGCATAGTAAGAAGCAGAGACATCACCTTGCCGACAAAGGTTCGTATAATCAAAGCTATGGTTTTCCCAGTAGTAACGTATGGCTGTGAGAGCTGGACTATAAGGAAGGCTGAGCGCCGAAGAATTGATGCTTTCGAACTGTGGTGCTGGAGAAGACTCTTACGAGTCCCCTGGACTGCAAGGAGGTCAAATCAGTCCATCCTAAAGGAAATCAACCCTGACTGCTCATTGGAAGGACAGATACTGAAGCTGAAGCTCAAATATTTTGGCCACCTAATGCGAAGAGAAAAGACACTGGAAAAGACCCTGATGCTAGGAAAGATTGAAGGCAAAAGGAGAAGGGGACGGCAGAGGATGAGATGGCTAGATAGCATCACCGACGCAATGAAGATGTACTTGAGCACACTCTGGGAGAGAGCGGAGGACAGGAAGGCCTGGCGTGCTATGGTCCATGGGGTCACGAAGAGTCGGACATGACTTAACAACTGAACAACAACAACAACAACAATTAGAAGAAACATCTTGTTGGTCAGAGTAGTTTGACAATTGAATCAATTACCTAGAGGGATGGTGGGCTCTCTCCAGGGCCAGCCCCACCATTAGGCAGAGTGAGGCAGTGGCCTCAAGCAGCAGATGATGGGAGATGGCAGCAAGGTGTTGGAGGAGAGAGCTGCATGTAGGGATGTACGAACTCTGTGAAACCTGCTCCGTCTGTGTTTCATGGATTGTCAGGCACCTTTTGTTCCATCGCCCACTCACGGACAGATATGATTTTTTTTTTCCACCATGAGGAAAAATATGCAAATAATTACATAAGAGGTTTCATAACAATTTACATAATTTACCTTAGTATGTAACATTTAGTGTATTGTCCCCCATTCCATTCCACTTTTCCTCAGCAGAAATGTGGGTATTTTCCTACAAATAAATATGCATAAATTTTGGGAAAGTAACAAAAACATCTGAAAGTCCACAGACTCCGCACAGCCTGAGGGAGTCACTTCCACAGGTCGGATTCTTAGAAATCCAAGCTCATTTTAGTTCATCCCGAATTTATCCAGCATCTCTAGCTGTGTGCCACGTGGCCTACTCTGCAACCCCAGTGTTAGCCTGCTGCCTTCAAGTTTGTGTTTTATTGCTGTATGCCGCCTTGGGAGGGCTTCTGCCCTGAAAGGCAACCGAGGAATATTTGAAAGAAAGAAGAAGAAGAAGAAGAAGAAGAAGAAGAAGAAGAAGAAGAAGAAGAAGAAGAAGAAGAAGAAGAAGAGAAAGCCAGTGTGGTGTAGTGGCTAGAGTGTTGGACTGGGAGCCGGGAGATCCAGGTTCTTAGTCCCCACTCGGTCATGGAAGCTCACTGGGTGACTTTGGACCAGTCACAGACTCTCAGCTCAACCTACCTCACAGAGTTGTTGTTGTGAGGATAAAATGGATCAGAGGAGGATTATGTACACTGCCTTGGGTTCCTTAAAGAGGGGAAAAGGTGGGATATAAATGTAATAAATACATACATACATACATACATACATACATACATACATACAAAAATAACATAATTAGGTATAGTGGAGGTCACTGTCCCATTATCAGTGTTGAAAGCAGATTCATCTGCCAGTTCACTTGGCTTTTTGTACATGAAATGGGAGGGAAGGTGCCTTGACTTCTCACCCACTGATCTTTTCAAACACAGAAAAGCTCTAGCTCTGGATATCCTCATTGAGCAGGGGGTTGGACTCTAATTCTCTGCACAGAGGGGATTTGAACTCAGCTCTCCCCGATCCTAGTGTGATACTTTAACCACTACCCCACACTGGATGTCATGTGTCTCACATCTTACATGTGTGTGTACAGCAGCCTTTCCCAAAGTGGGGCCCTCCAGATGTGTTGGACTGCAATTCCCATCATTCCCTGCCATCATGGCTAATGTTAACATGTGAATGCACCAGTACCTAGCATACATGAATACGCGTGCAAGGAAGGCATACATAGAGCGAAGGAGGCAGGAGCAGGCAACGGGGACATCAGGGCCTGCTCCAGTTGGACACATACCCCAGAAATGACAGGGGAGGCAGGACCATTTACCAGTACTGTTGACAATCTACTTAATTTTGTTCCTCTCCCCTCCCTATCCATTTTTCCTTTTTTATGTGCTTTTATGGCTGTAATTTACATAGATGTAAGTGGTTTATGGCTGCAAATGGCATAAACTATGTAATTTACAGCAGTAATTTTCCCAAGGTCCGCGAATGGCAGCTGCCATTTGCAGACCTTGCCTTTTTAAAACCAGACAGGCACCAAGCAAAATCTGGTGGGTGGGTGCGGAGCTCTTGGGAAATCCACTGAGCCTAAGCAGTCCAGTTTTCTCCATGGCAAATCCCCCCAGACTGGACTTCAGGGGGTTCGCCCATCCCTAGTCGTGTCGTCTTAAAATTGTAAGCCTGCAGGCAAGAACTGTCCTTTTTGCTGATTATACATAAGCCACTCTGGGAGCCTTTTTGGCTGAGGAGCAGGGTAAAAATACTTTAGGAATGTGATCTTTGTGAATCTCAAGAGGAACTGACCTGATCTGTGACTCCCAGACCAATATACAGATCAGAACTTAGGGTGCAGTCCTACGCATGTTTAGAAACAAAAAGTACTACAACTCCCAGCTTTCCCCAGCCAGTTTGTCAAACTTGATTTCAGAATGCAGATTTTCATAGAAAATGTGTTTAGCAATGCTTATTTTGAGAGAAAGTGCATTTAGAAAGATATATTTAATTATGTATTTAAGTGTAAATATTCATTATACACTTTTTTTTTAAAGGATCTGCAGATTAATGTGGAAATAGGATGGAACAGACATAAGAAAAAGTGAGCCTGGGATGGAGGAATCTGTCCACTTCGGTTTATCTCACCTTCTCGTTTTTTTCCAGTCTTAAATTCAGTATGTTTCAAGCATGGAGAATTTCTCCAGTCTTAACTTCTGTTCATCCTCAACTTTGAGAATTTGGTTTAAAACATTTGCATGAAAATTCATAATCATTTTTGTGCACATGTCTCCTAATACATGCGTCTTTGTATACATTTTTGCCTAATATACCCCTTTTTGCAAGCAATTTTCCTAATATAATTCATTTTTGATGGCCATCAATTTGGATGGATTTAAAAGAGGGTTAGATAAATTCCTGGAAAAGGCTATCAATGGCTACTAGTTATGTGCTACCTCTAGTATCAGTACCTGATGGTTATGTGGTACCTCCAGTATCAGACGCAGTATGCCTTTGTACACCAGTTGCTGAGGAACATGGGCAGGAGGGTGCTGTTGCACTCATGTTCTGCTTGTGGGTTCCTAGCCGACAGCTGGTTGGCCACTGTGTGAACAGAATGCTGGAATAGATGGACCCTTGGTCTGATTCAGCATGGCTGTTCTGATGTTCTGATGTTACTTTCATTAATATATGCATTTTTGTACATATTTCTTCTGAATGGAGAACTCCACTGCAAAATTCAGAGAAGGGTGAATTTTAAAGGCAAGCTGATTCACAGAGGGGTTCGAAAGTACAAAATTAGGTACATTCACATTAAAATGGGAATTGAATGACTTTCTCCTCATCACTGAAAGTGACATAGACCAAAAAATAGACTGATTTGTCCATACCCTTGCCCATGGGATAGAATGTGTCCAGAGGTGGGCAACAAAGATGATGATGGAGGCTGGAGATCTAGTCCTATAAGGAAGCATAGAAGGGATGGGGTATATTTAGCCTGGGGAAGAGATGATTGATAGGTGAGATCCACCAGGTGTCTTCATTGTATACATTTGGACCCCAGATGAAGACACTCCTCTTTAAGCATGCATTTAATCTTTAATCTGTTGCTTGTTTATTCATTTTACTGCTGGCTCCTCAATGTTTTCAATATTTTAATGTTATTCATGTTTAATATTTTATTTTGTGTTCCTTTGTTGTTGTTGTTCTTTGGTTTCATGATTGCAAACAACCCCGAGGGAGTTTGCCAGCTGGGTAGTATACAAATCTAATACATACATACATACATACATACATACATACATATGATGGCTGGCTTTAAACATTTGCAGGGCTGTCACGCAGATGAAGGAGTAAATTTGTTTTCTGTTGCTCCAGAGGGCAGCACCTAAAGCAACTGGTTCAAATTACAAAAAATTAGGAAGAACATACTGATGGTAGGTTTGACAGTAGAAGAGACTGTCTCAGAAACTGGTGGACTCTTCTTCATTGGAGGTTTATAAGCCGAGGTTGGATGGGAATGTCTGGATTAGACTGGATTAGATTTAAATGGATTAGACTGGGATGGGCAGAAGGTAGATCTCCAGACAGTGGAGGCTGGTGGTTCCGATTTCAGTGGGGCTAAAAATCCATTCTGGATTTTAATCAGAACTAGCCAGAACTTTAAAGGAGTTGTGCAAGGTGCTTTCCCCCCACTCTCCAATGATCATAGAGTATACCAATCTTCCCTAACCTGCTGACCGGAGAAGTTTTAGACTTCATCTCCCCAAATACCCTGCCACCATGGCCAGGAATGCTGGGAGTTGAAGTCCAAAACATCTGGAGATCTATTTTCTGCCCACCCCAGGACTAGTTGGCCTTTGAGGGGCCTTCCAACTCTATGTTTCTGTAGGGAAGAAGGTTTTATGTGGCCTATAAGCCATATAAAAACCAGGCATTCATTCAAGAAAACACCTCAGTTCCTTTTGACATCGCTTTGAAATTTCCAGGGTTAGGAAAAGAAAAAAGAGAAAAAAAGAGTTTTCAGGCACATTATATCATTGTGGCTTCTGTTGCATTTTGACACATTTTCTTGGTTTAATAGATAGGGTGGGTGATTGTGGGGGTGGGGGTGGGGGTGCACAGGAGGTGAAAGAAGCACTGATAGTGTGCTGCAGAATTACATCATAGCCTTATAGAATGTCCTCTGAGATGGGCGATAAATCTACTCACAAAGGGAGAGAGAGCTTTCACCACAAATGAAATAAAGGCTTTCATGTTTAATAAATGGACAACTTCATGGGCTTTTTCATCCAGCAACATCCGCCGATGGCCAAGCCCATCAAGGAGACCACAAGAAGTTTGTTGTTCAAATCACGATAGAAGGAGCTTTGAGCCCTCGGAGGCTGCAGGATTTACTTGTTTGTTTTTCAGCCTTCCAAATGAATAAAAGGTGCGACAATTTTTAAAATGAAACAACCATGAAATAAAACAACCAAAGAATTGTCTGGTTATGTCACATCAGTATTAGAAAGGCAGCTAGGGCGGCTACATCTCCAAAAACAAAAGGTCAAAAGAGGATACATTTGCATAAATTAGCATGTACTCATGGATACATATAGACACAAACTTAGAAAGAATTTCTGTAACTTAAATAGAAATGCCATATATTTCATGATAGTGGGAAAGACTGCAACCAGGTGACCTTCCTGCTCCGTTGGCCATGCAGGTGCTAAGCGTTGATGGGTGACTTCAAAGCCCCTGGCTCCTTATGAGGCTTTATCATTAAACTGGACTTGGATCGGTCAGCCCTTCAAATACAGGATGTCTCCAAATAGAGGACTGTCCTCTGACAGCCCTTCAAATAGAGGAATGTGCTCTATGAACTAATACACATGGCCATGCTAATGGCAGCTTCTCTGGTCTCTTTTAGCTTTTCTTTCTCCTCTCAGATTCCTCCTGTTGGCCTTGTCTTCTTCCCGTCATCATTCTGGCCACTCTCTCCTCCCTTCATTTCCTTCACTGGGTGCCGCCTCAGACCTCTGCTTCCTCTTTCCTTAGAACCCTGCTTCTTAGAATCATAGAATCACAGAATAGTAGGGTTGGAAAGGGCCTATAAGGCCATCGAGTCCAACCCCCTGCTCAATGCAAGAGTCCAAGTCAAAGTATCCCTGACAGATGGCTGTCCAGCTTCCTCTTGAATGCCTCCAGTGTAGGAGAGCCCACCACCTCCCTGAGGAATTGGTTCCATTCTGTTATTGCTCTAACAGTCAGGATGTTTTTCCTGATGTTCAGCCAGAATCTGGCTTCCTGTAACTTGAATCCATGATTCCGTGTCCTGCACTCTCAGATGATGAAGAAGAGATCCTGTCCTGTTCTTCTCCTTCCCTAAGCTCTTCCTTAATTACAAAAGACTAAGACCTTAAAAATACAATATAAAACATAATATAAAAACAATTTAGAACAATCAACAATAAATTTTAAAAATCTCAGGAATGGTTAAAAGCTTAGCATATGCTGTCAAATGCTTGGTAGCTGAGAAAAGTCTTCACCTGATCCCCCTGCCCCCCCAAAAAAATCCATGCTGATCTTCCTGGAAGATGGGCTGTTGGCTAGGGACGGGTTGCACCTCACAAAGGATGGGAAGAATGTGTTTGGCTACAGCATGAAGAACTTCATCAGGAGGGCTTTAAACTGAATCCTACGGGGAAGGGAGATGTAATGTTGGGGGTAACAATGGATGTAGGCGCATGCACTGCAACGGAGAGAACAGCTGTGATAGCGCCCAATAATAGTCTTCAGACACATGTAGGAAGAAAGCCAGACTACGAAGCACATGGTCTTCGAGGTATGGGAAACAAACAGAATGAAATTGAACTCTTAATACAAGAGGGAAATTATGACTTGATAGGTATAACTGAGACTTGGTGGGATGACTCTCATGACTGGAATACAGCAATGGAAGGATATAACTTGTTCAAAAAGAACAGGAGGAACAGAAAGGGAGGTGGGGTTGCACTGTATGTGAAAAATACATATCTCTGCACAGAAATACAGGAGGAGGAGCTTGGTAGCCCCATCGACAGCATCTGGGTTGAAATAAATGCAGCAAAGAATAAAAGGAACCTGGTGGTCGGAGTCTACTACCGGCCACCCAATCAAGGAGAAGACAAGGATGAAACTTTTGAAAAGCAAATAGCCAATGTTTTAAGGAAGCATGATGTAGTAGTAATGGGGGACTTCAATTTCCCCGATATTTGTTGGGAGACAAATTCTGCAAAACATGGCCCCTCCAGGAAATTCCTGACTTGTGTAGCGGATAACTTCCTCCTACAGAAAGTAGAGGAAGGAACTAGAGGATCAGCTATCCTTGACTTGATCCTAACCAACAGAGATGACTTAGTGGATAAAGTAGCAGTTACAGGAACTCTTGGGGAAAGTGGCCATGTTGTACTTGAGATCTTGGTTCTAAGGGAAGCAAAAGCTGAGTGTAGTCAAACGCATACCCTGGATTTTAGGAAAGCTGATTTTAATAAACTCAGAACAATGATCAGTAAGGTCCCATGGCAAGCGACGCTAACGAGAAAAGGAGTCCAAGATGGGTGGGAGCTTGTAAAAAAGGAAATTCTCAAGGCACAATCACAAACAATTCCAACAAGAAGAAAAGGTGGAAGACAACAGAAGAAGCCAATGTGGCTTCACAAAAAGCTTGGGGATGACCTGAAAACAAAAAAGGACACATATAGGAAGTGGAAAGAAGGAAGAGTACAGGCAGATAGTACAGAATTGCAGGGATGGTGTCAGGAAGGCTAAAGCTGAGAATGAGCTGAGGTTAGCAAGGGACACTAAAAACAACAAAAAGGCTTTCTTCAGCTACGTGCATAGTAAAAGGCAGAGGAAAGAAATGGTGGTTCAGCTATTAAATAAGGATGGCAAAACGATAACAGATGACAAAGAAAAGGCAGAGGTGCTCAATTCCTACTTCGGTTCAGTCTTGTCCCAAAAGAGGGTCTATGACCCCCCTGGCAAAGGCGAAGTACAGGCTGAAGGGGCAGGATTGCAGCTTGAGATCGATAGGTATGGTCAAGGAACACCTAATTACTTTGAATGAGTTCAAATCTCCAGGGCCAGATGAACTGCATCCTAGAGTCATAAAGGAACTGGCAGAAGAACTCTCAGAACCGCTGTCTATTCTCTTTGAGAAATCATGGAGGACGGGGGAAGTGCCAGATGACTGGAGGAGGGCTAACGTTGTCCCTATCTTCAAAAAGGGTAAAAAGGAGAAACCTGGGAACTACAGAGCAGTCAGTCTGACATCAATCCCTGGGAAAATTCTGGAGCAGATGATAAAGGAATCCATCTGGAAGCACCTTGACAACAATGCCGTGATTACTCGAAGCCAACATGGATTTGTCAAAAACAAGTCCTGCCAGACAAATCTGATCTCATTTTTTGATCAAGTAACCTCCCTTGTAGACCGTGGGAATGCTGTAGACATCATATACCTCGACTTCAGCAAAGCTTTCGACAAAGTGCCCCATGATATCCTGATGAGCAAACTAGCTCAAAGTGGGCTAGATGAAACAACCATCAGGTGGATCCACAGTTGGCTACAGAATCGGACTCAAAGAGTGCTCTCCAGGCTTCCTGCTCATTCGAGTGCAGATCTTGAGTGTCTGTACCTTGTGTTGGGTACCCGGGACAGATTAGGGATTCTGTTGGTGTACCGCCCACCCCGCTGCCCATCAGACTCCCTGCCTGAGCTGACGGAGGTGGTCTCGGACTTGGTGTTGAGGACCCCCAGGATGATGGTCCTGGGGGATCTCAACTTCCATGCCGAGGCCGCTGTATCCGGGGCAGCTCAGGACTTCATGGCCGCCATGACAACCATGGGGCTGTCCCAACATGTCATCGGCCCAACGCATATAAAAGGACACACGCTTGATCTGGTTTTCTCGACTGGGCAGGAGGATGGTGATCTGAAAGTGGAGGAATTAACATCTGTCCCTTTGTCATGGTCAGATCACTTCCTGCTGAGGTTTAGACTTCTGGCGGCCTTTCCCCTCTGCAAGGGTGGGGGACCTATTAAAATGGTCCGCCCCCGGAGATTAATGGATTCCGATGGATTCCAGAGGGCTCTGGGGGATTTTTCTGCTGGTATGGCTGGTGCTCCTGTCGAAGCCCAGGTCGCTCTGTGGAATGCAGAGATGACTCGGGCGGTTGACACGATCGCACCCAAGCGCCCTCTCCCTCTGAGCAGAGCCCGGCCAGCTCCTTGGTATACACCTGAGCTGAGGGCAATGAAGCAAGAGGGGAGACGGCTAGAACGCAGGTGGAGGAAAACTTGTGCTGAGTCTGACCGAACTCAGGTAAGAGCCCACTATCGAGCCTACTCTGTGGCGGTGAGGGTGGCAAAGAGGCAGTTCTTTTCCACCAGCATTGCATCTTCTCAGTGTCATCCAGCAGAGCTTTTCCAAGTGGTTCGCGGCCTGTTACATTCTGGGCCAGGGAGAGAGACGGTGGAACCCTCGGTAGCACACTGTGACGAGTTTGCGCGGCACTTTGAGGATAAAGTCGCTCAGATTCGTCATGAATTGGACACCACCATTAATGCAGTTCCATTGGTAGAGGCGTTCAGAGCACCGTCTGGCCCAGTTTTATTGGATGAGTTTCAGTTACTGAGGCCTGAGGATGCGGACAAGGTGCTTGGCCAAGTCCGATCGACCACTTGTGTGCTTGACCCTTGCCCTTCATGGCTTATTAAATCAAACAAGGAGGGGTTGTCCGGCTGGGTCCAGGAGGTTGTAAATTCCTCCTTGAGAGAGGGAGTGGTGCCTGCTGCTTTAAAAGAGGCAGTAATTAGACCACTCCTGAAAAAGCCTAACCTGGACCCAGAGGATGTTAACAATTATAGGCCAGTGGCCAACATCCCCTTCCTGGGCAAGGTGCTTGAGCGAGTGGTTGTAGGACAGCTCCAGGCACTCTTGAATGAAACGGATTATCTAGATCCATTTCAATCGGGCTTCAGGCCTGGTTTTGGAACGGAAACTGCCTTGGTCGCCCTGTGGGATGACCTCTGCCGGGAGAGGGACAGGGGGAGTGCGACCCTGTTCATTCTCCTGGACCTCTCAGCGGCTTTCGATACCATCGACCATGGTATCCTTCTGGATAGGTTGTCTGGGTTGGGAGTTGGAGGTACTGCACTACAGTGGTTCCGCTCCTACTTGGATGGCCGATTCCAGAAGGTGGTGCTGGGGGATTATTGCTCTGTGCCATGGCAATTGTACCATGGGGTTCCACAGGGCTCTATTTTATCCCCCATGCTGTTTAACATCTACATGAAACCGCTGGGGGAGGTTATCCGGAGATGTGGGCTGAGGTGCCATCAATATGCGGATGACACCCAGCTCCACCTCTCTTTCTCATCAAAACCAGGTGAGGCAGTGGCTGTTCTGAACCAGTGCCTGGGCACGGTAATGGACTGGATGAGGGCTAATAAACTGAAACTCAATCCAGACAAGACGGAGGTACTGTTAGTGGGTGGTTGGTCTGCCCGGCTAGGTGATATTAAACCTGTTCTGGAGGGGGTTGCACTCCCCCTAAAGGATCAGGTTCGTAGTTTGGGGGTGCTCTTGGATCCAGAACTGTCACTTGAGGCACAGGTGAACTCAGTGGCACGGAGCACTTTTTATCAGCTTAGGCTGGTATACCAACTACGCCCTTATCTGGACAGAGATAGCCTAGCTACAGTTATCCATGCTCTGATAACTTCTCGTCTGGATTACTGCAATGCGTTATACGTGGGGCTGCCTTTGAAAACGGTCCGGAAACTTCAGCTGGTCCAAAATAGGGCAGCAAGACTGTTAACAGGGACTGGCCTGCGAGCTCATATTACGCCAGTACTTTTCCAGCTGCACTGGCTGCCAGTCCATTTCCGGGCCCAATTCAAAGTGCTGGTGTTAACATTCAAAGACCTTAACGGCTTGGGGCCAGGTTACCTGAAGGATCGCCTCCTCCCATATGTGCCTGTCTGGACCTTAAGATCATCAGCAGCAGCCCTTCTCCATGAGCCCCTGCCAAAGGAAGTGAGGCGGGTGGCTACTAGGAGGAGGGCTTTTTCTGCTGTGGCACCCCGGCTCTGGAATGAGCTCCCTAGTGAGGTTCGCCTGGCGCCTACATTGTACTCCTTTTGGCGCCAGGTGAAGACCTTTTTATTTTCCCAGGCATTTTAGCTTTCTAAATTTTTATCTTTGCTGTTTTAAATCTGTATTTTAAACTCCTGTACTGCTGCTAGGTTTTATTGTGGTTGTATTGTTATATTGTGGTTTTAATGTTCTATATATTTTAAATTGTTTTATTGTGTGTTGTTTGATTTTAGTTTTTGTGAACCGCCCAGAGAGCTTCGGCTATTGGGCGGTATAGAAATGAAATAAATAAATAAATAAATAAATTATCAATGGGAACTTCTCAAACTGGGGAGAGGTAACGAGTGGGGTACTGCAGGGCTCAGTCCTGGGCCCAGTGCTCTTCAACATTTGTATTAATGACTTGGAGGAGGAGGTACAGGGAATGCTGATCAAATTTGCAGATGACACAAAATTGGGCGGGATAGCTAATACTTTGGAAGACAGAAACAACATTCAAATGATCTGGATAGACTGGAGCGCTGGGCAGAAAACAACAGAATGACATTTAATAGGGATAAATGCCAAGTTCTGCACCTAGGAACAAGAAACCAAATGCACACTTACAAGATGGGGGATACGTGGCTCAACCACACTACAAGCGAGAAGGATCTTGGAATTGTTGTCCATCACAAGCTGAATATGAGCCAACAATGTGATGTGGCTGCAAAAAAGGCAAATGCAATTTGGGGCTGCATTCATAGAAGCATCGCTTCCAAATCCCGGGAAGTACTAGTTCCCCTCTACTCAGCACTGGTTAGGCCTCATCTGGAGTACTGTGTCCAGTTCTGGGCACCACACTTTAAGAAGGATGCAGACAAACTGGAGAGGGTTCAGAGGAGGGCAACAGAGATGATCAGGGGACTGGAAACAAAGCCCTATGAAGAGAGACTGAAAGAACTGGGCATGTTTAGCCTTGAGAAGAGAAGATTGAGGGGAGATATGATCGCGCTCTTCAAGTACTTGAAAGGTTGTCACAGAGAAGAAGGCCAGGATCTCTTCTTGATCATCCCAGAGTGCAGGACACGGAATCATGGGCTCAAGTGACAGGAAGCCAGATTCCGGCTGAACATCAGAAAAAACTTCCTGACTGTAACAGCAATACGACAATGGAACCAATGACCTGGGGAGGTGGTGGGCTCTCCCACACTGGAGGCCTTCAAGACGAGGCTGGACAGCCATTTGTCAGGGATGCTCTGACTTGGATTCCTGCATTGAGCAGCGGGTTGGACTCGATGGCCTTGTAGGCCCCTTCCAACCCTGCTATTCTATGATTCTATGATTCTATGCTACAAATCACCCAGAGATCTACCAGTAGATCCCAATCTACCTTCTGCCCAGTCCTGGATTATAGAATATGATTCAAAAAAATAAACCCCACATCCATGCCACTCTGCTAGAAATCACCCAGAGATCTACTGTACCCGTAGTTCCTGTTCTACCTTCTGCCCAGCCCTGGATAATAGCATATAGTCCAATTTATGGAGGATACGGCTATCAATGGCTACTAGTCATGATGGCTATATGATGTCCTCCAGTATCAGAGGTGGTGCGCCTCTGTCCGAATGCAAGTTGCTGGGGAACAAGAACGGGACGTTACTATTGCACTCATGTCATGGTTGCTGGTTTCCTAGAGGCATCTGGTTGGTCACTGGGGGGGAAAGAGGATACGGAACAAGATGGACCTTCAGCCTGATCCTGCAGGGCTCTTCATATGGTCTTATGGTTGGAAAGAAAGAAAGAAAGAAAGAAAGAAAGAAAGAAAGAAAGGCCATTTCTGCTTGTCTTCCAAAACTTTAGAAAGGGTTTTATTAGCAGGCAAAAAACATGGGCATGCTTTTATTATCGACAGAAACTTCCCTGAAACTTGGAGCTGGGGAGGGCTTGTGGGGGCAGGTCAGGGAGAGACATACTGAAAACTCTGGCATCTGTCATTGGCTCTGATGAGCTAGCTGGGAGGCACTGTGTTCTGAACTGAAATGCACTATGACAAATTCTGGATCAAGGACACACACGGATCATGTGACAGCGATTATCATCAGCCTGCGGAGTTGATTAGGCATGAAAGCCGGCATGCTTTGCGCATGGGAGACATCAGACAACATCTTCACCATAGGAAAAGAAGGGGGGAAAGAACCATTTGCCAGATCTGATCTCCCCATATCACGGGGTGAAGAGTTTCTCTCTCCTTCACCATGAATGGGCCTGAAGGAGAGAGGGGGCAGAAAATCTGGATGACATAGTAGTTACAAAACAGGGCATCGAAACTATTCAGTGGGAATGACTAGAGGGTCATTCAGAAGAGCATATCCTTTTGATTAATTCCTCCATGTTTCGGCTCAGTAATGCACAAGGGGATCACACCATTCCAGCTCTTTTAAAGGGCTATTCTGAAGATGACTTATAGAAAGACTGAATTCCCATGAACAAAAGCAAACTGCGTCAGGCAAGTCTGTTTATTCAGAAGGCATAATCTATGGCAAGAGCAGGGAACTCATTGTGCCGGGAACTTCTTTTCCATGAGCCCCTGCCAAAGGATGTGAGGCAGGTAGCTACCAGGAAGATGGCCTTTTCTGTTGTGGCACCCTGCCTGTGGAATGAGCTCCCTAGAGAGGTTTGCCTGGCACCTATGTTATACTCCTTCCAGCTCCAGGTGAAGACCTTTTTAATCTCCCAGTATTTTAGCATTTTAGCTTCCTAGTCTTTTAGCTTTGGTGCTTTAAACCTATATTTTAAATCTCTGCATTGTCGCTAGGTTTTATCCTGGTTGTATTGTTATATTGTGGTTTTAATGCTTTCATATTTTATATTGTTTTATCCTGCACTTTGTGGTTTTAATTTTTGTGAACCACCCAGAGACCTTCAGCTATTGGGCAGTATAGAAATGAAATGAAATGAAATGAAAAAATAAACTCATTTTCTGTCAAGCACCACGTTCCCTTGGAGGTAATCTGTTGGGGGCCGCATGATGGTGATGGATGGGGCCAGAGTCAAAAGCAGGTGGGGCACACTCAACCTCTCTTTCTCTGTCTTGGCTGCCAGTGAAGGAACAGGTCACTTGTCAGAGGTCAGTACTGATCACTTGCAGAGCGCTTTAGAAATGAGGCCGAGAGCCAGGTATATCCCTCGGTTCACAGGTTGCCCACCCCTGATCTATAGGTGCAGCATGGTGCCCTCCAACCACCAGGAGTCCCAGGACAGCTATTGCCACCAACGTTCATTTTGCCCCATTTCATACCCACCCCGATTGTGTACCCACCCACCCCAACCACTGAAATGCAATCCCCAACTTTGCACTATGTGAAAAGGCTGGCAAAGCTGGGGAACGCCTAGATTCTTCCACTCCTGGCTTTGAGGAGGGCTGGTTCAATTATACAGGCATTGTCAGGGTTCCCCTTATGACCTGGACCCCCTGAGCAACTCCTTAAGGATCTCTTGCCTCCTTAAGAGTCCCACCTTCCTGCTTTTAAACTTCCCCTTCCTAATAACCAAGGCTATTGGCTGTAGGCATGGGGTGATTGGCACTTCAGACACCTGAGTGTTAACCACAATAGTTCACTGGTAAATTAAAACAAGCAAATTACAATTAAAGGTATTTACAGAATAGAGCTGAGTGCTACAAAAATCATTAAGAGAACATGAAGGTCCCAAAAACGCAAGTTCCTCTGTCCTAGCTACACTTAGACTTCTCCGGGCTGCTTCTTCCTGCTCTCTTCAGGCTTTGGTCTTCCTCTCTCTCTGGTATCCTTCTCCCTGGCTCGCTCTCTCACTCTTGCTTGCACTCTCTCTCTCGCTCTCTCTGGACTCTCTCTCCCTTTGTATCGCCTCCTTCCCCCAAACTGAAAGTACTGTTTCAAACCTAGAGAAATGAAACCTAACTCAGGAAAATGAAACTTAACCAGGGAAATGAAACAACACCTATCAGGGATACCCCCTCCCAACATAAAAAGCCCAGGCCTCTAGGCCGGACCTTTTCCTTGCCTCTGTAGGCCTCAAGCCTTCACAGGCATACTAGGAAACTGCCAGTGGCATGAATGGGGAACCTGGGGGCCAGAGTCCTAATCCAGCCCCTTTCTCCTGACTGCCACCCATTTCGTGGTTCCCCAGATTTCACATGGTTTTTCCCCTGCTCAGAGTATTCCCTTTTATTTTATCATGGTTGGCAAACAGTTGTTCCTTTGTTTATTGCTCTAACGTATCAGGAATGTAGAGGCAAACATGGAACGTCAGGGAGGAAGAGAGAGGTGTTAGTTGTGTACCTCACAGCAGAAGTTACACACATGGCCATCTAAAGAGGAGCCCTGGAAGACCATTCAGTCCATGGCCTAAAATAGGGTGACCTCAGGCCCATGAACCAAATCTGATGCGTCTAGAGTTCCAATCCAGCCCTCCTGGAGTTCCCCAGAAGGCCACACCCCTTTCCCTGGCCCCACCCCCTTCACCCAACAGCTGATTGGTCATTTCCTAACCTTTGCGTGTTTTCCTCCACATTCTAAAATGCTGAAATGCCTCTGATAAGATTTAGTTACTGCCATTGAGAGCTTTAAGCTAAAATATGCTCAGAGCCAGCCCTACCATTCGGCAGAGTGAAGCAGTTGCCTCAGGCAGCAGGATGTGGGAGAAGAGAGTCATGGGCCACGTGGCCTGCCTTGCACCCTATAATCTAGCTTGATGTTTTCAGGTATTGTGGAGGATGCTGGTTTCATTTCCAATGTGGAAGAAAGATTCAATTGCCAATCCAGTAGGCTTTTGTACATGGAATGGGAGGAACCACCATCTTTGCCTCACTCAGCAAAATGTCTTGGGCCAGTCCTGAATATGCTGGTGTATTTGGTCCTGCTCCTTTTGGCTTCAGCCCCACCCACCATTAGAATGTGGCCCCCAAGAGCTTCTCCAAAAGGGAATTTGGCCCTTGGGCTGAAAGAGGTTCTGCACCCCTGGCCTAGAGCCGCAGAACACAAGGGATGTTCTCTCGTACTGTTGGGGGCTCCCTGCATGAATGGGAGGTCCAGCCCCAGAAAATCCTCTGCAGCATTGCAGAGGGCTTCTGGAACGCAGATGCAGCCCACACAAAAAGGTGCCTCCATTGCTTTGCTGCCTGAGTAGCAACAATAATTTGAGCCAGCCCTGTCTTGCCCAGTGCAGAATCGTGCCTTGCTAAATGGGTAGATGACAGTGATCATAATCACACCTTGCACCATCATCAAGGAGACAGACACATTCATCCTTGCTTTAGCACCTAATTTAATTTATTTGAGGGGGATCCTGCTCTCCTGCCGAACTCTCTCCTGGCCTAATCTATTAACAAGGTGTTACAGGCTGTGCAAATCTGTCTTCTGTGTCTCTCAACACTCTGAGTTCTCTGTTTGTCCCCTGCCTTCCCTTACCACCTAATCACACCTGGATTTTCATTTTCCCTGGTCAGCCAACCGCAAATATAGCATAGAGATTATCAGAAAAATTCCACCGAGCTCTGGAACCAGTTCCCCGAAATTAGACATTGAAATCCCCCTTTAAGGCTTCGGGGATACATACAGCCGGTAGGTAATTCTTTTGGATCCTTAGCAAAAGTGCTACAAGCTAAATGAAACAAGCAGGAAGAAGAAGAAACCCCAGGTTGCAGTTTCAAAAGGCAGGAGTTTAAACGCACACCGTCCTCTCAATCTTTGCTTTTATCCTGGCTTGATACAAGTTAAATACATGTAAGCCTTCTCCACTTTCCTGCAGTCAAGATCCCAGCATAAAGTTCAATTACTTGTGCAGCATTTTCAAGTCCTGCAGCTGTAAGAATGGAGGAACAGAGAAGAGAAAGAGAGGCACTAAATCTGATCGCTTCCAAATATGTATTTCACCCATCTTCAGCACCCTCCTGTTTCCCAGTAGTACTGAATTAAAAAGAAGAGAGCTGTCATAAATTGCAAATACAATTCACCCCAGCCAGAGACATGGGTTTGCATTCAGTCACCTGAGCTATCCCAGTTCAGAACATTTTCATGTATTTTTACTCAGTGGCACCATCAGGGGCGGACATTTGAAGTAAGCAAAGTAAGGCACCAGCCTTTCCCAATCTGGTGCCCTCCAGATGTGTTTGGACTTCAACTTCCATCATCCCCCAGACAGCATGGTCTGCTGGGGAATCATGGGAGTTGAAGTCCAACACATATGGAGTTTCAGGGTGGACACTGAGCCTATAGAATCCCAGAGTAGTTCTGATTCTGAGGAAGAGGAATCGCTCCTGGGAGAGGAGCGCGCTCCTCTTTCCCAGGGCCAACAGCTGACGGAGATTCCTCCCACCGGCATTCCTAGCTTGGATAGCAGTCCTGTGAGTGACAGAGCGCGGGAAGCAGACTTGATGGACGCAGAGAGCGGCGCCAAATGGAGGGCGCGGAAAGGAGGCGTAGTGCCCGGTTGGCGCGCAAACAACGGTTGCGCCCAGAGGATCCAAGGGAAAAGGGGAGGGACTCTCCCTAGCCCTTAAGTTCAGGGTCTGCCAGTGATTCCCTTTCAAACGGGGACCAACTGTTCAACTTAGGGCATAGGTACTCTGCTGCTCATATCTAACAGTAGAGTTGTTAAGTTGTAAAAGAGGAATAAAGCTTTGAAAAGAATCCCTTTGTCTGTGTCTGGACTTGGCTACTGGATTAGACTGAGAGAGGCCTCCAAGGAGCCCTTGACATGGACAGCACCAGGTGTGGGAAGCTGTAATGTGCCTTCCCCATCTAAAGAGGAGGCGTCTGAAAAACTATGAAGTCCAGAGTCTAAAATTATCAAACGGCACCCTATTTTTATTGGATATTAATGTTCACTTAAAGTAAGTGCACACTGGTAGTGACTTGCCAAGAAAGAGGTCTCTGGGTTGTGGGGATAGTTTGACAAAAATGTCGACCCAGCTTGCAGCTGCTGTGAAGAAGGCAAATTCCATGTCGGGGATCACTAGGAAAGGAATCCAAAATAAAACTGCCAAAATCATAATGCCTTTATATGAATCTGTGGCGTGACCACACTTGTACGGTATACAGTTCTGTTTGCTGCACCTCAAAAAGGATACTGAGCAGCTGGAAAAGGTCCAGAAAAGGGCGACCAAAGTGATCAAGGGGCTGGAGCAGCTCCCAACTCCCCTATGAGGAAAGGTTGCAATGTCTGGGACTGTTCAGCCTGGAGAAAAGGTGAGCAAGGGGAGACATAATAGAAGTGTACAGAATTATGTGTGGTGTAGAGAAAGTGGATAGGGCGACATTTTTCTCCCTTTCTTATGATACTCGAACCCAATGGGGTCATCCAATGAAACTGATTGGTGGGAGATTCAGGACAGAGAAAAGGAAGCATTTCTTCATCCAGCACAGAGTTCAACTATGGAATTCACTTCCACAAAGGCCACCAACTTGGATAGCTCCAAAAGGAGATTAGATGAGTTCATGGAGGATAAGGCTCTCAATGGCTACTAGTCCTGATGGCTGTATGCTCTCTCCACTAGCAGAGGCAGTATGCCTCCGAATACCAGTTGTTGGGGAACACAAGGAGGGTGCTCATGTCCAACTGGTGGGCTTCCTGGAGGCACCCGGTTTGCCACTGTGGATACAGAGTGCTGGACTAGACAGGCCTTTGGTCTGATCCACCATCACTCTTCTTATGTTCTGAAGGTCAAAGCCTAACACTGAGCCCAGCCCTGGTAATCTTTGGCACAAACTAAGCCCGGCCAATGTTTCTTAAGATGGTCCTAGAGGTTGCAAGGAAAAGGCAGGGTTCCCCCCACCCTGCTGCCATCACTGCCTGAAGTTCAATGGGTAGATTTGTAAGACAGGGCCCTTTTGGTAGTGGCACTCATCTTTGGAACAGCCTTCCTAGAGAGGCCTGCCTAGCTCCATCACTACCAGCTTTTCAGTGAAGGTCAGAAACATAACCATTTCAGAAGGTAGGGGCTAGGGTAAATTACAATGATTGTTATTTCTGCTGCTGGGATTTATTTTATTTTTCCTGCTGCGGTGGCTGTTACTTTATTTATTTATTTATTTAATAGATGTATATACTGCTGTCCATATTTTAAAATATCTCTAAGCGGCTTATAAGAAAATTTAAAACATTAAAATACATCATGATATGCATTAAAATACAATCAAAATACATAATACTAAAACATTTATCTAAAACATGAATAAAAACATTAAAACCAATTTAAAACCACTACAACACATAATTACAAATAGCCTGATTGGAGAGCACACTCACTCAGGGAAGGCCTCGGTAAAGATTTGGGTCTTTATCTGGTGCCTTAAACATGATATAGCTGGCGACTCCCTGATACCAGGGGGAAGATCATTCCGTAAATTGGGTACCAACACGGAGAAGGCCCTTTTGCACCCTTTAGTTGGATGCTTTTGTTTTTACCCTGGTTATAATTGCTGTTAACCACCTTAGATGTCCCTTAGTAGAAAGGTAGGGTTATGAATAACGATAACCATGTTTCTCTCCTAACGAGGCTGTGTGAGTTCAGGAGGGAGGGAGACACCTACAAAGAGAACCTGTGGATAGGAGGTGATATCTGCACAATGTATGTATACACACACACACACCAGCAGTTTTAAATCCAAATTCTACTTCTAAGACAGGAATTAAGCCCCAGGTTGGGGATAAAACGGCTTCTTTGGGTTGGCATTTGTGGGGGAGAATTGAAGGGTGCAGAAACGATTAATTGCCCCACCTGCCAATCCCCCCTTGCCCCACGCACATCACCACTATCTCAGCACACACAGGATAGGGACCGTGCATTTACAGAGACGGTGGTGTATTGAAGCCAGGGTCCCAGGGATGCAGTGCCGCAATTGTTTATTAGTGGCAGCACTGACAAGGGATGTATACGAATTTTGTTTTTGCTCGAAGATATGCGAGCATGCCCAGTTCGCAACTTTAAAAGCAAGTGCTAGCACAAACAGCCATCGAAAACATCTGTCAATTGCCAAACATGTGTTCACATCCTATTTCTGCAAATTTCTCAAATTCACACAAATTTTGTAATTTGCACATATTTTCCCCGTAGATTGAATCAGCCACACTTCAGGAAATTTAGGAAATTGGCGTACATTTAGGAAAGCTGTGCAAATTGAACAAGGGAAGCTGTGCAAATTCCTCTTTCGATCACTGCTCAATTTATGTGATTTTCCCAGTCATACAGAGGAAGCAGTGATCACAGACGCAAACAAGAATCAGGCATGAAATGAGCAGTGGGCCAAATTTCAGAGAATCTCAGCCATCTCTTCTTCTTTTTTAATAATTTTTTTAATAATTTTTATTTTATTTTTTAAAAGAAAAACCCAACACAACAACAGAAACAGAAACACAACAACAATACACATACACTAAAATATTTCTTAAGATTGTAAGATATCTACCTTTGGCTCCCCTTACACAACAAATGCTTATTATTATTATTCTCTAGTTCTTGTCTTAGTTGTATATCATATATTGAGTTCACAGACATTATCTCCTTTCTCCTAATTTTAACAACAGAAAAAAAAGAATCAACCATCTCAAAGTTGAAAATCCACATACATAGATATCATTTTTCTCTATTTCTTGTACAGATTCTATAAAAGGTTTCCAATCTAACATAAATTTAGTTGTTGACCCTTCTTTAATTATAATAGTAAGTTTTGCCATCCCTGCCAGCTCCATCATTTTCATGATCCACTCGCTCACAGTTGGTATTGTCTCATCCTTCCATTTTTGTGCATACAATAACCTTGCAGCCGTTGTTATGTAAAGAAAGAGGGCTCCCCCCTTCTCTTTTACGTGTATATCTATTAGTCCCAATAAAAAAGTTTCTGGCTTTAATTCTGTAGTAGTCTTTAATATTCTTTGAGCTAAAGACTGTATTCGTTTCCAAAATGTTTTAGCTTTTTTACAAGTCCACCATAAATGATAAAACGTTCCCTCTTGATCTTTGCCATCTCAAACAGCGCTTGTTCGCCCACCCCCAATGCTGACACCATCTGCTACACCCTTTGGAATTCCCTGCTCCCTTTCAGCTTAGCTGCAACCCTCACCATTGCTATGGGCGGGGCACGACTTTTCCCAGCAACAGTACTGTGTTCCCTGTTGTAATGTAAATCATTTGGGGGTTTCTTGTTTCTTGAATAGGGATGGCCGGAACCCCCAACACGCACCCCGTGTTTTGCCTGCTGAACCCCTGCTACTTACCTGCCCCAGTAAGCAGCATGGGTGAGCCAAAGGGCCCGTTGAGGTGGGGCTCAGCAGCAGGGCAGAGCATCCATTTGTTTGGCTGCTGACCTGGTCTCCATGGAAGCCCCATTTTAGCGCAGGATGGGGACTCTATTTTTCATAGATCTACTGCAGCGAACAATGGTAGCCATGAAGGGCCATTTCAACCATATTAGAAGCCTCTAATAGAGCTGCAATAACCCTTTGTGGCCACCGTTGTGTGCAATAGTAGATCTAACGGGGGTGGGGAAGAGTCCCCATCTTGTGCTAAAATGGGGCTTCCATGGAGACGGGGCAGCTGCGAAAAGTCCCAGCCCCTTTCACGGTGCAGGGCTGGGGGTTCACCAAGCTGGGTTTGGGGGTGTGGACAGGGGGGATTTGGTGGGTTCCCAGACCCAGTTGACCACCCGCACCATCCACAGTATTGAATGGGCAGTTAAAGCCCATTAAAGTTGCAAAAAACCTGCTCCTGTCGGAGAGGAAAGCTGCTAGAAACAGTTTGATGATATGGATTGACATAGGTGCCTGAATTTTTGGATTCTCCTTGGGGGAAGTATTTATGTGAAGAGCCACAATGAGCACTTCAGAGC
The DNA here is from genome assembly GCF_057233095.1 of Heloderma suspectum. NCBI lineage: Eukaryota > Metazoa > Chordata > Lepidosauria > Squamata > Helodermatidae > Heloderma > Heloderma suspectum. The sequence goes on from NC_139470.1 coordinate 13,650,399, forward strand.
CACACTTCAAATTTTACCATTCCAATACTGTGCTGAGGTAAGGTCTAAATCTGTTCTCAAGCAACCTTCTCTTCAAGGCCGTATTATTATTATTATTATTATTATTATTATTATTATTATTATTATTAAAACACCCCCTTTCAGAGAACAGAGATGGGGTTTATTACTTTTTAACAAGTTCCATAGAACATCCATTTCATTAATTTACAAGGGAGGCAGGGAAGGGAGAGTGGTGGAGTGGAAGGAGTGTGTTGTGGGGGGTGAGGAGGGGGAGAAAGAGTTGTATGTTCAATAAATTCTCCCCCACTGCTGCTTTGAAGAGAACGAATGTGGGTATCTGGATGTCATCGGGGACGCTTTTATCCAAACAAGGTGTGTGTTTTCAATGAAATGGCTTAAATTCACCTCAAGGAAGAAGAAGAAGAAGAAGAAGAAGAAGGAGGAGGAGGAGGAGGAGGAGGAGGAGGAGGAGGGAGGGGAGAGAAAACAGATGACAGCAGCTGCTCTCAGCAAAAAAAAGACAACTTGCCATGCTGATGTATTGTTTGAACCCCCCCCCCACAGCCCAAATGGAGGGTTTAAAAAAATAAAATAAAATCGATCCTTCTGAAGCAGAGCCACTCTTTCAGTTTGCTGCATTCACCAATTATATCAGTGCTGACAGCAGATGAAACATTGGCTAATGCAGGGGTCCCCAACATGGTGCCAGTGGGCGCCATTACACCCATGAGGCCCTCCAAGGTTGCCCATGAAGCTCCCTGCTCCCTCCCCCCCTCAAAAAAAATTTTTAATAAAAACCTTGGGAAATATTAGGACAAGACTTCTTTCTCTTCCTTTGTAGCCTATCACCTTGGATTTCTGTTCTCTCTCGCTCTTTGCCTTGGTCTTTTGCCTTTCTCTGGGCCTTGTTCTTTCTCTTCCCTCTACCTCGTTGCCTTGGTCTTTTTCTTTGCCTTGGTCTTTTGCTCTTCTCTGGGCCTTGGTCTTTCTCTTCCCTCTATGTCTTCCCCTTGCTATTTCCCCCTCCTACCCAGCCTCAAGTTTCACTATTTCTCTCATTGCCTCCTTACCTAACTGTTTCTCCCCCCTCCCAGCCTCTGACCTTGCTATTTCCCCAACCTCTCTAGCTCACGTTTGACAGCCCCCCACAGAAGCCATTATGTGACTAGCCACATCCTCTGTCAGAGCCATTTTGTGCTGGTGTCCACAGCAAAATATCAAATTTAATGTGCCAGAGGTCCAAAAACGTTGGGGTCCCATGGGGTAATGTATTTCTTGATCCTACTGTGTTTCTTCATCAGACCTACCTTCTAAAAGTGATGACACAAAAGGAAAAGGGGGAAAGGAGGGAAGAAGACAACAAGCAAACTCAGGCACCAGTTCTTAATGTTCCAAAGTTCTTGGACGGAAACCATTCAGGGGAAGGAGGAGCCAAATGGAGCCAGTCTGTCACTAAAGCTAATACAGCAGGCCTGCTTCACATTTCTCCCTCTGCTGCAACCCCCACCCAACTCCTCTATCCATGAAAAGTTGCACAGAAGTGCCGCCATTAACTATTGTTTCTAAATTGAATTGTTACCCTCCACTGGAAGTCAATATAGATAACAATAATAACAATAACAATAATACATAAATAGAAACAGATAATAATTCCACCTCTTCAAGCCATTTTCCATTTTCATAGGTCTTCCATAGCAGAGATGGCCTAAGACGCTGCAGGACCAACCGCAGAAAATATAAGTGGCATCAGTTCCATTCCACTTGGTGTAAAAATGTATTTAGGGCACAATCCTAAGGGGATAGTCAGCTGCCTCCGATTTCGGAGGCGGACGGCTATCCAATGCAGGGTGGGTGGAGCATGGAGGTGATGTTCTCTTCCATGCTCCGGCCACTCTGCATTTGTGGCTAGACAGCTGATGTTGGCTGTCTAGTCAGGGCTCCTCGGAGCAGGGGTTAGGGAGGCCAGATGGCACATAGGAAGCATCATAATGATATTTCCCCAGTCTCCTCCCCTCCCTGCCCCTGAGAATGCCCCCTTTTCACCTGCTCTGCCTATGGGGGGGGGGCATGAAGCACCGTTTCTAGGAATCAAGCTCAGAGCCCTGGCTCCAAGCTTGCTTCTCAGAAACTGAAAAGTTCTATGGCTGTCTAGACATTGTCTAGCAGCCATATAATTGCTCCCTCCTAAACTAAATACTTTGCATCCCACTAATGCTGGGCTGGCACAAAATATTTTGCCAACTAAGACAGAGCAGAAAACTCTGCCCTCTCCCCAAGTCAAGGTGCAAAGTACTTAAGGGTGCTGAAGTTATGTTGGCATCTGAGGCAGAAAATCCCACATGCACCTTTTCCCCTCCCTGGCAGTAAATCCACAACAATAATATTAAATAACTAAACATTTTCTGCCCTTTTGGGACACAGAGAACCAGCTGACTGCCCCCTCACTGCTTAATGGAAGGTCCAGCCTTGCAGTGGTTGCCAAAACATTCCCCTGGAGCAAGCTATCTCCCCCTGCCCAATGATAGAGCCAGCCCCAATTACAGAGGATGCAGAGCTGGCACAGCCCTACCATTTGGCAGAGTGAGGCAGCTGCCTCAGGTAACAAATGCTGGGGGCAGGGAGGGTTGGCACAGTAGTGAAGACAGAGCTGTGTGTGCTACCTGGCCTGGTCCTATTCCTTCTAAGCTAGAATGCTGCCCTCAAGTGCAGCTGTCCAATTGCCAGCATGGAAAGAAAATTCAACAGTAGGGATGTATGAGAATTTCAGTTCAGTTCATCAGTCACTTGAAAATGCCCTGTTCACAGCCTTGAATGCAAACTGGAGCTCAGGTTCCCCAAAAATGTTTGCAAATTCCCAAACTTGCCTTCACGTTCACAAAATGTGCACTTTTTAAAATACACAACTTTTGAAAAAAATATTTTATTTATTCATTCATTTCATTTCTATGCCACCCAACAGCCAAAGCTCTCTGCACAACTTTAAAAGGCACAACTTGAAGTGTGCACGTTAAAAAAAATGCACAACGTTTGAAAAATGCACAACTTTAAAAATGCATGCTTTTCCCATTCAAGTGAAACAAAAAACAGAGAACAGCAGTGAACCAAACCAAGCTTTGAGGTAAAGTTCAGAGAATTTCAGTGAGCTTGAACATCCCCGATTCTTCCATCCCTACAGCCCAGACATCTTCTATACATGAAATGGGGTGAGGCACATCTTGTCCTTTACTTCAGGCAGCAAAATGTCTTGGGGCGGCCCTGGGGGCCGTAGACACCCAAACAAACATTATCTACTTCTTCTTTGCTGCACAAACACCAAAGATCAACTAAACAGAACAGTCATGACAACGTATAACGAAATTACACCCATCTTGCCTTTATCTTCTTTTACCTCCTTTATTATTTTGTCAGGAGGAAAGCAAACCTCTCAATCACAACACAGATTTGGGAGTGATCAAAATATCAATCAATCACTTGGAGGCTTCATATTTATCATGCTGTGAACACAAACAATTGTATAACAGAGTATCCACATTGCTGGTGGGGGACAGGGAGAAAATGATTGAAAGCTAGCACCACCTTGGACGTTGTCTCTTCAGAATGTTCTAGATTTCATTTCATTTCATTTCCATTTCATTTATTTTATTTCTATACCACCCCATAGCTGAAGCTCTCTGGGTGGTTCACAAAATCAAAAAGCCGTTAAAATGCATTATATGAGGTATAAAACCAGTCATGTAATGACATTGAACAAATAGCATTCACCACCACCACAACAACAACAACATATATCTAAAACAATGTAAAACTATCAGCCAAAGACAATCAAAGAGACTCATTATATGCTGCCAAATGCCTGAGAGAAGAGGGCAGTTGTAACCTGGTGCCAAAAAGGTAACATTGTTGGTGCCCGGTGAGCCTCATCAGGGAGATCATTCCATAAATAGGGGGCCACCACCAAGAAGGCCCTTTCCCTTGTTATTGCACACAAACATCTCCCCAACCATATCAATATGAGAGCCAATCCATAGCATACTGGAATGATTCGGCAGCTGAATTCCTTACTGGCACTGCACTGGTGCTGGGAAGAGGAGCTGCTCATCCTAGTGCCAGTTGACTCCCCTGCTGCCCACATTCCTACTTTTATCTGTCATCTCAGATGAAAGATAACAATGCAGATTCCTCCAGGGGGAAGCCAAGCCCCGCAACCTGGATGAATACAAATAGGCTCCATAAGTCAGATGGGGAACCTCCATAGACCTGATTCAGCTCACAGGCCAGAGCTGTTCTCCTCCCCCGCCCCCCTTGATTAAATCAAGGACTTTAATTTTAACTGGCATTTGGGGAGAATTATTTGGTAATGATGCCTCCTGTTTAAAAGGCAGTTAGAAGAGAAAAAACAAAAGGCAGAACAGAATGAGTGTTTACCAGTCCCACATGCACACAAGGCTGAAAAGGAGACCACATCCTTCTTTAGTGAAGAAAAGGTAAAATGGATATTCCTGCATATAAGATGCAGGTACAGCATAGGGTTTCAAAAGGAGTTTGTTCAGTGCATTTCTTTGTGTTCTATAATAGTGGAAGGAGCAAGAGAGAGCAAACACAACTGCTCCCAGCAATAGAGGAGATCGGGGGGTGGGGGAAGGGGAGCAGGTAATCACAGGAAACCAAACTGTTGGGTATAGAGATCCAAAGGCTAGCTATGCCCCAAATTCCCATGCTTCAACTAACTAACTGCAACACTGCCACCTTCCTGTAACTTGCAGGCGAGGTTGCAACATTCCCAACATCAATAGGGATAGGGGAACCATGCTGTGTTGATTTATGGGATCCTAATTTATTAGGTCCCACCCAATCAAACCAGATGTGTGGGTGCTGAAGTGACACAAATTAAAAATGGATCTGGTTAACAGTTTGTTGATTGAAAATGGATGCAGAATATGTACATGCCAAGAAAGTTCACACCTCCCCTCAGTTGACAAAACAGACACCCTTGTCACAAACTGATATGTCTTTCTGAGTCACCAAGATGGACGGAGAAGCCATTCCTGGGCCAAGGGGCCTCCAAGCTGGTAATGCGTATTTCCCCTTGAAACAGGACTGGAGACCAACACTAGCCTGCTTGATTTTATACGTTTCTCTCTTTCCAAGCTCAGTAGCTGACAGGCCACCTCTTTCCCCTCATTGGGAGCAGGGGTGTTTCCTTTCCAAGGGTGCTCAAAGCATTTTGGCCTGGGAATCTAATTGCCTTTCTTAAGAGAATGCTTCCAGCATTCTTGCTTAGGAGTGAAATCCTCCCAGCTCATGGGTGAGATAAAACACTACTCTCTATGAGAAAAGCCTTTTCTGTGGTGGCCCCCACTCTGCGGAATTCCTTCCCTAGTGACTTCCGCCATGGCCCCTCTTTGATGAGCTTCCGCCAAGCTGTTCCTCACTGCCTGTGAGGTAGCATGGAAGGGGGGGAAGGTTGGTTCTCCAGGAACTGACCTCGGAGTGCGGCCTCCGAGGTCGGTTCCTGGAAAACCAGATATCCTATGGCTGTCTAGCCACTGACGAGTGGCCACAGAATTGCTCTCTAAGTCTCCAGTGACCTCCTCCTAAGGAAACTGAATCCTGAGTAAGCATTGCAGCCCCTGAAACTTCTCACCACTCGAATGTGGGGCACACATTCAAGCACACAATGGTACATTCCTCATGACACAAAACACAACTAAGTGAACACATCAAGGAACTCATCCAGGATGCTAGTTAATCACCCATCAGCACCACAACAAAAATGTTGCAGCAGCTTGCCCCCCTTTCTCACATTCATCCATAAGCCAGTTCAGCAAATGACACCAACTCAAGGTGCAGAGTACCCAACCAAGGTCAGTCAAGTTATTTGGGCACCTAAGGTAGAAAATCCCGCAAGCAGCTCCCCCCTCTCTGATGATAAAACTACAATGCTTTGGATTCAGACTTAGTCATACTTGGAGCAGACCCACTGAAATCAATGGGACTTAAGTTAGACTAAGGATCCAGTCCTATTGCGATGACCATAAGCCTCCAAACTCAGAGGCTTATGGTCATCCTATGCAGGGCGGGAGGAGCAGCGGAGGTGATCTTCGCCTCCCCATCCTCCCACCCTGCATTTGCGCTAGATGGGCTTTTTTGCCCATCTAGCAAAAGCGTCTCGGAGGGGGAGGGAAAGAGGCTGGGAAGGCCTCAGGATAGCTCATATCCTGGCCTCTCAGTCTCCTCCCCTCCCCGCCCACTGAAACACTCCCTTTCCTAGTCCTCCATGGTTGTGTTCCCAACCTCGGAGAGCAGCCGGCACAGCTCTTTCCGCACCGGCTGCAAGGGGAGGAGGGGAGGAGCTCCAATTCCCAGCTCTAAGGATGGAAAACTGTCTCTGACCTGGAGATCTGTGAACCCAAATTATCCTATGGCACCTCAGTTACTATCTAAGGGCCACAGAATTGTTCCCTCAATCAACTAGAGAAGACCAGGAGTGGGCACTGTGTGGCCCTCCAGATGTTTGGCCTACAACTTCCATCAGCCCTAGCCAGCATAGCCAATGGTGAGAAATGATGGGCATTGTAGGCTGAAACATCTGGAGGGCCACATGTTGCCCACCTCTGGAGTACACCCACTGAGGAGTTAGAGTACAGCCAGAATAGAGTACAGTAGGGTAGACTCATTGAAATCAATATGACCCAAGTGAGTCTAACTGAAATCCCATTGATTTCAATGGGTCTGCTTTAAGTATGACTAAGTGAGAGTCAGTGTGGTGTAGTGGTGAGAGTGTTGGACTGGGAGCTGGGAGATCCAGGTTCTAGTCCCCACTCAGCCATGGAAGCTCACTGGGTGACTTTGGGCCCATCACAGACTCTCAGCCCAACCTACCTCACAGGGTTGTTGTTGTGAGGATAAAATGGAGAGGAGGAGGATAATGTAAGCCACCTTGGGTTCCTTGCAAGAGGAAAAAAAGCAGGATATAAATGCTTAATAAATAAATAAATGATAATAAGTCTGGGTCCAACCCAATAATAATACATTAACAACAAACAATTTGCTCCCTTTTCATGACACCCAAAACTCTGCCAGCTGAAGTGGCCGCCTCACTCTGCCTATTGGTAGGGCCATCACAGCTGCTTCTTCTACTGCATACTATTAAACACATGCTTCCCCACATGGGGAGAAATGCATGTGTGCCAATCCAGCTTTTGTTAGCAAAATAATCCTGATGATAGGAAATGCAGCTGCTGATTATTTTTTTTTCAAAGCAAGTATGCTGGCTACTTCCTGGCTTCCCTTCACACACAAACACACACAACTCTGTACTCTACCCCACCTCTGTTTTCAAGTTTTAACTATCAGGTTGTTTCCATAATTAAATATTTATCTTGGCTTATACTTCAGTGTCATGGAAACATTGGCTAACAATCAGCAGGAAAAACAGAACACCATAGATTTCCTTCCCCACCCCCACCCCGCTTTCTTCCTTATTTGTTTTGTTGTGTTTAAAAAAAACCGCTCCGGCACAAGGACGAAGACGTCTCATCAAAACAGAGCTAGCAGTCTGGGCTGGATTTATGGGGCTCTCTTTGGTATTTAATAAAGGTTTGTTGCAGGACAGGCGGGGGGGTCGAACAATAAAGAGAAACAGCTGCCATGCTGTTAACACTTGGCATGACGTGAGACAACTTATCTTTGTTCCTCCAAAAGCTTTATTCAGAGTGTCCCCACGCCACTCGCAACTTCTGTCCTTGGCAGGGAAACCAACGCTGTGCAACAAGGGTAGAGGAAAATCAGAATCCTACAATCTGTACTAAATGTGCAATTTAAGCTAGTTTAAATGCAGCTCCATCCTGCAACCGTCATTCTGAGGGACTTACTCCTGAGTGGATGCAGATAGTGGTGTGGTGGAGCCAAGGCAGGGACAATTCTTAGCAGGGACTCTGATATCATCGGCCGCCCCCTCAGAATTCCCTGTTCCCCCTGAGCCCAGCTGGAATCCACACAGTAGCTGGAGGGGAACTGAATTTTGCCACCAACGGAATTTTGTTCCGTGTTGTAATGTAAAGTATTTTGGGGTGGCTTGGTCTTGAATGCGCAATTGAGATTAGCTTTACAAAAGGCCCGGTCCTAGCAGATGAAAACCTCTAGGACTGCTTTGCTGATATGGGGTCAACACAGCTGCCCGCAATTTTGGGAGTGTGGCTATGGAGATGGTCATGATGAGTGCCTGTGTGTGGAAATTTACCACTACACCACTGAGCATAGGATTGCAGCCTTAGATTTCCATACTTTTCTCTCCTCCTAATGAGAATTGCCCTACTATATAAGACCAAGATCCATCCAGTTCAGTATCACATCGTTCCCTTTATTTCCAGTGTCCAGGCCGTAAGTGCTGTTGCTTTTGTAGCCAAAATGTCACCACTCACATGCAAGGGGAAGGGATCAGCAGCCTTTGGGGAATCCAAAGTTTGCAGAAGTCCAAAAAAGAACCCGTCCAGTGAGGACTGAATGTGCTTTGTGCCCATGGAATGCTAACTCTTGGGGAAGGAAAACAGGGCTGGAGCATGGGAAGAGGAATGGAATGGACTGGCTGAGACCTTGAACAAAATCACTCCAAAATACACTAATACGTTGTTGCAGGATGGGTTCGCATTTTAATGCAATTTTCATGATTTCGAACCAATAAGCGAACTGAAATGCAGTTATTCTTCAAAATTTGCACTTCCCCAAACTTTGCAGTGGAGCTCTCCAAACATAAATGCCTAGAAAAATGTGCATATTAGGGGAAAGTGCACAAAACAATACATACATTTGTGAAAATAATGTTCAAAAATGGGGGCATTACTTACCAAAAAATGTGTACACTGGGTAATATTGCAGGAAAAAACGCGTGCATTAGAAGAAATGTGCACACAAAAATGTGTAAGAATGTTCATGCGAAATTTAAAAGAAATTCACAAAGGTGAACCAAACTTACATTTGGAAAAATGAGAAACTGAGAGAAATCCCAATTGACAGGTTCATCCATCTCTCATTTCAGGTCCAAGTGGTTCTGTTACAACAATCACCACAGGTGCTAACAAGCAAGAATAATAAGAAAATCTTTCAAGAAGCAAGTATCATATGTACTGGATGCATATATACTTCCCCTGATGCATTTCATGCTAAGGCACTTCTAATCACAGGATAACTTTAAAATAAATATATGTCCATCCGTACAAATGGATTAAATTCTAAAAGTGTACATATATAAGAGAACTATATCAGATAGATCTGATTCTATAGAAGAGATCTCTATCAGAATGTACAAAATAGTTCTAAAAGAAAGTGTATTTACAAATAAATAGAGAGCATTAAAATGTCTAAATCAAATAATATTCATAATAATATAGCTAATGCTCCTACAAAATCACAAATGTTGATAAACATTCTCTGCCTTAAATTAGTAAATCAGGAGAGGTAATCTTAATTTAATAACAATATCACATCAATTTAATTTCTATGTTTGTGTGTATTTTGATTTAGCTATAAAAATTCCATTATGTTCTAGATAGAAAAGCAATAGATATAAAAGCAAAGCAGGAAAATAATGAGTTCTCCATGTTCAGGGAACAGTCAATGCCACAAACAGATCTGCAAAGAAACGTGCAACCAACTGATGCATCCTTGCCTGCCCTCATGTTCCTGGAATTGCACCAAGCATTGCCTACCCATTTTCAAGCATATCTTCTTATGGACTAGGAACTTACTTGTTAAAAGAATAAGAAGAAAAGAAGAAAGCTGAAGACTCCAAGTTCCAATTTCTGCACTATAGTTGCAGAATATGCACAGCCTTACCCTTAGTTTGGTAAAATCCTGGAACTAAATACTTGAAACAAGAACATTATGCTTATGTGGGAAGCTACAAAGATGAGTATATTCCACTGAAAATTTTTATATTGAGTAGGCGAGTGGATGGAGCCTTAGTGCTTCTATGGGCCAAATATTACCCAGATCCCTATTCAGCAAGAAGTTTTTCAGGACAGCGAATCTGGAAGGGGATGGAATATAGGGTATTTATTTATTTACAATATTTATATACCGCTCCACATCAGAAGATTTTGGAGCAGTGAACAACATGGTAAAAAAAAATAAAACAGCAGGTTAAAAGAGTTAAAACATTTTTTTAAAAGACAAACCCCAATAAAGTGGAATTTAACAAACCACGGCTGGTCATGCAAGGAAGGCCTCTTGAAATAACAATGTCTTCAGGAGGCGCCAGAAGGAACACAATGTGGGCACCTGACTGACCTCTAAAGGTAGGGAATTCCACAGGAAGGGGGCCATCACACTGAAGGCTCTTTTTCTGGTGGACTCCAACCAGGCCATGGGTCCATGTGGAACCACCAGGAACATGCCCTCTGATAGGGTAGTCACTTCTGCATTGGAAAAAAAGAAGAAATGCATCACTAGAAATTGGGACAAAAGAGAATACTGATTTGCATCAAATGTGCAATCTTTATATCAGGGCTGGGCAACTTGTGGCCTTTCAGATGTCTTGGCCTACAACTCCCATCAGCCCTAGCCAGCATAGCCAATGGTGAGGGGTGGTGGGAATTGTAGGCAAAAATATCTGGAGGGCCACAAGTTGCCCACCATTGTTTTATATGTCTACATCAGCCTTCCCCTGATGGTGCCCTCCAGATCTTTTGGACTAGTATGCTGGCAGGGGCTGACAGAAATTGACGTCTAAAACATCTGGCTAGCTAAAGCTGGCAGAGATACCTATGTAGCAATAATTCTTTTACGTTAAATGCAAACACAATAAGGTCACCATAGTAAGGAAGACTTACCAGGAGACTTCAGGCTGCTGTCTAGATGTTTGCAGTTGATGGGCACCTTCCAAAGTCCTTGCTCTCCCTCCTTATGGCTCTTTAACTTTAAAGCAGACTTGGACTGGTTCATCCTTCAACAGGGCCAGCCCTACCATTAAGGAGAGTGAGGCAGTTGCCTCTGGTGGCAGGTGCTGGGTGATGGCAGGGAGGAGTCAGAGGAGAGCGCTTTGGACCAGGTGGCTTGCTCTCTCTGGCCCCTAAGCTAGCCTGCTACATTCAGGTGTGGTGGAGGATGCTATGCCATTGCCAGTGTTGAAGAAGGAAGCAACTGCCAGTTCAGTTAGCTTTTGTACATGGAATGGAAGGGGGCACCATTTTGTTCTTTGCCCCAGGCAGCAAAATGTCTTGGTCCATCATTGCTCTTCAAACAGAGGATGCCTTCAAATAAAGGACTGTCCTCTGTAAACTAGGAGACATGGACACTGCACCTAGATTCCCAAGAGAGGAAAACCAGTACATTTATACAACCTGCTGCCTGGTAACATTCATGCCTTAGGCGATCCTAAGGTTCCCAAATCCCATTGCCAGCCACCAATATCAGTGGTCTAGTCAGAATGCAAGCACATTTTTTCTCCCCAAAGGCCTGTTCATACATTAGTGTCATATTTTCCTCCACATTTCCAAGCCTAGGACAATCTAAACCAGTGTGGAGCCAGTGTGGTGTAGTGGCTAGAGTGTTGGACTGGGAGTCGGGAGATCCGGGTTCTAGTCCCCACTCGGCCATGGAAGTTCACTGGGTGACTTTGGGCCAGTCACAGATTCTCAGCCCAACCCACCTCACAGGGTTGTTGTTGTGAGGATAAAATGGAGAGGAGGAGGAGGATTATGTACGCCGCCATGGGTTCCTTAAGAAAGAGGAAAAGAGGCGGGTTATAAATGTTAGAAATAAATAAACCATAGGCACATAATTCAGCCATTTTACTGGAGTTAAGCAAGGGTGGGTTTGGTCAATGTCTAGATGAGAGACTGCCTTGGGAGCTCATTTATGTCTCCTTGAGTTCCACAGAAGAAAAGTGAGATACGGCTTAATATATAAATAAGCCATCAGTTAGTGTATTTCTGCTCTTTGGGTTAGAGAATACTAGTAGGCACCTCAGCAAAAGCCACAACCAGCCCTCCATAGGAGCTCTTAACTACAGGCCCTTTATGACCAGAGGAAAGATGGCAATCCATCCCAGCTAGACTGGGTGACACCGGCTTATTAAGCAAATACAAGGGGAGCTGTCAGAGCAAATAACTGAACAATGATATGAGTAAAAGCCTTGTTATTAGTGATCACAGCCTATACAAATTGGCCTCATGGAAGAGATATGCTGGGTGCATGACTCACCACACATGCTACGCTTTCCCTCACTCTGAAGGACTCTGGGAAGATTTGGCAAGAACTCCAGTCACCATGCAAAATAACCAGTGCTCCAGGTCCCCTCGTTTGCGTTCCAGTGGCCTTGTGTCTGCTTGAGACACAATCCAGTGGCATTCCTTGGATGAGTAGGGTGTATCTACCAAAACGGCGCCTATTGCATGTGTAAGGCCTTTCCTTGATTATAATAGTTATGCACTTGGGACTAGCCTGAGCCTGGCCATAGAAAAGTAGCTGGCGGGGATGCTCTCCTGCCCCTGACTGCATACATGCAGAACTTTCCCGTTCTTATTTCTTGGTCGTGGTGAGAGGAAGAAGGATTTTCTGCCCAACCGTTAAAGGCATCTTCAGAGGCTCTTGGCTGGGTGCCGCGACCCACAATGGTGTGACGGGTGGCTTCCAGGGAAAATGCTTGCTCTGTGATGGCCCCCATCTAAAGAATGCCCTTCCCAGGGAGATCTGCCTGGCATCCTCACTGTATACATTTCAATGTCAGGTTGAGACCGTCCTCTTCCAGGAGGCACTTAATCTTCAATCTGTAAAGCATAAGAACAGAAGAGCCATGCTGGATCAGACCAGGGAACCATCTAGTCCAGCATTCTGTTCACACAGTGGCCAACCAGCTGTCGACCAGGAACCCACAAGCAGGACATGAGTGCAACAGCACCCTCCCACCCATGTTCCCCAGCAACTGGTGTACATAGGCATACTGCCTCTGATACTGGAGGGAGCACATAGCCATCAGGACTAGTAGCCATTGATAGCTTTCTCCTCCAGGAATTTGTCCAACCCTCTTTTAAAGCCATCCAAATTGGTGGCCATCACTACATCTTGTGGTTGTGAATTCCATAGTTTAACTATGTGCTGTGTGAAGAAGGTCTTCCTTCTATCTGTCCTGCTAAAAGACAGATAAATCTCCCACCTATCAATCAGCTTCATGGGATGACCCTGAGTTCTAATATTATGAGAGAGGGAGAAAAGTGTCTCCCTACCCACTTTCTCCACACCATGCATCATTTCAAAGACCTCTGTCATGTCTCCCTTTACCCTCCTTTTTGATCATTTTAGTTGCCCTTTTCTGTACTTTTTCCAGCTTTGCAATATATTTGTTTAGGTGAGGTGATGAGAACTATATACAGTCTTCTAAGTGTGATTGCACCATAGATTTATATAAGGGCAGTATGATATTGGCAGTATTATTCTCAATTCCTTTCCTAATGATGTCCAACATGGAGTTTGCCTACTTTACACAGCTGCACAATGGGTTGACATTTTCATCGAGCTGTCCACCACGACCCCAAGATCTCTTTTTTGGTCAGCCACTGCTGGCCAGATCCCATCAGGTTATACCTGAAGTTGGAATTTTTGCCCCAATGTGCATCACTTTACACTTGCTTACATTGAACTGCATTTGCCATCTTGATGCCCATTCTCCCATCTTGATGCCCATTCTCCCAGTCCAATTCCAGTTTAAAAATAAAGACACATCAGAACTGTTGCCCATCAACAGTTAACAGCATCAGGACCATGAACTCAGCAAGGCACACAGGTCACCAGGTCACAGTCATCCCCACCATGGTGACAAGTACTGTATTGCTATTTAACTAATAATTATTTCTAAATTTGCATCTATACATATAAATTAGCATATGTAAATGTTATGCAGATTGATGTCCTGTTTTCTGACGATGCAGAAGTGGCCACCTTATCTACTAGTAGATCCTTCTCTAAGTTCAGCCCACCCTTGCATAAGGCCACACCACAGGCCGGGCTGAAATCTGATGCCTGCCTCTGTCTGCACTCTTAAGAGGCTCTTAAGGGAGGCTCGAGTTTTAAGAAGGCAAGAGTCCTTGAGTTTCTTTCTTCCCCGCTCTCGCCTCGACGCCGTCATCTTTCAACAACGTCTCTTTCCAGCAGACTGTCAGTTCCACATGCTTCAGTTTGCTTTTCCCGTGTCCTGCTGGTCTAGCTGAAGAGCTGTTGATAGCAACAGATTAACAGGGAGGGTTTAACAGGATACTGTACGACAAGTCAGCAGCTATGGGGCACGTCCGCTCCAGCTGAAAAGTGCAGCCTTCCTGAGGACTCTTTGAAAGAGCAACAATCTGTCACTCAGACAGCAAGAAGAACGAGGACAGGGGGCAGCATGTTTTTTTAAAAGATCTCCCACCTTTGACCTGTGGCTGGTGGCTAGGGTAGCCATTTATGCACTGCCAATAAAGAGGAAACATCTCTCTCGCACACACACAAAAGGACACAGATGCATGTAACATTTGCAGATGCTCTTTTATTAGTAGAGGTGCACATTTAGATATTATCACTATAATTGAAATAGAAATACAAGACATCTTGGAGCCAGGGCCTGCAGGAGAAGCCACCACCACCACCACCGGGGAAGAGGCATGCCTGCTGCTGCTGTGCCTGCTGCCGCCACCACTACCAAGCCTTCCCTGTGGACTCCCGCCTGGCATTATTTTTAAGGGGATTTTTATTTTATTTTTTTTCTGGGGGATTTTGTTGTGTTCTTAGGGGTGGGTAGCCTGCCTGATAGGCGGGAGCGAGGGGGCATGTGTCCACCTGATGGAGGCAGTGGGGGGAGTGTTGGGGGCCAGAACATACCGAGGCTGGGCGGCAGGCGCTGGCGGAGCGCTAGGGGCAGGCCATGCCAGCTAAGGGGAACAAGGGAGAGATGTGTAGTGTCTGTCCCCTGTTCCGGGCCTGTCCAGAGCCAAAGGATGGCTGGGGGAGGCGTGACCCCATCTTCTGGCCTTCGTTTGCTGCTCTGCAATGCCAGGTCTATTACCCAGAAAACCTCCCTCATCCATGACATGATCCTGGATGAGGGTGCAGACCTGGCATGTATTACGGAGACCTGGCTGGCCGAGGCTGCTGCTCCAACCCTTGCAGCCATGTGTCCAGCTGGATTTTCGTATGCACAGCAGCCGAGGGCTGGGGATCGGGGAGGGGGAGTGGCTGTTATCTACCGAAAGTCCTTGGTCTTCACCAGACCCCCTATCTGGGAGACCAAGGTTGCTGAGTGCATGTACTGGAGGTTGGGCCCGAAGGGCAGTCTGGGGATTCTGCTCATGTACCGTCCACCCCGCTGCACGACTGACTCCCTGGCCGAGGTGCTTGAGGTGGTCTCTGATGTGCATGTACAGTCCCCTAACTTACTGGTGTTGGGGGACTTCAACGTACATTCGGAGGCCATCCTCACAGGAGCACCTCGGGACTTCATGGAGACCATGGCCTCCTGGGAGCTGCACCATATTCTAACTGGGCCCACCCATGTAGCCGGTCATGCACTAGACCTTGTGTTTGTTTCTGGAGAAGCGGGGAGTGATCTGGAAGTCGGGGGTATATCCACCACCCCCTTGTCATGGTCAGATCACTATCTGGTGACGTTGGACTTCTCGGTTCCACAACCCCTCCGCAGGGGTGGAGGACCCATTAAAATGGTCCGCCCCAGGCGTCTTATGCATCCAAATGGATTCCTGAACGCGCTTGGGGATTCTCTGGGGCATGCCAACGGCCACTCGGTCGAGACCCTGGTGGGTGGCTGGAATGCCGCAATCACTGGGGCATTAGATGGGGTGGCTCCGAAACGCCCTCTCCCCCTGAACAGGGCTCGGACTGCACCATGGTTCAATCCGCGGTTACGAGCTCTGAAACAGGAGGTGAGACGGCTAGAGCGCCGGTGGCAGAAGTCTCGCTCCAAAGACGATCAGACACGGGCTAGAGCTGTATCTTCAGCCTATCACGTGGCGGTGAAGGCAGCAAAAAAGGAATATTATGCTGCCTCCATCGCGTCTGCAGAGTGCTGTCCCAGGAGGCTGTTCCAAGTGGTCCGGAGCCTGGTTGGTCCTGTGGCTCCGGAACCACTGGAGCATTCTAAGGCCTCCTGTGAGGCCTTGGCAAAGCACTTTGCAGATAAAATTGATCAGATTAGGTGTGTTACTCTGCATGCTGTGGATACAGTTAGTGAGCAAGGGGCGGCCTGTGGCAAACCGGTTTTGTGGGATCAGTTCCAGCTTCTTCCTCCTGATGAAGTGGACAAGGTGCTTTCATCTGTATGGCTGACCACCTGCTTACTTGATCCTTGCCCATCCTGGCTCATTATGGGCTGCAGAGAGAGACTGGGTGAGGGGATCAGGGTGGTGGTGAACGCCTCCCTTGAGGAGGGAGTGATGCCATCAGCCCTCAAGGAGGCAGTGATAAGACCGCTCTTAAAGAAGCCTTCCTTGGATCCCCAAGTTCTGAACAACTTTCTCCCAGTCTCAAATCTGCCATTTTGGGGCAAGGTGATTGAGCGGGTGGTGGCGGTGCAGTTGAAGGCACACTTGGAAGAAACTGATTATCTAGACCCATTTCAGTCGGGCTTCAGGCTTGGGCATGGGCATGGGACAGAAATGGCCTTGGTCGCCTTGGTAGATGATATGAGGAGGGCTCTGGATAGGGGTGAATGCTCCTTCCTTGTTCTCCTCGACCTCTCAGCGGCTTTTGATATCGTTGACCATGGTATCCTCCTGGACCGCCTGGAGGGGCTGGGCATTGGAGACACCGTATTGTGGTGGTTCCGGTCCTTCCTCACTGGCAGGTACCAGAGGGTAGTACTGGGAGAGGAGGTTTCGGACCTGTGGCCACTCATGTGTGGGGTGCCACAGGGTTCCATCCTCTCCCCGATGCTATTTAATATCTATGTGAAGCCGCTGGGGGCTATCATCAGGAGGTTTGGGGTGCGGTGTCATCAATATGCGGATGACACGCAGCTCTACCTCTCGTTCAAATGTTCACCAAGGTTGGCCATAGAATCCCTGTCCAAATGTCTGGAGATGGTGAGTGGCTGGATGGGGAGGAATAAGCTGAAGCTGAACCCTGACAAGACCGAGGTACTTTTGGTGGGAGACAAGAGGAGGCTGGGGGATGTTGACCTGGTGTTGAATGGGGTACAGTTACCCTTGAAAGACCAGGTCTGCAGCCTGGGAGTCATTTTGGACTCCCAGCTGTCCATGGAGACTCAGGTGTCAACTGTGAGCCGGACAGCGCTGTATCAACTCCATCTGATATGGCAGCTGCACCCCTTCCATCCCGACCATCTGCTTCCATCGGTAGTACATGCCCTGGTCTCCTCTTGTTTAGACTACTGTAATGTGCTCTATGTGGGGTTACCCTTGAAGACAGTTTGGAAGCTGCAGCTGGTACAGAACGCGGCGGCTCGCCTGATTAAAGGCAGCCGCCGGCGAGATCACATCACTCCAGTGCTGAAGGAGTTGCACTGGTTACCAGTTGTTTTCCGGGCCAAATTCAAGGTGTTGGTTTTGACGTTTAAAACCCTATATGGTTCTGGCCCAGCCTATCTTAAGGAGCGCCTCCAGCAACACCAGACAGGCCGCTTAACAAGATCAGCCTCGGATGGCCTTCTCTCTGTCCCATCAGCCAGGACAGCTAGACTGGTGGGGACGAGGGAGAGGGCCTTTTCTGTGGTGGCCCCCACTCTGTGGAACTCCCTCCCTAGGGAACTCCGCCATGTCCCCTCTTTAATGAGCTTCCGTCGTGCATTAAAAATGTGGTTGTTCATGCAGGCATTTGGGGTGGGTTAGGGTATTTTAGAAAACGTTTTTATTGTAGGATTTTATTGTTTTAAACTGTTTTATTATATGCTGTACATCGCCCAGAGTGGCTGGGTGACCAGCCAGATGTGCAATTAATAAATTTAATAATAAATAAAATAAATACAAATCTCAGTCTATGTCATGGTCCCAGGTGTCATGCTACCCCTGCAATCATCTTCACAGGAGGGGCCAGAACCTTCAGAGTCAGTTGGCCCTTCAAAAGACCCTGGCACTACCCAAGAAAGTCCAGGACCCTCAGGGGTGATGTCTTCAAATCTGCCTCCTGGAGAGGCAGAGAGCTCAGCTTTGGGGATACTGGGCCACAACCTAGCCCCCAAGAACACCAGTGCCTTACAATCCATGATAGGATAGTAGCCAGGCAAAGGAAGGCTTGCTTACTGAGTCAGGTTCCTCTCATGAGGAAGTCATCTGACAAGCCTCTAACAACATGCAGCTGAGCCCTGGGTGGGGCTCTAATGGCTCTACGTATATCAGCTCTCACTTCTAACTTGAGAGCTGGTAGAAACAGCACCTTATATTTAGCTTCAATTGTTGGTATCCTGTTTTCTTCCTGACCTTGCTGTATGTTTGGACCTCTGTGCTACTGACTCATGGACTGCTACCTGACTCTGCTTTCTACCTGTGTTTTGACTTGAGTGATCTCCTGTCTTTTGACCTTGGCTGTGCCTCGGACCTCTCTCTCTCTGCCTCTCTCTGGAAAACACCCTATGTGCCTGGTAAATCTGTGCTTGACCATTGGCCTGCTAAATGAATTTCTCTATGGTATACATTCCTCTATTTTCTTAGCCAAGAATCTGTTTAGAGCAGGACACCGTTATGGTGAAGACTGCCAGTGACTGGCTCAGTCTGCTATCCAGGTGTGTTTTGAGGCCTCTGCACTCCTTTCTTATGGTTCTTTATCTTTAGTTGGACTGGACAACCTTTCCAACAGAGAAAATATCTTCAAATAGAAGTCTGACAGCTGTTCAAATAGAGGGCTGCCCTCTATAAAGTAGGATGCTTGACCACCAGACTGGTGAGTATTAGAATTCAATGATATAATGTGAGCTGAGAGTGATACTCAGGGCCAGCTCCAAGTTTGAGGGGGCCCTGGGCAAAGTGCACTCTGATGGAGTGTCAGGAATGAATCTGAGCATGTGGAGATATCTAGCAGCTCAGATTCAGAATGGGAACAGCCAGAACAGGGGAAGGTTCCCTCCCTAGTGAGCTTGGATATGGCAAGGCCTTTTTCCAAAGACCTTGGCTCACAGATGGCTCAGCCTGGATGACCCCCCCTTTCCTCCTCCATGAGAACCCAGATTTCAAGGGAGGAGGAGAGTGAGGGATGCTAGGGTCTGTCGCAGAGTGAAGTGGGGAAACTTAGAGGTGGAGCTCAGATGGTCCAGCAGGTTGGCTATGCGTGATATCTGTGAGGATGCAGGAGGGAGCCACTGTAAGGGAGGGGCATCCCTCCTAAGACTGTCTGGCTGAGAAGTTCTTGCTCAGACTGCTGGCATCTTCTCTAACTTCCACTTCGGCTCCTCTATTGATATTTGTAACTGTGTGGAGTAGCTGTCTTCACTATAGTCTGAGAGTTTCCTAGAATTTGCATTTGTAAGGAAGTGAGTCGTTAACTAATAAAGTAGTGAGCCTGAAGCCTTGTTTCCTGGAGTGTGTTGATTGCAAAGGGGGAGGACGAAGGAACATGATATAGAGGGCCCTCCTATGTCGGTCAGCCTCCTCTGGTAGTAGTGCCAGACAGCTGGTCCAGGAGCCACCATTTTAATATCCCACAAGACTCCCTCTCTGGGACATTGTAGGAAATTAATATGGCAGTTCCCAGACCTGACACTACTTTTCAAAAGGTTGCATAGAGCAGGTGTCAGCCGTACGCCCTGCTGGGGCCCTGGCAGCTGCCCCGAGATGCGGAGTGCTGGCGCCAGGCCTGGTGATGCCCTTCATTAGGGAAGTCCATCACTGGGAAATCCATTTCTCTTTTTGCTCAACGGATATCCGTGGCATAATCAACTCAGCTTGTATTTGCAGGCTGAGCCACAGGTTTTTCCCAAACTCTAGTAACTTTTTGCATATTTTGTTGTTGCTGTTGTGGCAAGCCATAATTTGCACCAATAGAGATTTGTGGAAATTGCACATGCAATTTGCGTAATTTGCACAAATTGAGACCAAAATGTGTCTAATTTGTGGAAATTGAAGCCAAATTTGCATAAACTTTACCTGTAATTTGCACAAATTTTTAAAAATACAGAAAATCTGTGAACTGGCCCAACTCAATGCAGATTGAGTTGGGCTCCAGGGTGGCAAACAGACCAAAGTCCAGAGGCTGGAACCAAAGGAAGCTCGCTGAGCTGCACCCCCCCCCCAATGGATTCCTCTGACATCCCTACCCTTCATGCATTTTGACACATGAAACAAGAAAATTACTTCTTCTCAAATGCATATACTGCCACCAAGCCTGCTAAAAAACAATTTTTTCCTCTTTCTCCCACCCCATTCCTTTTTCCTTGTGTGTTTTTCGATTGTAAGCCTATCTTCTGTTACTGATTATATGTAAGCCACTCAGGGAGGCTTTTTGGCTGAGTAGCTGCATAAACATATTTCAAATAATAAACACTTTAAAAAATACATGAGAGAGGATACCTGAGAAAGCACCTTCTCCCTTACCAACCTGCCTGGTCACTGAGGTCATCAGAGGGCTTGTTTCTGGTGGTTCCACATGGACCTATGGCCCGACTGGAGTCCACCAGGAGCAGAGCCTTCAGCATGGCAGCCCCCTTTCTTTGGAAATTCCTGTCCCTGGAGGTCAGGCAGGCACCAACACTGCATTGTTCCTGGTGCCTCCTGAAAACAGCACTCTTCCAGGAGGTATTCCTTAACTGACCAGTCACGGTTTCTATTGGCATTGTGTTTAAAGTATAATTTTAATCTGGTGTTTTAATCTTTTTTTTCTTTTACTGTTTTATCTTTTATGCTCACCACTCCAAAATCTGTTCTAGATGTGGAGCAGTATATAAATATTGTAAATAAATAAATAAAATACTTTGCAGAAAAGTATCTATGTTTCCTAATCTGTGTCAGTTTACAAAAGGTAGTGCAAGGAAGGAAAGTGAGGTGCAGTGCCATACCCATCAAGAACCTCAGGCTGCCAAGTGTTGCCAACTCACTCTGCAGGAAGCGTGCTGGACATCCTCCCACCCCCACACACACATACAGAAAAGCACTGCTTGCTCCCACTCTTGAACTGATTTGAAGGGGAAAGGCTAGGAGAAGTACATGAGCGAACTGCAAGGAAACCAGCCCACGTGCTTTTCCTTTCCAACTGTCTCCATGCCAGACTGCAGAGCTGAGGCCTGCATTGCTCTGCTGAAGTGGACAGGAAATGGACTAAGATGTGAGGGGCCAGCATATTCAGTTACTGTCTGGCAGGCTCATAAGTCACTGAAAGTACAAGTGGGACCTACCACAGAACCTTGCAGAATGGAGTGCTCTTGTTCACTGTGCCAGCCAGACAATTATGCCCTTTTCTAGAACACCATTCCATACTACCACTCACAGTTTTCTATTTTTCCCCCAACTGTCACCTAGCATTGTGTGCCCGCTGAGCATTGAGCTGATGTATGGCTGCCCAACCCCCTGTAAGGGGTGTTCTTTTTTTTTGCTTCCAGGGTTGTTGTTACTTCTGCAAACCTTGAGCAAATGTACAAGCCAGCAGATACCTCCCTCTCATTCATGGGCAGTGTCCCTTTGGCCACAGACAGATCCATATTAATAGTTTGCTATTAATATGGACAATGAAGAACTTTGCAGTTGTTCTTTAAGAAGATAATATCGACTGTCATTAATGGTGATCTGCTTTCCTGAAGCAACTCCCCCACAGTGACTTAGACTGGAAAGTCCTCTTAGAATGGTAGACTGTATTTCACCAAGTCCAGATATAAGAAGAGACTTACTGAACAGACCAAGAGTGCCTGATGTAGCATCATTCTAGAGCACTTTGGGAAATTTTAAATGGCAGCTCATAGCTGCTGCTAAGTAAACCCCTGTCATGCCTCCCTCTGTCTCCTCCAAGGATGAAGGGGAATGGCAGGCTGTAGACCCAGGAGAAGGGACCAGAGCAGAAGGAGCCCAAGCCTCCTAACCTCCTTTGAATGTTCCTTGCCTGGCTGCAGCCTGGTGAAACACCCCCAACCTCAGCAGAGTGAAGGCAGCTGCATATAAGAGGACAAAGTAGGCAGGCCTCTGTCCGTTTCAAACAGAGGGGCTTTCAGAAGCAAGACGTTTGACTACATGCAGCTGCTTCATGATTGATTGATTGATTACATTTATATCCTGCCTTTTTTCCTCCTTAAGGAACCCATGGCAGCTTACACAATCCTCCTCCTCTCCATTTTATCCTCACAACAACAACCCTGTGAGGTGGGTTGGGCCGAAAGTCTGTGACTGGCCCAAAGTCACCCAGGGAGCTTCCATGGCCGAGCGGGGACTAGAACCCAGATCTCCTGACTCCTAGTCCAACACTCTAGCCGCTAAACCACACTGGCTCTCTGGATGCAGTTAAAATCTGGGAGCAGGCAGGGGCAAGGCTGCTAGAGAATGTCGTTGTCACACACCGGTTCTCATCAGTTTCGCCTTGACTCTGAGCCTGAACCCCCGCCTTGCTCATGTTCCCTTGTGTGTTGGACTTTGGACTGGGAAACGGACTTCTCTTTGCCACATCTCCTTGGATTTGAATGAACCGGTAACACTTCCCACTTCAGTCTCCTTTTCCCTCGCTCAGCCTTGGACAGGTTTACAACCCTGTTATCAGCTAGGGAGTCATCACCGCCAGCTGGCAAGAACGGACAAACCATGACTGAGGGTCTACAGTGGTGCATATTGGTGATTTTAGACTATGGATATGTGTATAAGCAACACTCGAGTTCACGGAAGTTCTCCAAATTCCACATCAAAGCATGTTCTGTCTCATGCCTTTATCAGACTGTGATCTTTTTTCTTTTCTGCATGAAAATCTATGTGTATTTTTCCAAAGACACATTGATTGTGCACATCTTTAAAATGGGTGCATTCTTCTCTCTTTGATTAAAGCATGTTCGTGTGCATTTTTCAAAAGTATGCATCCTGTCAGTCGCATTTTCTTTTTGGACTATGAATCACATTGCAATCTTGGAAATGCACAGACTTCGCCCTCACATTGCATTTGATTCCATGTTCAGAGTGATGCAAGGCACAAAAGCATGCTGCTCAGCAGAAGAAAACTTCTTCTACAGTGGATAAAGTACAACTCCTCTGCTGCTTAGAGAGACAAACCCTAAGAAATTCACATGGCATGGCTTGGCAACTCATGGAGGAGAAGGCTATCAACGGCTACTAGTCCGGACGGCTCTATGCTACCTCTAGTATCAGAGGCAGTATGTCTATGTACACCAGTTGCTGGGGAACATGGGTGGGAGGGTGCTGTTGGACTCATGTTCTGCTTGTGGGTTTCTGTGGGCAGCTGGAGTGCTGGGAGTTGTAGGACGTTTTTCTGCCTAAGCATGCATAGGATTGCGCCCTTAGTTCAAAATATGGTAAGTTTTTAAGTGTACTTGCTTTACGGTTGGTTTAACCAAGTTTTAATTTTAAATTGGGGGGGGGGTATTGTCAGCCACCTTGAGCCCCATTTCCTTGGTATCAATCAAACCAAATCAAATCAGCAAAGGAGAAGGTCCTTGCACAACCACTCAGAGGTCACGCGGGAGGCTGAAGCTTCTGTCTTTTGTCATCAGTTATACCCACAAGCTTTAATGAAACCACTGTAAAGAGCCTGACAAAAGGGGAATTAAGAGAAGAGCTTACCCAAGTTGAACTAGCTCAGACAAAATGCATCTCCACAGCCAGGGTCTGCGATGAAACACTCGGCATGTCGCACCTTCTTCTGTCTTCAAATAATCCCTGGGGCAATTTATTTCAAGCAGAAAACTTATTGCCTATTTTTTTAAAGGAGAGACTGGTATAAATGAAAAAAGTAAGCTTTTGTAACCTCAAGTGCATCCTTCTGCATTCTTCAACATTTCATGCTCTTTGATGACACTTAAACCTGATGCGTAATAGGAAGCTGAGAGAAGGAAATGTCTTTCCACCATGGAGCACCAGGCTGTAAAAATGGTATGCCCACACCACGTACCTTACCCCTTGGTAGTCAATTGAAGGGATGAATATCCCATGTGACCTTGGGCATATCATGATAAGTCCCAAACCAGTGAGGTGTAGTGGGCAGAACATTAGACTAGGACCATAACCCAGGGCTCCCCAACGAGGTACCCACAAGAAAAATGCATTATTATTTTTCTAATTCTTTAATATACCTACATGGATTTCTATATATCCCTAGTAATGAATACATACGATAAGCATACAGCTTTCTAGCAATTACACATAGGCTTCAACAAAAGCAGACCAAATATCTAAATAAGTATCCATTCAGAGCTGGCGTCTATATGCCACCTGTTTAAATATTGAAAGTGTTGTAAAGTCCTCAAACCGTTGTATTATAGGAGGTGAGTGTTTATCCTTCCAATGTCATATCAGTCTTTTAATTGTCAAAAGCATGCAGAGAATCCATTTAGTCTGACAATTTGTTAATTTCCATGAAGCAGGTAAATAATGTAAAAGAGCGTGTATATCAGTGAATATTAAAGACTGTTCCAGTACAAAATTTATCTGTGTAATAACCTCCTCCCCAAAAGAAGCAACTATTGGACAATGCCAAAACATATCTTTAAAAGAAGCATTAGCTGCATTGCACCGCCAGCATTTGCTGAATTAGACAATCCCTTACTAGAGATGTTGTGGCATCCAGCAGTCACAAAACAAAAGCTTTTGCTGAATAAGACACAGTTGAAGATCCATAGACTCGACAGGTAGACTCCAAAGGGGAGATCCACTGATTAGGCATTTTGTGGTGGTGCCCACAGCAGTTTTTCAAATGTGCTCATGCATCCAAAAAGGTTGGAGATCCCTGCCATAGAGACCCAGGTTCCAATCCCACCAACCACGAACCTCCATCAGTGATCTTGGGCCAGTCACACTCTCTCTCACCCTAACCTCCCACACAGGGTTGTTGTGAGAATAAAAGCAGGGGTGTTAGAACCACCAGTGCTTCCCTCGGCTCCCTAGGGCAGGTGCAGGGAACCTCTTTCAGCCCAAGGGCCAAATTCAATTTCAGAAAAACTCTCAGGGGCCACATTCCAGGGGAAGGGCAACAATCCCAACATTTTGTAGATTAAAGCACTTACTGCCAGTAACCAAGTCTTAGGTATTTCAACCTTTTAGAATGGGGAAAAACTGCAGAAAATCTGGGGAATCATCCAATGATGGATGGTTGGGGGAAA
This sequence comes from Heloderma suspectum, assembly GCF_057233095.1. NCBI lineage: Eukaryota > Metazoa > Chordata > Lepidosauria > Squamata > Helodermatidae > Heloderma > Heloderma suspectum. The sequence continues at coordinate 13,675,630 of NC_139470.1, forward strand.
GGGGTGGGGCCAGGGGAAGGAGGTATGGTCATCTGCCCCCCCCCCGGGCCAGATTCAGCTCACAGGCCTGAGGTTCCCCACCCCTGTCTTAGAGGAAGGTCAGGGTAAACAAAGAGTATGATGCATCTGGAGGCAAGGCCAGGATTTCGTACTGTGTAATGCAGGGCTAAGAAGCCTGTTGCACTCCAGGTTAACTCCCCCAGTCCTTGATCATTGGCCCTGCTGGCTGGGGCTTATTGAGAGTTGTAGTCCAAAACATCTGGAGGGTACCAGGTTGCTTAACAATGTGTAATTGGGGTGCATGGAGCATGCCAGTGAGATAGAGCTGAAGTCAGTACTAGGTGGGGCCAGATCCAAAAGTGGGCAGGGCCAGCCTCCTCTCCCTCTCTCCTCCACCCCTTTTTCTCTCTTTCTGGCATCCCTTTCTCTCTCCCTCTCCCTCTCTCTCTCTCTGCCACCCTTTCTCTCTCTCTCTCTCTCTCTCTCTCTCTCCCCCACCTCTTTTTCTCTATTTCTGCCTCCCCTTCCTCACTTTCTGGCACCCCCCTCTCTTTCTGCCACCTCTTTGTCTCTTTTTCTCTCTGCCTCCCCTTCCTCTCTCTCTTTCTGCCACCCCTTTCTCTCCCCCCACCCCCCACCCCACTGGGCTGCAGGGAGAGGATCAGCTCACTCTTGCCAGAGGTCTGAACTGATCCCTTGCAGAGGGCTTTTACAATTAGGCCGAGGGCCATCTGTTGCCCATCCCTGTCCTGAACCCATCACATCTGAGTAGGTCTGTTCCTCTGAACGCCACTCTATATGTGGAAGTTATGCATTCATTTGCTCAGAAGAGGAGATGGCGTTTGCATAGAGTAGTGTTCAATATTTGATACATTTGCTTGCAAGAGAGGGGGAAATAATCTGTGTAAATGAAAAGTAACTCCATCAATGATTCAAGCTCTCGCCATCCGTGGAAGCCCCAAATCAATTTAGGGCTGTTCTGTGGAAATCCTGCTAGTTCTCCTGGTGGCTTCGCCCACCCCTACCTCCCACAAGTCTTTCTAATTTCCCATTCCTCCTTCCAGCTTATGTTCTTATCACAATGCTTATAAATATCACTGAGATTGCCGCCTGTGATATTTTTCCTGGTACCAAGAAGACAGTAGCCGTGACGTTTCCGTAATGTTTTGAAATGGTGATGAGGTCTTAACATTCAGATTCACGGCAGCGGGGCCATGATCTTTCACAGATCTACAAAGCCGGCATGGCATTTGCTGGAGGAAAAGAGGGTGGAACAGGGTGGGATCATGAATGGCGATGTAAATAGCTGCTTTTGCATCTTTCTAGGCAAGATTCTTTGAATTGTGGGGGAAAATAGATTTTAAAAGATTAAATAAACTGGAGCTCTGTACCATCTTCATTTCTGTCATGTGCCTCAAGTGTGTGTGTGTGTGTGTGTGTGTGTGTAATCAAAGGAACACATACACACCATTCATTTGCAATGCTCTAAATGTGATATTTCCCCTCATGGTGTGTCAACAAAACAGGGCCAACCCCCAATATGTTATTGCCTGAGGCAAAGGAGAAGATGGTGCCTCTCCCATTCCACATACAGAATCCGACCAAACTGGCACTTGAAACTTCAGCACTAAGATGTTGTAATCTAGTTGTCTCTGTTTGAAAACAGACTGAGGTTTTCAAGGCTCTGTAAGCGAATAGCATTTGAGGTGCTGGCTGTGCAATGTTGGAGCAGTAGACTTTGGCTGTCTGTCAGACTCTTTAAACTGTGTCTCGCCTATGCTTGACCTGTGCCATTGTAAGTAAACACAAATATTTTTCTTTAAACACCAGTAAGCCTCAGTGACTTCCTTCCAAAAGGGAACCAAACCAAGGTAAGCCCTGCACACCTGGAACCTTTCAGAGGTCAGAAACATAAGGGAGCACAACAATATGAATTACCAGGGGGAAGTAAGGTGGCCATGTGTCCTCTTTTCCAGAGGACAGTCCTCTATTTGAAGGGGGGCTGTTCACACAACATGCTAACCCACACTCAGTGGTTGAGTGCAGGTTGTTGTTGAACCATGGGTTAGTGTGTTGTCTGAACGCAGCCAGGGTGGCTTGTTAACCATGCAGTGTGGCTTATTTTTCTCAAACAAACCACCTTGAGAACCCATGGTTTGTTGTTGGGTTGTTCAGGGTAGCTGAACAACCCAACAACCCAACGAGGTGAACACACCTCGGCTGTGTTCAGACAACACAATAAACTGCCCTGTGGAACACATGTTGCAATCAGACAACACACTAACCCATAGTTCAACAAACAACCTACGGTTCAAAACAACCCACACTCAACCACTGAGTGTGGATTAGCATGTTGTGTGATGCCAGTCTTTGAAAGGCTGTCCAATTTCAAGATCACCACAGATGATGACTGTAGCCATGAAATTAAAAGATGCTTGCTCCTTGGGAGGAAAGCTATGGCAAACCTAGACAGCATAGTAAGAAGCAGAGACATCACCTTGCCAACAAAGATTCGTATAATCAAAGCTATGTTCTTCCCAGTAGTAACGTATGGCTGTGAGAGCTGGACTATAAGGAAGGCTGAGCGTCAAAGAATTGATGCTTTCGAACTGTGGTGCTGGAGAAGACTCTTACGAGTCCCCTGGACTGCAAGGAGGTCAAATCAGTCCATCCTAAAGGAAATCAACCCTGAGTGCTCATTGGAAGGACAGATACTGAAGCTGAAGCTCAAATATTTTGGCCACCTAATGCGAAGAGAAAAGTCACTGGGAAAGAACCTGATGCTGGGAAAGACTGAAGGCAAAAGGAGAAGGGGACAGCAGAGGATGAGATGGCTAGATAGCATCACTGAGGCAATGAACATGAACCTGAGCACACTCCGGGAGAGAGCGGAGGACAGGAAGGCCTGGCGTGCTATGGTCCATGGGGTCACAAAGAGTCGGGAGTGCAACAATAGAGACCGTGAATTACCAGGGGGAGGAACCAGAAAACATAGAGACAATCGAAGCATGACCTTTCATACTACAACATTTCCTGCTGCACAGTATCACCGGGGTTGAAATACAGAAACCAGATCAGTACCAATATGTTTTTACGTTTCTAACAAGGCCTCCAAAGCCTCATTAGTACTTCTGAATGGTGCCCCCTGCTGAGAAATAAAAAAAATAATAATAAAAATGTAGGTTATAATAAATTATACAACTTCCAGTCCCCTGGTTTTTGCCATAAGTGACATTTAAACAACCTACTGGGTCAAACTCTCAATGGGAGCACTGACAAAGCTTACCATTTCAAAAGGTCAGATCCCCTGTTTGCGCACCGGATGGATGATGCTGACCTTAAGATAAAAAATGGAACTGCTTCGCCTTCGTCCTTCTCCTCTGGCAGCCCAGGATGGCATCGCTGGCTATATGACTTGCCTGCTTGGCCGGAGATACAAGGGACCAGTGCCTCTCCTAACCATGCTGGCTTCACAGTTGCTCCTCTGTTTCACCATTTCAACCTGCTTACCTGCCTTCACTCTGGCCCAGACGGTGG